>NC_133557.1:22000000-23200000 GCF_048773025.1 Camelus bactrianus
ATTCGCGGGGTGACCCAGGGCGGCTGTATCTTCTCCAGAAAGCCACAGAGCCTTCACATTTTCCATAGCCTCTCCCTCCCCTCACCCAATGTTGCACCAGCCCAAAGGGACTGCACTCTCCTTTGTAGTTTTCTTGACCCCACCTACACCTTTATAAATATTTCCTCCATTAAACTCTCCTAAAATTACCAATCTGAGTGCATTTCTTGTTTTATGTTGGCACCCTGACTGATAACCTATTGTTTATATAGTGGAAGAAGGGCATTTGTGAAGGAGGAAGTGGCAAATATGTCAATGGAGGGTCTGGAAATTGATTCTTTTAGAACTGTCTGTGCCTATGGACCCTTGGAAAATCTTTATGCCGCCAACCCCCCCTACCCCTGCCCCAGGTCTGGGTACTCCACTTTGATGATGGTCCATCTGGTACCTGACCATCCATCTCTGTCCCCTGCACTGTATGATGGTAAGGACACCGCTGGGAACCGAAGAGGCATTAAAGAAAGCGGGCAAATGCTTTTTCACGAATGCCAGCAGATACAGGCGAATCCTCTCCAGCTGTGATGTGTGTCCAGCTCCTTCCAAACTCTCCTGCTGCCCAGCCCGACCCACCACTGGCCTCCCCAGAGGGAGCGAAAGTCCTCCTTTGAGCTGTAGTACGTGGTGGGAGCCGGTTTCACAAAACCAGGACCCCATGATCGCCTGCTGGTCTGGCATCGATCACCCGTGACGGGGAGCCTGCCTGGTTTATCCGCCAGGCTCTCTGCCGTGCTGATTTAGAAATTCCAGACAACCCATCGAGAGTTGTTTATGGCAGCGGCGGGCGACTGATCTACAATAACATGTAAAAAGATAGGGGTCCCAAGGCAACAACAGCAGCTGCCGTTTAAGTTGAAATTGGAGTTAAAATGTGCGCTGAGTCCACCTGCTGGGGGTGGAGTGATGATCTGGCCCCTCCCATCCCTGAATTGGCTAGAAGCCCTTGGGGGCAATTGCCCCTTATTCCTGGTGCCACTGAGACTTGGGGCTGCTGGCAGTTGGCTGTAGGTGTGTTTGCATTAGCTGCCACTATGTTTTTTCCTCCCCTTTGGGAGGGTATTTCAGATTCTAGTATCTGTCTGTCTGTCTGTCTGTCTCTATGTTTAGGGCTACGGCTCATGTGATAGTTTGAATTCTTGCTCAGCATATCTTCACTCCCTCCCCTTCACATTGTGAGCAGAGAGCGCTTCGCCCCGCTTTAATGTGGGTGTCGCCCCTTACCTTGCTTTGCCCAGTTGAACGTTCCTGAAAGGGACAGAGCAAAGATGTTCAGTGTACTCCCCACAGTCCGTTTTGCTCTGCTCTGCAACGAGGGAAGTAGTTTTCTTGTCTCCACTCAAAAACAGGTTTCATTCACTCGGGCATTTATTTACGGACGCACTTGTTTATTCTGCAAATGCTTTGATTACCCTGGGTATCCAGGACGGCTCTAGGGACACTCATACATCTCTGTGTATCTGGGCTGTCCCTTGATCTTCATGAGAGAAAAGAGGTTGTGCAGGTGCACATTCGGAAAGTGCTTTGAAAGGGAGGGTATAAATCCAGCCCGATTCCTGGCCCGTTTCTCCTGCTCCGCCTGGCTGCATGACCCTCTGAGGCCAGGCTGGGGGCGGGGCGGGGCGGGGCGGGGCGGGGGGGGCGAGTGGAAAGGAATCCTGTCCCTGCCTGGACAGGCTCAGATGAGCCCTCTGCATTAAATCGGGGGCTGTGGGAGAAAGGGGGGAGGGAGGCGATGCCCACCACCTCCCCTGAGGGGAACAGGTGTTCTCACCTCTCGCCTGGGTTAATGGGCTCAGCCACTTTGTGGATGGCCCTGTTTCTGTTTTCAGATAAAGAAACTGAGACTCACGGAGGGGCAATAACTCACCCAGTATTGGCACAGGGCAGGAGCAGCGTTAATTATTATTATGCCAAATCCCCATGATTAGAGAAGTGAAAAGATTGAAACCTTGAACACCTGTGCAGAAGAGCGTTGCCATAGCAGCCCTGACTGCTGTCCTTTGAAAGTCGTGACTGCAGGGTTGGCCCTTGGCTGGAGGATGGGGATTTAGATTTCAGGAGGTTTCTCAGGGAACTGATCAGGGAGGCTCCCTGTGCCTGAACTGTTAATACAAAACAACATGGTTTCTGTTGGACACCTGCTTTCCTCGTGGGGGTCTGGGATTTTGGTATATGCTAGTCAGAGGTTGCCACGTGACCAGCCTCCAGTGAAAATCCTGGGCACCGAGTCTCTAATGAGCTTCTCTGGCAGGCAACATTGCACACATGTGGTCACATCTTGTTGCTGGAGGCATTAAGGGAGTCTTGTGTGACTCCACTGGGAGAGAGGCCTTTGGAAGCTTGCTTCTGGTTTCAGCTGGACTTCACAGCATGTACCTTTTCCCTTTGTTGATTTACTTTGTATCCATTCACTGTGATAAACTGCAGCCAGGAGTATGGTTACAGGCTGAGTCCTGTAAGTCCTCCCAGTGAATCAGCAAACCCAACGCTGGTCTCAGAGACCCCCAACACAAGACTCCTTCCCTTTTCTTGACTCTAAGCTTTGGCTTTGGCCCCTTCATCCCACCTCCAAGACCATCCTTGACTTTCAGGATCATCTTATGCATCCACAGGACTCTGCTGTAATCTCACCTTGACCAAGAACTGTGAAGGGTTTTCACCCTTCTTGAGATTCTATGGCGTTCACTTTCAGAATCATCCATCAGGTGCTGTGTCTTAAAGGATCATCTATTTTCTTCCTAAGAACTATCTGAGTTTTGAGGTTTGTGACATATGTCAATTTATCACAGCCCTGAGCCTAGAAGCCAAGATAAAATGATATAAAATGAATGTTTTGACATTGGTTTGCCTTGTCCTCCATGCTCTGTGTTCACTGCAAAACTTTTGTAGAATCTTAATAGATACCCAATTACTACCTAACTTCAAAATATTTTGACAGTTCTTCATAGACACAGCTATAGCAAATATGTCTCTCAGTTATGGTGCCTACAACTGGAATTGGCACTAGGACTGTGAATCCTATTGTTGAATGTAATTAGAATTTTATTCCCTATAGCCTGATTGTCTTAACTTGTTAATCCAGTCATCAAAAATTGACTAAGTGCCATTCAATTGTGAATATTGTGGAAATTAAAAATGGAGGAGACCCATTCTCTGCTTTGGAAAGACATGGGTTCTATGTTTGGTGTTCCTATAGATATTTTTCACCCCAACCCAGTATCTGGCCACCCATATTCCTGCCATGCAGGGCCAAGTAACTGATGTCTCCTAGGGAAACTGACCCCACGCCCAACTACAGCAGTAGAACCTGAATGTTTCCAGCTAACTAGCTGGAATCCCACCCTCTTTGCCACGTGATTGGTTCAGCGAAACCAGGCGAAAGCCAATCAGCATATAATATTTTCCTAGGCACAGGGTGGCCCACAGTGCAGAGCTCATTTTCCTTGGAAGCCACCCTCCGGATATGGGAGAATTGGTTATTTGAATCCTGGAACTACTGGACCATTTGGGAAACCAGGCTGAGGAGAAGAAGGGTACATTACAGAAAACAAAAGATAAAATGGAGAGGGATCTTAAGCTACTCCTGATGTCTGAATCTCTGAATTTATTGCTTGTATGAATAACAAATCATTTAAAATAATTAAGGATGAATTAGTACTTTCGATGTTTGCATTCAAAATTAACCTAAATGATTTCACTTCTTATCATCTATCTATCCATCTCTCCTTTCTCCCACTGTTTATACTCTGATTTTCCTTTGGGAAAGTTATCTCTCCTATATTCCCAGATGTATGTTTGGGATGGGACTGATACCACACTCAGATACACAGAGGAGCTTATGGGAGCTTATGCCAAACATCACACTCCACCATTTTGTCTTTGATATTTGGTTTAGAAATAGATGCATAACCCAATATGGGCTAGCAAAAGGATAAAAAATTTAAGACTTATGTAGTAGATACTATGAGAACTCCTTTCTTCCCCTAGTTTGTTTGATGTGAAGACCTGCATTCTAGACACCCAGGAGCGATTCCAGTGCCACCCAGTGAGGACCCAAAACTGCCATGGAGTCCAAGGATGAAGCCAACATTCCAGAAAGCAAAGATGAATGAGAGAAGTCAAATCACTGAAGATCCTGGTTTGATCTGCCAGGAGGCATGCTACCTCTGGACTTCTCTGTCATGGCACCCAACCCAACCAAACAGCAACAGAACTGTTTATTAATCAAACTAGCTTGAGCTGGACTTCCTGACATTTGCTACGCATGATAAAAATTTGCTATATCATTAGCCATTAGGTAAGTGCAAATTAAAGCCACGAGGAAATACCACTGCACATCTGTTAGAATGGCTATTATGAAATCCTGACCATACAGGCACTAGAGAGCATATGGAGCAACTGAAACACATATGTTGCCTTTAGGAAGACAAAATGGCACAGTCACTCTGGAAGGCAGTTTTTCAGTGCCTTATAAAATTAAGCATATACTTACCAGATAACCTAGCAATGCCATTCCTGGGTATTTTACCCTAGAGGAAAGGAAACTTCTGTTCACACAGAAACCTGTGCACAAATGCTTATAATGGCACCTCTCTTCAATTGCAAAAACATGGAAACAACTCAAGTGCCCTTCAGCAGGTGAATGGTTACATAGTCTGCACATCACATGATGCAACAGTGCTCAGAACTAAAAGGGATGAACTCTTGACATGCAAACAGCAACTTCTTTGAATCTGGAAGGCATTGTATTGAATGAAAGAAAACAGTCTCAAAGATTACTGTACATTTCCATTTATATGACTTCCTGAAAATGAGGGGAAGTGAGAGAGAACAGTACAGGGCTGCCAGGGGTCACGTGTGGAAAGTTGTGACTGTAAGGGAAGAGCAGGAGGTTGGTTTTTTGGGGAGGGGAGGTGATAGCACATACATCCTAATTGTGATGGGGATGACAACACATATACATACGTTAAAATTCATAGAAATGTACATCCCAAAAAGGTCAGTTTCACTGTATAGTATTTTTAAATGACATTTAAAGTCACAGACACAAAACTGATGTCTCTGAAGGCATTCGTTGGATTTCCCTTTAAAAAGAAAAAAGAAAAAAAAAAAAAAAAAAAGACTCTCCTACAGGTCCTACTCTCATGCAGGTGTGGCCAGACTTTCCAGAATCACATCCCAAACCCCTGCAGGACGATGGGGCTGGAAGCCCTTCCCTCAAAGCTGGTGTCAAACACTGCCCATAAAAATATGGGACAGGCAAAGTCTTGGTGTGAAGGCTCAGTTTTTCCCTCTTCCTCCTCTCAGCTCTGACTCATGGAAATAATGTTAGAAATGTAAACACTGAGCATGAATGGGAATTTTATTCATTCCACATTTTTTTTTCCTCTTGGGTTGAAACCTTCATTCATATCCAAATAAATTATCTGAGGGTGTTGATAAGAGCATACATCTTAGAGGCTTTTCACAAAGGTCTGTATTCAGAAAACCAGACCTTCTCAGGGGTGACCTTTTTATAGGGAGTTGGGGGTGGGCGGTGCGGGGGTGGGGAGTGTCTGGTGATCCAAATTTGCTGTGCTTTCTTTTCCTTTCTATTTGTTCACAAAACATTCTAGATATCCGGCAACCACAAGTTCAAGGTGGGGAGGGAGATAGGCTT
Organism: Camelus bactrianus; assembly: GCF_048773025.1. NCBI lineage: Eukaryota > Metazoa > Chordata > Mammalia > Artiodactyla > Camelidae > Camelus > Camelus bactrianus. Next base: position 22,005,696 of record NC_133557.1, read on the forward strand.
CTCCGGAGACAATTGCCTTTCAAATTACACACCCAGATTCACCTTCTTTCTGAAGCCCTGCCAAAGGCGACAGCAACAAACCAAAACCTTAGTTTGCATTTCACAAGCCAGCAACTGGGAAATATCCGTAGAAAAAGAGGGGACACCTGTTGTCCATCTTTGGCTTCAGGTTTAGTAGCCAGGGACTCTGTTTAAATGGCTAATGGTGAGAATGGACGTATTACATGGTAGGGAGGGGGGAGTGTTTTAAGGTTTTACACTAGGACTGTGGTTTTTAATTTTCTATGTTTCCCTCCAAATTTTGATAGCAGGTATGCGTATTAGGCTCCTTCTTTCTCCATCTCCCTGCTCTGCCCTCCTCCGGGCTCACCCCCAGGGTCTGGGGTGATCCTCCCACTTCCAAGGCCAGTGGAGAGAGCCCCCCCCCACCCCAGGCCCCACCAAGTTTGTTTTTTGACAGGTATCACAGAATTTCAACTCATTGTCTAAGAGGGGGTTTAAAACTCCTTTCTGGAACTTGGGCTGATGCCCCAGGAAACTCAAGTTGCTAAGGGTTAGGGTGGTAGCATGGCCAAATGGAAACCAGGCCACTGTGATGCAAAGAAGCAGAGAGAGAGAGAGAGAGAGAAAGTGTGTGTGTGTGTGTGTGTGTGTAGTATAAAAACCGTTCTAGTTCAGGGGCTGGACAAGAACAGCCTATGGGGACTGGATTTGGTCCAGGGCGCTTGTTTGCAAATCCCTGATCCATCAGAGAAGGCAAGACACAGACATGTGAAGAGAGGGCATGGACAGCCTCGTGTTGCCCACGCTGGCCCCATGTATGTGTCTGCAGAGGCCACAAGAGGGGTGGGCGTGGGCATCGAGAGGTTCCTGGAGGTGACACTTGAGAGTGGACCCAGGGGCTGGAGTGGACCCTGTAGTATTTCAGCCATCTGGAATCCGTTCATCTTCCTGTTGGCAGGACCAGATGTTTCTCTGGAGGACCACTTCTGCCCCCTGCTCAGCTCAGACCTCAGCCCACCAGGGTCACCTACTCCCAGTCTCAGTAAAGATCCCGGAACGAGCATGTGGTTCCCAAAGTCCATGAGACTCGCTGCTGCCGGGGGCCCTTTGGGTGCAGATCAGAGCTTCTCACCCTCGCTCTCCATCCTCCACTGGCCGCTCATTCGCGTGTAGATGAAAACTCAGCTCCTCCCATGACCCGACAGGGCCCCTGCCTACCTCCCCAACCCCTTGCACCTCTCCTCCTTTACTCTTATCTCCAGCCACCCTCATCTCCTGTTCTCCCACTGACACACCCAGCTTGGTCCCTCCCCTGTGCCTCTGTACTTGCCGGTCCCTCTGCCTGAAACGTTCTTCTCCCCAGGACTCACAGAGCTCACTTCATACAGATTTTCTCTAGAAACTGACCTCCTCTTGAGGCCTTTCTCAGTCACTCTGAAATAGTCCCTCTTTATCGCCTTGCACTATTTTTCTCCATTCTGTTTGTGTTCACCATATCTGACATCTTTCATATGTTTATCTCTGTATTGTCAGTCACCCACTTGGATTGTAAGCTCCGGAGGGCAGGGATTTTCATCTGTTTTGTCTCAGATATTCTCAGCACCTAGAAAATAATCTGGAACAAAGCAATGCTCCCTAAATATTGGCTGGGTGAATAAATTAATGTTGGCCCAAAGATGTTCACTCTTTCCCAGATGCCCTGAGTCTGAGAAGAGGTAAAATATGCTACAGCCACAAAGGGAAAAATCTACTTGAGAACAGAGCCAAGAGGTGGAGAAACCAGAGCTTGATGGCATCTTTTGAACAACTTGATCAACTATACCTGAAGCCAGACCCACTGCTGCTGTTTTTTCAGTTACAAAAGCCAATGCATTCTCTTTGTGTATAAACCATTTTGAATTGGAGGTTTTGTTGCTTGTAGTAAAGGAAGCCTTAGAGTATGATTTGGCTGGTCAGAGAGGACGGAATAGAGAGGAAAGGAGAGAAGACAGGGCATGCTGAGAGGTTAAGTGACACATTGGGAGATGGAGCAGTTCCAGCCGCTAATACAATGAAGTTGTCTGTGAGCCTCAGAGAAAAGCCCTTTACAAATGCAGCAAAGTAGGAGTCAAGGAGGAATCTAAAGGGAAATGTAAAATTTAGGATAATTGAATCGGCCTACTTGGAATACATTCTCACTGTACAGAAGGGAGAGTGCTGGGGGTCAAGCGAGCCGTGAATCACTCTCACTCGCTCGAGTCCCTTTCCTGCAGTGTGGCCTTGGGCAAGCACCTGAACCTCAACTTCCCCAACTGAAAAATGGGATGACAAACACCCATCTCAACAGTGTTGTAATGAGGATTAAATAAGAACACATACATTAAAGCGCCCGGCGTAAGTGACCCACGGCAGGTTGTTCAATAAACAGCCACTGCGAGGAGTACGATGGGGTCTGGAGTGCCCTGCCTCAAACTGGCACTTGAATTTGGAGAGTTGCTCTAACTCGGCTGCCACCAGAATTGAGCGTCAGAAGCAGAATTGCTCCACAGAGAAAGCAGAGAATGTGGCTTCCCCTGAGTCTGGGCCCTAGTCCACTCCGTCAAGCAGCAAGCAATAAGGATCACAGAAAACACAGAGATTTGTATACAATGTGTCATCCTGAGGGGCTTCCTGCAAAAGCTGGAGGGTGCTCACTCTGCTATCCTCCCTGCCCTTCGTCTCCCTGCGGTTTACAAAATGCTTTCGAGTCCACTCTCACAGGGCATCCAGGAAAGAGCTCAGATGACCGTGGATTACACAGCGACAAAGCGACTGTCTTTCCTCTTCCCTGTGCACCCTTCAGGTTAAGCCAAGGAGTCTCAGCTGGGTACTCAGGTTGCCTTCTTATCCCTCCAGGGCTTTCTCATCTCCAAAGCTACCTAGGGACGATCTCAGGACAGGAATCCGAGTCACTGGCCGGAGAGCCAAAGCATCGTTGAGCCTTTCTGTGCACATTCACATATCAGATTAGTTAAGCCTTAAGAACAGTGTTTTCACTGATGAGATAAAACACAATGCAGAAGTTTTGATGGGGAGGAATGCAGGAAACGTCCATAGGCATGCTGAGTGGTCAGGGTCAAGATGGTGGTGGTCTGGATCAGAGTGGATTTGATGGGGTGGAGAGAATTGGACAGTGCTGGGATGGGAAGCCCAGATGAAGAGTCAAAGGCTGGGTGCCCAGGCACTTAGAGAGCAGGGAGGGTGGGGCTGGTCAAAGACCAAGGGAGTTCTGGGAGGTGGCCGCTGGAGAAGTGTGATGGGGACAAACTGAACCCACAGTCACCCCCCCTCCATTTTTGAAGAGGGAATTGCAGAGGGACATCTAGACTCTTCTAGATGCTTCTGTTCAGTAGAAAGGTGCTCTGTGGGCACTCATGCCTGCCCCGTCTGACACCTGAACACCTCCAAGTCTTCTGCGGCTGGCGAGGTCTCGGCTCTGATCACCATCCATCACAAGTGTGTGCCCAGAGCTAACAGAGCCCATCTGTGCGGACTGCCTGGCGCCGGAATGCACGGGCCTGAGCAGTGGGGCCAAAGGGTCTGGCAGCTTCTTATGTTTTCCCTCCTGTCTCACATTTCTCCATCCAGGAGCAGCAGACAGTGCGGAATGCACCCCTCCAGAGAGCTGGGAAAACTGGCAGCCTCTGAGCCCTGTCCCCTCGCTGGACCCACAGAAATGAGCCCTGAGGAGAAGCCTGGAGAAGAAGGTGGGCATTTATCAGGGTCCCGTTCACCTCTTCCTGAGGACATGAGGTGACTCGTTTAGCCCCTGCTAAGAGACCTGCCCATTCCATTGGGAGAAGCTTCCAGAGGATGTGCTTTGGCCAGCTGTCCATGACTCAGGATCAATGCCCGACTGCTCACAGTCCTTCCTCCTGCCACCTTCCAAGGCATCAGCAAATCCGTGGCTCCACCTCCACAAAAGACCCTGCACTGTCCAATTCTCTCCACCTCATCGAGTCCACTCTGATCCAGACCACCACCATCTTGATCCTGGACCACTCAGCATCCTTAAAACTTGTCTCTTCCATTTTGCACCCTCCAATCCATCCTCTGCATGATGGCCAGAGAGATCATTTTAAAAGATACATCAGACTGAGTCACTTGCCTATTAATATTTTCCAGGGGGTTGTTGCAGCTAGAATAAAATCCCAGCCCCTTCCCTGGTTCCAACTCTGTGTTCCTGCCCCTGTTCCCATAATACACTTGCAACAGTCCAGCTGGACTGGGATGCTTTCTGTTCCTTGAACACCAAGCTCAGTCCTACCTCAGGATCTTTTCACATGCCATCCTCACTGACTGGATCTTTTCCCAGATCTTTAAAGGAACTGCCTCTTTGTCATTTACCCTTCTAAGTACCCTCTCCATGTTCTTTTCCTCACTGGACGCTAGAACTTCATAAACTTCTGCCCCAACATCAGAGCTCCTCTCCAGCTGCTACCTTACCATGTTCTTGCCCCAGGGCTGTGCCTGCTTAGGTCTTGATGGCTCCTAGTGTTCTGGCCTGGTGGAGACAACCCAGGACTGGGGTCAGAAAATACAGGTTTGAGCCCCAACTCTGCACCTTAGTTGCTTTGTGCTCATGCCTCATTTTCTTAATCTATAAAACTGTAGAGTATTGATTTTCTTTCCCAGTGTTTCTGGGAGGAGGCAGGAGCTAACAGAGGTGAAGTATTTTTATAAACCGGGACGTCCTTCACAGACATTTATTAACATTCAACCTTCCGTTTTGCAAGATGACAGAAGTTCGAGCTGGATGGTAGCGATGGTTGCACAACAATGTGAACATACTCCATGCTGCTGAGCTGTCCACTTTCAAATGGGTAAAACAGTAAATTTTATGTGTATTTTACCACAAAAATGTAAACTAAAAAATTTAAATGTATAAGCTTAAAAAAAGAGAGAGAAGGCATTTAGAAATGCAGTGCCCTGCTGTACATTACAACACTAGTCTTTGGCAGCTGTGGAATTGTTTTAGGGATGGGTTGAAGGGGTCTCAGCCTCAGACAAAAAGGAGGAAAGGGAGTGAGATACAAAGCGGGAAGAAGCTGACCAGGGGCTGAGGAAAGAAGGCTGGGCTGGTGCTGGGGTGACGGGCCATTAAAACGGCAGACCCAGTGAGGTGGAACCCAGGGCCGGTAGGGGACGCCCACAGTGATGGGAACCCCAGCCTCTCCCTGTGCCCTTGACCCTGTGGGCTTCTCTATGGATCCAGAGGCAGAGCCATAAGCAGAAGCCTTTCAGTTTCAAGCGACAGGTGCAAGCCAAAAAGGAACCCTTAGGATCAGGGGAGGAGAGCGTCAGGGATAAAATGGTCCAGCCGGACTCAGGAGTCTACCATTTGCGTTCCGTCTCTCTGCTTTTCTTCTGTCTCTTTTGGCCCATTTATAGGCAGGGTTTTCCCTCAGCGGGGCAGAGAGTCTTACAGGTCAGCAACCCCAGAAAATGGAACATGAGCCCCAAGGGCTCCAGCAAACCTGTCAGCGCAAATTCTCATCGGCCGGGTCTGGTCATGTGACTGTCCGCATCTACGCCGCGCCCAAGAGAAAGGGATTCTCCGAGTGGCGAGGCCTGGGTCACGTGTCCACGTGGGGCACAAGGTGGGGTCAGCCCCGCCCCAGCTGCAGGCCGAGAACTGGGGAGCGCTGAGAGGTTCCTAAAGAAAAAGCCAGCTGCCGAGACTACGGGGTAGGAATGCCTTCCCGGCAGGCAAAGACGCGAGGCCCATTCCACGGGCTCCTTCCTCCAAGCACCAGGTGCCTGAGCTCAGACCCAGGAGTGAGGAGGCGGCCAGTGGACAGTCAAAAACACATTCTCGGTAGTATCCAGGGACTGAGGGGCAGGGTGCCTGTGGGCAGATCCCTCTGCAACCCAGCATTGTCCTGAGCAGCTGTCCTTGGAACAAATTAAACAGGCGCTCTGAGATCAGAGGGAAAGGCTTTCCAAGTGAGGAAACAAAGGGGCTAGACCCCAGAGGCATGTGAGCTTGGCATGACTTAATATGAAAAAGCTTACAGTAACCAGGGTTAACGTCAGGTACTTCCTGTGTGTATCCACTCACTTAACCCTCACCCTAGAGTTAGGTCCTGCTGTCAGCATCCCTGTTTTACAAAGGGTTAAACTCAGACGCCGGATAAACTTGCCCAGGGTCTTTGCCGCTGGTAAACAATGGAGCCAGACTTCCATCTCTTCTTTCTCTCCCCTTCCCCACTCCCATTTTACTGCCAAACCTTAAATCTTGCCGTGGGTTGAAAGTGTGGTCAGAGTTAATGAGGACAGGACTTTCCTAGGCTCTGTTCCCCCCACTCCCCCATCCCTAGGCTGCTCTCCTGGTGTAATAAATCATCACCCAGTGAATACAGGGGAACACCCTTGCTTAAAGGAGGGCTAGGGACACAGAATGATTCTTCCTTTTTTTATTTCTCTAATGGAAGCGACCTTCTGGCAGCTCTAGTCCAGCAGACATGGTCATCCCATGATCAGCAGTCACTGGCCTAAGGCAGGTCAGCCCTTATGCCAAGACCCGGGGATTAAGTGGTGAGCAAACCACAGACCTCAGGCCCCTCAAGGATCAAGAAAAGCAGTATCTGAGCAGAATAAAGGCTGGCTGGCTCAGGAGAACATTCCTGTTCCAAAGCATTCAAAAAAGACCAGTGTACCATGAGCACCATCCTTAAAGCACCCCCAATCCCTTTCACCCCCACTTCCCTCCCTGAACCCGGCCACCCTCAAGATAAGCGTCTTTCCCGACAGCATTGTTTTTGCCTGAGTAGAATCATAATGCTCTCAAATGCTGGCTGTCTCTTTGGTTCCACTTGTGTGCCCCTTTGTAAGACCATTCTCACATCCTGCTGATTCTACCTCCTAAATATGTCCCAGGTCCACCCCCATTTCTGCATCTTGGCCACCACTGCCCGCACCCAAGTCCCTGTCATCTCTCGCCATTGTGTCTGTGACTGAGCTGGGTTCACTTTGCCCGATGCTCAGCAAGTCAAAATGCTGAGACGCTGAGGTTTGCAGGAAAGAGAGGGTCCCTTTGAAAATCAGCCAAGCAAGAAGACAGAAAAACAAGTTGCAAGTTTGCGTCCCTGAAGGCAAGGGAGTAGGGGTATTTATGGGATAAAGAATAAAGGAGCTGGGCAGTCCGGTGTGGGGGGCGTGGGGAAAGGTGATTGGAAAGAGGTGTGGGCAGCACCACTCTGCGCAGGCGTAACTAAGGTACAGCCGCTGCACGTTTGAAAGGTCACCGCGGGGCACTGGCGCATGCCCAGTGGAGGGTCAGTGGTTCCATCCAGTCTTAACCAGCGCAGCTCCAGCGAGACACAGCTGACTCCAAGTTCCTGGAAAACAATTCGGGCAAACATCTTATTTGGGCTACGCGCCGCTTGGAGGGCATGTGAGTCTTTTGTAGACGACCTTGATTAGTGAAGACAGGTGAAAGGGATTTGACTAACGCCCCCACAGTTTCATTTCCTCGTGGCCTCCCTGTCTCCAGTCTTGGCCTCCTAAAATCCCAATTCCAGGCTCCTGCTGGAGAAATCTAACCACAATGCAAACTGGACCATGGAAGGTGTGTTGGAGAAGGTCTGAGGCTGCCCAACACCTTCTGAATGCCCACCCTGTGTCAGAGTTTCCCATGGTGCAATTCCTTCATCCCCAGATGGCATTCGATGGCATTCTCCCAGCCTCCTTGCTGCTCGGGGCAGTCAGATGACTTTGGTTTCTCTGATTAGATCCTCCCATTTGAGACTGGCTGTGAAGGGAATCTGCGGGGACAAACAGAATTGAGGTTTTGCTAAGCAAGGCCGTGGAGGCATCTGGTCCTTCTGGGGGAGTGGGGCACACTTTCTGGTGTCCAGAACCCTGTGTTAGGGTGCAGTTCCTGGCTGTGTTTTTCCTGATCTCAGCTTCCTGGCTCCTTGGAAGTGTCTCTGTGCTGCCTGCTGTCTTGAATGAATTGGAGTTTTGCTTAAACTGGTCAGAGTGGAGTTTGCTGTTTGCAGTTTAAAAGCCTGATGGATACAAAGCACATCACTCTCCTCCCTAAGTACTTTTCATTGGTTTCCCTGCCCCCCAGCCCCAGCCCTGCTCACGCCTCCAGCCTCACATGCAATGCCCCCATCTCACCCTTTGTACCCTAAGTACCAAGTATGGACTCCTCGCTTGCCTCTCCTTCACGCTGTCCTGAGCATGGAATTTTTACCTTACTGTAGCCAGGACGTGCCCACTTCACAGAAGAGAAACCTGAGTCTCAGCAACGTGGTCACCTATTTGTCCCAGAGCCAGAACCAGAACTCGGATCCCCATGCTCAGGCTGAGACCCCATCTCTTTTCAGCCGGAATTCAAGGCTTTCTTAAACTTTCCCCCTTATGCCCCTTCATCCACATCCCACCGCTCACCCCTCCGTGCTCAGTGCCTCATTCTCCCCTAGCCTGTGCAGGCACCATCCACGTCCCCACCTTGGCCCCGGGCAGCTTCCTCTCCCTGGATCATCTCTTCCCTTTGGCCTGGTGGTGGGGTCACAGGCTCTGAAGCCAGACCTCCCTGGGTTCAACTCATGGCTCTGCCTCTTCCCAACAGCCTGAGATTTGGCACGTCACCAAACCTCTCTGTGCCTCAGTTGTCTCACCTGTAAAATGGGTAATGACAGGGACTCTCATAAGTCTGTTGTGTGGAATAGCTGAGCCAACTCAGATGAGTCGCTTAGCAAGCGCATCGCTGATGTTAGCAGCTACTGTTACCATCATTGTCGCCTTCATGGTAATGCCCTACCTGCCCACCTCTCGTGCATGACTCCTCTTCCCTTTGGGCGGCCCCTCCCAGGTCGGGACGATTCATTGCTTCCTGCTCAGGGCACGGACAGCAGAGTGGCTGGTTCAGAGGCTGGACCCTGGAACCAGAAGGCCCAGATTCATACCTGGGCTCTAGCCACCTACTAGCTGTGTGACCCTGGACAAGTGATTTACCCTCTCTGTTTAGTTTCCCAGGGGAAATGCTGATGAGGGGACCCACCAGATGGAATAGGTGCGGAGACCAGATGTGTTAATACTTAAAACAGTGTCCGGCACACGGGGAGCGCTCAGTAGTGTTGGCTCTTGTTCACTGTTTCAGACGTTTCCACCCATCTTGCTGTCTAAATCGCGAGCACCTGGAGAGCATGAACCGAGCCATATTTATCTTTGTGTTCTTGGCACCGCGTTCAGGCCTTGGACCTGGTCAGTGCCCCATTAGAGCCCTAGGCTTGCAGTCTGGTTCCATGTCAGCTGTTTTTTTCCATATCTTCTGCCTAGGGCACTGTTCCAGCTGGGGGAGTGGGGAGAGTGCCTCCCTCCAAGCTTGGTGCTCCTGGAGGCTGCTGGCCCAGGGCACGGGGAGCCTGTCAGCGGTGGGGACCGGCATGCCTTGGCAGGGGACTTGGGGACCACCCGCCCTCAGCAGGGGGCATTTGGGGTCTCATTTGGAGGCACCGCGAGGGATGTGTCAGGCAGAGGGCCACAGCATATGCTGTCTCCCGGGCGATGCCAGATGGTGGGGATTTGGCCAGGCTCCCTCTATAGCTGGGAGCCCGCCGACCCCTTCGGAGGCTCTAAAATGCGAAGGAGAAGTTATAGCGGTGCTTCGAAATGCCTGGAGCTGGAGGCCGCGTGGAGCCTGGCAGCGAAGGGGCACGCCGTTGTTGCTGGGGCCTGGCCGTGTTCGCGCACCAGTGAGGCAGGATGGGTTCCAGCGGCTTAATGGCCACCCTGGCTAGCTGTCTGGTTCATTCAACCTGACCCACCATGTAAAGGATCCAGAATCGAGCGGTGATTAAGAGATCAGGCCCTGGAGCCCCACTGCCTGGGCTCAAATCCCAGCTTCTCCGCCCACCTGTCGTGCAAACCTTTGGCGAAGAATGTCATCTCTCTGTGCCTCAGTATCCTTACCTGTGAAAATGGGAATATTACTGCCGTAACAGCAGAAAAACATTCCGGATGAACAATGCTCTTTGCCTGTGTACCAATGGCAACAGCTAACCCTCACACAGCACTCCCCACGTGCCAGGGCTGTTCTGTACACGTAGTCTCTTCTTTACGCCTTACAACCGTCCCACGGGGTAGGCGCTATTATCGTCTCTGTTTTTAAATCAGCAAAGGAAGGAGAGTTCAAACAACTCACCCAAGGTCCTAAAGCTAGAAATGGGCAGAACCAGGATTCAGACTTAGCCACTCTGACCCACAGACCATCAAGCTGTGTGTGTAGGACGAACACGCAATCAAAGGCAGATACAGTCTTGCCCTGAAGCGAGCACTTACGATCCACTCTGGAAGGTTAAAGAAAGCCATGTAGGCAGCAATTCAAAGCAACCACACACTCTCAGCTAACTGATGATGATCGATCTTTTTTCCCTGGAATGCAAGGCGTTAGTTTGGATGATTTTTGCTGCAAGTAATGGTCAACCCAACTCAAGTGCTTCCCACAATGCTGGCTTCAGTGGTTATCATTATTCACAGAGGAGCTGAGATAGCTGCAGTTTGGTTAATCCAGGGGCTCAAGGAGGTCATTGAGGAACTGGGGTCTGTCCTACTATCTATTCTGCGAACTTTGGGGTGTCAACATTGTCCATGTACCAGCCCCTCTCTTGACAACAAGGTGGCTCCCCACAGTTCTACGCAGTTCCGGGTGCAAAAAATCCGATGGGTGAGGGGAGTGACCATCTGCTTTTGGGTATTTTCTTGGGGGTCTGAAAACATTCTCTAGAATCTTCTGGAAGACTTCCTATCAGGTCCGATTGGCCAGCAGTGGGTCACTTGCTCCTTCCTAGACCGACACTTGCAGCAGGGGGTTGGGGGCACCTCCCTGACTGTCAGCCGGAGCTGACCCTGTGGTGGAGAAGCCGCAGCCCTGGTCCCTGCACAGACCCTGTCCTTCGCCACTTGACTCGCTTCTGCCAGTCCTCCTGCAGGAACGCCTGTCCCGTTCCTCAGTGTCATTATGACAAACTGTTTGTGTGATTTAGGAATCATTTCAGTTGCCGGAACAGGAAACCCAACTAAAAATGACTTAAATGGAGATGCATTTGTTTTTCTCGCATCCCAGGAAGCCCAGAGGCCGGCGATGTGGAGCTGGTGCCGTGTCCATCATTGAGGTTCCAGGGAGCGGGCTCTTTCTGTCCTCCACTTTGTGGCCTCTGCGTACTGGTTTCCATCCGCTGTGGGCTGGAGTGGCCGCATGAGCCCGATTGCCAGCCTCTGACTCTAGAAACCCGAGAACATCGCTTCTCACTGTGGTGAGAACATTAAACTCTCAAGCGGGCACCGTGCCTTCGACAGATGCGAACGCACACATGGAACATTTTTCTCCTTCCTTTCCCTCCCCTGAGTTCTGCTGGGGGCTGGTTCATGGGAAGTTGGTTAATTGGAACTGCCCCGGCCGCCCCAGTGAGAAATGGGAGGTTGTACGCCATGTCCCCGGGAGAAAGTCTCCCATCTGTTCACTCCGGGAGGATAATTACGTGTATAAATTACCTGCCTTCTCCTCCCTCTCCAGCCCGGGTTGGCAGGGGGAGTTGTGCTCATGATGGAGGTTCCCGAGTGACCTTTGAGATGCAGGAATATGACAACATCGCCTTCTGGATCAATCACTTGCCCAGAGCACGCCTGCAGTATTGATTTTCCATTCTAGGGTGGAAAACGGCCATTTATTTTGAAACATTTTTCGTAATAAATCTGTGATTTGAGAAGGGTGCTTCTACAATTATTATTGTTGAACGCGGCGTGATTTCCAGCACCAGAGAAAGTCACCAGCTGTCACTGGGCTTACTTTTACCTCTTATTACTGAGAGGGAAGACCCCAGGCTGAGCAGCTTAGGAAAATGAACCAAAAGCTTCCCGTTGCCGGAGTGCAGTAAACCTCTCTCTGAATGCCCCGGCTGTGAAACAGATTACAGGGAACTTTCTCTTCCTGGGGAATCCCTAGCCTGGGAGCGAGGATTTACAGGTGGAGTCTGGTCACTGCCCTGACCACGGAGGGTCCTTGGGCAGTTCACTTCCTCTTTCGGGGCCTCAGTGCTCCCACCTGTGGAATGGGAGGAGATTAGGTTCCAATTACCCATGTGGTAGAGCAGAATAACGGCCCCCCAAGATGTCTGTGTCCTAGTTCTCAGAAACTAGATACGCGAGTTACATGGCAAAAGGGAATGACGGCGGCAGATGGAATTAAGTTTGCTACTCAGCTGACCTTAAAATAGGGAGAGGATCCCAGATTATCTGGGTGTGCCCCGTGTGATCACAAGGGTCCCTGTAAGTGGACGAGGCAGACGGAAGAGGGAGAAGCAGAGAGATGGCCGCTTGAGAAGGACTCAGCCCGATGCTGACTTGGAAGGTGGAGGGGAGAGGCCATGAGTCAGGGAACGTGGGTGGCCTCCAGAAGGTGGAAAAGGCCAGGAAACAGATCTCTCCTAGAGCAGCCCTGCCGAGACTGTAGTTTCAGACCTTTGAGACCCGTGTGGGATCCACGGTGATGAAAGCCAGTCCTTGCAGATTGCACACTGCATGCCGGGTACAGTTTTTAAATGCGTCACCTCATTGCATCTTTAGAGAAACCCTGAAAGGCGGGGATGATTATTGCTCCCACCAGCAGACAAACAAGGAAACTGAGGCCCAGAGAAAGCACATAGCTGGACCAGGGTCATGGAGCTAGGAATGGCAGAGCCTGGGTTTCAGCCTTTTTGGATCATCAGCTTCCTTGTTCTTGGTGCAGACAGTGGGCACTCGCTCCATTTTCTGTAAAGTGCTGTGCACACGTGGTGCCAGTGAGGATGCCCACAAGTCCCAGTTTGTCTGAGACGGTTGCCACGTCCTGGAATGATTATTCATGGTGCCTCCAGTCATGCCGAACGAGGATCTAGTTTGGGGGATGAATCATGCAGTCTCCCCGTGAACCCTCCCTCCCAGTGGTGACTGAAGCCTCACGCGACGGGTGAGCAGAGCTGGACCAGCTGGGCTCGGGGAACACGTAAGAAAGCCCTGGCATTGGGTAACTTGCACTTGAACCTTGGTTCCGAGACCATTTTGTTCTGTGATCCTGGGAAACGAGCCTGCGTGATCAGCCCCCACCCCACGGCCAACCTTTCCTCTGCCCTCTCTTCTCCCACTTAGCACCTTCCCTGAGGATCCCCAGGCACGGTCAGGCACACGTCTGGTCCGGGGTCTTTGCTCTTATCCACAGAACTCAGCCTTTTCCTCCTCTAATTCTCTGCTCAAACGCCAGCTTCTCAGAGACACCTTCCTGTTTAAAAATGCAAGTGACGTGCCGGCAGAAACACATCTCCTTCCCCTCCTGTGCCGCTCTTCACCCATCCAAACCCTCTCTGACTTGCTTGTATGTTTCTTATTTATCCTGTTTATACTCCGTCTGCTGCAACAAGCTCTCGAGGGACAGGGTTTTTGCCCTTTAGTTTTCAAACTACTGTATTCCTGGTACCACCAACAGCATCTGTCACCTAGTAGGCCCTGAATGAATGAGTGAGTGAATGAACTCAAGGAATTGAGACAGGAATGAATTTGAGAGAGATGAAGGAAGATTTCTCTTTTCACATTCAGCAAACTTTTCCTTTGTGCTTTCCACATTTATTGTCATATTTTCACATTCCCTGATGTTTGTTTTCTACCAGGACTTTATTGTTTTCCACTTAAATTACCAGTGCGTCTAGAACGTATTTTGACGTGTGTAATGAGATATGGATCGGATTTAACATTTTTATCTAGATCATTAGGTCCTTTCAAAATCATCTGAATATCATTTATTGAATAATCTATCTTCCTCCAAGTAATGGATATGCAAGTTTTACCACACTGTGAAATCTTACATCTTTCCCCAAACTTTCTATTCAGTCCTGTTGCTCCGTTCCCATCAGCCCCACACTTGCCTTATTGTAATTCTCTGTGTGAGAATACTTGGTAGAGCTAACTTCGTAATTTCTCTTTTTTTTCCAAAAAAATTTTTTTCCAAATTCACTTTAGACCCTTTTTCCTCGTGATAACTCCATGGAACATCACATTTTATAGTTTGAAAGAAAGGAAATAGATATCTAGTCGATATTCACTCTCTCTGGGAATATGCTGTGTTTCTTTAAAATAATATTTTATTTTTGTTCTTGTTTTAGGGCAGAGGTAACTAGGTTTACTTATTTACCTATTTTAATGGAGATACTGCAGATTGAACCCAGGACCTCATGCATGCTAAGCAAGCGCTCTACGCCTAGCTAGACCCTGCCCCCCACCATGTATCTTCTTATTTGGTTCTTTCTTTTCATTGTTTTATTTGCATGGCTCCCAAGGCTGTGTTATAACAATGTCTCCACCCCGTGTATTGCTGCTGTTGACAGCTGGATTTGTTTCTGTTTGGGGTTTCACTTGCTTATTCTTGATACATAGGGTACAATCATTTGTGCATCTGGATTCCCTTCCATCAATCTTTTTCTTTATTCCGGTATCAATACCAAATTTGGAAAAGCAAGTGCCTCTTAGAATTCTTTCCTTTTCAGCAAACTTCTGGGTTGTCCTCGCTTGTTTTTCCCTCTATGGAAATGTCATGATTGGCTTGCTTAGCTCCCGAAATAGATGCGGAGTTTGTAGCTTCCGGCACAATCGTAAGCTCCGAAAGTTCTAGTTGATTCAGTTGGGTTTTCCAAGAGAATGTCCATTGATACTCCTTGTCCAAATTCCTCTGCCCCTCACAGTCTGGCCAAGTGTCTGGCCAGTGACCACTCACTCCCCGTCACTGCCCTGCGTGGAGCTCCCGCCCCTCTCTCTGTTCAGCAAGTTGCAATGTCGTGTCTAGGCTCCATGTCCTTGTTGTAAGGTTCTCTGCTTCCAGCTGGAGCCTCCCCTCTCCACCCTGCAGACATCCAGTCAATAACCATCCGCTTAATCTGATTAAAGAGTGAGAAGGGAGGTGAGACATGCGTGACCTGAGTTCTTCCTCTCCTGTGCTGAGTTCTTAGTCCAAATGTGTCCCTGGTGGTTTTTCAAATAGTAGGCTTGAGTTTGCCTGAGGGATCCGTCCTTCCCAATAGCAAGCTTCTCTCAGGACTCCCGGTGCTCGAGGCATCATTCTAAATATGTGTTAACTCGTGTAATCCTGAGAACAATCCTGTGAAGTGGGGGCCATAATTGCACCCACTTTTCATATGGAGATTCTAAACACACAGAGGTTTAAGTCACTGGTCCAAGGTGACACTGTTAGAAAAATGACAGAGCCGGGATTTGAAGCAAGGGAGTGTCTCCAGAAGTGATGCTCCAGAGACCACTGCTCCCACCACCTATGGGCCGGTCCCCCGTGTTGGTTCCCTTGTTGGGCTTGCCAGTACAACAGGCTGCCTTTGACCTCTTGGGTGCCAGGTAGTTTTCAGTGCAACCCAACAGACCCTTCCAATCTATTCTAGTCTCCACTGCATTCTACCCTCTCTGAAAATAGCCTACATGACCTGGGAACAAAAAACTCCCCCCTTGTCCAGGGCCCCATCTCTGAGGGACCCTCAGCAGACACTGTGTCATTAGGATAGATGTTTATTTGCTCCACTCCCACGGGGCCCTGCCATCCTAGAATGTAATGGACATGATGACATTTACGGGGCTCTGGAGGTGAGGAGGAATGGCAATGGTCTGCTGATGGGGAAGAGGATGCCCAGCTGAAGGGCCCTGACTGCAACTCTCCATGTCCCTGCTGCTGGATGAGCAGGTTGCAGACCATCTCCTGGTGACATGACTGCAGAGCTGGCGACCCAGCCGGCTGCTCCAGTTCTCCTGAGACGCCCAGGGGAACTGATTTTTTTTTTAGCAGTTTCAATTTCCTGTTGTAGAAAACTGGAGCTAATGAAGGGCAGGCTCATTTCACAGCTTGAAGAGCTGGGGACAGGTGACATCTCCCTCCAGGGCACGAGGTTGTTGCTGAGTGCGGTGATAGCCAGCCCATCCACATCTCGGTCTGGGGATCAGCACTGACGTGGAGGACAGCGCCCTCTCCATCTGCCCGCGCACCCTAGGCAGCGGACCGTCTAGAAGACCCTCCATCCCAGAGCAGGTCCGGATCTGGGAGATCAACTGCTTCAGTCCATATTTGTACAGATGAGCCAAAGGCCCAGAGGTGAAGGGACTTGCTCAAGAGCACTCAGGAAACCTGCGTCTGAGATTAGGGAGGGACTCTTCTTGAAATCACTCATACTCTCTCCTTGAGAGATCTTCTCCCGGGCGAAGGCTTTAAACGTCTACCACCTGACAGTGCCTGAAACTCTGGCCTGAAATGCCCCTGAATTCTCAACTCCCAAGTCCTGCACTCAGCTGCCCAGACGCATCAACCCGAGCCCGTCCAAAATGAAATTCCTTACCCCGCCCTCCCACCTGCCTCTCCTCTGGGCTTCCCCTCCTCAGTCAAAGGCAAGGCCAACCTTCCGGTTGCTCAGGACCCAAGCCTGGAAGTCATCTTCCGCTCCCTCCTTCCCCTCATATGCCACATCCAGTTCCTCAGTGGGCTGTGTGGGCTCCAGCCCCGACTATATCTGAACCCCACCGCATCTCACCACATCCACTGCTCCCACCCTGGTCCAAGCCGCCATCGTCCCTCATCCGGTTTTTGCAGTGGCTCCTCCCTGGTCATCTTCCCCCTCTATCCTCACCTCCTCTCCTCATCAGAGCAGACTGGGGGATACATTCACACACAGATCCACCCCTAAGGGTCCCTCTGCTCAAAACCCTACACCAATGGCTCATCTTATGCAGAATAAAAAGGTGGCGAGACAACAGTGGACCAAGAGATAGCTTCATCCCTGACTCTAGAAAAATGGGCGGCTGTCTCCTGTTTTCAATGGTTAGCTGTGGCTATTTTAAGAGGTAAAAGAGGTCAGCTGTTCACAAGTCCCCTGCACTCCCTCCCTGCCTCCCCACCTCGACCTGCCCCGTTGGACCCCCACTCCTGGGGCCCTGGCTGGAGGGTCTGCTGCCCTGGCCCCTCATCCCTCTCCTTCCTGTCTCAGCAGGACCCTTCCTTCTTTGGAGGCTGTTCCCGATATACAGCTTCCCAGAAACTGTGGCACCAGCTACATTTGAACATTGAAAAATCAGAAAAAAGAAAGTTTTTCAAAAAGGAAACAAGTGCACCAGGAGAGTGGAGGGGAATTCTCGGGTGGGAATTGGTTGGTGACTGTATTAGCAAAGGATGCAAATTTATTTTGCAGCCAGGCTTTGGAAATGCAGAAACCGAGCCAGGCAGTGAGCTCACAACATCCTAAAAGTCACATCTGCCTATGTGGAAGAGAATTAAAGTATACAGTTACCCAGGACCCCTCCCCCACCACACACACACAGAACCACTTGCTGGATTTCTCTCCTGTGGCCTCATTCCTCAACCCCTAGCCAATGGCTCCCAGCACCAACTTCTCAATTTCTAGCCTCTGTCCCAAGCCCCAGACCTGGTATTTGCTCTCATCTTAAGCCCAGAAGATTCAACAAAATCACCATTTTCCTTAACCCACCCCCAATACACTCCTGGCCCCGACTTCCCTGTTTCTATTCAGGCCCCTGTTCTAGTCACTCTTCCAGGTTCAAAACCATTCTAGTCATCTTTGGCTCCCCCTGGGCGTTGGTTAAGATGCTTTAGGCCACATGTCACAGTGACTCCAACAAACAATGGTTCATAAAAAAACAAGTGTTTTTAGCACAAGATTGGGGAGGGCAGCTGAAGGCATCACATATCCCCTTTCTGCCCAAAATCAAGGGAAAGGGGCAGGCTCTTTACAAGGAATAAAACCTTTCCCTGGAGCCCCATCACTCAGTCCCCTGGTCCAGAGTGAGGTCGCAGGGCAGCCCTCACTGCAAGGGGGTCAGGGAAAGCACCCGGAACGGTCCCTGGGATAGTCAGGATTGGTTTTGACCAGTCATGATTCATTGCCATTTGCTCAGGAAAAACAACCAGGGTTTGGTTGGCAAGAAGGGTGGGGATGGCTGTTGGGTAAGCCAACATCAGTGCCTGCCACACGGTCTCCACCCCACATCTTATCCAGGGCACAGCCTTGTTATTCCCTCCCCACAAATGGCTCCATCATCTTTGTTTCAGTCCCATTGCCGGCACCTTTATTCATACGGCACTGCCTCTCCCTTTGATCACAATAATTGCCTTTAACTGAACATACCACATTTGATCTGTTCTCTCCCAAGAGACTGACCTCTGATTCCTCAAGTATAATTTTAACTTGTTCACTTCAGAGTCCAAGTACCTTTGGTAGCTCCCTGTTATCTACCAAATGAGATACAAGCCTCCTCACTCAGATAGGTAAGGCCTTCCACAATATGACCACTGATAAAGTAAGATCAGTCCTGTTTGCCGCTAAACCAGGAGGGGAACAAAGAAAGAGAAAAACAGTCCTCCTGGCAGCTGGCAGCTAGGCTGTGGCGGTCCCATCAACAGGAACCAGTCTCATGGACTATAATCATGTGCAGACAAGGCCACACCAGGCAGAGAAAAGACTGCCCTGCAGCTACTGAAACACCTGAACGTGCCCCTTTCTGCTAACGTGACTGATGGCTGTCTCTGTACTAAGGACAGCTCTAGCCCTGTGTTAATCTTCTTACCTGCAAGATAAAAATATTTAGGCTATCCCATCACAATATAATGTTATCTGTCAATTGTATTTCAAAAAACAAGAGACACCCAATGACCAAATTGCCCCCATTTCTTGACCCTCCCTCCTTAATTCCTTAGAGCCGTTCAGTGGAAGCCCCACTCCTGTATGAAGCTCTTCCTGGCACCGCTCACTGAGACTGTCCTGAGTTGCCCTGGGTGTGATCTACTTTTTTGCGACAGACTAGCTAAATGTAACTGTGGCTGCAGGGAGGTTCTGCTGGGCTTTGATTGGTGGGCTTGGGCATCACCATCCAACCTTCTGACTTTCTCCCCCCTTGGCTTCCCAACAGCATCTTTGGAATTCAGAACCTTTTCAGTCTCACGCATAATTCTGACCAAGCCTCTGGATCCAGCTGCCGTCTTCCAAGAAAGATGGAGGACAGAGAGAAGGAGGTGTTGACTGCACCACAAATACGGAAGTACCAAAGTCCAGACTGTGAGAAACTCTAAGGTTACACAGCCCAGGCACTGCCACAGAGAAATTCTAAGAAAAAGAGTCATGGACAGGAAACCCGAGGACTTAAAAGACATACCGAGATTTACCAAGTGGGTAACACTGGGGTGACGACACCATAGTTTGCAGGGAAGTGTTAGCTGTGAGCATCAGAAGGTTGATTACTTTGGAGGGAGGGCTGGGCTGTGCCTGGGATGCAGCCATAGAGGGGCTTCTGGAAAAGTGCCATTTCTTGACTTGGTCCTGATTATAAGGATGTCGCTGATAATATTATACATTTTTCTTGGTTTGGGGGCACCTGTGTTTAGTTTTTAAATGGAAAGGTTAAAAAGTATAGCCTGGACAAGACTGGAAACAAAGAGCCCAGATAGGGGGCTATTCCAGCAAACTGGGAAAGACAGGACAGATGGGGCTTGAACGAAGGTGGGGAGCTGTGGTGGGACTCTGGGTGCTTTTCAAGGAAGGACCAACAGGACTCACTGCCACATTGGACTGAGCGTGAGTGAAAGAGAGGCAAAGGGACGTCTTTGCCCCTCTTTCTGCCGTGGGTGCCTATCTTGGTGAGCACGGCATTTGTGCAGACGGGATGAAGGCTTCCCAAGGTGTTAAAGAAGCATTTATTGCCTGTGGGAGGGGGCTACCCATCAGGAGGGAACAAATGACAGTAGGGGGATGTTCTTTACTTTAGAAGCATATGATGCCTGTCACTGAAGTTTCTGGTGGGAAGTGATCACCAGATGTGGACAGTTACCGGAAGCAGCAGAGCCCAGAGGCATTTCATGACCTTGAGGGCTTTGAAGAGGGCAGAGATTGTCATCTCAACAGATCAGATCTGCACTGCCTTAGAAACTAGGGTCTGAAGGACCACCCCTGCTCCTACCCACAACACAAACATCTCCCTCTCTCATTTCTGAAATTCAAATTAAATAGGTTGTCCCACTACCACCCATTTGTTGACTTAAATAATGTATTTTGTCTCCTTAAAATGTCAAGGTCATAAAATAAGGAACCAAGACACTTAAATAATTAAAGGGAAAAGACTGTCAAGAGACAACTCTTTTACATTCATTTTGGTGCCCACCGCACCTAGATTTGCAAACCAGTAACGTTCGGGTGTGTGTCTTATGAAAATCTGCTTTTTGGCAATTAGCGTCCTATTCTCCTTTTGACTTCTGTTGTGATTTCTGACCTCTGTTAATTACCTAGGGTTTCCCAGGCTCTCCCCCTGCTGTGCAATACTGTCTTTAAGCCAACATTTCCAAGGACCAAAGGAGCTGGTGGAGTCTAGGCCCTTACCAAGTCATCTGGGGTCCTGCTTATAACCAGGCATGCATTTTGAGCTAGGTTTCTTTGCAGGAAGGCTGCCTGCAGATTGAAATGGGTTCCCCCCACCTCGGGTTCTGGGAAGTCTGCCGCCAGCTGCCAGGAGTGAGTGATGATGTCAAGATTCCAGAATTCCGGATGAATTCTCCTGAGCAAAAAAATGCCATTCCTCCGCCTCCTCCAAAGTCACATTTCTGATTGATGGATGAGCAAAGGCACAGGAAAATCTATGGCTTTGGCGGAATGAGGAGGAGTGAAACCATTTCTGCTTAAGAAATCACTGTGCCCCAATTATTTTACTTCTTAGGAAAAAGGGATTTCATTTTCCATTTATTTCCTCCTCTAAATTGAGATTCAAAGCCCTCCTCCCCACCAAACACTCTGGGACCTGTTTTAAATCCCATCTAGTTTACAGAAAATAAATCTGCCACCCCCCTGGATAAAAGTCATTGCCTCCCGCCTGCAAAGAGGCAGCCCTGAGTGAAACTGTGCTTGGCTGAGCCCAGCCTGACCCCTCCGTGGCCCTTCCCGGCAGGGGTGCAAGGACCTCCCCCAAGCCAGGGCATTCTGCCTATCCATGGGGGAGAGTCCCCGGGCACAATTACCCCGCTCCAATATTGATGCCTTTTGTGAGGTTGCTCAGGCTAATTAAAAGTCACGCTGTGCATGATTTTAATTAGGATTCACATCAGGCTGGGGAAGGCTTTCAAAGGGAGAGGAAACCACAAGCAGAGCATTCAGAGGGTGGAGGGCAGCAGGGAGGGAGGGAGGGCAGTTTATTTATAACCCTTCCTGCCACGTGCACACTGTGGAGGCCAACAGACATGTGTTCCCATCCCAAAGGGCAGAGGAACTGGAACTTGAGAGTCCAATTTGGCTTGGTCGATTCACATCTTCATAAGCTGGAATTTCTGCAATTTTCTGAAATTTTCCCTCATTGCAGAGGAGGCTCATACACTCCATTTCAGTAAAGATGAGATAGTCAGGGATTCAGACCCCAGCCCATCGACCCTCAATGTCGTCACATCTTTGAAGTTCAGCCTCCAGACTCCAGCTGGACGCAGGGTTGATTAGAAACAAGAAACAGGAAAAAAAAAAAAAAAAAAAAAAGGAAAGAAAGAGACAGAACCACTAGTGACCAGCAAGGCCAGTCCTGTTTCAGCCAGTTTTGACTCCCAGGGTCAAAGTGTTATGACATGTCCAGTGCTCAGTGCAGTGCCATCTGGGTAGCAGTTATTATAAATATGACCACTTTGCATGTTTCCTCTCTTATGTGTTCAGTTTTTGGTGAACTCAGAGACTGGGTTCAATTCCTCTTTGTATGCTGAGTGCCTGGAAAATTCCTGGCCCATCATTGTAGCTGGCTGAAGTGTTTGTCGATTTTCTCCCAAGGAAATGAGACAGAGCCCACTCTAAACAGGAAGATGCTTATAGCAACGGGAATGCACTTGGCTGCACTTACAGAGCCCCTGACTAACTCTGTCTTAGGCTTTAAAGACATCTTCTTGTTTCATACGGATGAGCTATCTGAAGCCCCGAGATCTCAGCACTAGTGTAGCAGCAGAGTGACATCACCACGGATGCAGGTGTCTTTCCACATTTTAACTCTGCCTTTCTCAGCATATTGGCTTTTCATCCTGATGCCCAAATCCTCATGGTCACAAGATGGCTGCCAACCTTCTGCTCTCCCATCCCTGGAAGGGAGAAAGAATCAGGGCAAAAGGTTTTGTCATAAGGCTGTCTTTTTTTATTTTCAGTGCAGGCAGCTCCCAACATACTTCTCCTTACATCTCATTAACCAGAACAGATTCACACATCAACTCCTGAACCAGTTGCTGACAAAGGGGAAAAGGGGGTACCATGGTGTTTATAGACCATATTAATCCTCTGGGATTGAAGACAGGCTAGCTTTCCTGAGATCTTCAGGTCACTTGCTCCTATCTCAACACAAAATCAGGGATCTCTTTGTAGGGAAAAGAGGAGAGGTCATGACTTCTGGGTAGACAACCAAGAGCATCTGCTATTACTATTACAGCTGTAATTATTACTAGACAATATTGCTAACTGTATGAAAACTTGATCTTATCATCAGCTCTACTCTAATGAAGATGATCCCTACTCTAGGAGTTACATAAGACGTGGAGTAAAGTCCTGGCCCTTTTAGTGAGTAGGTTCCACATTGCCGGTGGGGGTGCCTTCTCTCTTTCCATTCAGCATCACTAGCTACATGTGCCTCATGAGCATAAGGTGGCTGCAGATGTGCATGCAGCTGAATCTGTGTCCTTCACCTAGTAACATCCAATTATGTCTCCTTGGTTACCTGCTTAGCTCTCCAAGACAGGGAGGCTTTTTACAAGAATGCTATTTAGATATAAACACCAACATAAATCAGCTAAAACTGTTAAAAGCAGTCTCTCTAGAGTATAAGAAAATTGGTGCAAAGGGAGTGAGAAAATGCCTTTTCTGTAACAAATCTCATTGAACTATTTGATTCTTTAATCTGTGTGCACATATCTTTAATTAAATGAACAAAAAAAAAAATAAAGGTATGGTCACCCGTGAAGTGGGTCAAACTTGACCTTACCTCCTAGAGAGGGAGGGATGGACAATAATTCTGACCCTGTTCCCTCCCCCACCTGAACCCCTCCTTCTCTCCTCCAATCTGGTTGCTGCTTCTCAGTCGGAGCACAAAGCAAGAGAAGCGATTTCACCTAATCACCTGGGTCATTTTCTCAAAAATTGGTTTCTTTTTAACCGTTTTCCACGAGGAACAAAATAGAAAATGAGAGGCAGCCCAATTGCCGTCCCTGCTGGTCCTCGCTCTCGGGAGGGGGCCGGCCTGAAAGGGCAAATGCCTTTGGAGCAGACTTCAATTTTCAACCCATCTGGACAGACAGCGGCTTCAGGGCTGCTTTGTGAAATAAAACGGCAGCTTAGGGAGAGGCAAATAAATCGGCCTGAAATGCTTCTGACGCACCACCAAGAGCACTGCTAACGGGGGCGAGAGTTCCACAATCAGCTTCTATTAACTCCCGTGGGTCAAATTCTTTTTCAAAGAATTGTCTCTTCAAGCTCGACCCTTGAAACCAGAAGTCAACTCCGAGGATGGGAGTTTGAGCCCAACTTAGGTCCCTAGCTTGCTGTGCGGCCAAGGAAAAGTCACTTAACCTCTCTGGGCTTCATTCCTGCATCTGTCAAGTGAGGCAGAATGGTTTCTACTCTGAGTGCTGAAAGGAGCAATAGGAAAAGCAAATAAAATCATAGTAATCATACCAAATTGTAAATTATGTTATGGAATATTTAAGACATTTTCTTGGGCTTTCTGTCGCACACCCCTTGTAACAGCCCCTTAAATGAGACCAGTCTGCTGTCACCATTCCCTTGTTACAGACAGTGTGTGTACATAAGTAAGGACAGGCGTGAGTGTGATAATCACATAATTTAGGGCGGTGGCTACCCCTGCAGGGAAGGAGGGGCGTGCATGGAGGCTGGGGGCTTCAACTCTCTCCTGATGCCTGCAAGGTAGAGACGTGGATGTTCATTATAGTATTTTTCATGCCTTTTGTCTGTCTATGCCAGACTTCCGCAATTCTCAGCACTGTTGACATTTGGGGCTGGGTAACCGTGTGTGGTAACTGTCCTGTGGATGTCCTAGGATGACCAGCAGCATCCTTGGCCTTCCTGTGCATCGTAGGATGCTCAGCAGCATCCCGGGCCTCAGCCCACTAGATGCCAGGAGCACCCTCCCCTCCAAGCAGTGACAGCTGTAAGCATGTCTCCAGACATTGACAAATGTCCCCTCTGGGCAAAATCATCACCAGCTGAGACACTAGTCTGGATAAAAGAAGACCCCTGTCTCAGAAATACTACATGACTTTCCCAAAGTCACACAATTGGAAAATGAAAGAGGTCCAGCACCCGGGCCTCCTCAATCACATCTGGTGCTCTTTAAAATCTACCAGTGTCCCCCCAGGAGCAGACAGTTTTATTGTTAGGGTTACAATGGCATTGCATCAGGCATAAATACAACTGGATACACTCAACAGAAAACAAAATAAAGGAAGGTTATCTTTAGTTTTACAACACGTATAATAGTAGATGTAATGCTATGGTAATACACACACTGACTATGCAAATGCACGCAAATAATCCAGCCTGCCATGCCTCTGCCTGGGGCCCTGCCTGGTGGGAGGCAGAGATGGCAGATGGATCTGTTCTTCATTCCTTGGGTCTCAGCTGCCAAAGGCCACAGCAGACGGGCTCTGTATCCGCTCTGAGCACAATTCTGGGGTTTGAGCAGACTCACTGGTTTCTATACCTGATGTTCATTTGTTTAGTAATTTTAGAACCTGAGTCCAAAATCGGGCACCATTGCTACTCCATTGTTTTCCACAGAGGAGGATGCAGCCACCCCTGGGGCTCCACAGCACAGCTGGGTGGAGCCTGGTTGGAACTCATAGGCCCATTGTGCTTAAGAGGAGATGAAAATCCTGTAAGGTGTACCCCACTGCTCACAAATGTAATTCAAATTTCCAGAGGCCGATGCCCTAGATTCAAAGGGGCACCATGTAACTGGCAGGTTTTGTGATGAGGGCGGTTCCTCCGGTGATGAGGATGCTCTGATGCAGGGTCCTGTGCTGGGCAGGCAGTCGGGCTATCAGAACTCTGAAGCCTCCTCTAGCTCTAAGCTTTCTATAAATGCATTAGATATTTTTTAAAAAATACTTCTAGCCCAGAATGTGGCTTGACTTTTCAGTGAGCCCCTGATTACTTTTTAAAACTGATGTTTGCTCAGTACATCCCGGGTATGAGCCAGAGAATAGAGCGGGTACTTGCACCGCACTGCACTTGACTCACCAGCAAATTCAGCTCCACTTGTGGAAGGAAAGGGAAGTGGAGAGAAGGACCAGGCTAGGTGGGGATCCACTTAGACTTTGAGCTCATAGCAGGGGGGGTGCCCCAGGCCCTGGATGCCATGATGTCAGAACAGCCCAGAAAAGCTCAGAAACCTACAGAAAGAAGGTAAGAACAATTTGAGTGTTTTCCCAGGGATAAAATAAGGAAGGCTGCTCATTCATGTGGCTGCTGCAAGCTTTCTCAGGGTCCTTGAGGAGTCATTGACCAAAAAGCATTGGCCAAACAATGGTCAGGAGGACACGGGCTAGAGCCAAGCAGCTTGGGGGTACGTTGCAGCAATATTGAGTACCAGCTGTGCAACCTTGGATGGGTTACCAAACCTCTCTGTTCCTTAGTTTTATTGTGTATAAAATGGAATTATCATGAGGATATATGTTGATTTCAACCATATGAAATTGCTGTTCCCTATAGGAAATTGTCAACTCCTGGTAATTTCATGTGGCTCCACCTCATATTCCATAGGATTATGCTAGGGATTGAGTTAATAATCGAGAAGTTCTAAGAACATTGCCTAGCAAATTGCAAGCCCTAGATAAGTGTATCACTATTTCCAAAAATTTAAAAAGATGTATAACATCTTTTCTATCTGTTTGTGTGGCATGCTGCCCACCAGTGATTTTTCAAACCATATCACAACTGATCAGAAGGTTGTGAGCTGTTGGTAGGTAAAGAAATAAAATCAGTAGGTCAGAATTTTTCTTTAAAACTTTTTTTCTTAATAGGATGAAGAAGACAGCAGATTACAAAGGGAAATAACAGATTGCTTCTCACCTCACAAGGTAAATATTACTTTATGAGGCTTGTCGATCTGTCACGGATGTGTTCTGCCCACACGTGTGTCCCTGTGCACGCATGGGTACTGGGTCACGATGAAAAATACATTTTATGCTATGTGTGGAGTCTCTGCATTAAACTATGTAGACTGGGCTTTCAGAGTACTTTCAGAGATTTTTTAAGAATGATTTTGGCTGTGCCACTCACTGACCTATCTATGGTCTTGGGTGAGTTTCTGGGCCTCTCTGGGCCTCAGTTTCCTCAATCTGGAAAATGCTGAGGATCCTTGTTCCTGCCTGTATGTACAGCTGTGGTCAGAAAATAAGTAGAGAGAAGCAAGTAAGAGACTCAGTATTGCCTGGCACATGATACAAAGCCCAGAAGATGCCGGCTATTGCTTTTGGGGTTGTTATTTAATTCTCACTGTACAACTGACTTCGCATAAGATGGATACAACAGGGAGAAACCGATTTGCCCCCCATTTTAGGAAAAAGTTCACAAGACAGCACCTTCTTGAATAAAATAACCTAAAACCATTAAACAACAAATCCTCATGTAAACAAGTCCATCGCTGCAAGGAATTATACTCTAGAGAGACAGTGTCCTCTGGGGAAAGATCAATCCGGGAAGGCTTCAAAGGGGAGGGGTTTTTTAGCTTATCTCAAGGAGCTCTGCGGGGTGGGATTGGAGGAGAGCTGGGCCAAGGACACCCAGGGAGAAAAAAGGATTGTGGAAAATCCAGCAAGTTGTAATTGGCAGATTTTGCGCTAATGTGATCAAAGAGATGGACCCGTCTCCTGGCAAGTGGCCATCAGCACCTGACAACACCCTCTGGTGTCCACAGGCAAAAGACAAATCAGAAATCACAAGTGCATGTGGTGGAGGACATATTATGATCATGTCAGGGCTGGGCATCTGCCTAAGCGTTACAAATGTTTATGGATATTAATAACCATTTGTTCCCAAAAGACCACAAATCAGTTAATTAGGGCCCTGTCAACCTGTTTATATTATCTATAAATGAAAACCCATCAGCAGCCAAACGTGAAATTAAGCGGACCGTGTGTGGGCCGCCACCGTTTCTGGATGGATTACCCAGCCAGCTCCCGCCTGAGCCCCCATCCCTGGCACGGAGGTGGGTATTTCTCTTCCCTGCCCTTGTTTTAATCAAGTCAGTGGTTACAGGAGGCACATGATAGATGGTGCTTCAGGTTGCTTTGCTGCGTTGGGGGGAAGGGGGTGATTTAAGACTGTCGGTAAATTAGCTGCAATCCAGAGTCTTGGAGGGGAGGGAGAATTGCCTATAAATCAATGTTCCATGGACAGGTAATCAGGTCTCCAATCCAGGCACTGATCACCATGGCCCCTGGTCCATCCATCTTTCTCCTGGAGTGATCGGACTGGGATGGGGGCCCCGAGTCACAGTCCCTGCCCAGTTCCCATCCCATCAGGGGCCCAAGCCTGGAATAAGCCTCAAGAAGGCAGAAGCAGAGACAGAGACAGACTGAAGCAGAGAGAGGGAGAGAGTCATTCGACAACCAGCATGTGCTGGGCACTGTGCTTAGAGCCAGAGATAAACACATTAGTGAATAAAACAGACAGAAGGTAGGCGGTACCGACAGGTGCGGAGGGAGAGCTTGACCAGAGCCTGCGTGAGTCTAATGTGGGACAGAAACCCAGCCTTCTGCCTGGTCACACAGGTGATTCTTCTTAAAAACCTCCTTGTTCCCAAGAAACTCCGTCTGGGGCAAATTCTTGGAATTTTTTTCCTTTGGGCAAAAAGGAACATGGTTCTCTGATCACATTTATGCCAAAACAGCACTGAGTTCCGTGAAGTTGCTCAAACTGGGCACAATTACTTGAAGTTAGGACTAGTGGTCAACATATAACCTAACAAGTTCACTGTCCGTTCGGTGGAAGTCATAGAGAACAGGGGTCTTCTGTGTGGATCCCCAGGTGGCCTCGTTGGTTCACATCCCAGCTCTGCCACTTATGGGGGTGTGTTATGTTGGGCAAGTTACTTAAGTGCTTTGTGCCTCAGTTTCCTCATCTGTAACGTGAGGATAATAATAGCTTTGACCACTTGGGCATGTGGGAGGGTTAAAGGTGTTGATATATGTGAAGTGCAAGATGCCAGCTCTCTGGTCACTGCCTGCTTGAGGGGCACTAGGTAAGCAGCCCACAGCATCGAGCCAGGCTCCAGCTCCATCACAATCCAGCTGTGCAAACTCAGGAGGTTCCTTAACCTCTCTGTTCTTCCACTCTCTCTGGGGGCTTCACATTTCCATTTTGCACTGGGCTCTGCATATTAGGCAGCTGGTCCTGCCTGCACACAGGTACTCGATATAATTCTGGTGGATGAACTAGGCTGATGTAGGAAGCCCTTTTCATCCCTTCCAAACACATGAGCAAGATTTTCTCTCCCTGGAGCCCGGCTGCTCTGTGTCTTTCTGTCAGGGCATGGAAGTGCCCCAAGCCCTGTGCGCCAGGTCCCAGCACAGTTTGCCTTACAAAGGCCCCCTCTCTCCCTCACCGATGTTCTATGGGGGCATAATTACATTTTCCCAGCTGAAAAGTATTCCTGAGTCCATCCGGAGTGTCTAGTACCAATGCAGCAGGCCCTGGGCTGGGTCAGGGATGGAGAGAAGTGGTACCAGCTGCAGGTCTGCCGGCCCAGCCCATCTTTAGCAGTTTCCTATAGCTGCTGGAGCAAATTTCCATGAACCAGGTGGCTTAAAATAACAGAAGCGTATTCCCTTGAAGTTCTGGAGGCCAGAAGTCTGAAACTCAGGAGTCGGCAGGGCCAGGCTCCCCCCAGACTCTAGGGGGCAATCCTTCCTGGCCTCTTCCAGCATCCCTTGGCCTGTGGCCGCATTGCTCCAATCTCTGCCTCCGTCTTCACATGTCTTCTCTTCCATGTCTCTCGTCTCCTTATAAGGACACTTGTCATTGGCTCTAGGCCCCAGCTGATTAATCCAGGGTGACATCATCTTGAGATCTTTCACTTAATTATATCCGCAAAGACCCTTTTCCCAAATAAGTTCACCTTGGCAGGTACCAGGGATTCAGACTTACACATCTCTTTTTAGAGGCCACAGTTCAACCCACTGTACAACCCAAGAGGGTGGGGGTGGCACGAAGGCCAAATGAACGCAGAGGAAATGCAGTGACAGCTCACACACTCAGCGCTCCCCGCATGCAGGAGGCTTCTGAGTGCCTTGCACGTACGCTAACACATTTACTCTTCTCTGTACCAGGTACCAAGTTATATTCATTCTGCAGATGAGGAAACTGAGACACACACAAAAACAGGCCACCCAGCTCGTGTGGGTCAGAGCCGGCAGGGGAGGTTGGCAGTCTGTCTGTCTGCAGTCTGAGCTCTGACCGGCTCGTTGCTCTGGGAGCCGGCCTCTCTGACCCAGGGGGTGCCTGCCAGGCAGGTGACACAGTGAAGAGGCCACCAGGGAGCAGTGAACTGGATGGGGGGTGGGGCGTTGCTCCTGGGCCCCAGCCAAAGGCAGAGCGCCCAGCTTTCCCTATTTCTCAAGAAGAGCGTAAATCTCAATCTTTAAGTGGAAATTCCCAATTATTAGATTTGGTGACTTATTTATTTTCTAAAAACCAAATGAAACTCATGGGGAGTCTTTAAATCAGCAGTCTGCCTGCCACCTCCAGGGAACAGGAAAGGACCGTTAATTCTGACTTTGGGAAAGGAGAGCGCAGAGACCAACAGCAGCTGATTTACAGGGATGCGTGCCTCCTGACAGAGCCCTCAGGGCCTGGCCCCTCTTCACGACCGCTGACTCTGAAGCCTCACTCTCATCTGGCCCTAAAGGAGCCATCAGCAGGAGGTGACAGCGACCATAATTCTGTTTTTATTATTACGGAACGTTGGTCATTTCTGGCTGAGTGGCGCTGAGTGACGGGTGGTGATTTAGGAATCTCACCGAGGGATTACGGAGATGAAGCTAAATACATTTTCCTCCAAGGAAACAAGTTTCCGTGGAGGATGCTGATAAAAAGCAAATTATTTTATTCTGTTCACAATCAGTTCCAACTCTGGACTGCAGCGTCCCCCAAGAAATAAGGTATTAACGTTTATCGCGTGGAGCTGAATTCTTTGAGGGAACAGTAATCCTTAAACAGATGGAGAAGTTGTTTTTTAAAGCATTAAAATCCAGCAGCGTGTGCCCGCTCATCCTTCTTAACAAGCCACTCATTGTCTTGACGTATTTGGTGTGAGCAGTGATTTTAAATCATATTTCATTGGCAAAGAAAGGGTCGTCCCCAGGGGCCCTGGTACTAGGTGTAGGAATTTTTGCAATGGAGTCCTTGGTCTGTGTCGTGGAGGCTGGGCCTTTTCTGCCTGTCAGCCTCTATTCCTTCATCTTCTGGTGGCAGCACCCTGATTCTCTTGTATGGAGTCACCTCTCCCAGCGAAGACATTACCCAAGCTTGATTGCAGAGCCTCAGCCCTTCCTGAGGCTCTGTCCGCGTGCTTTGGATTGGGGCTGTCTCCGCCTCGGGATCCAGGGCTGTGCATCTAGCCCAGGCTTGGCCCATGACTGGCCAGCCTCAGTGATTGGCAGGGTCGTTGGCCTGAGTTGCTCCAATCAGAGCCGACCCTGGGATCTTTGCTGGCTCAGCTGGGAAGGAGGCCTCTCCTGCTGTAACACTTGCCGTGAGGGCTGGGTAAATGTTGCTCCTCATCTCTTGCATCGCTGCCCTCCCCGAGGAAAGCAGGGCAGAGGTTCCAGAGACAAGGGGGGCACACGTGGCACTCTCAAAAATAACACGTGTCATTTCCACTCACTCTGCTGGCCAAGGCAAGTCACACGAAGCCACACCTGAGTTCCACAGGGGCAGGGGTCCTTACCGTCTCATGGGGTGGGACATCACAGAGCGAACAGTTGTCCAGGCTTCCCCAAAACTAAGAATGAGAGGGGGCAGGTGGGCTGAAGGACTCCTCTCCCCCCTCCCTCCCTCCCCCAGGTCTACACTCACTTGCCTCCTTCTCAGCAAGGCCTGCCCAGGCCACCCTGATTTATGTCCCCCACAGTGCTTGCCGCCAGCTGGTGCCACGATTCCCTTGTGATGTATTCTGTTTATCGTCTGCCCCACAAGGACTGACCCTCCGATCATGGCTCAGCTCCCAGATGACTCCTGGCCCAGAGCAGATGGTCCCTGGAAGTTTGCTGACTGAATCAATGAAAATGAAACTTATTTGCTAACTCAGGACTGGATGGCCTCTAAGGACATGCTCTGCTTTCTTCTAATCCCATGCCGTCCCAATCAGGATTTCTGCCCCAAAACCTGCCTCATCATCGTGCTTCTGCCTACACAGCATCCTTCCTTCCCCGGGACCCTCCTCCTTCTCTGCTCAGCGTGAACCCTTCACTCACTGCAGCGGAGAGAGGCCCATGGCCCAGGGGGCCAGGAATAGCCAGGGTGGTGGGGCAGTCACTCCAGGACTCAAAACATAAGACTCCACCTGGCCCTCCCTGGCTGTGGGCAGAAGTTCAGGCACGGCTCTAGCATCGCCAGATGCTCCATGTGGAAACAGAAGTTCAGGTGCTCTCCCAGCGAAGACAATGCCCAAGCTTGATTTCAAAGGACTTAGGCGGATGGCAAAGAAGCCAAGCCCAGTCAACAGGGTAAAACTGTCAGCATTAAAAATTTTAATGAAATTCACTTTTTAGCACGTCTAGAAAAATTGGAAGACTTTGCTGTCTTGGGTCCAGAGGCTTGTAGAGTGACCATTAGCTAGCGCTATGTTGTGGGCCCCCTACTGTCTGGGTTCTCTAATTTGCCACAATCCCCACCCTTCCCTTTTGCCCTGTGCCCTGGCCCACCTCCCTCTTTGCTCATTTATGACACTGGCCTGGCTCTTGCTGGCACCAGGGTTTATGCTGCTGCTTTGGTTTGGAGAGACTGTTCCTGTACCTTTTCTGACTTATTTCTCTCCATGCTCTTGTGATCTGAGCCACAATAATCAGGTATGATTTTGTGATGGGGGAAGTGAGGCGCAGAGGGGCAGAGATGTGCCCACAGTCAAGCAGGTTGTGTCCTATCTGCAGGGGTCCTAGAACAGAAACTTGAGACTCTTCCCCTAAGATGTGCCCTGCTAGCAAAGGGTCCTCCGAGCCACATGGGGACAGGGAGGAGGCAGATCCCAGGTGGGGAACCGTCTATGCAGCAGCAAGGGGCTCAGCGGGTCAAGACCAGGGTCAAAGCCAGCCACAGGGCAGAGAGGGGGCTGGGCACAATTGGACAATTTCTAACAACTTCTTCTATAGCTCCGGAGACACCCACCCTGCTCGTTATACAGGGTGCCAAGGGACGGACAGAAACAAGACAGACACAGAGAGACACAGAGGGAGAAAGAAATGCACAGAGGAAGAGACTGAAAGAGACAGAAAAAGAGAGAGATCGGAAGACGTTTCCACAGAGAACAAGGGAAAGGCAGAGAAAAGTGGAAAGCCTTCCCACTAAACTCAGGAACAAGACAAGGACGCCCACGCTCAGCACTTCTACTTAACGTCAGATTGGAAGTCCTGGCCACAGCAATCAGACAAGAGAAATAAGTCAGACAGGGCAAAATACTGTATGATGTCACTACCACGTGGACTCTAAGAAATAATACAGATGAATGAATGTACATACAGTATAGAAACAGACTCACTGATACAGAGGACAAACTTGTGGTTCCCGCTGGGGAGAGGGAGGTGGGGAGGGAACAAATAAGGAATATGGGATCAACAAACGACTATGTAGAAAACAGAGAAGGGACAAGGACATACTGGAGAAGTACAGGGAATTACAGCCGTCATCTTGTAATAACTTACAGCAGAGTATAAGCTGCAAAAATACTGAATTGTTCTGCTGTACACTGGAAACTTAGATTGTAAATCAATTATACTTCAAAAAGAGAGAGAGAGAAACAGGCTGAACAGAGTCCGAGAGCCAAAGAAAGCAGGCAGGCATCGGCCCCAGGGCTGGAGGACCCTGAGACGGGTCCCAGTGGGAGCTGCTGCTCTTTCCTGAGGGTCAGGTCCCCCCTGGCCGACAGCTGTCCGTGCCGCAACCCACCCCCGCCAGACTCCCAGGAGCCCCGGCAGCCATGGCCAGCAGAGGGGTCCCGCCCACTCCGCGCCCAGCCCGCCTGCCCTGTCTCCCGAGCAGCCCATCTCCTGGGGGGAACTGGCTGCCCTCCTTCCTGTGCTCCTGGTGGGCTCGGGGCCCAGCCCGGGCTTCGGCCTGGGGGTGGGAGGCACTCACCCAGAGAAGGCCCCAGGCCCGGGGAGCTGCAGACTCAGAGCAGACACCCTCCCTGGGAAGTGAGAAGGAACAGATGTGCATCTACAATCTCCATGGAGATCTGCCAACCTGGCAGCCTTGACGGGCAGCTGGGCCGGGGCCTCGAAGCCTTTGTCTTTGCAGAGCCTTTCCTTGAGAGCAAATCTCCTGGGGACCCACAGGGACCGGGGCTTCCCTTCCGGCCTCTGGGGGCCTGGCTGACCAGATACCCTAGAGCAGCAGCAGCTGGTGGGGGTGCCCTTGATCAACTCTCCCAGGCCATGCGCACAAGTGCTGTTTAAATATCGTTCAGCTCCACCCTCTGTCCCTCCAATTTCTGTTATTAAAACACGCTAATGCCAGCCCTTGTGATAGCACAAAGGCCTTACAGTTCTGCCCTGGAAGAAAGAGAAAAACAGAACAACCTTGGCATGTCCTGAACACATAATTCAATGCATATTCAGGACGCAGAGGCGGATAACCAGACGACTGCGTGGCTGTTCGTTCAAGCATTCAGCAAACATCAGAGCCCCCAGCAGCGTGCACCCCAGACACAGCCGCACCTGGAGCCGACACATACGGGGGAAGTGAACACTGGGCACACTGGGAAGTAAACGACTCCAAGCCCAGGAGACAAGATGAAATCATGGGTGAGCAAGCGGTGAGGGTGGGCGGGCGTACGATGTCTAGGGCGTGCTGGGAAAGCTGTTCCAAGCAAGTGATGAGAACGGGGACCTGAGTGAGAAGCAGCAACCAACCAGAGTGTAGGGAAGAGTAGCCAGGCGGTGGGATGGCCGGTGCAGAGGCTCAGGGTCTACCTTGCTTGAAGCCTAAAGCGTTCGCCAATCAGAATTGTCCTTATCCTCTCAGGATGCTTCATGACTCGGTGAGAACGGAGGTGCAGCCTCACTCCTTATAAGATCTCCTTCCTCTTCTGAAAAGCAGGGTGGTGAGGGGCAAAGGGAGCTCCACGGGGGCCCCTTATCAAGTGACCCGGGTCCTGTCATACCTGGACACCACAGATCCAGAGGCTTCCTTTGATGTCAACTCAGTCTGTGTTTCTTAAACATTCAGCATTCGCACCCCCGGCACCTGTGCTGCGCCTCCCCTGCCCGTGATTAGCTACATCTCCTCAGACCAGCTTGATGTGGGCTGGCCCGCAGAAGGTAACCTCCTCCTTGGGAGTCATAGTCCTGACAGTATGGCTAGCTTCTTTTATTTCTAGTAGTTATTAAAATGAAACGTGTGCCTCTGGGTACCACCCAAAATTCACCCACGGATGACACTTTGGGAAGTCCAGCTCTAGTCCAGCCCCCGAGTTCATGCACGACTGACGCTCAGAGATAATGTTCAAAACCACAGGACTAGTGAGCCCCACACACGCCTTCTCCCTTTCTGTGCTCTGGGTTGGCTCATTCCCGGCTGACATTTGGAAAGTAGGTTCACGGCCAAGGCCGCTTAGTTCTCAGAGACGCAAGTCTTGGGGCTCTTTGATTTCTCCCCTCACTGCCTCTCTCTCTCCCTCTGTTTCTCCTCCCTTCCTTCCTCCTTCCTTCTCCCACGCTCTTCCCGCTCCAAAACTCTGAAATTCACAGCAGGTTTTCAAACCTCGGCTTTGCCTAACTCACTTACTCCAAGCCACTCTCTCCAGGTGAAAAAAACACTAATTTCATCCTCTTCTCTTTTCAGGAGCGGACGGATCCTTACTCTTTGTGGACATTTTGAAACAACCCATCACATCAAACATGAGCCATGTCACCCCCATCAAAATCCTTCAGGGAGAATTAATGGTTGAGTTTATACATTCAAGAGGATTTCTTAAGACCTCGATGTGTGTTAGATCCTGTTCAAGACCCTAGAGACGAAGCAATGACACTCCTGCCCGCGTGGAGCTTCTGTTCTTCTGGGGGAGACATCGTTCACTCACGAAGGTATAACTTAAAGCAAAAACAAATGAATGAACAAACGAATGGCTGGTCTCCGCGACTTTCCAGGCAAATTCCTCTTCATCCTTCAAGACCGGGCTTCACTCTGCTTCTGCCTGGCAGCCTTCCCCGGCCGGCCCCCCGACCACGGCTGACGGCTGACCGTTTCTACTCGGACTCCCAGGGCATCTGATCGGCAGCCTCGCAAAGAAGCCCCCTGAGCTCAGGAGACATTCAATGAAGGAAAACAAGACGAGCAAGCACGCGTTTAAGTTTAGAAAGTATAATTGGGGGTGTGCTTGTGTTCACACGCGTTGGGGGACAAGTGGGTGCGTCTGTGTGTTTGCTGATGGGTGAGGTCACGCACGCGGGTGGGTGTTTGTGTGCAGTGAGCTGTCGCTTGTGTGTTGGAACGATCTCATCTTCAGTAAACGCAGAGAGATTCCCCTGAAACCTGCCCTGGGGGCTTGTATTGTGCCCCCAGTGGCAGCCCCTGTCTATGCTGAGGACACGCACAAGGCTGCCCAGGCGTGGTGTTTGCCACATTCCCTCTCGACTCCTGTCTCTGTACGGGGCCCTTTCAGACCATGGAACATTTGCCTTTGAAAAGGCCATGCCAGGCTGAGCGGGTGAGAGCTGCCCGGCAGAGGCAGCCCAAGAGGGGAGAGCCCGCTCCCCGACCCCGGGATCCACCACTGAGAGCTCCGAGTGGTTGGACACTTGGATTCTCAGCGGCCTTACCTGCATCGCAGGCAGATTGAGCCACCCAGCTGGGAGGATTTGGGGACAATGAAGGCACTGGTTCCCATGAAGCACTTAACCAGAGCCCCAAACACACTTGGTTCTCAGTGGTGCCGGCTGGTACTGTCATGTGTGTCCAAAATTCTGGCGCAGGCTATCCACTTGGACCCCTACCTGCGTCGTTCTCACCCGCCTGCTTACAGGCCGTCACTGGGGCATCCCTGGTTTTGCCCCTTTTCTCTTCCCAGTCCTCCTGACACTTCTGGGTCCTGCTGAGGGCTGACTTGGGTCGCCATCATGGGGTCTAGAGAACCCCAGGGGTCATCTCTTCGGCTGCCCACACTAGGCAACCCCACCTGGCTTTGGCCTTAGGACTTTTCCACCTTGACCCTCCACTCCATCCACCGGGAACAAAGCCCCACAGGCTGGTTGTCCCAGCCCCTGTCACTGCACCCCAGGAGGCCTGGCCAGCCCTCAAGTGTCCCCATGTTCCTGTCTCCTAACTCACAAAGAGAACTTCCAATCCCTTAGGAGAGAAAACAGGAGAGGGGGAGGCTGGGTTTAGACATTCCGAGTTTCACTCCGGGACCCCCATTCCCACAGAGACCCTGGCTGGCTGCATTCCACGCCCACCCACTAGCCCACGGCTTGGCAATTTTTTCTTCCAGCCCCTCAAAGCCCAGGGTTCCAAATCTCTGAGATTCCATGTCAGAAAAGTCCTCTAGCGGCTGTCTGCTCCTTCCCCTGTCCCCAGGGAAGGGCAGGCTGTGTGGATTTATTCTTGATTAAATAATGTATGTTAATGTATGCTCCTGGCGGGCGGGGGGTGGGGATGGGGCAGGGGGAGCCAGGGAGGCCTGGGTGGCAGCCAGAGCAGCTCTGACCTGGGCGGAGTTGTCAGAGTGGCCAACAGGTCGGAGTGGAGGCCCTGGGCTTGGAGGATTCAGCCCCTCTCTCCTGGTCCACCCAGGTCACAGCCAAGGTCGATCATGACTCCTGAGCTTTCAGAGACATGGGAACCGGGACTGGTAAGTGGTTCCAGATGCCTCGGGCCCCATGCAGAGAGGCTGCTGGAAACCAGATGCTGCCTCCGGCACCACCCCTGATCCCACGCCAGCATCACAGAGGAATTCGATCCAGGCCAGGCGCGGGTGCGCCGCCGACTCCAACCCCCTCTGCTCCTTGCTGACAAAACCTTCAACTGCTCCAGCTGCCTAGGCAGACACTGCCCATGCGGGTGCCAGTCTGCACAAGTTTTATGTTCTTATAGAAAAATCCAGATCTCCGACTTCCCTTGCAAAGACAAAGTCCCTGACAGCACGGGGCCAGCATCCCTGGGTTGTGATGGAAAGCGCTGGATGGACAGAGATGGTAGCAGCCTCCTTCGGGGCGTGTGTGGACCCTCCAGGGCTGGGCACCCTCTGCCGAGGGCTTCCACCTGGCCTTGGTAGGAGCTGGCCGTGCAGCACTGATTCCATAGTTAAGGAAAAAGTGAAAAACTACCAAGTCGTTAGCCTGGTATTGAAACTGCTGGTGGTGTGCGCCGCGCATGCCTGCCTCCTGCGTGGGGTCAGGCCCGCATGTTCTGCCCTCCACCCGCTCCCGTGTGCCCAGCCTGTGCCTGGAACACTTTCCCTGCATCTTCCCTCTCTCCTAAAGCCCAACAGTGAAGACTTTAAGGACGAGCTTCTCGGTGTTACTGAACCAGGTTTGTTTTGCCCGACACACAGCAAGCCAAAACGTTGAGACGCCAAAGTTTTGCAGCAAAGAGGGTGTTTAATTCACAAGGCAGCCAAGCGAGGAGATGGAAAAACATGTCTCAGACCTGCCTCCCCAAAGGTGAGGGGCTCTGGTATTAGGGGATAAGGAACAAAGAAGCAGGGCTGTCTGAGGTGTGGGGAGTGTGGGGAGTGTGGGGAAGGTGACAGGAAAGAGGTGTGGTCGTCATCACTCTGCTCAGGTGCAACTAAGGTTCAGGCCTGTGCACGTTCAAAAGGTCACCAAGTGGACACTGGTGCATGCCCAGCTGGAGGGTCACTGGTCCCATCCAGTCTGACTCCAAGTTCCTGGAAAACATCTTTAGGCTACGGGCCATTTGGAGGACATGCAAGCCTTTTGTAGATGGCCTTGATTAGTGAAGGCAGGGGGAACAGATTTGACTAATTACCCATGGTTTCACTGGTCACCTCCTCCAGGAAGCCCTTCCCAATCCAGCAAACCCAAACGCAGACATAGTTTGAGACCCATGGGGGACCAGATCAGCGACTTATGAGGTCCTTCTGGCACAGGCATTTTTGTTCCTCTGGAAAATGAAGAAAAAGGACTTCCCATCCCCAGGTCACCTCCGGGGCCTCCCACTGTGCTCCAGGATCCCCCTTTTCACGAGTCCTGCCTGCACCCTCAAAAATCCACTGGCAAGAGCCACCTCGGAGCTCCTGCTCCCACCCAGGAGCTGAGCAGTGGGACAGGAGTCCGTGAAGTCCCATCAGCCTGTGGCCAGCGAGGCCCTTAATCAACAGAAGAAAAGCCAAGGTCAGCTAATGCTCTGCAGAGGCTGCCATTAGCTGTGGCAGTGACCGATTCCGCCAGGGGTCTGGCTGCAATAAACCAGATTCAGTGGTTTTATAACACCAATAATAGGTGAGGGGGCAAAGTCCTGCTTGGCTGTCTCGAAGCTGCCTGGACAAGCCACAGGGGATGACACCCCTGTCCCACATGGTGTGGACAAGGCCGGCCTGGGGAGTCTGACTCACACACAGCCTCGGCACTCTCCGGAGGCACCTCCGGAAGCTGGCCAGGCTCATCCCAGAGTCTAATGACTGGTTAGCTGGGCCACCTCCTGGTTGTGTGTCTTGGACGAGGAACATGGGCTGTCTGTGCCTTGGTTTCCCACTGGTCACGTAGCGATGATCACGGCGTCACTGAGGAGAGTGGACGATGGCACTTAGCTGTGCTTAGAGCAGAGCCCGGCCCGGAGTCACTGCTCAGCGAATGCTGGTTATTCTTCTTTTCCCAACAAATCAGCCACCAAGTGATATTTTTCCAAACCCCAGTTTCTGGATTTCATGACATCTATGCCTGTCTCTAGGTTTTGCTGGTGATTTAAAAAACAAGCAAAAAATTGGCATGCATTCTACTTAAAAATCACCTTCTCTAGTTACAGTTCAAAATATAAAATCAGTGCCATTTTCCACAAAGGGAGGGTCATGGCAGGAAACAAAATGGGAGCAGCACTGTGGTGGCCTGAAAGGCTCTGCGCTGAGTCCTGCTCTGTCCATTAGAGGGGTCAGGTGAGTGATGCAGATGTGTCAAAGGCAGGCTCACCATCAGCGTTTTGAAGAGATACCTGCACCTCCATGTTCACTGCAGCACCATTCACAATGGCCAAGATGTGGAGGCCACCTCCATCTCCATCAGTGGACAAATGGATAAAGAAGATATAATGTGTGTGTGTGTGTGTGTGCATGTGTGTCTGTATATGTGTATATATAATGGAATATTACTCAGCCATGAAAAAGAAGGAAATCCTGCCATTTGTGACAATATGGATGGACCTGGAGGATATGACACTAAGTGGAATAAGCCAGACAAAGACAAACATGATGCCACTTATATATGGAATTAAAAAAAAATAGTCCAACTCATAGAAACAGAGTAGAATGATGGTTGTGGGGCAGGGGTTGGGGCAGGAGGAAATAGATGTTGGTCAAAGGGTACAGACTATCATTTATAAGATGAATACATTCTGGGGATCTAATGTGCCGCATGGTGACTGTAGTTAATAATACCGTATTAGCCACTTGAACTTTGTGGAGAGAGTAGATTGTGAGCGTTCCCAGCACACTCACACAGAAAGGGACCTGTGTGAGGTGATGGCTGTGTTAGGTAACTTGGTGGTGATTACTTCACAACGTATACTTTAAGTATACCCAGTTTTACTTGTCAGTTACAGCTCCATAAAGCTTGGGGGGGTGTTGGGGGGAAGGCTAGCAGTGGGAGGAGACTTCCTCAGGAGGCCCCATAAAAATTAAAAGGGACCTGCAACCGCATTGATGTCACTGTGTGTGATGCATCTGCTTACCACCCAGACACCTCACGTTCCTCTGAAAGCCCCTCCCTTTCCATGTGGCTTTAAATTCCTGCCCTTTGGGAGATGCTGCACTAACCAGGCACAGCCCACCTACGGCTACGTGGCCCTCAGACGCCTGTTGCTTTAACTGTGAAATGGGAGGTGGGGTTAGACCGCATTTCCTTAAGGTCCCTGCACTTCTGACCTGCTGAGAATTCTAACACAGTAAGTCCCTGTGATTTTCTAGAATTTTTTAGAACATTAAGATTCCACAGTAAAGACAACGTAAAATCATCTCCCTGTCAGCCTGGGTACTGAGTACCATGTGCATTCAGAGCCTGGTGTGGTACAAGGGATAAAACGCAGGGCTTTCCTCGTGGGAAGGAGGCAAGGCCAGCTGGGCACACTTTCTGGGGTACAGGGAAGGACCCTTCACCACGGGGATGCCCACTCCTGCATTCTGACGCCTCGAGGAGCACGTTATAGCTCAAATGGGAAGACCATCTCTGCAGAGGAGTGGAAGGAATCTGTGGTTAGAGAAAAAGTCCTGGAGCAAGACCGTCAGGGTATAGACCCCCAGCTCTGCCAGTGAGTAGCTGTGTGACCTCAGGCAAGTTGCTTAGCCTCTCTGTGCCTCAGTGTCCTCATTTATCAAATGGGTGCAATATTTATGGCACCTCCTATACAGAGGCATGTGGAGGTTAAGTAGAGTGGTGCTTGGCACATGGTGGGCACCACACAGGGTCGGCTGTTGTTTTTATTTGTTTGCTTCAGGCTTCTAATCCTATCCCAGCCAGAGCCTGGGGAGCAGGTGAGAGCAAACCCGAAAGAATGTGGCCACCAACCAGAAGCAGAGATGCTCCCTGCAAAGCAGGACCGGCCACACTGTGGTTCCCTCCGCAGGGCCAGACTGCCAAGCTCTCTTCCCGCAGGACAGCCACCCAGGTCACACACAAGCCATCGGGACCACAACCTGGTCTCAGCCTCAGACCAGAAAGCAGCGTAAATAAGCAGGCAAACGAAACGAAGACCCGAAGCGGAGCAAGAGCAAACAAACAGCGCCTTCCTCCCGGCTCCCTGCTGGACGCGGAAAAGAACACGGTTTTGTTTTCTCATTCTAAGGATGGATGGAGACAGGCTGGGAGCTCGAGGAACGTCTTGAGGGGCGGTTTGGCTGGGAGCTGCAGGAATGCAGCATTCCCTAGGGTTCCGAGCAAGTTTTCACTGCCCTGAGTTTTTGTTTGCAAAGCAGAAAACATCGTGTTCAAAAACTGAGGCTGGAGAGCTGGCTCTGGGGAAAGGGGACCCCTGGAAAAATAAGAAGCCCCTTTGTGCCCTGATGCCCACCAGCCATTCCGCCAGGGCTACTTGGCACAGAAGCAAACCAGAGCGCTTCTCTCTGCAAACCATAGTGCTTTAGGACACCAGGTGGGACAGACTAACCTACAGCTGTCCACAGAGTGGCACAGAACCATTTGATTTGATCTGTAGTTTGAGCGTAAGGTTGTAGGGAAATGTATTAGTTGGAAATTAGAAATTGAGGTTAAAGACTGTGTCCACCACTGAGCTGGTAGAACTATTACTTTTTACATTTTAAAAAACTGAAATACAACACACATCCAGAAAAGCGCCTAACAGTTATTATGATTAACAGATTATTACCAAGTGAACATTCAGGTGCCCCTTCCACCACTATATCAAGACATAGATGCTCCCAGCAGCCTTCTGGTCTCCTGGCCCCATCACAGCTTCCTCAACTCCTAAAGTTGCCACTGTTCTGACTTTGGGTCAGTGGTGTGACGCGTGGAATTGCACCCCTCCTTTCGCTCTTGATGCCTTTGGGCAACTCACATCACACTTATTCATTGCACTGAGGATGGACACGTGGGTCATTATGACACGGGGACTATTCCCAGTGCCACTGATGTGGACGTCCTGGGACATGCCTCCTGTTGTGCACGTGAAATGCATTTCTGGGGGGGCTACGCCAAGAATGCAATGGTCGGCTGTCAGGTCCTCACATCTTCAGCTCTATTTGACAACATCAAACCACTCCGGGAAAGGCTGGGACCAGTGTATACGGACCCCAGCCGTGTGCATGAGTTCTGGCCATACTCTGGGGTGGAGGGAAGGACCCTTCACCACAGGGAGACTTTAATACCAACAAATGCTAATCTCTCTTTTGAAAAAAGAGAAAGCAAGCCTTGCTCAGAGCCTCTAGGGCCTGGCGTCTGCCCTGGATGGATTAGCAGTGCTTATTTTTAAGTTTAGGATCCTCTGCTCTCTCCTGGCCAGCACTGGTACCCAGGGGCATGGACTCCTGAAGTTGATCTTAAGTGGAAATCGCTGGAGTCAAAATCAGCCTCGGAAACCCCATCAGCAGCCCGGAGACAGTGCCCCGGGTTCGTGCACTTCACGGTGCAGCCGTTTTTCAGGTACCACGGAGTCCATGTGTGAGGTCACGTGATGGCGTCTTTTAGAATGGCTTTACTGAGAGAAAATCCACACACTTTAAAAACAGTCCTCTCTCCTGCCTCAAGAATGCACTTAGTGATTTCAGTAGGTTCACAAAGTTGAGCAACCCTCTCTCTGATTCCAGAACATTTGCATCATTCCCTAAACAAGCCCCACCCCCACTAGCAGTCACTCCCCACTCCTCCCTCCTCCCAGCCCCAGGCGACCGCTTCCCTGTCTATGGGTCTTCCTATTCTGGGCACTTCACAGAAATGGAACCATACGAGACATGGCCTGTTGTCCATGTTTGGCTTCTTTTACTTCGCACAATGTGTTGAAGGCTCCTCCACGTCACAGTGTGTGTTGGTATTTCATCATTTTTTATGGCCAGTAATATCACCTGGTATGAATACACCATATTTTGTTTGTCCGTTCATCATGGGATGGCGAATTTAAAGGAGAGAGAGAAAGACATAGAGGGATAGACTGAGAGGCAGAGACAGACACAGAGCGAGAGATAAAGGGAGAGAGAGCACACCAGGAGGTCATATTGGAATTGCGGGATCAGGGTGGTCAAGTGCATGTTTAAGGGGACTCCTTAACCATATGATAACCTGAGTCAGACTCTCAGTTTTCTTGCCCCTACTTGCTGTGTGACCCTGGGCAAGTACCTTGCCCTCTCTGAGAATCCATCTACTGATATAGAAAAATGATGTGGATTCCTCCCAAACATCTTTAAGATCCTCCTCTTTGACTTTCTATATTCCTGGCTGTGCCCCTGAAAGGCTAACACATGAAAACTTCTCAGCTATTCCTGCCGGTTGGAAGAAATTTATCAAATCATTTCCTAAAATCTGGTTTTGATGTGGGTGATGGGCAAAGTCCTAGCTCCCTAAAGAACCCATAAGAATCTTTTGGTTGGAAGCTATGGAAACCAGTTCAAAATGGCTTAAAAAAAAAAAATGTGGCCCAGGCACTGGAGAGAGACAGGGAAATTCTAGCTGCCAGCCTGGAGTTGTGGTGGCCCGTGTCCCCTCCTGTGATGCCATGAAGTGGACACACCACCTTGGCCCTCCCTGCCTGGTCGCTGCCTGGTAGCAGGGGCTGAAGTGTGGGGGGCAGGGGGAGGGAGGCTGTATGGGACCTGGGGCACTTGAGGACAGGGAAGCATGCAGCTGAGGACTCGTCCAGGTGGTGAGGAGTCAGCTTGTGGACGGTGCTCATGAGCTCATAAGCCAAGGCTCCGTGCGTGTTCCACGACTCCTCTGGACTTTACTTACAAACACAAGTTCAAAGGTGAAATGATTAATAATTTGAAGACAGTGACTGCAGAGCAATGAACCCCAAGGGCAGGGCCCCTCTGAGCACGTGCCGGCTTTGATGAGTCTCCATCCATGCATGCTGAAGGCTTTTCAAAGATGATTTTAACCGTGCACCATTTTTACCACATACATCATCTTTAGGATATAATGCTCATTGAACCCAGAAGGATCCAGAAGAAGAGGCAGCCCCCGTGTACCAGCACAGCCTGAGACGACTTCTGAGATAAGACTGAGGGTTCAGCCCCCCAAGCACCATCTTCATCTTCTTAAGGATGGAGCCCGCGTCTGTGATCCTCGCGGGTCGGCTGAGTGGGTGGAATGAGGCAATGTCTGCTCACCAAGAGCGATGGCGTGATCTCCAC
This sequence comes from Camelus bactrianus, assembly GCF_048773025.1. NCBI lineage: Eukaryota > Metazoa > Chordata > Mammalia > Artiodactyla > Camelidae > Camelus > Camelus bactrianus. Next base: position 22,050,012 of record NC_133557.1, read on the forward strand.
AGACTCAAAAACCAAACTCAGGAGAAGACAGGAGAAGAAGATGCCTTTCTGTGGATATTAGGTGACCGCAGCGCCAGGTAAGAAGCTGGTCCAGGATCTGGCCCCACGGTCGGTTTCAGAGCATCCCGGGAATTGCTCACTAGACGCTGTCTGGGATCTCTTCCAAGGCTGGGCATGCAGCAGCTTGGGCTGCCGATCTGTACCACCTGGTACCTTCCCAGCTTCAAAGCTTCGTCCGTTTGGATTCAAGCAGATTTAGGGAACTTGCCCAGCCCTGAGTTTTCTGAGGAGGCTGAGAAGCAGGTAAGCCAGAAGGCGTTGACTTGGTCTGGAATCTCTAGAAAACAGAGGCTGGGATTTCAGTGTGGTCCCTTTTTTTTTCTGAGGTACAAAGCAGGCAGAGAAGGTGAAGAGAGAGGGAAGGGAGGCAAGGGCAGAGGAAGGCAGATGCAGAGTGATGCGTTCCAGCGCAGGGGCAGCGTCCAGACCAGCCCCAAGGGATTGCAGAAGCTGCTCACCAGGGGCATTTTTACTAGTGTGTGGGACTCCTCCAAATGGGGTACAGGGAGTAACCCAGGGAGGCAGGAAAGGCCACTTGAAAAGGATTGAAAGGAGATAAGACACGTAACAGCCCTTCAGCTCAGGGCTCAACTTGGAAAGCAACCCCATTTCAGCCACTTCTAGTAAAGGGCCATGTTTCTCCCTCGAGCATCATACCCTTCCCGTCTCCTAACCCTGGCCCCTCTGCTCTTCCTACCTCGTTCCTAAGACTTCACCCTTGGGGGTGGGGGATGGAGCAGACACTCACAGTAGGAGCAGAGTCTAAGGGAGAGGGTCTTGGGAGGGGCCTATATAGGACTTAAACCCAAATATAGGGCAGAAACTAGGAGTAGTTAAAAACAGCCCGAACACAACTAAATCACCTATCGATTACGACAGGCATGGTTTTCTGCATGCATGCGCAGCTGCTTGTGTTCAGGGGCCCTGCTGAAGAACGTATCCTCATAGCTTCAAGGACTAGACTCAAAGAGGCGAGCAAGAGGCTCATGATCTGAATCACAGAAGAACAGCTGGTACATGTTTCCCATCTCCCGTTCTTTCAGGGCATCTGCTTGTTGATTTCAACAACAACACTGTAACACCGAGCACTGCCTACAAGCCAGGAGGCTTTCCAAGTATTTTAAACATTTCATTGAAGCAATTTTCTTATTACACCTATTCTGTGAGGTAGGCTCTGTTGTTATCCCCATTTCTCAGATGGAAAAATGAAGGCAAAAATAAGATCGTGGGATTTGAACCCAGATTGTCTGTTTAGCCCCACCAGCTGTTTCCTCATCTGTCAAACCAAAGTGGGGGCTGGCGGGGAGCCCTCTTCTTCTCAGCATCTATGAATTGCACCAGAATAACCCCCCGGGCATGCAGGGCCCACCCTCTGCATAGCTGTCCCTCCAGACGTATCCCCAAAATCTCTCATATCCTGGCCATGATTCCCAACAGAGCCCTTACCCCAACCCACCCCCAGACCCTCTAAACTGGAGTAGGAGGGTGCTGACAACCCCAGAGGCAGCTGAGAGGGGGACATGCTGGGAGAAATGTCACTGCCCCCATCCATGCTATTCTCCCCTCTTGGGCCATGTGCCACCAAGACAAGATACATCAATGTTTTGTACCCAGAAGCCATCTACAGAGCCTATAATGAGAAGCCTGGTACAGTTTGTGACATAAGGTGCCTACTGAATGTGTGTTAATTCCATCTGCACCCAAACAAACCTTGCTCTTCAAAAAAGGGGTGTGGGGTGTGGGGTGTGGGCAGGAATAAGGTGCTTAGCAGGTGGTTTCCAGAGAAAGCAGCAAGAGGGTGGACTGGGGGCTGGGTGGGTGCTGTCTGGAAAGAGGGTTCCTGGGAAATGGAGGCTGGACGTGAGACCTGGGAGGGAGGGGCAGGGCCGAGGGGGTGGAGGAGACTGAGGACTAAGGGAAACTGGCCAGACTGAGCGATGCAGAGAAAGAGGGCTTCTGCGTGAAAGGCTCAGCCCGCTCTGCACCCTGTATTCCATCAGTGGCTATTTCCTGAGCCAGGCCCTGGGCATGGGAAATGTCTAGGGCCCTGGATCCAGTGGGACTTATATTCTAGCTGGAGAGGGGTGATGGGCAGTAAACAGGAAAACAGTTAGGAAATAAGAAAGTCATGTTGTCAAGATGAGGAATACAGATGTTAAGCAGCAAGTGCTGGGGAAGTGAGAAGCTGCGTCGCTGGGGTGGTCAGGGAAGACCTCTCCGAGGAGGAGGAGTAATAACACGACTAATAATAATGCACAGCATTACTGCATGCTGGTCACCGTCGCCCTAAGAGCTTTGCTTCCCTCAACTCATCTACTCTGGTGGCAGAGACTATCATGTCCTTATCAAAGCAGGTGCCTCCTTCCTGGTCAGACAAGAGAACTACATTTCCCAGTCTCCCTTGTGGTTTGATGTGGCCATGTGACTTTGATTTGACCAATCACCTGTGGCTAGAGAGTCCTCCATGGCAACATCCCGCTTATTTGGGTGGAGCCAAAAAGATGCGAGCCTGGGTCCCTGAATCACTGCATGGAGGGCAGACACCCAACATAATAGGAGCTGGGAAAAACCTCCTGTGATGGTAGTCACTGAGATTTAGTAGCATACTCATCTGTTCCAGTTTGCCTGGAATAGTGTTGGTTTTAGCCCTGAAAGTCCTGTATCCTGGGGTACCCCCTCAGTCCTGGGCAAACCGAAATCTGGCCCCGCTAGACTTAGGGGGCCACATGATACCTCAGTTAGCTACCTTGACTACCCTGATCTGGTCATCACACCAACATTATAAGGCAGGCACTATTATTATTATTATCCCCACTGTGTAAATGGAGAAACCGAGGCTGGGAGGAGATTGGCATTTCCCTGTGGTCCTTTTCCAGAGGCCCCACATCTAGTAGGGCTGCCAGGAATTGAAAAGAGAGTCTGCCTCCTGAGTCGTGCTTCTAACCAGAAAGTCATGGCACTCTTTTAGAAAGAGGTGAGAGGGAAGACCCGGTGGACGTGCATCCCGGGAGCAGTCTGCAAACTCCCACTTAGACTTTCCGGACCCCCTGCCACATCCGGCTCTATTCATTGCTCCCTGACTGTCTGAGGCAGAGGGAAGCATGTCCCTCACTGGAGACTCCTCAGAGCCTCTTCTCCCTGTGATATCCTCAAGCTGCAGCTTAACTATCCGTTTTCCTGACTGGATGGTGGATTCCAGAGAGATGGAGACCCTGCTGTTTCCGTATTTGTATTCCCCAGAGTCTAGCTTTGCTCCCAGAGAGCTGAAGGAGAGAGAGCCAGGGAGGGACTGACAGAGAAACATACGGGCTGGGGTAACTGACTGTATGTTTGCTGTAGATCAACACTGCCAAGAGGTCAAGGAAAAAAAATCCTCTTCTAAAGAGTGATACTCAAGGGCTCCTGGAGAACTGAATCAGACTAGGATTCAGAGATGCAAATTGAAACGCCTCCCCTTGGGGCCCAGCTTCTAGGAAGGCCCCTTGTTTCAATGGTCCCCTGATCTCTCTGTGCGGGTCACTGCCTGCCTGTCCCCTGCTCTGCATCACAGGGAGCCTCACCCCTGCTTCCCCAGGCTCCCTTGTCATCAGACTTTGGACCAAAAGCACTGTCTGGGGACCAGAGGCTGGGAGAAGGGAGAAGCTTGAGTATTTCTCACCCTCTCTTCTGCAAAGGACCAATGCTGTGCCCTCTCTGGGGCTCTGGCTTCCTCAAGGTCTCTTAAACCAACCCCGGTCTGGCCCACTCCTCACCAAGTCCCAGTGTGGCACCCCCCACCCCACTTCTAACCTGAGGAGGGTTACTTTTTTCCCCTGGGAAAATGAGTATTAAGGTTAACTGCATCCCTGGCCGCCAGCTTCAATGCGGTCAGGAGAAAACAATTAACCCATTTAAGAGCAAATATTTCAAAGCAGATTTACCAGAGATAGAGCCAAGCAGGTTTCCATCCCACAAAAGCAAACATGGGTTGGTGGCTTGCCCCCACATCTGCCATCAAGCTGCTCAGTGGAAATGGGTCTGGGTTGTTGGAAGAAGTCCAAGTCAGAGGAATTTCTAGGACAGAGTTTCCAGTATTTGGTTCATAGGCATCTGATGGATTAGTTACAATGATCTGTATACTGGTTGGGCTAAAGGAAATATGTGAAGTATGGTTCTCTGTTATGCCCAAGCAAGAGTGACTCAAGGCTGATCAGGGAATCTCTGTCCTCATGTGTCCTACTCACCATACTTAGACCACGAAAAGGCAATACCAGGGAGGCGAGCTTAGATGCACGACTGTTATTCCAGAATAATCCTTCGGTTGTGAGTTCCAGTTTCTTTTCTTGCTCTGATAAACTAGATGGGCACTTACTGCCTCCTCTTTACAACTGGGACAGGGCCCAAGAAGAAACAAGAAGAGAGAGAGGAGAGGTGAGAGGGAAAGAAGAGAATGTCAAAGTCAGCCCAAGCCCTGAGATGTGGGACCCGTTTCAGGAGAGAGCTGTCATCCGTTTCCAGGTACCCCAGGGGCTTAACAGGCAGTGGTCTCTCACCTCCCTGGGGAGGTGGAGTGAGCCTGTGGCTCACATGAGCTCCTCCTCCCCCTCCAGCCACTCTCCACCTTCCATCTCACTGCCCATCTGCCAGGCGGGTGGAGGGGCAGCTGGGAACCGATGGCCAGTGTGAGTTCTTTCATGACCCACGTGCCAAGAAGGGAGTGAACAGATCTAGCCTTGACCCTGTCTGTGCCTTTTCCCAAAAGGGTCCTGTCCCACTGTGTCGTACTGTAGTGGAAAGGCTCAAGGACCAAACTGTGTGATTTTTTCCAGGACTGAGGATTCTTTTCCAAGTACTACCCCGAGGTGCCTTCAGAAAGAAGGGAGGAGGAGACGGTGCAATATTGCAACACCATTCTGAGACCAATGGCTCAGAGTTCAGGGGCCTCCACTCGTTCTGGGCACTGACCTTGCTTCACACACCAGCTGCAATTTTGGGGGTCCCCACGGAGCCCACACTTCTGATCAACTAGCTATAAATCCAGGGTTCCCATGACCCACTCGGGTTCAAAAGTTCACTAAAACAACTCATAGAACTTGCCATACTTACGGTTACAGTTTTAATATAAAGGTTACGAACCAGGACTGGCCAAGTGGAGAGACACATGGGGTGAGGTCTGAGAGGGTCTCAAACACAGAGTCCCCATGTCCTCTCCTCCTGGAATCAGGACCCATCACCCTTCTGGCACATAGACATCTTCACTAACCAGGAAGTCAGGACAAACACCAGGCAAATTCTTTATTATGGAGAACTGGTGGGGGGCGGGGTTGGATGGAATCAGATTTCCAGCCACATATCAACCCATCCTTTTGTCTAAGCTATCCATGGAGCCTCTTCCCAGGTTATGGACCAAAACTCATAGTCATGGAAGACCAGGTTAAGAGTTTAGGTGGACAGAAGTTATTTTACCTGTTCTTTAAACATTTCTCCTTCTTTTAAGGACAGAATTTGTATTTTTCTTGGGACTATATCTGTCTCCTACTCAGCCCGCTGGGATCTCCTGGCTGACTCCAGGTGCAAGCAAGTGACCTGTGCTTGGCCAGTAAGAACATCAGATTCACTCTGTACCCGGATTAACTCCAAGCTGGTCCACTGAAATGCAATTCCTAAACTGCTGTTGTGATTGTTAAATAAAGAGACATTCGTTTCATGCTGGATTTTATCTTAATAGTGTAAGCTGAGAAATTCTTTGTGATGCCAGATGGAGAAAATGTGCCTACCCATGGAGCCACATGATGGAAACAAAAATGAGAGAAAAGAAGTCATTGAAGTCAGTTCTGTTGAAATAAATTTAGCCAATGGATCCAGCCATTCCTGACCTTCATGCTCCCTTCTGGACATTTCAGTCATGTGTCCAAAAGACCTCTCATTTCACTTTCTTTCAAGTCCAGTCATTTGACTTGAACTTGGCATTGGTCATCATAGCTCACTTCTAGGGATGCAGTATGCTCTTGCAATAAAAAGTTTCAAATCCTTTTTATTTTAGTTTTAGGAAAAGTCATGTGAATTGGTTTTTGTTTGTTTGTTTGTTTTGGTTTTTTGTATTTGTTTTGATCCCTTGTTACAGTTTTTCCTTCAGGGAATCTTTTTATCCATATGTTGGTCCTTCTCTCCCTATGGGCAATTTTTTTTTTTTTAACTTTCTCACCTAATTTTTGTCTCCTCTAATCCCACCCTCTTCTCTGCCTCCTAAAATCTTTGAATCCATGCCTTTATTAACAGTCTCCCTCCCTCCCCAATATCTTCCAATGACTCTCCTACCACTGATCATCAGCCTTAACGGAAATCTGACTTTCTCTGGGACATGATCTCTCTCTCAGTGGAAGTTTTTTCGTATGTTTTTCCCATGATTCAGGACAAAGGTATGGTCAGTGCCCTCTTTGTTTCCATGGCCCTTAAGGTACCACTTGCCTTCTTCTGGTTTCAGGGGGATGTCTTGCTTGAATCTCTTCCCCTGTGTCCACATGACCCAGCCAACATGCTCCGTCTTCTCTTCTGGAAACACCTTCTCACTCCTCTTCATTCAACAAAGACTTGAACCTCAGCTCACTCTTTTTTTTTTGGCTTCTTTTTTCACTCTCACCTAGGGCTTTTGATACCCACAAGCATCTAACTGCTGGCTCCAACATTTATTAGATGCGTTAGCTTGAACAAGGTACTACATTTGCTTGTGCCTCAGTTTCCTTATCAGCCAAATAGGATTAATGATGGTCCCGTCTCATACAGTTGCTGTAATGACTTTGTGAGATAAAGTACATAAAAAGCTAAGAACAGTGCTTGGCACAAAAGGGCTCATTAAATGTTGGCTCCTGCTAGAATTATTATTCTTATTGTTCTTATCTGCCTTGCTGGAGGAGCACACGTGGGCTCTTCGCTGAAATGCGAACACCGTTTAAAGAACCCTCTGATTTCATTTTGGTGTCTCAGAAGGTGATATCCCAGAGGTATGAATTTATGGGCCATTCAAAAGAAATCATGATAAAGTAAATAAACAGCTTTCCTAGAGGAGGTTAAATTTTATCAGTAGACCTTCCCGGTTCCCATTATTGATCAAACCAGCCCACCATCAGCCCATGATCAAAAGTAGTAATTCACAGAGAAAGGGAGCAGGAGGGTGTCCAGCTTCAAGCTCAGCAATCATCCTGTGTGAGACCGGGTCACTCACATGGACACTGCCTGCCTCTCTCCAAGGGCATATTTCCATGGCCACCTCTGTCCCTCCACTTCCCATGCTGCCCCCATTCCCTTCCCCGACCTCCCATGCCAGCCCCACCCCCTTCCCCCCACCTCCCATACCACCGCCACTTCACGCCCATACCACCCTCTAGCCTTCTCTGTTCCTTCACCAGCATGTGGATCTCTGGATTTCACATCATCACATGAGCTATTTTCTGAAAACCCTCGGCCTCCCCCTAGGGCGAGTTGTCATCAGTACGCAGAGGGATGGGAGGGGCTTCCTCGTTAACCAAGAGGTGATTCATAGGACTCCATGCAAGCGCCTGTATAAAGCAACCTTTATTTCTCCCAAATAACATAAAACCATCATTAATCATCCCACCCAACCCCTGGCCTGAGTGACCTCCTAGCTTGTTTTAAATTCTACAAATTAATATAAGTCACTAGATCTGGGGGCGCACACTTGGGGTGGAAGGTCAGAACTGTTGCCCAGAAAACCTTCTCCCTCCTTGCAGTGAACCCTCACGTGCTATGCTTCACCCCTCTTCTATTTCTTACTTTCATATGACTGAGCAGGGGTCTTCCAGACTCAAAAGGCCATTCTTTGTGAAACAACACAGCAGAATTTAATACTGCTCCTCCCACGTGTCCCCACCCCCAACCCCACCACAAATCGTGAACTCACAGACCGGGATGAATAATTAGGCCAACATATGGAGGACGACATCCTCGTCTAAGGAAACAACCTCCATAATAAGTGGGCCCATCAGAAAACAGACTCAAATTATATGCTGAAGCACAGTGGAAATTTTCCCCTGCATGTTTTATGTAAACAGGTTCATTTGTTCATTCAATGGATCCACAGTTCTTCAAAGGCCCTGTTTATATTAAAAGAAAGAAGCAGAAAAATTTGGATTGGCTGGCAGCCAGCACTACACCTACAGAGTTGTCAAGCTGTTAGAGCAACATTCAGGAGCTCAGATGTTTATGTTGCGATGGGCTCTTTAAGCCAAAAGTAAAATATTGTTTTTGGAGGCAACAGCCAGATGTGTGAGCAATGGAATCGCATCTTCAGAGACAAAATGACCAGTGTTTTGCAGAAGGGCAGAGCCAGCTGAGCTGGGAATGGGCCTCAGATCTTGGGCAGCCCTGAAGTCTCCCACTTCGTATGTCTTATAGACCAACACAGAGGCTCTTCTATCTGACGATTTTAAAGGAATAAAGAAAGGAAAGGGCCTGATGTCAAGACATTAGCCTATGGCAGTCTCTGGTCTATTTGCTTGGATTCTAGTGGGGACAAAAGGTCTACCTTCAGAAGACCTAAAAGTTGGGTCCTTTCCTAGTCTGACGTGTTGTATCCAGTTTATGAGAGCAGGCAGTAATCAGATAGCAGCTTCAAGACGGGGTCCATGAGCAAGTGAGTCTTGTATCAGTCAGGATTCTTTGGTTGCAAATGACAGAAACTCCAACTCAAGCTGCATTCAGGAAACCAAGTGTTTTACTGGGTCACAGATTTGAGGCAGGGTGAGGAGTTTTGCTTTAGGTGTGGCTGGCTCCAGGAACTCAGAGGATGTCACCGTGTGGCTCTCTCCTCGTCTTTTATTCACCTGGCTTGGCTGCGTCTAGGCAGATGTTGACCTGTGCTAAGGTGGCCACCGGCTACTCCAGGTCAGCACCGCCATGTCTCAGTCTCAGCTGAAGATGGCTCTTCTGCAGTTATTCCAGCTGAGAGCTGAGGATTGACTTTTATTAACTCTAACTGGGTCACTTGACCATATCTTAACCAATCACTGTGGTCACAGAATATAGATTTCTGTTTGGCCAGGCCCAGGTCACACACACACAGCCCTGGACTCAGTCAAACTACTGGAACAGAGAGTGGGGGAGGGGTGGCTGGCCAAGGGAGAGAGGATTAATTACAAGGAGAAAGGGAAGTGAATTTGGGGCAAGAGAAAACCTGGTCCAAAAAACATGTCATAGCCTCCGCTTCAAAAGAAGAAGGAAGTGAGTATATACGGTGTGAGAAGGACCCGGATTCAGATGCATCCTCAAATCTTAAAGCTGAAAGCACCATCCCAGATCTAGACCAATAGTTTCCAAGCATATATTTTTTTAAAGCAACAGATCTCTTTTATCAAGTAATCTGAAGCCTATGAAAATGTCCATGATGAAAAAGATCAACACTGAGCTATCGGGTTCAAGGCAGAAAGAGAAAAAGGACCCCAAAGAACTGCCCTCTTTATTCTCCCAGTGTCGGCATCACACCCTCAGACTCGTCCTTGGAAGCTGAGAGAGGACGTCTACAAGCTGCCAGGGGTTCCGAGATGACGCCGGAGGGTTAGGCAGACGCTGCACTAGCACAACATTGACTCACACCAAGAGCAGGCCCTTCCCAGCTCAGTTCTCTTTCACTTTTGTTGATTTTGTCAAGGAGAAAGTCAGCGTTTGGTGCTCATGTACTTTAATCAATTTTGTAGCTCCTGCTAATATTTATTTGAAAAATAAGAGGCGTCCGGGTCAGAGCCTTCTGTGAGTCAAGTACTAGGCTAGAATTTAAATCTTTTAATTGCTTTGATTTTCACTATTTTCTTTTACTTTGGGGACACGGTTCTGGTTTTCCATTTTATGATGGTGACAGTTGCGTGTGTACATGTTTATTTTTCTTTTGAGTTAAAATTTTCAAAATTCAAAATTTATGTATCTTTTACCCATTTGCAGGTGTACAGTTCAGGGTTCTGAAGTACTCTCACGTTGCCCTACAGTCACCACCACTATCCATCTCCAGAACTTTTCCGTCTTCCAAAACTGAAACTCCATACCCATTAGACAGTAACTCCCCATTGCTCCCTCCCCCTAGGCCCTGACAACCATATATTTCTTTTAATACATGTATGTAAGTAAAACATGTAAATATATGCAAATAAAAATATTTTTAAAATCGCAGTACAGATGGTGTCTAGGGAAAAGGACACAGTTGTGAGAGATGTCTGGGAAACACTGCAGGGGCCTCCCCTAAGGTGACAAACTCTGTTTTAACGTTGGGAAGGATAGCGTTCCTTCCTTAGTTGGATGGCCTGGACCTGTTTCATTAGGGACGGTGTTTTAACTGTTAGAAAGTTCTTCCTTCCATGGAGACTCTCAGCTTTGGCCTGAGGACTAAACTTGCACAAAAGGATGGTCGGTTTCTTTCCATGCGTCACGGCAAGTATTGCAATCTGGATTTCAGAGCCCAGGTAAATGGTCTTCCTTTTTGGCCAAGTACCCCCGCGTTTGCTCACAGATCTAGGACCAATGGTCTGATGGAGGTTGTGAGTAGAGTGGTTCCCTGCCTTTTCTGCCCAGCACCCCCGTCCCCACCTCCTGGTCACACTTGCCAGGTTTCTTTTGGGGACAGGCCCTCTTTCACTGTCATTCATATTGATTGATGAGGCTGACTCCGCTCCTTGAGTTGGGGTGTGGCCATAGTACTCAGAACTGACCAATCAGAGCAGTCCATTGCTCAGGCCTCAGTGATTGGCTCAGGGATGAACACGTGATCATGCCTGGCAGTAAAAGCCCCTCCCCGAGCCTCACACGCTTCTCTCCCCCTCCTTTGCCACAGGTGTCACCCTGGGCAGCTCCTTATCCTCCTTTAACCTGTGGTTTTAGCTTTTTTTTTTTTTTTTTAATTCTAAAAAGGTAGCTGTATCCAAAGATCCGGACTCTACCTATGTTTCCAGCAGCAACTGCCACCAGGCTTGACCCATAAGCCAGATGCCATTCTAGAGGCTTAAGTATACTCCTAACTCCTTTAATTTCAGAGCGACCCTGCCAGGTACGTCCTGGGACAGTCTTTACTTTCAGGCGAGGAAACAGGCACAGAGGGGTGGAGTAACATGAGCAGCGATTTGAACCTGGGCAGCCTGGCTGTGAACCACTCCTCACACCACATGTAATACGGTCTGAGAGCTGCCCAGGTGCCACTGGCAGGACAGGAATGGCGGCTGTCGCCAGCACTGTCCAAGGTTTCCTCCCTTTCAACGGTGACTCCTTCTGTTACTGGTCCCTTGCAGGGTCTCTCAAATCTCAGTTCTTGAACCTTTTGAGGGGAAGCCTCTGAAGGACTTGGAGACCATTTCTCCAGCATCTGGGCTGTCCTCCCTCATGTCTCCTTCTTATCTGGCCCACTGGGCTGGTGGGCAAGCACCCGAGGTGAAGTCTATCCTCGCTATGTGGAAAAATAGAGGAGAAATTTTCAAATCTTAGCTTTAGCCATTGAGCGTTCCAGCCAAGGGGCTGGTGAGGCCTAGACTGGGAAGTTCCCAGAAGACAGTGAATCTTGCTCCAAGATAGCTTCTGCCTGCACACGCAGAGGGGTGCAGCAACTGTAGTTCCATCTCTTCATCTGGGGCCTTTATTTAATGAGTTGTTTGCTAAAACCATGCTACTGTTCGAGGTGTGACCCTGGCCTGTGAAGAGTTCATATGCATCTCTCCCACCCAGCATCTCCCTGCCCAACATGGGGGATCCTGGGAGAAAGCGTTTCTCATCCAAGCAGCTGCCTCCTCACTTAGCCTCCCTGACCCCAGCCCACCTCTCTCCAGCCCTCCAACCTTCCCAACCCCTCACCAAAGGGGAAAAGTTCTTTCCCGATTTCTTCAGCGTCAGAGTTAGCCAAGGATAAGGGCCCTTAAAATGTTCCTTAAAAAGCCCAGATATTGTGGAAGGGGGAGAAGGAGTGAGAACTCAGCAGAAGCTCTGGCTGGGACAATCTGCGTGGGGTGCTGTGGAAGATGTGGTGTGAGGACAGTTAGAAAGCCCATCTCTTCATAAAGAGGAGACTAAACTCATTGAACCCACTGTCCTCAAGAGAATTGCAGGAGCTAGACAGTTTATGAGGTCCAAAAACGGACCTTGATGAATTACAGGATTGAAGTTCATGGTGAATTAGTCAGCCAAAGGAAGGCCATTTCCAAATATCGCTGAGCATTGATGCTAATTTCCCTTAAAGATCTTGGAAGACAGCAAACCTGGGGTCAAGCAGGAACTGTTTGTTGCACATTCCTTATCCAATCTCCTCTTCATCCTTGGAAACAGAGCTCCAAGTTTAGCTGGGCACATGGCTCCCTAGAAGGAAGATGACTTTGCCCAGCTCCCTTGCACTAGCTGATGTCATGTGATGAAGTAAAGTCCAGTGTCATAGCAGAAGTCTTCTGTGAGATTTCAGGGCAGAGAACAGACTCATATGGAAAGTGTATCTTTTGTGCCCTGATCCATTCCTCCTTCTGACTACCTGGAATGTGGACGCTATGGCTGGTGCTCAGCAGCCACTTGGAGCATGAGGTGACCATGAGGATGGAAGCCATCCATTGTGTATCAGAAACAGGAAAAGTCTCTGGTCCCTGATGACTTCATGGAGTATCCACATTAGCCATGGACTTTTTATCCCCAAAACTTCCTTTAAGAAGAGAATACAAATATATATTTGTGCTTAAGTCACTGTTATGTCAGATTTTCTGTTGGATGTGACTGAATGTTCCCCTATTGACATGAAGGACAAATGGTATATGAGGCTGATCAGGGTGAGGAGAGATTTTGAAGATCAAGCCAACACTTCTCAGCTTGCACTTTGAGTCCTTCATGATCATGAACCAATTCTACCACCAAATGTCACGCCCTACCTGTCCCAGGACCCACCCAGCCCTCCTCCCAGTTCTAGCCTCCTCACCACTTCCTCTGCTTGCCATGCTCCAGGCCACCTCTTGACCTTTGGCCCTTGCAGCGAGCCCTGCCTGGGCCAACCTCACTCCTCTCCACGAATTTCACATCCATCACAGTCCAACTTTTGATTTTCACCTCCATTACCGTTCCCAGACATTCTGGGAGATGCTTTTCTGGGATGTCCAATTAGCACTGAAACCTGTTGCAACACAGGCCCTGGTTGAAGAAGTTTCCTCTAAGTCTTTTCAAAATGGAACTGCTCTGGAGAGCACTGGCTCAGACAGTCCTGGGTGGGTCCCTCCACCTGGTTATGAGTCAAGGAAGCATCCTCTGCAGCCAAGTGCAGGACAGAACTCAAGTTCATCCTTAACAAATGCAGGCTGGGGACTCCCTTGGAGAGTTCGTTATACAGAACATACACTTTGCACATTCTGTTCCAGGGTCCAGCATGCTTGTCCCCCTCATCAGTCAGACCCAAATCCTCATCACTGCCTGCAAAACTCTGCATGGTCGGCCCTGCCAGCCTCTCTTCTCACTGTACCTCCTCCCTTGTTGATTCCACACCTGCCGAACTGGCCACCTCATTGATGCTCTTTGACATCCACCCTCTTTGTGCCTTTCCACTGGCTGTTCCTTCTGCCTGGAGTGTTTCCCCAGGTCTCAGGCAAATGTCACCTCCTTCACTGACCAATGCAGATAAAATAGCCATCCTCCCTCTCCCACCCAATTCAGTCACTTGGGTATTTTCTTTCTTTCTCAGCACATACTGTGACCTGAAGTCATTACCTATCTTCCCTTCTAGGATGTCGGCTCCATGGAGTCAGACCCACTCTTGTCTTTTCTCCGCTGTTTCCTCCAGCGGCTGGAACCCTTTATACATGAATAATAAACATGTATTTGTTGAGTGAATAAATATGTGAATGAACAAATCAAGCAAAAATTGTGCCACTTTCAGGCTGTGTGTGACTCCAAGCAAGACAGGTCACCTTACCGAGCCTGACTTTCTCCATCTTCAAAGAGGTGCTAATTATATAAATCTCTCTCCGCAGGAGAGATGAGATTATCTTCCTCTATAGCTTGTATAAAGAGGAGCTCGTGCTGAACCATGTATTGTCATGCTGGGGTTACTGAAGCCAATTAAGTTAGACTTTCGCAGCAGCCCTGCCAGGAAACCACCTCATGAGCAAGTGGGATCTTGCCCCAGATCACACAGCAGAGCCTGGGCGGGGCGGCCTCCGGGCTCCTTCTGGATTGCGCTGAAGCCTGGGATGGTGTTTATTCAGAGGTGTTGACTGAGCACCAGTGACGCGCCAGACGCCGATGGAGATGCTGAGGTTCCAGCCGGGGACAAGCCAGGCCTGCCCCTCTGGCCACAGGGAGCTCGGTCTAGTGGAGAAACAGGCACTGGATGAGCACCATGAACCCCGCACGAGGAAACACTCGTGAGCCGTGGGCAAGCCGATCTGGGCTGGGCATTTCTGGACAACCTCTATGAGGAGGGGACGTTTGGCCGAGTCCTCATGAGTGGACAGGACTTAGCCAGGGAGAGAGAGGGGAAAGGTTCCTCAGACATGAAATAGCATTATGCTAAGGCCCAGAATCAAGAGAGGAGGGTCAGTTTGAGGAAATGAGAGATGGAGGGGGTTTTAACGGGGGAGAGACAAGGTTGCATGTCCGACTTTAAGGAAACTCTGTCCACTGAGGGGAACATGACTTGAAGCGGGCAGAGTGGCAGCAGGGAGGCTCTGAGGAGGCCCCTGAGATGGTCCAGGTACGAAATGATGGTGTTTGGACCAGATGTTAGAAATTTTTTGAACCACAACTTTGAGATATAATTTGCATACTGTAATGTTCACCATTTTAAGGCATCCAATTCAGTGTTTTTAGTAGACTCACAGAGTTGTGTGACCATCACCACTATCTAAATCCAGAACCTTTTCATCACCCTAGAAGAAACGCTATACCCCTTAGCAGTCACTCCCTACCCCATCCCCCCAACCCCATCCTTAGGCAACCACTAATCTGCTTTCTGTCTCTACGGATTTGCCTGTTCTAGGCATTTCATACAAATGAAATGATACAAGATGCGGTCTTTTGTGACTGGCTTCTACTTCGCATAGTGTATTCAGGGTTCCTCCCTGTTGTAGTCTGTGTCTGTACTTTATTCATTTTGATGGCAGAATAATATTCCATGGTATGTGTAAATGACATATCATTTATCCATTCATCAGTTGATGGACACTTGGGTTACTTCCACTTTTGGCTGCAAGAATAACGCTGCTGTGAACACTCATGTGAATGTTGTTGTGTGGATATATGCTTTTAATTCTCTTGGGGATTTACCTAGGACCCAAACCAAATTGCTGGGTCTATGGTAACACTGTGGTGCACTTTTTAAGGAACCGCAAGACTGTTTTCCAAAGTGGCTGTGTCACTTAACATTCCCACTAGCATCGTCGGACGCTTCCCGTTTTTCCACATCCTCACCAACACTTGTTATTGTCTGTCTTTTTGATTCAGGCCGTCTGAGTGGGCACGAAGTAGAATCGCTTGGTGGGTTGGGTTTGTGTTTCCCTCGCAGCTGATGCTGCTGAAGATCTTGGCACCGGCTTGCTGGTTATTTGCATGGCTTCTCAGGAGTGATGTCTGTTCTCTTGCTCCCTCCAGTGGCTGCTAGGCTGCTTGCTTTCGCAGCTACTGAAGTTGTGAGGCTGTGTGGGGGTTTTCGAGGCTACTACAGAGCTGGGGAGAGGGAGAGAGGGCTGGGGCAAGATAAAATTGTACAAAGCTGGCCGTTCTTGCTGAGATTCAGCCATTTTTCTTGAATAAACACTCCTCCTATACGGTCATCCCTCGGTACCCAAAGGGGGTTGTTTCCAGGATCCCCCCTGGATACCAAAATCTGCAGATGCTGAACTCCCTTATGTCAGTTGGCCTCGTCCAGTTGGCCCCGTGTGTCCACATGGAAATGGAGGGCTGGCTGTCGTTGGGTTTAGTTACTGCTCGGAGTTCTGAAAAGGTTGATTTTGATAGTTTTTTTGGGTCAGTGTTACTGCTTTTATGAAGGAATGGAATTTTGGAGGTACTTACTCTGCCGTTCCATTCCAGAATCGCCTCCGACAGAAGGACAAATAGGACATAAACTGCTTTCTGTGTGTCAGGCATGTAATTATTTCACACATGTAACGCCCCCTGCCCCAAGGAGGGACGTATTATTTCATTCATTTTAGGGATGAGGACACTAAGACACCAAATGATGAATGGTGAAGTGACTTGCTAAATTTCACACAGCTGGCAAGCAGTCGGTGGGGGTGGGGGCGGGGGAGCGGGGGGGACAACAGGAGAAGCCTGCTCTGCTGGCCACCTCCCCTCCTCTGGGTGTCTCCTGAGTCAGGAGGGGCCCAGGAACCAAGGCCGGCTCTTCCCCAGGGGGCCCATGTGCAGCTGGGAAGAACAGAGCAGGACACTCCCCTCAGAGCATCCCTCACTCTGCTGGGCTGAACCATAAATCTACCCTGACCTTCCCAGGGTGGGCAGCGTGGATCACATGGTGGGTGAGGGAGGCAGGGTGCACGGGGCTGACAGATGGGCCCAGAAGTGGGCGGTCGAGTCTCCCCTCTTCCTCGGACACCGGCTCCTTTCCCACCCCACCCCCACCCTCGGTAGCTGCCAGCACACTTGCCCACTCTTGCCTCTGCTGTAGCCCCAGGAGTGCCGGGGGCTGGGTCCCATTGAGAGATTCTGGAAGCGTCTTGGTCTGAGGCTTAGGAGTCTAATCAAACCTTAATTTGTCAAGAGTTTTTCCTGGTCAACTTGTGGGCCTGTCTCCAACTTCCTCTCTCACCACTGGCTCCCTGACTCATGCTGGCTACCTTGCTGTTCCCAGGATGCTCCAAGGACAGGCAGACAAACAGATGGATAGATGGATAGATGGATGGACGGACGGAAGGATGTATGGTTCTACAATGTGCTGTTACTGGTTGTGTGAGTGAGTTTATCAGACTTTTCTTGGAGAATAGGTTTTGTGAGGAGAGCTGGAAGGCATTGTGCAGACATTCAGCACTGGGGCCAGGAAGGAGGATCAGGTGGGCACAGCCCAGTCACCAGCAGGGATTCCCTCCAGAGCAGGGGCAGGTCAGCCCTGTGAAAAATCCCACCCAAGAACGTGTACCTCGGAGTGGCTTCAGGGAAAGTCACATGGACACCCCCTCCCACCCCTAGGTTCCCATGGAATGACAACGCCCAGGGATTGGTCACTGTACGGCATCAGGCAAGTTGCTGACTTTCGGGGGCCTCAGTTTCCTCATCTGTTAAACAGGGTTCAGAACAGCCGCCCATCCTGCACCCAGACTAGATGGGAGCGTACAGCCAAGTGGGAGGACGGGTGGTGTGGTCTCGGGCCTGGCTGCCCAGGTTCAAACCCTGCTCTGCCTCCTCGAGTGGGTACTTCACCACTCAGCCTCCTTGCAAAGCTCAGTACTTAACTGCCCAGGGCTGAGGGTCAGGTCCCATGAGTGAATGACGGGAGGCCCTTAACCCAGGACTTGGCATGCGGGCAGCTCTCAGTGACTGTTAACTCTCATTAGCATTGCTCTAAACAGGGATGCACATGTTTCTGGAATGAATTAATTGTATGAATGTTCACAGGACTGTGAGTTAAGTGTCATCATTCCCATTTTCCAGATGGGAAAGTGGGGCCCAAAGATGCCAAGGAGCTTGTCTTTCTAGTGGGATGCAGGGACCCAGCATCCTCGCCTGCCCAGCTCACTCAGGGTGACAGTCTCCTGCTCCACATCTAATTCAAACTGGGTCAGGAGCAAGGAATTTCAGATTCAAGGCCTTGGGGTATCACATGTCAGCTTCTCTCAAATTCCTCTAAAAATACCCTTCCTTTCAGAGCCTCCAAGGCCTCTCTGGAGGTGGAAGATAGATTTCCTGCAGACAGCCCCAGGCTGGAAGGGG
Source organism: Camelus bactrianus (assembly GCF_048773025.1). Lineage (NCBI taxonomy): Eukaryota > Metazoa > Chordata > Mammalia > Artiodactyla > Camelidae > Camelus > Camelus bactrianus. The sequence continues at coordinate 22,067,946 of NC_133557.1, forward strand.
TCTCCGGATAGCTGCCCACCCTGCCTGCCCCGGGGGCCTCCAGCTCCTCACCATCTGGTCCGAACCAGAAACCAGCGCCCTCCCCAGCTGGCCTCTTCCCTCTGGCCTGGAGAGATTTATGGCTCCCAGGCCTCCACCGTCTGGCCTCCTTGATGTGGTTTTTGCTGCCACCCCCAGGCTTCATCCCTCCCTCCTTCTGCCTCATGGCTCCCAGAAGGCCACTTAGCCCAAGTTCCTATTAATGGTCTCTCAGCTTCAATGGCCAATTCTCCGATTTTTCATAAAACGCCTGGAATTCAGCCCCGAGGACAGTGCTGGGGGGAGGGGCGGAGGTCATGGGAAAGTACTTGGGAGCCACGCCCACATCGGCTGCTTCGCTTCCCCAAGATCTGCTCTGTCTACCCTCAGCCCCAACCTTCCACCACAGCCCTTAATGCCCCCTGATATCATGACCCCCTTACTCCCACCTTAGGGTCTTGTCCCTGCTGGTTCCTCTGCCCAACTGTCCCATGGCTGGCTCTTTCTGCTCCTTCTGGGCTCAGCTGGAATGCCACCTGTCTCAGTTCATTCGGGCTGCTGTAACAAAGAATCAGACTGGGTGGCTGGAGGCTAGGAAGTCCAAGATCAAGGTGCCAGCCCACTTTCTGATTCATAGACGGCCCTCTTTTCCTTGTGTCCTTAGATGGCAAAAGAGATGAGGAAGCTCTCTGGGGTCTCTTTAATAAAGACACGAATCCCATTCACCTCCCCAAGGTCCTGACTCCAAACACAATCACAAGGCGGGGGTGGGGGGTGGGGGATAAGTTTCGATATATGAAATTGGGAGGGCACAAATACTCGTCCAGAGCACCACCTCCCTGGGTGCCTTCCCCCAGCATCCTCCCGTGCACAGCCCCCATGGCCATGTGATCACATCGCCAGGCACCAGCGTCTTCAGAGCCCTTCTCACTGCTTGACGTTTCTCATCTGTCTGATTCCTTGTTGGGTCTGAATGTCAGATCCCGGAGGCAGGGGTTCCATCAGTCTAACTCACTGTCGTCTCCCATGCATCTCCAACCACGCTTGGCACACAGCATGTGCTCAATGACCATTTGGAATATGGGGATTGATCCATTCACTAAGAATGAATTCTCTAATAGGCTCACCCCAGACAGAAACATTTTAACAAGGGACTAATAATTATAGTAATAGCCAATACCTATAGAAGTCTGTGTCAGGCACTGCTCCAAGGGTTTACACTTATCTCATTTAATCCTCCAGTGATGTGATACTGTTCTGTATTTTTATATCCACTTCCCACCTGACTCTGGAATTTGTGCTCTGATTGCCTGTGGAAGGAGCCGGCCAGCACTTCGGAAGTTTGCTCTGTAAGCTCTGCCTGGATCACGAGGTGCCCGGACGGTATTTCTCCCACAGGCCCAGCACACACCACTCCCTTTGCCACTGGCTCCCAGCTGCCTTCCACTTGCAACCAGACCCAGACTGAGGGAGGTTCGCTCTGGGGAGCCTTCCACAGTGTAAAGTTGATAATCCTTTAAAAACACACAACACTCACTGTTTGCCTGGCACTGTGCTAAGCACTTTAGATGTGTTAACTCATTCCATCAAAACCTCAGAGTAGGTACTGTTATCCCTGGCTGTTTAGATGAGGAAACTGAGGCACAGAGCAGCTGAGTATCTTGTCCAAGGTGAACAATCAGACAGCCTGGCTTCCGATCACTGCTCCAGACTGTCCCCTCGGTGCAGCTCTCACTCAAGGAGAAGGGAGGTAGAGACAGTGACAGGACTGCAGAGGGTGACATGTTACAGTGTGTAGGTTAAGAATCGTTTGGTTGCCAGTGGCAGGAAGCCATTCCCAACTGGCTTCAGCTAAAAGGGAAAGCCAGACATCGTCTCACTTCAGGCATGGCTGGATCTAGAACCCCAAACATGGTGTTGGGACTAGCTCTCTTGCCTAGTTCAGTTCTGATTACTTTTGTGTTGACCGCAGCGTCAGGCACCATGGGGGTGGCAAGATAGGTGCCACTAGCTCCAGACTCATTAATTCCAGTTTTAAACTCAGCAAGAAGGAGAGAGCCCTTTCTTTAATCCCTGTAGGAAAAAGCTTGGAATTGCCTTCTTTGAATCTGATTGGATAGCCTTGAGTTCTGTGCCCACCTATGAACCAATCATGATGGCTAAGGGAATGATGCAGTTCTGATTGGCTGGTCCTAGGTATTATGTCAATGCCCAGGGGAGGGGCGTCAGCTCCACCTAAGGCAGATGGAGGAGGGTGGTCTCTGGGACAATATTCATGCCCTGATCAGGAGGGGGACACAAGCTGTCCTCCAGGTGGCCTGGCCAATGTGATAATCACACCAATGGTATGGGAATGTCCTCTCTATTGTGTGTGCAGGTATAGCAAATATATTTTTGTTTGAATTTTATGAATTCTGTAGAGTTACAACGATAGACATTCCCCCCCCGCCCCTATTCTCCATCACTGTCTCTGGAATTTAACTCGAATATCCGTGGTCCTTCTAGTAGATGTGTGACTAGTGGAGGAATATCAGCACTGTGCCAAGTGAGGAGAGGAGAATTCTACGGGAACACTGTGGTTGCAACTTTGTGATTGGGAAAGAGATGAATCTGGGTCCTTAGTGGAAACAAGAATAGTCCCAGCTGACACTGACTGCACCCCTAAGCTATGACAGGCACTGTTCTAAGGTCTCCAGCTGTCTCAGGGCCTTTGCATGAGCTGTTCCCTGTACTGGGAATGCTCTTCCCCAGGAATCCCCACAGCACCCTCCCCTAGTCCTTCAGGTCTCTGAGTCAGGCAGAGCTGGAGGGGGAGCCTGGGCCGTGAATGTGCTCCCCACTGCTCTCTCAAAGCTCGGAGGGCAGGGTCCCAGCCTGCCTTTTTCTTCCACTGCTCCCAGGATCATAGGCCGGAGCCTGGCACAGAGAAGGTACCCAATCATGATCCCATCCAGGACCTCATCTATTCCTCACAACCACGTGGTCTCTTAAGTTGTGATCTCCCCACTGGCAGGTGAAGCAGCTAAAGCTCAGAGAAGGTAAATGACCTGCTCAAAGTCACACAGCAAACAGAGAACAGAGCCAGCATTCCTTCTGCTGGGGTCATGCCACAGCCCTGAGCATCTCGCTTCTGTGCTGTCCTTCCAGGGCCTTCCTTCAGCCAGTTGTCCCCAGTTCATATATGGGGGTTGGCCGCTCCCCTCCCACTTGATTGCACATAATTCTGCAAAGACAGAAGTCTTGGTCCTCCTCATTTTGATAATTGCATGGAGGACATAAATTCAGCAACATGTGCTCAGTCAGCTGCCTCGCTTTCCTCCTAAGTAGCAAATTTATGGGGTACACATGCACACGGGTGATTATTTCCTGATAGTTTATAATATCAAGGCTCCTTTATTTCCCTCCAATAAATCTAATTTGTATGGATTGGCAGATCAAAAAGTATGCTTCCTGGCATCTGGAGGTTGTGAATCACTCACAGTGATTTAGGAAATTGGGGGGAGATTAAGGTTTTACATAATGCAAATCGGGATGGAAACATATTTGGTCTGACTCACTGCAGAGGCAGCTAGAGCAATGAACACCAGGAGAAATTCATTTTCCTGGGACAGAGAAAGGTCTGCTTGGTATGCAAAAGAGCACAGTTATTTGCAACACAGGAGCCTAGAACGTTGTTAGCAAAGCACCCAGTGACTGCTTGATTTGCAGCTTTAAAGAATTCAAGAATGAATAAAACACTGAATTAACTGCCAAAGAACTCTTACTATCTGGCTTGAGGTCTGAGCACCTACGAAAGCACAGAATAACCTAAGTCTGGGCCTCAGACTGTATCTCTGTTCCTGGCTCCAGAAACTGCATTTGGTTTTCAGTACGTGGTTCTATCTGGAATTTTCTCCCATCAAGACTCTCTGCCTCTCGCAGTCCCATTGGCCCCATCTGAAATCCTCCAGAAAGCCCTCTCTGCTTACCCTAGTCTTCAGGGAATTCTCCTTTTCTGACCTCCAATTGCCTCATTCATGGAGTAAATACATATTTATTGAGCACCAGCTGTGTGCGAGGCACTCAGTCCTGCCTGTGGGGAGTTAGAGACAATAAGCAGAAAAGAGAAATTAACGCATTCAAAGTTGGCCAACCCTACGGAGAAAAGAAAGCAAAAAGATGGAGGGGAGGGGAGGAAATGCCAGGAAGTGGGACTGATTGCTGATTTACGTAGGTAGTCAGTTGGTGACATTTATATATAGAAACCTGATGGAGGTGAGGGTAGGAGCCATGGGAAATGTCTAGGGGAAGAGCTTCCCAGGGCCCAGGGAGAGGAGAGCACAAGCAAAGGCCCTGAGGCAGGAGTAGTCCTGGGTGTCTGAGAAACTGAAAAGGATGATGTGGCTCCAGTGACTTAAGAGGAAAAGTGCCCGGCAGTGAGTCCAGGCAGGGGGCAGGGCCAAGGTCATATAAAAGCCACTTATGCTTTCATTTGCTTTCTAATTCATTCATTCACTCAATGAACATTTCTGAAGCCCTACTATGTGCCAGGCACTTGCTGCTGTGGACCCTGGAAAGCCAGCAGTAGATATGACAAGTTCCCTGCTGTCAGGGGCTCACATTCTGGTGGGAAAAGAGACAATAAGTAAATAAACACATAAAAGAGATAATTTCAGAGTGATCAGGAGACAAAAGAGGGTGACATGGTAGAGGAGACGAGCGGGCAGGGATAAGGGCTACACCCCAGGGTGAGGAAACGGGGCTAGTGATGGGGGATTGACTTTCCTGTGCTAGCCAGGGGCGCCCCATCCCCACTGATCCCCAGGCACACAAGCCCAGCAGAATTCTCTCATCATTTTTGAGTGACCTTTGCCTTCTCCTTAAGCCCATTTAGCAGATGAGAAAACAAAGGCTCCTTCAGGGCAGGGATCCCCTGAGTTGCTTTTTCACCTCTCTGCATATAGTCTGGGGGTCTGGAAAAGTGGAATTAACTCTCCTCTTCTCACCGAGCCAGCAGGAAGCTTGGGGAGGATCTCAGACCAGAAGCCCCCTGCAGCGTCTCTTACCTGGGCTGGGGGGCTGGGACCAGACCCTGCTCCTCTGCTGGCGGCAGTGGAGAAGCAACTGAACTCTGGGTGAGGAGACCTCACTTAGAAAGGGGGACCCTCCTGTCAGACTGCAGACATGCTGGGGGTGAGTGGCTCGAGAGCTCTCTGGGAACATAGGCTGGGCATCCCCTCCTGGCCCCACTGGGCCAATGGAGGTCCTGGGCGCAGGTTCAGGGTGGTGGGCAGCGGCCAGGCTGCGGAGCGGAAGGCAGAGCGGGCTGTGGCTGGCTCTGCCCAGGCCGACAGGAGGCTCCTTGGGCAGCTGCTCTCCCACCTGTGGGAGCCTCCAAGGCTCCTGCCTCTGCCAACTAAGATCTACTCCCCACGTAGCCGCACGGTCCCTTTGGAACCTACATGTGACCTTGACCCCCTGCTCAGAACCTCCCACAATGCCCGGGGAGCACCCAGGCCTGAGAGGACACACCAGTGACCACGTCCTCTGAGCCAGGCTGTGCCAGGAGCTCCCGACGCCATCACGTTAATCCTCCAGTTCCTTTGAGTGGGACTGTCGTCATCCTCACATGCGGATTAGGGGGCCCCCATAGCATTTGTTGGATGAATGAATGATGGAATGAATGAGAGAACGCACAGTCGGGTGACTGCCCTTTTCGGCTGTCCCGGGTCTTGTGAGGGCACAGAGGAGGGGCTTGTGATGTGCCGGGGCGGGGGTCCCTCCCTGAGGGGCTATTTCTGGTCCAGCAGCAATGCCTGCTCTGCTCATCACTATGTGGGGGGCCTGGGGGTCCCTTTAAAGTGGGAGGCCCAGCTCACACTCACAGGCCTTGGCCGTCCAGCCCACTGGCTGTTCCCATCCTGTGTCCTCAGGAGGTGGGGCAGGGGTGGGGGTGGGGGAGAGGGAGAAGACAGATGCGATGTTTCTGGCTGGAGGATGGACAGGGCTCGGGGGACTGAGGCCACGGGAGGGAGAAGCACCGAGCAGAGGCCGTTTGTCCAGGGGCCACTCCAGGCACCTGGCATGGATGTGGTCTCGGGTCCTCACTGTCCGGCCAGGCCGGCTTGGTGGACATCTGCCTGGCTGTCTCCCCCATTTTCATGTGAAAGGCAGGCGGGACATGACACAGGGACTGGGACCGCCATCTGCTCCTGGGAGCACACTGTGCTGAGAGCCCCCTGTTCCCCGACAACAGCGGGGGTCAGGATGGTGGGGAGTGGGTGGGAAGGGGATGGGGAGGGGGTGGGAAGCCAACAGAAGGTGCTTTCAGGGCTGCTCACGCCCAGGGTGGCTCTGAGGGGCAGGGTCTCTCAGGGCCACTGTCACCAGCTGTGCCCACTGGTTCTGGGCTCAGCCCAGCTCAGATGTCCCCTCCCCACTCAGGCCAGGCTGTGCCCATGCAGTGGGCACTCAGCCCTTCTCAGTGGGCGCCACGGAGCCGGGATCTGAACCAGCTCCCTCTGGGTCCAGGGTCTGCCCACCAGGCCATTCTGCCTCAATCACCTGGCGGCCAGAGTTGGGGACAGTCCCCAGGACGCACCTGCTGGGTGACCAGGAAGCTGCCCCACTGCAAGGTTCTCCCCAGCACTGACCTGGTCCAGACACCAGGACACTCCAGCCAGGGGCAGCCCAGGTCAAGGGCACAGGGTGGAGCTCTCCCAGGGAGTGAGCAGGAGGGGACGGTCCTGTCCTCTGCCAGTGCCACTGCAGACTTGCATCTCTAGGAAGGAAGGGTCTGCGGTCCCTTCTTCTGCAGGGACTCAGCACTGGGGCGGGCTCTCCACTGGCTTCAGAAGCCCCTGGGTCAGGACGCCCCGACCCTCTGCCTCACTGCGGACGCCTCTCTGAGCCTGAGCTGGTCTGACAGCACTGACCTCAGAGTGATCACTTTTCCCTGCTTCAGCTGCACCATGGCCTGTGCTCCCGGCTGGAGGAGCTGTAGGCCGGGGGAGGATGCAGGCTGCGGGGAGCACGTGTTGCCCACATGGGGCAGAACCCGCGGGAAGAGCTGCAGGGGTTTGACTGGGGACTGGGCAGGAGGGTCACCTGGACACACGCTCTCGGCCTTCAGACGTGGCAGAGGAGGGGACCGATCTCGCTGGGCCCCAGCAGGGCAGCGCATGCGATCCCGACATGCGGGGAGGTGAACGGAAAGGCCAGCCCGGCCCCTCCCTGCACAGCTGTCTTCATCTTCCTCCTTCCACACCGGCCCAAGTTCATTCAGAGGGAGTGCACAGGTCTTCTGTTTGTAATTAAAAAGTAATTTAATTATCTGCTGAAAATGAGGCTCCAGAATTAATACTGAAATGAGTTCTAGTGTGCTCTACGACGTCTTTCCTCCCTGCTTGTTAGAAAACGGGGAGCAAGGAGGGAGAGGAGGCCCCAAGGGGAAGCATGAGGGTCCTCAGTTCCTTCCTTGGCAGCTGCCACAGCCTCCCCAGAGCTGGAGAGGGGGGTGACCCAGCCCAGGACAACCCCGGCGGGAGGGAGGGCGCAGGCAGAGGGAGGGGACCCCCTGGGGGCTGTGGCCTCAGCAGCATGGGACCCAGGACCTGCAAGTTACTGTGTCTGGGCCTCCAGGCATTTGTCAATCACAGCGAGGAAACTGCCACTCCTATTAATTACTTATAATAAAGATTGAAAGGTAAGAAGGCCAGCTTTGGGGGCCAAGATGGTGGCGGAGCAGAACCTCAGGTCTTGACTCCCCTGGGGTCCTCTTCTTCCCGTGCCACTGCCGGCCCACCTGCCTCCTACAGGAGCCTCGGGGATGCTCCCCTGGCCCTGGGAGGATGGGCTCCTGGAGCAGAGGGTCACAGAGGTCTTGCAGGAAGCCCGGGCAGTTCAAGGCTCCCATCGACCTGTACTCTGATCAATACTCTTGTCAGCTGAGGCTTCCCGGCAGGAGACTGGTTCCCAGAACTGGGCACTTAGACAAGGGCTGTGATAGGCAGGGACACTGGAGACCTGGCTTCCTGGATGCCCTGGCAGGTGGGTAGACAGGACACAGGCCTCTGAAGGTGGCCCTGACAAGGGCCTCATCAGTCACAACCAGAGGGTCCCGGGATCTGCAGGCCAATGAGGGCAGGCCACAGGGCCCGCGGCCGAGCAGGTCCTTCCCCGGTGGGTCCCCGCTGGGCAGGGCCGCTTAGTTAAGATGCTGTCCATCTTGATTTACCTGTCGTCAGAGTGTCGAACACCCTCCACCCCTCGCACAGCCCTGGACTGGTTTTGCCCCGGGCTGCCCGTCTGTGACCCCAGCGGTGGGCGCTCGGTTAACATGATTGAGTTGGCGGTGAGGCCTGTCAGGTGCATCACGGGCCCTAACAGCTGCCGGGGTGCCTTTTCCAGGGCCTCCGAGGAATTTCTGTCTCCTTGTCCTCTCCTCCTCACTCTGCCCCTCCCCCCCCCCCCCCCCCCCCCCGATCAGGCACAACTGACAGTTGAGCCCCCAGAGGTCAGGGATTAAGGAGCCTGGGCAGACACAGGCCTGGGCTGAGGAATTACCTCGCAGCTGTTGGGCCCCGGGCTGGGGCTGGGGAGGGGTGGGGTCGTCCCAGCCCCCAGTCTTGGGGCGGCAGCGGTGGCGGGAGTTGGGGAGGGAGTGTGGCCTGCAGACCCCTCGCTGGGACCTGCTACCCAGAGGCCATGTGTGTTCACCACTGGGCTGGTGGGGACGCAGGGAAGAAACAGAGCCTGTCGCCACCCCCAGTGACATTCCAGTCCCACGGGTATTTGCACAAGTCAGGCTGTGGGTTGAATGCAGGTCCCTGTAGCTGGGTGACCACCCTGCCTCTGCCCCGGCCTCCACCCACCCGGGGCCCTGCTCGGGGCTGGTGCAATTCCGGGGGCTGTCAAGTGACAACGTGTGAAGGGGGCAGGTATCTACCTGGCTTCAGTCCCTTGCTCCTTGGCTCTCACAGCCCACCAGTGACTCCCCTTTTCTCGCACATTCCACATTCTGTCCAACAGTAAGTCATGCGGCCCCCCTTCTGAATATGCCCCGACTTCATTCTCTTCACGCCTCCCTCACTGCTGCCGCCTGCGTCCGCGCCACTGTATCTCCCTCTAAATATTACTGTCATTGAGCCCTTAATATGGACCAGGGGTTGCATCTCGCTCTCACCTCGTAACAGACCAAGGGCAGAGGCAGCCTCTGCTGCTCCCTGTGCACCGGGGCTCCTGGCAGGAGAGAAGGACCAGGACGCCCGGTTGTTTCTAAGCGCCCGCTGGGTACCGGGCAGTTAATACTCGGCGACTCCCTCCCCACTGCAGGGTCGATGTTTCCATCACCCCCATTTCACAGACCAGCACCCTGAGGCTTGGAGGGGGTGGCAGCCTGCCCCGGGTCACACGGCTAGTGAGAGGCAGAGGGAGGCCACACACTCAGGTGTGTTCGGGGCTAAATGCTGGCTCTGCCCACATCTCCACCCAGCATTTCCTCCAGGTGTGAGTGGGACAAAGATCCCGCAAGGCCAGGCTTGTCCCCAAGGGGCTGTTGGCTCAGAGAAGGCTGTGGTGATTCTGTGGGGTCTCCCTATCCCGTAAACTCCACTGGGGAGAATCCAGACAAGAGACGGGGCCCCTGCGAAGGTCGTGGCTCACTTACACATTGACAAATATCTCTGATACTCTGACAATACAGCCTCATTTTGCAGATAGAGAGGCTGAGTCCTGAGGGGAGGTGACTTTCTGGGTCACAGGGCTGGCCAGTGGTGGGGCTGGGGTTTGAACCTGATTCAGGTGGACCGTGCTGCTCCAGTCCATGCTGCAGCAGGTCTCCTCCCTGCAGGGTGGGGCTGCTGGGCCCTGGGGCTGAGCTGTGCCTCTGCCCGGGCAGCGCCTGCAGGGGGGATCTGGGGCCTGCAGTCCCTCCACAGGTTGGGTCTTGCTCCGTTCAGGCCAGTTCTAATGGACTCTCAGGGCAGGGGCAGGATGCAGGCGTGAGCTCTAATGAGCCACTGACTCTCCAGCAGGATGCCTGCTCTCTCCCCAGCACATTTCCTCCTGACGGACGTGAGGGTAAACACAAAGGCAGCGTTGTCCTGGCTCAGGGCCGTCCTGGGGCCCCCCCTCCCTCTGCTGTCTGCTCCTTCTCTGGTCAGACACAGGAGAAGAGAGGCTCTGGGGTCAGGGTCCAGCTCTGACTCCCACTGTCTCATGATGCCTGAAACCCCCCATCTGCTCAGGCGTTCAGGCCGTTTCCATCCACGACTGCGCCATCACGTCAACAGGGAGTTCAACCCAACCTGAGCCCATCCCCGGTCCTTGTGCCACCTGGAAGCCCTCAGTGGGGCTTTTCTACTTTGACTCCAAGACAGGCCCACCTCCCTTGCCCCCACATAGCCAGAGCCACCTTCCCCTCCCCCCGGCCCACTGCAGACACCGCCCCATTGGCCTCTACAGTCCCATTGTCACCACAGCAGGGAGATGACATTTTAAACATGTAAATCAGATCTTGCTTCCTCTCTGCTCACTGTGCCCAATGTCCCCACCTAACTCAGAATAAATGCCAAAGCCCTGGCCTTGGCCGCAGGCCTGTGTCACTCGTGTTCCCTTTGTCCTCCACATCCACTCTCCCTGCCTCCCCCTGCTCTGTGCCCCGCAATGCTGATTGAGGTGGCCCACACTACAGGACTGTTGCCTCTGGCTTTGGGCTTGGCCCAGCCAGTAGGGAGCCCCACCAGGAGGTCAGCAGGATGGGGAGGGTGGTGTTGGGGTGGTGGTTCACCTGCCCCCTCCTCGGGGGCTCACCTTGGGCTGGCTGTGCCCTGGCCTCCTTTGTATTCCTCCATGCCGGGAAGATCTTTCCTGAACCAGGGCCTTTGCACTTACTGCTCCCCCTGTCTGGGATGTTTCTTTCCTGGCTCTTCCCACCCTAGCCCCTTCCATCTTTCAGTAAACAGTGTGTACACAGACTGAACAGGGTGAAGACTGAGGAAGGGAAGGGTAGGTTTGGGCAAGAGAAACAGGAACTTCCCTTTAGCCGAGTGGACCTGGGGTCAGAAGGGACCTCGGGGGAGATGCTGAGTTGGCATCTGGAGCTCAGTGCCCCGAGCTATGGGAAGGCGTCTGAGCTGGAGGCAAACATTTGGGCAGCTTTGTATCCTTCAGTGTCACCACCTCAGGGACACCCTCCACAACCCCCTGCTCCCGCTTCTGGGTGGGTGTGCCTGGTCCCCTGTTAATCTTTAAAACATTGCCTGGCTAGCTTCCCTCATTACCCTTATGTCATCATAAAATTAACTTTATTTTATTAAACTCTGTTTAGTCTTGTCCATCTCTCATATGCCATTTTAACTACTGAATCTTAAGGATCTAACGCAATCCCAGGCACATAGCAGGCATTCGGTAAATATTGCCTGAAAAAATAATTGATGAATACAGTGTGCAAAGACACACATTCATGCCTCCGCCGACGTCAGGACACACCTGCACACACTCTGGTCTCCTCTCCTGACAGAGGGAATCTCTTGTCCAGTTACAGGATATTTTTCCCTGGAAGGAGCTTCAACTGGAGCTGACCAGGAGCCAGTGCCCACCCTCCGACCCCTGCTGACACCTGTTGATTTAGAACAAGGGATTCATCTAGGCTCTCCCTCTTCTGGGCAAAGAGCATCGTCATCCAGCTGTGGACTTACACTCTGTCCTTTCAGTCTCTAATCCAAGATCATCTGGGGAAGATTTATGGAAGAAATAAGACAATGAAACCTGAATGTCTTAGAGCTCAGGGATGTCAACCACAGCATCTTGGGAGGGAAGGAAACTTTTCAACCATGGCAACTGTCCCACGAATAATGTCACATGGTTCCCTTGGGAAGCCCTGCCCCCAGCTCCTCTGTCTCCTGAGGCCCCATCTGCCTGTTAAGGCCTAGCCAAGTCCTGCCTCTTCTCCAAAGTCTGCTCTGCTGGGAGGTTCACAGGAAAGGGGGTCTTCTGAGCCCTGAGGCAGGTTTACTCTGGGGCTTATTTCCACTTAAAAGTCCTCCCTCCTCCACAAGACTTGACCTTGGACACTGCCAACCTTCAGGGTCATCAGGTGCCACTCACCCCCCCCCCCCCATAGCTTCACACCCAAGGTTCTTCTTGGGGGTTGTTTTCTAACCAAGGGCTTAGCATCAAATAAGTCACAGACAGGACCACGTTATGTTGCAGTTTGCCTTAAAGGCAAAGCTACAACCTTGAATCTCTGTAAATATTGAAAAGGGATGAGATTATCCTCCAAGTCTTATAAAACACTCATTCTATCAAGGTCCCCCAGTGTGATAAAAATATACCCGCAGACATGAAAAAGATACTCTCTAGAACCGTAAATATGATGCACAGTTGATATACAGGCTGGAGCAGACCTTAAACCTTTTATTCACATTGATAAATCCTTGTCTTTCTAGAGTTTAGGAGGCTGTTTTGGAATAAGTTATCTGGCCCAAGAGGGTGACAAAAGCTGATTCAGAACTCGGGCTTTGAAAAAAGTCAGGGTGCATCTGGGGTCAAGTACATGTTTGATCTTGAACAGCTGCATGACCTTGGGAAAATCATCAGACCCTCCACCCTTCAGTCTCCTCATCTGTGAAATGGGAATAGTAACAGGACCCTCCCTCCTGGGATGGTCCTGCAGATTCAGTGAAGTCACACACGTGGCTGGCTGCCTCAGGACCACGTGAGTGCTTCTTAAATCAGAAGCCTCCCTGTTACCTTGGCTGTGAGGGTCCTGCTCCAGGAAGCGCTCCTGCTCCCCGGGCACGGCTGCCCTCCAGGGGGAGGGGTGCCTTGGTAGATCTGCAGAAACAATAAACCTATGCTCCCAGACATGTATTTATATAAAGAGCGTATTGATTACACAGCAGGCCCTAATGTAATAAAAATTACATAGAGCAGATTAAAAATACAGCTCTCTCTGGCCCATAAATCTGACCTACAACTTGCGTATGAGCTAAAGAAGACATTAAACATTTCATTAACGCTCATTTGTGGGGCCTCGAAGACTTTAGAACAAGGTCCCTGAAGACAGGCCTGTTGCCCGCACCCGGGTTTGCTTTTCTGGAATTTGCAATGCACCGCCCCCACGCCCACCCCCACCTCCCGGAAGGTGCTTTCCATCTGCTCAGGACTGAAGGGAATACTTCCATTCATCAGATATTTCTGGAGCACCCGCCCTGCGCCAGGCAAGATTCTAGGCACTGGGAAAGAAACACGGAAAAACAACAATGAAGCAGATAAAAATCACTGCGCTCTTGGAACGTACAGTCTAATCGAGTGAGGTAATGGCAGGAGGGAGGGGGAGAGGAAGGAAAAACAAACTCCAGGGCGAGGAAGGTCTGCTCTGTGCTGGGACACACGCACTCAGATATGGGAGTTTGCAGCAACCCAGGAGGGGTAAGTGCTGTGTGTTCCCCATTCTACAGATGTGGAAACTGAGGCCCAGAGAGGTCAGCAACACCTGACCAGGAAGTGACGGAGGTGAGAACTGAACTCAGATCCATCTGGATTCAAAGCCTCTCCGAGATCTGGAATGAATGGATGAATTCCAGCGAGAATGAAGGAGTGAGCGCAGAAGCACACACACGTCACTGCAAGGTCCCCGCAGGCGGGGACCCCCCCGAGGGCTTTTCAAAACCCAGGGTCAGGCCTCTCCCTGCCTCCCCTGACCTCCCTTCTAATTCCCCAGGAGGCTTATTCTGGATCAGGATGAAGACACTTCATGTGTACCCCTGCAAGCCTGCTTCTTGGAGCATTTTGCCTGGGCTGTTGTGGTTGCCCCCGCACTCTCCGGTCCACTCTCTCCTTCCTGCCACAAGAATCCAGCCAAAACCCAAATCAGGCTATGCCTCCCCTGCTCAGAGCCCTCTGTGGCTCCCACCCCACTCACAACAAAAGCCACTTCACCACAAGGGCCCACAGGCCCGGCACGTCCTGCCCCACGGCCTTGGCCTCTCTGACCCCAGCTCGCAGCAGCTCCTCCACCCACTCTGTTCCAGCCACACTTCCTCCAATCCTCTGGACACGCTTTGCCTTTGGAAAGTTTGTCCCTGCTCTTCTTTCTGCCTGGAAAGTGACCTCGGGTTCCCTCCATCAGCAACCTCAGATCTTTGCTTACATGCCTCCTCCTCCAGGAAGCCCGCCCTGATCCCCCACTTTCTCACTGCAGCCTCACCCTCTTCTGTCCTTTATTTTTTCCCCATAGTCCTTGTAACATGTGACACTTTTCTTACATATCTCCATTGCCCTTTGTCTCCCCCTCAAATAGAATGTCAGCTCAAGAGAGCAGGGATTTTTTCTAGTCCCTGCCTGGAATCCTTTTCACATCAATTAAAACAAAAGTCAAACATCAAAAACAAAAGCCTTCACTCAGTACGTTCCCAGTGCCAGCCAGGGAACTGCCCCAGTCCTGCTAAGATTCTGTCAACAGGGCCTGGGCCAGGCCTTAGCTGATGGCTCCAACCCTCCTTTCTCTTTACTTAGTCTAATTTCTGTGAGCAGTGTTTCTCTGCTTGACTCACCCATACATAATTCTGTAAGAACTTCATTTGAGTAAACTGAGTCCCCATTTAGAAACCAGAATTTCCTTAAGACAACAGATTTCCCCTATGACTCATCTAGTCCCCAGAGTGCCAAGGATGGCTCTAGGAAGGCAGGAAGTTTTCTTTATCTTTCTCCCTTCTGTAATCTTAGCTCATAGAACAGTAGCTGGTATGCGGGGGTGCTCCCTAAATACTTAAGTTTGAATGGATGCAAAAGGAATAAACAGCAGCTAAGGAGAGAGGCTTTAGCCTGGGGCATGGTGTGGGAGGGAGAGCCACATTTAAGCTGAAACATGAAGGATGGAAAGAGCCACCAGGAAGGGATGTGGGGAAACAGCAAGTGCAAAGGGCCTGGGGTAGGACCAAGCATGGTAGTTGGAGGAACAGCAAGGAAGTCAGCATGGCTGTGGTGGGGTGGACTGCAGAGGACAGGGGGAAGATGAGTCTAAGAGGCCAGCAGGGGCCAGACCATGCAGGGTGTTGGAGGCCATGATGGGGAGTTTGGATTTTATTCTAAGAGTAATAGGGAGCTACCGAAGGTTTCAGAGCAGAAGCGTGACATGATTTGATTTTTAAATTACTATTTATTTGTTGAGTAGGGGAGATACTTAGGTTTATTGATTTTATTTATTTATTTAATGGAGGTACTGGAGATTGAACCCAGGACCTCATGCATGCCAGGTATGCGCTCTACCACTGAGCTATGCCCTCCCCTAAAATTGATTCATATTTTTAAAAGTTCATTCTGACTGGTGAGCATAGGTTTAGGGAGGCCAGAGTGCATCTCAGACCAGGGAGGAGGCTGCTGTAATTACCCCGGAGCGCCCTGTCAGATGATGGGGGCCCACTTAGGGAGGCACACGGGGGTTCAGGTGCTCTTTGGAGATAGACTCAGCATTCCAGCTTCCCTGTGTGGAGTCCACATTAAAGCTTGGGAACAAAACTTCTGCCAACAGCCGTGTCTGGAAATTCTCTTGTTCCCTGGACACATACATGAGGGGACCTTGTGGGAAGGAGAAGTGGCTGGGCCAGTACCCTGTCCCAAATGCCATCACAACACTGATGACCCCCAAATCCTACACGACCCCCTCTTCTCCAGGCTCCCAGTGGGGTCTCATGCCCCAGCTTCCCTGTTGGGCTTCCCTTCCTGGAGGACAGCCTCCCCGCGAGTCTGCACCCAGCCATAAGGCTCACTTGTGTTTTGCTAATTGATATAAATGACTTGTCTGTCACAGCCCAGCATTGGCGCCGAGCATGTCCACATTGATTGGCTTGGAGGAGGAAAATTAAGTGCTTTAATTTGCTGTTTTTCAAGATGAAAAATGGGAAAGGAGAAAGTCACTCATGTGAAAGAGAGGCGCTGTGAGCTGCTGAAACCCCCCTTGGGGAGGGGACGAAGGCTGTCCTGGGAAGGGATCTGGACTCAGGAGCAGCCCTAGGGAGATGGAGGTCAGAGCCCGCCAGCACCTCTAGCAGCCCTTGACATACGTAAAGTGTTTAAAAAAGACAAAGTGTCTTCCCAAGGCAGTTCTCATCTAATGTTCATGGCTGCCCTTGGGGTACCACTACCCTGATCCTGGGACAGACAGGAGCCTAAAGTTGCAAGGACAGAAAATTCAGCTCCAAGAGATGTTAGCCAAAAGGAAATGTAAGGGTCATACAACTGAAAAGTCCTGAGGGTGGCATGGGCCTCAGGTAGGGCTGGATCCAGGGACTCAATTCAGTTTCCCCAGTCTTGCAGTTCTGCTTTTTTTCTCCCTACACACTGAGGGGAGATGCCAGTGGCCAATGTAGCAATCAAAGAGGGAAGACCTTCTCCTGGTGGCACCTGCAAATTTCTCAGAACTCACCTGGTTGGACCAACCTGGTCACATGCCCATCTCTGACCAAACACTGGTGTCAAAGAGATTTCCTTATGGCCAGGGCTACCTCCTTGGTGTCAGAAAAGGTGCTCCTTTCTCTTGGGAGAAGCAGCTGTGGTCCAGGACACAGGCTTAGGGGGCAGGAATTTCAGCCCCTTCTGCAGGTACAGCCTGCCCAGGTGCAGCCAGGGGTCCTGGATGTGCTGACTGCCAGGCCTGGATCACAGACCCCGCATGCAGTGGGTGTGGGGCTCCCCAACTCGTAGCTCATGAGCCCAGAGTGAGGGACAGAGATTCCAGAAAGGACAGTTGGGGTGCTGTGCCCAGAAGGGACAGTTCATTCCTTTGTTAATATATTTTTAGAAAGCACCCACTATGTGCCAGGGCTGTGCAGTGAAGACAGTGGGCTGAGATCCCTGCCCTCATGGAACTTCCAGCCTCGTTTGGGGGATGAGACAAAACAGAAATCCACGAATTTATTAGTTACACATAATCACGACCACAGCGCTGTGGAGACAAGAAAGCAGGACAGGGGGACGGGTGTGCAGTGTCAGGTGGGGCAGCCATGGACGGCCTCACTGACAAGGTGATGCTTGAGTAAAAACTACAGGAAGTGATTCATATGGATGCTCAGGAAAGAGAGCTCCCGGAAGAAGAAAAAGGCAGTGCAAAGGCCCTGAGGTGGCAGGTTGCAGGGCAGCGGGGTGGGGCCAGTGGACTAGGCTTTGTGGATCATTTTGAGGATGTCGGCTTTTACTCTAAGGTGGAGCCACTGTAGAGTTTGAGCTGAGGAGGGGCAGGATCTGACTTAGATTCTGAGAGGTGATGCCCCCCCCCCAGGTGGTGAAGGAACTGTACACCCTCCCTGATCTCCTGGAGCCCCTGATCCAGGCCAGGGTGGGCACAGGGACTGACCTGGATAAATGAGCACAGAATCTATTTTTCAAGGGGGCACGTGCCCTGTGTACCTCTCCTCCTCCTCCCACTCACATTCTGCTCTCCAGGAAGCTGCCTCTGACTCTCCTTGTCCAGAGCCGCTGACTGGGCCTGGCAGAGCAGCTGGTGTGGTCCATGTGTGGTCCATGGAAGGAGGGCTGTGAGCTGGGTGCTCAGCTCCCCATGGTCCCCTGAGCCCGGGCCATCCTGGGGGTGGGAGTGGGGGTGGGGGAGGGGACTCAGCACCGCCCTGTCCTCCTGGAAAAGCCCCTCAGCCCGCCTGGTCCCCAGCCCTCCTGAAGCAGCACCCCCTTCCATGGGTCTGCCTGGTCCCACCACTTAGATGTCCCCAGGGCAAACTCTGGGCTCTAATAGTTGGGATTCTTCTGGTTGCAAGTGACAATCTCAACTCCAACAGGCTTAAGTGAAGAAAAGAAAATTTACTGTCTCAGGTTATTAAAAGTCAGGGGTGTTGGGCTTCTGATCCAGCCAGATCCAGGGACTCCCACAGCTTAATCATGACTCGGTCTCTCTCCATGTCTGGGCTCTGCTTTCCCCGGGGTTGGCTTCACTCCCAAGCAGGCTGTCTCGTGGGGTGACCAAGATGACCGCCAGCAGCTCAGGCAGCCACATGGCACAGAGAGAGTCTCTTCCCACCAGACCCAGCAAAGGCCCCAGGGCAGGCCCTTGTTGCCTGTTTGGGGTCACACGTCCATCCCACAGCCGGTCAGAGCATCCAGGAGGATGGATGGGGCGGCTTGGTCACGCCTGGGTCACATGCCCACCCTGGTGCTGGGAACTGGGGTCGCCGTGCCCAGTCCGCACAGTGGCTCAGTGTGAGGGAGGCCTGGTCCACAGTGGGAAATCAAAGGTGGACAGGGATGGACACACAGACACAGAAATCATGGAAGTCACTGTGGTTCCTTATCTCAGAGCAGGAGAGGGAGTCTGGGAGTCAGGTCGTGCTTCACACAAGGTCAAGATACTCATACTGTCCAGAAAGATTTTCAGCACAGGGTTTCATGTGCAGCACCTGGGGGAGTGGCATCCACATTTTTTTCCAACCCGTGAAGTTCCCAGGAGGTTCTAGATCACAGGTGGAAGCCTTTCTTTGGAACGGCACCCCTTGTCTCATGAGGTCAAGCCTCACACGCACCCCAAAATACAAACTGTGAAATATGAGTGACGCCAGGATGCCAGCTGTCTTCCCCGGGGGCTGCTGACACCCCACCAGGGCCCCACCCCCAGCTTGGAGAACACAAATGAGCTGCATGTAATGCAGACTCACCTGTCAGGCTGCTTTCCTCCTCCCCAGCTGAGAGGACCCGCAGGGACACAGCGGGAGGTGGAGCCACAGGGAGAGGAGTGTGGGGAGGGGGGAGAAGAGAGGGAGTGAGGGGGCCAGGAGGACACGGCTTCCTTCAGAGCTCCTCCAGAGCCCTGCTATCTATCCCTCCATCATGCCTGGCTGCAAATCCACACCTCGTCCCCAGTGGTGCTTGTGTGCCCGAGGCAGGGCACATAGCAGGGGGCGAGCCCAGGGATGTCCAGTCCTGGGGCAGGCATTATGCTGGGAAGACGGCCACTCCAGGAAGGCCAGGGATGAGAGCAGGAAGGGGGCTCAAACCCAGGGCCAGGAGCCTGAAGGAGCGCAAGTACCGCAGCCCTAGTCTTCCCCAGGGCAGGGAGGTGCTGGTGCTGGGACCCGCTCCAAGCCCAGGAGCTCCGATATTTCAGCAAAGTACGTGTGCACTGGGCGCGCAAGCGTGTGCAGGAGCAGGGCATCCATGGCCAGTGTGAGCTGGGCTGCGTGGGCCCTTTGCGTACGTGGGGGTGGAGCATCGATCTTGCACGATCACAGGGTGTGCACAGGGATGATACGAGGGGTCCAGTGTGGAGGCGCTTTATCTGCTCCCTGCATGCCATTCCCTGTGGCATTTACTTTTCCAGACCTCCACAATCTCCAAGGCTGGCGAAATGCCACCAGCTGGATACCACCAAGGCCTGCCTGCCCCCGGCCTCCCAGGAGAGGTGGTTGATTCTCTCCTTCGCTATTTGCTGGCTGGGTCTCCCCGCCACTCCCATCAAGCAGGGCCTGGAGTCTCCTGTGTTTCCTCCCTTCCTCCGCCTCTTCCTCAACCACCTTCTCACCCAGGAATGGACAACCTCAGGGGATGAAGCTCACCAGCCCCAAACAGGTCTGTCTGAGGCAAACAGGACTGGAGTCCTCCAGTCTCACATTAACATTTGTAATAATGATAATAAAACAGCTACCATTTATCGTCAATTACTGCACACCGGGCACCACTCCAGCTACCTTAACAGATCTCATTCAACCCCCACCCCTGAATGTCTGATTCCGTACTGTTCCCGCCCACTGTTTATAGATGGGGAAACTGAGGCAGGAGGTGGTCAGTGAGTGACCCAGGTTTGAGTGGTGGAGGCAGGGTTTGAACTCAGGCAGACTGACTCCATGGTCAAATTAACTTCCAATTCCTGTGCAGGAAGCCATGCTCAGGAACAGCCACAACACTGAGAAGAAAGGACAGGAACTGAGTGGGGGCGGGGGCGGCTAGGTTTCAGAGCCGCTGGAAGCAAGTCAACGTGGTCCAGATTGTGGAATAATCGAACTGAATCTAGCACAACAGCACAGTGACTCCAGAATAAGAGCCCAGGAGAACTGAGACATTAATATTCCTGCCAGGTGCTGGCAAAAAAAAAAAAAAAAAAAAAAAAAAAATCGCCATTATTATTACTGCTGTTTTTGCTGTCACAAATGAATGACCAGGATCCAACAATCCCCGAGGAAACCGGAGCTTTTATTTTTACTTCATACTCTTCGTGGAGTGTCTGGGGAGAAAGCCACATCTCAGGGCATCATGGGGATTTTCCCAGCCTGCTTTGCAGACGTCAACCCATTTTGCAGATAGAAGAATGGAGGTGAGGAGGCTTAGGAAGGGGCATCCTAGGGCGACCCAGCAAGGAGGAGGCAGGAATGGAGGGGGTGAGGAGTGACTCCAGTGCAGGGTGTCAGCAGCTGGAGGGGTGATTGGAAGGAAAATAAAGAAAACCTTCACTGCGTCTCCTCCTGCAGAGACCTTCGGTTCAGCAGGTTTGTGGCACATTAGGCTCCCCAGGGAGCCTGAAACTGCACGTCTCTCCCTTGTTATTCTCAGGAGGCCGTGAGTATTGTTTTGGGGCCCGGGGCCAGTTCTAAAAGCAGCTGAAATCACCACCCCTCACCTGGAGGGTCCACAGGCACTCAGTCACGAGGTTAAGAACTCACAAGTTCCCCATAGTTTTTACTGAGTCTGCCACCGATGCAGAGGCCAGCGCCTCAGGAAGGTGAACCGAATGACAGGACATTAGTGAGCGGCTCCGTGTCCCACCAGCTCAGCACCTGGAGGCCAGCTCGTGACTCTTCCCCGACCTTCTGGATAAAAGCTTTGTCTGGTCCCCACTTCTGTGTCCTGCCGCCAGACCTTCACCCCGGGCTCAGGCCTCCCACCCGTCTCCTGGGTTCTCTGGGCCCCCTGCCATGACAGGTTGTTCACTTTGTCATATTTGAGAAGTGGCTGATAGAAAAGGACAAAGAACAAGGAAGATACTCTTGGATCAACATCCCCAGAGGGGACAGTTACTAACATTTTCTCCTGCATGTGCCTCTAGTTCTTTTCTCATCAAGGCAAGACAAAGTAGAGATAAAGTCCCTTTTATTTCCCCGAGTGTCCCATTCCCTCACCTTAGAGAGGATCATGAATTTAGAGTGTACCTTCCCAATTCAGGTTTTTTTTTAAATAACTTATTAGACTTTAGTTTTTAGAGCAATTTTAGGTTCACAGCAAAATTGAATGGAAGGTGCAGAGATTTCGCATACATCCTCTGCTTCCCCCACTGTCTCCCCATTATCAACATCCCCCACCCGAATGGTACCTTGGTTACAATCTATGAACCTGCACATCATTGTCACCCAACGTCCACAGTTTACATTAGGGTTCACTCTTGGTCTTGTGCATTCCAAGGGTCTGGACAATGCACAGTGACAGTCATGCACCATAACAGTATTACAGAGTAGTTTCAATGCCCTAAAAATCCTTTGTGCTCTACCGATTTATCCCCCCACCTCTGTGGGCAGGTGGTTTTAATTACTGTCAGTGTTTTCCACTGGGCACCATCTTAGCTCTCAACTTGTCCTTTGGCATCTTGGCTAAGACCCTTCTCTCCCCTCGCCCTCACCATCAGCAGCAATGGAGACGCCACCGGGAGGAGCAGGTTTGGGGCAAGACCATCAGGGCTCAGTTTGGGACATGCTCATCTGAGATGCCCAGGGACTTCCAAGCGGGGTTGTCCGGTAGCAGCTGGAGACTCACACCTGGAGATTCAGAGAGAATAAGCAGGCTTGTAGGGAACGGGAACCTCTTCAACCCCGTGTCCCAGGCAGCCACAGCATGGGAGGGGCAGAGGCTTGTTACAGTTTAATCTCCACTCTTTCTGGAAGATTCCCTGGAGCCCAGCAGGAGTGCTCTCCTCCACTCCTCCATCAGCCGCTGATATTTCCTCTTCCACTGTCTGTTGTGCTAAGTGCACAGCTTGTTTGTGAGATACGCTAATAAAACCAGCATGTCGTCACATTAGCCGTTTTCCAGCTGAGAACCACCCCTCTTCCTCTGGGGCGGCAGGCACCCAAGCACAGCGCCCATAATCAGGCTGTTAACACAGCTAGCTAATTACCTTTTTCCAACAGGGAGGTGAGAGGCTTCCTGAGGCTTCTACAGACTCAGAATTGCTGACATGGATTCCAGAAGAGTCTCTCTGCCAGGCTGGTCTGGATGCCCCGAGAAACTTTCAGGACCATCCAGGTTCTCCAACCCCCACTTAGACAGAAGGGAATCCAGAGAGGGGCTGATTGCTCCCATTTTGCAGACGAGGTGACTGAGGCTCAGAAAGGTAAAACTGGTACATCCAAGTCAACTCTGGGCTGGGGACTAGAGGCCGGTCTCCTATCTCCCACACCAAGGCTCCTTCTGGGGCACATCTTGCTTCTTCCCTGCCAGGTGAGGAAAGCTTTCTCCCCAGTATAGTGGTTCAAATGGGGATGGGACTGTGTGTGCTTAGAGAGCAATTCTGAGTCTATAGAAGACTCACGAAGCTCACCAAAAGCTCCCTAATGTCGCCTCGTGGCCTTCAAGGTCAAGTTCAGTTTCCTGACAGTGGTCCACAAGGTCTCGCAGACTCCAGCCTCCTCCCACTTCACTTTGGCCACATGAGGCCTGTTTCATTTCCAGATGCACCAAGCTCATCCAGCTTCAGGGCCCCGGCCCCTTGCTGTTCCCTCTGCCTGGAACAGCCTCTCCCAGATATCACGGTAAGTGATTCCCCAAGTTCACATGGGTCTCTCCTCAAATGTCGTCCTCTCCGAGAAGCCTTCCTGGAGCATCTGATTTAAGGTAAACTATCTTCCCCCATTCCGTTTCTGACTCATTTCTCTACATCTCTTCTCATGATCTGAAATGGTCTTAGTTTCCAGTTTGGGTTTTTATTGGCTGTTAAGGGGTATTTGGGGCTTAAATGGCATAGTCCAGACAAATTCAGTTAGAAAAGGAAAAAAGGCAAGTCTTAGGGCCAAGACTGGGGTCCCTCGGATGGATGATCAAAGGGAAAGCAAAGCGTTGCTGGACCCCAATGCGCCAGCAGTGGGGTCCTCGGACACCAGGGCCAGTCAATGCTTGCTGAAGGCTTTACTAGGTCATCAAGGGGGCTGCATCCTCTCTCCCGCATCCTAGTGGTAAGAAGGACAAAGCCGGCCGCCCACCCGACCTGTCAGACCCTCTCCTGGAGAGCAGGGGGGCCGCCACCTGGTGACGCATCCACCTGCAGTCAGCAGCCCCGAATGCTGCGCTGGCAGAAAGCGAACAGCCTGCGGAGAGGTTTCTTATTTTTAATCTGCTTGGAAACCAGGGTCTTAAAGCTCTTACTTTCCCATCCTACTAAATTTGGAGGCAATTAGTTGTCGGGTGTTCTCTCCCGCCAGCGCCCTCTCTGTGTGTCTGCTTATTCGATGTGCTCGTACCTGCCCAAATCTGCCGGCCTTCGAGGGCTTTGCTAATCTGCTTGTAAACTACATTTTTTTTTTAAACAAGCCTCTTAAATGATAGAGGCATTTGTGCATAAAGAGCACACGGTAAGCCTCCCCTTGGGACATTCACCTGATTTATTTAAAATGCTGTTAACTACCAAGCTTTATACCTCAACATCTTTAATGCAAAAATATATGATCTAATCTCCTCCCGCAGCCCCGCCCTGCTGCCGCTGGACAGCTCAGATGGGAGGTGAGCACCTGGAACACATCACCACGGAGGGCAAAAGAAGCCAGTTTTAAGTATTTTTCATGAAACCAAGCCAGCCAACCAAAACTTGTTTTCTCCCGCAGTAGCCTGAGGGTGTGTGGGAAAAGAACACAGACTCAATTTCTTTCCATGAGCACACCGTCCCACCATGCTGGGACGGCGGTGAGGTCACTCTGACACCTCACTCTGTGACTCTAATAAGCTGGGGAGGGCCCCCTCCAACCACAATGATGGGGCTTCAAGTGCCCGAACCACCCTGCCTGCCGGAAACTCAGCGCTGCCCAAGCGCCACCCGTCCACACACTCTCTTCGTGGCTGTTGTTCTGGGGCCATCTCAATGGTCTGCTTGTACTATTATTCAATATTTTTCTTTAAATGGTCTCTCTCTAAACTGTTAGCCTCCAACCAAGCAATATTGTCTATGAAGTGGAGATTTGATGTGCTAGTAATATGCATTTTTTCTTTAAAACTTTAAAGAACTAATTAGTGGAGTAAATGATGCTTGCTGGCATACGAGCTTCTATTGGTATTCCCCGCAGTGCACTTGGAGAACGCTGAATTGACACCATATTCCAAAGTTCAGAGCAAGCAGTGCTGACTGGGACTGAGACAGTACCTGGTACTTGAAGATTCCAAGATGAAGCCTCAGGCCAGGGGAGCTGCATCAGCCAGGAGCAACTGCACATGGCGCCCCCTTCAGACCAAATTCCTGTGGTGCCTTCCCTTCTGCTTCAGATAAGGAACTAAGGAGAGGATTTCTTGATGTGTTTGTTTGGTTTTAATTACAGGTAGATAGCTGGATTTTGTGATGGCAGGAATTCTTTGGGAAAGTAGAGAGAGGGAGGGAGACTGGAACCGTGAGAATAAAGCTGGAGTCTGTAAACCCAGGGTCTGACTTACACAAACCTAGCCACTGTCATCTCTCCCCTGGGCCATCAGTACAGGTCTCCAAATTGATCTTCCAGCATCTACCCCAGACTCCCATCCTGGGTATCCCATGTGGCAGCCAGTGGTCCTTAGATACATTGAGACAGATCATATTTCATCACTCCAAGTTCTCTAGTGACCTAACCTCTTGCACAGAATAAAAACTACAATCTTCACGATGGCCCACAAGGCCCTACATGGTCTGGCCACCCCCGACCCCATCCCTGTCTCCAACCCCAACTCCTACCACGCCGCCACCTCGCTCACTCTGCTCCAACCACACAGGCCTCCCTGACGCTTCTCAAAACCATTGAATGGCTCCTGCCTCAGGGCCTTTGCACTTGCTGGTCCTGCTACCTGGATGGCTCTTCCCTGTTATCTGCACACCTCCTCACAGAGGCCCTCCCTGACCCCCTCATACAGGAGAGCCCTCATCGCTGTTTGATGCCTCAGTCTGCTTTGCTTTTTTCAGTATGTATGTAATATATACACCTCTACTGTCTGTATGTAAGTAAATGAGGGGACAGTGTTCTCAGAGAACACATGTCAAACAAAGTGGTCCTGGCCTCCGGGGTGAGGAGTGAGTGGTGGGTGGCAAGTGAAGGGCTTTGTGTTAACTACTTAAAGTGTAATTGTATTATTCTTGTAATTAGGAATATCAGGGGTGGGGGTCAGTGAGGAGGAAGAAAACTGCCTGGAATCTAGTAAATCTGGGTAAGAACCAAGATGATGGGGACCTCCAGCCCCGTCTCATAGCTGAGGAACTATCTGTAGAGGACAGCCCGGAATGTGCTGGCAGAGGGCCCTGGGCAGGGACCCACCCTCAGTGCAGTGACCACCAGTGACTTTGAACACTAAAGAGGTGACAGCCCAGGGGCTCCAAGAAGTATTGTTAGATTTTTCTAATGCTTTCAAAATTGGAATTACTTGCCCCTATTTTAAAAACTAGATGTTGCATAAAGATCTGGGCCTTTGCCTTCCTGCGAAGAGATGTGTAGCGCAATCAGCTAAGAAACCGTCAAACCGTTTGGATGGGGGATGGACTCTCCCGTTCACCACAGTCCCCACCCCTCCCTACTGCCTCCTCAAATCTGAGGCCAGGTAAAAGTGACCTTTAGCATCCTATTTGGCTTGCTATATTTCTTCTTATAAAGTTTAGAGGGAGCTAAATTATCTTTTTATCAAACACACATTTTTAAATTTGCTGTTAACTTTTTTTTAAACAGCGATTTTCATCAAAGCAAACTTCTGGCCCTGCTTGAAAAGTTGGAAGATCTATCCCTGGTGTCTGTCTTTCCCCGTGGAGATAGCTGGGGGAGGTGTGCAACAAGGGTTGCTTTAGACTGGGCACACCCTCCCCAGTCCACCCCAGACTCCCCCAAAAATCTACTAGATTCCTAGGACCCACTTCTCAGACAAGGATTCCTCACGGTGATGGCAAAGTGGGAACCCTTCCTTGGCTCTTACAAAATATAGTCAAATATCATTGCTGGTTTTAGTTACAAAAAGCCAAGGCTCAAAATTGATTCCTAAACCCAAAATCAGTTAAGCAGATGTCAAAGAGGCAGTACTGGAATTTCATTCATGAACATTGGACTGAAAAAAAGAATCAGAAAAACCAGGCAGTAATTTGTTTTCCCTCTCTGCGTTCTGCTGGCTCTGGGGGCAGAAGCTTCTGGGAGAAGGAACGTTCTGGCCCAGTCTTCTCAATGGAGGGGAGGAGATGGGGGGGGGGGGGTGGAATAGGCGGGTCATGGGTGTAACAATAGCCCTGGGCTGTCATCTGTCAGTCCCATTTCCTTTCCAAGAAAGACTCCACCCAGAACTTGTCCTTTCCTGACTCTCACTTGTGATTCAGTAAGGTTCTGTCCTCGGCAGCAGGACTTCTGTTCAATGAAGCGTAGCCTATAAAGGGTGTTTCCAAGTTTGGGGGATCAGCCATGCGGGGCCAGTTGACCAGCCACTGGCTGGTGGGAAGGGGGGCACACCTACAAAGCAGCTTAACGTCCATCCTCATTCTCCTCCCGCCGTCTGTTCCTCCTCCCCCAGTCTCCCATCTCCGTAAATGGCACCACCATCTGCCCAACAGCTCAGCCCAAAACCTCGAAGTCATCCTTGATTCTCATCCCCTCCTGTCCCCTCCCTTTTGCCATCCATCAACAAGCCCTTCTGGCCCAACCTTCCAAACAGACCCTGCTCCGTCCCCCCACCCCTCCAAGCACCTCTGTTCTCTTCCACTGGGACACCCGGTCTCCCTGATTCTGCTCTTGTCCCCGGGGCCCTTTCCAACTGCAGCCAGAGTGCACCTTTGAAAACATGAAGCAGGTATTATTCACCTGCTGAGAAGATGTCAGTGGCTTTCCACTGTTCTCAGAATCAAATACAAACCCCCTTGCATGGCCGCCAGGCTGTGCCGGATGGCTCCATCGCCCACGGGCTGGTCTGCCTGCCTCTTTCAGCCCTCGCTCCCCTGCCTCCTGGGAATGGATGTGGGGAGAAGTGACTGACCAGGCCTGGGTCACCAAGTCAGCAGGTGGCCTTTCAGGGTATATTGGAAAATTCTCAAAGGCAAACTTTTTTTTTTTTTTTGCCTTTAATCAAGTTTTATGGGGTGTGCTTGAAATTGACAATCTGAGATCTCTAAAAGGAAAGAAACATTTCTATCTGGTGTGGACACTTGGGAAAATGAGTTGTGGTGAAACAATGCAGAATATTCTAGAGTTTGGGGTCTGACTGTATCCTTAACCCCTAGATACCAGAGCCGCCGCCATACGGTGCCCATGTAAGCATGGCCTCAGCACGGAAGGCCTGTGACTCACCCTTTGGAAATTTTTTTCCCCGTCTCCATCCTGCTGATCAGGTCAAATCAAGGAGGAAGTCTCCATGAGGAGCTTCTCCACCTTCAGTGCGTCTCTTCTACTCACACTCATAAAGCCACATCGGCCATCACGGGAGGCAGTCACTTGCTGAAGATTAGTCAACTGTTTCCATGTATGTGGTTTTACAAACACCTTCTCCTTATTTCAAGGAGTACTGGTTTCCTCTTCACAATCAGGATATGAAATTCATTTGAAAACAAAATTACTTCAGCATAAAAGTACAAAGTCCAGTCCAGAAAAGTCTTCACAGTAGAGGTGGCTTTGGGTTATTGCAAAACCAGCCTCAGGTTTGCATGTGCCTGGCTGATGGTGGGGTGCCCAGAGCTACGTTACTTGTTCCTCAAGGCGAGAACCGTGAATCATCGTCTGAGTGGCCCAGGGCCTGGCCAAGACTTGATCTCCAAAGATTTGTCTGAATTGAGTTAAGCCATTAATACCGGTCCACAGGTGTCCCAGGAAGAGGCTACCACCACCGCAGCCTCCCTGCCCAAGGACCAAAGGTCTGGACCTCCCCGTGTGTCTCTCTCTGCAGGGAAGGACTCCATCCACCCCTCTTTCAGTTCGGAAACAGTCTCTCCTCCTGCTGTGCCCCGACCAACCCCGAGTTAGGGAGGATGGCTGTTCACCTGCCCCTGGGACCGAAAAGAAGCCTGTGATGACCTTGGTCTAGAAGTCTCCAGCCCAGAGAGCCACCAGAACTGTGGCATGGATGAGCAGAAAACAGCAATGACATTTTTTTCCAGACCCCCATCTCTGCCTGCCAGCCTCACTGGGCTGTGAGAAAACGTGTCAAACTTTTGGGGGTGGGGGGCGATCATTGACCTGGGTCTGTTCAGAAGTTCAGAAGGCCTCTCCCCTCTTCTCCTTCCCCACCTTCTGGAAGGTGCTTGGCCACCTTCAAAGGCCAGTTCAGCTGCTGTAGAGGAAGTCTTGGCTCCTTGGAACGGGAAAGGCCTCAGGCACTGATCTAAGAAGTCGGCTGCCCGGTGGGGTGGATGGATGCCACCAATGTGAGGGGCCCTAAGACACATTCACTCCGTGGATTCATCTTCAGAAACGCTTACTTGTGGTGCAAGGATGCGTGTGTACAGACATTCCCAGGAACGTTATTTATAACAGTGGGAAATAACCTTCCATATGGAAATGACTCAGTATTTTCTTTTAGGAGGCTGGTTAAACAAAGCAGTGCAGTGGTCCCTATCTTAGACCAGCATATTCTGTTGGCATCAAGAATCATTAATGTGAAATTATAACCCATGCCTAAAGCAGCCTATTTCAACCACAGATTCTCCAGCAAACATTTATTTATCCCAAGAGAGAAGTTCTGGTGTTCAATCACCAACCTGGCATTTCGGGTAAAAATACTAAGAGATGCCCTTTCTCTTCTCTGGACTTTGATCCCCCAAACACATGGCAAGTCTGGCCTCTTCTTGCCACCATGTGGGCTCTGCCAGGCCCCACCATCTTCATCATCATCATACTAGCATCCTCCACGGGTTGCCTGCTTCCGTCCTTGCCCCGACAGTACTTCCTCCACGTGAAGATGGAGGGGTCTTGTTGGAACCTAAGACAGGCGTGTCCCTCCTCTGCTGAAAACCCCCAAGCACGTCTCTTTCCCTTAGAAGAAAACCCCAAACCTCACCACAGTCATGGGGCCTCACCTCATCGCCACTGCGGTCCTCTCTAAGCTCCCGTCCACTTTGCAAAGTTCTGCCTGGAAACAAAATGCCCACCACAGTGTTTATGGTCTGGAAGCGCCCCTTGTGGCCCGTGCAGCTCATTCTAAACGCCACCACGTACTTATGTGCCAAATTGTCACTGTCAGCCCAATTGTCACTGATTGCTTCCTGGCTGCAAATTCTTTTTGAAAAACTGCCTCAAAAACATGTTTATGCATCATCATTAATACATACTGTTACACGAGGAGCACCTGGCTTGGTTTCACACTAATCACCCATTCTCGGCAGCTGGAAGACTGATTCATGTTTTTAGTAATGAATCTTAAAAAGTCACAGGTATGCATTTGTATCATCACCACCTTTTAAGAGTTCACTGCAAAGTCTTTGTATTTTCTGCTAGCAACAATATTCCAAACTCAGTTGTCCTTCGACAGTGGGCAGAGGCTAAAGGCTCATCCCTCACTGATGATGGCTGGCACTTCTTACCAGACCCGTAAGAATGTCTAGGAGCTGTTTCTCCAATCTCATGTTCAATTCCCTTCCCAGCCTCATTATGCCGCAGCCACATCTGCCTTATTTCTGCCTCAGGGCCTTTGCACATGCGAAAACAGTCCCTCTGAAACCTGCCTTTTAGGTGGTGGTGTAACAGAAACGCTGAACTTCTATCCAGCACCTCCGGTTGTGGAGAGCAAGCAAAGCATGAGCTGGAGGGGGTCGTGCTTTGGTGGTCTCTTGTGTCTTTCAGGATGCGGGAGTTGCGTTTTGTTGTTTTATTTCTGTTTCTCCTTGCCTCTATGTTCACAGATCTAAAGGAAAAGAATCAGGCTGATATTTACATGAAGGCAGGACCAATGTCAGTCCTTGGATAACGATTTGTATAACATCTTCTGGCATGAAGAAGGAGGGTTTCTTTGAATGGTTGAAACTATAGCAAAAACTTAACTCTGCAGAAGTCTAAAGAAAAATATTCGCAATTTTCTTAGTAAATAGACTGGCAGAAAAGTCTTTCGAGACCCCTTCTGTAGACAGAATTTCTCCTCCAGGCCCTGCTGGATGTGTTGGGGGCAGCCCAAGATCCAAGTCAGATAATCAGCCTGTCTCTGAACCATCCAATGCCACAGACAAATCACCCCTAGAAAGGAAAGGAAGAAGCCGCATTTGGAGAAGCAGCTATTTCTGATCATCTCTTCTCCACTGGCACCAGGAGGGATCAGAGGTGAGTGGGAGGCAGCCCAGCGCTCATGCAGCATGTGGTTCAGGGAGGGGTCTGGGTGAGCCGGGTATGAACGGCATCCCCTTTGGGCTGGACGACTCCGTGATTCAGTCCTGGCTCTGTCACTTGCCTGTTCTGTTTCCTCATTAATAAGCCAATGAGGAACCTCAGTTTCTCCTTTAATACGGAGAGACATGGCTGTTATAAGAACCCAATCCAATGGGGATGCGTGAAGGCCCTTTGCCAGCAGATCTCATAACAAAAATTCTTGCTAGTTTTAAGTCCTGGGGACTACAACCCTAGGGGTCTCCTCACACCCATAATCCCTGCCTCTAACCCCCATTCTCCCCAGGATTCAGCCAGCAGGATCTTTCTAAAATTCAAATCCAAACATACAACTCAGTAGGGCCTGGACTGTGTGAGACCAGGGAGGCACTCAGGGCACAGGTTTGAAGGACACCCACTCCAGGTGCACAGATGCAAAGCACTTAGCTCACCTTAGTCCCAGTCCTGTCACTCACCTGCTCAAACCCTTCCCTGGCTTCTCATGGCTCAGGGTATAAAATGCAAACTTCCCACCAAGGCCTACAGGGTGGGCATGATCCAGCCCCTGCCCACCTCTCCCCCTTCCTCTCAATTGCTCTCCAGGCCTATGGCTTCTTTCTGCTGCTTGGACAAGTGTGTTCCTGCCCCAGGACCTTTGCACTTGCTCTTCCTTAAACCTGGATTTTGTATGATAGGCTCATTCTCCTCTGCCAAGCCTTGGCAGAAATGTCACCTCCTCATATAGGCCTGCTGTGACCACCCTCTCTGAGGTGGTGCCCCCATCCCAGGCACTCTTTGTATTTTATAATCTGTTTTATTTCCCTCCCTCTTAATCCTCACTAGACCTGAAATTTTATTTATTGCCCAGTTCCCCCCACTGGAGGGTCAGCTCCACCAGGGCCGTAAGTGGGCCTGTGTTACTCACAGCTCTGTCCTAGTACCTTGTACAATGCCTGGCAATCAGTGCCAAATACATACTCAGATAAATAAAAGAATGGAGATTTTGTTAAGGTCTTTTGAGTTCTCCAGTGAGGGATGATGGGCTCCTCAGGGCTGTGTTAGTCACTGGGTCTAGAGGCTCAGAGGCCACCCTGCCCTATCACCCTCCTCCTGGGTCACCAAGGAAAAGTTCTCGGAGTCAGAACCTCCAGGAGCAGGGATGGCTGCTCTGCTTCTCCCGCCCCCATTTCTTCTCCCCCTCCTCAGTGCTGCTCTGTGCCCGCCTCCACAGTCGGGTCACCCAGGCTCCCGTGCCCAGTCATTTCTGGCTGTGTCTGGCCCAGAGGCGGCGGCAGCCGGTTAGGCAGGAAGAAGGTGTGGGCAGATCCCCGTGCAGGGGGAGGGATGTGGCCGTGGCTGTGACCCTTTTCCTATGGCCTCAGCTCCCCACGCCAACCCTCACCCACAGCTACAGCTCTCATTGGGCACTACTCACCCGCTCCTAGCCCCTTCAGATCTGCGGCCAGTGAGGGGTCCCCTCTATTTCTAGTCCCTGGCCTATTAGCCCTGGGATCCTGGGAAAGTTACCTCATCTCTCTATAACTTCCCATCCTGATTGTATGTTGGGTGCAATAATGGTACCTTCCTCACTGGCTTATTGTAATGGTGAAATGAGTTAATACACAGGAATTGCCTAGAACAGGGCCTAGTGTATAATAAGCACTCAGTAAGGGTTGGGTGTTATTTTATTACTGCCATCTCCTGTGTTAAGCACTGTACTTGTAAGTGTCTCATTGGAGTCTATGAAGTAGGTGCCCTGCTCAAACTGGTAAAGTGAGGACACCAGTCAACTGTGATAAGTTATGAATATACCTAGAGCAAGCATGAAAAGAAAATCTATACAGAGATACACTTAAAAACACCATAGATAAATCAAAATGGAATGCTAGAAATTGTTTAATCAACCCACAGGAAGATCAAAAGGAATGGACACCAGAAAGAACAAAGAAAACAGAAAATGTCACACTTAAGCCCCATCGATGATTATATTAAGTGTAGACGATCTAAATACACCAGCTGAAACACGAGGATTGGCAGAGTGAATTTTAAAACATGTCCCAATTTTATGCTATTTATAAGAAACTCGCTTCAAATATATCAGCAGAAAGAAATCAGCGCAGGAGAATTTTTAGAACTTCAAGAAGAAAAAAAGAATGTTGGGATGGGTAAAAATAGGTGTAAGTATAAGAGATTATTCCTCACTTCCTGGGTTTCTTAAATCGTAGATGATGGTTAAAGCAAAAACAGTTACATCATGTGATGTGCTGCTCGTATGAAACACTTCAGACAATTGCATTTTTAAAGCGGGAGGGGTGAAGGCAGGCTTCATATTTAACGTGCAGTGTTAAAGACACTGTTAGCAGTAGGCATGCACACTGTAATACCTAAGCAACCACTGAGAAAATACAACAAATACTCTAAAACATAAATAAATCAAAATGAAGTTTTAAAAATCATTCAACACCCCCCAGGAAGGCAAGAAAGGAGAAACAGGAGGAAGGAATAGAAAATAAATAATAAAACAGCAGGCTTTAGCCCTAACCCATCAGTAATTAAAGTCTCAGAGCCTAAGTATATTAAAAGAGGCAGAGGGGATTAAAAGATATCAACCAAATTACATGCTGTGTGCAAGAAACTCACTTCAAACACAACATAGGAAGGCTGAAAGTAAAGGAATGGGTAAAGTTGTGTCATGTAAACATTACTTTAAAAAAAAGCAGGAGTGGCTATATTGGTATCCAATTAAGTAGACTTCAGAGTGAAGAAAATTACTAGAGAGAACAAGGGACATTCTGTAACAATAAAAGGATGAATTCACCAAGAACATGTAATAATCCTAAATGTGTGTGCGCTAAACAGAGCTTCAAGATCACGGGAAGCAAAAACTGATAGCACTGAAAGAAGAAACAGATAAATCCTCAATTATAGTTGGAGACTTCAGCACCTAACATATCAGTATTTGACACCCTCTATCAGTAACGGACATGCCGAGCAGACAGAAAATCCGTGAGGATATAAGCTGACCAGCACCATCAATCAACTGGATCTGCTGACGTTTATAGACTACTTCATCCAGCAAGAGCGTACGCTTCTTCCCAAGCCCATATGGAACATTCACCAAGTGAGACCGTGTCTTGGTTCATAAAGCAAATCTCAAACACATTAAAAAAGTTCAAATACTATGTTTTCTCATCATTATGGAATCAAACTCGACATGGAAAGCAACGACAGAAAGACAACAGGAAAATCCTCAAACGTGAATATTAGACAGTGCACTTCTATATAACCCAAGAGTCAAAGTGGAAGTCTCAAGGAGTTTTTTTTTAAAAGAAAGTTCTAAAAATACACAGAACTGAATGAAAATGCATGTCAAAATTTGTGAGATGCAAGTAAAGCCACACAGAGAGAAAGTTAGAGTACTAAATGTTTAGATATAAGATCTCAAATCAGTAATCTAAGTTCCTCCTTCAAGAAACTAGATAAAGATGAGCAAAGTAAACCTGAGGTGAACAGAAGGAAGTACTCTTATTTTTACTGTGAAAATAAGAGTAGACTTCAGTGAAATTGAAAACAAAGACAATAGAGAAAAAGCAATGAAACAAAGGACAGATTCTTTGAGAAGATCAATAAAATTGAAAAACTTCTAGCAAGACTGACAAAAATAGAGAGAAGAAATAAATACCAGGAATAAAACAGTGTCACTACAGATCATATAGCCATTAATGGGATGAAAGGAAATACTATGAACTGTATGCTCATAAGTTCCATACTTCACAGAAATGGACCAATTCTTTGAAAAACACAAACGGCCGAACTCAATAAAGACTAAAGATAACCTGAATAGTCCTGAAATTATTTATGAAATTGCTTTTGTAATTAAAAAGCTTCTGTAAAAGAATCTCCAGATCCAGATGGTTTCATTGGAGAATTTTATCTAACTTTTTTTTTAAACACCAACTTTACACAATCTCTTCCAGAAAAATAGAAGAGGAAGCACTTTTCAGCTCATGAGGCCAGTTTTACTTTGATACCAAAATTAGACAAAAACAGTAATAAAAATAGAAAAATTAAGACCAATATCCCTCATGAGTTTAAACACAGACTTTTCAAATATATTAGCAAATTCAATCCAACAATGTGTAAAGAGAATTTTATAACATAACCAAGCTGGGATTTATTTCCAGGTATGCAAGACTGGTTCAATATTCAAAAATCAGTATCTACTATATCAACAGGCTAAAAACGAATCATTTTAGTTGAAGAAAAAGCATCCATTCATGATAAAAAAAAATGCTCAGCAGACTAGGAATAGAGTGTAACTTCCTCAAACTCATAAGGAGCATCTCTGCAAAAACTCTACAGTTTATACCATCCATGGTGGTGAAAAACTAATTGCTTTGCCTTTAAGGACAGGAAGAAGGCAAGAAAGTCCATTTTCACCACTTTTATTGAACATACTACTGGAAGTTCCAGACAGTGCAATAAAGCAAGAAAAATAAAAGATATACAGATAGAAGAAATAAGTCTCTATTTGCAGATGACATGATTTCCTACAGAGAAAATCCCAAAGAATTTACCAAAAGATTCCTATAACTAGTGAGTTCAGAAAGGTCACAGGATACAAGATCAACACACATAAATCAATTGCATGTGTATACTAGCAATGAACACATAGAATAAAAAAGGCAATGTCACTTATAATTACTTCAAAGAAAATGAAATACTTTAGCATAAAATTAATAAAACACGCACAAGATCTATATGCTGAAAACTACAAAATGTTGAAAGAAATTAAAGAACTAAATAATTGGAAAGACTTTTTTTTTAATTGAGTGGAAGACTCAACATAGTGAAAAAGTCAGTTCTCTAATTGACATATGTGGAAGGGAATTTCTATTAAAACCCCAGGAAGGCCTGAAGGAGGCAGATCCTTCATATGCAAATATCCAGCATGCCATCAGCCAAGCACCCCTGCCACCGTCTCCCCTGGAGCTGTTTATTAGAACACAAGTTACACACCTGGACAGGCTGTTGTGACGAGTTCTCTCCCCTCCACATGTGGAACAAAGCTGGGAGAACCTCTCTTACAAGGTGAGTGGTCTTCAGTCTGTCCTCCCCACCATCTTTCTATATGGAATGAACAGCTTTAATTTAATTAAAACCCTCCAGTGGTTCTCTAACGGGTAGTGGAGGTGCAGTAACTAATCCCCTTCGCTATTAACTACAAGCTGTGA
Organism: Camelus bactrianus; assembly: GCF_048773025.1. NCBI lineage: Eukaryota > Metazoa > Chordata > Mammalia > Artiodactyla > Camelidae > Camelus > Camelus bactrianus. The sequence continues at coordinate 22,103,644 of NC_133557.1, forward strand.
GTAACTCTTCCTGCTCTGGGGAGAGACACTGGGCGTCCTCCAGGGAAAGCCCACCCTCCCCGCATCTCTGTCCCCCAGAGAACCCGCTCACAAGCAGCCTCCCTTCTCTGCCCCAAAGGGAGGGCAGGTGGCACTGTGGGAAAGCGGGCAGGGGACAGATGGAGGGGGCACGCGGGCGGGTGTCCCGACATGCACAGATGTGCAAATACCCAGATTCAGACGTAAGCTGAATGTAATTACTTGGTTAATTAAATATTGACTTTTAACTCAAAAAGTGATTAAAACAAGCTCAGGAAGACTGTCCAGAGAGGAGAGGGGGCAGGGAATGATTTAGAACTTTCAGGAAGGGGAAGAGGAGAAAGGGGATTGTCAAAATGAGCTTGTCCTACTGTGTGCAGGGCACAGGGTTTTCAGTCTCTAGGCAGGTAGGGAATTGTAGACAGAGGTCATTGTGCAAAACTAGGATTTGCTGATGTCTCCGTATTTTTTTCCACCTTAAGGCTGCCTCTCTTTTCCCAGCTGCCCTCAAAGTGAACCAGAGCTCCTGGTGCTCAGGAACTAGATTCTGTTCATCTGAGTTTTCCTGGAACAAAATGTGGTACATGGCAAGAGGGAGTCCTCCATAAATGGTTGTAGAACGAACGAATGAACTACTGTATAAACGGCAGTGTGTGTGTGAGAGCATCCATGTGTGTCTGTGCGCCTGTGCAAGCTCGGGTGTGTTCACTGCAGGCAGGTGCTGTGGATCCGGCTTCAGGTCAGGACTTAACTCACCCAGACCCTCACGGGGTTGGAGGGGCTGCAGTGCACCCTCCGGCCATATTTCTTTCCCGTAATTCACAGCAAACCCTGTGGTTCTCTGCGTCTGAGGCCTCAGCCTGTTTTCCAGGTTCCCTCCAAGCAAGTGTCTGTCTGGGAAACAAGAGGGGCCTCAGGGGCTCAGATGCCCCCCAGCCTGGGAAGTCGTTTCTCAGTCACGACTGGGTGGGGCCTCAGTGTAATTCTCAGAACCCTCCCCGTCTCCTGCGTTAATAGCCCCTGCCCGTCTCCAACCACTGCATCTGGGACAGCCTGATGGCATCTCTCATTGTGATCCTCCTGGCTGGATAATGGCCTTTTCAGGGTCCTCTCATCACGCCTGACACCCCACCCCCTTGTTGGCTTAACCTGGAGGGGACCCATCTCTTGACACTCACAAGCCCCGTTTCCTCCTGTGAGTTCTGTGGCGGCCCTCTGGGCAGATCACCCGCCTGGTTCTAGCTACCTGGCTAAGCCAGAGTGCTCTTCTGCTCCCTGGACTCCTATTAACAATTTAAAAAAAGCCATTCGGGCTGTGTGTTTAATCCCCACCAAGAGTTGAAATACACTTGGGCCAGTTTTGACTGAGCACTTTCCAGCCAAGTTTGGGTTGGAGAGAAGGGATTTTATGAGGGTTGTAAGTCAATCTTTCACCAAGTGAAACAAATCGGCATATGAAAGAGAAATGTTAAGAGGAAAAATGTTTGCAGCCTGGCACGGGTGCTCAGAAGGAAAAGGGCACAAGGCTGGAGCAAGGGGGCTTTAATGGTCACAAATTTGGGTTGAACTTTGCTTTTCAAGAGCAGAAGAGGCTGCAGGGTCACCCTCAGAGGGTTAGGCTCAAATCCTTCAGCTCCTGAGTGGGGACAGTGCGCGTGGTTTTAAAATAGAAATTCCAGCATCACCCACAACCATACTCTTGTTATGGTTAATTCTGCCTGTGTTTCCATTTAGACATAAGTTGTCTTGTGTGCAGAACTGTAATTGCATTACGGGAAAAAAGTCTGTTTATATGTCTAGAGAAATTTTGATAATGAAAAATCAGAGCATAAACCCCATTAAGTTAGAGGAAAGATAATTGAATTTCATGCCGCCTCCCTAAGCTGGCATGTTGACAGAGATGGATTTATTCTGGCAAAATCAGGCTCATCTTTGCATCGCTGTACCTATTTCCCCCCTTAATTACACCTAACTGTATAGTCTAATTTGTAGTAATGCCCGGTGCATCACGGTGTAACTTCATGAAAGGAGGGTTAGTTTGGGAGATGGGAGAATGATAAACTGGTTTAATTATAGTCACCCATGAACTGTTTTACGTGTGACCTCAGACAGCAACGGTGGTTACTCTAAATTCTCACTAGTGAAAGACAATAGGGCCATGACCAGTTAAGACACTGCTCTGAGATCAGAGTTAGAGGTGGCAATTTGTCTGTTTGCTTTATTATCCACCAACAGGTCTCTTTTGGATAAGCGGGCAAGGAAGATTAAACATGTGAATTTCACTGTGTAATGAGACAGACACAAGAGCATTAGCGCACATGTAATTGTGTGTTAAGATGAGTAACGCCCTGGGCAGCACAGCTACGAATCCTCTGTGGGCGAACTATAGCTTGTGGGTCTTCGGTGGATAATAGCTCTTAAAAGGGTTTGAAAAAGCAGAGTCCATCTGATGATAAGGGCAATTCAATTTAGGTTTCTCTCTGTGACAGCATATCTTGTTTTACAATCACCCTCCAGAAAATTCACTTATAAGCTGATTAATGGGACTGCTGATTTAATAAAAGCAGGGCAGAGCAGCCCCAGAGCAGAGAATCTAACTAACCTGGCTCTGCGACCCCCCGGGGGGCTGACGACTCCTTCGCTGACCTCCCCCAGCCTCAGTTTCCCCATTTTAAGAATGGGAACAGTAGCAGTGGCATTGCAGGGCTATCATCATGTGGATTAGGTGAGGTTAGTGAGGTACAAGTGCACAGCACAGGCCAGTTCTGGTCCTCCAAGGGCATTTCAGAGCAGAAGACAGGTGGGGAGGGAGGCTATGTGGGCGATCTTGCAGGGAGACTTTGATTTTGGGTTTTTGGAACACAAAGCAGCCCTGGACATCTCTGATGAGCCCCCTGCTCAGGTATTCCTTCAGTGGACAGATACTAAGTACCGGGTCGTAACAAACACAGGGGTTGTAAGTAGAATGTGACACCTGCTTTGTGTGTCGGGGGGCTTAGCTCTAGTAAGTGAAACAGATAAATGAGCACAACAGGTTTGTGGCAGAGACAGCTGGCTGCTTCCCTCTTCTCTGTTAGTACAAATTAGATTTGTTCAGGCAGCAGTGTGCCCAGCTCAAGGCGACAGCTCAACTCTGCCAATCACGCTAATCCCACAGCTGGGCATTTGACCACTTCTGGTCAAGGAGCAATGAGGGCCAGTCAGCTGGGGGCTTCTGGGAAATTCTTTCCTCCTTGTTAAAGAGGATCCCCTTCTGACCAGAGTTACAAAGCACTGGAGAGAACACAGCTCCCAATCTTACAAAGGACAAAACCAGATTAGCATCAAGTCTGTGACTTTTCTCCAACCCAATGAAATGCTGAGGTCACAGGGCAACCCACAGTTCCAAAATCTGGGAAGAAAAAGAGGTACCTGCAGGGAGAGACAAGCCTGGCTTCCCAGGACGAGATGTAGTCTGACCTAGCACAGAGAGTTCCACCAGGACAGTGGCTCTCCATGGGCTGGGAGAGGGGGGGCAGTTTCATCCCCAGGGGTGGAGGGGATCTGGCAATGTCTGAAGGCATTTCTGGTTATTACACCTAAGCTGGAAGGGCTACTGGCATCTAGAGGGTAGAGGCCAAGGATGCTGTGAAACACCCTTCAGTGCACAGGATGGTCCCCACCAACAAAGTGATGCAGCCCCAGATGTCAATAGCATCGAGGTTGAGAGAACTTGAGATAAACCAACACTGCATCTTGGCTGGACAATTGTGATAGGTTCCTAACTGGTCCCCAAGATGCTGCCCTGCCTCCCTACAGTCTATCCTCCATACAGGCTTCTGTTAAAGTATAAACCGGATCATGCCCCCTCCTCTGCTTGAAATCCTCCAACGGGTCATCTCAAGGCTTCACTGTCTACACAGCCTTGCAGGGTCTGTCCCCCAGCTCAGTGATTCCCTCATGTAATATCTGGCCATCGTCCCCGCTTCCTCCGCCTCCAGTCCAGTTTTACTGGTCTCCCTGCATCTCTGGAAGATGCCAAGAACTTTTTCACCTCAGGGCCTTTGCACTTGCCTCCTTTACTTATGATGTTCTTCTCCCATCCAAGGCACATCACCACATTCCATTCCAGTCTCTGCTCAAATGTCTCATCTTTGGGGAGGAAAAAAGATTTAACCGAAAACCACTCACTAGGACAGTGCTAGGCACAGAGTAGGTCCTTAAATACTTGTTGAAGGAATCAATAAATGAAGTGAGGTCCTCCTGGCCTTGAACTTTCAGCTAACTCATCACAGTCTCAACTTTAAATAAGTTGTTGGAAAACCCGATGACAGCACAAGGGGCACGAGCCTAGGGGCTGAGTCGGGACTGGGTGTCTGGGCTCTGGGTTCTAGCTCTGGCTGGACCTGCAGCCTTCCGATGTGCCCCTGGATAAGATATCTCCCTTCTCAAAGTCTTAGACTCTTTGCAAAACGGATAAAGAAGTCATTGATTCAGCAAAAATTGATAGAGCAACTACTATAAGCCACGTGTGGATGTAAGGGATGGGGATACAGTAGGAAACAAGACAGCTTCTGCTCTAACAAATTGCCATAAATGCAGCAGCTGCAGTAACACACCCATATTATCTCACAGACCTGGAGGCCAGAAGATGAGCTGCCTTCTCTGCTCAGATCTCACGGGGCTAAAATCAAGGCGTCAGTCAGGGTGGTGGTTTTCATCTAGGGCTTGGGACCCTCTCCCTGAGCTCACTGCTGTAGGCAGAACTCACTTCCTCCCCACACTTTCCACGTGGCCCCCTCCATCTTCAGCCAAAGACACACTGAATCATGGAACTCTGAGTCTGACTTCCTCTGCTGCTTTTAAAGGCTCTGGTGATTCCACTGGGTCCGCCCGAGTAACCCAGGAGAATCTCACTGTATTCCCAGAGGGATTAGCGCACGGATGGACATCTTGGTGGGAGGTGGGCAATTATTCTGCTTCTTTCCATCTGTGGATGTGTGTGGAAAGGCGCATTTCTAGACAGGAAACAGCAGGCGCAAAGTCCATGAAACACTAATGGACTTGATTTGTTCAAGGAGCTTCAGGGGACTAATGTGGAGAAGAGGGGCAGGTGACGAGGCTGCGGAGGCAGTGAGTTCTAGATCATGGAGAGGCTTGTGGGTGGTAGGAATATGTTTGGGTTTTGTTCCAAGTGTCAGTGGAACTCACTAGAACATTTTCAGCAGGAGTGTAAAAATAACGATTTAAAAAAAAAAAAAAAAAGATGGCTGGCTTATGCAAGGCGAACAGCAGGGATGGCAGTGGGAAGGGCAGTTAGGAAGCCGTGGCCATGGACAGCGGTGGCCTGGACCAGGATGGTGGAGCTGGAGGTCACGAGAAGCCGCTGGAGTCTGGGTGTCTTGAAATGACTGAGAAAAAATGACAGGCAGAATGTTCTGATGAAGGAGAAGTTCTCTCAGTTCTCTTCTAACTAACAGAAGGGGTGGCTTTGGAGAACGTTTACCTCCCCTCCCAGAATCCCCATAACCCTCCAACTAAAACCACCTGATACAAAAATAAAAGCTAAGCAAAATCCACGTGTCGGTGCAAACTCTCTGGCCAGTCCCCTCGGCTGCCACAGCCCTCACCACATCGACACAGACCTACACATCAATGGATAAAAACTCAATTTCTCAATAATCAGAAGATAGAAAAAATTTAGGGCAGCCTGCAAGTGGAGAGCTATTTGGCTGGGATTTGAAATAATAAAATACAGAGAGGCTGTCTTCTGAGTAGGATGTGTAAAAAGGCTGCTCAGAAGTTGCAGGCTTTGGGGGGTAATTTTTGGCTTTGCTGGCATGCTGGGCAGCACACACAGCCCGTAAGAAGTTCACGGGCAAGCCTCTGCATCCTCCTCCCTTGCCTTTGGAGACCACACCCGGCAGCCTCGGGCTCTGGCTTTGATTAGCTGTCCGTGGCCTGACTGCCTGGGCCTCCCGTGATAGAGATGAATGAAGAACGAGGCTTGCAATTATTTTCAAAAGACACACAGCCTGCTTCACCCTGTGGCGAGTTACAGGACCCTGGAAACACCACTGGCTTCAAGGGCTTGCAACGTGAGTAGTTTGTTTAGAAGAGTCCCAGGCTCGATTTAATTCTCTGTGGTCTTAGAATTCCTAATAAGTTTTGAACAAGGGGCCCCACAGTTTCATTTTGTGCTTGGAAACCATCCTCCTCGTTTTCATTATAGCTTCTCAAATCCTCCTCTCAAAACTTTCAGAGGGGAAGACAACCTGGGGGGACATTCCTGGGACTGTCTGGGTTCTCACAGCAGCTCCTGGATGGTTGAGGATGATGGCTCTGGGCTCATGAGCGGGGCCTCAGCTGAATGAGACTGTAGGGCGAGCCAACCTGGAGGCCTGTCCCCAGAAGAGGGAGGAATCACTTTACCCAGTTATAAACAAAATCTGGGGCACAGCCCCAAACTTATCAACAGAGCAGGCAGGGCTCAGTGATGCCCTGGTCAAACCCATCCTCAAGCAGGAGAAATGGATGGGAGAGGAAGAAACTCTCTGGCTCAGATACTGAAATTGTGGCTTGGCTCTCAGGGTGTGAGCTGAGCAGTGGTTAGACTTGTGTTAACAGCAAAAATCAATGGAACTTGTGAATTCCACTGAGCACGGCTTTTTCAGTGGGACCCTCCAGTGACATACCCACTGATCAGACACTTGGGGACCCTGTGTTTCTCAAAACCTGAGAGAAGGCAAACCTCGCTTCTTGGAAGGTGGCAGGTCCAGGTAGATCACGTGTAGGGCCCAAAGCAAGATAAAAATGCAGAGTCCTGTGTCCAAAGGTTAAGAATTTCAAGTCTTGTAACAGCATGCAGAGCCTTAAACCGAGCGTGGACCTTTCTGAGTGTGGGGCTCCGGGCAGCTGTGCAGGTAGCACGCCCATCCAGCTGGCCCCTGGAGGGTGAGCTTGGCATTTATAAATGTCTGGAGGTGATTTCAGGTTTAAGATTAGTGAGGAGGAAACGTGCTTCAGGGCTCAGGGGAGGCCCAGGTAAGATGTGACTGTGGATTAAAGAGACAGATTCCCCTGTGGTTCTCACCCCAGCTCTGAGCATCCTGGAGGCAGCTGCAAATCACCTTGGCAATGACTCCATTGCTGGAATAAGCATGGTTCCTCCTGGAGCTCACTCTGTGGGGACCAAGGTTAATCGGATGGATAACACATTCTGGTCCGTTTGTTAAAAAAATTAGTGTTTAGGGTTGACCTTCCTGGGGGTCTGGTGGAATATAAGGGACCATCCCTGAGGCCTAGGGGGAAGACCCGGGAAGCTGGGAATGGTAGAAATCTGCTCCTGCTCATGAAGACTTTTGGGCAGCCTGCCTCAGTTTCCCCACCTGTGAACCGTCCTGGATAACAGTACAGGCTTCGCGCGCTGCTGTGAGACTTTAATGAGTTGGCAAATGAGTCACAATGACAGCCAGTTTCGTGCTTGGCTGTCACCTCCCTGATCACCTTATAAGAAAGAACACCCCTCCCCAATGATACCCTTTCCTCTGTTTTCCTTCCCCCCACAGCCCTGACCACCACCTGATGGGCTGTGCTTTGTGCCCATCCGTCTTTGACAGACCCCCAGGGCAGGGCTTTGCCGACTTTGTTCATTGTTTAAAAAGCGCAAACACTGCATGCACAGCACTCAAGTCTTGTGTACAAGTTCTGCTCCTGCCCTGTTGCTAGCTCCGTGACCTTGGATAAGTTATCGCCCCTCTCTGAGCCTCTGTTTCTTTTTCTGAAACAGAAATGAAGCCATCCACAAAGTGGCTGAGCCCATTAACCCAGGTGAGAGGTGAGAACACCTGTTCCCCTCAGGGGAGATGATGGGCATCGCCTCCCTCCCCCCTTTCTCCCACAGCCCCTGATTTAATGCAGAGGGCTCATCTGAGCCTGTCCAGGCAGGGACAGGATTCCTTTCCACTCACGCTCCCCAGCCTGGTCTCAAGAGAGTCAGGCGGCCGAGCAAAGCAGGAGAAACGGGCCAGAAATCAGGCTGGATTTATTTCCTTCCTTCCCAGCAAAGCACTGTGAGAATGTGCACATCCATTACCTCACTTCCCTTACAAAGACCAGGTGACACCCCGGATGCACAGAGGGCTATGAGCCTCTCCTCTTGTGTAAGTGGGGAAGTGGGTACCAAAATCAAGAACAGGAAGGAAGGAAGGGATGGAAGCTGGTTTACATCTGAATGACCCTGGGGGAAAAGGCCCAGGGGCAGCCAATGCAAATGCACCCACAGCCATTGCCAGAAGCCTCCTCTCTCGGGGGATGACGCCTAGACTATTAGGCAATGACCCTGAGGTTCCTACCCAGCATCAGGGATGGCAGGCGTGAAATCACCACCCCTCCTGCTAGCAGGTGGATTCAGAGCACATTTTAACTCCAATTTCAACTTAAACGGCAGCTGCCGTCGTTGCCTGGGGACCCCTATCTTTTTACATGTTATTGTAGATCAGTCGCCCGCCGCTGCCATAAACAACTCTCGATGGGTTGTCTGGAATTTCTAAATCAGCACGGCAGAGAGCCTGGCGGATAAACCAGGCAGGCTCCCCGTCACGGGTGATAAAGTGCTCGACTCCAGCAGGCCACCCTGGGGTCCTGGTCTCCTGAGCTCAGCCCCTCCCAGACATCATCATCTCAAGGAGGGAGCTGGCTTCCCTGCTTTGAGGGCAAAAGGAGTACACACATCCTTGTGTCTGGATGCTAAAACAGTCACCAGCTTTCTTTAATGATTTTTGGTTCCCAACATGGGTCTTGTAATTACGGGGCTGAGGAGAGGGCAGATGGTTAGATGAGATCAGCGATCATCAAATTCAAGTACTCAAGACCCCCAGAGGCACATGGTGACTTTGTAAAGGTTCACAGGCACAGGCAGTTTTAGGAAAATCAATTTCCAGACCCTCAACTGACATGTGTACTCTGTGGGTTCTTTTCCACATCCTCTTTCACAAATGCCTTTCTCCCACTTCATAAAAGAAAGATTGATCGGTCAGGATACCAGCAGGAAAAGAGATGGCACAGCTCACATTGGCTAATTGGAGGGTAGTTCCACGTAGGTGCTATTTAAAACTTGAGAGCAGGATGGAGGGGAATTACAAAGGCTAGTGCAGGGTCCTGGGCAGGGTGCGGAGAGGGAGGTTTCTGGAACCTGGAGACAGAAGGGCTTCCTAGAGTGAGGCCTCCAGACAGGGCCCGTGACCTGGAGTGGATGCACATGGCCAGGGCTACACCACTGTGGGACCCAAAGACCCCCCTCTCTTCACTCAGCTCCCACCTGGTTCACACCACCCGTTGGCAAACTCATTCAAAAGCCAGAAAGCAAGGCATTTTGGTGGAAGGCATTCAAGGGGTTGAGTGACATAACAGAAGCTCTTTAATTCCCATCTATTTATATGAACAAGGTTTGTTATGCTTACAGCAATCAAACTAAAAACTTTTGTAAAAAGGGAGGAGGATTTAGCATTGATGCAAAAATTTGTCTCTTTATAAACAATATTCATTCCTGAATTAATTGAAAAACAGCCCCACCCACAATAGTTATATTGTTTTGATCAATCGTGCACTTTTCACAGTTGTAATAGAATCCTGTATTAGGGTCAGCCCGAGTTTTCTCCTCACCCCCAGCCCCCTGCCTCACTTCTCACGGGGTTCAGGGACCAGGGCACAGAGGCTCCCAGTCTGATCAGCCCTCATCCCCATCCCCTGGCCCCAGGAGAATCCATCTTAGTTGTCATTAATGTCAATGCTGAGAACTCTCCGGGGACTTGTCCACCAACTTGGAACATTTAGCATCTGTGGGAACGTTCGCAGATGGGCTCGCCGTTGACTTACAATCTGATTTTCATATTGTGAAACAAAAATACACATTTTCAGCTTCTTAGTCTGTCAGCTGCTGCAGGGAGGTGACTTGGGTGGTGGCTCTTCAGGGCCCACCAGCTGTTCAGGCCTGGCAAGGATGAGCATGTGAATGGATGGTCCGAACCACACATCTGCTCGGCCGCTGGTGTCTGCTCTAAACAGGAAAGGAATCTAGCACATGGCGTTGGGGAGCTCCCGGACTCCCTGGGAGGGACTGCAGACCAGGCTTCCCGGAGCTTGTGAGCCAGGAGCCCTGTCTGATTAACACTGTGGAACTCTCCAGTGTGGCCCCTGAGCACTGGATTCCAGCACTCTGGCCACAGCTGTCTCTGGAAACAAGTCGTGATGCCCCATCACCAGAACAGCCATCACCAACCCTTCTCCTCTACGTCACGCGCTCCTAAGGGAGGTCTCCACGTGGGCGCCCGCTGACTGAGTCCGGGTCACGTAACTGCTCTCTACGTGCAGGAGTGGAGGAAGCAGGTTTCCGGCCTCCAGAGTGGAGATGGGATGGTGGTGAAGAGGGGAAACTCCCCCCCAAACACAGGGAGTGTGTTTAGCCACAGTTTGATAAGTGTGTTTAGCCACAGTCTGGTGGGGCAGCCAAAACCCTGCCAAGTGTCTCCTACAAACATGAAAGAAGTTACCCTTCTCCCACCCAATGTTCTGATCTCAATTTATTCGCAGTCCTATTAGGGAGAACTCCAATTATTTCTCAAACACTCTCCATTCCTGAAGCTACTGGGCTCTTTCGCCACAAATAGGAGAAACTGGCTATAGTTAAAGCCCCCCCCCCAAAAAAAGTTGTATTGGGAAGAGATGGGCGGATGGGATATGGGAAACCAAGCTGTGAACTGGGTTTTGGAATGAGGGAAGTCATGGAAGGTCAGGACTCTGGCTATTAGGGGCTTTGTTTTGTGGCCCTTGGCACCACCTGGAGTTATCTTCATGTGTTACTTGGTTCTTTTTTTTTCCTTTTCTGTCTCTCCAGTTAGACTGGGCAGAGACCACAGCTACTCTGTTCCCCTGTCTCCACTGTGGCCCAGGTCAAGGCCAGGCGCCAGGTCGGGGGTGCTCAGGACATGTTGGAACACAAATGAGACTGAAGCCGAGCCCCAGGAGTCCTGGTTCTCCTGTAACCCGAGAACTCTAGGACTTCTCGGACCAGTGCGTGTAGACCCGGAAGGGAAGCAAGTTGGACAGACTTGGAAGCTGGCGAAATAAGCAACCCTCTGGTCTCCTCCTGCTTTTAGAAAAGCTGCTCCTCAGCTTTTCAGGAAGAATGTGCCTCCTGCTTGCCATCGGGTATTTTCAAAGTGCCAGCAGAAGATTCGTTGATGGGAAATCTCAGATCTTAGAGGATATTGGTCTGCGTCTGTCACTCCACCAGGGACTGTCATTTCTCCTCAGTGCAGAGGAGCTGTGACCCGGGGGCAGAAAATCCTGAGAAACTAAATGTAAAACACACACACACACACACACACACACACACACACACACACAGAGCCAGCTTAGGTGGAGGTATCTGAATTAGATCAAATTTCCCCCCTGGAGTCCAATTTGAAGGCATTAATAAGCAGCCCAGGTTTTTTTTTTTTTTATGATCTCGAAGATTTGGTTAAAGAAATGGTGTAAGTAACTGAGTTAAATCCAACTGCCGTCACTATCTTTAGAAAAATGTCACAAGTTGTTTACTCCTATGGCTCAGAGAGCAACCTATACTTGACAAGCCCTGGTGAACTATTTGTGAGAAGGTGCACAGAAATGAACAGTATTAAATTAGGCGCCCGTTTACTCCTCTAAGCTGCTCATATTCCTCATTTTACACCAAAATCCCCCCCCCATGTTTATCCATTGTTTCTTTCCAAGTGAAACTTATTACACAAATTCCTTGGGGCATTTTTTTTTTCTTTTCTTGACTCTGCTTAAATAAACTATTGATTTTGTTTTCAAGGTAATTAAGGAGCTAATACATTTCCGATTTGAGAAGTATAACCTTAGCGCATTTGGAGTAAACACATTTTAGGGGTTCAATTAAAACTACTTTAAAAAAAAAAAATCAAATCGACCAAATGATGATTGACCATCGTGGGGATCTGGAGTGGGCTGGAGGGGCATGAAACCGCATGTTATTAATAACACAGAGACCAATGATCATAAGGGAAATGACTATGAGCGGCTGGGGAGGCTTTCCCAAAGACATGTGCTCTTCAAGGATGAATTAATACTCTGTTTCTTAGAGTGAACCCAAGTAAATTACGATTTTTAAAAAGCCAACAGCGCTTATTCTAGATGGCCAAGAAAGACTCCAGGTTTCCAGCTTTGTCACCATTTAAGATTCTGAGTGCCTTGATTCCTGTTGCCTCTGACATCCGATTGCCAAGGGTGGGCCAGACCCACCTGCTGAGAACTGCCCTGGGCTCTCGCTCACGGAGGGAATCCCTAACACACACCCATGGTTTGCTCCATCAGTTGTCCTGTAGCCTCAGGCCAAGAGCAATGGAACTGTCTCAACAGTTCACAGAAACAGAAACGGTGATCCATATATTTTATCCTATTGTATTGTGTACGTACATACGCAGTAGAGCAACGTAACCTTCCATTGTGTCCTTCTATCACTGTTAAAAATTCTTCTGTTACTGTTAAGTTACAGAACAATAGCACATCATGGCATCACTTGTGAACATGCATTTGATTCCTAGGTGTCAGTCACCCCTCCGTCAGCCTCAAAGACCCTAAGCACCATTCTAATCCTTCACACTCATTTTCTCATTTTCGTCTCTGACCAGTGCTCTGAAATAAGAACTGTCTTTCTGTTTTCATTTTTTACAAATGAGGATACTGAGGCACAGAGACATTAAGCAACTCTCCCAAGGGAAGTGCTGGGGTCAAGTACAGGATAGGCTTGACCTTCATCACCCTGTGAATTGAGAGTGGCCGTGGCCTGGCTCTGGCCCCTAGAAAGTGACAGGAAGTGTGTGTCACTCTGGGGAGGATGCCATCGTGATCCAGGACGTGTTTGGCTTTCTTGCCTTGGTGACACGTTCCAGAGGTCATCTGGGGATCTACAGTGAGGGTCTTGTAGAGCAGAGGTGCCCACCGCCTTGCTATGGACACGGATTTGAGCAGACCATAAGTTACTGAGTGGCTTTAAGTTACTGAGAGTTGGGCTTTTTCCTTACATGCTATGGTAGAATTACAGCAAATAGCAAAGGGAACGTTAGCCTCATCTAAATAGTTCAATTATTTTTAATAGACATATTCACGTGTCACTTGTGTAGTTAATAAAAGAAACCTAAGATGTTCTAATGGCAGTAGAATTAATCCTCACTCAGGAACCCTCGTAAATTAAGGCCTTCTAGAGATCTGTGCTCAAGAGCCAATGGTTAATAAAACTTCATTTTATATTTAAAGGACTTGGTTGTCGTGCTGTTCATCGCTCCATTCTTTTACCTCTTCTGATATGTTTTAAAGGTAAGATATTCAGCTGCCTCCTTAAAGAGTAATTTAACCTCTTAGTTGTTGATGGCAAAGAGAACCATCTTTTGTTGTATCAAAGGCTTCTATGGTTAAATTTTCCATGCTGGGCGTATGTTGTAAATGTCTTGTAAATTTTAACTCATTTACGCTTGACAATAATCCTTTGAGTCAAATATTATTATTAACTCTCTCAGAGTTAGCGGGTGAGGAAGCCGGGGTTTGGTCCATAGAAATGTGTGGGGTTGAGAGTTCCCACCTTCAATGATTATATGACTCCATCTCTCTGCACCCAGGGATCTAGAACAGGCTCGCTCCATAAGTCTGTCAACGATTACTTGTTGAGGGCACGAGTGAGTGAGTAAATTTCACTTCACAAAGTCCTTTCATTTACGTTATTTCATTTGAACGTCGCAGCAATCCATTGGCCATCGGCAGACGGGGGATTAGTATCCCCAAGTTACCAATGCAGAAACCGAGTCTGGGCAGAGTGACAGTTACCTGCTGGAGGTGGCAGAGCTGGGCCTCGAATGTAAGCATCTTAACTCCCGGTTCATGGTTCTTCCCTACAACCTCCCCTCCCCTCCCCTCCCCTGCCCTTAGTTCAGAAAACTGATAGCATGTGGTTTCAGCCTGGGGCTATTTAAATTAATTTTAACTAGTTGGAATGCTCCCGATTAAAACATCCAGATTTCCAAGTTGTATTCAAAGAGGGAGGTTTGGCCACCTGGGGCCTCACTCCTGTAAGCAGCCATCTGACCCCATGGCCTCCAAGTTCCTTTGGACCCTCATGGCAACCTCGGGAGAGGAGGAATCATCTGTCTCTTTTTACTGAGCAGGAAATCGAGGCTTGGGGAGGTCCATGGTCATGGGTGGGTCTGACTCTGGGCCTGCCCCTCAGATGCCGCCGTGCTGAGGCCGAGCATGCCCGGGGCCTGAAGTGGGCGCAGGAGAAGGTGTGAAGCAGACGTGGAGCGGGGAGTGTTTCCTTTAGACTGGGGTCCCTGAGAGCGGAGAGAAATGCTTTTCCCTCTTAACAAACAGCCCCGCCCTCACTAATCCCCCAGCTGCTTAGGGAGAAAGAGCAGCTGCAGCTCCCTGCCCCCAAACACATGGGAACAAACAAAAGGTCTGCCTTCCTTTCCTTCCAAGGGATGGATGATTCTGCCTCCATCGTCTGAGATGGCGCAGACTTGAGGTCTGCACGTTCACCGTATGCCCCCCTCTCCTGTTGTTTGAGGACTGTTCTGTGCTCTCCCTGCTACAGGATGAAGCAGAGGGAGGCCTTGAACCGCCCCTTCACGGGGCCCTGCCTGCTTCAGGAACTCAGCATTCCTTCCAGAGGGAAGGAGCATGGCCCTTCCTCTCTGCGCGTGAGGGGGAAGAGAGCTCTGGTGTGTCCTCTTCTTACAAGGACACCAGTCCTATCGGATTAGGGCCCCACCCTCACGCTCTCCCTTAACCTTAATGACCTCCTTGCAGGCTCCATCTTTAAACACAGTCACATTGGGGTTACAGCTTCCTTCCTCCCTTCCTTTGTCCCTCACTGCACATGTGCACTGAGTACGTGCCGGACACAGGACACACAGAGCCTACTCAGGCCTCGCTCCATGGGGAAGACAGAACATAAGACGTGAGCATATGGCCTACTGTCAGCTGGTAGTATTTTGCGGGGGGGAAATAAAAACAGCATTAGTGACTGCGGTAGGAGCATGGTGAGTTATTTCAGAAAGGCTCAAGGATGTCCGCACAGAGGGCATGACAAGTGACCTGGGGTCGACGGTGGTGCTAAGAGTCAGGGCTCTGGAGTGAGGCAGCCCCTGTTCAAAAGGGGTCCCAGGTATATCATTGAGGTCACTTTTCCGTGCCTCAGCTTCTGCACCTTTAAAAGGGGAGGGACAGTTCTCAGGACACCCGCCTCCCAGCGTTGCTGTGTAAGTTACATCAATTACGCACAGCACTTGGCATGGAAATGCGCCACATGTTTGTCACATGGAGAAACGAGCGGCTAGATTCACAGCCCCCTGCAGGTTTGCACTAGAGATGGGACCAGAGCAGGATGAACTGCTCTTCCCTCCTCAACAACCCCCAGGTGGAGACCGTTCCCCATTACCCCTTTAGCTGTGAACAACTGCTGAAATTCCCACAGCTGATGTGATGGCGACCAAGCCTTCTCCTGCTTTAGCCAAAGGCCACACTCGGCAAGCTTGAGCCTGTGGCTTGTGGTTGCTGCCTACTGTCACCCAGGCAAAGTACGCATCTGCTTGCCTCATTTGTCAAATGGGGCTCATCTTGGTATGAGGATGGACTATATGGAAGATGTCAAGGACTCAATGTGCTGGAGTGAGGGGCAGAGTAACACCCCCCTCCACACACACAAAGATGTCATGTTCTAACCCCCTAGACCCTGTGAGTAGGTTAACCTTCCACAGCAAGGGGGGATTGAAATTGCCCATCAACTGAACTTGCAAGGGAGGAGATTGTTGTAGGTTATCCAGGTGGACCTCCTGTAACCACAGGGTCCTTGAGTGGAGGAGGGGAGCAGTAGAGCGAGGGTCAGAGGACAGGTGATGATGAGAACCTGACCAGAGATGCAAAGTGAGGACCCAACCCGCATCGCTGGCTTTGGCTTTGACGATGGGGAGGGACCCTGAGGAGAGAGATGGAAAAAACCAGGAAACAGCTTCCCCCAGAACCTCCCCAAAGGAGCACAGCCCCTCTGACACCTTGATTTGAGCCCTTTAGAAAATTCATTTTGGACTCCTGACCTGCCAGAACTGTAAGACGTCAGTGTGTGAGGTTTATCCAGTAACTTCGAAGTAATTTGTTACAGCAGCATAGGAAACTAATAGAACCACAACACCCAATTTTTCGAGGGCCGGGATCTGTTTTCCCACTGTTTCGGCAGCACTTAGGACACTGCCTAGAACTTAGTATGTACTTGGTCAGTACGTGGATAAATTATGTCGCTAGGTCAGAGTCTACGCGTTTCACCCCAGGCCACGGTGCTTGGTTTGCAGCGGCCCGTGACCTTCCCGTCCCCAGAGAAAAAGCTGTTTGGGGATTCGTTGCTGAGAACACTGGGGAAGAGAGCGGAGAGAGGAACAGAAGCAGAACGGTTCCTGGGGTTTGGACTCAGGAAAAAGCCGAGCTCTCCCACTATCCATTAGAAAGGAGGAAAGGCTAGGCTCAGTATTAAGTGGAACGTTGATGGTGAAAGCAGCAGAGTTTGGAAAAATCAGAGCTTCCCGAGCAAAATTAGGCGAGGGCAGGAAAAACGCAAGCTGGTTTCTACCACGATCACCTTGTCGGCAGAAACGCTCACGCACAGGACAAGCGTGATGCCAGCTCAGCCCTGCCTACAGCTTCAGCCTGCCAAGTGTTTTTTTAAAAATTCCCTTCTCGAAGCACCTCTTAGTAATAGCATGTACACGGGGTAGACGGGGAAACTGAGGCTCACTTAAAAGATCATTTGGGGGCAAGGGTATAGCAGGAAAGAATAGATGAAGACAAGCCCTGGCGCGGGATCCAGACAGTAACCAAGTAGAAGGGGAGACAGCCCACGTCACTCAGCCAGCGGGGCTTGAGCTAGAGCTTGGATTCCCTGGGCAGCTGGCTCAGCTACTCTGGTCTCCTCACTCTGGATGGTGGGGGACGTGCTGTGGGGGCTGCCTCCTCCAGGACACCCCAGACTTTCCTGTGGTTACAGATTGACCCAGGGGTTCACTCCCACCCTGGCCCCATTGTTTAGAAAAAAGTCAAAAAATTGTTGACTTCTTTAAAAAAAAAAAAAAAAATTCCCTATTAGTAGCTCTGAAGTTTTTCTATAGCAGATAGCTTTTTGGCTCCAAAGGACTTGAGAGGAGTTTTTCTATTGCCCGTGAGCATCTCCACCTCCCTCCGCTACTGCATCAGGTTCGTTTTGTCTGGTGCGCAGCAAACCAAAACCCCGAGACGCCAAAACACGAGAGCGAGAAAACCGAGACCTAAGCCCGCTGGGGTATTTATAGGATAACGAATACAGCAGCAGGGCGGTCCGGGCGTGGGGGGCGTGACGGGCGCGGGGCAAGGTGACTGGAGAGAGGTGTAGTAACTGTCCTGTGCAGGTGTAGCTAAGCTACAGGCCTCTTCGCGGCACACGTGTTCAAAACTGAAGGCGCTTAGCACGATCTGAGGGTGGAGCCTTCGGCCCTCTGACGTCAAAAGGTCATGGAGGGGACACTGGCGCATGCCCAGTTGGAAGGGAGGTGGTCCTATCCAATCTTAACCAGTTTAGCTCCAACTAGTTGCAGCTGACTTCCTGTTCCTGGAAAACACCTCAGGCAAGCATCTGATTGTTTAGGCCACGTGCCCTTGGAGGATCTGCAAGTCCTTGTTTGGTGCAGGCAGGTGAAATGCATTTGATTAATGATTACCCACGGTTTCAACTCCAAAAAAAGACGCATGACACTTTCCGTGCCCTTGAAGCCAAGTGGGGCCGGGGTTGGGGGCCACACACTCTTGGTGTGGATGGAAGAGGCACCGCATGTCGCTTCACTGAAGCATTTCACGGCAGGTGCCGGAACTCTGGGGCTCTCTGTCCTGCGCTCTGATGGGGGAAGCGGGTGTGGCGAGGTCCGCATCACAAGATGGGAGCATGCTGGGTGCTTGCGTCTACTCAGGGACACTGCCCTCAAGGGCCACCTGGACCTTCAATAGACCTCACATGGAAAAAAAAAAGCATCTAAGTTAATACATGACAAACAAAATTTTGACATGAGTGTGATTTTGGGGTGATGGTTATTATAGCTGAAGCCTAGCCCTGTGTGTCTAAATAGGTGTTATAATGATGGGTGAAGGCTGCTTGCCTTGAAGATGCCTCTGCAGAGCATTCTGGATTTTGGGGGGTAACGTATGTTTCAGATAAATAAAAATAAAACAGTTTTATAATTATTTTAATCTTACTTTAAATACATATTTTCTTGCAGGGCCCTAGGGGAGATTGCAGGAGCTAGCGAACGTCCTATTTTCAAGCCTTTGTTGGCACTGCAGCTAGTAAAGGATATTAAGCCAAGAACTCAGGTGTTTGGGGATTTCTTAAGGGCCAGCTCTTATTGCAACTTAATTAAGAAGCTCAGCTGAGAAGCACCACGCTATTAAACGTAGGCTGACGGAGCCCTGGTTGGCTCAGGGCTGCAGAGAGAGACAGCATTTATTAGTCTTCGTTGCGTCTGTGAAAGCAAAGTAGGTTTGTGTTCCACTTGGGGACTAATCCATTAGTCACTGCGAAACCTCTGAGGACAAGCAGGTCCATTTCCAACCTAATTTGCAGTTGGCTTTTCATTTTAGTGGTTTTGGAATGGAACTCATCTGCCTAACCCCTAGAGTGGCTGGTTACCTCGTGCAAATATTTAATACCCACAGCGAAATTTCAATAGAACACTAACAATTTGTTTTCCCTGAGATCAGCCTCATTTGTCAAAGCTCCCCACCCAGGCCCAGAAAGAAATGTCATTCTCACCCCCTTGGTAATGGTCTTATGCAAATAGCTTTCAAGACTTAATTCTGGGGAAATATTTAGGGAGAAAGAAGACAGGGGGAGAAGATAGACCAAGATGGCAGATAAACAGAAGGACGGAGGGGACGGAGGAGGGAAGTGGAAGAGAGAGAGGTCGGGTCGTGGAGAGAAGGGAAGCGGGGACGGAGGAATCCTTCAGGGTGTCGGAGGCATCGTAAACTATTCTTTCTCTGCAACATAAAGTCAAGGATGGGGAAGTGGAGATCAGTCCCTGCCCTTGGCACCTCACAGCACTGCCACGAGGTCACAAGTAAGACAATGGTTCTGAAAGGGGCAAATACAACTCACATCATTTTGACACGGTTTGGGCAGAGAGAGAAGCCAGAACAATTTTCTGGGTGGAGCAAAGATTATCTGACAGAGGAGCGCATACCTGGGGGCCCACCTTGCTTTCCAAAGGATATATATATGGGCATGGATGGTTCCAAAGCTTCTATTCTTGCTGCCTAAATGGTCTGCCTGAGAACACCTGCTATGTAGTCAGTGTGTCTATTCTCTTCTCCCATCACCCTTACCCTTCACAATTCTCCTTCATTTTGCCAAAAAAAACCCCACAGTCTCCAGCCATCCAAATCCTTCCCCTGCTGCTTTACCTTGAGGTGTACACGTCTCGTGGGCATCAAAGGGGCAACTCGGCACGTTGGCATCTGGGCCAGGGCCTCTCTCATCATCACTCCACGACACTCTCCATCCATCTTCTGAAGAGAGGCATTTCCAATATATTCTTCTAATGTTTAAAAAATCATCATTTAGCTCTTCATTTATACTATTTCCATGAGTTGAGGACTACCGGTAATTCCAATGATAGTTCAAGACAAAATACATTTTTAAACCCTTAGGGACTTACATTCACTGTAAATTTTAAAATTACATGTGTATTCGAAGATCACAGGAGCAGAGACCTGTTTCACCTGAGCTGCCCCCGAAGCGCCCAGGCCACCTGATTGTAGAGCTGTCTTTCCATATGCACTTGGATGCAGGCCTCCAGGGGCTCCCGGGAATGCCCATATTTGCAAACAGATCTGTGGCCTAGATTAGGTCCTCTTCAAATACAGCGCTTTCACAGGCTGCCTTCCCACTGAAACAGTTTCATGAATTGTTTTTTGTTTCCATTCGGCCTGTAATGCGGTCTCCTCCACGTCATTAATCTTGGCTGCATTTGCATTTCACTGTTTCATTTCTACCAAAAGAACCGTTTGCCGGCCAAGACCATTAATCTTTCAGACTTCTCCATTTCAAAGACTGTGTTGAGAATTTAGCTAAACTACTCCATAATACTGAAAATCCCCTGAAAGACTACATTATTACCCACAAATATCATAGAAGTCTCTCCCGGCCCTCAGACTCAAGTTCATGGATCTGGGTTGATTTATTTCATTTAGTATCAGACTGTTATCAGACTGTTCTGTTAATTAGCCCTCCTCAATGTATGTGGTATTTTATATGCTCACCAGCACCTCTGTGAGATAGTCCATCTTCCAAACAATGCCCAGGATCCAGGTCTTATTATGGAAAAATAAAAATAAAATCATCCCAACAAATATGAATTTAAATATAGGAAACTAGCTGATGAACACAGAGACTGTAAAGGTAAAAGGAAAAATAAACAACACGGTAATATTGCTATCCCAGCAGCCACTTCGTGAGGCCAAGCAGCCTACATATTTGAACTTTGGTGCAGCCGTGTGACAGGCTTTGCCTGGGACATGTGACTGGTATATTATTCTTGAGCCAGTCCCTTAAGCCACATTATCATCTGCTGGCCATAGCAGTTTTATAGAAACACATGTTGAGATGAAGCCTGGCTCCCCTGAGTTGAAACCATTGCACGGAAATCCCTCTCGTATTGGAGATGGAAATGCAGCATTTAGGAGAATTAACTGTTTCTTATTTTAAACCACTAAGATTTGGACATCTTGTTGCTGCAGCGTAAGCTCGGCCATTCTGACTAATACACAAGTCATTTACTGGTTAAAGCTTCATTCACAACTTGTTAAATCTGTAAATTGAAAAGTTCTACTGTGTGCATCTTACTGTGGTTACCATGTTCCTTTGGGGTTTTTTGGTTGGTTTTGGGGGGGGGAGTTAGGGGGGAGGCAATTAGATTTATTTATTTACTATTAGAGGAGGTTCTGGGAATTGAACCCAGGACCTTGTGCATGCTAAGCATGCTCTCTACCACTGAGCTATACCCTCATCTCTGTTTTTTAATTGACGTATAGTTGACTTACAAGGTTGTGTTAGTTTCAGGTGCACAGCATAGTAATTCAGTTATACATATATATTCTCTTTCATTATAGGTAATTATAAGTTATTGACTATAGTTCCCTGTGCTACACAGTAGGACATTACTGTTTATCTATCCTGTATATAATAGTTTGCATCTGCTAATCCCAAATTCCCAATTTTTCCCTCCCTCCGCCTTTCCCCTTTGGTAGCCATAAGTTTGTTTTCTATAGCGTGTTTTTTGTTTGTTTGTTTTGTCACCTACGGAACCCTGGTCCTTTGTATAATCTGAATTTCAAATCTGCCTTTTGGAACAAATAACGCAAACTGCCGAGCTTCTATTCTCTCCTTGGTATATGACCTCAGACAGGATGCAGCAGTTTCCCATCATGGTGTGCTCTGCTGCCGGCCAGAGAGCCCTGTGCTCTGGCCGGGGTCCAGAGAGCACGGGGTCCGTGCTCATGGCTCTGGGGGCCATGACCTCTGTAACATTTCTCGGCAATTCCATTTTCTGCTGTGACCCAGGGTCAGAGACACTGGTCAATAAGCCAACCTGGTGTCCATCAAAAATTGATCTAAATAAGAATGTAAATTGGAAGGTCTTTTCAAGAGAAGTGCCACGTGCAGCTAACGGAGACCAGAGAACGAGATTCTGGAAACTCAGGAAAACTGGTACACCAGACCAAGGGCACGACCTGTAATCCAGCTAAGCGGTGACAGACGAGATGCCACCCCGCATGTGTCCATTCACCCGGTGGGTAGTGAACCCTGAAGGCTGGTGGGAACCTTTACTCCTTTAAGTCAACAACAACAAATCAGATGATCATTCACTGCAGAACAATTACAAATTTCTTTGTGACTAGAAAGATACTTTCCCCTCCATGCATGGAATCGTCTCCCCCATTTGTCTGGGGCCTTAGCAGAGCAAGGATCCAGCGTTTGTAAACTCGTGAGTGGTACCAGAGCCCCTAATCCAGCATCAAAGTCCTGAATGAGGTCAGCTTCTCCTGGAAAATTCTTGAGGGTTTGTATCATCACATTCCAATGGTTCTGGCTTTAATTTTCCCTCTCAGTTTCTTAGCTGTCGACCTAATTGAAACCACACAAAGCTACTTGATTCCTCTGTCTTAAAGGGGCAGAAGGACACCGTCTGGAGGAATGAAGGGAGAGAATTGATAACTTGAGGGCTCCTCTTGCAGAGCCAGCTGAATCTAGAGACGGGGCAGTGACCAGCCAACCAGCATGCCATCAGAGACCCTTTAGAACCCCTTGGTTCTCATGGGCTACAGTCAAGGTGTCAGCTGGAGCTATGGTCTCATCGAAAGGTTCCCCTTGGGCTGGGGGATCTGCTTCCACGCTGACTCAAGCGGTTGTTGGTTGGATTTTGTTCCTCACAGATCGTTGGTCTGAGGGCCTCTGCTCTTTGCTGGTTGTGGGCTAAAGGCCTCCTCTTTTTCTTCTTTATCCCGTGGGCCTCCCCAGAGGGAGCTCACACCACGGCGGCGGGCTTCCTCAGGTGAGCAGCCGACAGGGCAAAAGATTGTGAGAAAGGCTGCAGTCAGTCTTGTTTGCCCCCAGTTTCAGGGGTGACCTCTATCGCTTTTGCTCTGTTCTACCTGTTGGAAGCAAGTAATCAGGTCCAGCCCACACTCAGGCGGAATGTGGCACAAGGACATAGTACCAGGATGGGGAAATCATCAGGGGCTGTTTTAGAAGCTGCCCAACCCAGCACATCTGACTAAATTTTGGACAGTTGTTAGACTAAATGGTAAATAATTAACAGACTGCATTTTCTTCTATTTCCTGATTTTAGGAGAGACCGCTCTCTTGGAAATAGTCCTTGTTCACACGATGGCTGTGAACAGAAATTTCGTTGCTTTGCTGGCTTCAAACTCAGAAAAATGTGATATTTCAGGCCAAGTGCTCCTTACTTGTTAACTGCTTTGTGTCTTTTTTTCCCGTAACTCAAGGAATGTTAAAGAGGATAGGAAAATTGGATTGGGTTCTCTTTTTTCTTTTTTTCCCTTCTTAAAGAGGAAAAAACTTGGCTACGGTTGAATGCCTTTTAATCCCCAATATAAGAAATCTGACAGTTTCATTTTGCTTTTTCGCCCTCTCTAATCCTCACACAGCCCAAGGCGGGGGTGTGTCCATCCAGCAGAGTTCCAATGATCCCACCCAGTAATAACAAAGGCATGCCTGAGGGTCTCATCGGAGATTGATATGTCCCAAGCCCATCTGTTTCCTAAGGTGATGAAAAGTTGATCTGGGCACGGCACCAAGTGTTACTTCTCAGATTGCAAATGGCATTGTCCCTGGTGCCTCGCCCTGCTGGGGCCACTTGTTGAGGGTGGGCTCCATCCCATGAACAGGAGGGGTGACCGGGCACCAGGCCTGGGGGATCCAGGATCCCTGGAGCAGTTTCTGACTGGGGCGGCTGTTTGGTCCTGGCAAAGACCAGGGCACCATGGAGACGAGGAAACAGGCAAAGAAAGTGACTCATCCTGGCTTGAAGCCCAGAAAATGCATGCTAATGCCTTCATGCAGACAAAAATAAGATTATCGGGAGATTGAGTGCAAAAAAAAAGCCAACCTCAGGTAAAGCTTCTGTTTAACCCATCCACTCAGAAACCCCACAATTTGCTGAGATCCAAAGTGTCAAAGAAGAAACCATCACATTAGTGAAGTTGTTTTGTGGTTTTTGTTTTAATCACTATTTTCATGACTTTATTAAGAAGTGGAAGAATTTGGCAGGTGATTGATTAATCTAGTTGCAAAGACTAACACTAATGTATAAACGGTGGCCAGCACGGGAAGACTGGTGTCTCGAGGTTATGTGAAAAGTAGCCTTATCGTTGTTTTTTTTTTAACGGAAGTATAGTTGATTTACAATGTTGTGTTAGTTTCAGGTGGACAGCAAAGTGATTTAGTTTCATACATATATATACACACATATTTAAATTCTTTATATATGTATTCTTTTCCACTACAGGTTATTACAAGATATTGAATATAGTTCCCTGTGCTAAACAGTAGGTCCAGTTGTTTATCTACTTTATATATAGTAGTGTGTGTCTGTATCTGGTAATCCCAAACTCCTGATTTATCCCTCTCCTCCTCTCCCATTTGGTAGCCATAATTGTGTTTCCTACATCTGTGAGTCTATTTCTATTGTAAATAAGTTCATTTGTATCATTTTTTTTAGATTTCACCTATAAGTGACATAATATTTATCTTTCTCTGACTTAAGTGATGTTGTTTTCAAGTCAATTCTTTCCTTTCTACAACTAATACTGCACTAGGGTAGACAGCACAGCTCTCATCCAACTTGTGGGTCCCCCTCCTCGTCCAGCCCCATGGGATGGTCACACTTTCTCAAACCTTGAGGTTACGTGGTGAACAGATGATCTTGTACGACCAATGCAATCTGAGAGGAAATGACTTTCTGTTTTTAGGTAGAATCATTAAATCACTGGTGTATGATTCTCTATGATCTCTTGCCATGCCAGGGGGCTCGTGGACGCACATAGTGAGATGTTGACATCATAAGGAGCACACAGTGATACGGTGACATCATAAGGAGCACATAGTGATACGGTGACATCATAAGACAGTGGAGCCTCTGCCAGCCTAGGTCTCTGAGAGGCTAGAATAAGCAGAGCCCCTCTAACAACCCCGTTAGACACAGAGAATGAGTTTTGTTGTGTGAAGCCAGGATAATGTTGGGGTTGTTTCTTATTGCAACAGAATCTTACCTGTCCTGACTACTAACTCCACCCTCCTGAACCCCAATCTACTGTTTATAGAGACATTAAAAACTTCCCCTAAACTTATACTCAAGTTAAGACTGATTCTCAAATTCCTCCAAACCAAAACCTAGAATGATTACAGACAAGACAGCAGCTGATTTCAGCCCACAGGAAATGCTGCCCCCAAACTTGCATATAATGAAAAGGAAAGGGTCACTTAAATCTTCTGTCACTGGTAACAGACACTTTAATGGTTCTGTCAATGGAGATCCGAAGTTGAAAATAGCCAAGTATACACTTTTCAAGGTCTATATTTCAAATGAAACAGCAGGAGGAATGGACCTGTGGGACTAAGGTGCTTGGTGCCATCGGGGGATCATCTGAGTGAAATAATTGCTGTGACACACATTGTGATGCCCATTTTTCATTTGGATCTTTTCAGAAATAGGAAGGAGAAGGGAAGAGAAAATGTGTTCTCCGTAACAGACTGGACAATGGATCATTAACTGCAGCCTCAGAAATCGGAGGAGTGTAGGTTGCTTTTGTTCCCTTAATAAGTAGGCTGTGATGAAATGCAAGAAGGTTACAAAATTATAAGTATGAAGCATTAAAACTCTGAGTATCAATTCAGCATAGTGGGCAAATGTTGTTTTTGCTCCCCAGTGTTTAATCATATGACTTTTAATAAAATTACACCCTCTTCTGTTTCCCTACCCCCAGCCCTCACTGCAAAGCACTGATGCTACCCTCAGCTCCAGGGGTGAGTTGCTACGGGCTTAGTTCAGAAACCAATTTCATTCTGTCCAGCCTCGGTGATTGGTTGAGAGAAAGACATCAACCCAACAGAGCCCTGTTACAAATAGTCCTGGAATCCTGCTGGGTTATAAAAAGCTAATCTATATTTTTCTCACTCATGAATCTGCAGGTTCACGGATGCCTCTTTGCTTCAGACTTCAGGTCAGATTCAGCTCCGCATGTCTCCACCCTGGGCTCATAGGATGCTCAGAGCCTACCCTTCTCGTGCTCACACCTTAAGGGCAACAGTGCCAGCATCTCACACAAGCGTATTTAAAGGGTCTTCTCATGTCACATCCACTCATATCCCACTGGCCGAGCAAGCACATAGCCAAGACCAAAGTCCCTGGGATGAGGATGTGGCTCTGCTCACCGTCCAGGGAAGCACATTGCAGAGGGAAGGGACAGGGAACGCTAATCCAGTCTATGTCCCCGCGCAGCTCGGAACCAGTCAGCGACAAGAGCAATGGCCTCCCTTTTCTGTTGAGTTGGGTTTTCCTGTTATTTGCAATGCTGAGGGTGCTGACCCAGACTCTCAGCAGGTCTCAGAGCTCCTGGCCACGCTTGCACATGTGGCAATTTCTCCTCCAGAAGCACTTCGGAGACTCTCTAAGGGAAACCTTAGCTGGTGAAAGACTAATGAGAGATGACAACAGAGGTGAAGATAAAATTCTAGGACGCAATCCCTTCTCACTTCCAAAGTGGTATCTGGGCCCCGACTTCCAGCTGTGAGCATGGACATCAGAAAATTCAGCCTGGGGCCAAGGCCACCCTGAATTAAGGGAGGTACTGAATCAAAGATTTAACGAAATGAAATGAGCTCCTATTCCTTCCAGATGTCCACGGTCACTAAAACACACAGTCCTCTCGTCCTTGTCCTCCTGTTGACACTGTTAGCTGATATACGGACATGAGTCAGACAGCTGAGCCATGCCTACAAATAGGAAGGACTTGGTAACTGTTACTGATCCTCCATTCCCATCCCTAAAAAAACTTCTTTTAAATTTAAATGAAGCTGGTCCAGTTGACAAGGATCAGCCAGGATCATTCAGGGCCAGGCCTTCTGCAGCCCAAGGGTTAGGGAGGCCTCTAGAACTAGCTTGCAGGGTCTGAACCCAGCCTCCTCTTCCAGGCTGTGAGAACCTGGACAAGTGGCTTTGCATCTCTGAGCCTCAGCCTCCCCATCTGTAAAATGGGTCCATCACCCTCCTGTCTTGTGACATGGCTAAGCGCACAGACTCTGGAACCAAGAGTTCCGGGTTAGAATTGAAGTTGGTCTACTTCCCAGCCGTGGGACCTGGGCCACGGATTCCACCTTTTGTTCCCCAGTTTCTTCATCTGTAAAAAATGCAGACGATAACAGCACTCATCTCAGCATTATTTTGCAGATTAAACGGGTTAACAAGTAGAAGTGCTCGGAAGAGTTCCTATCGCGTGTGTATTACTCAATAGGTGTTGCTAGTACTATTAAAATTAGTAGTAGCAATAGTACTAGTAATAGGAGAATTGTCCTTCCTCCAAAGAAAACTTAGAATTAATCACGATGTTGTCATAAGCATAATGACAATTTCACATGGTTCAAACTAATAGTAACCTTTATTGAATGGACTTGTGGCCGGAGCCTGGCACTCTGCTGAGCACTTGGAAAGCACTGCCATATTCATTCTCAAATATTTATGAGGAGGAGGAGGATGGTAGCTATGACAATGTGCTCTCCATCACAGATGAGAATGGTGAGGCTCAGAGATGTCCAGGGACCTAAGTGATTAAGGTCACCCAGCAAATCATGACAAACCCAGGCCATCTGGTTCCAGAGCCTGAGTCTCCCTACCTCACCATTTTGCTTTCTTAGACGAGGAAAGACAAGACACATCCTCCTTCATCTGCTTGCTCATTCATTCAGTAGTCTTTACTGAGTCCCTCCCAGCTGCCAAGTGTAGAACAAGACAGAGAAGGTGCACTCACCTGTCTATCCTTCATCCATCTATCCATTCTTCATCATCCATCACCCCACCATCCATCCATCTGTACACAACACCAGAGAGCTCTAGGATGTGATGCCTCTATCACCAGCAGAGTCATGGGAGGAACCATGGGTCTTCCTAAGAGACTTCACAATATCCTTTCCACTGGAAACTACTGTGTCCGGACGCTATTCCTCAGTCCAGTATGCCAATCTCTGCTGCCCTAGATTCTAAGATTCATGCCCCATCTCCAAAATATAAATGCCTCCTCTGGATACCCAGTTGATCACTGGTTGGGAGTTTTGATGCATTTCGGTGCTGCTCAGGGACTGACCACGGCACAGCTGGTCCATTAGGAGGGTTCCCTGGCTCAGGGCTCCACACCAGTCAAGTTGTCTGCACATCTCAAGATGTGGACAGGTGCAGGCTGAGTGTCACGATACTTACACCTCAGCCCCAAGCACTTCATCAGCTGTGTCTTCATTTTTTGAAATACCATGAATTAACAGTGGCTTAGATTTTAAGATTTATTTGGTTTTAAATTGGGCTTCTGGACTCAGAAATAGATGTGGACCAAGAGCTCTTTTGAGAATATTTGAATGCATCTTGTCATGTTAAAGTTGAATCATCAAAGAAAATATACATAATTCGATTCTTTAATGAATTGGATGCTGAGGGGGTTGAGGTTTTTTTTTTAAAGAAACAAAGTTTGACAATTAGTTTTGATTCTGTGATGGGCTTTCTAGTGATGGGCATCCTGCGTACCTAGTCAATATTCTTTCCTTCTCTCCTTTTAACTGAAGACTTGTTTTTTATTTCAAAAAGCAGTATTTCCAGCTCAAAACATTTATCAGGCTCCTTTTGATCCTGGGGTGGTACGCAGGTCTAGCCAGTGCTTACTAAACATGTTACTGGGTGGTACCACCAAGAAAGTTCTTCAAAAGGAGCTGACTCAGCAGACAAATACTGTTTGCCATGGTTTGCCTTCTGAAATTTGATCTTATTGGCTGGCACTCTGGCAGCCATCTTAAGACCATGAGGACAAGGCTCACAATAAAAATAGAGGAGTAAAAAGCCAGAGGGAGCCTGGTTCCTGATGTTATCATGGAACCATCATACCATCCTAGGATTGCCTACCTCTTATTTGACATGAGTTAAAATAAACCCCAAAGTTCTTGGGCTTGGGAGGCAGGATCTGTGTAACTTGTATCCAAAGCAAACCTCAAGAAACTTTATCTCTATTTTTCAGTCAGCCACAACAAACCGTACCCCAAGGTGACAGTGTGTATATTTCTCCTCTTTCCAGGTGAACTCTTTTTTGAACTGAAATAATAGATACTTGCGCTACTTTTCCATTTGCATGAAAATGTCAAATGACATCATTTTCATTTCACCATACTAACAAATCCTTTGTTGAAGTCAGTAACTGCAGAGCTCATCCAAGAAGTAATTTCCTGATCATCAAATTTTCGAATAGATCTATATTTTATAATTTGCCACCCCTGCTAGGGTGCCTGTTGGCATCTGTGCCAACCCTGGAGATTTCGCTGTTATTTTTCTAAGATCACTACAAGTCAGCCCTCAGATAACCTTCAACTGTATGCATTTGTTATGGGGTGCCATAGAATCAGGAAACCAAGAGCTGGAAGGAACTGTAATTAGAGTTGAGATTTGTTTATGTAGTAGGGATAAAGTTTATCGAAGTTGTCAGGCATCAAGGCACACCAGATCCTTGTTTGGTCATACAAAAACGATAAGATAGTCCAGAATTTTCCCCTGGGTGAGGGGTGAACTTCCTTCCCCACTACCCAAAACTTTTTGATCCAAGCATCTCTGAGATTCCACTCCTCATTGATTCAGTTTGGATCACCCAAAGGTGAACCAATCAGAATTAATCCCAGGCCTTTTGTGGAAGCTACTGGAAAACAAGCCCTCTTTCCATTTGTCTGAGAATCTTAACGGATGCAATGATGCAGGCATTGAGGACCTCTTGCCCCCATTGGTCCCTGAACCAATGCCAAGATGCCCTGATGACTTGATTTGAGCACTGAATCTAGCTGTAACACCTGCATAAGCTGACGATGTAACTTACTGTCCAAGACATTTGTGAAAATAAATGGGAGTGCTATTCAAAACGAATACAGTTATTAATTAGCAGGCATAAATCAGGGCTGCCCTGGGCAAACTCTGGACTGATTTCTCAGTCACAAGAGACAAGAAATCCTGTTCTTGATAAAGCCACTCTCTATCCCCACAGAACATCTTCTGTTTAAGTCAGCCAGAGAGTGGTTCTGTGCCTCACTGACAGGTTGACAAAATAATTTGATGTTCAAATTGAGTCACTTTGGAGAATGAAGGAGGCTGCTATTAATAATTAAGGAGGCAGGCAGGCCCCCACAGGGACCTCCCCACTCAGCCCAGGACCCTGGCTCACCCTCAATACTGAGCGTCCTAAGAGGCAGGCCCCGCACTGGGCCCAGAGGATCCCAGGATGAGTAAGGCACGAAGGCACAGGCCCCTCCCTAGCGGCGCTCACTGCCTCAGTAAGAGACACGATCACCTAAAACCACAGTGGGGGCACACGATGCTGGGGGGAGGACCACAGGTGAGGCTCACCTGCTCGGCTGCCCCTTTGACATGTGATCACATTTTCCATGTTTGCTTTTGTTCAGTAAAACCTGGCGGTGATGGATTGCTGAGCATAACTGACTTGACCTCCTCCATTCCTCCAGCATTTCCTGAAAAACTCCAGCACATCACGTACAAACGGCAGGCCATCTGTGGTTTACTATTTGAGCTGCTTTCTGTCCCTCTATGATGAGAATTTCAGCCCAGGAGGCTTAGAGAGGGAAACCCGTCATCCTTGGGTCATGCAGATGGTGGGGATGGAACAATGCCAAGGCTCAGCCTCCCCCTCCCCCATCCCGCCACGTCCACTCAGCCTCCCCTCCCCCCGTCCCGCCACGTCCACTCAGCCTCCCCCTCCCCCCGTCCCACCACGTCCACTCTGGATCAGGTCTGCTCTTGATGCTGGTGGGCCACCCTGCCCACGCTCAGCGATTTTCCTTCTGAAATTGAAGCCCTGGTGCGACTGTCCTCCTCAGAGCCATCAAGGAGGTGGGATTTATTACCTGCACAGTCAAAACAGGTGCCTATTTTATTTAATTGTTTTATTGAAGTATAGTTGATCTACAGTGTTGTGTTAGTTCCTGGTGTACAGCGTAGTGACTCAGTTACACATATATATATATATTTCATATTCTCTATCATTATAGGTTATTAAAAGGAATTGAATATAGTTCCCTGTGCTATACAGTAGGACCTTGTTGTTTGTCTATTTTATATATAGTAGTTTGTGTTTGCAAATCCCAAACTCCTGAGTTATTCCTCCCTCCCCGCCAGACCCCTCAGTAACCATAGGTTTTCTATGTCTCTGAGTATGTTTCTGTTTGTAAATGAGTTCATTTTGCCATTCTTTTAGATTCCACATAAAAGTGATATCATATGACATTTGTCTTTCTCTGTCTGACTTACTTCACTTAGTATGGTCATCTCTAGGTCCACCAGTGTCACTGCAAATGGCATTATTTCATCTTGTTTTTAAGGCTGAGTAGAATTCCACTGTATATATACAACCAAATCTTCTTTGTTCATTCATCTGCCGATGGACATTTAGTTTGCTTCCCTGTCTTGGCTATTGTAAATAGTGCTGCTGTGAACATTGGGGTGCACGTATCTTTTCGAACTAGAATTTCCTCTGGATAGGTGCCCAGGAGCGGGACTGCTGGATCATATAGTAAGTTTATTTTCAGTTTTTTCAGGAATCTCTACACTGTTTTCCATAGTGACTGCTGATGCTTTCTGTAAGTCATTCCCACGTGATCCCAGGGCTGTGCGGACCGGGCTGGGTGCTAGCCAAGAGGTCAGAGGTGGGCATCATGGGAGGTTCAGGGTGGTCTTGCAGTCCTTTGCTTCCTGATTTACAAACCCACAAGGGTTTCTCCTGTCCTGCCCTTCATCGACCCTCGCTACATTTTTGGCCCCAACATTACCCTTGACTGCAAAATGGCAAGGGCCCTTTTGCAAACCATCTACCTACATTGTTTCTAGACAATATATTCAGATGGCTTAAACATCAAAATTACATGTCAGGATGTGCGTTTAATGTGCTCACCCCTATTCCGAGAGCCCCACTCTCCTCACAGGTAATGACTGTCCTGCTTTCCAGTGTAGCCCTCGGTGCTTCCTCATGCGAACTCAAGCAATGTAACCACACATAAGTGCACGCTCTCTCCTTCTACACAAGAGCGCCATTCTGTGTGTGTTGCTACGCATCTTGCTTTTTGCCATTTACAAGATCTTATATCCAACAGTACTTAAACCATGATCCACATCAGTAGCTTAAGCATTCCATGTTTCAGTGTGTGGACAGTTCGTAGTTTTTGTTTGTTTCTAACCAGTATCCTGCAGTAGCCACTTTCTCTTGCTGCCTATCTTTGGTTCTCTCAAACAACACTGGGATCTGTAACCTTGATCATAAGTGTTTGTACACAAATACCTGCAACCGAACCTGCAGGAGTGGGATCTGCTGCCTCAAGGAGTAAATGCATTTGTCAGTTTTGCAGATATTGCCAAAGTGTTCTTAAAGGCGTCACACCATGTCACCCCTGCTCACTACGTTTGGAAATGCCTGTTTCCTGCAACTTCATCAACATGGAATATTGTCAAACTTTTGGATTTTTGCCATAAGGTAAGAGAGAAATGCTGTGTCATCCTCATGCGTTATGATCAAAAGCAGCCCTGTTAAAAAGTCATCTCAGAGGCCATAAACCCAGTGGCCCCACTTGGCATCACTGATCACACTCAGGGAAGAGGACCAAATGGTGCTGGACCTGCCACAGGACAGTCCCCAAGGCAGCAAGTGTAGAGCCACTGATGTGTGACCCAGTCCTCCAGCAGAGCCATCTCAGGGTGGTGGGAGGGGCCCCGGAGTTCTGCATGGTTTTATTGGTTTGATTAGTGGTTGTGGTTTGGGTTTGGGTCTTACTTTTGTTTTTGGAAAGATACAAAACACATGCCAAAGACCTACCTGTAATGAATGGCCTGGACACCAGAGCTGGCATTGCTTCCAAAACTCACCACGTGACAGAAAGCAGAGGTACAGGGTCTCAGGCCACCCTGAGTGTACAGACCGGTGTCAGGTGACCACGGGGACTTGCTGAACTGCAGTACATCTCAGCATCCCACAGCGGGTGGCTGAGTTTCCTTTCCCTGGGGTAACACTGGATATCATACCGGTAACATCGCCAAGAGAAAGGCACGTGGCTAACCCCTAATGTCCCCAGAACATGTGTTTCTGCTCAGCTTTTGCACCTCTATGGCCCCATCTGACACTGCAGTTCTTTCTGCTGCATAACAGCCGGATCCCACGCATCTGTCTTCCATCTAATTCAGGTTGAAGTCTATCAGGCAGACCAATTCCTGGCCTGTTTGTGTGCCTTGTCACAAATTATGGTGGCTGAGTCTCTTGCACTACAGGTTTTTTCTTTTCAGGAAGCCATAGCTGAAAACATTCTGATGATGGGAAAAGAGATCTCATATTCTTTTTCACGTTGTTTTAAATAAAAGATGACAATTTGGAATCCCCTTGAGACAACATGTCCATTTGGCATAAATCATGTACTGTGATTTCTTTTTTTTTAAAGAAACTGCAAAGCAGGAGAAAGTGTCTACCTTTACTTCCATAAACACAAAACTAATACTTTGGAAATCTGTATGTTTCTGGATAAACTCATACCACCTCAGTGAGATAAAATCCACATTGTCACAATGGCCCACAGGGCCCATGTGGTCTGGTCTCCCTGCATCTTTGGCCTTTTCTGTACACTCGACTTCCTTCTTCACTCTGCTGTGACCACACTGTTCACACTTTGCTACTCAAACATGCCTGGCATGCTCCTGCCTCAGGGCCTTTGCACCTTCTGTTTCCTCCGCCTGGAATACACTGTTTTTCCAGATATTAGCCTGTGTCCCTCCCACACAGCCTTCAGGTCTCTGCTCCATGTCAATGTCCTCTGAGGAGCCCCTTGCACCCCAACCCCATTATTCCCTGTTTCACTTTCCTTCTTAGCACCAGCCACCTCCTGGTTCATTCCAGATACATTTTCTCTTTTTGTCCATGGTCCCTTGACCAGAGGTGAGCTGCACAGTGTCAGGACCTTCCTTCATCCCCTGCTTTACCCCTAGAGCCCAGAACAGTGCCTGACACACAACTGACACTCAAGAACTTCTTGAATGAATGATCCAGGGTTTCGCTGGGAAACCAGGCAGAGCAGAGCAGTCGTGGGAGCCCTAAATGCCAAGTTAAATGGGCCGCGTGAACTTTAAAGTGTCCACAAAAAGAAAAAGCCAAAACCACAGAGTTCTATGAAACCTTTTTAAGTACCTCCCAGTCTTTATGTTTTTTGGAAGAAACCAAGTAAACACAGTTTCATCAGCTTTGACTTTTTTTTTTTAAATAAGCATTTCTGTGCCTGCCTAGCAGCCGCTGGAGCTCTGGGGTCCCCCAGATGCCTGTCTGGTCCCAGGGTTGTTTGCCGTTTAGAGAAAATGAGGCCAAAGTGAGAAGCCACTGCCTTTGTCAGGCAAGGCCAAGATACACAGCACCAAATGTCAGCCAAAGCGGGCTCTGTGAGAAGGCCACTCTGCTGGAACAGTTTGCATAATTGGAAGGTGAGGTTAACAGCAATAAGGAAAATGAACATGGACGTCCCATGGTTTATGAAGCAGATGCTGGAAAATAGAGCAGAGGGCGTCCAACCAGCTCAGCCTGACTCATTTATTTTTCTAGAGCAATGGAGCAGCATGGGTGGGAATGGGAAGGACGCAGCAGGTTTGGGGAAAAGTCACGGCTGTGGACTCGGTTGAAGTCCAGCTGCCCTCTCTTCAGATGTGTGGCCTTTGGTGACCCTTCCCTGGTTGTAAAAGTGGAACAACAATGATGAGAAGCCTTTCTGCCTGTTTAATTAAGCCCTGGGGGTTTGGGTGCTGTTTGTTACTGCAGCAGCATCTTGTCTGTCCTGACAGATGCAAATTTTTCTGTGGTCAACTGAAAAATGCCACCCCACCCCCCACCCAACAAAAGCTATTCACATCCTAAGCCCCAGAACTTGTGAACATGCTACCTTACATGGCAAAAGAGTCTTTGCAGATGTGACCAAGGTAAAGGTCTTGAGATAAGGAGATTAACATGGATTATTCAGATGGGCCCAATGTAATCTCAAGGTTCCTTGTAAGTGGGAGGAAGGAGGATCAGCATCAGAAAACAGGTGATGTGACCACACAGGGAGAGCGAGAGACTGGAAGATGCTCCACCACTGGGCGTGAAGATGGGGGATGGGCCATGTCATAGAAGGCAGGTGGCTTCTCGAAGCCAGAAAAGGCAAGGAAACGCATTCTCCCATCGAGCCAACTGATTTTAGACTTCTGACCTCCACAACTGTAAGAGAATACAATCGTGTTGTAAGACGATGAGTTTGTGATTAGTTACAGCAGCGATAGGAAACTGATATGCCCCCCCGACGCTTTCTGTAAAACAAACGAGGCTTCAAAGAGCCTCCTTCCCCACAGCGCTTTGATGTGTGTGGGTGCTCCTCAGATTTAGATTTGTAAACAAGAATGCCTCCTGCAAAATCGTTATCTTTTTTAAGAGTGAAAATAAGCTTTCTGCTAAAGAAAATGTCATTGAAAACTTCTGAAACGTCTGAGATTAAATGCACAACAGTGCTTACTTACCCGGCCCTCCCAGTTTAATACAAAGCTCCGCGTAACCACCCTCCACTCTCCCCAGGACGTTTATGTTGAATCGGGCACAGGTGTTGGCCACTGACGGAGAGTCCTCAGACCTGGCCCGAAGGAACTCACAGAGACCCCCTTGCTGAGAAGAGAGGAACCGAGCACCACCTCCAACCCCCTGCCTGCTACTTGCCCCGACCATTGGCAAACGTGCCCCTTCTGTTGCATTTAGATCTGCAGCTGCAGGATATGGCAGGACAGTCACCTTGCTGGGTGTCAGAGCCCCGATATCACTTTGCATTTTGCTCCCCTGCATTGAACCCAGGAGGGGGTTAGGGAAAGTCACAAACCATCAGTGTGATGAACAGTCCCCAACCTTGCCAGCTTTTGTCCAGCCTATCTGTTCGTTCCCTGCATTTATGGCTTAAACCCCTTCCCTTTTCATTTTGCTCCCCAGGAACCCGAGACGGAGCAGGCCTGTGGACCAGGCAGGAGTCTTAATGGCTGGTTTGATGGCTCAGGTCTGAGCCGTGCTCTCAATTTGGCCACAAAGGTTAACTGCACTCCATCAGCAGATCAATTAATCACTAACGTATGCGGACGTATTTTCATCCCCTTTCAGGCCACAGGACGTGTTATAGACAGACTGCCAAGTCATTTTAAAGCCGTGAACATTCTAATTGCTTCTGAGCTGAGTCTATGCTGGCACATGGCAATTTTGAGCCTTTGTGCAGCTGATTCTGCATAAGGTGGTAATGGGGACAAGGGGAGAGTCAAGGCAAGATTGGACAGCTTTCATTCAGGATGGCAGACATGGAAATTAGAACAGAAGTTCAAGAATCATCATTAACCTTCATAGTGACACTACTAGAGGCTGGGCAGCAAACTCTTTAAAGATCTCTTTGTTGCCTATTGGGCACTAAGCTTGGCCAATGTCACATTGGTCAAGGTTAGGGCTCCCTGAATTCATACTTAGCAGGTAATCATTTCCAAAGGAGTGAAAAGAGGTACGGCTGAGGGGTGGGGAGGCATGTGCAGTCCAGGGAGGAAAAAAACCTAGCTCATTAACCGGTTCCTTTTACCATTCACTGCCCAGAGGGATGAGAGAATGGCAAGAAAGCCAGCATTTAGCTAGAAATTCACTCTCAGAACTGACAGCATTCTGAGCAATCATTATATGTTCATGTGGCTTCTCTAGTGTAAACCTCCTATTTTGAGTTTCAAGCACACATTCCCCCATGCTCTGGTACCCATACCTCAATAAATAAACAATCCCACTCTCCATCCATGGGG
Organism: Camelus bactrianus; assembly: GCF_048773025.1. Lineage (NCBI taxonomy): Eukaryota > Metazoa > Chordata > Mammalia > Artiodactyla > Camelidae > Camelus > Camelus bactrianus. Next base: position 22,140,399 of record NC_133557.1, read on the forward strand.
TTCCGGATGAGTGCCATGTCTGGGTCTAAGTGTGGAGCATGTGACCTGGCCTGGCCAATCAGCTGGCAGATCCCCCACCCCCAGAAGTGGTTCTGGATGAGCACATGACAAGTTGGTCCAAGCAGACTGAATCCTGTCTTTGGGGTGGGAGTGACTGGGAGAGACGCTCTCCGGGGCAGGTACTGCTGGAGGCCCACCCACCGGCTCGCCCAGCCCTTATCCCTGCCAGCAGAGCCCGGTCCCCAGTCTAGAGGCAGAGAGGGCAACACCTGCTCTCCCATCCTCCTCCGCAGTGAGTTGTGGGCACAAGACCCAGTCCCCGCCAGTGATCTGAGGGAGCATCTATTGGAGGGGAAGGGGAGCAGTCCTGGGAAAGATATGCCAGATCTGGAAAAAGAGAGTTGTGCTTGACAAGAGGTTTCCTTTCCTACTTTTACTGGACATTATTGTATCAGCACAGGATGCTTAGAAATATGACAGCCATTTTGTCACAATAAAGGAAAAAAAGAAAGCTACTCAGAGCCCTTACATTTGGAGTTACTGAATCACTCTCACGGCTAACTACTGTCAGGCAACTGGTGTAAAACAAAAACAAACAACAACAAAACCTTTATATGTAAATTCCCTTTTAGACAAGATTTTGTTACTTACATTCAATCTTATAAAAAGAGCTGCTGAGAGCCATGTGGCTCCCCTGCTGAGATCTGGGATGACACTATTATGAAGAAGAACCAAGTTGGAGCAGTATCCTGATGACATTGTTTGAGACCCTTGATCCACCTGCTCCTGAAGCTTTATCTCTCAGCTGTTCAATTATATGAGCCAATATATTTCCTATTTGCTACTTTTATTAGTGTTAGGTTTCTCTCACAGTTCAATACATCAAAATGCATAACCTCTGCATAACAAAGGAGTGCCTAAACAAAGAGGAGGTGGAGATATCTGGCTTATACCTAACAAAGAATTAATTTAATGTGCTTCCATAAAGCAATAAGAAAAATGCAAATAATTCACTAGAAAAATTGATAGGAGGATATGAATGGTCTACAGAAGAGAAATGCAAATGACCAATAAACATATGAAAAGAAAAGAATTTCATCTTTAATTAGGCAAATGAAAATGACAATTAAATACGCCCTGCCTCCCCGCTTATCAGATTGGCAAGGCAAAGCCTGCCAGGCTGTGGGCAAACAGACACTCCTATTGGTCTAACTAACCAGGAAAGGGCACTTTGGCAAGTACCTGGGAATAGCTATCAAATCAAAATAAGAATGCTGGTACTTTGTGTGCAAATCAGGGTCCAGGCAGGAAAACAGAAACCATTCTAATGTGAAAAACAAATAGCAAGAACCAGTTAATTATGTAAATAAAAATCACTTGTGAAATTCCAAAAATGACATAAAGGGACCGTCACTCACATCCTATCAGTCTTTTTCTAGTAGAGTTAAGCAAAGTAGAGCATGGCCAGATTCACTGCCAGCACCAACTCCCAGGTCAGACCTCAGACACTGATCACAGTGCTGATGGGAACTTCAGAGCTGCCCCTCCAACCCCGTCAGGCTCGCCAGGAGAAACTCACAGCCTTGGGCATGTCACCTGGGCAGCCTGAGGCAGAACAGACCTGGCTCCCTGCCCTGCATGGCCTCTGCTCCACCCCCACCCATGACCCCATTCGGGTCCCCCTTTGTGACTCCTGAGACACAACCAGGGCTGTCACAGAAAGAGCTTGCGAGCACAGCAGGACCGGCGTGACCCCTCCTGCCTTGAGATAAAAGCCTTCTTGCATCTTATTATTATTCTGTTTTGCAAACTTCCATTAGCTTGTCAATTTTACCTTCATCATTCCTGAGTGGATATTCAACAGATGACAACCTCTATTCCCGACTTACTAGAATCTACATTAAATGACATCTTTACCACTTGGATGATAGGAAGAACTTTAGAACTCTTTCAAACCATTTAACCTCCTCCTGGCTGTTGTGGTCTCCTTGGCAAGTAAGTTAATTCTACATAGATTGCAGACCTCCCCAGGATTACTATTACTGCTGTTTTGTGTATTCATCATTCACATAAAGTTTCTAACATATTTGCCCTTTCTCTTGCTCTTTATTTTTCCTGCAGTCCTCATTTAAAATTATTTTCCTTCTTCCTAAAGAACTCTAATATTTATTTTAATGCAGATCTGTGGGGGCCCGGAAAATACATCTATCTGTTGCTCGTGTAATTGAAAATTAATTATAAAATTCCAAAAATGGCAAAAAGAGAAAGCTCTGTTGACAATGAATTATCTGCTTTTGCTTCTATGAAAACATTTATTCATATTTACCTTCAAAGGATTGTTTTAATGAGATAAAGCCCTAGACGGGCAGTTTTTTTCTTTCAGGTGTGTATTTCTTTCTATTTAGCATGCTTGGGGTTCTTACATCTGTGACTTCATACCTCTCATCAGCCTTGGAGAATCCTCAGTTATATATCTTCATATAGCACTTCTGATTTTCTCTTTCCTCTCTTGTCAGGATTTAAGTCAGACATGTGTCAGAATTATTACCATGCTCCCTATGGCTTACTGCTTTTTCGGGTACAGCTACCTCAGAGATATTGTAGCTTTGGTTTCAAACCACCCCAATGAAGTGAATAATGAAGTGAATATCGCAATAAAGCAAGTCACACACATTTTTTGGTTTTCCAGTGTGTAGACAAGTTACGTTTACACTATGCCGTAGTCTATTAAGTGTGCAACAGAATTACTTCTGAAAAACCCATGTACATACCTTAATTTTAGAATATGTTATTGCTAAAAAAAAATGCTAACCAACATCTGAGCCTTCAGCTAGTCAAACTTTGCTGGCAGAGGGCCTTGCCTTGATATTGGTGGCTGCTGACTGGTCAGGGTGGTGGTGGCTGAAGGCTGGGACGGCTGTGGCAATTTCTTAAAATAAGACAACTTTGAAGTTTGGAGCATCCGTGGGCTCTTCCTTTCGATGATTTCTCTGTACCATACGATGCTCTTTGATAGCATTTTACCCACAGTAGAACTTCGTTCAAAATTGGAGTCAGTCCTCTCAAACCTGGCCACTGCTTTATCAGCTAAGTCTACGTAAAAATTTAAATCCTTTGTTGTCATTGCAACAATCTTCACCAGAAGGAGATTCCCTCTCAAGAAGTCACTTTCCTTGCTCCTCCATAAGAAGCAACTCCTCATTCATCGAAGCCTTATCCATGAGACTGCAGCCATTCAGTCACAGCTTCAGGCCCCACTTCTAATTCTGATTCTCTTGCTGTTTCCACCACATCTGAAGTTACTTCCTCCCCTGAAGACACAAGCCCCTCAAAGTCATCCATGAGGGTTGGAATCAACTTCTTCCAAACTCCTATTAATGTCACTACTTTGACCTCTTCCCGTGAATTATCATCAAGTGGTGAATCCTTTCCAGAAGGGTTTCAATTTACTTTGCCCAGATCCATCAGAAGAATCACAGTCTATGGCAGTTATAGCCTGAAATGTGTCTCTTAAACAATAAAACTTAAAATTCCAAATTACTCCAAGGGCTGCACAATGGATGTTGTGTTAGAGGCATGAAAACGACCCAAATCTTGTTGTCCATCTCCATCTGAGCTCTTGGATGACCAGGTGCATTGTCAATGAGCAGTCATATTTTGAAAGGAATTTTTGTTTTTTTTTCCTGAGCAGTGGTTCTCAACAGTGTGCTTAAAATATTCCGGAAACCATGTTGTAAGCAGATGTGCTGTCATCCAGGCTCTGTGGTTCCATTTCCAGAGCACAGGCAGAGCAGACTTAGCATCATTCTTAAGGGCCCTAGGATTTTCAGAATGGTAATTGAGCACTGGCTTCAACCTGAAGTCAGTCACCAGCTGCATTCGCCCCTAACAAAAGAGTCAGGCTGTCCTTTGACACTTTGAAGCCAGGCATTGACTTCTCCTCTCTAGCTATAGAAGACCTAAATATCATTTTGTAATAGAAGGCTGTTTTGTCTACACTGAAAATCTGTTGTTCAACGTAACCACCTTCATGAATGATCTTAGCGAGATCTTCTGGGTAACTGGCTGCAGCTCCCACATCAGCACTTGCTGCTTCGCCCTGCACTTTGATGTTCTGGCAACGGCTTCTTTCCCGAAACCTCATGAACCAACCTCTCGGAGCTTCAAGCTTGTCTTCTACAGCTTCATCACCTCCCTCAGCCTTCACAGAATTAAACAGTTAGGGCCTTGCTCTGGATGAGGCTTTGGCTTAAGGGAGAGTTGTGGCTTGTTTGATCTCTATCCAGACCCCAAAACTTTCTCCATAATCTGCAGCAAGACTGTCTTTTTCTTATCATTCACGTGTTCACTGAAGTAGCATTTTTAATTTCCTTTCAGAACTTTGCCTTCACAGCTTAGTTAACTGTTTGGCACAAGATGATGAGCTTTCTGCCTGTCTTGGCTTTTGACATGCCTTCCTCTCTAAGCTTAATTATTTCTAGCTCTTCATGGAAAGTGAGAAACGTGCAACTCTTCCTCCCACCCAGAGACCACTGCAGGGTTACTAATTTCAATATTGTTTCGTCTCAGGAAACAGGGAGGCACAGGAAAGGGAGACGGGGGGAAGGCCAGTCAGAACACACACATTTGTGAAGTTCCCCAGCCTACATCCCAGTCCATGGCACCCCAGAACATCTACAATGTAACACCAAAGATCCTGGATCACAGATGACAAAAATAGAATAGTGAAAAAGTTTGAAATATGGTAAGAATTACCAAACTGCAACAGAGAGACGTGAAGTGAACAAATACAGTTGGAGAAGTGGCACCAATACACTTGCTCAGCACAGGGTTGCCACAAACCTTCAATTTGTAAAAAAAATGCAGTATCTGCAAAGCACAATAAAACTAAGTCTGCCTGTCCATGTGATCTTTTTTGGTCTCCACACTTCAACACAGAGATTTTCAACAAACCGATCTAAACTTTTGTCTGATCTGCTCTCACGCCAATTATCTTCTTAATTTCAGTTATTATACTTTTCAGCTAGCAAATATTCATGAGTCCTTTTTAGATATTCCATTTTTCTAATAAAATTCTCCATTGCTTGATCTTTTGATTGAATATATTAATAATAATTTTTTTTTTACAATTTCTCTCTGATAGCCTCTGATAATCATCTGTGAACTTTTTTCTTATCATTTTTTCCTCTTGGTTTTCAGTTATTTGGTCTTCTTTCTGACATGCCTGGTAATATTTTTCTGAATGTTGGCAGGACATCTTGTTTGATGATATTCTATTTCCCCAGAGAATTCTAAATTTATAATTTATCTTTCTTTTTTTTTTTTTTTTTCCTGTTACTAAAGTGAAGACAGATTAGCATGCTTGTAATGATTCAAGACTGATTTTCCATTTTATGGGTCTGGTTTATTTTGCTTTGTCCCTTACTTTCTGGAACAAGCCCTTTGAGGGACTCAAACCACTGTTTATTTTCCAAGGCTCCATCTTTGGTGATCATGGGATGCAAGTTCTGCTGTTAAGGCTTCATGATATTGGTGAAAACTTTGCTTAGTTTCTTAGGCTACCAGCTGCTCACCTTCTGCTTGTCTCCTGAACCCCTGGTCAGTACAGCTTAGGAATCAGCAAATGCTTCGAGAGGGAAAGTACTGCAGAAAAGCAGACCCACCTCTAGAGGGTTCTTTGAAATCTTGGGGCCTCAAATCCTGGCTTCCTTAGTAGCCCCAGATATCAAGTTTTATGTCCCCAGAACCATGAGCTTGCGGCAAAGCTCTATATCTGTGACCCTTGGCTCCTCTCCATTTACAAATTGGCAAATTCCTCAAAGGAAAAAGAGGTGAGAACAAGGGTTCACCTCAATGCATTTCCTTTCTGTCTGCACTGTGGGTCCCTCAAGTCCTGGCAGCTTAAGTTGCTCTCTGATGCATTCAGATAGGATTTTTCTTCTAGTATATTGCTAGTTTTTCTCTTGGGCTCCTTGAAAGATAGGGTTCTCTTTTTGAATATTGTCATCTCTCCTAACAGAAAAATGGTAAGTCATGTTAGTAACTAGTGTCTCATGGAAGCACAAATGAAATTCCAGAAATGGACATTCTTAGAGAATATCCAGCCAGAGCTTCCAACTTTTTAACATATAAGCTCTATTTGTATTGGGAAAAAATACAAATGATTTAAATTTTACCATCTAATTACTTTTGAAACACTGTACTTGAAAAAAAAATTCAAGAATAAAATATTTGAGAAATTGTAGCACAGATGTTGAAGGGTGGATTTGGAAGTCAAACCACTTGGGTTCAAATCCTGCCTTTGCTCCTGGCAAGAAGGTGACCAATGGTAAGTCATTCAATCTGTTTTGGTTAGAGTTTTCCTGTTGATAAAGTGGGATTGATAAGAGTATCAATGTCTTGGGGCAGGATGGGAGAATTAGACAAGTTAATAATTACTATGAAACATGTAGAACCCAAGATCCTAAGTCTGAGAAAGTGTTAATTACACACATAAAACAGTTTGCAGACAAATTCCCTCTTTAAGCTGATTTCAGCTCACAAATCCTATTTTTAAGCATCTGCCGTGGTCCAACCTCCTTACTCTATAGACGGGGGCATGTTTGTGGCACAGAAAGGGGAGGAGACCTGCAAACATACAGCTTGTTAGTCTTAATTCCAGTCCAGGACTAGAATTTCCATTTGATGCATTTCATCGATTAAATCTGGGTGCCCTGGAAGCCAAGCAGCTAATTTCCGTTGAAGGTGCAGGGGTCAGAGCTCCCTCAAACTAGAGATAATTCTCTAATTGCCATGTCGGCCCTGACTTCGTTGTGATCATTAGCAGAGCCCCTTGCTCCGGCTGAGAGAGGAAGGGGAGGCCAGACACATCATTGCTCATCTAAATTTTTAATAATGCTCCGCTCTTCAGATCATCGGGTAATCAAACCCAAATTAGCTCAATACTCAAAGCCAAGAATAACAAGGGGGAGTGAAAGGGATAATGTTTCTTTAATGAAAATTTCATCAATGCAGATTTCTCATTGAATATTAAGGTCTTGGCTTGAAGCCAGCCTCAGAGCAGACTGCTGTGACATTGACCTTTGTCCCTTGGAGGGAGTCACATGCACACTCTGGCTTCACCGGCTCTGTGATGACACAGGTGGTGGTCCTTGAAGCTCAAATGAAGGAAGCTCTGGAGCCCGGGGCAGGTCTGCTCAGGCCCCCCGGTCCTTTCCAGAACGTTTCTCTGCATCTCAGCCCCTCCTTGGCCCCCACCTGCTCATCCTGAGACCCCGCGCCTGGCTCAACAGCAGCTCTGTTCTTCCAGCTGCTCAGGCCAAATCCCTGGAGTCAACTCGGATCCGTCTGTTTTCCTCTCATCGCCGCCGTCCTGTCCATCAGCGGATCCCATCAGCCCGACCTTCCCAGATAAACCCCAAGCGGGGCCGAGGTGACTTTGACGGCACCTTCCTGCCCCGCCCCGTCGTGGCCTCCTCACAGGTCCAGCTGCTTCTGCCCTCGGCCCCAGAGTCGGTCCCCACACGCGCTCCAAGGGGCCGTGTAAAGTACACCCGGAGCACGTCCCTCCTCTGCTCAGGCCCGTCCGCAGCCAGCGTCCTCTCAGGGGCCTGCGAGGTCGCGCACAGACCCGGTCCCAGCACCTCCCTGGCCTCGGCCCCGCCATCCCCCTTGTCTCCTCCCTGCAGCCACGCTGCCCGCTGCTCCTCACACACACGGGCCTCGCGCTGGCCGGGCCCTCGGCCTGCAGCCACCTCCCCCGGGGCCCACTGCCCGGCTCACATCTCCAGGACCCTTGTCGCATGTCACCATCTCCACGAGCCCACCCCCAGCATCCTGTTTAACCCACACCCCTTCTGTCACTCCCTCCACGTCCTGTGATCATCACCTCCAGGCGGCAACATCCCCTTCGTTCCCAGGATCTCTGTCCCTCCAAGCTGACGCATGAGCTCCGTGAACAGGGATCTGGTTTGCTCTCCTTCTCCGCTGCCCAGGAGGGAGCTGAGCACAGGGAAGCTGCTCACATGACTTGCTGGAGAGATACACCCATGACCAGAAGGTCTGCGGTGCCTTTTAGAACAAGCTCACAGTATTAACAGAGCACCTACTGTGCGCCGGGCCGGGTCTGGGCCCTGGGATGTACCAGAGAACAAAGGAGAAACATCCCCTGCCTCGTGGGCGGCCCCGACCTCCGGTGCCCGGACAGACCCCATATCAGCCGGCCCACAGTGGACAGCATCCCTGCAGGCAGAGCCTCAGGAAAGCAGGTCTGAGAAGGGTCCCTCTGAGCTGAGCTCTAAGAATGAGATAAACCCACCACGTGAAGTTGAGGAAGAGCACAATGGCTTAAGTTTTCCAGAAACAGGCAGACCGCCTTCGCCTCCTCAGTAATGGCCGAGGGGGCAGCATGAGCCAAGGGGCCGAGCTCGGCCCTGCGATGCTAATGGCAGCTGAAGCTCATTGACATTTACCAGGCGCCGCGTCACGTATAGGACCTCACTTAACCCCCACGGCAACCTACAAGGTTGTTACTGCTATTAACCTCCTTTTCCAGATGGCGAGGGAAATTAAGTGCCCAGTGTCACATTTCTGTATTTCTCGGCCATCGTCCCCATAATGATCTACAACAAAACACACAAACTCAGTGACTCACCACACCTGACACTTCTCAGCTCATGGAGCTGCAGGTCGTCTGGGTTCAGCTGATCTGAGCTGGGCTCCATTGGGTGACACTGCTGAGGCTCACAGGGCTACTGAGCTGGACCCCAGCCTGGGGATTGGGGTCAGATCAGCCCTGCAAATATTTCACCCTCCTTAGAAGGGCAGCTTCCCAGGGCAGGACCTTGCAGAAGCCAGGAGTCAAGCCCGACCCGGTTAAGTGTACTCACAGCCTCTCCCTGCATCCAGCCCACAAGTGCCGCATTGGCCAAAGCCGGTCACCTGACCATCCCACGTTATTGGGAGGTCTTTGACATCACATGACAAAAGGCAGCTGAAGACCTGGGTGCCACGACCCACTGACCACAAGCTCACATGGGTGGGCACCAGCCGAGTGCTCCCCAGGCAGCCCAGCTCCTCGTCCTCACTCTGACCGTCAGGCAGCAATGACTCACAGTCCTGGGGAGGGGGTGGGTTTTAATCAGGGAGCAACGGGGCACTATACTGGGTTGCATAGTGTCTCCCCCAAAATTCACATTCTCCCAGAGCTTCAGAATGTGACCTTATTTTGAAAGATGGTCTTTGTAGGTGTAATTAGTTAAGGTGAGGTCACACTGGATGGGCGTGGGCCCTCACCCTGATGACCAGCATCCTTGTACAAAGGCCATGTGACAACACAGGGATGACACCACGTGACAAAGAGGCAGAGACGGGAGAGCTGCATCTCCAGCCAAGGAGCACCAAGGATGGCCGGGAGCCACCAGACCTGGAAGGGAGGCTGGAAGAGATGCTCCCCCGGAGCATCCAGCTGTGGAGTCATTGCACATGCTCCCTGGCAAAAAAAAAAAAAAAGCATTAAAACAAAGTGCATTATGGACGGATGCTGTCAGGCTGCTTCATTACACGTATGCAGTCACACCAAGCCAGCAGCCATCATTATTCACATTAAGCAAACTTCCAGCTTCAATGAAGAAATCATCTTCCCACCCTCTTCTGAGACCTGCCTTATGATATCTCTCTCTTAGGGGAAGGTTGCAAGCCTGGGTCTCACAACTCTGCTTCCAAACAGCCCTGCACGGAAAGATAGGGATGCTGGAAGGCTCTCCCCCGACCTCTGACATACACATAACAATATGCATGTTCAAGTCCCATTTTATTCCTTCAAGAATAAAAGAGACCTCATAATATGATAGTAGATTTCTTAGAGGTTATTAGGAAAGTGATAAGAATTATTCTTTTTTTTTAAAAACACGTTTTTGTTTCATGGCAGCAAACTATGAGGCAAAGAAGACATGAACATAACCCTAAGACAAAAAAAAAAAAGTCACTGTTTTTTAAGGAAATATGTAAATAGTAAGAGGGTGTATAACAGTATGCATTTAAGGTTTCCGGATCTTGCCAAAATGAAAATAGGTTTTAAGAAAATCTCTGAAGCATTGCTGTAAACCTTGAATGCATCATGTTCCAATGTCTTGTGTAGACAGGAGACAATCAGGGAATTAAAAGCAATATTTAGGAAGGAATAAAAAGCTGATTACATAACAAATGCAAAGAAGACATTTGGACTATAAAAAGGAAGTCCAGACAAAACAACACTCCTTTTAAAGCTTCAATAACATTAAGATTTTAATTTTAATTCCATGTGTCATTTTCTGCCAAACATGAATAATTACACATGTAGTATTTCTGTGTCTTATAAGAAAAGATAAATGATAAAGAGCAATGAATTTCAGGCTTGATTCAGCCTGTGAAGTGTCCATATTTGCAGAAGCCTTTGCTGGCTTTCCTCAGCATCAGGGGCTCATCCAGCACGCCAGGACCAAGGTGAGTCTTACTGAAGTGACAACAGCATTAAGATGAGAACCTACATCAGCCCCCACTACATCAGCAGTGTTTTGTGCTGGTCAGAGAGGATGTTCTCCACAAGCTCTTAGAGCTGAAGTGTCCAACCCATAAGTTAGTATCTATCAGCCCTTCTCAGATCTTTTCTAGGCTGGTCTTTGTATGAGGCAGACTATCCTGACTACAGCTGACAAAATCCAAATAAAAATTACTAAAAAAGAGCAAAAACAAGTCATGTCTTTTAAAAGCCCAAAGGCAACAGCTTCAGGCATGGCTGGATCCAGGTACTCAAATGATGGTATCAGGAAGTGATCCCTTTCCACTTCCTGGCTCTGCCTTGCCCTCTGCGGGCCCCATTCTCACGCAGGCTCTGCTGTCCTGGCACCTACTCATACCCGCAGCAGCCCTGGGAGAAAAATGGCTTTTCTATCCCACAGTTTCAATAGAAGGCCCAGAACTGAGTCTCACTGAATCACGTGTTTATCCTTTATACAATCTCTGTGGCCAAGGGCATGGAAGCCTCTGATGGCTCAAACTCACTCTGTTGCAGAAAAAAGAATCTGGACTCAAACTTTCGAGGCAAGGCTTTGCTGTTTACAAGAGCTGTGCTGCAGGACAGATGGAGGAGAGCAAACTCATCAGTTGCCAAGTGGCCTTTTATGACCCAGCCTTGGAGGTAACACAGCAAAACCAGCCTTCAGATTCAAGCTTAAGGGCCATGGGCCCACCTCTCCTGGGAGGAGCGTCCAAAACTGTGCAGTCATGTTTTAAAACCATCATACGTGACAATCAGCTCTGCATCCTAAGACTGACTGTTCCTTTTTCCACTTTACTCTTTCCAGTCCCCAGATCACTTCCCTGAATAACCACCTGCCAACAAACTATTGTCTCCAGACCTGCTTATGGGGGAACCCAAGCGAAGATGCTGCCCAGAGCTTCAGCCTCAAGCAACTTGGGTCCCTCCAGGCTTGTCAGATGAGGTTTAGTTTAGATAGACAGGAGTTCTACCTTGAACCTGCTTCCATTAGAATGTGTGGCTGTCTTTGGGAGAAAGCAAACGCAGCCAGAAGTCAATTTCCACGTGAACACACCTGCTGCTTTATTCCACAAAACTACTTTATCATCTTCCACTTTTTCCATTCACGGCTGCCTGCATTCCCTGAACCTCGCATTGTTTGGAAGAGCTTTTAAATTAGTTTTTCATTCTTTCTCAATTTTCTGATGCCTCCGCGCGGGTAAAAGGGAGGTGAAAAATTGCTCTCTCTCCTGGATTTGGCTTCATAATCCCCCCACCGCGGGGCCTGGTTTGACTCAAGCTGTATGACATCTGAGTGGCCCTATTAAAAAGAAACCCCCTGGGAGGTGGAACTTTCTTTCTCTGCTGTTGTTTCACTTTACCCGCATCTACGTCGAACACGCACAGTTCAGAACTGGAGGTCAGCCACAGAGTTGGTTTATTTCCCAATATGAGCCGTTTATTCCGGGCTATTCTCAGCCTCTGCTTTCCCGTTCATTCCTAAAGAAGCAACCTGCACATTTTTAGCTCTAAAGAACAGTTTAAGCATGCTTAAAATTGTCACTAATTTAGAAGTCATTTCAGAGAAAGCCCCTGATTGATTGCCTTTATCTCAGGGGAAGCTATTTTAAAAATGAGTGTGTCACAAGATAGCAGTCGTGCTAGGGTCCCTGAGGACATGAAGACTGTCACCAGGTGGACAGGTGAGGCACAGGTGAGTGTCCCCAAGCTGGCTGGATTCTCAGACAGCCACCAAGTGGCACTGTGGGTTGAGAGGGTGCTGCCTGGTCTATACATGAGGAAACCTAAATCAACAACATCGTGCTGGGTGCTTCCTCTGGGTGCAGAAACTCTTCTAAGGGCATATCAGGTATTAACCCACTTATTCCTTCCAACACTCTCTGAGGATGATACTATTACCTTCAACTTCAAACACAACCAGGAGAAAACTGAGGCTCAGAGCACCCACGTGACTAGCTGGTGGGTGGTACTGCCTCACCTTGAACCCAGAACACTGACTGCAGAGTACAGACCAGTAACAGTCCACCGCCTGTGTGGGTACATCCAAAGGGGCTCTGTTAGGGCGGCCAGAAAAGCACAGGATGCCCACCCAGTTAAACAATGCCTAGTTTTCACAGAAGTGTGTTCCAAATACTGTGCGGTCCTAAACTTTATCTAGTAACCTTGGACTCTGCTAACAAGAAGGAAGGGGTGGTGGCTGGTGGAGACAGATATGTGACTGAGCGTCCAGTGCTGAGGACATGGCCTGGGGCACATAGCTGTCTGGGAATGACCCGGGACAAAGAAATGGCATAGCCTGTGGGACTCACACGGTCACCATGGAGACCTGTAAAAAGTATAATGGTGCAGAGGACACAAGACACTGCTACAGTCATGTGGCCACTTCTAGAAAGAAAGCATTGACCAGTGTCCCGGTGCAGGGACATCGGTCACCTAAATCCATGCTGCATTTGTATAGAGTTAGGAAGGTGTTTTGAAAACGTCCCCCAGATTGTTGACTTAACCTACATCCCACTTATACTATGATTTACTTATTTCTTCCTTTAATTGGAATCACTTTTTTACATAAATGAGTATACAGAACTTGATGTCACAACTCTAAAAGAAAAACCACTATCCCTTGCTATAAATCAAAGGTAACTATAAGGATAAATACATACCTTTAAAAAAAAATCTATTTCACTGATACCGAAACTGGTCTCCCATGTCATGGTTGACAAGTAATATCCACTAGGAAACATTGGTTGAAATAAAGGCTGTTTGGTGCACAAATTTTTCTGCTAGGATACAAAATATTCATTTCATATTTTGATTTAACTCCTTAGGACATCATAATTTTAACTCTCCTGAGTTATTCTTGAGTAATCACTTAAAATCTTAATTTGAGAAACTCAACCAGCCAGAAACACCTGAACACAAATGAGCCCTAAAATTCCAATACGGCGGCCACTTCCCAGGTTGGGTTGTCCTTACCGAGAGCCTCAGGGCTTGTCGCCTAGGAGAAGCTACTGCCTCATCGCAACAAGAATCATCTGGGACATCAGCACTGAAGTGCGTCAGCTCTGAAGTTATCTGGGGGAAGGAGTCCCTAGTTAGAGGTACACCAGTGGCGCAGGGGAGGAAGTTCCTGTAGAAGATCCAATAAGTGGTCTCAGCTCTGCAGGCCTCTATACACTGACCTTTTCTGCCACGTACCCCTGCAGTGCCTTCCCACGTGGGCAGAGTGCACATCCCCGACCTCCCCACTTTGAGCCTGGCTGTGTAACTTGCTTTGGCCCACGTGGGCAGACTTCACGTAGCCCGTGGCAGAGTAGGGGGTTCTATCCCTGTATGACTCGCAATGGCCTCTTGAACTCTGCCCTTCCACCTGTGAGCGTGCCCAGGTATCTGCTCCTCTTCCAGCCAGAGCCCCAGAACAACAGGCAGATGACGCTGAGCCAAGGCCACCCCAAGCCCAGGCGGTCTGCAGCCTGAGCCGCAGCTGACCAGACAAGGCCAGCCAAGACCAGCCAACCCACAGTCAACACTTGCAGACCCTTGAGTGTGAAAATCAATGTTGTAAGTCACTGAATATTCAGCTGGTATATTACACCTCACTAAAGTAGTCAAAACTGGTTAATATACCTTCCTGCTCGGAAAATGCTCCTTTCTTCGTCTGCCCTTACTGGAGACTGGCTCCGAAGTAGCCCCTCCTGCCACGAATAGACAAAAGCCCTGGGTGGTGGGCAGCTGACCAGGAGGGTTTGCTCCTGCCCTCAGTGAGACAAACCACAGGTCATCTCGGTTTTCTCAATTTCTACCTCAAGGGAGGTCAGCCAGGCTCACACACCATCTCCCTTGGGCCAGAAAATGTCCAGCCACCTGCCTCTACACTGGGTGACCCAAGAAGAAAAAGAGAAGAAAGAAGATATTGCCTGGACCCCTCCCATCCTCATCTTCCTGCTCTTTGCTCCCGAAATAAATACCTCAAGAGCACTTTCGCCCCGAGCACCTGAGACAAGACAGAGGTGGGTGTACCAGGGAAGGCATCGATTAGGTGCTGTTCACAGACCCACTTCCCTCTCTGTGAGAGGCTGTAATTACACTGCTGTGATTCTCCAGCCCAGGAAATGCTAAATGGAAATGTGTCGGCTGGTTTTGAAAGAGCTACCCAAAATAACATCACAGGGAATGGATCTTTTGATAAAATATTCCTAAAGGGTTGTAAGCTACAAAAATATTTTCCACCCCCAAATCGGCAGCTTTTGCCTCCTATTTCCAGATTGATATTCCAGGAATTTTTTAAGTTGCAAAACATGCTCACTGCTTACCTGCCCCCTCCCCGTGAGCTCTTTTGAATTTTGCAGTTCATTTAAAACCTGAGACTGATAACTTTGTCAGTGCTGAGTCACCAGTATAGGAATGGCCCTATATATTTTCAAGCTCTCTAGGCAGAGATATGGGCCCTGGAACCAGCGGAAAAGTGACACTCAGCATTGCCTGAGACTGAACACAGCAAACCCTGTGGGCCCAGCCAATCTGTCTGAGATTGAGTCTTTTTTTTTTTTTTTTTTTTTTTTTGTAGCTTTTCCTGGTGACCCAAAAAGGGAGTCTTTCTGGCCACCTGTCAGCATCTCGACGAGCCAAGAAATATTTAACAAGTGTCCTGGGAACGTTTTAGGACTTATGAAAGAAACCCAAGGAGAAATCACTCTCTTTTGGGAACCCACAAGATTTAAGCAAAGACAAGATTGTAAAACCTACAAGAAGTGTGTGTGTGTGTGTGTGTTGTTACCGTGGCAGAGGAACGTGTTAAAAATTCCACTGCCTCCAGAAAAGGGCTTCCATTATCAATTGTGTTTTTTTGATTCACTATTCTTGCTGCCCCAGCTAGACCACAGGTGCTATGACTTCAGTCAAGTTTGTTCATTGTCTTAGCAGCATCTACCTCCTCTTGAATCCGAGACTAAGATATCATCGGTCAGTTCTGGCCGACGACTTAGTTAGAAAGCCTGAGAAGACACATCTCAGGGTGGGCTGAGGGAGTTTCAAAGGCGGCAGAGTCTTCATTTCAGGAGGCATCATCGTGTTCCCTTGCACAGGGGTTATATTTTCTCACAAGTTGACACTACTTTCAGGCAGGAGACCCAGGAGTGAAATATGACGGATGTTTCCTGTCGAAGCCACGAGTGACCAGAATGTAAACCTGAGCTGGGCTCTCCATCTGTGCCTGGTCTGATGCAGCGGCTGGAAGAGGCCCCATCCTTAACAGTCTGAAATAATTTGTGGTCTCAGACAGAGGACAAAGTGGAGTAATCTTTCAGTATTAACCTGTGGAGGCCCTACGCACACATACACACATACACAGGCCCATATTCTACAATACGACCATTTTTCAATGAGTGCCTGAAATGGGGACTTTTCTTCCTTCTCTGTTTTAACTTAATATATCAGCTTTGTGCCCAATTGGATTATTGTTTCTCAGGTCATGTTTTGAGATAGAATTCACACACCATAAAATTCATCATTTTCAAGTGTAACGTCCAGTGTCTTTTGGTGTATCCCCAAAGTTGCGCGATCATCACCTCCATTTAATTGCAGAACATTCTAATCACCCCAAAAAGAAACCCCATGCCCATTTGCAGTCATTTCCCATTCTTGTCTTTCCCCCGCCCCTGCCAACGACCAGTCTGTTGTCCGTGTCTATGCCCATTCTGCATGGAGCATGTAAATGACATCACACCACATGTGGTCCTTTCTGCCTTGCTCTTTTCACTTAGCCTGATGTTTCCGAGGCGAATTGATGCTGTGGTACCTCATTTCTTTTCAATACTTTATCGAATGGATATACCACCTTTGTTTATCCATTCGTCAGCTGATGGTCAGTACTGAGCCCCTTAATGAGAGTTTTTGAAGCTTAAACTCAGTGGCCCCTTCCACGTGAACTTGAGGACGGCTTTAGAGTGTGGCTGTCACCTGGTGCAGAATGAGATGGTGACAAGCGTTCATCAGCATTGGCTGATCTCTCGGGTGCAGAGATGATAAGACTGCTAAAAAGTTTCTTGGTGATGCGGGAATGGCATTGGTCCCATTTCGAAGACCTGTGTTTTTGTTGTTGATTTTGCCAAGTGATTTTCAGGAGCAGTTCCACTGGTCCCCTCAGTCCCTGCCCAGGGATCGTGTAGATGTGTTACTCCCCCCGCAGGAGAGGCGACTCCTAGGAACTGAAGCAGCTCTGGTGACTGAGGGATGGAATCCTGAGCTTGGGCTCTGAAAAATCACTACAAGGTCTGTGACATTAACCACACTCATCACTGGTGATGGAGGACAGTGGGTACCCGCTGCTCTCAGAGTCCTAAATCTTCCTCCTCTGGAAAGGGGCAGTGAATTCCCCCAGTCTTTTCCTCTGGTTTATATCAGATTCTGAGGCTCAGGCTGGTTCTAACCTGGGCTGAGCGGGCTCGGGGTAGGTCAGGGCAGCGCCTGCATCTCTGGAGGCTGGTGAATGAGCACACAGAAAGCCGCCTCCTCAATCTCTGACACGATGCTGAAGACGCTTATTTCACGTTGCCCTTTCATCACTGCCCTGACTGCACTCACATCAGCATGTTACCTTCCCAGCGCTGTCACAAAGGCAGCCCTTTTGGAGAATGGGCTCAGGAACGGATCCCCCCTCTCTGAGTCCTCGTTTCGGCTCAAAGCAGCATGTGATTAGGTTCCCAGGGGTCTCACCATGGATAAATGCTAGGCAGTCACTTAGAAGCAGGATTGTGTGGAAGTCAAGAGGACAACTGCCTTATTCTCTGAGGGCTGAAGACAATTTTCCTCCTTGTCCCATAGCACAGGGGCAGCTAACAGATGGAGCTGCCAATTGTCAGAAAACAGGCAGCCCCGCTGGGATGGGCGCTCAACACTTGCTGAGCTGGGCACCGTTCATCAAGGCCAGTGTTGTCTCTTGGGTGTCACATCCAAGTTGGCTGCTCTGCTGGCCGCTCTTCAGATTAGCCCCCTGAAACAAATTCCCTAAAACTGACTCTGCTGAGTCCCATTCCAGAACTTGCCATCATTTCTAAAGCATACAAATCTCCTTGAGAATTTTTTAAATTGCCACCAGCATCACTGTTTTGCAGCTGCCCCGTGACAGATTTCCCAGGTTTCCAAACCTGCATTTATCAAAACTGAAAAGATCTGAGCTTAAAATCAAAAGAACCAAATCATCCTGCTCTCTGAAGCTGAGAGAAGCATTTATTTGGGATTATGGCTGTTCAGAAATAAAGGCAGTTTTGCAGTCATTTTATTTTAGGTACTTGCAAGGACAAAGGTAAGTGTTCAGTTGAAAGGGAACTAACCGATCGGTCCTGCAGTCGTTCTGCAAGCATTTGTTAAACAACTATTCTGTGCAAAACTGTTAGGTGTGATAAAGCATGTGAAAAAAATGGAATTTAGCTCCATTCAATGAGGCAAATAATGACATACTCCAGCCGGGCATCAACAGTTCTGCTGGACTCTGAGACACGTGCAGATCTGGTCGCTGTCGGGATGGTGGAGTAAAGCCGTGCATTCACTAAATTAGTAACGCTAATTTAATAAAGATTTCGCGCTAAATAAAGGATGAGGTAGCACTGGACACAGGCGAAGGTGGGAGACACCTGCATTTCCTGCAAGTTCGCTCAAGGAGACTGGTCCTGGTGTGACAATCATGGGGTGAGCACTGCCTCTAGAGTCAGACCTCTTGGGAAAAAGCTGGCGCCACCCGCTACTCACTCTGATGTGCACAGGACATAGAGACGCTCTGTGCCTCAGTTTCCCCATCACTGATAACTGGGTACTGGTACCTAATTCATTGTAAATGAGATAGCGCGTGTCAGAGCTGCTGAGAGCTGTGTCTGGAGCACAGAGGGGGACGATGGTGGCTGTCACTACCTCAGAGTCATGGCAGGTGTGGGTTTCCACTGGCTCTGCTGGTAACTCTGTCATACGCCACAGTCAGCAATGATGTCCTGAGAAGGACCTGCTGGGCAGGGACGTGGCACTGCAGACGTGGTACCAGCCACAGTGTGGGACAGCAGTGTCCTCCCCTCCCTGACTATCACTGCACAGGGTCGGGGTGACTCCATGTGCAGAGTCGGGGTCGGAGTTCCTGCCCTCCTGGCTGGTTACAGTCCGTTTGTGAAGGCAATGAGCTGATAGGAAAAGTCAAATAAATGTTAAAATGGAACTAAATGCTGCAGCAGGAAATCTTTGTGACTTGTGCTCAGAAAAGGCAGAGTTTCTTCGCCAGGGACAATTTTGCCCCTCCTCCCCCAAAACAGGGGACATTGGGCAACATCTGGAGACATTTTTGTCGTCACAACTGGAGAGGATGCTACTGGCACCCGCTGGGGAGAAACCAGGGACGCCGCTACACATCCGACACCGCGCAGGACGGCCCCTCACAGCAGAGGGTCATCCAGCCGCAAACGCTGCTAGTGCTGAGGCTGAGAAGCCCGGAGACGAGAGAAGCAGAAACATCTGGTTTATTGGAGGGGGCGTGGATTAGCCTGGGTCTCGGAGGACACGAAAGTCAGCGACAGACAGGAGAGAGAAGCCTTCCAGGTGGGGGTCACAGTGCCAGTGGGGATGAGGAGGTAGGAACGCGAAGGCAGCGGGGCCGGCAGGCGCGGCTGGATGGGCAGCGATGCAGGTGAGGATGGGCAGGGGGCTGCGTGGCTTCTCTGCCGGCATCATTCTCTCCTCTTCTGGTACCAGGTCCTCAGGCTTCCATCGGGGAACTCACACTTCCGGTTGCTGTGGTCCAGGTAGGACTTCCAGCGTGTCCTCCCCAGCCCAGAGGTCAACACGTGACCCAGACAGACCAGTCATGTCCTCCCCTGGGGATTTGAATCATGAGCAGAGTGACACAAGGGCCCAAAAGTTTGGAATAGATTGACTGTGATGGTGGCACAGGAGACCCCAGGAGCGGCCCTGATGCCCACCACCCCCCAGAGAAAATCCCCCAGTGCCTCTTCCCATCCTCTGTTTTGAACATGGTCTGATGATGCCGGAGCCACAGCAGCCATTCTGAAACCCTGAGGTGGAAGCCAGAGGATCTCAGAGATGCAGAGACAGAGGCTTTACATCTTTGGGTGAATGAGTTGCCTTTTGAAACTTACGTCAGTGTTTCTCAAACTTTCACGTGCACGTGAATCATCAGGGGCTCTCGTGGGAATGTAGGGCTTTGCTCACTAGGTCTGAGGTAGAACCTGAGATTCCAAATTTCTGCAGGCTGCTGACGCTGATGCTGTTGGTCCGTGGACCCCAGTTTCGGTAGCAAAGGTGTGAGCCACGTTAACTGGATGTTCTGTTACTTGTTGCCAAAAGCATCCTGACACTTAGAATCACCTGCACACTCGCCCTGCCCACTGGGTGGAATGCAGAATCTCAGCTTCTCACCAGTTGGACACACCCTCCTCTACCTGTGGGAGGAGCCAAGGCAGGTACGTGGTGGGAGGAGAAGATGGTCCTCCTTGTCACTGCCCTTGTCACTGTCACTCCTTTGAGGGGGTCTCTCTCTCCTGCCCCAGAGCCCCTGACACCCCAGCTTATTTCTGCTTGTCCCTCGGGTCTCAGTTCAGATGTCACCTCCTCAGACAGCACCTCTTCCCAGGCTCCTCAAGGCTGGGGACACCATCCATCACCATGGACTGGGCTGTTTACTCCTGGGTCACACTTTGTGGAGGACAAGCCCAGGGGACAGGGATGGGGCCCCTTCCCCACTGTGTCCCCCACGCCAGGTACATGGCAGGGCTCAGGGGCGTGAGCTGAGGGACAGAGGATGGAAGGGGTGGGGACACGGTGCTGAGCCGGGGGAGTGACGACGGGGGTGGGGGGCGTGCATGACAGACGTGGGCTCCCCTCTCCCCGCTGTCCTGTCCCTCAGCCCCGGGTGGGCACTTGCTCTTTGTGATTTGCCAAGTTCCTGTCACTAAAAAGGTCTAATCAGGCCCCTTCTAACCTCCCTCCCTCTGTCCACTTTCCTGCCTCCCGGAGGACCGCACCACCCTGCCCATCGAAGAGACTAAAGGAGTTTTCCAGGACAAGCACATGCCGGTTCCCCCATCTGACCGTCTTCCACCCCTCTGATGGGAGACCCCCGGCCCCTCCTGCACGTCACCCTAATTCCTCCAGTCTCCTGGGTGAAGACTGGAGCCAGGGCTCCAGCACGGCTTGTATTTCTCAGACTCTGTGAGCATCTGGACCACCTGGGGGCTTGTTAAAACTCAGATGCCAGGCCCACCCAGAGGTTCTGATCCAGTGGGTCTGAGGGATGGGCTGTGAGAAGTGGCAATTTTAACAGGGTTCTGGGAGCCTGATGCTGCTGGTTTGGGAATGACACTCCGAGAACCACAGCTCTGCAGCCTGTCCACCCGAGACGGTGACCATCGGGTCATGAGTCACCTTCTCTCTTCCTCACTCGGGACCCTCTGGTGCCTGCAGGGCACTGCAGGATGGGATGGACTTGACTCCCCATCCCCTCTGCCCACCCTCCCCTCTTCACATGGCCCCAGCTGCACTGCCTCCTTCCTGCTCCTCACCAAGGACCAGCAAGTTCTCTCCTGCCTCAGGGCCTTTGTACCTGCTGTTCCCTCTGCTTGGGGTACCCTTCCCAAGACTCAGTCACCTCCTCCAAGAGGCCCTCCCTGCCCACTTACATGACCTCGTTCATCAGTTCTAGTGTCCTTTCTAACTACTATGAGCTCCCTACCCTTCAAACAGTGGTTGTTCAGTGACTGTGGCTCATCCTCCAGACGAGAACAGGCTCCATGAGACCAGCCAAGGGCTTGGTTGGGTCCCCTGCCCTGTCCCGGCACCCGGAGCACTGCCCAGCAGGGGCGGGTGCTCAGTAAGTACGCGTTACTGCAGGACCCAGAGGCCGGGCCCTTTCCTCTCACCTCCTGGGTCATCTTTCTCTTGTTGACTGGGGATGGCATTTCACCCACTTGCTTTATTGTCTTAGATCACAGACCCTCAGAACGCTGCTGGGTGAAACCCCTCGTTCTCAAAAAGGAAGCCAGGAAGCGGCTTCTCCTTGCTCTGGGACAGGCACAAAAGGCCCCTCCGCCCCTGAGAAGGTGCCCGGGGCTCAGGCACACACGGCGGCCCGGCAGTGACCTCTTGTTCCTTTATTTGTCCCTTTTCTGGCTCTCAGCAAGCCAGCCGCTCTCCCCTGGCTTTCATTTCCACCCATTTAAGTTGGAGAAAAATTAAGAAGAAATGAGATGCACTTAAGAAAATGCCTTGAAAGGTTAGCAGACCACCCAGGGGAAGAAAATGGGCTCCCTTTGGGGTCTTTGTGATTATCAATTATTTATTGAGTCCTAATTATGTTCCTGGTGCCACTAAGACAGAAAGGAGGCAGGGTTCCTGCTCTGAGGGCTTCCCAGAGGGGACAGTGTGTGGGGCTAAAAAAATTTACTCTGGGACTGAGGCAGGAAGACCACAGTATAGCCATCTTGGAAAAGGACCGAGAAACAGCCTTGAGCAGACAGGCCCCGCAAGCCCAGAAAAACATGAGTCTTTGAAACAATAAGCAGAGACCCACAGGAGTAAAAGATTAACTCTCTGCTCCACCGATGTACGTACATGGTTTCCAAAGGACAGAAGTGGGACTATAAATCCGCCACATAGCAGAGTCGTGGAACTCCCAATTCCCTGAAAGACATAGACAAAGGCCTGACACATGTTCCTAAAAGTTTTTGCAGAAAGCAGACCCCCCACCAAATGAAAACTACTGACCGCAAGCACGCAGCCCCCAGACCAGCTAAACCCGGAAGGTCGACGATGCTCAAGACTTCATCTTGTTGCCAACCCGGCCAGAAACCAAGCGCAAGCTGGCCGGGCCCCCTCCCTCCCGCCGCTTTTCAAACCCCTTCCCTGAGAGTCCCCTTGGAGTCGGCACCCTTTCACCCTTCCCTCTGTGCACAAGCTACCCTTTCAATAAAGAGTGCTGCTTGCCTAAGAATCATGTGGGAGCGATAATCATTTCTGCGGCGTTGCTGAGCACCCAGAGAAAGCTCGGTAAGAGAAGCGGGTTCAGTCTGCCCAGCGCACGGCAAGCCAAAATGCTGAGATGCTGCGGTTTGCAGCAAAGAGAGGGCTTATCCTCAAGGCAGCTAAGCCCAGAGGCAGGAAAACAAACCTCAATTCTGCCTCCTGGAATGCACAGGGCTCTGGGTACTTATGGGATAAGGACTAAAGCAGCAGGGCGGTCCCAGCATGAGGGGGTGGGGGGCGAGGGGGGCGAGGGGGGCGAGGGGGGCGTGGGGAGACGAGCAGTAATTGTCCTTCTGTGCAGGTGTAACTAACCTAAGGGCCTCTGCAGAAGCGCACGGAGCAGGGAGCCCAGCTGGAGGGTGGGTGGGTGGTTCCATCCAGTCTTCACCAGCTCAGCTCAAACGAGGCACAGCTGACTCCAAGTTCCTAGAAAAATAACTCCGGTAAACATCTTATTGTTTAGCCCACGTGCCCTTGGAGGGCGTGCAAGTCGTAAAACGACCTTGATGAGTGAAGGCAGGTGATACGGATTTGACTAATCATCACGCACGGTTTCAAAGCGTTCCAGCTAAATGATGGTGAAGCATCGTGCCTCCAGGCTGCCCTATGCCTCTATTATCTTTTTATTTTTAATGGTGTTCATTTATTTTCTGATATAAAAGGTAATAGAAAGTTTATAACAATTTTCTATAAAATGCAGCAAAAATAAAACTCAACTCTAGGATTTATTGCACATATAAAAAGTCTACTTGGTTTATAAAATCAAGATTTAGTTTGAATATGTAGTCTTCAGATTCTGCCTCGATTTTTTACCTCTCAGTTTATCACAGACATTTCTCTGTACCATAATGTCCTCTTCAGAAATACCAACTATGAAATATTCCATCCTGTGCATGTGCAATGATTCCTCTATTGCTGGTCCATAAGGCTGTTTTCTCTTTTTCTTTTTTGTTTTTGGTCAGTATGACTAACACTGCCGTGAGCATCCTTAGTGGGGAATCTGGAGTCACTCCTGTGATGGTTTAAGTCCCTGATGGGGAAGAAGGAAAACCCAAGCCCACGCTGGACGTAAATCCCAGGTGTTCTCAGGGCTCTGTCTGCAGAGGGGAAGGGGGGTGAGGAGACGTGGGTGACCCCCGGGAGCCACACCTGTGCCCCCCGCCCTCCCCCAGTCTGTTCCCCAGTCCTGCTTCTCAGTGCAAACCCAGGGCTGGGTGTGGCGCTGCGGACCCAACCTGCCAGGCCAGGAACCACTGGGCCACGGGAAACCCTAATAACCTGGTGCAAATTAGCTTCTTAAAATGTAGCCTCTCCATGTGTTCTTCTTATTTTTTTGTTTAATGTAAGAGAGTGTCTGTTCCGGGGCAGATCCAGGAGGCTCTGAGCTCCCCCTGAGAACAGAAGCTCCACAGAGGCAGAAACAAGACTCTGGTTCTTGTGTCCCCACCGTGAGTGGACAGAGGGGACCCCGGCCCCTCAGAGTCGCTGGTGGGGAGCCTACCCCCCGGGGACATTTCTCTCTCACACTTCTCACAGCAGGTGGAAGAATGGTGGAAAAATTGGACACCTCCTGTTTAATATTGACATACCCATAAGGCTCTTTGTTGTAAGAAACCAGCTCATGTATTTTAAACCTCATTTTCATTTAATATAAAAGCACAAATTTTCGTTCCGATTGCATAATACTGATGCACTGTCATCGCCACAACGTCTCCTTCAAGAAGAAAATGCTCCACATGGTGTCATGGTACCAATGTCCCTGGTCAAGGATCCTGAGTTTTCAAGACATTTTAACTAGACTTGACACCATTTTCTTGAATCCAGGACTCCTGAAACTTCAGGTATGAGGCAGGAATCTTTGATTGCAAATCGTAGAAAGACTTAGCTTTAAGAAAAATGTTTTTAAAGAAGTGCGTTGGTTTCATGACCAGACGGAGCAGCCAGGCCCCGCAGCACCTCTTGGGGCAGCAGTTGGTGGTGAGCTGTTCCCATTGCTTCTCCCTGGACCCTGATAAGCAGGAACAGAGCCCCCCGCCCCCTGCACCCACTTCTGCCCCCAAAGATGAGCAGCGATGATGACGGTCATGGTTCCCTAATGATAAACCCCACAGTGAGAACTGTCACCAGGAGGGGACACAGTTGGGTTCTCTGCAGCGAAGACCTCAGGGGAACTAGGAAACGAAATGATGTATGAGCTGGAGTGGACGGACCGGCCTCGCTGTTTGCTGGTCGCTGGGAAGAGGCGACCCCAGGACTGACAAATGCTTAGTGAGAAATGGTTGGAAAAGTAGAGCATGAACTGAAGCCTGACACCTGAACAGACTTTCTCCGCATAGTGGGGCTTCGTGAGCCTTTGACTATCCTATCGGAGAAAACAAAACAAACACACACCAGGGGAGGTGCTGGTGCCTGTCCCTTGGGAACGTGTGCCAACAGAGGACAGCGGTCAGGGATGTGGCGTCTAACATAGAGATGCCCAGGGCAGGGAGGAGGAGAAGACAGGCTGTTTCCACAGGTGCTGCGGGCAGGTGATGGGGATGCTCTGAGTGCTGCGTGAGTTCCCACACAGGGCTCTGTATCCGTTAGCTGTTGTCCCAATGAAGCTGCCTGACAAACCACCCCAAAACCACCCCCAAAAAACACAATTAGCATTTGTTTCTCATTCTCATGACTGCACATCTGCTGGGGTTCCTCCCATCCAGGCCAGGCCTGGCTTTTCTTGGCGTCAGGCTAAGGGCTGGGTCCAGGTCTGCTGCACCACAGTGTCTCTCCTCCTCCTGGGACCAGTGGCGACCAGAGGCGTGTTCTTCCCACAGAGGAGGCAGGAGCACGGGAGGCCAAGACCAGCCGGGCAAGCACACGCACCCTCTGCCCACCTCCCACCAGCCAAAGCAAATCACACGACCATGTTCAACCCCAATGAGACAGGTGAAGAGACTCCCCATCCAGAGGGGGAGCCACAGAGTCACTGGGCCAAGGGAAAGGATCCAGGGAAGGAAGCCTGAAGGCTTAGGATGATGACTTTCAACCATGCAGCCTCCGTAGGGGTCAAAGTCCCCATCCCGGGCGCGTTTCCAAGGAAACGGAATCCTGGACCCAGGGTCTTAGAGCAAGCTCTTTCTTTTCTCCCTGATGAAATTTCCAGATCTGTGAAAGAGGGCCAATGATGTCACATCAAATCGTATCACATAAGTTTGTTTAAAGTTTAAACAAGCAAATGCTAGAGAAGTGCTCACAGCGGGGCCGGGCACCCGGGGCAGATGTTAACATCAGCTATTAGCATCCCTGTTAACACTCAGAGTTGTAGGAATTCCCCTGAACCTCTCATCAGAGAAGCATTCCCCTGACAATGTGCTTTTTCTTTAGTGTGAAGGAAACTGTCGCGGGGTGGGCTGCTCCCTCTAGGAGAGCGTGGGAGGGGGAGGGCCGGTGGGGCCACCCAGCCTGGGCTTCAGCCCCACCCCTGCCACCGACAGCCGTGGATCCTAAGCAAGTGCCCCACCTCTCGGAGCCTCACTTCCTCGTCTGTAGAATGGGTATACTCTCGGGCTCCCGTGTCAGGATGAAATGCGCTGAGGTGTACGGTGCTCACACAGCCAGGCAGCGGGGACAGCGGGCAGACAGAGTGCTGACGGAGGAGTCAGAGCTGGACCTCGGGCCTCGGCTCTGCCACCCGTCACCCGGGGGAGGGGGGGGATGGAAAAGTCCCTCTGCCTCCCTGAGCCTCATCTGCCCCCCATGCAAGGAGGCGACTGGACCAGTCGGCCGACGGACGTCCCTGCAGGTCTATGGTG
Source organism: Camelus bactrianus (assembly GCF_048773025.1). Classification (NCBI taxonomy): domain Eukaryota; kingdom Metazoa; phylum Chordata; class Mammalia; order Artiodactyla; family Camelidae; genus Camelus; species Camelus bactrianus. The sequence continues at coordinate 22,166,742 of NC_133557.1, forward strand.
CCATCCTATCCCAAGACCTGGGCACCGTTCACCGTGTTCAGTGAAGGACAGACCTGGGCCTGGGCCAGGCTCCCCCAGGTCAGCAGCGTTTAGCTCAGGCCAGGGCCACATTTCTGTAACAAAGGCTGAGTTTCACAGACAAGATTTCCGAGGGTTTTTTTTTTTTTTTTCTCCCTTCACCGAGTGCGCCCTCTCTCTGTCTGCGGGCGGTTATTTAGACATCTGCCTGCAGGCGCCTCTCAGAGAAAGAACAGGAGGACCTCGTTCAGCTGGAGCAGCCTCTATACTCCCTGCCCTGCTGGCCTGGGCGCCTCCCCTGAGTGACGTTCCCCCCATGGGCCTCACACCCGGGAGGGAGAGAGGAGCCAGCCAGGCGCTCGGTGGCCCTTCCCTGCATCGGCTTTTTGGGGCCAGGAGAGGCCGGCTCTGAACCCAGATGACAGGCAGCCTGGTTGTAAATCACTCCTGCCTCCTTTGCCAGGAAGTCCTAGGTCAACTTTAAACCTAGAGTTGTAACTTTGGTTTCAACTCAGTGAGTGACACGTCTTGGCCAATTAAATGCCTCAGTGGCATCTCTGATCACTGTTTCCCGCGAACCTTGTCTCTCATACTGATGTGGAAAAGTGACAGTGACATGTCCCCAAATGACAGTAAATGGCCCATTTTAATCATAGCTTCATAGGCCCCAGATGATTTTTATTGTAATTTGGTAGTGAGGCCATTAAGAAGAGGCAGAGTCAGTTCTGGGCCATCAATGACTTTAGTTTTTAATAACTTTTTAATAACTCAGAGCAGGCAGAGATGGGTCCCCGGCAGGAGTGTTGAGTCAGCGGAGAGCTGGCCTGGAACAGGCCCTGGGCCTGTGCATTTGCAGGAGTCCACGTGGCGTCCCCCACAAAAGCAAGACGGAAACGACAGGTGTCTGCTCAGTACACCTGCCGGGACTACCTGAGGATGTGAACACCAGATCGGGCCGCATGTGACGGGCATCGCTAGGCCATGACGCTGCCGGGACTGCAGGCACAGGCGGGGCCCAGACCCAGACCTTTGGAGCAGAGATTCCAGCCAGCGGTGACTGTGCCCCCAGGGACATTTGGCAATTTCTGGAGACACTTTTGGTTGTCACAACTGAGGGAGGGAGAGATGCTACTAAACATCCCATAATGCTCAGGACAGTCCCCACGACAAAGACCCATCCTGCCCACAATGTCAAGCTTGCCGAGGGTGAGATGCTTTGATTTACAGCCACAGTGAATATTTCACTCCATTGTCTGCATGTTGCCAGAAATGACACACGGCTGGAGGCCTGGCTTTTCATCTGGGTATCGCCGGCTTCGTGCAGAACCAACACCGTGCATAAATCTCTTCTCCTATTTGCTCTCTGGCTTTTCTCACAGGAGCCTGAGCTAGGGGGTGGGGGTGGGGGCGGGGATGGGGGCCACTTTCGCCAAGAGCCGCAGAGCTCAGGGTGATACGAGACACCCTGAGATCCCGCCTGCCACAGCGCAGTGAGACTTTAATGGATGAAATTAGCAGTCTCACCAACATTAACAAATTCCTCACAGCAACTGTGACGTTTGTTTGGTAAAAGCGATCACTAGATGTGTGCAAACATTCCACGTGCTGTGGAAGGGCCCCGGGCTCTGACAAATGATAAATGAGAAAATTAGAGGCTTTGGGAAAATGTAAATATCATCCTTTGTAAGTCTGTCCTGTGGCAGGAAAAAAAAACCGTTTCCCCAAAGCAGCGAGGCCCCCCCTCCTGGTCTCTTCCCGGGAAGATGCGCGTGACTGCGGTACGCATGTAGTATGTTCACTCCTCTTGCTTCGCCTTCCGTGTCCCTACCAGCGCCTTGGCAAAATGTGGGAGGAAAAGGCTGTAGCTTCAGCTGATTTTCCTCTAATTCAGTGTTTCTCAAACTCTATTTCATTATCACCCCCTGAGGAGCCATTTCAGACTTTTTTTCTTAATCGCCCTTCATGAAATTTTAATAAGACAGGAACACCAGACAATGGTTTATGTACTGTAGGTACATCTGTGTTTTTGCACAAAGAAAGATTATTTTTCACCCACAAGAACCAAGTTCTGTGCCCCTGGGAGCAGTATAACCTTGCAGAGAATGTATGATCTCCATTCATTCATTCACCCAAACACGCAGCAGGTATGCACCTGGTGCCTACTCTGGGCCCTGGGGACATGGCCTGAGCAGAGCAGGTGGCCCCGGTCCTCATGGAGCTGATGTAGTGGGAGGAAGGACAGGAACAGATCACAGGGTGAAGATGCAGCCCATCCGATGCAGGGCGATGCCGTGGAGACGATAAAGTAGAATAATGGAAGAGGGGGTGCTGAGGTGGGCTCCAGGTTGACCAGGCCGCCAGGGAAGGCCTGGCTGATGAGGTGACATTTGAGCTGAAGCTGGAAGGAAGGGAGGGCACGGCCTGGGGTTTGGGGGAGCAGGTGTTGCAGGCAGAGGGAACAGCAGGTTCTAGATATTTCTCTACCCAGTGATGGATCATAGCTCCTGACACACATCTGAGGACCTTCAGTCCCTGAGGAGACAGGAGGGTGTCAGCCCAGAAAGGCCCTGAGTTCTCTCAGTGTCCTGTAGGCAGGGGCACCTGGGTTCTGTGCAAACAGCATTTGGGAGCCTCAGAGAGGCCCAGGTCCCGGCTGAGGGCAGGAGTGGGCACAGGGAACTCAGCCCTGACCCCACTGTTACTAACTTAGGTCCAGCTGCTCGCCACTCGAAAATCAATACCCAAGGGGCAAGTGTTGGTGGAAAGGAAAGTTGCTTTTAATCAGAAGGCTGGCAATCTGGGGAGAAGGCAGACTCATGTCCCCGCAAAGCCATCTTCAAAGTTTTCAAGGGAAAAGGGGAAGTAATCTCAGTAAATCACTGAGATAGGGGGTGGGACTCAGATCCATCCCCCACTGCGTGCAGGTTTGTCCACGCCTTGTGATGTTTCTTTAGATGCTGTCTTGTTCACATAGTTCGTTTGTGAGATCACTGAAGGGGAAGCTGGGAAGAGATCTAGTCCTCTGTTAATTACTGACTCTCCACTTCTACCTCTTTGATCTCCAGAAAGAACCAACAGGTTAGGCAAGGTATTGTGTGATCAAAAGATCTGAAAAGTGCCCTTGGGCCAGAGATGAGTAGAGCCTTGGAGTGCCTGGTTTAAGGTTAGTTACAATACAGTTTTGCTACAGTGACAAGAAAAGGGGTTTCCTGCTGAGGGCAGTTTCCTGCAAAGAGCTGCTTACAGATCTACCTAACCGCCCCCATCAGATATCATTCCATTTCTAGGGGATTAGGGACAAAGGTCTACCTTCTGTAAGTGCTTCGTGCTGTGAAAGGGTGTCAAGGTCTTAGTGTGAAAGGTATCGACGAGGGTTTGAAGCATCTCTTTGCTGACAGTTTTAAAGTTGCCCCCTTACATATACAGGCAGAACAAGCTACAATTATTTTGATGCCCACAAAGACACAGACTATTATGAGCAATAGTGTTAACCCATTCTCTTAAAGCCAGTTCTCAAAATCCTGCTGGCCGTCGATTCAGTGCTGCCCAAGACGGAACGGCGTGCGTCGTGGCTGCAGTCTGGTCCTCACGCAGTTGGCTTGTTCCCTCAGGGGGGCACTTACACTATCTGTGAGACAGCTCAGGAAGGCGCATCAGACACTGAGCGTGTGGCTCCGTTGTTCTAATCCTTAACTGCCTGAACCTGCTCTTTTGTGACTCAGGGAGGCCTGGGAGACTTCGGCTTTTCTACAAACAAGAGTCAGGGGTCATGGAGGGGCCTTTGTACTTGGGGGCGGTGGGGGGAGGGCTACAAAATTCTGCGCAGTTTCACAACCACCACCAGTGCCCGGAAATATAGGACATAGGCTGTGACTTAAAACATACTTTAAGCATGATGTACGGCCCCTGCTTGCATAAACACGGCGGGTTCCTCAGATCCACCCCCCCCAACCCCCTCAAAGCACGGTGCCAGGGTAATTAAGAGAAGCATTTCCTTTTTCTAACTTGTTACTCTTTCCTTCAGGCACTGAGGCAGTTTGGGATTAAAACGTCAGGAATATGATGTCACGACAATAAGCAGACGACTGGTCCAGCGTGGAAGAAGGGGCACCTGCAGGGCAGCAGAGCAGCGGGGCAGCAGGTTCAATACCAGCCAGGGGCACCAGTCCTAATCCCTGGAACTTGTAAATGGGACCTTACTGGAGAGTCTTTACACGTGGAATTAAGGATTCTGAGATGCGATGATTACCTAGGTCATCCAGGTGAGCCCTAAATGCCATCAGTGTTCTCATGAGACGGAGGCAAAGGGGGACGGTGCAGGGGAGGCAGAGACCATGTGGGAGGGAAGGACAGATCTGACTCCAGGCTAGATCTATTTCTTTCACTTGAACCTCTGGATCTATTGCTTTTGCTTCCAGTTAAGAATGTTGCCTAGAATCTGAAATACACAGGAGAGCCCATTCTCAAGGCTCTGACCTTTAAGGGTAGCACACTTTTCCATTCATAAAGAGATTTAAAAGTTGCAGAACAGAGAATAACATTTGTCTTGTTGGAGGTTTACAGGAACATCGTGACCTCTGTGAACAGCTGCAGGAACAAAGGATTCCAACACCAAGAAGTTTGCAACAAACCAACCACACTCTCTCCCCCTTTTAGGATAAAAGAAGCCTGAATTCTAACTTGGGGAAGATGATTCTTTGGGACACTAGTTCACCATCTTCTAGGTCTGCTGGCTTTCAGAATCAAGTTGCTATTCCTTGCCCCAGCAACTCGTCTCTGGATTTACTGGCCTGTTGTGCAGTGAGCAGTATGAGCTTTGACTCGGTAACAATTGGGGTGATGCAGCCACAAGCCCAGGAGTCCCCCCAGGAAGCCACTAGAAGTTGTAGGAAACAGGCATGGATTCTCCCCTAGAACTTCCAGAGGGAATGCGGCCCTGAGGATTTCGGACTTCTAACCTCCAGCTCAGTGAGAGGATGAACTGTTGCTTTAAGGCACCACCTTGGTGGTAATTTGTTACAGCAGCCCTGGGAAGCTGATCCAATCAGAAGGAAAAGCTGCGTTTACTTGGGCTGAGACACAGGAGAGGCAGGAGGCAAACACACGGGCCTCGGCTCCCTGCCAGTGGGGAATGGCCTTTGCTACTGGGCCCTCGGTGATTTAATTAGTCCAGAAACACCCCCTCGGGTGGGCAGGAGGTGAGAAAGACCACTGAGATACAGGGAAGGTAAGGATCCTTCCAGGGCCCTTTGGGATTTAACCACAGAGGAGAGACAAACAGCCAAGGGCCCAGATGCCCCTGGAGGGCTCAGTACAGGAGGTTTCATCTAAGACCAGCCTCTCTTTCATTCATTTATTCACGATTTTCTGAGCAAATATCATGCCAGGCACTGTTCTAGGCCCTGGAATACAGCCCTGACCTGGTCCTTAACCTCACAGGGCGAACTTTCTAAAAAATGAGACACAATAAACACTTAAATAAAATAACAAGATTGATAAAGATGGTGACGCTGCTCTGCAGGATAGAAACTGGGTGTTCAAGAAGGGAACAGAGGCCACGCTGGACAGAGAGTGATAATTCACTGGGAAGGGCGGGCAGCTAATCCAAATGACTCAACCCAGAACAGATACGGAAGGAGGTGGGGATGCTTGGGAGCAAACACCTGCTTTGCTAGTTCAACAATAATCCATGAAATGTTCTTAAACCATAAAGCATGAAGCTGGCTCCACTGGTTCCACACCCCAGGCTGGGTTTATTTGAAACCTGACTCCTCCCCTCCCCTCCCCTCAACTGGAGACTGCTCAGGGGCAGCCACCTCTCCTTCGGGGGCAGGAGATTCAGAAGTGACCCGGGAGGCAGCGGACAGACACATGCAGAACGTGGGGCACCCGCGGGGCGGCGAGGCAGGGGCATGAAAAGTAAGCTGAAGGGAGTGGGTCACAGCAACCAGGAGACTTCAGAGCCTCAACCACCAGATGCCCGGCAGCCCTTGTTTGAATCCTGATTCTAGAAAAGCAACGAGAAAACGGCGTTTGTGAGACAACAGGAGAAACTTGACCTTTAGATAAGGATGTGGCAGCTCCGATAGAAAACACCCACAGGAGGTCTGGGATTTGGCGGAAAGAGGGGAGAGAGCTGGAGGGTGCAGGGCAGGTCTGGTCACTGTTGAATCTGGGTGATGTGTATACGGCGGTACATTATAACTTTCTGGTTGAAATATAGGTGATAATTGCTTAGTTGTACTCAGTTTATTATCTGATTGCTGTTTACTTGTGGAAGAATTGTAGGATATTGCAAAACACAGATCAGGAATCTCCCTTCTGTCCTTTTGGCTCCTCTGCACGATAACCGGCAAGAACAGGGCATTTCCCGCGAGCCTGAGCCACAACTCTAGGAGTTCCCGCTCCTTCTGCAGACTCAGCCCTGGAACCTACAGCCAAGCCCCGCATGCCAGGGAGGGATTTTATTTACCCTCCATCTGAAGCTAGCAGCTTGCTCATTACAGAAATCTCCTGGCTGACAATTTTATGCAGAGCTGAGCACAACAGCCGGGGCCTGTCACCCCAGCTCTCAAGAGAAGGTCCAGGGGTATTTTCAGGCAGAAATAATGGACAGTGCAGGTTTTAAACAGATATGATTTCTCTCTGGGACGGCATCCAGGCTGGAGCTGTAGGAGGGCAATCCCAGGCTCCCGGCCAGTGAGGAGGTTGCTGCTACCTCGGTGGCGCGTCTGCAGGGAGGACCGGGAGGCTCCGCCTGTGCGGTGACGGGAGGTGTGGTGACCCCCATCGGGCACAGGAAAACGCAGCTCACGCAGGCTGCCGAGGGAGCGTGTCTGTGTCCCCCAACAGAGGGTGGAGATTTGGGATATTTCTGTGGAGTTTGAACCACAAGATGGTTAACTGGGGCGACTCAGAGCCCAGGTGGAATGCTTGCAGGAAGAATCACGTGGTGAGGCTGCCTTTATTACTCTAAAGCAGGAATCTGTTTGCAAAGATATGAATTATGTACCTTTGATTGAAAACAGCTGCACACAAAGGCAAGCCTTTTTCGCCAGTTCATTGGACTGTGACAGACCCGCCACGTCCACCAGGGGCTTCTTTTTCACTAACAGGACCCTGGAGGTCACACACTCCCTAAACCTTGTCCGGCCCCCCCACCGCTGTGCCCGTGTGACACCGGGAGGGGGAAGCCGGCAGCTGCTGGGGACCCCAGGAAAGCCCCGTTGTCCTGTTTCAGGATCTTCCTCCCCTCGCCTCCTCCTCCCCTCCCCCCCCAGCTTGGGGCAGACAAGAGATTGAGGAGCAGCAGCATCTGCAGCCGTGGGGACCCCGCCAGTAAAGGCAGCAGCCAAGGATGGAGACAGAACAGCAGAAGGAGCCAGCCCCTGGTGCACCGTGCGGCCCTGCGCCAGCCCTGGACCGATTAACCCCGTGCAAGGCCAGCCACCCGGGGCTAAGTAAGGCCCTGGACCTGCTGTCTGTGGATCAATGCTGAGCACAGTCCTGGCTAGAAGTGCGGCCACAGCTGGCCCTCGAGAACCGAGGCCCTGAGGTCCGCTCACCTATGAGCTGGGTTCACAGCAGTGGGGGGGGGGTGTCTCCAAACTCACTTGTTCTAGGATGGAGACTGAATGCAGCCATCACCCGACACCCAGTGAGCACCTTCACAGACATAAATTCCCAGGTCGGCTGGAGTATTCAAAAACAAATCCAGAGTTAGGGAAACTTCCTCTGCTGCCACCATCTGCAGCTTCTCGATTCTCTGGAAGTGTGACGTGTTCCCCTGCATGTCCCTGTTGTGGAGAGGACGTCTCCCGGGCATCCTCCAGCATCCACTTCCCCTCTTGAACGAAGAGAACCTGGCTGTCATTTGAGAATTCACCTTCCTGCCTCAGCCCAGGTGTTTGGGGTGGGCAGACAAAGAACCCCAGGCCCAGGAGGCACATGAGCCCGGCCTGCCAGCGATGGGTTCAGTGATGGGACCTAAGCTGGCCAGTCAGGGACTTGGGGCTCTCGTGGCATCTGCTCTTGTACCTGGACTTGAACCTGAGCCAGTGTGGGGCTGGAGCTGTGTTGGAGCCGTGCGCAGGGCGCCTGCAGCCGCCAGGCCTGAGTGGAGTCTGGGTGGAGCCAGCTCCCCGATGGGGACAGTGGACATTTAGAGTCCAGGGGACAGCATCCGACACCTACCCAGCTCTGCCTGAAGACCAAGCACCACCCACAAGCCTCCTGATGCCTTGGCCTGAGCCTCCCGAGTCAGGTGTCTGTCACTTGTCACCGAGCAAATCCTGCAGAAAATTCAATTTGGGGTGAAAACTCCGCTGGCCCCTTGGGAAACCTCTAACCTGCCCAGAAACCAGGAGAACACTTACACCCGCTGAGTTTTTTTCTTTTGCGAGTCTTTCCCACTGCCACATGGGGTCATCTTTATGGACGAATTCAGTGACCTGTCAGGGAACCCGTACCACGGCTGTCTCTGCTCACTTCCTGCCAGGAGAGCACACATGGGTCTGTTTTAAAATCTCAGTGATACAATTATTCCCTGCGTGTGCAGAAACGGAAGGTTCTTACTTGCAGAGAGAATTGTAGGCACCTTGATTTCTGAGGTTTTGTTAAAAGCAAGCCTGCCTCGGAGCCCCTTGCCGGGAGGTCACACTGTTGTTGCAGCTGCTCCGGGGGTCCTCCCTGCATCCCAGTGTCCAGGTCCCCCGGGCGGGGCTGCACCCCATCCCCTTGCCAAGGCAGCTGAGCTCCCACCAAAGGATCTGTTTCTGGGGATCAAAAAGGCAGGGGCAGCTCTGTCTGCAGAGCTCCAAGGAGCAGGGATCTCAGGCGTCTCTTTGCTAAACTGAAGCAGCTCCTTCTTGAAGGGGCGAAATGTGCCGAAAGCCCAGAGAAAGTCTCCTAGTGGAGGCGCTAACAGGCCGGACGCCAGCGCCTCCGAAACTGGCCTGGAGGAGCCACCCTCACAGACTACAAGTGTCAGGTCCCGGGTGAGGCTGGGCGGGGTCCTCCTAACAGCTCCTCTGTTCTGTCCACGAATGACCTCCACTGATGGGCCGCGGCCGCTTCTGCTTTCTGGGGCCCCATCCGCTGCAGGCCTCGGGGCTGGGTCCACGTGCTAACTCCTGGAACGTGGTGCTTCACTGGCACCCAGCCGCTCCCCGCCTGGCAGCAAGTGGTCCCCAGAGCATCACACGCCTCCCCTTTCAGTGACCTGGCCTCCTTCCAGGCCCTGTAGTTTATGGTCGCCCAGAGAGGATGTGTTTCCCTCCCCCGGCACCTGACTGTTACAGTTACCCACTCTGTTTGCTTGTGGCATTTGTTGTCTTCTGAAACGTCTTGTGTGTTGATTTATTTACCTCCTGACTAGGACATGAGCTCCCTGAGGTCGGGCTGCATCTGTCTGGTTCTCTGTCACTTCCCTGGAGCCCAGAACAGCGGTCGGTACCAGAAGGAGCTCAGTAAATGGAAGATGACGTGGACGAGCGGAGGAGTGAGTGAGCGTGGGCCTTTGGTCAAAGCTCTAGTATTTACTTCTTTCCTGCCCGACACCTCTTCCAACCTGATGACTTGCTGGACTCAAAACCTAGTCTGTCTGGCCAGTGTTGTCCAAGAGAACTTTCTGTGATGGTGAAAACATGGCTTACCTGTGCTGTCCAATATGGTACCCATTAGCCACATGCGACTGCAGGCACTTGAAATGTGGCCAGTGTGGCTGAGGAGCTGAATTTTAAATTTATTTAATTTTATTCACATGAACTTCAATAGCTGCAGGTGGCCAGTGGCTATCGCGGAGGACAGCACAGGACTCCATCCTCAGGGTCATTCCCTGCCGTGTTCTCTGGGTCTCGCCCTCCTGTCTGCCTGCCTATCCTGTCCAGACCCCCAGCTCTCACCTCCCTGCCCTCGGCTTGGGGGTTGCCAACCTCCGGCCAGGTGGGCACCTCGTTCACCTTTGGTTCAGGGCTGGTTCAGGAGCCCACAGGGATTGGCACCAGGTCTCATGCTGATTGGAGCCTCTGAGGCCACCTCAGTCTGGACTTGGGTCAGAGGTTTCCCAAGAACACAGGACACATACGAACCTCCTTCTGGCAGCCTGGGCTTCCCCACAGAAGACCCCAAAAGCTCTAGAAACCTCTGAGACTAAAAGGGGTGTGGGGTGTGTCAGCCAGGACTCCTGATCACAAGAGACAGAACACTGTGCGAACTGACGTGAGCCGAAATAAAAAGCCACTCACTACAGAAAGGTCATGGTCCAGGCCTACTGGGCTGCAGGCACAGCTGGATCCTGGGGTGAAATGACATCATTCTTCAGGTCCCTTCCTCCTGGGTCAGCTCTATTCCCGGTCACATGTTTCTCATGAGGTTGCAAAGATGCCCCAGCACTCCCACTGGCCCAGCACGCATGGTAGAAAGAGAAGCCTCTTTCCCAATATTCCAGCAAAAGTCCCGGGACCGACTCAGATCAGATAAACTGGGCTCACAGACCCACCTCCTGATGGTAATCGTCCGGCCTCTTCCAGCCCTCCCCTCCCTGCTCCCCGGCCCTCCCCCCGCACAACTGGAGCCAATGTCCTCACCACAGAGGACACAAGGTGGGTGAAGCCATGAGGATGTTTGCACCCAAAGTCACTCGTGCTAACCTTTCACAGGTGGTTCTCGCCACCCGTTGGGGGAAAGACAGTCGCCCCCTCACAGCGCTCAGGAGGCAGCGTGTTTGCATCAAAGCCCGTTGGAGGCCGCTCGTCCGCCTCTCAGTCCAGGTGAGCGTGAGCAGCAGGAGCGAACGCGCTTCCGGGGCCGCCCGGGGGCCGCGTCCTGTGCCCCGGGCTTCGCTTGCAGCGAGCTGGTTCTGGCGGTCAGAGCGGTCGAGCGTGCGCGACTTTCCACGGTTCCCCCGACACGACCCCCTCGCTTCTCTAAACCGCTCCCACGGCCGCCCGCTCCTTCCGCAGGTATTTACTGAGCCGCTGCCGAGTGCCAGGCCGGTGCTGGCCCCGGAGGCGGGGAGTGACCTGCCGGACACGGCTCGGCCCTCACAAGGCTCACGTCGGGGGAGGGAGGTGCGCGGGAGACCCACACCCAGGGGACCCGGGCGCCATCCGCGCGCTTTCTGGTCCCCTTTGTAGAGCCCGGCAGGCAGAGCACAGACACCCTCTGGCTGTAGGCCGTGCAGTGTGCTTTTTATAAACCTTGGTGATTTACAAGTAAGGTGTAGCGGACAACGGTGGGGGCGGGCACGGAGGGAGGTTTATGAGGAAAGACAGAGAACAGCACGGAGGAGCCAACTTCCCCATCAGGGGCTTAGGGCGGACAGTCCTCAGGTCCCAGCTTAACGGACAAGGTAAGAGGGGCATCCTCTCATCAAGGTTGTACAGCTGGCCAACAGAAGAATTCAGAATAAAAATGCACTTAATACGTCTCAGGATGGTGAAAGAAAGGTGAGCTGTCACAAAAGAAGGAAAAATTTTCATTTTTCACAGCAGGAGAGCCAATATATAGTTTCTAGAAATGGCCATCCTGGAGATCGGGATACGCGTCACCTGGAATAGTGGTGATACCCACAGACAGCCCCGAAATGGCAGGAGTTACAAGGGAATAAATGGCCTCAGGGAGACAAAGAATCTCACTTTTCCTTTACTACCACGCTCCACTGGGCGGTTTTTTTAGGGTCATTTATTTGCATGTTACTCCAAAAAAAAAAAACTAAAAGTGGTGCATGTTCTATGTAAATGCGGGGCGTGGTCCGGAAGCATATGAAGCGGGTGATTCCCATCTCTGGTGAGTCTATCCCCTCCCCACCATCACCCACCTCCCTGAGACCACTGTGAACAGCAGGGCATCTGATGGGATACATGGGGTGACAGTGGACACTGTTCTGTCCTCTACAAGCATTTATGGAGTGACTGCTGTGTGCATTGCACTAACACCTGTGTGGTCGGCAAAATGGGTGGGAGAGGATCTTTCTTTCAGGGGCTTTGCCACCTGAGCGGCCACCTCACTGTGAAAGGATTCCAGTCGCCCAGGCTGCAGGGACTTCCAGGTCTTCCCTTCCAGCACTCTGCTGATGCAGGAATTCTGTCTTAACATCCAAGCCAAGTGCCACCCACCTCTTGATTGCTCCCCTTGACAGAGAGCCCACTTCCTCCACAGGTAGCTCTCCACCCATCGTTAGAGAGCTTGGTTGGAAAGTTCTTCCACATGTTAAAAAGGAACCCAGGTTCCTACACCCAGGCAGGGGCCAAGATGCAGCAGGTGGATTTAGTCCCAGCCAGGATCTCCATTCCCCTCCCCAGCCACCCAGGTGAGCCTAGAATCCTTGTCAAATGGGGGGCTTGCTGTGAAGGCAGTTTCCAAAGGCCCCTAGGAGCCCCCACCAGGGGGACTGCCCCACCCAAGCCCCAGCCCTAGAGAAATCCTGGAGCTGCCCTGCCCACAACATCTGACCATCATCTAGGCTCTGAGAACTGCGACCCCCTGGCTGGGGCAGAACACCCTAAGCACCAGTCAGCCTCTCACAAGGACAGATGACCCTCCAGCTCGTATCCAAACCTTGAACGCAGCCACCCGCCTGCTTCAGGGGCCCTGTGCCCTGGGCAGCTGTTAGCTGGTGGGTCCTGGGCTGGACACTCCCCTTGGGTGGTTCACAGGACAGATCGGGGAGCAGTGCTTTAGCCCTGGGGTGTGGCCAGCAGGGGAGGATGCATGGGAGGAGGAGGAGAAGAGCCTCTTTCCTGATGGGGGAAGAAGGTCCAGAGACCAAATTTACAGCCCTGAACAGAGTCCTGCCTCACCCTCCATGTCAACCCTCTGCACCACTACCTGCAAGCTGGCAGCTTGGGGGGGGGGCAGGCTCTGTCCCGCTTGCTGTTCCATCTTCCTGGGCTGGTGTTCTCATCCTGGTGGCCCAAGGTGGCTCACCACCACGTCCACCTTCCAGCCAGTGAGGAGGGGAAGAGAGGAGGGGAGACTGTCACTGTGAGGGCACAGCCTGGAAGTGCCCTCTGCTCAGACCCACTGCTCCTCTTTCCATCCCTCTGGCCCCAACTCAGTCACTCGCTACTTCAAGCTGAGGGACTATTCTGAGCAGCCCTGCATCCAGGTTCTGTCCCTATAAAAGAAGGGACAAGGGACATGGAGGGGCAGCGAGACATTCCTGCTTAGACACATTCAGCCAAGATAGATTATCTCACCACAAGACCACCCAGGCCTTGCCAGGCTCAAGGGGAATTCAAGCAAATGTTGTCCACAGAAGTCAAGCCCCTTCCACGTCTGCGTCCAGCTGGGGCCGCACCTGCATGGAAGCCAGGTCTCTATCCAGCTTGAGCACATCCAGCTCCACCACTGACTGGCTGTGTGACCACAGGAAGGTAAGTGGCCTCCCTGTGCCTCACTTTCCTTATCTGTAGAATGGGGGTGATAGTGATTGCAGGTGGGTATCGCTATGAGCATTAAGTGAGTTAGTTCATGTGAAAGATTTAGAACAGAGCCTGCGTGGACTGAGTGAGCACCCATCCACAGCGCTCCCCCGGGGCGAGCGGTCCTGCGCTCTGCGGAGCCGGTGCCCTGACTCCTGCCAGGTGTGAGCAGCAGCTGGGACACCGTCGCTTCATTCCCCTCCCGATCTGAGCAGAAAAGCACTCTGATGTGCGTCTCTCTGTCTCTGAGCCTCCCAGCAGTCTGAGAGGTGAGTGTTCCGGCATCAGCCCCATCTCACAGGGGAGGAAACCTTGACCCAGAGAGGAGGCGTCGCCGTCCCACCGTCAGGGGGCCAGTAAACGACCAGGCCGGGTGGTGAGCCCAGGACTTCGGATGCCCGGCTCGCCCACGGAGTCCTTCCCCCGTCACGTGCCGGGTAGCACCCCGTGCCAGGGGCCACTGGGGGTGCTGGGCACACGGGGTTAGTGGGACAGGCAGGTCCCTGCTTCCTTGGAGCTCACTCAGTGAGGAGGGGGCTGCTGTGGGAAGGGTGGGCAGGGTGGGCAGGAGGGGCTCGGTGAGGAGGCGACAAGGTGACAGCTGGCGGAGCCTGGAAGGTGAGAAAGAGCAGCCCTACAAAGGGCTGGGGGACAGCATCCCTGCAGGATGAACGGCTGGGACAAAGGCCCTGGGCAGGGATGAACCTGGCACGTTCGTGGCACAGAAGGAAGGTCAGTGAGTCCAGGGGAAGGAGGGGAGTGGGGTGGACAGGCCCCCACTTGACCCCACGGCCTGTGCTTCTGGAAGCATCTCTGAGTCTTCAAGCATCTTTTCGGGGCCGAGAACACCCCACATGGGGCAGGAAGGGCTCGCTGTGGGGGTGGGGTGACGAGGGGGCACGTCTCTGATGACCCTGCTGGAAGCCCAGAGCTGTCCAAGCCGCCCGCCTCGGCCCAGGCTGGGTCCTTCCTCGCCAGGCCTCCGCCGTCTGGTTGGGGCATCGCAGCGTGAGGAGCAGGAAGTGTGACTGCCACAGCGACACCTGCTTCCAGATTTCCTGACTCAGGTGGCAGCCCGTGACGGGCTGCCCTGTGCCAGTGGTGGGGACACTGACGAGGGGGTTCCCGCCCTTTTCGATTCTCTTCTGGTTCTGCCCATGTGAAAGCAGGGTGTTTGACTCAGACTTCTTTTCTCTGTCTGTTTGGCTTTTATACTTTCCAAGCAAGATACAAAGACAGAATATATGCATAATGCAGAATTACAACCCTTGGATCTTTCTAACTTTATCCCTGCAATCACCCAAATATTCATGCAGTTAAAGAACACCTTTGTATAATAAGACACTCTTTGGGGACAGTAAAAGGACGATGGCTCACAGGAATGGAAGGCACTTCACCAAATTACCAAATTTAGTTCTGTGTGTATCTGCGTGTCCCCGTGGTGGGCTTGCCCGTAACAGCACCACACAGACTCACTGGTCGCCCTGTGCGCATTTACACAACACGTAACTTTGCATCACAAAAACGCCCAGTGATGTCAGAGGCGCCGTGAATCACGGCAGCGGCTCCGGGCCTGGTATCCAGGAGACCTCAGCTGGCTGCTAGGTCACCGTCCCCGCTGTGAGACCCGGTGGCCGCATTGGAGCCTCCAGTTGAAGGGAACTAAATTACATCCAGGGTGACCCACATTGTGCGGCAGCCAATGACCCAGTTAACCTCTGGTTAATTTTCTGCCTCTCGGTGTCCTGGGAACGGGTGGTGTTTACTCCGGTTGGGACAAACCTTTATGAATGTGTGTTAGCGCACAGGCGGGCTGGCTGTTCCGGGCCGAGTGTTTTCATAGAAACCGGCCACTGGGCCAGGGCCCCGCTGAAGTTGCAGAATAAGAATGAGGTTCTTTTCTTTACCCTCTCTCCCGCCCTGATTTGCATGACTAAGCTTTCTGCTTTTCTTTTTAATGTGTTTGTTTTTTGATTATTGATCTGTCTCCTACGTACGGAGGGACAAATTATTTGCCCACCGGGCAGTGGTCTAAATTTGGCAGAAGCCTCAGCTGTGTCTGCAGCAAACTGGAGCCTGACGGCCCTGCTTGTCCCAGGAGAGGCTATTCCGGGAGGAGAATATACAGGGGTGTAATGACAGAATTACACTGGTCTCCAGCAGACTCATGAAGGGGGATCTTGGCATAGGAAGGCTTGATTGATAAGAAAGAAAGAAAAAAAAATCCTCTTTTGTGGTTTAAAAAAAATCTAGCTCAATTTAACAAAAAGCTCACAAGTGTCTCTAAATGAGGCTGTAGCTTCCCTGGGGAAAGAGAAGCCATTACTGATTCTTTAAAATGTGGGTCTCAATTCTAGCAGACCCAATGTCACCTTTTTTAAACAAATATTTTATAATTTCCATGTTAGTATCTTGAAATGAAATTCATAGATAATATAACTTTGCCTACATGTTTTTAAAGAACTCGATGTAATGCCCTAACTATAACATAAAGACAAATATAAGAAAAGTCATTTATGTACAGTAATTTGCAATCAAATAATGCATATTTCAACCTGAAAATGCTCTGGCATGACCACGCGAGAACTGACGAAGCTGTCAACGCAGACGGTATCAAGCGTGTTGAGTCAGCATCTCAAATACCAAGAGACGCATCACTCGCTGGGAGGGACGCGATGGTTCAAAGGAATGACTCACCACTGGCAAACTTTCCTGAACAAAACAAATACAAGCTTCCCTTGATTTACACCCTGGTTGCTGTCCCAGGAAGCTCGGTGAATACTGAGACAGTGCAAGACACATTAGTATTGCTTCCACGTGAAATGGATTTTCCTTGTGGGGCTCAGAGTATTTACTGTAAATAGGGTTTACTTACATTAATGCCCAGAGAGATATTCAAAACTGGTGCGAGAGGTAAGACAGCTCTGCAGGGGGCGGGCCTGGCCTGTGGTAACCCGCTGCCCCCAGCCCCCACCCCCAGCTGCACACCACTAGCACACAGTCCATCACTGTGCCACAGAAATCACCTCTTAGGGGGCAACACCCCCGCTCGGTAACCCCTGCCCTGTGGGTCAGCACACACATCACAGAGGCTGAAACCCACCGGCATCTCCATCTGAAGTTCCTCTTGCGTGTGGGCCTTTCCCTGGTTGGCTGGCTGTCCACCCCACCCAGAAGGACGGCCACCCAAGGACACTTCAGCTACCTCAGGCCTCCCCGCTCCTGCCCCCACCCCAGGCAAAGAAGAGCAGAGTCCTCAAACCCTGTCCCTACAGAGGGAGCTGGCCTCCTGGTGTTCGCGGGTCCAGGTACAGGCATCTCGCAGTATCTGCAGCGGATTGGCTGCAGGACCCCCTGCAGATGCCAGAATCCAGGGATGCTTGGGTTCTTTACAGACCACCCTCCACATCCACAGGTTCCAGCCAAGGTTGCTTGAACCCATTTATTCTGAGAAGCTGCCTGCGCCTCTGTTCCCACCTCCCCAGGGGCCCCAAACCCTCCCTCCCAACGTGAGGGATTTGGGAAATCCCTCACCACCAGTTCTGCCTTGTGGGTCTTGAGAGTCTAGCAAGGGGTTTTTTTCCTATTTATCACTTTGTTTACTTGTTTATTATCTTAATTACCAACACTTTATCATGACACCTGCACGAGTCAAGATAAGAATGGCCAACCCAGCCACATCGCACCAATGCAGTGCACTTCTGTGAACATGGTCAGTTTTCACACACAGGTAGACTCTGATTGTCCACATCTTCTCCCAGTACTCCATCACGCCCCGCTCCTTTCCAAGTCTGCTCGTGTTCACCCCCACTCCCTGTCTCCTTCCCCTTCCCCCTCACCCTCAAAGTGAACAGCCAAAGTGCCTTCCGACATGCTCCCAGACTCACACACAGACACACACTGAAAGGGATTTTTTCGACCTCTCTTTGTAAGAATTTGAGTAAAATACAATTTTACTACATAAATTACTCTGCACTGTGCTTTCTTAATCCTCAATATAGTATGGGCTTTCCCCGGATCCAACTTCACATTTTGAAATATCTGTCCAACATCCCGTAGTGGGAATACACTACACTTTAATTAGGTTGTTTTCAGAGTCTGTGATCAACTGTAATCGGCTATGATCAGCATGGTAATAAGTATCTCCAAAGATATGCCCTTGTAGGAGGGAGCTTTTGTTTCTACGGGATACAGTCCTAAAAATAGGGTCTGTGGGCTGGAGAATATGCATGTGTTCAAGTCAGAGGTGTTGGAGTGATGAATTCTGCTGGGGGCAAGATAGGACAGGATTCTTGGTGGAAAAGGCATCTGAGGGGGTTTTGAAGGACAAGGAGGGCATGTGGGCAGGGAAGAACAGTCCCCGGAGTGGCCCTAGGGTGGTCCCTGAGGCAGATGACAGGACCCCACTGTGCAGCAAGAGAAAGAAATCCACAACCAGAGACCTCTGTCTCACTGGCTGGGCTGACGTGACCTGACCTCGCGGGATTTTACTCTTTCCTTTCCTCTGCCTGATCCTTTCCTGTCCGGATCCACAATAAGATAACAGCTGCACCTGGATCTTGTGTCTGAACGATTTTAATAACGCACAGGAAATTGGGTGGCTTAGGGGCGCGGCGTCGGAGGGCGAGCTGTCACCGCGTGGACAGACCAGGTGGACGGGGAGAGCCAAGGGCAGGAAGGAGAAGGGCCCGCGGGGATGGGAACAGAATACCTCGGTGGGCTCCAACTATCCACACTAAATTCAGCACCCCGAACATTTTCTTCTTGTCGGAAGTTTCCAGTAGAGGAGGAATAGGTAGGTACCCCCAAGCAGTGAGTTGAAAACGAAGGATTGGGTCCCTTGCTTTCCTGGTGAGGACAGAGCTTCTCTCCACTGGGGCTTCGAGCCTGACTCCAGCCCCGCCCACCTCCCCCCTGACTCTGTGCACCCTGCTGTGTGGCCACATGGCCCTGCTGTCCCCAGGATGTACCCAGGTGACGTCCCCTCCCCAGACTTGTGCTCACTGCTCCCTCCACCCCATCTTCACCTGCCGATCTCTGCCTCCACACTTGGCCTTGGCTCTCACAGCGGGTCAGAGGGGCTTTCCCACCAGACGCTGTATCTAAGGGGTCCCTACGCTGCTGGCCCCCCCACCCTGCCACTAGTCAATCACTGTTGTGTTTCTTCATAGCACTGTCACCGTTGTAAGTATTCTGAGTGTATCTTCAGTGTGAGCTCCGGGAGAGCAAGGATCTCACCTCACCTGTTGGCCTCTCTCCCCCAAACACCTGCAATGTGCCAGGCACACGGTTCAGGTGCTCAATGAATCAGTCTTTGTTTGGTAAATGAGTGAATGAATGCATGAGCAAACAAATGAATACATGACTTGGTCACTAGCTTCTCAGTGAACCTTTGTGGCTGAATCATTTTGCCCTAGAATTGCTGTTTTTCCTCTCAGCCTGTGTGGAGCCCCACTTCACTGGTCATCGGGCCTGACTGGCACCCACAGAGCCCCCACAGCATGGTGGGTGCTGCTTGTGCCCTGACAGCGTGAAGTCAGGTGTCCAGGTGACAGGAAGATTCATGGAAATGTGCCCACCTCTCTTTGCCTGGATGTCTTGGCGTTGGGCAGCTTCAATCTTAGGTGACAAAGTCAAGCTGTCCCTTCTCCCTCCATGCCACTCTAGCCCGTGTTACCCTAGGATGAAAGCTCATCTCCTCCACAAATCCGAGGAAATGGAAACATTTCCCAGTACTGTTTCCAGTGCCCAGAAAGGCCCTCGTGGTGTTTTCTGCTTTTCTTTACCACATGAGTCATCGAGCACCAGATCCCAAGCACGTGTGCTCA
The DNA here is from genome assembly GCF_048773025.1 of Camelus bactrianus. Lineage (NCBI taxonomy): Eukaryota > Metazoa > Chordata > Mammalia > Artiodactyla > Camelidae > Camelus > Camelus bactrianus. The sequence goes on from NC_133557.1 coordinate 22,186,012, forward strand.
GCAGTCACACAGTGATGCCATGAGTGAACGTAAGTCGTTTGTTCTGGTTTCTCTTTCCGTGCCGCTGCTAGATGGAGAGCCCCCTGAAGGCAAGGGCTGGGTTTTGGGTGTCTTTGTGTCTCCCTTTCCTAAGGCAGGAGCTCAACAGACATCTCAGATGTGATGTGATTTGTGAGGGACATGAAGAGCTGCGTGTCATCATCTAGAAAATTTGGTCACTCCTGGAGTAACCCCCACAGAGCGATCACTTTCTTCAGCAACAGATCTTTGTTTTGGTCTTGCATTTTTCCATCACAAATATTTCAAGCCAGTCAAAAACTAGAAGGAAGGAGGTAATGAACTATGGTCCCATCGGCCAGCTCTGTGAAATCTTACACTGTATTTGCTTCAGATGTTTTTTTCTTTTAAAATAAAACGCGCAGCTTGATTAAAGCCCCGTGCCCTCTCCGCACCCTGGCCCCCTCCCCCTCTGCCCACAGGCTCCACGTGGCGCTCATCATCCCCGCGCAGAGCTTTCTGCCTCATCTGTCCGTGTGTCTGCAAGCATCGCACCGCACGGTTTGTGTCTTTAAGCAGCGCGTGGATGCCATGTGGCTTTCTGCAGCTTCCTTTTCTGTTTACACTCAACTCCCATCAATGATCCCACTGGATCCACGCGTCATAAGCAAACAAAATAGACATCCGGCAGCAGAACGGGACATGAGAGGTGGAAAGGAGGGAAATAAAGTGGGGTTCGAGGGCCACGGGGGATATGAGGGGTGTGATTTTTACATAGTGGTTGGGGAAAACTCGATTTGAAAAGGAGATGTCTGAGCAGAGATCTGAAAGAAGCTGGGGTGTAAAGCTGGCTGAGAGTGACCAGCTCATCACAGTTTTCCAGGGACTTGTTCAGCACTCAAGGTCCCAGACAAACCAGGACCCTGTTCCAGAGGAAGGAATGGGGAGCAGAAAGGATCGGAGGTGGAGGGAGTTTGGCACGTTGGGGGAAGAGCAAGGCTCAGGGTGGCTGCAGGGGACGAGGATTTCGGGGAGGGGAAGCAGATGAAGTCCACAGGGCGCCCCGGGAGAGCACAGCGAGGTCCGCGTGCACCACACACCACACACCTCACACACGGGGACTAACGCGTGAGTCACACACCGCTGCGTGCTCAAATTCCACTCCTGGAGACTTCTTAAAAATAATTTTTAAAAATGATCATCCAGGACAATTGCTGATTTTTTCTTTCCCATGTGTATGTTTCTAAGAATTTTAACACGTGTAGAGATTCATACTCAATTGGGACCCAAAACAGTTCCACTGTCTCCCCAAATCCCCTCACATTGTACCTCTAATAAACTCCTGACAAGCACTGATCTGTTTTCAATCACTATCACTGTGTCTTTCTGGGAATATCAGACAAATGGGATCATCGGAAAGTAGGTAACTCTGGGGACTGGCTGTGCTAGCAGCACAGTGCTGCTGGACTCATCCAAACTGGAGTGTGTAGCACTGTTTCCTCCCTTTTCACAGCTGCATACAGCTCCGAGGTATGGTTTGTTTATCCATTTACCCATTGGAGGACATTTGGGCTATTTGGGGCCTTTGGATTTTTGTATCTTTGGGTTATTTTTGACAATTTCACAGCAGTTGTACTCTGGATATTGCAATGCCTGAAGGAAAGTGTTTTGGACAGAAACTCTGTTCTGTATTAAATAACTGTCCTGCGTTGATTAAGATCTTAGGATTTTATGGAGGGTATCTCCTTCCCTCTTCCACCTCCTGGTGGCAAACCCCTAATTTGCAGGATGTTCACTGTAAACAGTAGAGAATAAAATATTTCCAAGACCTATTTCCAGCTCTACTACATTCCTTAGATAATAATTTCTGCCCCTTCCTTTTAAAGGGGCTAGAGCTACTCAAAAATAATAACCATACTTTTCATTATATAAGTAATCTTAAAATAAGAACAAAGATCAAAGAAGGGTTCCCTTCTGTTCCAAGCAGCCCGACCAGAGTTTCTAGAAAATAAGAAACTCTTCCTGTCCCCTGCTGTCCAGATGGAAGGACTTGGGGTTACAAAGGAACCCACAGAATCTCACCACTATCTCTTTTCTGTTTATGAGCTTATTCTGTCAAGCCCTGGTGGGTTTGGTTTTGTTTGAGGTTTAACAGGATTTCAGACTTTGGGGGTGGTCTCTTTGGATTTTCTCCTTTTTTCTTTTGATGCTTAAAAATACACCACGACACCAAAGAAACAACCGTGGCTGAGAAGATTAGAATTACACAGGATGTAATTCCCTTTCACGTAGATGTCGAGGTGTGTCGCCCCTGGGGGGTGTGACTTTCCTGGTGCCAGCGGCCAAAAAAAAAAAAAAAAAGTGAGGTTTGTTTAAATAAAGATGCAGACTTGGCTCCATCTGAGTAGAATGAGTGTCAGTAGGTGTCTGTCTCCCTGCGCTAGAATGAAAGCTGCAGGGGGGCAGGACTGCGCCTGGGCTGCTCATCGTGAGTCCCTGGTGCCTTGGGTGGTGCTGCCACACATAGAAACTCAGTGGACACCGGTGAGGAAATGAGTGACAGAATCGAGTCACTTGCTCCCAGATCATTATCACCAAACAAACACAGCCATAAATGTAACTGCTAGATAGTAAAACTTCCACGTGCCACCTAATTCATTCCACAAAGCACCAGCAACAAGCGGACCACAGTTCTGGAAGCAGCACCCCAGCCCCAGATCCCTCCTACCGCTCACCTTGGTGGGCCTGTCCGTGTTAGCGGAGCCCGACTTCCACCTCAGGAGCCCCAGCCCCCAACCTGGCTGCCTGAGGCCAAGCCCACCTGGGACCATACTCAGCTCCCGGGGCTCCTGCCCCTTCCTGCCTGACCTGTCCCTCCTGCTTCCTTAGTTCTGTGCTCTCATCCTGTTGGTCCTCCCTCTTGGCCCAGGAAGCTGACCTAATTAGCATTCTGCATTCCACCTGGATTTGCATAATCACCCAATTTAGTGACCTCATCTGTACCATAATTACTAACTTTGCTCTGACATTCCAAACTTTCCAACTCCACACACGCACGTCTCTTCTCCCTCCTGTGTTTACTTCAGGTGGGTTTTGCAGACCCTGGGCTTTTCCCAGACATGACTCTGGCTACAAAAATGCAAAAGGATCAAGGCCCCTTTATGTAAGCATTGCTGCCTCTAAAATCGGGGTAGTGGTGGGGGGAGTGGTCTCTGGAGCCATCATATGTAGTACTTGGTGGGAGGGATAAGGCCTGCCATATTTTCCATGCAAGCATCTGCTCCCTGAAAATGCACAAGCCCCTCATTGTCCCCTGCAGAGAGGGGAAGTGTCCTGGGCTCTTTAGGATGCCTTGGCCAGGATTTCCATGACAACTGTCAGATGGAGGAGTTTGCAAGCAGTGGTCCTTTCGACTTTGGAGAAGATGGGTATGCAGACTCTCCAGAGCAGGCTTTTTCACACTTTTTTGACTGTGTTTATGGACTGAATGTTTGTATCTTCCCCAGATTCTCATCTTGAAGCCCTAACTCCCAGGGTGGCGAGATTTGGGGATGGGGCCCCAAAGGATGTCATTACAGTGAAAGGAGGTCATAAGGGTGGGGCCCTGATCCGACAGTATGGTGGCCTGATAAAAAGAGGCACCAGAAAGCTCACTCTCTTTTTCTCTCCACACACATGCGCCGAGGCTGTGTGAGCACACAGCGAAAAGGCAGCCATCTGCACCCCGAGAGGGGAGCCCTCACCAGCCACCAACCCTGCCGGCACCTTGATCTGGCACTTGCAGGCCCCTGACCTCTGAGAAAATAAACGTCTGTCATTTAAGCAGCCCCAGCCCGTGGCATTTCGTTTTGGCAGCTGAGCTAAGACAGGCAGTGACCCAGAGACAGAGACGCCTATCTTCCCAGACATGGTGTGAGCACACGTGTGCGCACACACGCGCGCATACACACACACACTCACGAAACAATAGTTACCTCCCTGCATATGGCACGTGGTATTTTCTCTTCCATTACTGCTTTCTATCCTATTCAGTTCTGTTATAGTCCATCCCATTTTGTATTTTTAAAATGCTGATTACGACCAACTAAATGGGCTTCACGACCCAGTGACGGCTGGCGAGTGCAGGCTGAAAACTTTGCTCTATGACGGCACGGTTCTTTCTCTGGTTTTGGGAAGACAAGCCCCTCCAGATGCTTCCCTGGAAGTGACCCCAGGAGGCAAGCTGAGCACCTTTCCTCCGGGCGCCTGGCATCAGAGCTTCACGGAATAACAGAATTTTTCAATGAAAAGCTCCTATGTCCCCAGAGATGTAATCAGCAAACTCCACAATGCAAGGGATGTCCTGGTTTCTTCAAAAAATAAATATCAAGGGGGAAAAAAGGGAGGATGTTATAAACTGATGCTATTCAATAAGCAGCCACTAGCCATGTGTGGCCACTGAGCACCTGAAATGTGGCTAGTCTAAACTGAGATGTGTTCTAAGTGGAAAATACACACCTGATTTTGAGGACTCAGTATGAAAAAAATGTTGTAAAGTATCTTGTTCATAATTTTTACATTGATCATATGTTAAAGTAACATTTTTGATATGTTGGGTTAAATAAAATATATCAAAATAAAACTTCATCAAAATTAATTTCACCTATTTCTTTTTTAACTCGCTGTCTAGGAAATTCAAAATTACATATATGGCTCTTGTATTTTTATTGAATGGCAATCTTACAGACTAAAACAAACTCGATAGACGTGTCAATCAAAGCAAAATATTGACCTTGTTTGGATTCTAATTCAAAGAATCCAACTGAAAAAAAAATGAGACAATTGGGGAAATCTGAAAATTGGGTATTTGATAATATTAAAAATCAGAATTTTTAGGGAAGATGATTACATTACAAAGAGACTTTCCTTTAGAAATATGTGCAAATGAAGCGATATAATATTTAGGATTTACTTCAAAATAATGAGAGGAAAAGCCAAGGAGAGGCGGTTGCAGATGAAACAAGTTTGGCCACAGGTGTTGAGGGTGAGCAGCGGGCACACGGAAGTTTACCGTGTCATTCCTTTTATTTCCTGTATGTTTTAAATTTTCCAAAATATGAAATAAATTTTTGAAAGGCTGGAAAAACTACTACTTAAAAAACTGTAAACAAAATCAAAGCAAAGGCCAGCCAGACAGCATATGTGCTCCCTGTGGTAAACAGTGGTTGTCAGGGCAGACTCAAGCGTGGGACTGCCTGGGTTCGGATCCACTTTCCCCTACTAGTAAGCTGTGTGACCTTGAGCAAGTGACTTATCCTCTCTGTGCTTCAGTTTCCTCCCTTGTGAACGGGGACAGGAATGGGGGTACTCGTTTCCAATGGCTGTTGCAACAGATTTCCACAAACATAGTGGCTTAAAAGCACACGTTATTATCTTACAGTTCTGAAGGTCAGATGTCTAAATTAGTCCACAGTACCGCGTTCCTGAGCCTCTCAGGGAACCTCTGTTTCCTTACCTTTTCCAGCTTCTGCAGACTGACAGCATTTCCTGGCTCAAGAGACCTTCCTCCATCTTCAAAGCAAACAGCACAGAATCTTCCCTTTCCCTTGATCGCCTGCCTTCCTCTTATAAGGACGCTTGTGATGACATTGGGCCCACCTGGAAAATGCAGGCATCACCCTATTGCAAAAGTCTTAATCACACCTGCAAAGTTTCTTTCACTGGGGAAATAACATATTCACGGGTTCTGGGGATTAGGACACGGCATCTTCAGGGGGACATTATTTAGGACCACAATGGGGTTGTTGTAAGAATTAAATATATTGAGCACTTATAAGTGTACCTGGCACATAATAATCACTAGTTAAGTATTAACTATTAATGTAACGATTATTACATAGTATTCATAAATCAATTTTTAAAATTTTGAACCCATCAGAAAAAAAGAGGTATAGCCAGGTATGATTTGTAACTGAAGGAGTGAAAATGGAAACTTCCTTAGAAGAAAGCTGGAGTGTGTCCTTTGTCTCCATTCAACTCCATCTCTTCCTCTTTCCTGCTGGCAGGCCAGTGGGCGTAATGGCTGGAGCTGGAGCCACCATATTGGATCATGAGGTAACCTAGGGAATGGAGGCCTCTCGTGGCAGAGAAACAAAAATGCAGACATGTTGAGGGCTTGGTAGAGCACAGCTCCCACCCCTGGCCTGTCACATGAGACAAAAACAAATTTATATTGTGCTTAAGCTTCTTTTATCTGGGGCCTGGGTCACTCACAGCAGAATGGAATCCTACTGATACTTTAATTTTAACGTCTCCTGTAAATCATAAGAGGTGCCAGTTACATGGAGAGGCCACAGAATGAAATAAGAAAACAGTCTGCTTCTGGAGCCCCCAAGGGCTTTGTTGTTCTCTTTTCAATATATGGAACTGAGAGGGGAGCCAGCGCAATCACTCCAGTTTGTCCCAGTTTGTCTCATTTATTTCTTCCTTTTTGATTATCTTTTTAAACATCATGATCCTTGATGCGGCAAAAACAACATGGGAAGAAGATTGGACTCAGGCTATAAACCCATATGTGGAAAGAAATGGATGGACTGGTGAGAAGTACCAGTGACTGATGTCCTGCAGCATAAAACCCAGGGAGACAGGGTGCCGCCCTGGTGCCACCCCTGGCCCAGACCCCCGGCAGGTGGAGTGAACTGGGAACAGAGACTGAGGAAAGGGGGCAGAAGCAGGGCAGCCTCACCTAAACAGTGTCGAGCTACTGTAGACAGAGAGAAAGAGAAGGATCCGTCTTAAGAACACAACACATCCAGCTCATGGATGCCCGTGGTTTTCATTCCTTGCACATCTTTGGAGGAACTCTGTTTTGGAGGGGGAAGACTTATTCAACACTGTGTTAAATTCATTTGGAACTCTAACCAGTTCAGCGCAGCGTACACATTCAGCAGGCTTAGAGTGGTACCCAAGGTGATCAAGACCCCTTTGTGACTATGCAGGGGTGGGTATCACTGACAGCTTACCCAGCATGCCCACCTCTATCCTCACTAAGTGGTCCTCGGCATGTTCAGGAATATCCTGCTCCCCTCTGCATCCTGGGAGCCTCAGGGGGCCGACCTCACCGCTCCTACAGAGCCTCTCCAAGGGTAACCCCATCTTCCTTGCCTGTGATTGGTGAAGTGTGGGCATGTGCCCCAACCAAGGCCAAGGACATTCTAGGAGGTATTTGCTGGGGGTTGATGAGCAATGCCCTCCTTACTCTTCTGGGAGAGAGTCCAGGAGTGGCTCTGTTTCCCCTGCTGGACAGGAACAAAGAGGTCAGACAGGAAGGAGACAAAGCCTAGGTGGTGGCAAGCTGAGCGGATCCAGAAAGAACCTGGGTCCTTGATGACATCTCCAGGTTGCGGAACCAACCACTCCTGCAGCCCACCTGCCTCCGCGCTCCAGTGATATGAGCCAACACAGGGTGTTACAGGTGAGTCTTGAAGAAATCTGGGCAAATTCATCTTACTTCATATTGCATTCACGGCGTGTGCTGGAGGACCATGAGCAGGGGGTTTAGCTGCTGTCATTGTGATCATCATCATGTGTTTGTTTTGTTTGCCTACTTTTAACAAGAATGCCCAGAACCACGTTGGAGAGTTTCCCGATACCCCTGCTGGTATCAGGAGGGGAGAGCACCAAAAAGAGGTGACTCTTCATTGATCAAGAATGAGTGAAACTTGGAAAATATAATAGTGCTAAAAAATAATGAATAAAAATGATCAAAAGGTCTTCCTCAGATGATAAATCAACAAGATGACTTTCACCTAAGATCAAAGCTTTCTCTGGCTTCATGAGCAGCTACAGTTGACCCTTGAACAAGGCAAAAGTTACAGGCGCCAACCCTCCGCGCAGGGGAAAATCCGAGTATAACTGACTGCTGGCTCTCCCTGTACGCTGTCTTCTGTATCTGCGGTTCCACGTCCACAGATTCAACCAGCCGCAGACCTTGTAGTACTGAAGTATTCACTGTTGAAAAGAATCTGCATATAAGTGGACTAGTGTTGAGTGTTGTTCAAGGGTTAACTATACTTACTTAAAATGGTCTCTTTTTCCCAGGGCCTTTTCAAGTTGGCTCAGCTGACCATGATCAGTATTGAAAGTGTGGAAAGGTCAAAGCTGTGATCACACTTTCTATTTGATTGTTGTTTGTGTGTGCACAACGTAAGTGTGCAAGGGGCACTCGGAGAGACAGAACGAGAAAAGTGCAGCTTGCTTCTCCAAATTCATCAGCTCCCATTATTCTTAATCTGTTGAACTTCCTGTGGAGCTCCGCTCCCAGCATGGGGTGGGGTGTGGGGTGGTGACAGTGAAGGGGACACAAAGAAAGCCATCATTTGTCCCGAGACCCAGATGAGGAGAATCCTGATGACTTGGGAAGATTTAAATGCCTAACAATGTAACTATATTCCTATTTCCTATAGATTTGCCAAGATAATTCCCAGTGTAATCCACGTGGATTTTTCTTTTGTTAAGAGAAAAGAGAGGTTTGGTGAGAATATCGGTTTTATAGACGCCCCGACCCCGTACCCACCCCCCCACCACCTGCCCAGCACTCAGCACTAGACTCACTGGGATAGGAAGGAGCGAGGCTGCGATCAATATAAATGCAAAACACTCCAGACACCCAGGATTATCTGTGCTTTGCATGAATAAGGACAGCAGCTTGCAAGTGGGCAGGACTTGGCTGAGAGGCCCCCGACGACGCAAATCCACTGCTGCCCCAGCACGCTCAGCCGAAGTGCCTGTGAAATCTGCCTTCAGTCGCTAATTTCACACTCCAGGGACAGAGCTGTGAACAGCTCAGAGCACAGAATTCCCATTTTCCTAACAGTTTCCTTACCCCTCAGGCACCCTTCGATGGCTTTTTTTTTTCTTTTGCCACCTTTTAAAAATCAAAATACTTGGTTCCTGTAAGGTTAAGTATCTGGTTTGCTTTTGCTTAATCATCTCTTTAATTCCGTGCCTTTCCAAATCTCAGAGATTTTGTTTTGTCTTTAGATATTCTGCAAAACTTTCTCTGGCTCAGTTGCATTTTTTTAAAAATCAAAATGAGTCACTCACGTATTCTGCATTCATTATTCCCTCTCCTGCAGCTTTCTAAATAATGTAGGGACCGCGGCTGCTTCTGTGATGAGCACGAATGCATTTGAAATGTGCTGTTAAGACATGCCTTTCATCTCCCTTCAGATCATAAAATGAGTTTTCTCTGAGTTTCTGCAGATCTGAGAAATACTCTTCTCCTCTAGAATGAGTTGCAAGACATCAGGAAGGCCCTTTGAGACAGAGATTGGGGTGAATCTGAGTTGTCTGAAATAATGATACTGATGGACAGGAAGGCATCATTCCAGAGAGGGGAATTCGTAAGACTCTTGGTGGCCAGACTTATAAACCCTAGGCAGGTTTGTATTTGGGATCAAGGTCTGATTATTCCTGTTGTCGGCCAACTTGGTTGTGCTTTTCCATCAGTGACTCAGTCCAGATGAGACAAACATTATTCAGATCATGCTCAGGGTCTCCCCCGCCTGGCACACCTCCCTCTCCCTGCTGCGCCTATGAATCCTTTAAGAGCAGCTCACATCTCACCTCCGAAGCACGAGGGCCCGTCTGGATCTCCTCCCCTGATTGCCTATGGTACCTGCAACTTGAATGTCTCATTTGTCCTTTATCCAGAACCCATCTGGTGCTTTTCTCCCCGAATGATGTCCTTAAAATGCAGGCATTGGTCCTCATCATAGCCAGTTCAAAGACTTAGTTTTAGCCCCAACCCATTCCAAAGGTGCAGCGGAAGCATCACCTGGGCGGAAAGCCCGGGAGCATCAGCTTCCGCTCGGCTGGATCCCGTGGTCACGTGAGGGCTCCATTTCTTGACCCTGTTCTCCTCTGTGTGGCCCGACACACAGGCAAGCCCTTCTCAGCTTGGGGGCCAAGTTTTACACCCTGACAGTGATGGATTCTGGTTTCTCTTTCCAGATAGCTCTCAGTGGCCTGGTTTGGGTTGTGTGACCATCAGTGAATGACTTTGGCCAGGGAGAGGAGAGAGAACACATTGACTGGCCAGGCCTAGAACATGAGTCTAAATGTTGAACTGGAAGCTACTGCGGCCAATCCTTTCAACCGGAGCAAGAAGGGGATGGGAGAGAAATAGGTCACCAGAAAGAAAATCAGGCTGTGTCTGATTTCTAGGAGAACAAGGAACAGAGGCTAGGCAGACAGAAGCAGGAGCTGCCCCCACAACATGTTTGTGAGTGAACGAGGCAGGAAGAAACCCATGGCGAGTGGTGAGCACGTTGTGGGAAATAAGAGGGTGCAACTGGAGACAGGGAGAGAATGCTTTTATGAGAAAGTCAGCAGGACTGGGTATTTGTGGGCATTTTGTCATTGTTGCTGTTGGGTTGAGAGGAGAATTGTAATGATGTGTAACACACGAAATACTTACAGACAAAGGAAAATGTGCGGAGGCATGTGTGTGAAGTATGACATGTTACGCAAAAAAAAAGCAACATGGAAATTACTGCTGAAGACTAGAGCCAGTAAATCTTTATTTCCCTCAGGATCCCCAGTTGCTGTAGAGAGACTAAGTTTTATTTACCTGTTTTTAAATATTAAACTGGTAGTCTGGGGCCTTAATTCCTTAGCCAAGAGAAAGAATGTATTTTTTTGTGTAATGACGATCACTGGCTCCATTTTATCTAATGTTCTGTCTAAATCTTCAATCTGATTTGGGGCTTGGCTGATAAACTTTGATGTGTCTGCTCTTAGCCTCCGTTAAACAAAGAGTAATGTCAAAGGCAGCAGCTGGCTAATAAGGAGGCTGGGCTTCAGTAGTGGTGGAAAGTGAAGACTATTTAAGTGTTAGGGAGTTAAAAAAAAAACAACAAACGGCCAACTTAGATTTCTAAACCCAGGAAAAAAAATCTTCAAAAATGAATATGAAATAAAGCTATTTTCAAACAAACAAAATTTGAGAGAATTTGTCACCAATGCAAACTTACCCCGCAGAGTTGCAAAGAAAGTTCTTCAGCTTGAGGCAAAATGACCCCAGACGGAAGCACAGATCTACCCAGAGGAATGAAGAGCAACAGGAGGATAAACATGTAGGTTAATATAAAATTTGACTTAAACTGAGTATTGACTTAAAGTAACAACACTGACAACGTATTGTAAGGTTTATCACACACGTAGAAGAAAACATATGACCTCGTAACAAAACAGATGAAAGTGCTGAGTGGAATCATCTCGCTGTGAAGTTCTCACGTGGCACACGACCGTGAGACTAGTTTAAGATTAACTGCCATAAATTAGAAATACTTTAAGTCTCATATTGCAGTCTCTAGACCAACCACAAAAATATTAATTGAAAGAAACAGATACAATGACAATCGAGGGAACACAATGGAGTCATAGAAAAGACTTGACAAATCAGAAGAAGGCATCAAAGGAGCAAATAAATCAGACAGACTAAGCGCTTCACTTAAATGACAGAGATCGACCGAGACTAAAATAAATTAACCAACAGAAAAACTAGACTCAACTACAGTTTATAAGAAACATTTTACCCAGAATTTTAAAAGAACAACTGAGAAATTCAACAACATTAAAGAATCTCAGAAGCACGATGCTGGGCAAAAGTATTCCACTTGTATGAAGTTCAAGGGCAGACAACAATGATCTATGACCATGGATTATCAGAGAAGTCAGAATGGGAGTTATCTTGGGTCTGTTACTGACTGGAAAAGGCCACAGGGGAGTTTTAGTCATGAAGGAAACCTGTATCTGGACCTGAGTGGGGGTTACAAAGATGAGTGAGTATGTTTTTTTAAAATTCAGCATGCTCTATATTTAAGAGTTGTGCATTTACAGTATGCAAATTTTATTTTCTAAAATGTGTATGTTGACATATATATGCACACGCGCACACACACACACACACACACACACACACACAACCCCTTCTCCCCACTTTCCCTGTGCCCCTGTCCTCGGTCACATTTACCAGGACCCAGAGGCTGAGATGGGGGTAGCCAGTACACGGTTTGCTGGAGAAGTCTCCAGAAGAGCCGCTGTGAGGAAGCGAAGGAAGTAGGGAAGGGAGGAGGGAGAGGCTGGACTGTGAGGCTTCAGCAATCCCACTGCAGCCCTGGAGTGGGGACAGCCCGCAGAGCCGTGCCCACCTGAGGATGGGGAGCTGGATCTTTGCACCCCTGAGTCAAGCAGCCGTGGGGTGGGCTACCTCTGGAGAGAACGTGTAACCTAGGGCATGGCAGCTTCCTTCACAAGAAAGGAACAGTCAGGGAAGGACCCAGCTGTGAGCTGTCAGCAGCCAGCACCGCCGGCCCCCAGGGAAACGAGTGCCAGGGTCATGAAGAGGAGGCGGGGCGGCACACCACTGTGTCCACTGCCACCGCCCTGGTCCGAACGCACTACGAACACACCGGCTCCCTCCCTGGTCTCCGGGTTTCCACTCTGGTCCTCACTATGATTTGTTCACCCCACTGATGCCAGGGGTAATTTAAGAAAATATATCACATCCCCTCAGATTTGATTCCTTTTCAAATCTCCCAATGTCTCCCCATCACGTCTAGAATGAAATACTTTACTCTGGCTATTAATCTCCACCTGGGTCACCCAGTCCAACCACACAATGCCTTTTGTGCAGAAAAGGGTGATCAGCACATCCTGGTTTGCCCGGGACTCCCTGGCTTTAGCACTGAGAGTCCCGCGTCCCGAGAACCTAGACCAACCAGGACCGCTGGTCATCGGAAGACTTGCTGATAAATTGAATAGAGAGAAAGCAAGGAGTCAAGGGATTGACAAGGCTTTAACTTGAAGCATGGGTGAGTGAGGGCTAACTGCGCTGATGACACCGAGGAGGAGCCAGCCCACCTGCCCTCTGAGCCCAGCCCAAGACAGGAGGTAGACTCAATTCTTTCCATTCCCCTGCTCCCAGGGGGCATTCCCAGAAAGTCCAGAGCCTGCGTGTGACGGCAGGATGGGGCATGGCTCTTGTGGCTGGGCAGTGATTAGGAAGGCGTGCCAGGGTATGATCGCAGCAGATTCACCCAAAAGGAGCATGGCTGCCCCCTCCACCGTAATTACAGCCCCCAGAGCATGCATTCCATCCAGCAAGGCCTGGAAGCTTGGCTCTGTCTGGACTCGCTGCTTCTAACTTGGCTGGCAGGTTAGAGCAAGGACGTTCTTTAAAAGGTGCCCCGAGTTGTCCCAGGGCCAGCTTTTCTGGGTGTAAACCTTACAGACTCTGACATTTTTATAGAAAGAAAATGGGGGTTGGGAGTTGGGGAGATGAAGCAAATTCTCTTATGACCTTTTCCGTTTCAAAACTGAAACTTCAAGCCTCATTCAGACTATCTCAATAGTGGGTGCTACTGGCATTTTGTGCAGGGCAATTTTTGTTGTGCGGAATTGTCAGAGATATTGCAGGACATTTAGTGTCCCTGACCCACGCCCAACAGATGTCAGTAGATCACCCGTTTCCCTAGCCATCGTGACAACTCAGACACCCTTGCTCTTTTTCACTCACTCAGGTTTATATGCAAACGTGATACTCAAAGTGCCTTTGGAATTCAGTGTGGGGGTGGAAGCAGGGACGGGGATAGGGAACGCAATCCCAGCAGCATCACTGCCTGAGGGGGTAGCTCTTCACGGGGGCCAGGCCATCTCGTTCTTAATGCTGATGCCCGTCAGGGAATCCCACAAACCCTCCCCTTTCTGCAAAGAGAAGGGGGTGCTATTTACTGAGCATTCAGTGCTCCAAAATTAGACAGTTACAACAAAACGTGAGAAAAGGAGAGACAGATCTGTGGTTTCCAGCCAGCAAGCTTGTGCCGGGCACAGCGCCCAGAGAGGGCAACGCAAAGTGTAAAAGCCGCTGCCTGGACTCAGGGAGCTCAGGGTCTGGTCAGCAGAGAAAAGTCACCCACTGCAGCAACAGCCGTGAGAGAGAGCCCTGTGACGGGGTGGTGTTTGTAATGGGCAGGCAGGGGGCTACTGTGGGTCCTTACATCTATCTAGCGTATCTCAGACAGTAATTTGAGGTTGGAAAAGAACGGAATTTAGAATAGAATAGAATATTACGAGATGGTAAAATTAGGGTTCATATTTTGTCTCTGGTATATACATTTGAGCAGTGATGGCTTGTGATGCAAACTATTTCATCCTGGGGATCACGGACAAAAACAACATTAGAAACACTGAGTAAGAAGCTACAACGTAAGGGGCTACCTTTGCAATAACTGATCGTAAAACAGGTATAAAACGTGTCACGGATTGGAAACTCAGGTGTAGAGCAACTATACCCGCTACGTCAGTGTGGATGATTCCCCAGCAAGCCTGAGGGATGGCAGCACAGGGTCGTTCTGCTTGCAGCAAAGATGAGGAAAATGGAGACTAAGCAAGGCTGAGAGTCTCTTTACGGTCAGCCAGGTGAGAGGCCAGAGCCCCAGGCCTGGGACCCGCCGCCCCAGACTCTGACCCAGGAGGGTCCTGCCGCACCAGCTGCCACCCTGGAACGAAGTCCCACCCACATCACCCAGTGTCTCCGCTGCCTGAGACACACCTCTCACCACTCACCGTCTCCAGGCGCAGGTAGAGAGGACTCAGAACTTTCCTAGGTTCTAGGAAAGAGACTCCCCTGCCAAGACTTCATGGACACAAACTCCCCACAGTCCCCTCCTGCTTGTGACTGTGATGCTTTTCTTTAACGCCATCGACTGTCAGCTCCTAAGGACGCCACCTGCTTTGAGCTCAGGACATGACGGCGAAGCAAACCTTCCAGGTTTTTATTCCACCACAGCCTGTAGCCCATCATTACCCCTCTGACTGAAAGAGCCAAGAAAGAAACAAAGAAAGAAAAAGGAACGTCAGGATTTTTTCCAGAGGAGAAAAGCCACGTGAAACGGGGTGGATTGAACACTGTCCTGGCTGGGGATGTGTTGGGCTGCACCAGGCAAGCCTGCAAGGCCTGTCCTCGCTCAGCTTCAAGACGGAAGGGCCCCCCAGAGTCAGTGGCAGAGACATCCATGGTTTATGGACGGAGGGATCTTTCCTGTCTGAAGCAAGGTCCTGGAGCGACACCCCCACCGTGCACAGCAAGGACTGGGCGGAGGTCTTCACCACGGGGGGGACAGGGCCGGGGGGAGGAGGAGGTTAGTAGTTACAGGGGAATTGACAGATTGACGTCAGGTTGGCTCATTGGTTACCAGGGAAACCAGCAGAGGGCCACGCCCCTCACCACCCCTTATTTGAACTATCACTAGCTTAGGGGGCAAGGTCAGTCCTGTGAGCAGGTGTGGGTGAAGCAGGGCCTGGTCGAGCAGGATGTACAGAGAGCAGGAGAAAAGCCACCTTGAGCAGCCTGACCACACGCGTGCTGAGCCATGACTCACCCCGTGTATGTACCCTTCCCCCTCATACAGGTGTGTGTGTGGAGGGGTCCTGTCACATGCCACCTCCCCTCTCAGTGCCCCTCTGAGGGGCACCAGGCCGTGGTTTTTGGTTTGGGGTGTCCACGTGGAGTGGGTTCTGGAGGCTGAGCTGAATTTCGGGCACAGATGGCTTCGTTCTTGCTGTAGGATCAACGGGCCCCATGACAACCTGTGTCACATGTGCCCGTGACGAGTGCCCACGTGGCAGTGCAGCCGGAGGTCAGGGCCCAGCTTCGGGAGCCCCCACCTCCTACCGTGTCCTCTGTCCAGTGAGCAGCTGGGGTGGGCGATCTTGGAGATTTCTCCCGGCGCATGGAATCCATCCACACTCTGTGCCAGGCACAGCTCCAGGCCCCAGGGATGCAGCCGTGACCCTAGTCCTGCCCCCACAGACCCTGCCCTGGTGATGGGAGCCAGACAATGATCAAGAAATCCAAGCAACACTGCAGACCATTTCAGAGGGTGAGATGTGTACGGGGAAGAACCTTAACCAGGGCGAAATGACAGAGTGGTGGGAGTGGGCGGACTTGGATGGGGACTCAGGGAATGAGGAGGGAACATTTGACCTGAGTTCTGAAGGAGGAGGAGCAGATCATGGTGGGGGAGAGGACTGGGGGGGCTTGGGGACAGGGCTCCTGGCACACAGTCAAGGCCAACCCGGCCTTCCCAACAGGCCCTGCAGGACCCATGGAGAAACGGCCTCTACTTGCCCCCCGCACAAAAGTCCCTGACACTGCAGCCTAGGGCTCTTTTCAGGGGCTACATGGAAGAGCAATTAAAAGCCTGGACCCTGGCACCAGGCAGTCTGGGTTCAAGTCTCAGCCCTATCACTTACTAATTACCTTAATTACTGCTCTGTGTCTGTTTTCCAATTTAGAAATAGGGGTGGTAATAACAGAACTGTTGTGAGGATCAAATGAATCAATCCTCATGCCTCCTTTAGCCCAGGGCCGGCACACGGTGGGGTTTGAGCGGCTGGACACCGAATCAGCAGATGCCCTCGTAGGTCAGAGCAGGGGCTTTTAAACCAGCCCACATTCAGATCAGACCTCCGGGGCATCTTGAATGAGAAAACTGCTCCTTTACAGAACGAGCAGGGAAATTAGCACTCAGACTTCCCAATGTCTGTATTCTGTCTTGACATCAAGCAATCTTCCGGAAAACAAGGGCTTGCCCTAGGGCCGGGACAGCAAAGGCCAGGCTTGTCTTCACTGGGGATATGGGGGGAATAGTATAATTGTCTTCACTGGGGATACGGGAAGGGGTCAGTGAGCCACAGACTCTAAAGACAGGCAGGACCTTTTGGGATGACGGTAATGGTTACAGGTCAGGGCTCTGAAGCCAGGCTTGGGTTCAGCCCCAACCCCACCACTTGCCAGTTGTGTGACCTTGAGCAAGGTCCTTACCCTGTACAAGCCTCAGTTTCCTCATCTGTAGAATGGAGATAATAATCATAGAGTGGTTGTAAGGCACGAATTTCCTAAATCCACACATCCATCCTTACCGTATAACATAGCATCACAGGAATGCGAGTGGTCATCGTTCATCGTACTGTCATCACCCAGGGTGAGGACGGTCTGAAATCCTTGGTGCTGCTGCGGTTTGCAGACAGGACCTCAGAGGTAGTAGAAGACCCATGCTAAGCACTCGGATCACAAGGGCCCGCAGGGAAGCAACTGGACCCCTGCACCCCTGTCCAGTGCCTACCGCTGGGATGGACGCCCATTTCCACGTCCTAGTTATACAGCATTTGCCTGGGGCTCAGCACTCTTGCTGCTGTGGCCAGAGCCTCTCCACCCCAAAGACTCCAGGGACTGCCACCAGCCAGGCTTCCTGCCTCGTCAATTTTTCCCTTGAGAAAAATGTTCTCTTGTCCTGCTGGAGTCCTCATTCTGAGCCTCCCAGCACAAGGTCCCCTGCAAACCTGGAAACGTGTTCCCACAGGAAGTAACCACTCTCCGGCGGGGTCCTCACTCTCGCTGCACAGAAAGCGGGCAGTGGAGGAAGGCTGCCGCCTGAGGACTGTCGTGGGTCCCGTGCACAAACTCAGGGAGATGTAGACAAGCCCCACAAGTGGCATAAGGATTCCGCAACGGCAGGGAAATAGTCTGTGATGAAACCGAGATGTCAAAATCAATATGCAAAGAGTGTGATTAAAGACAAGCATGGCTGCCACCAGAACATCACTCTTAATTGAGCCTGCACCTACATTTTTACATGTGACAAGAAAATTAATGACAGCGTGATAAACCTTCAAGAAACATTAATTACCCCTGCTGCTTGCCCCTCCCCTGTGCTCTCTGGTTAACCTGTAATCTCCCACCCCCCCAACCCCCAGAGGGGCCCTGGGGTCGCTGATTACACAGGAAGTGCTAGAGCATTCAGACAGCCCCTGCTGCTCAGGCTGCTCAGACCCAGCTCCTCCCCGGGCTCTGTGTGAGTTTGTTTTCTGGCTCCCTCTGCACAGATTCAGCCCTGGGAAGAAAGATCCAGTGCACAGGGGGTGTTTACTGGAGAAGGAACAGAGGAAGAAATAGACAGGGTGCAGGTCTGCGAAAGTTGGAAAAGGGTTGGTGCAATGTGTGGTCCGCCACGTGGCTTCCCCAGGACTAGACGTGTATTCCCATAGGACGAGGGAGGGAGGGAGAAGGGGCGAACCCTGGGGTTTCAGCAGATGCAGAGCAAAGCCGGGTGTACTGGCCTCTGCAGGCCTAGGCTGAAGTGACATGTGTACAAGGGGTAGGATGTCACCAGGGGCTTCCAGAGTCATTGGGATTTGGGGCAGAGGCTCCAAGAAGAGAGATGATTGGAATACAGGGGAAAGGCAGAAATGAAAATTCATCAGTGCCTCCGCCACCGCCCCTGCTCTGCCCAGACCCTGGGCAGTGCCAGGTTGCAGGGTGGGCTTTCTGCGGGAGGCGGACACCAGGCCTGGGACAAGCCTGGGCTGGACAGACTCCAAGAGCCAGAAGCAGAGAGAGAACAAGCACAGGGGCAGGGAGCGGGGAGAGGGCTGTGCAGGCAACGCCGACAGGCCCAGATGGAGCTGTGAGCATCCATCTTTGCAGTGACCAAAGGGAGACAAAGTGACAGAGACCAGCAGGTTCCTGGGTGGTGGGTCCCCTCCCAGGAGGTCTCCATGGACGGTGGGTCTGCGGAAACAGAACACACCTGGGCCGCCTCCGTGTGGCCACTTCGGGCTTGCTGGTCTCTGCCATCTGCAGGTGTGGCCGCCCTGGGACCCCACGTCTCAGCCTCTGACACGGGGACTCCCTCTGCTCCCTCGCTCTGTCTTTTGGGACTTGGATAAGCTCCAACATCTCCATCCACCCTTCTGGCCCCTGGTGCCCATGACCTGCCCCCTGTTATCTGACCTCCCTGAGTGTGTCCTACACACCTGACCCCACTTGGTGCCCACGTGCAGCCTCAGACAGGCACCACTTGGGATGGGGAGGACCTGGGACACTGCCCGTGGCCCCTTCCGACAGTAGGAAATGGTGCTTGAATCACGCCCATCGTGCCTGACACCGAGGCTCCTGGAGATGCAGGAGGAGGAGGGCTTGGTGCCCTGTCCTCGTGGCCCGAACCATCTCCCGTCAGGGAGGAGAAGTCGCAGAGAAGGGGCCTGGCTGATCCGGAGGCCACGGTTTCCAAAACATCTCCCCGCCACAGGTGAGCACCCTGCCTCGGATGTGCCTGGGCGCCTGGAACCAGCAGATAATAGATGCCCCTGAACTTGCGGAGTCCTGCCCGGATTTCAGCCTTAAGAAGTAATTTGCAAGAAACAATTTGCCCAGTTGAGCACCTGCCAGGAATCCAGGCTCACTGGCGTTTTCTCTTGGCGACTGTCCTCCACTCAGGAGCCAGACTGGGGTTGGGGGCTCCTCTGGGGCCTCGGCAGGCCCTGGCGGTCTGCGGGGAGCGACGGAGGGCACCGCCGCGCTCATGGACGTTTGTGCGGCCCCGCGGGAGGCCATAGCTTAGCATGTCCCCTCCTAATTAAAGGACAGCGGCCAGTTGTTCCCCATCAGAGCTGACAAAGAGGACTGCTTTGGTCCCAGGGAGCTTATGGGAACGCGTCAGATGCCAAACTCTGGCGCCTGCCACCTGGCATTGTTAAAGTGACCTTTTAAGGAGAGACGGCCATTGTGACAAAGATGGTTATTGTGGGGCCGCCACTCGGCCTCTGGAGGGGTCGCTCCGCCCACGTGGGGACAGGAGGACAGTGTCCTGAACCTGACCCTGCCCTGGCCTGGCTGAGGGGAGGTTACGTGGGGGTGGGGCTGCAGATGCAAATGCCCACAGGCTGGGGGTCAGGGGGCCCCTGCAGGGGCCGGGGGAGGGGCCTTGGCCCACAGGGTGAGCCCTGACTCCAGTGGAGGGAGACCCCATGGAAATGCAGGCCCAACATTGCCTGACCTTCTGGCAGCCGGCAACCCCGGGAAAACAGAGGTCACGGTCCACTCCAAGACTGCAAGCTATGTCAGGACAGCGGCGTGTCCTGTCCCATGCCTGTGACCCTGAGTCCTCCCCCGCTGCTGAGAGCCCTCCCTGGGCCCTCAGGTGGATGGAGCAGGCGCCCCCTCTGAACAGCATTAGGTGGGTGGGCAGTCACCTCAAATATGACTGACCCGCTGAGGGGGTCTAGGTTCTTGGGGGATGCTCACAACATTCCAGAATGATCGTTTCTCCCCAGGGGTCAGAGGTCACACTGTGGACTGAAACCAGCCAGCAGATGTGGCTAGCGTGTCCCTCCCGGTGTTTGTTGAAAAATGTGAACCTAAGGTCAACACGAGAAAGACTTGAGATTTTACTTAAGGTCTCAGGAGACGGGGCCACCCTGGGCCCAAATCCTCTCCTGGTAGCAACTGATGCAGCAAAGTCCAGCTGCCCCTCTGGACAGGCTCGTGCTCTGTGGTTTGCCACAGTCTCCACCCCTCCCCATCGTCTCCCAACACAAAGGCCCCGGACCTGCCACTTAAACTCCTGTGCTGTGTTGTCCATAGGCCACTTGCTGGCCATGTGTCCTGGGCAACCTCCTCTCCCTCCCTGAGTGTTTCCCACTGGGTTGGGGGGATTGGCTAAGCCATTAGCCAGAACCTGCTTAGAACGCGTCTGCAGGTGGTAATCCCTCAGGAAATGCTGCCTGGTGGCTGGTTCACTCCTTCTGTTACTTGCCAGGCCCGTGTGGACGTTGGGATTTGAGAGCCTGTTGTAGGTGGAGGAACCAGATTTGGCCATTTCTCCCCAGCTTTCTCCATCTCTACCTCTTTCTCCAAAGCCTCGCCTCCCACCATGTCCCACACCCAGAGGACAAGGGACACAGAGCCCGGAGTCCTGCCACGTGGAGTCCTGGGTTACCCGGGGTCCCGGCCCCGCCAGCACTGCAGACCCTGTGAGGGACATGCTGGGATTTTCTCGCTGCCTCACCTAACAGTGGGAGTCCTGAATAGCGAACAGCTGATCTGCATGAATTAACGTGAAGATCCTGTGAGTCCTGGAGCTTTTAAACTTGCAAACAGGTATCTGCTGGGTTGCCATGGAGAGCGGTGGACCGATGCCCGGGCTCACCCTGCGGACTCGGGGCCTCCTCTGATCAGCAGGGTCACACGGGCTCCGCGAGGAGGCAGAGGCCTGGCCTGGCATTTTAACGACGCCTGACTTACCGAGCCTGAGTGTGTGGGGCTGAGAGAGGGCAGGTATCTATGAGTGTGCGTGTCTGTGAGTCTGCACGCACGTGTGTCCAGGCCCCACATGTGTGCGATGAAAACTGAATGGCCCCAAAGATCTGCTGAACACCTTTCATGTCCTAACAGGGACCAAAAGCCCCCGGGGGTCACTGGCTGGGCGGCTACTGACTCAGCGCTGAGGAAGCTGCTCCTCCAGCCCCGGAAACTCCCGGCTCGCTCCCTCTCTCTCACAGGAACCTACTGCCCCCCCATCCCCCTGTTCCCCTTCCTCTTCCCCCTCCACCACCCTCCTTGCCTCCCTGCCCCCATCTCATTTTCTCACTGCAGCGTCTTTGTCCTGCAGTCCCCTCCCCCCGCCCACTATGGGCTCTGGGATGAGAACCACATCCCCGCCGCCTGCCATGTAAAACCCTAGACACTGCTTTGGACCCATTGTCTTGTCTTGTGAATCCGCCCCAACTCAGGGGAAATACATGCATAGATACATGCGCACACACACGGGCATCATAGGCACAGAATGTGAACACAGACCAGAAGCAAGCCCTCCACCCTGTGTCTCAGTTTAGGTTTTCCCAGAATCCAACCCTGAGGCAAGGTTTCAAGTCCAAGGAATCTGTTTAGGAGGTGATCACAAACATTGCCAGTCGCGGGGCAGGGAGACTGGGAGGGATGGTGGTGGCAGTGAGCCTTCTGCCTGTTTCTCTGGGAATCAGCCTAGGGGTTGTCTGCACGCCCGTGGAGCCCAGTCCCAAGCAGCGGTCGGAAGATGGGCCTGAGGTTCCTGGGAAGGGGCATGTGCCCACCTCCAGGAAGTCACCTCCGCCAGGGAGCCCGCAGCACAAGCAGGCACCACAGGGTCATCCGATCCAAGGGCCAAGAGAGCTGGGTGTGGCCCCAGCTCCATCAGACCTGGGCCCCGGGGCATTCATCTCCCAGCACCTCTGGCCTCTGGAGCTCCTGCAGAGCCCAGTCTGGCAGCTGGGACCCTCATGGGCGTCGCAGCGGGGAGCCAGGGAGGGGGCATGCAGTGGGGGAGGGGGGCAGGAGAATCAGGGATGGTCAGAAAGAGGAGCCCACCGCTCCTGGCTGTTCTGGTGGGCTCACCTCTGAGCTGCAGACATTCCCCCACCCTAGGCTCCTGCACCTTCAAGACAGGGGACCGGGGTGCCCCACCCCTGCACGGGCACTGGGCTTATGCTGGGGACCATCAGGGAACAGGCTCCTGTCCTGGAGGAGACGATGCTCCAGAGGGACAGACAAGACAAGAAACAAGAGCCAAAATGACGGCGGTAACATCTGGCCTGAGGGGCGCTGTGAAGAGGGGAAAGCAGGAACGTGGCTACCCTGGTGCGTCTCCCGGGACCCAGTATTCCTGCTTCTATTTTCCAGGCTTCACAGTCTCCTCCCCGAAATCCACAGAGCCCAGACCTGCTGGGCCCCCAGGTGACTTCCCAATCAGCTGACACGAAGGCCATGAGACAGTTTTTAAAACATTTTTAAAGCAACCACAGTAAGAAACACATTTCACACGGCGACCCACCACCACACACACACCTATTTATGCAAAAACAAAGGAGTTTCTCCACCACCACCTCCCTTCCCTGCAGCCCCGCACTCTGTATTTCCTTATCCAGTCTATTTTGGCCTATTGCACCTTTTAAGCGGCAGGCTCCACCTTTAATCTGATTTCAGGACCCACTAATGCATCACAACCTGCAACGTGATAAACTTTGCACCAGGGAACATCTGGTTGTGGGCGTGCTGGACCAGATGCCATTTGTCCTACAGTGAGGGGTGGGGGCCAGGTTCAGCCACTTTCTCCTTCTGCGGTGGTGGGGGAGAGGGGAGGAGGAGGGCTGTGCCCACTAGACCCCGAGAGGTCACCGCTTCCAGTGTTTGCGCAGCAGCCTACAAGGTAGGGGGACTGGGGTTGGGGGCAGGGACCAGTCCTAACCCCCAGCTCCTATAAATGGGACCTTATTTGAAAATAGGATCTTTGTGGATGTAATCAAGTTAAGATGAAGTATTAGACATCAATATGACTGGTGTCCTTATAAGAAGAGGGAAATCTGGACACAGAGACACAGAGGACAACACCCCAGGGAGAGGAAGGCAGAGATGGGAGTGATGCAATTACAAGCCAAGGGTTGCCGACATCTTCCAGAAGCTAAGAAAGTGGCCTGGGGCAGTTTCTGCTCAGAGTCTGCAGAACAAACCAACCCTGCCAACATCTTGATTTTGGACTTCTGATCTCCTGAACTGAGAGAGAATAAGTTTCTGTTGCTTCTGGCCACTCAGTGTGTGATCATGTGTTATAGGAGCCTAGGATACCCCAAGAGTTCCCTCAGTGCTTCTCTCTGGTCCCCTCAAATCCTGCCTCCTCCTTAAAGTCTCTTCTGTTCCGCAGTCAGGGTAACTGGCTCCCCTGCCACACGGCCCCCACTCCACCTGCCCCTGCACGTGGCCTGGTGGTGTCTGTGCCTGTCACGGTCAGATGCTGCTCCCTCATCCTGGAATGCAGGACACTTCAAGGCCACTGTCTTGGCATCCCCTAACAGAGGTGGCACAGTCAGCCTGCAAGTCAGGTTTCATTCACAGATTGTTCTTTTGAAACAGTAATTTTACCATTTTCAATTGGATGCCAAGATACAAAAATTGGGACGTTTCCTATGATGATTAGGGTTTTTTAGGCTTTTCCCATAAAGAAATGCCCATCCACGATGAGCTTGCCTTCTCCAGTACCACAGATAGCTGGACTGAGTCACAGCTGCTCCTGTGTGGATGGGCACCTACTCTCCCATGTGCCGCAGACCCCACCCAGCCTGAGTCCCACAGGCAGTGAAGGACCACACACATTTCTGGAGGAAGAGAGTCCAGGCAGAGGAATAGCATGTGCAAAGGCCCTGTGGTGGGAATTATCAGTGTTGGCCGGATCACAGTGACATAGAGCAAGGGAGGAAAGGAGATCTGAGAGCCACTCAGAGCCCAGATCAGCATGGTGTCGAGTGTGGATTTTCTCTTGAGTGAGAGAAGAAGCCACCGGAAGATTCAGAGCAGGAGGGTGACAATCTGACATTTACAAAGGACACTCCCATGCCTCCTCGAAATAGCTGCATTCCATCTATATTCTCACCTGGTCACAATTCAGCATTAAATCAGTTTCTCTACTCAAATACATTTTTAAAGGAAATTTGATATTCCACTATTGCAAATGAAAAATTAATGTCACTTGCAGTAAATAGGAGAGAATCCATAAAAACAAATACTGTGAAAACAAGGCAGTGATAGCACGTTCTAGCTGGAGGCTGCTGAGCCCGTGCTCCCTCCCTCTGATGACAGAGTGGAGAGAAATGGAGACGCCTTAAAATCACACCAAACCAAGACTTTCTCAGTGAACATCCAAGAGACTGAGGGGGACTTGGTAAGGAAACACGTTTTGCACCGTGAGCTTCTATAGAGTTAATGGTGGTTTGGGGACCCACCCACCCCCAAGCCATCTCACCTGTCTTTAGCAGGCACCCACCACTTTTGGGGGAAACACCATTTTGAAGTATATTTTCAATTCAACATTTAAGGTCCTCGAGGGTCAAAATCATAAGGTTTTTGTCCTTTCCTCCCCAGCACCTGGCAGTAAATGCTGCATAAACACTCATTGCTACTTTTTACTGCAAAAGCCAAAGGTAGACACAAAAGAGAGCTAAAAGAGAAAGCGTGCAGGTTGGCACTGCTTCTGTTTTACCCCCGACAAGCCTGATGCGTGTAATTGCTACCACATACACCTCATCCAGTCTCCCAGGTCTATCCCTGCTTCCTTCAGCCTGTCATCAACACAGCACCCAGGGGGTTTCTGTAAAGTGTGAAGATTGTGTCCCTGACCTGCTGAAACATTCGTGACACATGTCACACTTAGAAAAAAGCCCACCCACCTCATGTGGCAAACAAGGCTGCTCCCTGCTGCCATCTCCTCTACCAGCTCTGTGTTCCGTCCACAGGGAACTTCTCTCTGACCTCTGAACTTGCCGAACACTTTTCCACCTCAGGGCGTTTGCACTGGCCAGTCCCTCTGCCTGGAGCACTCCTCCTGGATTTTCACATGGCTCCTTCCTTCTCATCCTCAGACCTCAAATGCCACCTCCTCAGAGGCCCCCTTCATCGTGCAGTTTCAGCAGCTCCCACTCACCACTGTCAACCCCGTGTCCCATGTATTTCCTTCGTGCATCTACCCCGCCGGCAAGTGTCTTGTTGGTTTGTGAGTTTTCACTTTCACTGTCTCTCACCCTCCACTAGCACATAGATGAGGCCGAGGACACGCCTGTCTCACGCCCTGACGAACCCCAGCGCTGAGCACGGTGCCTGGCCTGCGGCAGGCGCTCAGGCAGTGCCTTCTGAACACTCACCTGGGAGAATGGAGCCAGTGTGCTCTGTCCAGGTTCTCAGCGTCACAGCCAGATGGAGCTTTGAAGGGAATCCTCTGGCAAGGGGCAAGCAAAAGCCCCAGGAATGGTGATTTGTCAGGGAGTTTAAGCAGCAGTGGTAACTCCTAACCCAAGGAGCAGCCTCACGCAGGGTCTTCAGCAGTCCGGTGGGCACTTTGCATTGCCTTCCAGAGACCCCGCGGTGAAACCAGCCCAGATGCCGGGGATCTGTCCTGATTAGCGTCCTCTTGGGGGACTGCACGACCATCTCTGCCACGCATTCTGAAGGCAGAAGATGCATCCAGCTGGCCAATGTCGATTGGTGGCGACTCTGTGCCAAGAAGTGCCCGTGCCACTGGGCTGCAGGGAACTAAATAAGGCCCCTGGTCCCCTGGGGCTTTGCACTCTGCTGGGAAAGACTGTCTCTATATGAGTAAGTACGTAAAGGAACAAAGTCATCTCTGAAGTAGTAGATCAAAGCAGATTAATGTGACCAAAGTGTCACTGGGTTGCATGAGTTCGTCTGAGCAGCTGGAGGAGGCTCTTGAGGAGGGAACTTAGCGCTGAGATCTGACAGCAAGGGGGAAAGCGATTCTGGCTGAGGAAGGCTTGAGGGTGACATGTCTGCAAAGCAGAGAGAAACCAGCAGGTCCCACCATGAGGGGCCATGTCGCCCACAGCCAGGAATTTGAGGTTTCTCCAAAGTGTAATGGGAGGAATTTTAGCTTGGGAAATCTGAAACATCCCTCTGAATACAGTGCTGGAGATTCACCACGCAGGGCAAGAGAGGATGCTCGACGACCAATGAGGAGACCATTGCAGTCAACCAGGCAGGTGACCTGGACCAGGTGACCAGTGGGGATGGGAGACAGAGAAGGCCGATCTTCAGGGCTTCCTAGTGTCCAATTTGCATCCTTTTGGTCGCATCTCATTCCTTCTCTTGTTCTGCACCTAATGCCCTTTTGGACAACCCACCAGCAGCCTGAAGACCTTTATGAAGCCCCTTCCTCTTCACCATCTCTTCTGGAGATCAAATTGTTGAAACAGACCTTCCCCAGCAGAGCCTTCAGATGAGACCACCTCCCCAGCTAGCACCTTGAATATAACCTACAAGAGACTGGAAAAGGACCCGGCTAAGCCATGCCCATAATCCTGACTCACAGAAACCATGAGATAACAAACATGTGTTGTTTTAAGCTGCGAAGTATGTGCTAATTGGTTACACGGCAAGAGGAAATGAAGATCATTTTGCAGATCATTCGTGAGTCGTCACCAGCCCTTCCATCAGCATAGCAGCTCTCAGCTGAGCTCTGAAAGGCTTTGAAATTGCAGCTGTATGTAAATACCTCATGCTTTCCCAGGCTTTCTTAATCACTGTTTTTCGCCCAAACACGAAATGGGGTGACCAAGGGTGTTCACTTGAAATTGCCTGTGTGAAACAAATGTCAGAATATTTCTGAAGCTTCTCTCTCTAGAGAAAGCTTTCTAGAAGGCCCAGCTCAGGGGCTGGCATTAAGTGGGTGTACCCATTTTCTCTTGCCATGTAACCAATTACCACATACTTAGCAGCTTAAAACAACACATGTTTATCATCTCACGGTTTCTGTGAGTCAGGATTATGGGCATGGCTTAGCTGGGTCCTTTTCCAGAGTCTCTTGTAGGTTATATTCAAGGCGCTAGCTGGGGCGGTGGTCTCATGTGAAGGCTCTGCTGGGGAAGGGTCTGCTTTCAAGTTCACATGGTTATTGTTGGAAATCAATAGGTTTTAGATGTAGGGTCTTAGTTCCCAGCTGGTTTTTGGCCAGAGGCCACCTTCAGCTGACACTGGAGTCTCCCCAACATGACAACTTACTTCCTCAAAGCAAGAAAAAGGGTCTTCTAGGGAGACAAAGGTCACAGGCAATATGTAACAAAGCCAGGGAAGTGCCATCCCATTACATTTGCCATATTTTATTGCTTAGAATCAAATCATAGGTCTGACCCACATTTGGGGAGGGGGGTGTCATCACACAAGACATGGATGCTAGGATACGGGGATCACTGGGGGTCATCTTGGAGTTTGTCCACCACCACCCAGTGCAGGAGGCATCTTCTGAGATGACCCCGAAGATCCTTCTCCCCTGCTACTCACCACATTGTATACTCCCTTCCCCTTTAGTCGCTTGCTTTTCACCAGTAGAATACCTCACAATTGATGGCATGCTGCTTCTCAATTAGGGTACATAAGATAGCAGCTTCCCTCTTGCTAGAAGACTTTCTCCTTTGCTAAATTTGATGGGGCAAGTAACCATGTTATGGGAAAACCCTGTGGCTAGAAACTGAGGGCAGCCTTCAGCTAACAGCCATCAAGGGACTGAGGCCTTCAGCAAAACCATCCAAAAAGAACCAAATCCTGTCAACCACCACGAGTGAACTTAGTGGTGGGTCGTTCCCCAGTCAGACCTTCAGATGAGACCCCAGTCCTGGCTGACACCTTGATTGTAGCCTCCAAGACCCCTGAGCAGAGGATCCAGAAAAGCAGTGCCCAGACTCCTGACCCACAGAATCTATGAAATAATGAGTATTGTTTAAGCCATTGTTGGCCATAGTTTGTTACTCAGCAATCAGTAACTCAATAAATCATCACTGAATAACTGAATGAATGAAATAATTTAGCAGGAAACACTGATTTTGGGGAGGGGTGACCAGGAGAGCACTCAGCCAATTTCCCTCCTTGCCCCTGAGCCACTGAGCAGGGCCCCCAACACCTGCACCCCTGCCGTGGCCGGAGCAGGTGCCAGGCACCGTACACGATGACTCTGAGAACAGACCCTATCGCTGCCCTCCCGGAGCTTACCGGGCCAGAGCGTGGAACCCTCCTGAACCTCATCTCCACACACACAGCTCACCTGGGGGGAGCAGGCAGAGGGTCTGGGGGTCACCTGATCCTCCCCCTCCCCCGGGAGCGGCTTACCTAAAGGGCTTGTAGCTCACACGGGGCTGATAGTTCCAGCCTCCAAGACAGCCTGAGGCCTCCTTGGCTGCTTGGTAATCAGACCAGGTACCTGTAAGGAGGTGTGACTCTCATTTTCACTTAACTGAAAAATCCACATCATCAAAGAGAGCATAGATGCTCAGTGGCCCTTTCTTCCCTCGCCAGTGACCATTAACCTTTAAAAAGATGCTTTATGAGCCATGTGGCGAGCCTCATTCTCTGTGCCACATGTAATGAGGCTCATAATGGGTCAGACTCAGGAAGGCGTGAACGTGAGAAATGCCACCAATGAGAAGCCCAGGCAGAGCAGGCCCCTCGGCCACCCGGCCACACGGGGTCCTGGAGGGGATGTGGCAGCAGCCATGTCGGACCTGTCAGACCATCCTTTTACTGACTGACGGCAGCATCGGACGTCTGCTCCACTAGGGAGGGGTCTGCCTGTTTGGGTCACTGCTTTGTTCCCAGTGCGCAGAACAGGCCAGACATGCAGCGTACACTCCATCACTCCACGAGCATCTGTGGAATGAATGAGGGAGTGAATGAATGCATGAATGCATAAATGAATAAATGAATAAAACCACAGTTGGAGGACAAGCCCCTGGGACTTGAAGGAACTTATCTTCTAAAGGGGCGGATTTCTAGAATCCGTGTCCCTCCATTTGCTGAAGGGAGAGATTAAGAAATACAGTTACCAAGTGGGACAGCCTTGTGCCCAGGGCCTGAGCGGGCAGCAAACTGGCCGTCATAGTGACACCCTCCACGCACAGGGACAGAGACATGAGCGGGAAAGGCAGGGATGTCTCTGAGGTCGCTGCTCACCCAGAACCACGTGCTGGTGACTTAGAGGTTGTGGGACATCCTGCTTTCCGTTTCTGCTCCGCCTGGAGTCCTCTGCCCCAGACCTTCCCAGGCAGCTCCTCCCCATCCTCTGGGTCTCAGCTCACACACCCCCTCCTCAGAGAGCCCGCTCCTCACCCCAGGATCTACCACCACCCCCTCCCCCAACCTCGCCCCGCGGTTTCTCATCCCCACGTGCTCATCGCTCTCTGACCTTCTCAGGTTCACTCGATTCTGGTCTTGCTTATTCTCTCTCAACCCCCATGAGGACATCAGCTCCATGAGAAGGGGGACAGTGCCCATCCTGTTCACCGCTGAACCCCCTCGTCAGGGTCCAACACGCAGCAGGTGCTCAATAAACACGTGTGAAATGAATGGTTCGAGGAAACAGATTATCTATACACTTTGGGGACGTATAGAGTAATACTGGAAATTTTCATTTCTTAAAGCATTTACAAGCACATTTGCTGTCATCTCAGGGGGGTCAAATGCGCCCCGACGTGAAGACAGGAGGGTGGCCCAATTAGCTCCCCTACCGCCCTCCCCAGGCTCTTCTGTACTTCAGTAAAAACGTTCTTTACATTTCCTTCTTTTGAATCTGTGTTCACTGGAGCACTCAGTAAAGCTGGAATACAGCAATTATTCGCTTTTTCTTTCTCCCCTTTTCAGCACACAACATGATTTTTTTTTGCAGTTGGTTTAGTACCTGAACCCCCTCCTCCATCGTGGGAGGACCGGAGCGCAGCATTCAAGGGGTTTGGGGCATCCTGGAGTCTGGAGTCCAGGGACCAAGTGCCCTTTCAGCACCTGCTACCTGCCCAGGTCACAACACGCCTGGGCCTTGGTGCTGCTGCCACCTGAGGGGTGAGGAGTGTGACCAAGTGACCCCACCAGCTTTGCCCTGTTTTACTCAAAGAGTCCCTGCCAGGGTCAAGGGAGGGGATCAGGCTAGGACTGGCTCCCAGAGTGGACGCTGGTGCTCTGGTCCTGTCCTTCCCATGGGTAAGTCAGTTCTCCCTGAAGGATCTAATTCACCGATTCCCGCTGTCTGCCCGTCTCCTCCAGCTGTCAGACCCAAGGACGCCCTGGCTCCCGCCCCTCTGAGGACCGGTGCTCTGCTCCCCCATTTCCTTCTGGTCATTCCTCTTGCCTTGGCCTCAGAATCCACCCTGGATTCTGTCTCCTGCAACCTCAGAATCCGAGTGACGCGATCACCACATTTACCAGGACGGGTTCCCGAGTCTTCAGCCTCAGGAGGGTCTTCCTTGCACATCATGGGTGACAGAGCATCTCCAAGGAACCTCGGGACCTCGATGCCCTCAGAAGCATCAAGAGCTCCAGGGGGGAGCCCCGACGGGAGACCACCGTAGAGACCGTGGGACAGGCTGGGCGGGGCCACTGTTCAGGCCCCGGCAGGTTGACTCAGGCCCTTGGCTTGTGTCCCCCCCCTAGAATCTCCCGCCAGCAGGCCAGCCCAAGCTCTCCCGCTCACGCCCTGTGTCACCTGTTTTGACCTGAGGGCTGGCCAGGCTTTTTCCTCACTGCCCCCCAACAAGGAGCAGGAGGATGTGGGAAGGGGAGGGGGCGATGATTTGCATGTAAACATGGGTGCGAACAAGGTCAGGAGCTTGAAGTCCTCGGGGGCTAAACTGCTCCAGGAATAACAGTCCTTCTTAACATTTAATTAGACATTTATCAGCTGTATTTCTGTGGGACCCCGTCCTCAGTGGGGATTGGATCCCGTCCCTCGCGGGTGTCGCTTCACACATCAGCTGCATGAAATAATCGGACACACTCTGCTCCCCTCCCCTTCCAGCCTCAGTCACCTCGACCAGGTGTCCCCCAGGGCCCAGCGGTACGACTTCTGCTGGGGCCCAGCGCAGAGCCTGACGGGGTTTGGGTGGCTTCATCAGGATGCGGATTTGACAGTGACCCGGGAACCAGGCAGCGCCGGGATGCCGTGGGGACTGAGTCCCTCATGAATTAAATCATTTAACAGATGAAATGGGAAAGTCCTGCTCGTTTTCCTTGTGACTGAGCCGTGAAATAGGCTCTGGGACCGGCCTCCAGGGCGAAGCGGTCGGTCGGCGGGGCCTGGCGCCCAGAGGGACTGACGAGGTTTCAGGAGGCGGGGCGCCAGCAGGACACGGTGCGCGGGGCCGGGTCACAATGCGCCGCAGATGCGCCTGTGTCCGCGGGCACCCCGACCTCACGGCGGAGGCAATTCCCAAAGGATATCAGGCAGCTTCAGGTAGAGGGAGGGGATCCTGGGTGGCTGGAAATGACCCTGTCCCCTACGTGTCACTTGGGACAGGACCACAGTGAGCCCTGGGGGCCGGACTAATGACTCTCAGCTTCCCCGTGGAGGCAGGCGGGGCAGGGGACACAGGACGGATCTTTATGGAAAAGGCAGCTCTCAGGGCTCTAGACTCCAGCTGAAATGTGACAAGGCTGTCCTGGTGGGGTCATTTCCTTTTACAATGAATATTTATCACTTTCATAATAAAAATGATTTTTCATTTAGAAAACAAAAAGCCACAGCTTCTGCGAGCAGCAAGCCAGAAGTTGAGGCTAACGGGCACAAACGCCTCCGATCACGCCATCCGCACACCTCCGGTCCCCACGGTGGCTCCAGGGCTGTGGTTGGCGCCCGGGGGAGGGGGTTGGAACAGTGAGTCCCATGGACACACCGGCCTCCAGGTGCCCAGCTGGACAGACCAGCCCTTAATTGCCGACAACGAGATTAGATCAGGAGCAAGTCGCTTGCTGCATTTGCCCGTGTAGACACAGCTGATACACATACGTCTCGCGGCCGACTTGTCTTGGGAAACAGTGTCATTGTCAGGTTTCCATTTTCTCTGCAGTGGCCTCTCTCTGTAATGCTCCTCGTGCTGTGTGCTGAGCCGCACGTTTTCGGGGCCTCTCACCCCATTCCCTGAAGAGCAGCATGGAGGCCAGCAGATGTGATCATGTGGCTCGTTCCCTGCACACCTCCAGGGGGCCCCGTTCCCACTAGAGTGGGCATGGGTGGTGCCCCGGAGTGTGCAGGGCCAGCCTCTACCAGCCGCCCTCCCCTCAGGTCCTCAGGGAGACCCTCACCCCTCCCAGAAGGTCAGGTCCAGAAGGTCCCTCGGAGTCATCTCATCTGGGGCTTTCGTCTCCATTCCATCCGGGAGAACTTTGCTCGCAGTGGCCGTGCTGGGCCCCCTGCCCTTGGGCTGGTTGAGACATCACCCAGCAGAGCAGTTCTCAGCATCCCGGGTCCAGTCCACCGTCCTCAGTGAAAGGATGAGGACCTTGAGGCCTGGAGAGGAGGCACGTCTGCCAAGGATGCTCTCCAGGCAGAGCTGGGGACCGTGCAGTGTTTTATAATTTGCAAAGGCTCTCAGCCCCGTGTTGTCACATCTGACCTTCATGATAGTTGGTCGACAAGGATGACACTGCACTTCACACATCGAAGACAAAACTGACCAGATGATGCGTCATTGTTTCACGTGTCACTAAGAAAACAGTGACAATTAAATTATGAGGCAACAGTGAGACTCCATCGATTATAAGACACAACCAGATCCAAGAGACACTAACATGTGAAAACGGCGCACCTTAGAATCAGTGCACTTCAGTGCGCCTCCCGTTTCATAGATTCGGAAACTGATTCCGAGGTCTGGTCCTTTCCCACACACACTGCTGGCCAGAGGACAAGCCTGAGATGTCACCTCAGCCCCCCGGTGGCCATCACCAGGCTGTGGGGGCGGGGAGATGCGCTGCCCCGATCTCCCTTCAAGTACGGACGTGCCACCCAGTGTGGGAGTGTGGTCAGCAGGCAGCCCCCTACTTTAACCGACTCCCTAAGTGCACTGAAGAGCAGACAAGTGTGCGGCAAAAACACCAGTTCAAGGCTGTGCGGGCTCCTTCCTACTTTAAAGCAGTGGCCTGGGCTCCACGGGAGAACTGGGAAGTGAAGTGTAGGAGCGAAGGCAGCAATTGTGAGGGCCTCTCCCCAGGCCGAGTGAGGAGGCCGGGAGTGGGGGCGACAGGGAGGGGAGAAAGGAGGAGAGAGTTCACCCGTCCACTGTCCCCCGTCCACGCCACCTCTGCACTGGGAGCCAAGACACGGAGGGTGAGAGGCCACAGTCCAGTGAAGGCCTGAGGGTTCTGCCTCCCCATCACCTTCTCCAGGATCACAAAACAGGAGTGAGATACTGGCTACTTCTGCTGCAAGAACCACATCTTCCTTCTTTCCCGGCTAAGGCTGTTCTGTGACTGCGCTGGTTTGTTCATTTGTTCATGCCAAAGATATTTATTGAAGGTCTACTAGGTGCTGGAAATCCTGCAAGGGCTTGAGATGCAGCAGTTAAAAAAATAGTTCAAATCTCCGCCCTTAAAAGCATATTGTCTAGCAGAGGGAAACTGGCAAACAGACACAGGACATAAGGGACGTGCATCGGATGCATGTTACATGTCATCTCAGATAGTTTCAGCCCAACCAGTCTCCCACTGCAGAAACGGACTCACTGATGGTCTACAGGATCCCACTGTGTCCTGGTCACCTCCTGTTCACCCCACTGGTGAGGGAGGGACCCCCACAACCCCAAATAGTATGAAGTAGCTAATCACACATCACTGGACACTGCACAGATGGACAGGTCATTAGTCACATACACTCAAAGCCCAGGGGGTAGGACACTTCACGTCGTGCAGAGCCACATGGGCACTGCAATTGGGAACAGAGTGAACAAGCAGGGGCTGTGAGGGGCAGGCTTTGTAGTAACAAGAGGGTGAGGTCGTCCCTGGTTCCCATGGGAGGATGCGATTGAGTTGATTGAATAATTTAAGTCTGGCAGGGAAGCAAAATGAAACCACAGGTGGTGGCCGGACTGGGACCTAAATACCTGTCTTTGGCTCCAGGAATTCCAGTGATGCTTCACCATTTCCACTAAACGTTGGCATGAACCCTGAGGTTCTTCTGCAAGAATAAAAGATGGATAAGCTATGGCAGAGTCTATAAGCTGCCTGGATGACTGTGATCTTTCCAGTAAAAGCCTTTTAACCTGCGTTATCTGGGGCATCTACCCCTCTTCCCTTTCTCAGTCTATGCTGGTTTCAGGAATCCGTGGGCATGGATTCACTTTTGCATCTAAGCCTTCTGTTTGTTTTCTTCTGCCTAATGAAGGAAGGCAAACTAGGGGACATTTAATAACCTGTTTCCACTCTCTGGTTTCATGATATTAATTTGACTACATGGTCTCTTTAATGTTTCACCATCACAAAGACTCAATTTCATACATGAATGAGTCAATGTCAAATGGTTGGGGGGGGGTGCCATGTTTTCCTGACACCTCTTAAATGGTTTCTTATTTTGTACTGATACAGATCAGGGACCATGGATTATGCTGACAAGCTCATAAATTATCTGCTACTCACCAACAATACCAAGTCTTGCTTTCTTGACGGAGTGGTTGATGTTGAGTGCCGAGGATGTCCGCGAACTTGAAATTGTTTCAATTGTTGTTTACCTGCCAGAGATCTTGAACTTGAGAACTTCCTACTCCACACAGAGGTACAGATGGCATGCATGATGGGAGTTCTGTCAAGGGACACAAATTAGAGCAATCAGAGTGAGATGGAAGGAAGGGAAGGATGCACTACTAATTGGGGCATCATTACAGGGGTTCTGAGAAGTTATAAGAAATACGGTATCAACATTGAAACCCAGAAGTGACAGGCAAAAGTGACCATATTTAGAGCCAGAGGTCATTAACATGGACAATTGACAGGCTTGATGACTCTGAGGGGGAGCAAAATCACTCTGACAGGTGACAGTATGTTAAAATGGCATTTTATTATTTTTTAGAAGCCATCATTTTCAGATGATGACTGCAGGGATCCTTTACGGAGGATAATTGATTGCCTGACAAAGAACCTGTAGCATTTCCTCCCCACAATAGAAGAGAGAAAAAGCGACAATGCAGCTCTTTAGAGCAGAAAAAGAGCATTTTTCAGAGAAAACATTGCGAAGTTTTTAACAACGAGAGCCGGAGGAAACACAAATACATTTCTCCTTCTTGACAAATATGATTTAATTAAGAGACTTCAAGCTAGAAAACAAAGTCTTGCCGGTGTCAGGCAGGGAACAGCAGCAGGCTGAGGGGGAGGGCCTCGCTGACAAACAGCCCTGTGTTGTCGGCCCCTTAATTATTCATAAATGTCCCTGTGATGGAATTCCACCACTTCAGCTATTTTTAGTTAATTCTCTATTTCTTTTTTTACTCCAAATGTTATTTGTGTTACTTTATGAAATAGTTTAGCCAGCCCACAATAAGCTCAGATGAAACAGAGAGGCTTGGGTTTATCCCCTCGAGGAATTTTAGTAGTTTTAACATTTTGCAGGAATGTAAACCGCGGGCACTGAAGCTATTTGCTCGGAGGTGCACCTGTGGATCCCGGGTCCCCACACAGACCTGCAGCCCTGGCGGGATGGGAACTTCCCCACCAGCCAACACTCCCACAGCCGGGTTCTTCCATTCTGACCCCTTGGCTCGTGCTTTCGTGACACCATGGTGCCCTTCCTCCCCAGCAAGGACCACACAAAGTCTTTATTATCTGAGGACAATCTGAACAGATAAAAAGGTGGCTGAGACAAATCCAATTCAACTGGGTACCAAAGCTTCACAGCAAATGTTTTCAATTTCATTGGCTTTAGTTCCTTATCTTTTCTTAATTCTACTTTTCTAGTGTTTACTTTGACCTTTTTTTCTAGTGTCTTAAGGTGGAATCTTAGGTCACTGATTTTTTGATCTTCCTTCTTCTTCAATATACACACTTAAAGCCATACGTTTTCCTCTTTGCACTGCTTTGCCTGCATTCCCTAAAATTCTGATGTTGTATTTTTATTATCATTCAGCAAAATTCCTTTTAAAATAAATTTATTTGGAAAAAATACTGAGTCTATTTAGAATTTAAAAACAAAGCAAATAATAATTCATTTGGTACACAAATGTGTCCAAAATTATGAAGGAAAAACACGAGTTACTGAGGTTTGGGACACAGTACTGTAGCATTAATTTGGAAGAAAAATTTTTTTTGCTTCAAAATTTGTTTAAGAGGTTTTAAAAACCAAGTAATCTCCATCTGTCAGGAGGAAAACTGGACGCTAGTTGAGAATCTCAGTTAAGACACTAGGATTCTGCTTGCTTGTTTTATGCTGAGTTGGCTACCTTATCTGCTTGTAATGACTAACTGCCCCTCCTTGTCTGGACACCCCTTCCTCCCTTAGGAACAAAACCCCAGCTGTTTAGCAGGCACACGACAACCCAGGATTAGGACTATGGTTCCAAGCCTCCCTTGCAGTGATTTGAGGCCAGGTGAGTGAGCGCTGCCAGTGGACTGTGAATACAGGTGAGGAGTGCCCCTGCCAGGCTGTGCCCATGAAGGGAAGCATGTGCCCGACCCTCGCCTTTTCTCTCTTCTCAGTGTTGGGACGCAGACAAGTGTGGGGCATCTGGACCCAGTGGATGAAGCCGATGGCCTTGGCGTAGTGGAGTGAAGACAGAGGGAGCCTGGGCTCCTGACAGCTTTCTGGGCCAGAACTGCCACTCCAGCTCAGCTGTTCACATGAGTTAGAAATAAACCCTTATTTTGTAAAAGCCACTGTCTCTTTCACAGCAGCCAAAGCTAAGTCCTAATTCAGAGCCCACAGACACTGGATAAAGATCTTACAGACATTCTGATTCGGGCTGTCAGGACATTTCCCACACAAACCAAAAACTTGAGGGTAAAGGAGCCCAGTTTTTAGAGCTTTTAAACAAAACCCATGGCAGAAGCAGCAGGAGCTGGTTTTGTGAGTGGAAAAATTGAGTCCAAAACAGATGAAATGAATCATTCACCAAAATGAGAAGTAAATTTTGCTACTAACGTGCGCAGGTTAACAGTCTACCCCAGACAGCAAATGAGAGACCTAAGGCCACATGCAACCAGGAGATGTGTTGTGACCAGCCCTCAACTCTCTGTCTATGCAGTGGGTTTTTAACATTAAAAATAAAAAGATGCTACAATATGTGTACATTAGATCATCACACTGTACACTTCAGATATCTCACAATTTTAGTTGTTGATTGTATCTCAATAAAGCTGGGGGAAAAAAAGAAAAGATTTCACTTAAAAATCTAGATTTCCAGCTTCCTCTGAAAAATCAAAGACACTGTAAGCTGGCTGTACCTTCCATCAGGCGACTCACGACCTGGGTTGGTCCCAGCTGCCCTCTCCAGGCTGAACCTGCCACAGTCCTTGGCACTCTCCATTGCCCCTAACAGTCACTATTTATTATCTCTCAGACCACTGGGCTTTTTTTTTTTTTTCTGGTAAAGACAAACCTCTATATCCACCTCTTTACTAAAAACAACAGAACAAAAGATGGATCAAGAGAGCCAGGTGTTTGAAGAAAAGTTGAGTGCCCTGGGTTTCCTCGTGGGAATGAATTCCCTATGAATTTACCATGCAAACAAAATGCAACTGTGTTGAAAAAACGCACTCAGCCGGCCTCCCTCACATACACCTCCTCTCTAGGAGGAGCCAGACTCTGTAGGCATGTGAGTTTTCCTTCCCTTCGTACAATCTCTGGGTACAACCTCCCTTCTCCTCTCACAGCTCCTCTAACCAGAGCAGGGTTCCTGGGGCCCCTTCATTCCGGGGAAACTGCTCACACTTTCTAGACGTCGTCATCCCAGTGAGAGCCAACTCCCTGTTTGGGGGTGTTTTCTTTGACCTTTTGCTTTTTCCTTCTTGGACCCAGGAACCCATCCAAGCCACGCTTGCTTCCCCAACATGTTAACACAAACAGTCTGCTTTCACAAACTAAATAGGCACATGCTACCTTAATTACACGGTTGCTATTGAAACACTCCAGTGACAGACAAAACCCCTCATTTAGGAGGAAAATTAATTGCGCACGAACAGGAACACATTTCATCTTGAATTAAAATCTGCGACGCTCCCTTGGCAGAGAACTCCGGCTATTTCTTCTTTCCTGCGTTCCGTCTCCTCCCTCCCGTGGGGGATTTTCTTGGCAGTGGGCCCGGGCTTTGAGGCCCCACGAGGGTCTCTCCGTCACCTCCCTTCATCCCCGTTCTCTTGCCTTGGTCGAAGCTTCCGTTGCCCCAGCCCACCTGGAGCGGGACCCTCCCTCCCAGCCCTGTCCCTTCCTGTGCCCGGTCCCCTCCCCGCAGCCCCTGAGGAGTAAAACCTGTCAGGTCAGTGACAGCTGCTCCATCGCAGCAGGAGGTGAAGGAATGATCACACGTGATGAGTAACAGGGAGCGGAAGGCGCAACGCGGGGAAGTGCTTGCTTTAGCCCAAACTCCCAGATGGATTGCAGCGTGCCCCAAGTCATGAAATCATCCATCTTCCCCCGACTGAAAAGAGGAATCTGCTGTGGCAAGTTGGAAAAGGGCAGCGAGAAAAGTCCTGCCTCCTCCTCGGAGTGATTCGTGCTCTGGGATGTCCCTGCTCCCGCTGCCCAGCTGATCCCCGGGCCCCTGGGGACTGTGTCCGGCAGACGCCCTGGCCCCCGAGCTCTTCCCTGAGGACAGGGGGGTCACCAACACCCTGACCCGCCACCCACAGGGGCCAGGTGGTCCCTGACCCCACAACTTGCTGATTCACCCTCAGCTCCGAGGAAAGGCAGCCTGTGCTTCTTCAGTCCTGGTCACACTCCCGTGTTACAGACACAGAACAGTTCAGTTTTCATCACTTCACTGGGAAGGTCTCAATCACACTCTCCCAGGGATCTGGGATGGTAGTACATTTTAAGGCTGCCAGAATCTAAGACATACTTGAGAACTTTCCGTCATCCTAATGATGGAACCCTCAGGACAGGCATCAGAGTCCCAGCGTTAGTTGCCGAGGACAGCCCCCACCTCACCTCCACTGTCCATAGCGGCCTGGGAGATACACCCACTGTTTTTCCCCTCTGCACTGTGGTTATTATTACCTGAAATATTAGAGAATTTCATCAAATCTAAGATGCCTTGGGAAGAAAATATGGGGCTGTCAGGGAGCCAAGAAGCTCAGACAGAACCCAGAGATGAGGGAGGGGCCGCTCCCAGCAGAGCCAAGGATGGGGATGGGGTGGGGATGAGGTTTTCAGTTCAGGGCAACGGTAAGGACACCTAAAGCTACCAAGAGAATTAAGACTGCCCCATGTCGGGAAACTCAAGAGGCATTTTTCAAGGATGTAAGGAGCAGGAGATCTTTCCACTAAGTTACCAGAGCTTCCATGAGAGAGTGGGAGTAATTTCATGAGAGGCCTGACACTGTAGAAAATTTAAATTAATTCTCTGCTTGGCTGATCATGAAAGAGGATGAGGAAGTGGTTGCCAGAAATAAAAGATAATCAAAACATGTGATTTTGTAAAGAGGCAAACAAAATATGTGCGTGTACGTGTGTGTATATATGTAAATACTTGAGAGAGTAAGCCAAAGCAAGGAAGATAGAGAAGTGGGGGAAAAAGGGGGGAAAAGAACCCTAATGAAGGGAAATTGAGCTTATTCATTTCTTGATAGAGGTTATTCGTTTCTTGATGATGCAGTGGGACTTCCTCTGACACAATTAAACTTGAAAAGCCACCTTCGGCCTGTCCTTGGAGCCGGAGCTGATAGTCACCTGCAGGTGCTGGCTCTGGAGGGGACCACAGCAGCCCCACAGTGCTCTCAAGGAGCCAGTGCTAAAGCTACATCCACTGTCTTTCGTGCTGCGAGTTCTGCACCCCACACGCACACTGCCTGCATAGGGTCCCCCGACTCACCGCTCCAAGGTGAAAGCAACGCTTTCCACCCCTCCCAGCCCCCTTCTCTGGCTTCACAGCTTCACAAATCACGGTGCATGAGATCATTTCACAAGACAGACAGACATGGCATTAATTACCATCGCATCCTGTACTGATTCTTCTCTACCCCTTCCAATTATATCGAAGACAACATCTTGTTTTGGTGCTAATATGCCTTTAGCACCTCCCCAAGCCTTGCCTATATCCTTTGGAACAAAGAAAGAACAGGTCCCAGGCTTCGTGCAGAACGCAGCCCCTCCGTTAAGATGTATGGTTTTTATTTCTATGGTTACCATCCTCCTGCAGCAAGACATGCTGGTTTCCTATTTACACTGGTGATATGGTTTCCCTTCCAAATAAAAGTCTTCTAGTAAAAACAAACATGGGTTTATGTAAAGAAAAATATTGAGTGAATATTCAGCAAACTTCAGGCCAACTACCTGTTGTAAATCGAGTTTTGCTGGAACGCTGCCACGCTGATTCATTTACACGTTGTCCCTGGCTGAGCTGCTTTCATGATACACCAGCAGAGAAGCTGCAACAGAAACCACGTGGCCCCCAAAGCCTAAAAGAGTTACTCTCTGACCCTTCACAGAACACATGCGCCCGCCCCTGGAGTAAGGAATCATCCTGGTGGCATGTGGATGTGGCAAAGTGGAGACGGTGGCCTGGAAATGATTTAAACTGGGTGACCAGTGAGCAACGGTTAGGAGCTTGGGCTGCAGGGTGAGAGAGCACCCCGACTTTCCATCAAGTCCCTTCTCCTGACCCATCCTCAGCTTCCTTGTCTGTAAAATGGGAAAACAGGCCCTACCTCATGGAGCTCTCCTGCAGAGTAATGAGGCCATCAGGAAAAGGCGGAGGCGCAGAGCAGACAGACAGGAAGTGGCCGTGATAATTATCACGAAACCCATCTCTTACCAGCTGGGATGAGAGTTGCTCGGAGTAGAGGAACGTCCATAGTGTGGGGAAATTATACCAAGAAGCCACTTGGGCTTGGAAAATGTGGGCCCAAAATTAGGAAAATAACAAAGAAACAATTACTCAACATCAGTGGGGAGATGGAAGTGAAATCGGGAGGGAGGACGTAGAAGCACATTCGGTTGCTAGGTAACACATCCTGACGCTGGAGGTGGCAGAAACGGCCAAGGGACTGGGGCATTCATCGGTAAAAATCACCAAAATCACTTCCCTCTGTGTTGTTCCAGAGTCACCAGTAAAACGCATCCATTTCGGACTTCCCACAGACGCAGGACTTGAGCACATCTACCAGCCAACACCGGGGTTACAATGAGCTTCTGTGGTCCTTTCAAGGCAGAATTGTTTATGACCTTAACAAATCTGCTGTGAAAACAACAGGCGCAGGTAAGACAAGCTGGGTCCCCAGACCTG
This sequence comes from Camelus bactrianus, assembly GCF_048773025.1. Classification (NCBI taxonomy): domain Eukaryota; kingdom Metazoa; phylum Chordata; class Mammalia; order Artiodactyla; family Camelidae; genus Camelus; species Camelus bactrianus. The sequence goes on from NC_133557.1 coordinate 22,227,604, forward strand.
GGACTAAGAAACAGAGAGAGTTTCCTGCAACGGGTGAGTTTTCCGAGCTTTGGACGCTTGGACCATGCTGCCAATCTCCCCTCCAATCAGGTGTGTGCCTTGATTTTGCCGAGGTCGAGCCTGTCTCTGTCAGTATGACCATCATTTCCCCCGTGTGCCACAACAGTGAGAGGCAAATTTGGAACCCTGAGATGGAGCAAATGTTTATTTTGTTAAAGAACGCCTCCTTTTGGTCCCCACTTCTTCCCGCGACATGCCTGAGACAGCCCTTTCTGGAAAGGTCCACTTGCCCGAGCCCCCAAATTTCCTTTTTGCCCTGACCCATGAGGCTGGGTTTTCCATCTTTTGGCCAATGAAGAACTTTCTAATTTATAGAAACCAGAGCAGGTTGTTACAATTACCTATTAACTGTGCAAAGAAGGAAAGTGGGTGTCCTTCTACCTTTTAACCCAGCATCCTCGTTCTCTTCCAGTCAACGGAAAGAGAGAGATGATGCTGATATCCTGCTGGCCACAAGAGGATCTGGGAAATGTGGTCTTTCTTCCAGGCGACCAGGTTCCCCACCTCTATGAGAGACACGAGAGAGGGAGACTAGGGGTGGGGGGCACCCCGAGGCCTGTTGCAGCTCAGCAACTCTGCCCTGCCTCCTACGAGGGCAGCTGTGGGACAGATGACCCTCAAGCCCAGCACCAATGTGAGAGGGCATCTTGGTTACACGAGCCTGGCTAGGTCATCCCTGTGGGAGGACAGCACTCAGATCTGGGCAGGATCAAGCCTTCTGCAAACGACAGGCCAGGAGGGGAAAGATGAGGAGTGAGGATGGGGAACACCACCCACAAAGGACTTCCCCCACTTCCTGGGACTCCAGGGAGCCCCGGGTCTTCCCTCTGTGCAGCAGGCTCCGTCCCCAGCCAGACACCAGAGACAGGGGCTGAGCTGAGAGGCCCCCCAGGGCAGACACTCCCTGCATGGGTTGGAAACTCCACCCTTTGAACGAGATGCTAATTACAGCCCCAAGTGTGCAGTCTGTCACCTGCTAAAATTAGGCTGGCTTATGTTTTCGTCTCCACAGGTACAGCTGAGTTTGGGGAAATAATGCCGTTTTTAGCGCTGGCAAAAGTAGGAGATGACTGACTCCTAGATTCTAGAAACCAGGCTATCTGTGCAGGAACTTGTTTCCAGGAGTGTGACCTGTGGCGGCCAGCCAATCAGAAGCGGTTCTGACCACCTCACAGCTCAGCGAGGAGTGAGTGATGGTGGGAAGACAGTGTTCCTGGATCAGCCTCAAACTCGGAGGTGACTTGCAGAGCTGGGAGCATCAGTGCTTGGCTTCCCAGAGCACAAAGCCTCAGCTCCCAAGGCTGAGAAAAATCTGTCATGGAGGCAGGAGGGAGGCAGTTAAAGCAGGTCCCTGGGAGTGCATGAGGGGCCCCAAATCCCCCAAGAAGGCCTGAAAAGAGGGATGTTGGAATGAGATAGGGAGGAGGGACCTGAAGACAATAGAAGAGACAGGTGAGGGCAGGGGGAGATTGAGAAGTTTCATTCATTCGTTCATTCATTCACTCATTCGTCTGATAGATATTGAGTCCTACTGCATGCCAGGCTCTCTGCTAGGTTAAGGGACAGACAAGATCCCTCGTTTATTTATTAATTTGATATTCTAACAAACACATACTGAGCCAGACAATGCCCTGATACAACAGTGAACAAAATCCCTTCCCTCCTGGAGCTAAAATTCTAAAGGGTGGTCCAATACCCTCTTTCCCAAAAGCAAATGAACAAACGATGTCATGAACCAGTGATTTTAGTAAAGGAAGCACCCCTTCCTGGGAGGCTAGAGCCCACCAGCGCTAAGAAAGGGGGTGGGAGATGGAGGGACAGGTGTGGCCTTTACGAGAAACCTCCTTCTCTTCTTCCAAGCCCTGAGGACACCCAGTGTTGGCTGCAGCCTGAGAGAGAGACCCAGGGTTCCAGGACCCCCATTCCCCCAAGATGAGCCCCTCCCAGCATCCGAGGGGATACCCCAGACCAAGAAAACTCCCCCACTGGCCCGCCCCTCCCCTGTGTGCAGCAATCCCTAGAGACCATCACGTGTTACTAAGCCCCAAAGCCAGGAAAGTCCCAGCACAGGACTCGGGCTTCTGCGGGACTGACCCAGGATGTATGACATTGTGAATGGAGCAGGATGGGGGGGCCCCACAGTTATAAATTCCTCAGAATTTCCAAGGGGACCCAGTTCTACCACCAACTCAGTCTCAGGTTGCCGCTGCTGGGCTCCGAAGGGTCAGAAAGTTTTGCCGGGCTATGCAGACGTGCCGTGTAGACACCGCACCAGCAGCCTGCAAAGTCCAGACGGCAAGACTCTGCTCGGCTCAGATGCAGAGTTCACCTGGCATGAATATTTCATCGCCTGGTCCCTGGAAATTGTGCTTCCATCTTCACTGCTCTCGGATTGGCTCCCTGCCAAGCTCCTCCTGTCACTGGCAGGTGCGCGGGTCACCAGGGACAAGCCTTGGGAAGCTGCTCCAGCCCAGCAGGGGGCAGGTCTGTCCCCACAGCACAGGGTGGGCTCATGTTCAGCTACTCTCTGGCCCCCTGGGAAGGGCCATAGTTGCTGCAATCTCTGGTTTTACGGTCCCACCTAAGAGACCAGAAGACTCTCAATCCAGGAATTACAGCTCAAAGCCCCTCATTTTCTCTGCTGCAGGTGGATCCCAGCGAGTAGCATGAACTTGAACACAGTCCATCTTGGGTCGTAAAGCTACACAGATCCTGCTCATTCTCTCCTGGAGGCGGGGGGCCCAGACCCCACCTGCCGACTCTGCAGCCCTGCTCTGCAGGCACTTGGGAAATCAGGGTTTGCCTGTTCTTAGTGGGGGCGGTGGATGAGTCTGGAGCCGAGAGTGGGAGGTCACAGGAGGGGTGGATGGCGTCTGGAAAAGAGGAAACACCTGGGTGAAGTATTTCCATTTTGCCTTTTTTGGAAGCCAGATGTTGGAATGCCAAGAAATGTGACCTAAGAAGGTCACAGAGTGAAACCATTCATGAGTGTTTTCTGTGCAGGAAGACAGCACATCACAACTGTTAGCTTTCTGAGAGCACAGCCTCTGGAGAAGGATTCTCTGGGTCCAAATCCCAGTCCACCACTTACTAGCTGTGTGACCTTGGGCAAGTCATGTAACCTCTCTGTGCCTCAATTTCCTTGTCTGAAAAATGAGGACAATGACAGTCCCTATTACATAAGAACACGGGACAGATTAGAGCAGGAAGTAGCAGTAAAGTGCTCAGTGGGGTCTGCCCACAGGATGCAGGGTTAAAGTGTCGGTTACTATCACCATCATCATCATCACCACCATCACCACCACCACCACCACCACCACCATCATCACAATTGCATTTGATGATGACACTCTGTGACTTTCATTCCTGGCCTTATCAGCCCCTTGTGGTTTTTTGCTGGTTCCTGTGGTTCAGACTTTTACCTGCAGAAACGCAGGCTGAGAAGGATGCTCTAAAGTCATCTCCCTCATCGTCATCACCATCAGAAGCCTCAGATGTCACTGGGCCATGGCAGGTGCTAGCCCATTGTCCCTCAGATGGAGACACTACACAGTGTGCAGAGCACATGATTTCTCATCCATCTTCCCAGCAGTAGCTAATCTTGAACTCTGCCCTTGCCTCGCCCTGGCCTTCCTGCCTCCCCTCCTGCTCATGAACAACCCCTCCTCCCAATACAGGTGCAGTAACAGGGAACCTTTCAATGCCTGAATCAGATCACAGCACCTCTCTATGTAAAACCCTCCAGTGCCCTCTCTCCTGGGGACTGACAGGTCAGGCCAAACCTCCTCTCAGTTCCCGTATCTGCCCACGCTCCCCTCCCACCAGCTGCCCTGCCTATCACTGCTATGTCTTACATTCCTTGAGCTTGTCCCACTTCAGGTCCCAACACCAGGAGTAACCCTCCCTAAATACACCTGCCCTCAGCTGCCTCCTTCTCATCTGGCAAGACGGATCAAGCGGCCCTTCGTCAAAAGGCCTCCCAACTTCCCAAAGTCAGCCACCCCTCCCGTGGGTCACATCACTCCTTTCCTTCACAGGACTCCTCATGGTCCACCAGTGCCCTGCACTTACTTCATTTACACATTATTCTTTCTCTCCCCCATTCGAATGTAAGTTTCAGGAGGACAGGGACACTGGTCACCACTGCATCCCCAGCACCCAGGAGAGGCTCAGGAACATTTATGGACAAATGATGAATCACAGTGGCCCAGGTTGGGGGGAGGGGAGCAGTGTGTCGTCATTATAACGCACAGTCATAATAACAACATCACCTTGTGTTTACAACCTGCTTTACAGCCTGCAGGTACTTCAGCATCTGCCATCCCTGAAAGAGAAACCTAGACATTTAGCCAGAAAAGGAAGGGGAGGGGAGATTTCAGAATGAGGGAATTTTCCAGCATTGAGCGAAAGCATATGTTTCTTCCTGGTCTTAGGATAAAAGAGGGTACTCAGAGGAGAAAAACCTTGAGAAGTCAGTGCTGTTTTCTGGAGATGAGCCCACAGCAGAGTGTCGGGGAGTCTGCAGTAATGGAGGCTTTGGGATATAATTTGTTTTTAATTAAGAAGCAGGAGGAGGAAAGAGCAGCAGGCCCTGAGCCCAGGGCTTGGGAAGGCGCGTTTGCGTCGTCGGGCCTCCCGACAGCAGCCGCCAGAGCGGGCGCCCCTTGGTGGGGCGGGGCAGGGGCAAGCAACCTTGTCTCTCGAGAGCTATTGGAAGCAAAGCTGCCAATTACAGGCTAAATCTCGAAGCGGCCCTACAGAAATCTCTCCTCCTAAACCCAAAGCCCCGATTCCAGGGCGGCCTCTTGACTAGATTCACCTGTGCCGCTGATGGGCGACCCGCGGACGATAGTGGGCTGAGCTCACGGGCACTGACCGGGTGGGCGCCGGGCTCCCGAGCGCTCCTGTGCGCTGACTCGCCTTATCCTCACCTGGACGCGGCCGCATGGAGCCATCAGGAGCCGCAGGTCTCAGGGCAGAGTCAGGCAGGGCAGACACCCCCCCACTGGGGACCGGTGACACCGCGCCAGAGTCCCAGCCCACAGCACTGACTGCTGACTGTGCCCTCGTGGGTGGAAGAGGGGCCTCGGTGACAGCCCCCCACACACACATTGCTCCCGACACCTCTTTCCAGAAAACAGTCCTTCTCTCCAGAGACAGGGAATCCATTGCAACTGGAAATTGAAGAAGACTTTTCTGGAGGACTTGGAATTTTGGCTGAAGTCCCAAACCTGGAAGCATAACCCACTCATTCTAAAGACAGTGCTGGAAACACCCATGCCTGCCAGCGACCCCCACCCCGACATAAGAGAGGAGGGACGTGCGGAAGGAGATTCCAGGGAGGGAATTTACAGCAGGAGACACTCTTAGGCCCAGAACAAGTGAGGCGAGGGGAGCTGTGAGAGTCCCCAGAGAGGCTGGGGAGCTACACGGAGAGTGTGCACCTCTCTCTCCCACAGTGAACGTTCTCAGGGCTGCACAAAACTGAGTAGAGGGAGGCCTCTCAAGAGCCTGGCCTGGGTTCCCTGCAGCTTGGAGGGAGGCCAGCTCATCCTGGATCCCTGGGGAACTGTACAGTTGCTAAATCAACCCATCCTGAAGCCCACCTCATGGCTGGTCTTCGTCGTGGGCGATAATGAATTCCGTCACCACGTGAGTCAGGTTCCTTGCTTGCACTTGCAGCCAAAAGCAAGCTAATGAACACAGCATCCCTTCAGAAAGCCTTCTCTAACCCCCAGCATCCAGCAACCCCTCCCTTCTCCGAACCTCAGGACCTCTCACTGCACTAACCCACCGCATCTATGCACTATTTATACCCATGTTCAAGTCCCACATCAGCCAGGGGCTCCTTGAGAACAAAATCTGATTCATCTCTCTCCTCCTTAACCAGGGCCCTACTACGTATAGGTGCTTTGTAGACTTTACTGTACAAATGAATGAATCATTAGAAGCTGGGCATCTCTACTTTACTTTTAAATCTAGATAGATGAGTTTTCTCGGTTTTGTTTTTAAAGAAACACATCAGTGTTATAAATGACTCTTTCAGAATTTACGGCAATATTTTGATGCCAGCAGCAGTGGATATTAAGATGTTTTATTGTAATAAACTGCACGTCCATAAAAGCCCCTCCCTCCTTTTCCCCAGGTGATAGAATTTGAAGATGCAAGAATTTCCTGCCAGCAAACATCTAAAGTTCACACAGCCTTTAATAGATGTAGCCCATTCTGACAAATAGACCTGGACAGATGGCTACAGAGATAAAGCTCCATTTGGACCCAGGGGACTCGGGGCCACCAATGAGTCTCAACAACGGATCTGCTCGCTGATTGTGCAGGATGTTCATCCTTATCCGGGTACAGCCCAGGCTGAGCTCCCTGGGCTACCTTGGAGCTGGGAATTCAGGAAGGGCCATGACCAGTGGACATGCCAGGACCTGCTGCACAGATGGAAAGAGGCCGTGGGAACCAAGGGCGGGGACAGCACTCAGCATCAGGACCATGAAATGCCAGGTTCTGAAATCTCCATCTCTCCCCAGAGCCGGCCCCCACATAGTCTTCCCCATCACTGTAAATGGCAATCCCGCCGTCCCAGTGTTCAGCCACATCTGCCCCAAACATCACGGTCCAAACATCTGGCATCTCTCACTGAATTATTACAGGTGCCTCCTCACTGGTCCTAGCTTCCACTCTCGCTCTCCGTACAGTTAATCCTCCACCCACAGCCAGAGGGAGCTGTCATCAGATCCCCTGTCCAAAACCCTTCAGTCAGGTCCTACAACATCAGAATACAATCTGAATTTCTGTATCATGTCCAGGTTTGCCTACGGCTTTCCCGAAAGTTGAAAGTCCTGCTTCCTCGCCAGCCAGGGAGCCGTCCTAATAGACGTTTCTGGGAGCCTTGGCCCTGATCCTTTCACCACTCCTGGTGAGTCAGTAGGACAGGATGACTACAGTCCAATTTGGCAAATGAGGAAACTGAGGCACAGCCAAGGTAAGTGACTCACCTTTCTTCAAAGGGCTCATTACCATGGGGTGATGACAGGTGGTTACAGTGTGGGCCTGAGCCAGCAGCCTGGGCTGGGTCCTGGCTCCACCACTTTCAAGCGGAGACATTGCTCACCTCTGTGTGCCTCGGTTTTTCCATCTGTAAAATGGGTGATGAGCATAACTGACCCGTAGCTTTTTATGAATGTGACGTAACCCAGGCATCACCATGGGGAGAAGCCTGACCCTGGAACCAGACGGCCGCTCAATGCACCAGCCCCTCCACGCACTCCCTCTAGACCATGGGCGCCTCACCCACTGCCATCTGCAGATGGAGACAGCGGAGCACCTCCGCACAGGGTTCTCATCGGGACTGAATGGTTTAATGATTACGTGGCTTAAAATGTTTATCAAGTTGTTACTGTTTGTAAAACAACCAGAGCAGGGCCTCCACAGAGCAAGCACAACATATTAGTTAAATAAATACATTCACAAAGTGCATGAAAAGTGCTCAGACTGGTGCCTGATGCCTGTGCACACGGTGAAGTTTAGCTGCTCTGATTTTTATTGACAAAGTAAGACCAGATCCGGGAGCCACCTAGCCCTTCCTCTCCCCTCCTGTTCACATCACAGCCCCAAGGCCCAGGCATCCAGGCTCCTCTGTCCACCTGGACTGTCCCTCCTCTGAGGCCACCTCTGCACTCTCTGCCCCCATCTCCACAACCCCGCTCTCCTCCAGACACTGTCACATACACACACACACACACACACACGCGCTCACACTCACAATCATTCACACTGGGCCTCAAGCATGAGCAGGATGTAGAAAAGAGGAAGGAGGAAGGGGCTGCAGTGGCGGGAATAGCATGGACGTTGACAGAGACAAGAACGCACTTGGTAGGAGGGAGAAGGGGGTTCCAAGGGCAGAAGGCTGGTGAGAAACGCGAGTCAGACCCATAAAGGTAGCTGGACACCAGAAGGTAGGGGCTTGAGATGCCCACGGGGACTGGAGACTTGATCCCTTGAGCCAGCGTCCGCCTGCTCCAGCCACCACCTGCCACCTGTCTGATGCAGCACAACCTGGGATGTATGTAACATTCCTTCAAATCAGATGTCTTCATTATGTAAATGTATTTAACAGCAAACTTTATATTCTTGATAAAATTGGAAAATAAACCTAAAAAGAAAATAATGTTATAAATTCCTCCTAGGTGTTCATTTCTACCGGAGGCTCAGAGCCGGAGGCCTGCTCTCTCTTTGTTAAACAGGAGTCTCTGTTAAAAAGGAGATGATTAAAGACATATTGGCATGAAACTGAGACTTGTCTTCTTAAGGGAAAGGAGAATTTAAAAAGACTAACCTTCTCAGGATGCGTCTCAGTGCTACACAGTGAACATCTGTGTTATCACATAAGTAACTCAGCATCGATTTAACAGTAGCAAACTTGTCCCAAACTCACATCCCTCAACCCCTCACTGGGCCCAGGCCCACGTACCACTGCCTGTGTCTGTGCCTCTTCACTGGAGGGCTTTTCCAGAACAAATGAAGGTCATTCTGTGTATGCGTGTACATGTACACACACACACACAATGACCCTTAGGAGCTGGTGTGCAAATAACTAACCGAGAACCCAGCAGGATTTTCGGATTTTCTCCTTCAGGGAGGTTCTCAGCCTGGCCCACTGCTTTGCTCTGAGATCAGAACTTTCCATTTCCGCTTTCTAAGGTGAGAAGAGGGCATCTTTTAGGTACAGTGGGATCAGGAAATTCCCCATCCTCCTACCATTCCCAAGGACACCTTTCTCTCCACACGAGCTGAGGGCTCTTCCCTGGCTTTCCCCATCCCCTGCCCCCAATGTCAGACTCCAGTCCTGTGAGATTTAGTCCAGAAAATCCCTGAAGGCAGAAAAAACCAGAAGTCAGAAAGAGCCTGCTTGGAGATTTCTGCTAGAAGGGGCTGATGGCTGGCCAGGAAATACTGTCATGCGGCATCGATTACTGAGAAAATGCATGGGAATGGTTTGGGTCAGATCTGCAGTCTAAGGAGACCACTCCAGCTGCTGCTGTCAGGGGCGGACCCGAGCAATGCCAGTGGGAGGTCGCTGCAAGGGTCCAGGTGAGAGGTGGAGTGAGCTTGGACAAGGGAGGTGGTGGTGAAGATGGAGGGACTAGTGTGAGTGACACATAGTGGGACATAAAAAATGTATTTGGTCTTTGTCCCGGTTCTTGGCCCAGAGACCCTAAAACTCCTGAGGAGTATTGTAGGAATCCCCCTTTGAGCACACCTGATTTTATGCTAATGAGGTGAATCAGGGCAGGGCCCCTAGATGGCCTCAGGATGGGGGCTGGTCCCCAGAAAGTCAATTAGAAGGTGGAAACTCTCAGCCCCACTGTCTGACCTCTGGGGAGGAGGAGGGGGCAGCTGAAGATTGGGTTATAGACACTCTTGGACAAAGACGTTCAGAGAGCTTCCAGTCAATGGCCACATCAGTGCTGGAGGGAGGGGGCAGTGAGCCGGGACGGGGCACTGCAGGTCCGCATCCCTCACCCCACGCCTTGCCTTATGCGGCTCTCCCTTCGGCTGTTCCTGAGTTGTGTCCTTTGTCATAAACAAGTAAATGCAAGTCAAGTGTTCTCCTGAGTTCTGTGAAGCTGTGCTAGCAAATTATCAGACCCGAGGAGGGGGTTGTGGGACCCCCCCCCCAATTTACAGCCAGTGGGTCAGAGATAGGGAGGCTCGGGACTTGTAACTGGCAATCTTGTCAGAGCAATTAACCCACAGAGTCTGTGCCAACTCTGGGCAGTTAGCATCAGAGCTGAACTGAATTGTTGGATACCCAGCTGAAGAATTGGTGGCTGGCGTTTTCTAAACACATCACGTGTAAGAAGTGAAATCAACAGGCATGTGTGATGGATTACATTATGGAAACGAGGAAGAGGGGATTTCTGGCTTAGGCAAATAGATGGGGAAGGTGCCATTCTCTAAGATGACAAGCATAGGAGGGGAGCATGAATGGGACAGAGGGCAGGAGATCAGGGGTTGAGTCATAGACTGAGTTTGAGTTGCATCTGGAACATCCTGATGACTCGGTATCTTTGTTTTGGTAGGCTGAATAATGACACCACCCCCACCTCCCCAGCCGCCAAAAGATGCTCACATCCTAATCCCCAGAACTTGTCAATGTTTCCTTACAGGGTAAGAATGGACTTTGCAGGTGTGATCAAATTAAGGATCTTGAGCTGGGGAGATTATCCCGATTATCTGAGTGGGACCAGTGTAATCTCTGGGTCCTTGTAAGAGGAGAAGGCACTGTGATGAGGGAGGCTGAGGTTGGACTGATGCAGCCAAGGAATGCAAGCAGCCTCCAGAAGCTGCAAGAGGCAAGGAACAGATTCTCCCCTGGAGCCTGCAGAAGGACCCAGCCTTGAGACCTTGACTTCAGCCCCATAAGACTCATTTCCACTTCTGACCTCCAGAACTGTAGGAGAGTAAATTTGTGCTGTTTCAAGCCACTTCACTTGTGGTAATTAGCTACAGCTGCTTCAGGAAACTAATACAGTTGTACTTCCATGAGTTTGGCTCTATTGGGGATTCCTCTGGCCATAAGTAACAATGCTCTGAGGACATTTACTGTTTACTGAAGAGTTTCTGAGGCTGATACCACAGCTCAGACTATTTCTCTGCTTCTCAGCCTTCACGTTAGTAAAGTCTCTGCCGAGAATCAAAGTAGGACTGTCATAACCCCAAGCATCATGACCTCAGAAGGAAGCATCTAAAGCAAAGAAGGGGACAAGAGGCCAGGGTCTTCACATTTCGAGGACGTCTTGATTTGATAGAGAAAAAAATATTTCTGCAAAGCCGCAGGAAACTTCCTTTTCCATCTCCTTGGCTAGAACTGCTCACATGCTCATCCTGGGATTGCAGTGATTAGCTTAGAGCAGTGATGATCTGTTTCCTTAAGCAAGAGCAATTATTGTCTGAGGAAGGAAATGATCAAATATTCTGCTCTGAGCTTATTTCCATAATCTCAGGGCTCTAGAGACTGACCTCCACCCTCTAAGTTCCTTCTTTGAGTCAACGATTCTGAGACCAAGACATTGTGGACAGAGACCGGCCACTTCACAAGAAAGTTCCTTTCTATAAGATTACAACAGCTGTCTGATCAGAGCCCACCAAGATGCCACTGACATTGCCAATCCTGTTTCCTTTCCCTGTGAGCCTTCACATCCCCATGTTTGGAGAGGCTCTCCCTTTGGGGGGATCGCAACATCTGTCTCATGGCAGTCTGAGTCTCAAAGAGGTTTTGGAAGTTCAACATGCACCCCCAAAAAATCAGATTTCTATTTGCAGGAAGAGGGGGACTGGATATTGGGGAGGTGACTAGTAGTTGCTGCAATAAACTCTTTGTCATGCTCACTTGTTATGTCCATCTTACTTACTAGACTTTAACTCAGTGGTTCTCAGCCAGGGACAATTGTATCCCCTAGGAAACACTGGCAATCTTTGGAGCCTTATTTGGTTATCACACTGGGGGTGTGTGGCTACTCACATTAAGTGGGCAGAGGTGAGAGATGCTGTTAAACCCCCTACAGTGCACAGGACAGCCCCACAACAAAGAATTATCTGGCCCTACATGTCCACAGCACCAAGGCTGAGAGACGCTAATCTAATCGCTTGGGAGGAGGATAGGGTTGCCAGATTTAGCACAGGACACACTTGTGTTTATACTAAAAAAAATTATTCATTGTTTCTCTGAAGTTTAAATTTAACTGGGTGTCCTGTTGTAACTGGCAACTCTAGAAGAGGGTCATACCCTATACCTCGATGTTTGCTAAGGCCCAGTACTGGGCAACTTAATAAACATTTGTCAAATGAATGAGCATCTCACTAAGGATGTGCAAGGCCACTGCGAGCTCTGAGAACCCCAATCGGCAGCTCTGAGGCGCAGGGCTGGCCCCTCCTACACAGGGCTCAGAGTGTAGGAGCAGCTCACGTGGCTTCCTGCTAAACATGTCCTCCCAGGGGAGGCCTGGCTTCCTGCTCTGAAATGACAGTGGGATCAGAACTCAGCCAGTGGGCAACCCAAGATCAATCCCTGTCTGGGGGGCTTTCCAGGCTGAAGCAGACAGCCTGTGGCCTCCAGTCCCAAATAATGTCTATGAGGGGCTCCCAGAGGGTATGGTCCCTGTTCAAAGACAAGACACAAGTCCTCAACCCACTGACTGTCTACACAGACAACACTGAGAGCTCCTATGGCCCAGCTTATGATTCCTTACAAGCCCAAGTGAGGACAAACTGCCCTGGATTTTCAGCCCAGTTTTGCAGACTCTAGAGGAGTCTCTCAGGGTCCATAACAGTCCGTTTCTGATTCTGATTCAGTGACCACTCCTTGTGCACCTTCCGTGACCCAGGCACCATGTGTGCATTTCATCCTCTTCATCTCACCTAATCCACATGACAACCTGCAACGTCCTCCCCATTTTCAAGATGAGGAAACCAAGGCCCAGGGAGGTCAGCTAAGAGTTGCCAGCCAGTGGGGGCGGAATCCAGGTCAGTTAGAACCTCAGCCCTGGGACTCCTCAGCTTTTATTAAACGCCACCAACGTTAATCAACTCATGGGTGCATTTTCTGAAAGAGATGTGCTATCAAGAGAGACTAAACTGAATTGCATTTATCGTCTCATCCAGCGGAGACCCACAAGCTCTGCCTTGTCCACAGAGGCCTGCCGCTGGGCTGCGGGGGGCTGCAGTGCTCATGTTAATATTCAGTTACATGGGGGCTAACGCTGCCTGTGTGTCTGTTTCATCACACACTAGAATTCACGTGTTAAATTCTTCTGGTCCTCTTACAAAAGTGAACCATTTGCGCATAGCTAAGCAACAAGACAAATCCTCAGTATTATCTGTGTTCTTAACACAATGTCTTAACTGGACGCTGCCCCACTGTCTTTCACTGATAAGCAGTCTAATTAAACCTCATTGGTCTCTAGCCCTCAGGAGGCTACAATTACTCCTGTTTATAATTTTTGAACCTCCCAAACTAACCCTTTATTCCTGAACACGCGCTTTTAGGCATCAGGCATTAGGATAAATTACACTATACAATTATTTGTAATTAAGGGAGAAAATGTGTACCGTGCTGCAAAGATGAGCCCTGTTTGGCTGAAGTTAATCATGTCTGTGCCAGCACCAGCCCAGGGAGGCAGCATGAAACACGATTAACTTTCTTCTGACTTAATGGAAGTTTATGTTGCTGTTTTTCATAATCGTAATATCTCAAGACATATAAACAGTTTTTCTCTAATGTAATTGCATTCCTACCAAAAAGACTGCTTGGGTTTAACTGAAAACACGGGCAGAATTAACCACAAGCACATAGTCTATGGATGATGCTGGAATTTTGTTACAAAGTCCATGCAGGACTTCCCTGCATGATCACAGGGGCTGAGAAGCTGATCACAACTCGCAGAGGGAGACTCTGTAGCCTCTTCTTTCCTAGAAACAAGTTTTGGCCCAATTTTGTGAACCATTAAAGCCCTCTGCTTGAGTTCTATGTCCTTGTGCTCCAGACCCTGCAAATGCATCCCAGGCCACATTTTTCGTACTTTTAATGTTTCTCCTTTACCCATCGATTTCTTTGAGACACATTAAAAGCTCAACTTTTACAATCCTCATAAAATCCCATCTGCTCCAAGCTCCAGCCCACACTCAGCCAGAAAGTGCTTGGACGAAAACGGCTCAGATTGTATTTCAGCCCCTTGATGGAAAGATACACACACAGCAACGGCAAGTACTTTTATCAGTGGGTGTAAGTCAGGTATTCTTCACAAAATGCCTCCAAGAAGGATGCAGAAGGAAGAAACCAGGCTTATACACATCGAGGGAAAGGTCCCCTCCAGGTTAAGCCAACAAGGGGGCGGGGAGTCGGGCATGGCGAGAGGAGCCTGAAAAGCCCGATTATCCAGCCAGGAGGATCACAACGAGAGACGCCATCAGGGTGCGGAGGGACACAGAGGGGACAGGTGGTCCCAGACGCGGTGGTTGGAGACGACAGGGGCTGCTGAAGCGGGAGGGGGAGGGTTCTGAGAATTACACTGAGGCCCCGCCCAGTCGTGGCTGAGGGACGACTTCCAGGCTGGGGGGCATCTGAGACCCTGAGGCCCCTCTTGTTTCTCAGGCGGACACTGAGCTCCCGAGTAGGGTCAGGAGTCCCCACCTGCTTGGAGGAAACATGGAAAACTTAGGCGGATGCCTGGGACCCAGAGAACCACAGGGTTTGCTGTGAATTATGGGAAATAAACGTGGCCAGAGGGCACTTTGCAGACCCTCTGACCCAGCAAGTGTCTGAGCCGCTGAGTTAAATCCTGACCTGAAGCCTGATCCACAGCACCTGCCTGCAGTGAACACACCCGTGCTTGCACAGGCGCACAGACACACCTATACTCACATACATACACACGCACGCACACACAGGAACACACAGTGGCACTCACAAAAGAGATCCGCCGCCTTCTCCCTAACAAAAGAAAAGGAGCAAAGCTCAGGCATCACCCTGTTTGGTCTCTGAACTGCAACAGTGGGGCAAGCGTGGTGGGATCAAGGGACACCAACTCAGCCCCGTGCCCGGCCCCACTTCTGTGGTGAGTCTACTAGTCCTGCCTCCTTTATTGTGTTTCCTGGATGAGGAGAAAGGGGTGGAACAGAAAACCGTGGGCAGAGCCCAGCCCGGGGAGTGAGGCCCTCAGGAACTTGAGGCCTGAAGGAAGGCAGTGTGTGGTGGTGACACAGTGGTTTTCGAAGCTTTTTTGCCCCTATACATACACATACACAGGCTGCCAGATTTAGGGGGGAAAACTGTATTTCAAATAAACAACAATTTTTGGTAGAAGAATGTACCAAATATTACATGAGACACGGTTATACAAAACCATTATCTGTTGTTTATCTGAAATTTGAATTTAACTGGGATTCTTATATTTTATCTAACAACCCTACTCCCCCCACCCCTTCCACATATACACTCACACACTCACGCACTCTTCTCCCAATGAAATCTTATCTATGACCCGACATAAAAAGCAGTTAGAGGTTATATCCTACCCCTGGGTCTCCCTGGCCAACCTCCATGCCCTTGAGGTACCTCCATGGCCTCTGACGGCCCGGTTAGAAAAATCCCAAGCACAGTGGGAAGGCTTTGTGTCCCAAAGCCAGGCACAGCTTCATCTGGGCCCAAACCCTTCTTGCCACCCTGGGGACCTCAGACAAGACCTTTTACCTCTCTAAGTGTCAGCTTGCTCATAAGATTCAGCTTACGTCTGAAGCTGGGTATCTGCACATCTGTGCATATCGGGACACCCGCCCGTGCACCCCTCCATCTGTCCCCTGTCGTCTTTCGCACAGTGCCGCCCGCCCGCCCTCCCTTTGGGGCAGAGAAGGGAGGCTGCTCATTAGCGGGTTCTCTAGGGGACAGAGACGCAGGGAGGGTGGGCTCTCCCTGGAGGACAGCCGGTGTCTCTTTCCAGATTTGCCTACCTTGGAATTGATGGTGAAGGGGATTTCTTACTATAATTCCACCCGACACTACAGAACAACGGGAGGGTTTAATTAAGTTAAAGCCATTCACTACACACAGGAAGGGCGGTGAAGAGGATATACTGGCAGATCCCCGACCCTGTGGCTTGTCATAAAGGAGAGAAAAGCCATCACAGCAGCCTGTCTGGGCGTGAAGTTTAGTGCCAAGCAGCTCAAAGCGCAACGCTGGCAGGAGGGCCTGGCTGACGATGGCATGCTGGGCTTTTGCACGTGACGGGTCTTCCTTCTTCAGGCTGAGTTTATAGACATGCCACAGCTGAGAGGTGGGTGTGAGGTTTAAGCTTTGGGTATATTTGCCGCTTTGTTTCGGTTTTCTTTTTTTGGAATCTAAGAGTTTTCCTGGAACATTAATAACAGAAGGAGGAGGAAGGAGGGAGGAGTAGGGCTGCCAGATAAGGCAGTTTCCCCAGAACTTTAAGTTTCAGGAGTGACATCAGAAACATGGTGGTTACTTTTGTCTCTCCCCTTTTTCTCCAACCAGTAAAACATCCACACCACAACAAAGGTGCCTCTGCCCAACGAACCGGGGTAACAGTGGAAGTGGTGCCTGCGATTCCAGCCCTCTGGCCACAGCAGCTGAACCTGCTGCCCCAGAGAGCCCGGGAGCAGCAGGGTGGGCAGCATACATAACGCCAGCCTCCCAGCCACAGAAGCCCCCACGACCACAGGGGACCCATCCCTCCACCCGCTGAGATGCCCGTGACTCCAGCCCCCAACCCTGCAAACCTCACACCACCAGACATGGCAGAGGCTCCTGTGTGACCCCGGCTTTCCCCCACCCTCCCCTCCTCCCACAGCGGCCAAGTCCCCCGCGACTTGGGACAGGATGGAAGAGCCCGCCATCCCAGCGCCCTGGACGGCCACTCCACCAACACTGACAGCAGCAAGGCACCAACAACCCCAGAGTTGCAAGAAGCAGTAACAAGGGCACAAGGGCACGGAACGATGCCTCTGGCAGAGATGGTGGAGGAGGGAAGTGCTGACTCGCGAATATAACCAGAAGCAGCTTAGACACAAGCAGAAGGGTGTCCACCACTTCAAATGCACCAGCAGAGGAGCAACTCACCCAGCACCACAAGAAGCCACAGTAACAACGCACCACAAAAAGATGATGATTCTCTAGAAACCAAACTTAAAGGCACAGAATACTGCGATCTAACTAACAGAGAATTCAAAATAGCTGTCATGGAGAAATCCACCGAGCTGCAAGAAAACTCAAAAGGCAGTTCAAAAAGCTCAGGAATAAAATTAATGAACAGAAGGAAGACTTTACCAAAGTATTTACCAAAGAGCTTGAAACCCTAAAAAAGAACCAAACAGAAACTGTGAAGCTGAAGAATTCAGTAACTGAGATAAAGCATTACACAGCATTGGAAACAGAGCAGGCCATATGGAAGAGAGACTTAGCAAGCACAAGGATAGAAATCTAGAAATGATATGAGTAGAAGAGGAAAGAGAAAAAAAAAATTAAGAGGAAATTCTCTGAGAATTATCTGACTCTTTTAGGAAGAGCATTAGGGTGATGGGTATCCCAGAAGGAGAAGAGAGAGGGAACAGAGCAGAGAGTTTATGTAAAGAGATAAGAGCTGAGAACTTCCCAAGCCTGGGTAAGGAACTGGAGACACAAGTCCATGAAGCGAAAAGAACACCTAATTACCTCAATGCAAAAAGATCTTCTCTAAGACACATTATATTAAAATTGTCAAAAGTCAATGACAAAGAATTTTAAAGGCAGCCAGGGAAAAAAGAATGGTAACCTACAAAAAAGACAAAAGACACCGTTAGGCCATCAGCAGATTTCTCAGCAAGAACTCTACAGGCCAGCATGGAGTGGAATGACATTCTCAAAATACTGAAAGATTAAAAACTGTCACCCAAGAATACTCCATCCGGCAAAGTTATCACTCAGATATGAAGAAGAAATAAAGACTTTCCCAGACAAACAAAAGCTGAAGGAGTTCATTAACACCTGACCTGCCTTACAAGAAATATTGAAGGAAGCTCTTCTACCTGAAACAAAAAGGCAAAAGTACACAAAACTTTGAGTAAGGTGATAAATAGACAGAATCAGGAAATTGCACCTCTGTATCGGAATAGGGTTTTGAACACTTTATTATAGCATAAAGGTTATGGGGGGGGAGGCAGAACAAAATAACCATGGCTACTTTAGTTTGGCCACAAACTCACACTATTAAAAAGGAACAATTTGAGACAACAACAAAAAAAAAACAAACAAAAGAGGAAGAGGAAAAGGATGGAACTTGAATAGGTACATGAAGATAAGAAGCTATCAGCAGAGAAAGGACTGTTTCATCTATAAGACATTTTACACAAACCTCACAGTAACCACAGAATATAAATCTAGAGACACAAAACATAAAAAAAAGGAAGCTGAGAAAAAACATCATAGAAAGCCACCTAACCAAAATGCAGACAGAAACATAGGAGAAAAGAAACAATGGAGAGATAAAGCAACCAGAAGACAAAAGATAAAGTAGCGTCCCAAGGCTTTATTTATCAATAATCACTGTAAATGTAAATGGGTTGAATTCACCAATCAAAAGACAGAGTGGTTGGCTGGATTTAAAAACAAGACCCAACTATGTGCTGCCTCCTGGAGACCCCCCTCAGCCCAAGAGACAAACACAGGTTCAAAGTGAAGGGATGGAAAATGATACGTCATGCAAATAGCAGCCAAAAGAAAGTGGGTATAGCCTTACTGTCATCAGACAAAATATACTTCAAGCCAAAAAAAGGTAACAAGAAATCAAAATAGACAGTATATAATGATAAAGGGGACAGTTCATCAAGAAGACATAACAGTTAATACATATGCACCCAACAGAGGACCACCAACATCCATGCAACAGTTATTAACAGACCTGAAGGGAGAAACTGACAGCAACACAGTAACAGCAGGGGACTCTAATAGCTCACTCACATCGATGGATAGATCATCCAGACAGAAAGGAAACAGGGGAAGAGTGGCCTTCAGTGGAACATTAGACCAGATGGAGCTGATAGATTTGTACAGGACATTCCATCCAAATGAAGTAAAAAAAAAAACACATTCTTCCTAAGCACACACAGAACTTTCTCAAGGATAGGCCATATGTCGGAACACAAAACAAGTCTCAGTAAATTTCAGAAGGCTGAAGTCATATCAAGCATCTTTTCCAATCACAGTGAAATGAAACTAGAAGTCAGCTTCAAGAGGAAAGCTGGAAAAATCACAGACGTGTGGACACAGAACAACGTGCTGCTGAACAGCTACTGGGTCAACTCAGGACTCAAAGGAGAAAGTGAAAATTATACAAAGACAAGTGAAAATGAAAACACGACATACCAAAAGTATGGGATGCAGCGAAAGTGGTGCTGAGGGGCAAGTTTCAAGCAACACAGGAGTACCTTGGGAAACAAGAAAAATCTCAAACAATCTAAACTTACACCTAAAGGAACCAGAAAAAGAAGAAGGAATGAATCCCAGTCAGCAGAAGGAAGAAAATAATAAATATCAGAGTGGAAATAAATGAAATAGAGGCTAAACGGACACTGAAAGGATCAATGAAACTAAGAGCTGTTTCTTAGAAAATGTAAACAAAATTGATGAACCTTTAGCTAGACTCACTAGGAAAAAAAAAGAGACGAGATTCTGATAAATAAAACCAGAAACAAGAGGAGAAAAAACAACAGACACTGCAGAAATACCAAGGATTGTAAGAGACTACCATGAATAGCTATATGCCAACAAGTTGGACAACCTAGAAGAAGTGGACAAAGTCTTAGAACCATGCGACCTTCCCATACTGAGTCATGAAGTAACAGAAAATCTGACTAGATCAATCACTAATACAGAGATTGAAACGGTAATCAAGTCTCCCAAAAAACAAAAGTCCTGGGCCAGATGGTTTCACAGGTGAATTCTACCAAACATTCAAGGAAGGTTTAATAACTGTCCTTCTCATATTGTTCCAAAAAAATGAAGGGAAGGGAATGCTTTCTAAATCATTTTATGAGGCCAACATCACCCCGCTAACAAAACCAGACAAAAACACACAAAAAGAAATTACAGGCCAATATTTCTGATAAACATAGATGTAAAAATCCTTAACAAAAGATCAGCAAACCAAATACAACAATACATTAAAAGGATCATACACCATGATCAAGTGGGAATTATTCCAGAGATTCAAGGATGGTTTGACATCTGCTAACCAATCAATGCGATATATCATATTAACAAAATGAAGGATAAAAACCGTATGATCATCTCAATAGATGCAGAAAAAACACCTGACGAGATTCAACACTCACTTATGATGGGAAAGGAAGAAGGGACACTGTCACAATTTATAGATGACATGACTTTATATATAGAAAACCCCGAAGACTCCACCAAAAAACTATTAGAAATAATAAATTAATACAATAAAGTTGCTGGATATAAGATTAATATACTGAAATCTGTTGCCTTTCAGCATACTACTAACCATCAGAAAGATAAATTAAGAAAACAATCCCACTTACAATCACAACAGAAAGAACAAAATACCTAGGAATAAGTTTAACCAAGGAGGTGAAAGACCCGGAAACTCTAAGACATTTTTGAAAGATTTTTTCCACAAATAAGTGGAAAGATATTCCGTGCTCATGGGTCAGAAGAAATAACATTGTTAACGTGTACGTATTACCTAAAGCAATCTGCAGATTCCGTAAAATTCCTATCAAACTCCCAAGGACATATTTCACAGAAATTGAACAAAAAATTCTAAAGTGAACCTGGAACCACAAAGGACGCTGATTAGCCAAAGCAACCCTGAGGAGAAAACAACAAAGCTGGAGGTACCACACTCCCTGGGAACCCTGCCTTGATGGGCTGGCATTCTTAGTGCCTTGGAGTCCTGACTGTTTGATTGGAAATCAGAATTTGTTCAGCTGCAAGGAGAAAATAACTAACAGTGGTTTAAGCCAGTGCTTTCCAAACTTTAAATGTGCACACAAAGCACTAGGGTTCCTTGTTAAACAGCAGCTTCTAATGCATCAGGTCTAGGTTCATGGCTGTGACAGCCTCCCACGTGAAGCCCATGCTTCTAGTCCAGGGACCACACTTTCTCATTAGCAAGGGGCTGGACATTACAACCACCTGGGGAGCTTTTAAACCCCGCCCCCAACGCCCAAATGCTATACTCAGAAATTCTGACTCAGTTGCTGTGGAGTATGGCATTGGCATTGGCATTGGCATTGGCATTATTTTAAAGCTCCCTCAAGTTCTTCTAATGTGTGACCAAGATTGAGAACTGCTGGCTTAAGCAAGAGAAACATTTAATTATCTCGCATAAAAGTAAGAGAAGGGGCATTTCTGGGTCTGAGTTTGGAAGTACGATGTTGAAATTAAGGGACCCTCCTGTCCCTCTACTCAAACATCCTCGTCGTGTCCTCAAACTCAATGCCTAATGGTTTCAAGATGACTGCACAGTTCCAGACGTCACATCCTCACACAGGGAAGAAATAAATGGCAGACTCTTCGACATCTCTCTCTTAAGCAAGGTCAAAGTCCTCCATGGAACCCAGCCACCAGCTGACCCTCCCACACCCTCTTAGACATCCCCTTATGTCTTTTTGGCCCAGAGTGGGTTATATATGGCATTGCCAAATTTAGCAAAGAAACATACAGTCTGTCCTGAATTTAAGTTGGAAATACTTATACTAAAAAAACTATTCATTGTTTATCTGCAATTCAAATATAACTAGACACCCTGCATTTTATTTGGCCTGATTTACGCACCCAGCCATTAACTGTCACTGACAAAGGGAAATAGGATGATCACTCTTGGTTTAGCCTCCAGCAGCCCAGCTGCCTCATCCCTCATCCTCTTCTTGGCCTGAGTATTTCCGTCTCATTGGCCGGATCTGGGCCACATGTCTGTCTCTGAGTCAGTGTTGAGCTACAGCAATGGAATATTGCTGATTGGCTTAGCTTGGGCCCTTCGTCCATCCTTCAAAAATGTAATACACTGGGAATAAGAGAGAAGCCGTGCGCCCAGAGCACCACTGGAGTGCTATCAGCAGAAGGGTGAACTGACTGTCTTATTTTCTGTTTTCTGGGGCCTTGCTGACTCTGGGGAGACTGCCCCTCCTGGGGATACCAGTTCCTAGAGATAGTCAACAGCTTGCCTGTGAGTGTACTTTTCAACTACAAACCAACCAATCTAGAGCCCATACCCCAGCCACCTCCTGTTTCAGGCGCTCACACTCCAGACCACTATCCAGCTGCCCTAGTCACCCCAGGGCCAGGTATCAGACGACCAGAGACAGCCCTGTGCCCAGAGCCCACTGAAACCATTCAAACTAGACAGTCCCAAGCCTGCTTGCCCTGCTTTCTCCACTCCTGCCCACAGAAACCACAGTGAAGCCCTTGGCCACAGTTCCCCCCTCCCTCTGCCTGTGCCCCACCAGGCATTTCCCCGCATGGCCCCCTAGGTGTGGCGGGCTTCTCTTGGGAACTGTAACAAACTGCCTCTGGATTGACACCAATTTGCTGATCTGTTGGCCTTACTATACCTCAAACGTTCTGTTAATATACTATACTTTAAAACAGAGGGAAGATTTTTTTTTTTTCTCATTCGATAAACATACATGAGCAGCTACTGTATGCCAGGCAGTATTTTAGTGCTGGGGATGTAGCCATGAACAAAGCCCACACGATGCCTCTGAGACAGAAGTTCTCATGAGGTCAGATCCATAACCACATAAAATGGGGGTATCTTGTGGGGCAGTGGTAAGTGCTGGCAAGGAGGACAGGGAGTGGGCAAGGATGGGAGAGAGGCTGCAATTTTAAATAGAGCAGCCAAGGAGGGCCTTACTGAGAAGGTGATGTCTGAGACCTGAAGGAGGGAAGGAAGAGAGCCATGCAGACAACTTGGGGAAGAGCAGTCCAGGCACAGGGAATAGCAAGTGCAAAGGCCCTGAGGTCAGGTGGGATTTTAACTGGCTCACCCTGGCTGTTGGGTGGAGAAATGAATTTCAAGGAAGAAAAGTGACAGTGGTCACCTGGGCAGGAACCTGCT
Organism: Camelus bactrianus; assembly: GCF_048773025.1. Lineage (NCBI taxonomy): Eukaryota > Metazoa > Chordata > Mammalia > Artiodactyla > Camelidae > Camelus > Camelus bactrianus. Next base: position 22,250,307 of record NC_133557.1, read on the forward strand.
CTTCCCAGTGCCCAGTGCTCTGCCTGGCACATAACTGGCCATCGATACATAATTGCAAGGTGAAGACACAGTGATGGGGCTCACTCACCTCCCTGGAAGGGTCCTCGCCTCTGTTGCATGGTCTCTGGCTGCAGCACACGGTGGGGTCTCCACAGACCCCTTCCCAATACCACAGTTTCCTTTCTTCATGTCTCTCATGGAAGTTTTCACATCCAACCAGCTCCCTTGCTCTGTCTCTGGCCACTTTTCCTCTTGTCAAATTCCTCTCCACTCCTCTTGTTTGACTTGGGGATCCTCAGAGGGAATCGAAGTCTTTCTGGCTAGACATGAGTGAGGTCCTGAGGGTTTCTCCATGTAGGGCTGGGGTTCCTCCACCACCCAGAGACCAGCTCCTCTTTGCAGGTTCAGCAGAAGAATCCAGAAGCAAGAGTGATGTTTCTGAAAACTCCACACTAATGAGGTGTTTTCAGAGACAGCTGCCAAGGTCCATGAGAAGACAGACAGAAGGAGTGGTGTGACCATGAACGGGGAATAGGGACCAGGAGAGGTGTCTGTCCGTGCTGTGGACGAGATGTCAGATCAGCTGTGCCCTGGACATGCTTCTGGTTCAGCCACTTTAAGTCTTTTACTAAAAAGAAAAACAGAATTTAAGGGACCAGAAACTGTCATGTCACTTTTCCTTGACATTTTATTTTGAAAAATTTTAAACAAATTTTACAGTGAACACCTTATACCTACCACCTCCATTCCACCATTAACATTTTACTATAATTGCTTTATAATATATCTATTTGTCTCATATCCTTTCAACAATTTCCTCAGCATCTGGAGAGAACACTGGCCCCCAGGCCAGAAGAAGGAGCTGAGGGATTTCCTTCAAAACCAGCCCAGTGATGGCTCCATTTGATGGAATAATTCTCCGGTTTCTCTCTAGCCACTGCTCACAGAGCAGGAAACGAGGCTGATCCAGAGAAACCCAGCTGACGGATCATTAACGCCTGTGGGTGCTCTGAAAGGTGCCGCACAGGCACCAGGGCATCAGGGACAGGGCTCACGGTGACTGTCTCCCTGGCTCCATCCCACCTGGCCCAGGGCAGACAACGCGAGTGGCAGCTCCCAGCCCTCTTGACCTGAGCATCAATCACAGACCCCCAGAGCTGGAAAGTCTCTTCAAGGACACAGGCCCATTTCTATGTCTGTTTTTGACAAATGAGGAAACAGAGGCAGAAGACTCTCGGGGAGACTATGTGCACACGTCTCAGGCTGCATCTCCCTAGAGCTGCGATGCTGGGCCTCGGGCTCCTGGGGCAAGAAGACTTGTATCGACATGCACAGCAGGCTGGTAAGTGGATTTAGACCCAGACATGGGAATTGCAGTTGGATTCACAAGGATAGCATCTCATCCTTTTTTTCATGTAAAATTGTTCTTAGTTGTCCCCAAAGCTTTAAGCAGAAGAGATGTTAAGACCAAATCATGTTTCCAACAAATATCCTTTGAGTACTTCCTTTGCCCGGCAATATTCCAGGGCCTGGGGCTACAGAAGTGAGTAAGACAGACACAATCTTACAAGAGTGGAGAAGACAGTTAATCACAGTAGAAAATGAATATATGTGATAATTTCAAAGAGAAAAAAGTGCTAAATAGGAAATAAAGGGAGGGAAGGATGTCAGATGGTGATAGTGGCGGGGAGGCTGCTGTAGATGCACAATCTGGAAAGACTGAACAAGGCCATGGTGAGGATTTTATTCTAGTCAGAGATTTTTTTTTATTTATTTTCATTCATCTAGATTTTATTCTCAAATGGATGACAATGGGAGAGGGGGCTCCCAAGGGGGAGGGACGTGCGCTGACATAGGTACCAACAGCATCCCCAGCCACATGTGAAGAACAGACTACAGGGACAAGGGTGGAAGCAGGGAGCCCACACAGGAAGCCAGTGTCATTATCAGGGGAGCTAACGAAGCGTGGACTGGGGCGTGCAAGGCAGGAGTGAGAAGCACCATCATACAGACTCCATCTGTATCTGGAGGGCAGGAAATGGGGACTGAGGCAAAGAGAAGAGCAAGGGCAACACTGATCTTTTAACCTGAACCACCAGGTTGATGGCTGAGCACTGCCTCTTCTCTCTTGGAAGCAATAAACATTTGCTGTAGGATCCGTGGTTCCAATAAGCTTAAAATTAGGCTCTGATTGTAATTTTGCGTCAGTGGCTCTTGAAAATCAACAGAATGTCCTGGCTTAAAATCTAATGGGGACAGAATGCAGAGCTGAGCAAAGAAAACCAGGAAAGCTTTAAAATATACTGATTTTTTTCCCCTCCCCATTATAAAGATGGAGAAACTGAGGCACAGAGAAGTTAAGAAACTTATTCAGGTCACACAGCCAGTATGTAATAAAGCCAAGATTTGAACCTACAGCCCATGTTTTTAACCACTGAACTATTTAACCAGTCTCCTGGTAAAGGCTATTGAGTTGTTCCAATTTGAAAGGTTATTTTTCACTGTTACAAATAATAATAATAGTAATGCTGGAAATATCTGTATACATGTTTCTTTGCACCCTTAAGCAAGTGTTTCTGAAGATAAGTTCCAGAGAGTAGATGGGGTCTTAGGATCCCTCACAGTCTGCGGCATCCATCAGCCCCAACCTAGTAACTCACCACACTTAGATCCATGCCTGAAAGTCTTTCCTTCTACACAGGGGTCGGGACTTCTCCCCAGGGGTTAGGGTTAGGAAGGTAGCTGAGTGCCTTGCAGAAGGTGAGGGGTGAGAAGGCGGGGGCATGAGTCTTCTGAACCTCCAAATAGAACCAGATCAATGCTGCCCATTCCCAAAGCCTGGCACCTTATCTCATAGTGGCCACAGCCAAGGCACAAAGGGGCTCCTGAAAAACCTATCATTTCTTTTCTGCTCATCCGTGTGGTGGCTCTGACATTTCTCAGTGTTGGAGATTTCTTGGCTGAGATAATCCCAGGCTTCCTTCCAGTCCCAGGGTGGAGAACAGCCGTCCATCCTAATTAGGGTCTGGTTGGGAGGACTGGTGCCAAGACACAGCAAAGAGAGGAACTTGTCCTGCTTCCTGTTTGGAAGGTGGCTTTCTGTGGCTTGTAAACCGTGAATGTCTTTGCCTTTCCCTCCACAAAGTGGTCATGTCTCCCTGAGCTGTCACTTAGAAGTATGGAAACCTCAGAGGAAACTGTCTATAAGCTTATTGGTCAACAAGTGGCTGGACTGACCAGATTTTAAAATTGATTATGAAAATCCTTATTTTGGGGTGACACTTGGAGACCTTAAGCTTTTGCCACTAGGAGGTTAAGAAAGGGAAGAAAGCGTGGACAACGAGACCTTTGGTCAGGGAGGCGTGGCTTTCCTGTCACTGGTTTCATTCAATCCAGACAAGGCTGTGGTGAGCCTCTCTGGGTGCAGGGCTCTCCCAGGCCCCAGGGGACACTCAGACGAGTATGGCCTTCACCTTGAGGAGAGAATTACCCTGCTCAGGGTCCTCGCAACACAGCCATCCATCTACGGCCTCTTGATTTTGCAGCATCCCAGTGACATCTGAGAACAAAAGAACGCTTGCTGATGGGCAGTGCACTGTGCCCCCTTTCCTGGGGGAGGGGGGCAGCCCATGAACTAAGGGAAGCAGGAGTCCCTCAGGAGAGCAGCATAAGGACCGCTCAGTTCTCACCTGGACTTTGCCCTGGGCAATTTTACAGCATTGGCCAAGACGTTTTCCCTCTTGGACCTCAGCCTCTCTGACGCTATGGTTAGGAGTGTGGACCAAGGCGTCGCAAAGGTCCATCTCGGTAAACGCTGAGCTGCTGGCAGGCTGAGTTTGGGCACTGGAGTCCAAGTTCCACTGGCCTGCGGAGGCCCCACCTCCACCCCATGAAAGTCACAGAGAGGTGTCAGGGTGACCTCACGCCCTGCCCGGTGCGGTAGGAAGGTTTGATCACAGAAAAGACATTAGGTCTGTTTTCCTCTACGTGTCCTGAGGCTACTGCTGGAGAAAATAAGTTTCGGTTGGCTGTCCTGGCTTCACTTAAAATACTTAAAACTGGCTTCTTTTGCCCTTCATGGCAACGTCTTCCAGGTGCTCACCTCCATTCTGAGCTGTCTGTCAGCAGCAGGGTGGAGCTGCAGAAAGAGTTTAGATCGTGCGTTTTTGTGTAAAAGCTGCTGATTTATAGAGCCTCTTCATTAACGGCTGTTTTAATGAAGCAGGTTGCTGTCCCTGAGGGAGGCTTAACGTACAGTGTTAGTTACGCGTAGATGCTACTGTCATTTAAAAGGATTGTTAAAATTGTACTTTAATAGCGAGTTGACATAAATCTTCTGCTGGCTTATTTGGACAGGGATGAGTGCATCCAACAAGTAGATGTGCAAGGGAGCTTCCAGGCAAAGGCACCCGACAGCTAATTGCCTCTGAAATGAGTAGGATGGAAACGTAAGTGCTCAAGACCTGGTTTTATGTCCGACAAAAATAAGAAACGGTTCTGCAGGCAGCTTGCCTTTTGCCAACACAGCATTTGGAGCTGCTGACTGCAGCAAGGGATCATCCACCAGGTGGTGGCTTCCCCTGCACTCATGGAAGAGGGTCTGACAGGTCAACGGGCGGCCAGCTTTTGCTCTTTTTGTTTCTAAGGCAATCTCTGGAGACCCAGGGAGGACGAGTTCTCGGCACTGACTCCTGGTTTGTGAAGAGCAGGCAAAAGGTTGACTCTACCTGAGGTGCCCTGGATTCTGCAGGTAACAAATATTTACTGAGCACCTACTATGTGCCAAGCACTGTACCTGACCAGATCACTAAGGGCTGGAGAGATAACACAGACTGAAACACCCCTGGCTGCAGGGTGGTCCCTGGGAGACCAGGGGTAGACTGGACATGATGAAGTGGGTCCGGTGGTTGTCATGACTGCCACCTCCTCCAACAGACTTGCTAACATTTAGCCCACTTTTAGGGAGCCCTGCGGCCCCCACCAGCAGGTGAGGCGTTGTTCTAAGCCATCTATCTACATGAATCACTTCATTTAACCCTCACAACCCAAGAGGCGCACAACATTACCAGCCACATTTTATAGGCAAGGAAACTGAGTCACATAGAGATTAAGTAATTTAATCCAGTGAGTAAATGCCACCGTCGGAATTTCAACCATAGCTCGTTGAACTTCACTGTCTATTTTAATCACTCTGCCATCTTGCCTCTTCTCCAAGGAAATGCCATGGCTAAAAAACAAATCGCTTTGCTGCACACCTGGACCTAACATTGTATATCAACTACACTTCAATGAAAAATAAAGTTAAAAAAAAGAAAAAAGGATGCTAAGCGCTAACATTCAATAATCAGGACCCTGGCAGGGTTTTGCCAGTCCTGAATGACAAAAAAGAGACAGGAACTGGTTGCTAAGCAACCTATTTGTTGTCAATGAGCAACTCCTGGGAGCTGGGTCAATGTTAATCATGTGATCAAGATCTGAGCAACCAGAGCACCCCATTCTCCAGACTGTGGTGACTGGCTCAGGATGTGACCCAGATGCAGCTAGACCTGGGACTTTTCAGTGATGCTGGGAATGAGGTGCCTTCCATCTGCTAGGGTGGCTAAGCTAGAAGGGAATCAGCCCAGGGCTGCTGGGGGTCATCCCTGCTGCTCCCAGGGCGAGGTCTGCCTTAGCATAAAACCAGTATGGAGATAAAGAGTCCAGATGACACTGGCAGTATTGAGATTAAGCTGAGCTTTATATGATCCAATGAGTTTCCTTCATGCAAGCATTTTAAGTTGGTTTTTCCATCATTTATAACCAAAAGTCTCATGACAGATACTGTAGAAAAAGTATTAGTGCTCCCATTTGACAGGTGATAAAACTGAGGCTCCAAGAAGAAGACACGAAAAGGGAAGGAACTAACAGTTATTATATGCTACTTGCAGGTCATTGTCCTATTGCTTTATTTAAAGGGATTAAGCTGCTTTGCAAACCCTACTGTAGCAAGTCACGTGGTCCCAAACCTCAATTTCTCCGTCTATGCAGTAACTGAGCTGGGGTCTATCAGTTTGTTTCCAAGGATGTTCCATGTGGTGTTAGCTCCATGTAAAGCTCTGCTAGAGAAAGGTTCCCTGGTCTGTGGGTCCAGGAAAAGCTGCACCCTCTAGTTTCCCCTTTAGAACATCAGCATGTTAAGTTGTGAAAAGCCCTGCAGCCAAGGCACATCTATGGTTAACCTAACATTTCCAAAATGTGTGACTTTGGTTCTGAATTCACCATGGATGTTAAAAGAATGAATAGAAAGAAAGGAAAAAAAGATATACAATAAGTAAAATCCTGTTGTCCTGACATGTCAAAAACTGTCATAAGGAAGGAAATTTCTGATTCCCTTTGAAAAAGCTCATTTTGATTCTCTCAAAGCCTGAATAAGTGGGAAGTCATCACGCTGCAGCATGTGAGCCACAGGCTAGACAAAGAGAAGAACTGTCCTACAGAGCAAATTGTCAACCTAGACATGGAGTAGTAAGCCCTTGATAGGGAGAAGTCCATCTGTGGTAGTCCAAGGACTAGATGACCTCCCCTTGAAACAGAGGGCCGAAAACAAACTTAGAAAATTCTTGTTCTAACAATGATGCAGAGCACAAAGAGGTGACCTGCAGAAGCCCATATGATGGAGAAGCCCCCATTTCTGTCCATTCCAGTTATCTGAGTTTCCTTAGTATCATTATTCCACGTGATTAACCCCAGATGGGTTAGTGGGGGGCAACACTCCCAGGGGCAATCTTTCCTTTGACCCTTGCTCTGTCTCCACCGTGTATGAAGTTGAACTTCCCTCTGCTAGCTTACCTGTGGTTGTGTCTCCAGACAAGCCTCCTACCAGCAGCTGCCACTGCCTCGGCCCCAGGCTGGGTCCTAGCAGGAAACAGATGTCAAATCTCAAGACGGAAGTTGAGGAGGGTGGAATAGAGAGAGTGTTTACAAGGTGACGGCAGGTTAAGGAAACCAAGAATGGACGGTGAGGGCCCCGAAGATTAGCAGCAGAGGGAAGCCATTACCTCCCCAGGCCTGAAGACTCGAGGGAGGAAGCTGACAAGGAGCCCAGGGAGGGCTGTGGTTGCAGGAGAGGGTGGCCGGACATGAGCAAGGGCATAGGGAGAGAAACAGCCTTTGCAACCTGTGCACTGCAGGTCCTTTCTCAAATATATCTGGGGGAGGAGAAGGCAGACGTTTTCAATTTTTATGCAGCACAATTTATCTTTTTTTTTTTTGTAATTGCTAGTGCTGAATATGTCCTGGCTGTGGATTATTTGCGTCCCTCAGTATCTCAGAGAGTTCCACTTACGTTTTCTTTCAGAGTTTTAATCCATTTGAAGTTAATTTTTATATGGTATGAGTAAGGGGGTGAAGTTCATTTCTTCCATATAAATATTCATTCATCAAAAAGACTTTCTCTTCCCCATCGAATTACCTGGGCACCTCTGTTGAACATCCACTGAGTATATACGAGTGGTGTATTTGTGGAGTCCGTCCCCCATCCCACTGATCTGTGTCTCTTTCCTTGTACCAATACCACCCTACCTTGATTACTGTCACTTTATAGTAAGTCTTGGAATCAGATACGGTAAGTCCTCAAACTTTGTTATTTTAAAAAATTTTAGACTAATCCAGGCCCTTTGTGTTTTCATTTAAATCATATAATCAGCTCATCAATTTCTAAAAATGCCTCCTGGAATTTTGGTTGGGATTTCATTGAATCTGTAGATCGGCTTGGGGAGAACTGCTGTCTTAATGATAATACTGAGTCTTCTGATCCAAGAAACCAGTATATCTCCCCATTTATTTCAATATTTAATTTCTGTTGGTAACGGTTTGTAGTTTTTAGAACACAAGTCTTGTGTCTATTTGGTTAAATATATCCCCCAGGCTTTTTTTTTTTAATGTTTTCTGATGCTATTGCAAATGGCATTTTAAATTTTCATTTCCCAATTGTTCACTGCTGGTATATAGAATTTAAATTGATTTTTTTTCTATTGATCTTCTATCCTGTGATCTTTCTAAATTCACTTATCACTTCTTGTCAGTTATTTTGTTGATTCTTTAGGACAAATGTCTCTTATCCAACTGTGGTCCCCTCCTTGGAAGTAACCACTGTGATCTGTTGAATGCATCTTTCTAGATACTTTTTCATATACTTTCCCACATAAATATGAGCCCATAAAAAGGACATACTTTACCTTATTTCATGCAAACAGTATCAAACTGTGTTATTCTTCAACTTGTTTTCATTCTTCAACTCACTTTCACTCAACACCGTATCTTGAAGATGTTTCTATAATAGTAAAATAAAGATCTAAAAATTCTGTTAAATCACAGTACAGTATTCTTAGTTTGTAGAAAACCGTATTTATTTAGTCGTTCTTCTGTTGAGGGATATTTAGGTCAATTGCAATTTTTTGCTATTATGACCATGGCTGCAATGAGCATTCTCATATTTCCATGTCCACGTGGGTAAAATTTTCCCCAGGATAAACTGTGGCAGAGGTTGGACTAGCTAGGTCATGGGATACGTACACTTGATATTTTCAGTATGGTGACCTCCCTCTGGTGAGACTCCTAGTGAGACGCAGACGTACAGCACATTGTGTTGAATCTGAGAGGGAGGGGATGAAGGCGTTGACCTTGTGCAGAGAGGAGGGATGTGTGTGTGCTTGTGGGGGTATAGTGCTCATGAATACATGTGTGCATGAGGGACACAGATTATGGTATGCATGTATGCATGGGTATATGTGTGCATGTGGACACGTGTATAATGCATGTGGCATACATGTGCACGGGGGACATGCATGTTTGTGCACATGGCATTGTGTGTGCATGGGAGTGCATGTCCACATGGGTGCACGTGTGCATGTGTGGGTGCTGATCTGCAGGAGTAATGTGCACAGGTGCAAGTGTGCAGTCTGGGCTTGCCATGTTTGTACACATGTGAACATGCATCTCCGTGTGTGTCCTGCCTGGGCTGGTGTCGGTGCAGGTGTGGGAAGTGCAGATGCGTGCAGGCAGGTGCTCACAGGGGGCACGTGTGTGGAAGTGAGTGTGTGGACATGTGCATGGGACTGTGATTATGACTAGTGTTTGTAAAGTGCCTACTGTTTGTGAGACATTCTTCTAAGCACTTTCCATGTATTAACTCACGTAATACAACAGCTTTGAGATAGGTTCTTAGGGTTAAGGAAAACGAGGAAGAGGCTTTAAGTCAGATGACCCAAGTCACACAGTTTGGTGCTGGGATCTGGATCCAAATGGTCTGGGCTCAGAATGAGTGATTCAATGCCCCACATGTGAGAGTGGATGTACACAGTAGGGCGTTGTGCACACAGCTGTTACAGGCAGGGTGTCCACAAGTGCGTGTGAGGCGGTGGGAAAATGCTCTGCATGTGTGCGCGCACACGCATGGCTGCATGGCTGTGTACAAGTGTGACTACAGGTTCACACGTGTGTATCCACAGCGTCCCTGTGGGCGTGTGCTTGGGCAGGAATGTCATTTGGGGAAGAGGCGTGGATCTGCACCCAGGCGTGTTGGTGGGATCGCAGGAGGAGCTCTGAGGGAAGCCAGTGCCCTCCTAGCCCCTCACTCCCTCCCCTCCTCCCTCCCCACACTCCTACCTCCCAGACTCCCTCTCCTGCTCTGAGATAAGGAACCACAGTGACTTCCATGATTTCTGTGTCTGTGTGTCCATCCCTGTCCACCTTTGATTTCCCACTGTGGACCAGGCCTCCCTCACACTGAGCCGCTGTGTGGACTGGGCACGGCGACCCCAATTCCCAGCACCAGGGTGGGCATATGTGACCCAGGCGTGACCAAGCCGCCCCATCCATCCTCCTGGATGCTCTGACCGGCTGTGGGATGGATGTGTGACCCCAAACAGGCAACAAGGGCCTGCCCTGGGGCCCTTGCTGGATCTGGTGGGAAGAGACTCTCTCTGTGCCATGCGGCTGCCCGAGCTGCTGGCGGTCGTCTTGGTCACCCCACGAGACAGCCTGCTTGGGAGTGAAGCCAACCCCAGGGAAAGCAGAGCCCAGACATGGAGAGAGACCGAGTCATGATTAAGTTGTGGGAGTCCCTGGATCCGGCTGGGTCATAAGCCTAACACCCCTGACTTTTAATAACCTGAGACAGTAAATTTTCTTTTTTCACTTAAGCCTGTTGGAATTGAGATTGTCACTTGCAACCAGAAGAATCCCAACTATTAGAGCCCAGAGTTTGCCCCGGGGACATCTAAGTGGTGGGACCAGGCAGACCCATGGAAGGGGTGCTGCTTCAGGAGGGCTGGGGACCAGGCAGGCTGAGGGGCTTTTCCAGGAGGACAGGGTGGTGCTGAGTCCCTCCCCCACCCCCAGGATGGCCCGGGCTCAGGGGACCATGGGGAGCTGAGCACCCAGCTCACAGCCCTCCTTCCATGGACCACACATGGACCACACCAGCTGCTCTGCCAGGCCCAGTCAGCGGCTCTGGACAAGGAGAGTCAGAGGCAGCTTCCTGGAGAGCAGAATGCGAGTGGGAGGGGGAGGAGAGGTACACAGGGCACGTGCCCCCTTGAAAAATAGATTCTGTGCTCATTTATCCAGGTCAGTCCCTGTGCCCACCCTGGCCTGGATCAGGGGCTCCATGAGATCAGGAAGGGTGTACAGTCCCTTCACCACCTGGGGGGGCATCACCTCCCAGAATCTAAGTCAGATCCCGCCCATCCTCGGCTCAAACTCTGCAGTGGCTCCACCTCACTCAGAGTAAAAACCCAATGTCTTCAAAAGGACCCACAAGGCCTAGTCCACTGGCCCCACCCCGCTGCCCTGCAACCTGCCACCTCAGGGCCTTTGCACTGCCTTTTTCTTCTTCTGGGAGCTCTCTTTCCCGAGCATCCATGTGAATCACCTCCTGTAGTTTTTACTCAAGCATCACCTTGTCAGTGAGGCCATCCACGGCAGCCCCACCTGACACTGCACACCCGTCCCCCTGTCCTGCTTTCTTGTCTCCACAGTGCTGTGGTCGTGATTATGTGTAACTAATAAATTCATGGATTTCTGTTTTATCTCATCCCCCAAACGAGGCTGGAAGTTCCATGAGGGCAGGGATCTCAGTCCACTGTCTTCACTGCACAGCCCTGGCACATAGTGGGTGCTTTCTAAAAATATATTAACAAAGGAATGAACTGTCCCTTCTGGGCACAGCACCCCAACTGTCCTTTGGGGAATCTCTGTCCTGCACTCTGGGCTCATGAGCAATGAGTTGGGGAGCCCCACACTCACTGCATGTGGGGTCTGTGATCCAGGCCTGGCAGTCGGCGCATCCAGGACCCCTGGCTACACCTGGGCAGGCTGTACCTGCAGAAGGGGCTTAAATTCCTGCCCAAGTATGTGTCCCAGACCACAGCTGCTTCACCCAAGAGAAAGGGGTACCTTTTCTAACTGACACCAAGGTCCTTGGGGGTAGCCCTGCCAGGAGCAAATACCGCCAGCTTGACCCCAGCGTTTGGTCAGAGATGGGCATGTGACCAGGTTGGTCCAATCAGGTGGCTCCTGAGAACTCCGCAGGTGCCACTGTTACCAGCAAAGCCCGTTAACAATTTCCAAGAAATAAAAACAGAATCTGGTAATAAAACAAGGTCTAACCTTCTTCCTTTCCTTTGTGCTTAGTCTGCTTGCACTTGCTCACAGGCTGCCGCGCGCAGAGGGCTCTCACCTGGAAGGCTGGAGTCCTGGTGGGAAGTGTCAGTGATGGCACCTCAGCTGTGGGGGTGGGGAGGGTCCGTGTGCAGAAGCCGGGAGCGACACTGAATCCAAGATGGCGGCGGCGGGCTGTGTGCAGAGACGCTGCACCCGGCACTGCGACCTGGAGCCTCCGGCAGCACGGCTGCGCCAGCCCCGCGAGAACTCCGCCCCCCTCGCCGCCCTGCCCAGAGATCCCCCAAGCAGCCCCACCCACAGCCTGCGGTGGGTGGGGGAGAGCATGTGCTCTAGAGCGGGAGCTCACGCCTCTGGATTCTTTGATCAACGAATAAAGCTTTCCTTTGCTTCTGAACCAACCTCGGTCTCGTTGGCTCAACGACACCAGGCAGAAGGACACTCTTTGGGAATGGACTCAGGACGGTCAGTGACACCACCAGGAAGAGAACATCTTCCTTCCAGAGTTGCTGCACTGGAAGTGGCATCTTCCTCCAGCAGGGAAAAGCGGGGATGAAACTGACTAGAGCCCCTGGATCCAGCCCTACCTGAGGCTAGCACCATCCTCGGGCCTTTTCAGTTCTATGAGCCCATCCATACATTCCCTTTTCACTCACATATGTGGGCATTGGGCTTCCTGTCACTGACAATGGCTGCACACCTGCCTGTCTGACCCACAGGCAGGGCAGCTGTGTAGTTAAAGGAAATCCAGTCCTTGAAAAGCACTTTAACTTTTTTAAACTCTTCATGTATAAGAAGGGCTGCTGGAGGTGCTGGTGGGCTCTGTCCTCATCCCCACCATCCCTCCTCTCCCCCGGGGTTACTCCTTTAAGGAGTTCAGACCCTTCCCCAGGGCAGCCTCTGTCTCCCCCTCCAAAGGGAATTTCAGGTCTCATAGCTCCTCTCTTTCAGCCGAGTAAATTTCTTCTTTCCCATTTTGTCATCTGGAAAGATGGCAAATTGAAGCACTTAATTTTCCTCTTCCAAATCAATTAATATGAAAGTGCACAGCACTGACGTACAACAGCAAAGGCAAGTCATTTATATCAATTAGCAAAACTAAACATGAGCTTTATGGGAACTCAGAATAAAGAACAACCTTAGAAGCATGAAGCCCAGCAGGGAAGCCCAGGAGTTAAGACCCCTGGAGCCTCATGGAGGAAGTGGGGATTTGAAGGTACTATTAAAATTGCATCTCATTCCCCCACAAGTTCCCAAGGGAAATATGTTCAGGAACCAAGAGAATTTCCAGGCAAAGTCACACCTCGCTGTTGCCAAATCCCTTCTCAACCAAGCTGGAATCCCCAGTCTATCTCCAGAGCGTGTCCTCAGTCCACCCACGTTTCTCCACCACCACTGCCTCCCTGGGCTGAGCCCATCACCCATCCTGGCCTTCCTGGATAATTATAACAGCCTCCTCCCTGGTCTTCTGGCTTCCACTCAGCCCCCATTCATTCAACACACTGCAGTCAGAGTGAGCTTTAGAAATACAAATTGAATCATGTCACCCTCTGCTCTGAAAACGTCAATGGCTCCCCATTGCTCTTAGAATAAAATCTAAACTCCTCAGCATGGCCTCCAAAGCCCTGCATGGTCTGGCCACCTGTCAGACTCATCTCCCTCCTGTCTCCCTCTGGCTCACTCTGATGCAGCCACACCAACCTCCTTGTTGTTCCTCCAACTCATCAAGTTCAATCCTGCCCCAGGCCCTTTGCACTTGCTGTTTCCCACATCTTTTCCTGTTGGCTCTTTCTTATTTTGCATGTCACAAGCTCAGATGTGACTTCCCCTTTATCCCCCTGCAGGCCAATATCACTGCTGTTTATCTCCTTCACAATTCAATCCACAAACATCTGTTGAACATCTCTTGGGCACCAGCCACAGTCTAGGCCCTGGGATACAGCAGTAAACCAGACAGACAAAAACCCTGCCTTGTGGAGGTACATTCTGGTCTGGGGAATGGGGTGGGTATGAAAAACAGCAAATGCTCCAAAAATATTTATCAAATGGGTGACTCCCCTGAGTCCTGAGCAGATGGAAAGCACCTTGTCAGGGTCAGAGTTGACTGGAGAGGAAACTGGGATAAATGCCAGATTCCAGGAATGCAGATCACAGCTGGGGTTGGTGGAGGGGAGTGACAGACATGTCTATAGGGAACTAGATCATTCGGCCGAAAGTGACAGGTGTCACCAGACCTTGTTCTAAGTTCTAAGAGGGCAAACAAACAAGTGTTAATGAAATGTTTGATGTCTGCTCCAGCTCACATGCAAGTTGTAGGTCAAATTTTTGGGTCAGAGAATTGTATTTTCAAGTGCTGTATATGTTTTATTACATAAAATAAATTTGTGTAACAATGTGTTTTACTAAGTCCCAGTGTGTATGTTCATGTGTTTTAACTATTGATGCAGCATAGGGTGTCTGCCCCGGGAGATTGAGCAGAGCCCAGGGCCCTGGGGGTGCTCCCTGAGGGGCAGAGGGGGGCTCTGTCTGCTGAGTAGCCAAGAAGTAATGAAGGCTTCTGATTTAATGAGCACATATTACATGCCAGGTCCTGTGTCAGCATTCACGTGTATGACCTCATTGACTCCTCAGGACAATCCTATTCAGCAGAGTCTTATTATTTCCAGTTTATAGATGAGGGAACTGAAGAACAGCAGCGTCTAGCATTTTTCACAAGGTCACACAGCTCGTAAGCAGCAGAATTGGGACTTAAACCCTGGTCCAGCTGACTTACCCAAAGCTAGAGTGATTAATTCATCCCAGCTTGCCCAGGACTGTCCCAGCTTGAAAACACAAAGTTCCACATTTCAGAAACCCTTTGAGTCTCCGAAAAATCAGGATTGTTGTCACCCAAACCAGTGCTCATACTTTAAAACACAAAGTTAAACATCTTTTGGGGGGAAAGCATAGAAGGGGGTGGTAAGGGTTTCCCAGGAGGCATAAACCCAAGAATATGGACCACGATCTTGGAAAGGGACAGGAATGGCTGGGATGGGAAGTAGTCATATTTCATTGGAATTTTTCAGTGTTTAATTCTAAATTAATTATAGACTCATGGGAAGCTGCAAATAATGTTACATAGAGTCTTGTGTCCTCTTCCCCTACTTCCCCCATGGTGACATCTTATATTGCTGTAATTCCATATCAGAGCTGGGGAACTGATTTTCGTACAGTACTGTTAACTGGACCACAGGCCTTAGTCAGTTTAATCATTGTTTACATGCACTCGTGTGTGTGTGTGTGTGTGTGTGTATGCAAGCACACGTGCATGCACGTATATATAGTCCTATGCAATTTTATCGCGAGTAAAGGCTCATGTAAGCACCACAGCCATCAAGCTGCAGGATGGTCCCTTCATGATAAAGGAAGTCCCTTGTGCTGTTCCTTTATAGTCACACCCACTCCATTCCTAACCCCATCATGTTCGTATCGTCTGGCAACCACTAATGTATTCTCCATCTCTATCGTTTTGTCATTTCAAGAATGTTATGTAATGGAATCACCCAATTTGTAACACTGTGCAATTGTCTTTTTCATTCACCATAATGGTCCTGAGATCCAGCAGGGCTGTTGCACATATCAGTAATTCATTCTGTCTTAACGGCTGAGTCATACTCCATGGTATATATGCTAGAGTTTGGTTAACTGTTCATCCATGGAGGACATCTGTGTTGTTTCTTTTCCACTGTTTTTTTCAAGCTCGGTCAGAGATAAAGGAGGATGGGTCTGGCTGTGAGGAGCCCAAGTACCAAGATGGAAAGCTGGGGCTTGATCCTGCTGATCCTGCTGATCCTGTGAGGTCAGAGCAGGGTCTAAATGAAGGGGCATCTGGGGTGTGGGGAGCTATGTGTTAGGGAGTATGTTGCCATTGAGTTACAGGTCACAGAAACCCTAAGCAAAAGGGGTAAAATGTTGGCTTATGGCATTGAAGAGGCCAAGAATATCACTGTTTCAGGCATGGCTGGATCCAGGCGTCCCAATGACACCAACAAATCTGCTCTTCCTCCTCTTCTCTCTTTCTCCTTCCTCCTCCTCCTCCTCTTCCTTCTTCTTTCTCTCTCTCTCTCTTTCTCTCCCCCCCCCCTCCTTTTGGCTCTACCTTCCATTCTCTTGACTTTATTCCCCACAAGCCCACCCTAGGCAGCGCTACAGGAAGCTCCCGGCCTCCCTCACACCCTCAAGGAAAGGGACTGCCCCTTTCCAGCTGCTTCCAGGAGTCCCACCTCCCAAGCCAGTCACTGAGGCAGGGAGAATGCACTATTCTGATTGGCTAGACCTCAGTTATGTGCCGTCGCCTGGAGTCAGAGTAGAATCAGCCTGAGAGTGGGAAGAGCAGATTCTCCAAAGGAAACCTGGGTCTCTACCACCAGAAGACAGAGGAGGGATAGATGCTTGACAGGCACCTACATCAGGTGAGCCCTGCAGGATTGCTCTGCCAGCGTGTTCGGGATGGGCTGCAGGTGGAAGGTCAGCTCTTGTCTTGGGCCAGTGCAGAGATGAACAAGGCACAGTGGGAGCAGTGCCTATAGTTCATGATACTCTCAGGACTCCACAAAAACATTTTAATTTCTTTGAAAATCATGAAGAAAAAGTGAATATAACCCATCCTGGAATATATTCATCTTCATACCAACACAGTCATAAAACTTGATTGATTCATTGATTCATTGATTGATTGATGGAAGGAAGAAGGGGCCCATGAGAAGTGACACTGAAGGACCAGGTGTTTGCTTAGACATGGGAGACAAAGGGAGGCAATGAAGAAGGTGCCCAAATCTTGATCCTGACATCTCGTCAACTGGTTTGGTCATCTTAAGGAAGTTAGATGAAGAGTTAAGTCTCAGATGACTTAGTTGGAAGTACTAAAGCAGGGCGAAAATTGTAGGCTTAGGGTTTGAATCCTGGATCTGTGACCACCTGGCAGAGCAGCCTTAGACAAGGCCCTTTACCTCTCTGAGTCTCCTGTTGTCCATCTGTAAAATGCGCTCAAGAACTGACATCTTCTCTGGGTTGCCGTGGAGATTAAATGAAACATTGTACGTACTTAGAAGAGGATTCAGCAAATAGTAGGTGCCTACTAAACAGGATCTGAATCTGAGTTTGGAGAAACCTAAGATTAGAATTTGAAAGAGATGGTAGGACCAGAAATGAGGTGACACTTGAAGCTGTGAACAAAGAGGGCTGCCCATGGAAGCCAGTGGGGAGGGGGAAGAGGAGGCAGAATCCTGGGACATGCTGGCATTGGGGGCTAGGAGGAGGGAGACAGCGAGAGAGGAAGGAGGAAAATCCTGACATTGGGATCTTGGAAGCCAAGAGAGTAGCGGGCATGAGGAAGTTGGAGGTCATTACCAGGGTTGCATCCTGCAAAACAGTCCAAAACAAGTGATGGGGAAAGCCCTGGGGAAGCAAAGATAAAGCAGATATCTGTGATTTTGTCTAAGCAATTTTTAAGCCCCCTTCTTTTCATTAATTCTTCATTCATTCAAACAAGAAATATTTACTGGGTTCATTCCACTGTGTATTGAGTTCAAGGTCACCCACTTAGGAAATTCCTGCTGCAGGGTTATTCTGAAACACTCCTGATTTCCACCTGTTCTAAGTATATTTCTCAGCCAACACTGATCATCTAATACCCTTTTTGTAGCCAGTAAATTCCCATTTTGTCTGAGTTAATCAAATTCAGTTTCTGTTGCTGGAAACCAAATGGATAGCTCATCCCCCACACTTGGTCCATGTGTTTTGGGAGGAGATGACTCCCACGCCTCCTCAAGGATGGGCATGTGACCTAAGCCTGGCCAATCAAAGCAGCCAATTCTTTAGCCAGTGAGTGGTTTTCACTATAGTCCAGTAAAAGTCAGCCTGGGATATTGCTAGAACTCTCAAAAGGGGGAAAGTAACTTTCCGCAGGGGTTGCAAAGCTGGTGGGATAGCACACTAGAGTCAGTGGCGACAATCTCTATCACTGTGAGAGAATAGCCTTCCAGGGAATGAGGGATGTGAGATGGAGACAAATACTTTATAGTCACATTCAAGCTCCTGGATCCAGCCCCTCCTGAAACCCCTGGACTTGCCCATCACTGGGCCAGTCACTTCCCATTTTGGATTATGTCAGTTTGAAATTGGGTTTATATCCTTTCAATCAAAAAAATCTTCTATTAAGTGCAAAGATTACAACACTCTAAAGTAAGTGGTGACCTCCATGTTTCTTCATGGACAAATGGCTTCATAAGCAAATGTTATAACTAAAGGTGAGAACACAGCACACAGTAGGTCCTCCATATTTGTTACTCACCTCCCATCTCCCAGGAGGACTCACACATGAGCTTGCCAGTAAGAAGGAAAGGAGAGGAGCTGCAGGCTATTTTTCCAAAGCAGCATTCCAAGGTCAACAACAGGAATTTTAAATCCCCCCCCACCCCGCTTGCTAAACTCACACACCTTCCCACATCAGCCATTTATCACGGTCTTGGGCCACCCAAATTATTCCAAAATAGACATCCTAAATTCTAGGAATATAGGCAAAGCTAGTGTTAATGAAATGTTTAATGCCTATTATAGCTCATATGTTAGTTTTACATCAAATTTATGGGCCTGGAGAGGTACATTTATAATGTATGATGTATACACTTATATTACACTGGAGGACCCACATATAATCAACATGGACTCCTGATTTATGACCATCTTTATAAAACCAGGAGTATAATTTCATTACTTCTAAATATTTACAGAGGTTCAAAGTTACAGCTTTGCTTTTGTGGTCTGTTGTAACATAACCTGGTCCTGTCCAAGCCTTGTTTGATGCTAAGCCCTTGGTTAGGAAAACAACCCCCAAGAAGAACGTTGGGCCCTTGTGGGGTGTGAGTAGAATTCTGATGACCACAGGAGGAGGCAGAATCCAAGGTCAGGGCCTGGGAAGGAGGGAGGACATTGAAGTGGAAATAAACCCCCAGTGAGTGGGCCAGCAGGGCTGTTTCCAGGCTCAGAGTAGACCCATTCCCATGAACTAGGAATCACAGAGCAGACTTCAGGCAAGAGGCCTAATTGGGCTGGGCCTTAAAGGGCAAGTGGGACCTCAGGAGACAGAGGATCTGGGGGCAGAGCTTCCCAAGGGAATCTGTGACATCCATGTGACAGCTGTCATCACGGGAGAGTTTCCTTCCCTCTGCAGATTCTGTGGTTGACAGCCCCGAGCTCTAAGGAATTCAGGTTTCACTCTGTTATTTCTTCCATAAATCTTCCCCAGATGCTCTCAGAGAAGAGAAATGAAAGGCCAGAGCATAAATCCACCGGGAGATGATGACGCTTTTTGCCCAGAGGAGGGAGAGCCTAGATGAATATCTTGTTCCGGGTGCATGGTTGTCAGTGGGACTTGGGAGTGGGCACTGGTAGAGAGTAGGGTCAGGATGCAGCCTCCTCCAGGGATCCGGGTAATGTCATTGGACAGAATGGGTCCTCCCAATGATTCGCCCAGAGAGGAAAAGAGACTAGAAAGTGTGTGTGTGTGTGTGTGTGTGTGTGTGTGTGTGTGTGTGTGTGTAAATCAGCAGTAGATTCAACTGCAAGTAACAATAAGCCCATTTTAAAAGTGCCTTAGGTGGAACACAAGATTATTTCCCTCTCTGGTAACAAAAGCCCAGAAGCAGCCAGGGCTGATGGGAGAGGTTCCCCCTGGTCAAGGATTCAGGCTCCTTCTGTATTATTATGCTGTCAACCACAACACATGGCTTCCATCTTATGCTCCAAAATGGCTGCTTGAGTTCCAGCCATCACATCCACATTCTAAGTCAGCAATGAGGAAGAAGGTACAAAAATATATGTTCCTCTTCCGTTAAGACACTTTCTGGAAATTATACTTGGTACTTCTGCTCTCATTCCACTAGCAATGACATAATTACATAGTCACAACCAACTGTAAGGGAAGCTGAGAAATGTAGTCATGATTTTGGGCAGCTATGTGCCAGCTAAATTCTTTCTTCTCTAAGGAAGGAAGGGACAACTAGGTTGGAGGAACAGTCTCTTCCATACTGTGCCTGAGTGTTTAGGGCCCTATGTGTATTGTGTGGATGCCTGTGTTAACAGAGTTACGTCGTCAGTTTGTGCATCAGTTTTGAAGCACCCACTCCACATATACTGCTGAATGAGTGAATGACTATGGGCCATGAATGTTAGAGATGTGTATGTGTGTACGAACAGATGGGGTGAAGCATGAGTGTGTATGTTGACACGGAGGTGTGTATTTACTATTCCCTTGTGTATTCAGGTCATATCTACGGAGCACCTACTATGTGCCTGGGGCTGTGCGGCACACTTGTGAGTCACCAAATTAACACGGCAGTCAAGGTGGCTGTCCTCATGGAATTATAGTCTGATGGAAGAGATGGATAAAACCCAAGTGCACGAATAACCAAGTAAGATAATATTATAGCGACACTGCTGTGATGAAGACGATAAACAGTGTGATCCTCTACGGATCACCGGGGAAAACAGGGGCACCCAGTGAGGACAAGAGGGTTATGGCAGGTGTCCCTGAGGAGGTGACATTGAAGGAAACAGATCAGCCCATGCACGCCTAGACATCTGCCTCCAGCTCAGACATTTCTTATGGCTCTAGGTGCTAAGCTCCAGATGCCAACCCAGCATCTCCCCTGACGTCTGTTCCGACCCTGGGTCCATGTGGCTGAAGGGAAGCCCCTGTTTCTCTTGCCCAAACCTTCCCCTCCCTCCCCTCCCCCATCCTCCTTACCTGGAAGAGCCTATATGAGAATGCCACCAACACAGAGGAAAGCAGGGCTGACAGATGGAGAGAGATGGCATCTTAATGACATTGCTGAAGCTCCTGGATGGAGCCATGCCTGAAGCCATCATGTCAATAAAAATTAAAGTGAGCCAGGCATTTCTTTGTTTCTTTGTTCTTAGTTTTGTTTTATTCCAGCCTGATTTGGGTTCTGCCACTTGCAACCCAAAGACCAAGAAATAGAAACACCTGGCCTATTGCAAGAATGTGTAACACTAATTCCAACAGTCAGAGATTTAGAGGGGAGCAGTGGAGGTGAGGAGAGGCAAATGATAAGAGATGAAGGTCCCTGGCCCTTCCCCACCAATATCCCTTGAGGTACTGAAACTCCATCAGCGACTTGAGGAATGGGGTTAGGGTGGGGGCAGTGCAGGGAGGGCCCTTCATTCTCATCACTACCTGGAGTTATGAGGGTGGAGGGCCCTCACAGTCTCACCACAACCTTCTCTGAGCCAACAGCCCCTTGGGGACAAGCCTGGCCTTGCGGGATCTTTGTCCCACTCACACCTGGAGGAAATGCTGGGTGGAGATGTGGGCAGAGCCAGCATTTAGCCCCGAACACACCTGAGTGTGTGGCCTCCCTCTGCCTCTCACTAGCCGTGTGACCCGGGGCAGGCTGCCACCCCCTCCGAGCCTCAGGGTGCTGGTCTGTGAAATGGGGGTGATGGAAACATCGACCCTGCAGTGGGGAGGGAGTCGCCGAGTATTAACTGCCCGGTACCCAGCGGGCGCTTAGAAACAACCGGGCGTCCTGGTCCTTCTCTCCTGCCAGGAGCCCCGGTGCACAGGGAGCAGCAGAGGCTGCCTCTGCCCTTGGTCTGTTACGAGGTGAGAGCGAGATGCAACCCCTGGTCCATATTAAGGGCTCAATGACAGTAATATTTAGAGGGAGATACAGTGGCGCGGACGCAGGCGGCAGCAGTGAGGGAGGCGTGAAGAGAATGAAGTCGGGGCATATTCAGAAGGGGGGCCGCATGACTTACTGTTGGACAGAATGTGGAATGTGCGAGAAAAGGGGAGTCACTGGTGGGCTGTGAGAGCCAAGGAGCAAGGGACTGAAGCCAGGTAGATACCTGCCCCCTTCACACGTTGTCACTTGACAGCCCCCGGAATTGCACCAGCCCCGAGCAGGGCCCCGGGTGGGTGGAGGCCGGGGCAGAGGCAGGGTGGTCACCCAGCTACAGGGACCTGCATTCAACCCACAGCCTGACTTGTGCAAATACCCGTGGGACTGGAATGTCACTGGGGGTGGCGACAGGCTCTGTTTCTTCCCTGCGTCCCCACCAGCCCAGTGGTGAACACACATGGCCTCTGGGTAGCAGGTCCCAGCGAGGGGTCTGCAGGCCACACTCCCTCCCCAACTCCCGCCACCGCTGCCGCCCCAAGACTGGGGGCTGGGACGACCCCACCCCTCCCCAGCCCCAGCCCGGGGCCCAACAGCTGCGAGGTAATTCCTCAGCCCAGGCCTGTGTCTGCCCAGGCTCCTTAATCCCTGACCTCTGGGGGCTCAACTGTCAGTTGTGCCTGATCGGGGGGGGGGGGGGGGGGAGAGGGGCAGAGTGAGGAGGAGAGGACAAGGAGACAGAAATTCCTCGGAGGCCCTGGAAAAGGCACCCCGGCAGCTGTTAGGGCCCGTGATGCACCTGACAGGCCTCACCGCCAACTCAATCATGTTAACCGAGCGCCCACCGCTGGGGTCACAGACGGGCAGCCCGGGGCAAAACCAGTCCAGGGCTGTGCGAGGGGTGGAGGGTGTTCGACACTCTGACGACAGGTAAATCAAGATGGACAGCATCTTAACTAAGCGGCCCTGCCCAGCGGGGACCCACCGGGGAAGGACCCGCTCGGCCGCGGGCCCTGTGGCCTGCCCTCATTGGCCTGCAGATCCCGGGACCCTCCGGTTGTGACTGATGAGGCCCTTGTCAGGGCCACTTTCAGAGGCCTGTGTCCACCCACCTGCCAGGGCATCCAGGAAGCCAGGTCCCCAGTGTCCCTGCCTATCACAGCCCTTGTCTAAGTGCCCAGTTCTGGGAACCAGTCTTCTGCCGGGAAGCCTCAGCTGACAAGAGTATTGATCAGAGTACAGGTCGATGGGAGCCTTGAACTGCCCGGGCTTCCTGCAAGACCTCTGTGACCCTCTGCTCCAGGAGCCCGTCCTCCCAGGGCCAGGGGAGCATCCCCAAGGCTCCTGTAGGAGGCAGGTGGGCCGGCAGTGGCACGGGAAGAAGAGGACCCCAGGGGAGTCAAGACCTGAGGTTCTGCTCCGCCACCATCTTGGCCCCCAAAGCTGGCCTTCTTACCTTTCAATCTTTATTATAAGTAATTAATAGGAGTGGCAGTTTCCTCGCTGTGATTGACAAATGCCTGGAGGCCCAGACACAGTAACTTGCAGGTCCTGGGTCCCATGCTGCTGAGGCCACAGCCCCCAGGGGGTCCCCTCCCTCTGCCTGCGCCCTCCCTCCCGCCGGGGTTGTCCTGGGCTGGGTCACCCCCCTCTCCAGCTCTGGGGAGGCTGTGGCAGCTGCCAAGGAAGGAACTGAGGACCCTCATGCTTCCCCTTGGGGCCTCCTCTCCCTCCTTGCTCCCCGTTTTCTAACAAGCAGGGAGGAAAGACGTCGTAGAGCACACTAGAACTCATTTCAGTATTAATTCTGGAGCCTCATTTTCAGCAGATAATTAAATTACTTTTTAATTACAAACAGAAGACCTGTGCACTCCCTCTGAGTGAGCTCAGGCCGGTGTGGAGGGAGGAAGATGAAGACAGCTGTGCAGGGAGGGGCCGGGCTGGCCTTTCCATTCACCTCCCTGCATGTCGGAACCGCATGGGCTGCCCTGCTGGGGCCCAGCGAGATCGGTCCCCTCCTCTGCCACGTCTGAAGGCCGAGAGCGTGTGTCCAGGTGACCCTCCTGCCCAGTCCCCAGTCAGACCCCTGCAGCTCTTCCCGTGGGTTCTGCCCCATGTGGGCAAACGTGCTCCCCGCAGCCTGCCTCCTCCCCCAAGGCCTACAGCCCCTCCAGCCGGGAGCACAGGCCATGGTGCTGCTGAAACAGGGAAAAGCGATCACTCTGAGATCAGGGCTGTCAGACCAGCTCAGGCTCAGAGAGGCGTCCGCAGTGAGGCAGAGGGTCAGGGCTTCCTGACCCCAGGGGCTTCTGAAGCCAGTGGAGAGACCGCCCCAGTGCTGAGTCCCTGCAGAAGGAGGGACAGCAGACCCTTCCTTCCTAGAGATGTGGGTCTGCAGTGGCACTGGCAGAGGACAGGACCGTCCCCTCCTGCTCACTCCCTGGGAGAGCTCCACCCTGTGCCCTTGACCTGGGCCGCCCGTGGCTGGAGTGTCCTGGTGTCCGGGCCAGGTCAGTGCTGGGGAGAACCTTGCAGGGGGGCAGCTTCCTGGTCACCCAGCAGGTGCATCCTGGGGACTGTCCCCAACTCTGGCCGCCAGGTGA
Organism: Camelus bactrianus; assembly: GCF_048773025.1. Taxonomy (NCBI): domain Eukaryota; kingdom Metazoa; phylum Chordata; class Mammalia; order Artiodactyla; family Camelidae; genus Camelus; species Camelus bactrianus. Next base: position 22,274,251 of record NC_133557.1, read on the forward strand.
TTGAGGCAGAATGGCCTGGTGGGCAGACCCTGGACCCAGAGGGAGCTGGTTCAGATCCTGGCTACGTGGTGCCTGCTGAGAAGGGCTGAGTGCCCACTGCATGGGCACAGCCTGGCTTGAGCGGGGAGGGGACATCTGAGCTGGGCTGAGCCCAGAACCAGTGGGCACAGCTGGTGACAGTGGCCCTGAGAGACCCTGCCCCTCAGAGCCATCCTGGGCGTAAGCAGCCCTGAAAGCACCTTCTGTTGGCTTCCCATCCCCTCCCTGCCATCGTGGGGGGACAGGGGGCTCTCAGCACAGTGTGCTTCAGGAGCAGATGGTGGTCCCAGTCCCCGTGTCATGTCCCGCCTGCCTTTCACATGAAAATGGGGGAGACAGCCAGGCAGATGTCCACCAAGCCAGCCTGGCCGGGCAGTGAGGACCCGAGGCCACGTCCACGCCAGGTGCCTGGAGTGGCCCCTGGACAAACGGCCTCTGCTCGGTGCTTCTCCCTCCCGCGGCCTCAGTCCCCTGAGCCCTGTCCATCCTCCAGCCAGAAACATTGCATCTGTCTTCTCCCTCTCCCTCTCCCTCTCCCTCTCCCCCTCCCCCACCCCAGCCCCACCTCCTGAGGCCACAGGATGGGAACAGCCAGTGAGCTGGACGGCCAGGGCCTGTGAGTGTGAGCCGGGCCTCCCACTTTAAAGAGACCCCCAGGCCCCCCACATAGTGATGAGCAGAGCAGGCATTGCTGCTGGACCAGAAACAGCCCCTCAGGGAGGGACTCCCACCCCGGCACATCACAAGCCCCTCCTTTGTGCCCTCACAAGACCTGGGACAGCCGAGAAGGGCGGTCACCCCACTGTGCATGCATTCATTCATTCCATCATTCATTCATCCAACAAGTGCTATGGGGGCCCCCTAATCTGCAGGTGAGGATGACGACAGTCCCACTCAAAGGAACTGGAGGATTAACGTGATGGCGTCGGGAGCTCCTGGCACAGCCTGGCCCAGAGGACGCGGTCACTGGCGTGTGCTCTCAGGTCCGAGCTCTCCCAGAAACCGATGGAGATGGGCTTTCCCTGTCTACCTTCTCTAGCTTGTCCCTCTCCTTCACACTCTCTGAAATTACCTTGTTTCTTTGCTTATTCTCTATTTTCCCATGAGAATGAGCCCCTGGAGAGCAGGGACCTTGCCTGTCATGTCTACCAGTGGATTTCCTGGGTCTGGAACAGCAAGTCCTGGCACAAAGGCTACAAAAGTATGTGCTGGATGAACGAATAGATTAAGTAAATGAATGGATGGATGAAGGGCTTTATATGACCTCGGCCTTGCTCTTTGTCCGAACTCATCACCTACCGTTCTCCCTCCCCATCACTCACTCCTGCCTCAGGACTGCCCAGGAACACTCTTCCCCAGACAGCCTCACGTCTCACCTCCTGCAGGTGTCTGCGTAACTGTCACCATCTCAGGCCCTCTCCCACCACCTTGTCTAAAACTGCAAGCATCCCCGACTCCCGGCATTTCCCGTCCTCCCACCCTCACTTCGGCTTTCTTTTCTCCATAGCACTTAGCATCTTCTAATACAACTGTAACTTCTCTATTTTGTTTATTGTCTCTCACTCCCTGTGAGAATATCACCTCTAAGAGGGCAGGGATTTTTGCCTATTTTATTGGCTCATCTATCCCACGCTCTTAGAACAGTGAGTGCCTGGCCCATGGTAGATGGTCATTAAAAACCTGCCGAATGAATGAGTGAACTGGAGGTCAGGCAAAGGAGCTGGGGGTAAGCAGAGAGGACTTCCTGGAAGAGGGGACTTGAGTTGGGACTGATGGGATTAGGATAGACATGAAGTTGGTGGGAGAAAATTCCAGGTGGCAGAAAGGATTCAAAACCAAATGCAGTTTTCCCAGGGCCTGGAGCTAGGATATCGCAGGTGCAGACTTCCTTTTTGTCCTCCCTCAAATGCTCAGATCTTATGCTGTCTGACAACGGTTCTTTGAAAATTTATTCAATGTTTTATTCACCCTTAAATTCTTTAAAGCTGCAAATCAAACAGTCACTGGGTGCTTTGCTAACCAACTTCCAGGCTCCTGTGTTGCAAATAACTCTGCTCTTTTGCATACCAAGCAGACCTTTCTCTGTCCCCGGAAAATGAATTTCTCCAGGTGTTCATTGCTCTAATTGCATCCACAGTGGGGCAGAGCAAATATCTTCTCTTCCTGATTTGCATTATGCAAAACCTTAATCTCAAGTTTCTGAAAGCACTGTGAATGATTCACTGGCCTTCCTACGCCAGGAAATGCACTGCTTAATCTGCCAGTCCATATAAATTAGATTTATTGGGGGGAAATAAAGGAGCCTTGATACTATAAGCTATTGGGGAATAATCATCCCTGAGTGTGGATGCCTATAAATCTGCTTCTTAGGGAAAAAAACAGGACAGCTGACCACACACATATTGCTGGATTTACAGCCTTCGTTCAATTATCAAAATGAAAAGGACAGTGGACTTCTGTCTTGGGCAAACTCCTGTGTTGTCTGGGGCAGGGCTGGCTCTCCGTGAACTGGGGGCAATCTGGCCTCAGAAAGGCCTCTGGAAGATAAGACAGGAAAAGGGGGATGCTCAGGGTTGTAGCAAGAGCACAGTATGAGAGCTGGCTTTGAAGCCCAGCTGTGCTTCACTGGGCCCAATTGCTTTGTGACATCAGGCAGGTTACTTAGCCCCAGTTTCCTCACCTGGCATTGGGGATAACGCAACACACCAGAAGAGGTGGTTGGGGTTAAATGCAGCTCTGAATGGAATCTTTGTTGGGCACCTTCTCTGTGCCAGGCCCTGGTCTATGTTCTGGGGAAGCAGCAGAAACCAAGAGGGACAAGGCCCCTGACCTCAGGATGCTTGGAGAAGACACTGCAGGGAAGAGGCTTGCTGCCAGGGGAAGCTCAGACAGTGATAAGGTCGGGGAAGTGAGTGCTCTGGGCCTGCAACAGACAGGGACTGCAACATTAGCCAGACAACACGTCAGACCCAAGACTGACAGTGAGCGTGGGCAAGAACAGCCCTCACACGTGCTGGCCGAGGTCATCAGAACCAATCAGAGCCATAAATCCATGCAGATCCGGTCTCCAGCAGCTGCCAGCCATGGGAGTGCTGGGTTCTGTTGCTCACTGGGTCCAAACAGCAGAATGCCAACAACGTAGTGCAGCAGCATGATGTTTGGCACAATGAAAAGATGATCAAGAATCTCTGAAGATGATATTGTGACAAAAAGCAGGAAAGCTGGCGATAAATTGGAGGCAAGACTGAATATGCACTGTTGGCTCTGAGTGATAAACGCCAATTGCTTCTTACAGTCCTTGAAAATTGATCTAGAAAAATTAAAGCATCTGCCAGGTCAACAGCTGCATAGGAGGTGTCAGGGGGTCTGCTGATCCACTCAAATGAAGATAAGACATCTGCAACAGCAGCGGCAACCGGGTCCCCACCTGGTTGGGGTTACAGTGATCCACAGTCCCTCTCCAAGGACCACCTGCCTCTGCACAGGCCAAGCAGGCAGATGACATGGAGGCGTGATTGGGTTCCCCAACCCTGCACCTTCCAAGTCTTTGAGGCTGGCACTAATCTCTGCAACTCACCCCAAAATGCTACCCTCGTTAGGAAGGAAATTACCAAAGGGTTTCGCTTGGGTATTATTACCATAGTGGACTTTACTCCATGAGTCTTTCTAGTGGCCAAGAAGCTTGGGAAATGGCATAGGGTGGATCTGCAGGACTACTGGGTCCACTGTGTTTTGAACTTGGGTCAAAATTCAATTTATTACCTGATCTCTCAAAAAAAAAATATTAGACGGGAGTTCATGACTCTCCATTGTAGTGGTTTCTGGCCACCATATCTTTTTCTCTTACATAGTCCAAATAATATTTTGGTTCACTCCCCATCTATTTCATTTCTAAGGACACTGTGATAAATAAGCCAAGAAAAGATTTCCTGGGACATTCTGATCAGCACTTCTGGAGAATATGGCAAGTGTGCCCATCTTGTGTTTGGGGGATAAATGCCGTCACTTGTCCTCATCCCTACAGACCTCTCCCCTTTGCGTCCTCCCTCTGGCATCTCCATTACACCAGCCTACTGAGAACAGCCACACGTAGACTTTCAAGGTGCCCCATCACTGTCGGATTCCTTAACGCCTTAGCGAACGATGAGTCCGCCAGACATGGTGGGGGCATGCAGTGGGCAGGGGGCGTGGCTGTGCATGCCATTCATGATAAAACCACTCCAGCATCCCTGTATCCCTAAGTCTTTGCATTCCTTCCTTTATATGACACAAGGCACATTCTGTCATCCCAACCTCATTAAGTGAGGACCACCATTGAGACCAAGGTTTGTCACCAATAAAATAAACAGAGCCACTTCCAGCTTCGTGAGCTAACCACTAAATTCAGAACGCCTGCTAAGTGTACCCGTATCAAAATTTTCCCTTGATCCAATGTGATATGCTGTCCCCTTCAGTCTAACAGTCTCATAATCTATTCCTAGACATACTCCCCAGGTGTCTGCCAATGTAAACAGCCAGATCTTACAATCACTTTGGTGCCTAAGCTGTTTCCTCCCAGGCAAGGCTTTGTGCTTGAGCGCCTGGAACATGCTGACATCTGACCCTAGTTTAGCAGCAGCAAGTGTGGTTAGGGTGGGGCCCAAGGGGAGCAGGCAGCTCCTTGCAAGAAGAACTTGTAACAACCTGGTAGGAAGACCTGGGAAGAAGGCTGCTTCTGCTTACTTCTACCTGCTTCTACCTGGGCCCTGTTCCTTTTTCTCAATGTTTGTGCTCACTATGAGGGCACGCACTCAGTAGGTGCACAAGAAATACTTTTTGGATGTCAGTAACATTTTAAGGGAGTCAAGCATTTGATATTCTATTTTATTTTTAACCTGTCATAAAGCAACCATCAAAACTTAGCCTTTTCCTCTAGTTAAATCTCATTTAAACAGAACCCCCAACTATCCATCTTCTCAGAAGTCCTCCCTCTTGCTGATGGGAAGCTCCTAAGGGCAGGCTTGGGTCTGATGCCTCCCAAACCTTCATATCCGAGAACACAGTTCCTGGTACCTAACAGAGCCTCAGTGAACGTTAGCCGGTGGGCTGAGCGAATGCATGCGGGAGGATGGCCTCCAGAGGCCTCTTCCAGAACCGTTCATCTCTGCTGGGTATTGGCGTCACCTTTCCTGCCCTCAGGGTTGTGCTCAAAGAGATAAACCAATCTTTCATGTCCACCAGCAAGTTCTCTCCCAGGTGTAAACTGATGCAGTTCTATGACCAAGAGCTGCAGGCCAACGGGGGCGGGGGTGGGGCAAGGTTTCCACTGCCGGGTCTCAGGGCTGAAAGCAAATCCAGCCCTGCCTCAGTGGCCTTCTGGGCACCCTGAGGCCCCTCCATGGAGCTCCCTCCTAGACATCTTCTGTGACAGAGCTGTGCCTGGGCCATATGTTCACCATCATGGGTGCCAAGAAACAGCCACTCCTGGCCTGCAACCTCAACTCCACTCTGATGTGGCGGGAAGCCACGCATTTCAGAACACAGACTCCCCTCCCAGCTCCAGGATGTGAATCTTGATGGATTCAAGCCAGTGGTTCTCAATCCTGTCAGACCCAGTGACCTTTCCAAAGAAGAAATGTACTTGATGACCTTTCTACTGCCCCGAAATGAAAGTCATAAATAATTAACCTGCCACATCGCAGGTACTTAAAAACCCATTATAATGCTCTAAGTGGGTTATAAAAGAGAAATAAAAGGAAAATAATTTGTAATAAAACAAATCATATTTCAGTATGCAAATGAGCAGGCGCAGACACACGAAAAGACATAATGAATAGTTAGATCCTGGCCAACATCTGGAGAGCAAGTCTGGATGTGAGAGAAGTAAGATCAGGAGTCACCCCACAACAGGGGTGGAAAATGAAAAAGACAGCATAAACAGCATATTCAGCATGCATTTAAATCTTGTAAAAGTGTTTTGCTTGGTTATAGAGTTGACAGGGGCTCCAGGCCAAGACGATAAAGATGGCTGTTGACACATGTGACCCATCAGTCTGTTCTGTGTAGGCTGTCCCACACACTGTAGGACACCCAGCATTCTGAGCCCGCCCTCCAGAATGCCAGCAATGTCACCAGTCACTCAGACGAGCCAAAACATCCCCATTTCCAACATGTCGTTGGGGGGTGTGCTCCTGGTGGAAAACCACCAGCCAGCCATGATCAGTCCGTTTCTTCTGCCAACAGCTGGTCTAGGAATAAGCCCAGGATGCAATTTTCACTGAAGTAACATGAGAAAAGATCTGCCGGGGAGTAGAGGGGAGGCTCCTGGGAAACGTTTTGAGTCTTATAAAGAAGCAATAAGAAGAAGCACATTTGTCTTCTCTTTCTGCTTCTGGGCGCTGTTGCACGAGGCTGTGACACCTGGAGACGTGGGACCTTCCTACAATGATCGGGGAAGGCGAGTGGCAGGGGTGGGGAAGCCTGAGAATCTAGCCAAAGAAAGGAAGAGAGCACAGCCGGAAGCTGGAAATAACCTGGGTCCTTGAGACACTGCCCCTGAACTAGCCAAATCCAGAACTGCCCTGAGTACCCCCTGGATTCCTTGGTTTATAAAGTAATAGATAAATAGCCGTTATCATTTAGCTACTTGTTTGAGAGTTTTCTGTTTCTATTTTTTTTTTGAATACTGACCCAATATTTAATAATGTTAAGGAATTATTAATTTTTTATTTTAAAAATTTATTAACATATTTATTTTACAGTATCATATTTTTAAAATTGAAGTGTAGTTGATGTACAATATTATATGTTACAGCTATACAAAAAGTGATTCACAATTTTTAAAGGTTATAGTCCATTTATAGTTATTGTAAAGTATTGGCCATGTTCCCCATGTTGCAAAATACGTCCTTGTAGCTTATCTTATACCTGACAGTTTGTATCTCCTCATCCTCCACCTCCATCTTGCCCCTCCCCCTTCCCTCTCCCCACTGGTCACCACTAGTTCCTTCTCTACGTCTGTGTGTCTGTTTGTTTTCTGTTACATGCACTAGTTTGTTGTATTTTTTTAGACTCCACATGTAAGTGATTATCTTACAGTATTTGTCTCTCTCTGACTTATTTCACTTAGAATAAATGCCCTCCAAGTCCATCCGTGCTGTACACCAGAAACCAAGGCAACACTTTAAATCAACTGTACTTCAGTTAAAAAGCAAACAACCAACCAACTAGCCCATTTAAAATACAGGCAGAACGGAACAGACATTTTTCTACAACAGGAAATGCAGATGGCCAATAGGAACATGAAAAGTTGCTCAACATCACTAATATCAGGGAAATGCAAATCAAAATCACAATGAGACATCATCTCACACCTGTCAACATGGCCATCATCAAAAAGAGCAGAGTTTTCTGTTTCTTGAAGACAAAAATATTCCATCTGTGACAGGTAGAGCCACTCCTGCTCATTACCATAATCTCTTCTATCTGGTGAGCAAAGACTGTGATTTACAAAGGACAGAATTCCTTTCCTGGTACCCCTGTCAGGGGTGGGTTACGATCCCCATTTACAGATAGGAACGTTGAGGCCAAGGAAGTCAGATATTTGGGCAGAGGCTGAGCTGGGATCTGGCTCTGGCCCTGTGCTGGGTTCCACTATGGAGCACCCCACCCCCGCCACCCCACACCGCACCCAGGAGGCCTTCTCAATTCTGTGATGTGAAGCGTCTTCCAGCCCTCCATGCCCTAAATACCCACATCTCCTCATCACCATCACTTTGCATTCTCATTATTGGGGTCACTTCCCCAGATGAAACACCTGAGTCTCTAGACATTCCTCATTAAAATATGCACGTCTCATCTTAAAAGAACTAATACATATTTATTAGCCCTAATGAGTTCTTTGTTAGTTCTCAGACGTGGCAAGCTTGGAAAGAGACAGGACATGAGACAGGTGAGTTTTGAGCTGCACCTACTTACAGTCCCAGGGGAAGTTTTCATCCATCCATCCATTCATTCATTCCTACACTCACTCACTTAGTGAAAACGTATTAAGTACACTCATGTTCTATACTGTGCGACGTCCTGGAGCCCCAGCCTTGGACTAGCCATAGTCCTGACCCCACGGAGCTGGCTTTCATGGGGGAGGAGATGATCAATAATCACATGAGTAGGATCACAGATTTGATAAAGCCCATGAAGAAAAGACTACAGGATGACAGAACAGGAAGAGACTCCACAGGAGGCAGGGGCTTCCTCTGACAAGGTGGTCACGGAGGCCCCAGGTGGAGGCGCTAAGACCTACCTAATGGGACAGGCCCCTCTCCCACGTCAAGGTGGGCCCCTGAGAATGGCCCCTTGTGCCCAGAGAGCCTGGCATGAGGAATGGGTGACGACAGGTGGAGGGGAAGCCAAATACAGAGGATGACTCAAGAGGCCAGGATGAACCCCCCTCATCTCCACCTCTATGGGGGGGCCTGAAATGTGGGATCCCTGTCCGGCCCAGGCAGGAGCACCCGGGCAATCAGAGTCAGGCTGAACTGTCTCTGCACTAGAATGTTCTGCACCTAAGCTGGCGTCCCCAGCGTGCAGAGTGGAGACGAGAGTTCACTCTCCTAAGTGCAGAGTCGTAAGAACCACCTTCTACACGGGGCTCCTGTCCCACGTCTGCTCTCAGGCGGACCCTGTGTTTATTTAATTGGGTCTCTGAGGGCCGGGGGCGCTGATGGGGAGGTTTGTGTGAGCCTGGAAGGCTCGTGAGAGTCACACACTCACACATCTATGAGTGAGACTACTATTTATTTATGGCTGTAATTAAGACTGAAGTCCTTTCTGCAACAAACTTTCTCTTTGGGAATTGAAATGTAGACAGAAGCACGATTCCTGCAGAATCAAACAAATCCTGTTTTTACCTCCTCACAAGGTTAGTTTTCTGCTATTAAAGGGATTACCCAGGAGCAGAGATCTGAGGGAGGAGAATTAGCTACAGGCCACACTGTTCTCCACTGAGGCATCCGTTACTGAACCTGAGTCATGAAGGAGGAGGTGGGGCCACCCCTCCCTTCACCTCCACTCAGATCCCCACCCCAACGGCTACCGCTCACCATGTTCTGGCAGGCAGTTACTGAGGTCTATCTTCCAGGGAACCTCCGGAAGTCACTGACGGTGTCCACCCTCGAGCACCCGCAGGGCTGCATCTCCTGGTCCCCTGCGGCCATGGGCCATGCGATTCATTCTGGCCAATAAGCTGTGGGCACAGTGAACATGTCGCCCACAGGCTGGGACACTTAACCTCCAGGGCGAGACACCCCGCCTTCCCCAAGCTCATCTTCCTGCTAAGGCTGTGGTGACATCAGAGAGGGCAGCTGCCTCTTCACTCTGGGTCACAAGGAGGAGACTCTGAGCACAGCTCCCAGCCCCACACCCCTCTGGGGACCTGCAGTTTGAGCAAGAAATCAGCCTCTATGGTTCAGGCCTCTTAGCTTGGGAGGCTGTTTGTTATGCAGCATAACTCCACCCACTTATGTACCAGGGTATTCAGACTGATCCATCCCCCAGGAGAAGAACTACCCCCATTCACTAAGCCCTTCAAATGGTGCAGGCCCTGTGCTCGGTCATATAAGGTATATAATATACAGGATAAACATGGTCCTAGTAATTATCCTTCTCCATTTTACAAAGGAGGAAATAACAGTAACAGCCCGCATGCACTGAGCAGTGATGGTGTGGCAGGGATTAGCTATGCATTTTAACGTGACTTCTTCCAGCCTCACAATAGCCCTGGGGGGGGAAGTGCTTTGATTTATTCCCATTTCGCAGATGAGGAAACTAAGGCCGCAAGTGCTCATGCATATACCGAGGACCACACAGCCAATAAGTGGCAGAGCTGGAATCTGAACCAAGGCCCATCCAACTCCTCATTTCCGGTTCTTGCTGAAGTCACTGTGGGGCACTGGAGGCGACGTGAGGGCTAGGGCAGGATGTGGGGTGCAGGTGCCCAGGCGCTGTGTGTTCTATGCCCTCTACCAGATCCAACCCTAAGGGTGCCCTCCAGGAGTGCTAGTGTCAGAGGTGGCACAGGCTTGAATCCTACAGGTCCTGGTGGTTGGAGGGAGGGGACACCCGTGGGCAGAGGGCTGTGTGGTCAGCATGACCCTTCACCCACTTTGCATTCAGCCCAGTGGTGTTCATCCTCTCCCCTTCATGCCTCTTGGTCTGGACCGGACCTCTCTTTTGAGTAAATCTCATTGATTCTGCATAATTAGCTCTTCAAATGAATTCACCGGTTATTTTGGGAGCAGCGTTGCACAAACGTTTCCCTGGAGTATTCAGGTGGAAAGTGCAGATAAACACATCTCTTTGTAAAATAAATGGATGCAATCTGCCCCCATGGCCTGAGCTTATCCCAGGCCTGGACTTCATCTTCACAAAAGGCCTGAATCTTAGACTTTTGGAGTTGCCTCCAAATGAGGCTGTGTTTTGAGTTGAAGAGAAAGTGCAGGCTGTGCAGTGAAATAACCATGACAGCTTCCTGGGCAGTTCCTGTGACCTGGTGCTGATCACAGGCCTTACCTGTGCTCACTCGACCAAGCCCCACACCCGTCCCATGAGGAACATGCTGCTGTGAGCCCATGCTACAGATGGGGAGACTGAGGCACCAAAAGTGAAGTCACTCACCCAGGAATTTGAACCCCGGAAATCCAGCCACAAAGCTCATGCACTAAATCAACGCACGAGCAACCCCAGCCCACATCTCCACCTGTCCCTCCACCCCGCCCTCCTGCCTGAGCACACCTGGAATTAGTGTGGTTGCTTTTAGTCAATGTAGTTCTCATTCTGTGAACAGCATCACGGAAGCTTCATTTCTTCAGCCCGTGGTCTTCACAACCCTGTTCTGCCATGTCTTCATTTTTTCTATACCAGGAGCGCCCCTTCCCCAGAAGGAATCATCCTGGGGCTCCGATCTCTGACAGGCCCTGGGCTCAGCGACAGCGTCTCTCACTCCAGGAACGGTGGGCCAGCCTGGAGACTGGGAGCGAGAACCTGGTATCAGACGCCATGTGCCCAAACTCCCTGCTCTAATGCTCCTGAACCTTGTAATCCTGAGTGAACCCCTCCATCTCCTCCGCCTCCTCCATCCCCACAACAACGGGAGGGTGGTCGTCACAGTGCCCCTCGCAGGGCTGCTGGGAGGAATCAGGGAATTGATGTGCACACATGAACAGTATCCAGCACATAGTAGGTGTTCAATTAACACTGCACAGCACATTGACTCTCAGTCCCAGACGGATACAGGGATGCTGTTCCTCTATTAATTGGGAGGAGGGAGGCTAAATTTCCTTTAGTGCCCATCAGGCAGGGTCAGACATTCTGGGCCTCCACCATTAGACAGGGTCAGATACTGAGGGGACTCAACTGGAACAGAGGAGAGGTTCATGGGTGAGGGAGGCAGATGGTTCCGGCCCCTTTTTTGCAGCTGAGGCTCTGCAAACAGGACCCTGGTCTGGCTCGGCCACTGCTAGGACACAGCCTTGGCAGCCCTTCCCATGCCCCACTAGGCGACAGCAGTCAGGACTCCCGCCAGCTCCCTGACAGCAGGTGGCACGATAGATGGAGAGGCAGCCCTGTCACCTGCACCCGAGCATCCTCCCCTCTCCTGACGGGCTGGTCCCCAGCAGCCTGTAGCTCTATCACCCTCCGATGTCAGCCACACACCATGGAAACAAGTCCCACCTGCCAGGGTCATCCCCATGTTCCTTTCTTAAGAGCTGTTTGGGCCAAAAGCCAGGAAGGAGAGTGGCACATCTGTGCGGCCCCCACGGGCTGGTCCTCCTCCAGCCTGCAGCCTGTAGTGTTCCAGGAACAGCTCATCCCCTCCTGTCATGGTGTCTGAAACACCCCCATTTGTTACCCCCACAGCTCAAGGAGGGCTCTGACGAAGCACAGATAGGTAACTGGGGCAGCTCCCGGTTACCCGCTGGCCCTCGTGCACTGTGATGCACACGTCCCTCAGCTGGGCCAGAGGGAGGATGGGTTGCCTTCGATTAGACAGAGAGCGGTGTAACAGCAAGGATCTGGAAAGATCTAGAGGCCAAACCCAGGGCAGCAGGGAGGGGTCACATGGAGGGGTCACATGGTGGGGATGCTGTGACAGTTTTGCACTGGGAACCTGGGCCTGGAAAGTGCTGGAAGGGAAACAGCAGGAGCACAGGGCAGTGCCCTCCCCACATGCTGGCAAAGGCTGGGTAAGGCTCGCCCAGGAGGGGACTGACTCACAGATTGGACCCCTCAGGACTTCTGGGCAGGAAGGTGGAAGAGCTGAATGCCACTGCAGAAATTCGGGGACAGGAGCCAAAGTCCAGCCTCCAACTACCCCCATCCCCTTATACCCCAGCTGGAACCCTGGGTGCAAATTCCAGCCACTGTCCCCATGAGAGGATTTCAGCCGCAGTAATGGGAGATGACACTGGTGAAGGTGCCAACACCTGGCACTTCCTTGCCTCCCTCAATGAGAATCCTGGAGCAGGAGGACCGTGGCTGGTAGGGGCTCCGCTGAGTCATCGGGGTCCCAGCCCAGGCTCCCAATCTGGCTCTGCCTGACTCGTAAACAGAGACCTGAAGGACTAGGGGAGGGAGCCATGGGGATTCCTTGGGGAAGAACAATCCCAGCACAGGGAACAGCTCGTGCAAAGGCCCTGAGACAGTTGTCTGGTGAGTCTGAGGAACACTGAGGCCAAGGTGGCTGGAACGGAGTGAGTGAGGAGGAGAGAACCAGGGCAGGAGGTCGGGGAGGGGGTGGGGCAGGGATCGAGCAGGGCCTTATAGGGGAAGAGGTCCTGGGCTTCTACTCAGAGTGAGGTGGGAAGTTCCTGGAGGGTCTGAGTGAGGAGGGACATGGACTGACTTAGATTTAATAGGCTCCTTCTGGCTGCAGGTGAGGCGGGGGGTGAGTGTGGGGGCAGGGAGACCAGTGAGGAGACCGGAATATTCTAGGCAAAAGACAATTATCTAGATTAGGGAGTTAGCAGCAGACGCAGAGAGAAGTACCCAAGTGGCCAAAACCCAAAGCAGGAAGGCACAGGCACAGGGGGAACAGTTCCTCAGAGCCGCCTCTTTCCCGGAGAAAAGGCTTTCCCAGCATCCCCACCCCCACCCCCCCGCCGCACAACGCTTGCATCTCATTGGTCAAACATGGGTAAACGTCCACCAATCCCAGGCAAAGGGGCGGGACCCTACGATTGGCTTGTATCCTCCTGCGAGACCACCTTCGTAATTCGTGGTTCCCAGTGCACAGTAAGAATGTCAAGCCCCTTGTTCAAAAATTATTAAGAACTTGTAGTCCGGGGCAGCAGAGCTTAAGCCAATCACGGAGTCTTCTGAGCACAGATCCCTGTGTAATCACATGGGTCACACACCCGTGAAGGCAGCTCTGATCTCACGATTCACCCCCTGGGCTGAACTGGGGTCCCCCAGACAGAATGCACGAGGGAGGGCAGTGGGGAGATGACCCCCGTGTGGGCTGCGGTCTCTGCAGCATGAGGTCCAGGTACATGAGTTAGTACCCCTGGCTCTGACGGTCCCTATCACAGGGTAACGGCCCAGGGAGTTACTGGGAAGATGTAGACAACACCCATCAAATGTGTAGAACAGTGTCACTTATTATTCCCGTTACCACTAGGGATGAGGTCTGCCTCTTTCCCAGCCTACTGGCGTCACACAGTCGTAGCCCCAGGGCTCCAGAGTTTCTCTTCCCCACCCCCATCACCAGCCTGAGCGCCTGCAACTCCCCAACTAGTCACATACCTTGTCTCCAGGAGAACCCGAAACCCCCAATTTGAAGTTCATCAGAGAGGCGGCACAGAGAAGAAACAGGATTATATGTCATCATAATGCTACACATTTCATAAAACACAACAGAAGCAGCACAACATATTATAGAAATAAAATGTTATAGTACCCCTTTCTGTAGAGTACTCTGTAGAGTACTCTCAGCTTATTTTTGAAAACACTCAAATGGGTTAGGCCTGGTAGGTGGGGAGTTTTGATTGCTGTTTTCATATGAGAAAACCACTTGTTCTTTGTTCAAAATGCACCAATGCCTTTCCAATTCTGGACATGAACTCCAAAACCACCAGCCATCTGTGTGCCCTGGTCCCTGCCCACTCTGATTTCATATCCTCCTCATCACCACCCTCCGTGCTCCAGTGGCCTTCTCACTCCTCCTCCATCTCACCAGGAGACTTCCTAACCCAGGGCCTTTACAGTTGCTGTTTCTTCTGCCTGGAACCAGCTGTCTCCTCCTTACATCTCCATTCAAGAGTCTGCCTGGGAGAGGCTTTCCCTGATGATTTATTAAAATAGTCTCCAAATATGAAAATGAATCTACGTATGTATATGCATGACTGGGACATTGTGCTGTACACCAGAATTTGATACATTGTAACTAATGGTACTTCAAAAAAAATTAAAAATAAATAAAATAGTCTCCCACATCTGTCCCTGTCCTCCTACCAGATTTATCTTACTGGCTTTTATGCCATGTGACATGTTACACACCCCTGTGTCCACTGGCTTTTTCATGTCTCTTTCCGGCAGAAAACAAACTCCAAGAAATCGCCACTGATGTGACTTTGAGCCTAGAACAGGGCCTGGTACTCAGCACTCTCCATTAATATTTTTTAAATGATGCCAGTGGGGGTAAGAGGTGAGCCCAAATAGGTTGAATCACATACAGGTAGATCTCAGAGAAGTTGTGGGTTTAGTTCTAGACCATCTCAATAAAGCAAAAGTTGCAATAAAGTGAGTCACATAAATTTTGGTTTCCCAGGGCATATAAGAGCTATGTTTATACTATACTGTAGTCTATTAAGTGTGTAATAGCCTTATGTCTAAAAAAAAGTACATACCATAATTTAAAAATATTCTGTTGCTAAGAAATGCTAACCATCATCTGAAAACACCAGGTTACCACAAACCTTCAATTTGTTAAAAAAAAAAAAACAAAAAACAACGCAGTATCTGCGAAGCACAGTAAAGCCAAGCGCAATAAAATGAGGTCTGGCTGTGTGGGCTTCTGCAAATCTCCTGTGCTGGGATGAGGGGTGAGGAGACGATCTGGACATGGTGGGTGTCCTCAGCCCAGCGTGGCTTTGCATCCTCAGCTGTGCCCTCCTGGCAAATCAGACCCAGCCCTCCGTGACTCAGACCCAGCCCGACAGAAGAACATTCTTGCGGCGACATTCAGCTCCATTCTGGTTTCCTGCAAGGGATCCGAGGCCCTGGTGCGCGTGGCAGCTCAGCCGTCAACTGACAGAGAGGGAAACAGGACAGAGAGGGAGGCTGGTCAGGGCCAGCACTGTCAGAGCCAGGAGGGAGACTCAAGTGTCGACTTTTCACAACCTGAAGATTCAACTACCACCAACACCTCTCACGAGGGGGCAGCTGTATACCGCTCGGGGTCCTCCCTCCTTCAGTGATCCATTCCGCCCTAGTCAACGAGGGCTGACAGAGCACCTGCTCCGCACCAGCCACTGAGCTAGGAGCGGGGATACAGCTGTGAGCCAGGCAGGGCTGGCCCCCTGCCTCATGGAAACCACAGTCTGATTGGTGTAGACGGATGATACGTGAGTTAACAAATACAAAAGTAAACTAAATAGAGGTTGGGATCTGTGCCACAGCAGAAGGAAACAGCGTGCTGTGTTAGGGAGTCAATAAGTGATGCTATTTTCACTCATTCTGGAAGGCTTCTTGGAGGAGGTGACAACATTCCAACCAAGACTTGAATGATGGGAAGGAGGTAGCCATGCAACAGTCAGGCAGGATGAGGGTTCCAGGCAGAGAAAACAGAGTGCAAAGTTCCTGAGGTGAGAACAAGGAACAAGTTCAGAGAGTTCGTGGAACAGAAAGAAGGCCCTGGTGGCTGACGGCCAGCCCAGCGGGGCAGCGCGTTGGGGGGCAAGACTGGAGAGGTTGGAACTTCCTGCTGGTTGTTCGGCTCACCCAGGAGGCCCTGGTGGTGATGAAACAACTGGGGCATTGGAGTCAGTCCTCTTTGTTCAATCCCCAAGGCTATGTGACCTCCAGCAGGTCACTTAACACTCTTGGCCTCTGTTTTCTCATCTGTAAAATGGGACTAACAACTGTCTTCTCATAGTCACCATAAGAACTGGTGAGTTGAGGTTCAGTGGTTGGAATTCTCATCAGCAGGGCGAGCTCTCCTCCCTGCCACAGTCACTCGTTTATTGATTCATTCCACTAAAGCCAACTCGTATTTCTTGAGCACCGACAAGTGCTGACGGAGCCCTCTGCTAACATGCCTAGCATGGCAGCAAGCACACAGTAGGTGCTCAAGGCACAGCTGCTGTCAGTGCCTGTGGCTGTTCCCACTCTGCCAGGCCTCAAGTGGGGTTCCTCTCCCTCCACCTTGGTGACAGGCACATCACTTGGGACACATGGTGGGGCCACCCAGCGTGGCTCTCAGCACTTGAGTAACTAGCCCCCTTTGGTATCTTTAGCCTTTATGTCCAGAGGGGAGACTGTCTGGGACTCAGGAGGCTGCTCTGTCATTAGAAGGCCCTTCCCACCACATTCTGACGATCTGGGGTCACCAGTAAATGAGACATATGAGAATCCCCGCCTTTGAAGTGCAAGAGACAGAAAATGAACAAACAGACACAGGATAGATTCTGGCAGGTGAGAAAAATCAAAATAAAAGGGTGAGGGGAGAGAGGGTAGCAGGAAAGAATGGAGGATAGGGTGACATTTGAGCAGTCTTGAACAAAAGAGCAAAGCAAGAGGCTATCTGGGGAAAGAGTGTTCCAGGTCATGGTAACAACATGTGCAAAGACCCTGGGGCAGCACCCATGGCAAGAAGGCATCAAAGCAACTTCTGCTTTCCCATGACAGCCATTCTTTTATGAGTAAGGCGACCTCTTCTACCCTTCCCCTCCCCCATTTCTGCCAGCTTCTAGGATCAAAGCCAGATTCTCCCATGGTGCACCTGGGCAGAGTGTCCATGAAATCCAGTGACCACCGTGTTTCCTGCTTGCTGTGGGATATAACGTTGCTACAGCCTTCCACCAGTATTTCTGTGCTGTGTGACCATGAGTCACTTAACCATATGAACCCATTTCCTCCTCTGTAAAATGAGGCCTTGGGAGTACCTACCTCTAAGGGCTGGTAAGTGGATTATACAAAATGATACCTTTAAACAAAGTGCCAAATAGATACTAAGTACTCAACACATGCGAGAGATTCTGAATGTTGCTATTGGTCCTTCAGAGAAGTCTAGGAGACGCCAGGCTGGCCAGATCAGAGGTCCTTTTTGAAGAATTGAGTTGTATGCCCTCTCATTATAGGTGGGAAAACTGAGGCATAGAGATCGACAGGGACCTGCCCAAGGCCACACAGCAAAGAAAGGGACTCAACTTGGGCCCTGCAACCCTCTCCTGACCACCCCTAATCCTCCAAGGGATGTTACTAGTGCCCAAAGAGGGGCAGCTTTTGGCTCACCTCCGCCATCAAAGTCCTTAAACTCCAGAGACTTTACAGGGGGAGCCCCCCACCCACTTTGCTCTCAGAGGCTCGGCCAGGACAGCCTAGCCCACAGCGCCACCTGGTGGTCAGCACTTCCATGCGGGTCAAGGCTCCCGGGCCAGGAGCACGTTAGTAATTGTGGCTTCCTGGTCACAGCCCTCATGGGAGCCTCGCTTTACAGTTTACAAAGGTTCCTCACATCCTTCTCATACATCCAATTGCAAGGGAAGAAAGAAGGGACAGAAAGAAAAGCACACAAGAGGAAGAGAGTATAAAAATAGAGCCTATATAAAATGTATATTACGGGACAAAAAAAGAAAAAAGAAAGCCTAGGAAGGAAAGAAAATGAAGGCAAAAGAGACCAAAATAATCAAGAAAAAGAAATAAAGAAAAAGACATTTGATAGAGAAAAGGAGAAAATATTCACACCAAGTTAGGCCAAGCCCGGCTCAGAAGGGCAGGAGCCAGTACCCACCATCCAGACAGTCCCAGCCCCGGCCTCCAGGCTGCCTCTGTCCCAAATGTGGGCACCCAGGAACAAGCATTGAAAGCCAGGAAGGTAGGACTCGGCAGGACTCCGCAGGCTCTGGGCACTGGCATGTCCCTGGCACCACCTGCTGGACAGACAGGACACTGCATTCATCCCCTGGAAGTTAAATTTGGGTGTAAATGTCTCCATTTCTCAGAGAAGGAAACCAAGGTTCTGAGAGAGATGGTGACTCCCCAAGAGATGGCTACTCAGCAAAGTACAGAAGCCTGCCAGTCCCGAGGGACAGGCGAGGGTGTCTGACTTCATAGGTCTCAGTCCAGGCCCTCCCAGTCCTCAACAATCCAGCCCAGCCCCAGAACAAAGCCAGGAGCAGAGCAGTGGTTAGAGGCACGTGCTTTGGCCCCACACAGCTGTCATGTGGGCTCCTGGCTCTGACAGTTATGAGCCTTCTTTCTTTTATTTAGCCTTGTTTCACTGATGCCCAGCACTGGGCCAGACACTGGGGCACAGCAGACAGGGTGAATGTGACTCCTGTTCCCCAGGTGCTTCATCGATGGAGGAGGATGGTAAGTATATTAACAGTTAAATTTAGATAAAATCACAAAGTGGCCAACACACTCCAACCTACCTTTGGCTTCCTGAGTGGCTCCTGACACAGTCCACATCAAGGACTGTAATAGAGTCAGCTCCATCTGTCATTTGAAGAAAATGAGTCTCAGGGGGAGCAGGGAACCAAAGGTTCGAGAGACTCATCGGCTGCAGGGATTCACCCACCTCTTGTTGCTCCACTGGTGAGCACAGCAACTCCTGGTTACCAGTGCCTCCCTCAGCCAGTATCACCATGGCAACTCCAGAGCTGAAAAGATGGATGGTCAAGAGGCCAGCGCTGGCCACGCTCACCTGGGCAGCGCCATCCTGGAGCCAGGCAGGGCAGGTGTGTTGGACTGGGTGGGGAATGGAAAGCTGGCGCTTTGCCCAAAGGCAGTGGCCACTCTTCAGCTCCAGCTGACATGCGGAACACGTGATCAGAACACATGGTCCCACAAGGGCCACTGGGACCAGAGCTGCTGAATTTTCAAGAGAAACCCAAAATCAAAATCTGGAAGTGAAATCTGCTGGTTCTGAAGTATGAGTATCTAATTCAAAATTCTAAAAAACACTGTATTAGGAAAACAAACAGAAAGCCCACATCTATTTCCAAGTATCAGCCCTCGGGAGGCCAGTTTGAGATCTCCTGTCTCTTATGAAACACCCCCTTGCTCTAAGCTGCCCGTCGTGCTCCACTTTGTACTGAGACAAAGGCCACCCAAGGAAAGAAACAATCCCGGGTTTCACTCCATTTGCTGATGCAACTCTGTGTCTGAGAAGGGATGTGACTTGCTCGAAGCTGCAGAGTCCTCACTTCTCAGCTCCCAGCCAAAGCTGCCCCGTCCATCACTCCAGGAGAATTCGCTTTTCTCGTTGCAGGCCCTCAGGGTGCAGAACAGGCAGACACTGCGGTTTCCTATAAAAGTGTCCGCCTGTAGGAAGGCATCAAATCCTCGCTGTTGACGCCAAATATAGACTGAAGTGACAGCCCTCTCCTTAGAGTGATTTGTCCAGGATCCAAACACTGGCTTCAGTTAATCCAAGTAATCAGCCCTAAATCCCACTAGGATTCACTCCCGTCTTTTACAGTATTGAGTCTCCTGAAATTTGTAATTGAAAGGCACAAGGGTCTCTCTCTGGGAGGGACCCAATCTGGCCTGGTGAGGGCAAGCTCTGGGGCAGGCAGTTTGGGAGAAAAGGAGATTAAAAAAGAGAAGGGGTTCTGGTCTGCAATGGCAGGACTCAGGGGAGTCCCAAGCGTGGCTGTGAAAGTGGACGGCCTTCGAGAGAAGGGCACCCCCAAAGAAGCCTTTCATAGAGGTCAGAGTTTTCCAAAGTGAGGGGAAGGAAGGAAAGAAAGGAAGAAGGGAAGGAAAAGCAGGAAGAGGGTGAGATGGAGGAGGGAGGGAGGGGCAGGCATAGGGCAGGCCTACCTAGCGAAACAGGTCTGCGGGCCAATTCGGCCCAGGAAATGAGATTTCCCTGTCTGGGCAGCCCGACCTGCAGCTTCATAAAGATGGCCTGGACTCGTGAGAACCGGCTCACATCCCGGGACCTGACCCTCAGGTCCCCGTGCGTGGGCACAGCGGCTGCGCTGGCGTCTGTTCTGATTGGCCCGTTTGCGACCAGCGTGGATTCTGATTGGCCGGGAACCAGCGGGGCCACATGTTGCCTATTTGGAACTCCACTCCAGCTCCATCCCAGATCCCAGACCGGAACCGACCTTGCCAGCTGGGGTCGAGGATGACTCACTCCCCCGACCCACCCTGATCCCTGGGCACATGTGAGACCGGGAATCCTGGCATGACACCCAGAAGGCGGCCAGGAATGCCTGGAAAAAGAGTCATATTTTTCCACCATCACAGTGAAATGGGAACTGAGGATCCAAAATAAAGTGAAATACAATACAAAGATAGTTATTTTCCTGGCACACTTGAGGCGCAGATCTGCCATGCAACGTCGTAGGACTCATCTCTTCCCTGCAAGGGAATATATATTATTGCTCTCATTTTAGACAAGAAAACTAAGTTCTGAGTGGTAGCTCACTGAGCAGGGGTCGCTGCATCAAGGACCCTGACAGTATTGATGAGAACTGTCTTCCATGTGATACTCAAAGCTGTTGCTTGTAACTCTGGCCAGTGGAACCACCCCCACACCACCAGGGTTGGCCCCAAAGGAACCCACCACAGATCAAGGTATTTGTATTATAAATCGACTTTTAATAATAATAAAAAAAATCTATCACGAATTGAGAAGGTCTGTACAGTTTAAAGTAAACCAGTGCATGACGCCCTTGCCCTCAGGGGTAGGTCCTCTTGGTAGGTCCTCGTTTGCATCAGCGTCACCTCTGTCCAGCAACAAGCCCACCTCTTGCATTCTGGCGTGCCCAGTGGCAAGAGAAAGAACTACAGCCCCTGTGGGCACAGGGGGCCAAGATGCTGGTGGGGCTCCCAGCCTCCGGGACCACGGGAAGCCCATATCTGATCTCACCCATCAGCCAAGGGTGGAAAGACATGCCCTCCCTTCTGTCTCTGCTGAGACATTTCCTTGCTAGCACCCAGGAACTGGAGGAGACAAACTGCTGTGGGTGATGATCCTGTGTAGGTCCCTGTGCCCAGAAGGTGGGCAGGGTGGCTTCCTGTCTCTCTGGCTGGCTGAGAAGTCCCAAATGCCCTGCTCTGAGTTAATATCAAAAAAATAAATTACAGAAGCCACCATTCAGTGTTTCCCAGCAGCCTCCTGCCCACAGAGGTCAGACACTGGTGTGGGACAGCCTCTCAGGTGGGTAGTTCAACCCTCTCCAGCTCCCAGGCCTGGCCTCGCCGCCTGTCAAACCCTTCAAACAGACAAAGTAATTCATCCTAATACTGACCAACTGCTGGAGACGCAGGGCGGGTGGGAAAAGGAATCCTAGCTGACACCTGTAAGCCGTATCTTAAGACTCTAATATTAAAAAAGATGGAAGACTTATATTTTTTGAATTTTCAATAATTTAGTTTTTCTTTTTTTTCTTTTTTCTTTTTTTTTTAGTAGAACTGGGAAAAGCTGTCGATACTACATTTATGTTGGTCCCCTGTTAGACAATACAGCTTTCTTTGAAATTTTAAACGTCAAATATATAATCATTCAAACTGGAAGAAAAAAATCTTGACAATAACAATGACATTAAAACTCCAAAATAAACTGTAGAGATTTCACGCCATATAAATAAAGTCAGAGCGAATCTCAAGCCCGGGGCTGATGTCTCCAGTTCCAATGGCGCAGGTGTCAGACGGCGGTGTGGCTTCCTCTCGGTAACAGGTGGTGTGCCCTGTCCCTCCGTCTTTCCTGGCAGAGGCCTGGCTTTTCCGAGTCCACCAAGCAGGTTAGTACAGGGTTAGGGGTGAATCTGGAAGCTAAGGTGAGGAGGAGGAGGAGACACATGTGGTCGCCTGGAATGTGGACTTAGAAGGAAACCAATGGTTTCAAAAGTGCAGATTGAGCCGTCCCGAGGCAGCGGGGTCTGCAGGCCTCCAGCTGCAGTGACCACGACTTCTCCGCTGTGTCCTGGGGACTTGCGGGCAGGAGCCCAGGCCCTGGCTGCACCCATCAGTTCTGTGGGTCCCCAGCACCCCTCGGGCTTCTGGCAGAGAATGTGCCAGCCCAAGGCCGGTCAGCCAGCTCGTCCAAGAGTGAGGATACTGGCTGTCCTCACAGGACGCGATGGAGGCGGCCAGACAGAGCCCGAAGCAGGCGGGAGAGGAGGCCTCGGGCCAGCCATGGAGAAGGCTGCATGGCCCCCAGTGTCCTCCCAAATCCCGGCTCCAGAGGGCGCAGCCAAGCACCGGGCATCTCGGCATTCAGAGGTCTCCGTCCACGGGCGGCTGGCAGAGGCGGTAGAGCCTGGTGGATGGAGGAGAAGATGAGGAGGAGCCAGGCAGGCCGAGGCCTGTTATTACTGTTTCCGCATGTGATTTATGTGAACACATCATCCACACCCAGAAAACAAAACTCAACAGGTGTAAAAAGATGCAGAGTGAGAAAGACTGATGCCGCCCGTGCTTTCCCCGAGCAGTCTGGTCCCTCCTCCACAGGAGCCTCTGCTCATTCCAGACGGGCAAGAGTGTACAAATACAGATGCCGTGTCCTTGTGTGTTTGTGAATTAAGATGCGTGTGTGGGTGTGCGTGCATTTTTCCACACAAGTGGTGGCAAAGGAGACCCAGCACCCTGCCCTGGGAGCCTCTCACTTATGTATCCTGGGGGCCTCTCCTTGCAGCCCATGGGGAGCTGCCTCGGTTTTCTTTCTGCCCTGGGAGGATTCTGAGCACCACCCCTGAGTAATTAGTTGTCACTAATGAGTCTCAAGCAGGAGAGACATCAGATCTGCTGTGGGGACAATGACAGCAGGGGACCAGACAGGAGGCTGTGGCAGGGACATGGACAAAACAGGGAAGCAAGGAGGCGCAGTGATTAGGAGCGCGACCCCTGGGCCCAGACTGCCTGGGTTCGGAACCGCAGCTCTGCTGTTTGCTAGCTGTGTGACCTTGGACAAGATACTTAACCTCTCTGGGCCTCAGTGTCCCCACCTGCCAATTGGGGATAATCATAGATCCTTGCCCACAGGGTTGCTGCTTGGAACAAATGAGTTAATATAGGTAAAGAGACCAGAATGTTGCCTGGAGCAGGGCAAGCAACACATAAAAGTATTTATAAGTAACAAGGGCTAAGAGAGTGCATGCAAAAACACATCTAAGATCTGCAAGTCAGCTCCTCTATTGCTCCAGCACTTTCCTGGTTCTGCTGATGTCCTGTGGTTACGTTAGACATTATCCTTGCGCGACTGAGTGAAGGACACATGGAAGCTCTCTGTACTATTTTCACAACTTCTTGTGAGTCAAACTGTTTCAAAATAGAGTTATTTACAAATTGTGGGCAGATGCTGAAAACAAAGCAGGGCAGTATGGATGGAGAGAGAAGACGCACTAAAATGAGTCAGTCCTGGAAAGGGGGCCGCACACAGCCCCGTGAGAAGGTCTGACATCTGCGCAGAGAGGCTGTGAGGACAGGAAGCAGCAGATGGATGGAGAGCTCTGAGGGCGGCAGGGTGGCAGAGGAAGAGCAGTGGGTGAGCGGGTGGGGGGCTCACAACTGCTGCCCCATGGCTCACTCTGGGGGCCCTGTCTCACTTTCCCAGCCAAAGTGGGAGCTCTGGGAGGTGACAGACTGAGCTGTTTCTCACAGTGGAGTCCCCATAAATGAGAGGTGAAGCCCCATCTGAACATCAGGGGATACGCCTGGGGTCAGGCTGGGAGTCTGATGCCCAGGTCCTGGCCTTCAGGGAAGGGAGGAGAGAGAGGGGAAGGGTAGCCACTCACCGCGGTGCACCCTGGGGCATCTGATCCTTGACTCGGAGGTTTTTGGCCAGAATCTCCACCCTGGGGCCCTGGGAAGAAAGAGGGGTGAGGCCCGGGGCCTGCCTCTGCTCGGAGTTCAGGGCGCTTACAGAAGCATGTGGGTGCGGGTGGGGTGGGGTGGGAATAATGAGAGGCCCCAGAAGCTGCAATCAGATGGGAAGAAAGTCCAGGTCTAGGGCTGATGACCACCCAGTCCCCAGAGGCCCCTCCTTCCACCTGGGGGTGGGTCTACCTGGCCCTCAGCCCGCAGTGCCCGGGCCCCCTCACCTGCTTCCGCATGATGTCCGTGGCCTGCATGACGCACTTAGGCAGCAGCCCGTGGCTCCGCGCCAGGATGGCCGCCTGCTCCAGGGAGAGGCTCAGGGTGCTCCTGCCGGGGAGACGAGAGATGGCCTGAGTGAGTCAGGGACAACTTCCCGCCCCCCACAGCCTCCGAGACCCCACATGCCCAGAAACCCAGCGCTGCCCAGACCATCACAGCCTGGCAGGCCTCACATCCTGCTCTCTCCCCAGAAGAGCTCCTCCTGCTGCCCCCATAATGGCTGACTCACTCCCTCCCCTCCTATATCTTCCCTCCGAGAGGCCCCCAACCCCCTGCCCCTCCCCGCCCACCCAGCCAGTGGCTGTCACCCCCACACACAGCAGGTGTTTTACTGCTCTACCATTTGCACCCTCCAACACATCGGTGTCACACAGCAGGCACTCCTGCCTGTCTTGTCCTCCAGGACACTCCCTGAGCCCAGCTCAGATGTGGCACTAGGTCAGCATTTGCTGGAGGAATGAATAGAGGGACTCCCTTAATGCCTCCCGACTTGTCAGCGGAGCTTGAGATGGACACATCTGTTCATCCTTCACAGCTGCTCTGAACAATTAAACACTCCCTCTGAGCCAGACCTCTTGGATTCAGATCCAGTCTGCATAATTACTCTGTGACCCTCAACAGGTGACTTAACCTCTCTGGGCCTCAGTTTCCTTAACTGTACAACAGGAATAATAATAGCACACTACTGACATTTTGGGCCAAATTGGGGGAGGGGGGATCCTGTACACTGTAAGATATTTAGCAGCATCCCTGGTCTCTGATCACCAGGATGCTAGTGGTACCTCCCTCCCCCTAGCAGTGACAACCAAAATAGCCTCCAGGCATTGCCAGGTATTTCTGGGGGGGAAGAATGGCCCTCAGCTGCAAACCTTTGGACTGGTCCCTACCTTGCTGGCTTGCCGTGAGCAGGAAATGAGTTAATTTGTGTGGAATATTAACAACAGTGCCCAGTAAACAGTGAGCACTCAACAAACGTTCATGCTGTGTGCCAGGCACTGTCCTAAGTGCTGAAGGGCAGGATGGCAGGGAACAAAACAGGCCCCCACCCTCACAGAGCTGGCCTGTACCGGGCGTGGCGGAGAAAACCTCATACACAAGTGAAGTACATCATACAGTGGATGGCGGCGAGGGCTGCCAGGGACAACGGAGCAGGGGAGGTGCTGGCGGTGGGGAGAGGGTGCAATTTTAAATAGGGTGGTCAGGGAGGGCCTCAAAGAGAAGGCGACATCCACCCCCTGGGACGAGCAGCAGGGACAAAGGACAGAAGTGGGAGTGTCCGGTTCTGCCCCAATCAGTGGGAGGGATCATTACTGCTCCTGTGAATGGAGGTTCCAACAGAGCCAGGTCGCACAGACTCATTCACGCCACCCACAGGGTGAGAGAAACAGAAAGTTCCGCAGCCCTCGTAGGACCACCTCCTCCCAAGGTCCCATTTCACAGACAGACAAACTGAGGCCCACAGCAGGCCAAGGCCTGACCTGGGCTCAATAGGTAGTGGCAGAACCAGGATTCAAACCTGGCGTCCTGCCTCCTGTCCTGGGCCCCTAAACTGCCCAGAGGCCCACCCAGTCCCCTCCCCGCCCCAGGCAGCTCACCTCTGCATGCCTGTGCCACACATGGTGATCTGGCAGGCCCCCAGGCGGTAGCAGAGCTCAGAGGAGATAGGGATGAGGCCGGCGCCCAAGCTCCCACTGGTGCCGGGCTTGGGGTGCACGAAGGACTTCATGAGACGGCAAAGCTCGTCCAGGGCATTGATGGGGCGGATGAGCTGCAAGGCAGACACATGGACGGTCAGAGGAGGCCCCCTCCCTGGCCTTCCTCCCCACCATCACCCTCCAGTTCAGCTCCCTTACTGCAGCCGTCCTCCCGGCTCACCTCCCTGGGGTGACAGCCCCAGGAACTCTCCACAGCCCCTGCGGCTGCCCCATGGGCTGGCATTCGGCATTCATGATATATTTTAGGCCTAACCTTCTCATCTGATTCTTTTCACCAGTCCAGATGTGCCTACAGCAAAGCCTGAGCGAATGCCCTGCCCCCTCCTGTCCTCTGCAAGCAGCAGCACCTCCCCACGAACAGTCTTCCCTCCTGCCCCCACCCTTCCAGCAGCGCCTGTGCAGGCACAAAACGCAGCTTCACCAGTTCTTCCTGCTTCATCTTAGTGCTCCGCCAGCCAGACTATCAAACTCCCAACGGGCCGTGCCCAACCCTCCCCTCGGAGCCCCTAACCTCACAGCCCCGAGGCCAGGAACCCCAAACCACTGTCAAATTCAAGGCCTGATGGAGCCTGGAAGGAGGGGAAAGAGCACACGGGAGGCGCAGCCCCTGGAAGGCTGACTGCGACACGCAGGAATGTGGCCCAGACAGCCAGGTCTTTCCATTGCTCAAGAAAAGCAAGACGCCTCTGTTTCATGGGGAATCGTCTGACTTTCAAGTGCTGGCAACACACATGATCCAGCAATTCCACTTTGGGGCATATATCCAGAGAAAAGTCTAATTCAAAAAGACACATGCACCCCAGTGTTCATATCAGCACTGTTTACAATAGCCAACACATGAAATATACACACACATATGTGTACACACACACACACAATGGAATACTACTCAGCCGTAAAAAATAATAATGCCATTTGCAGCAACACAGATGGACCTAGAGATTAGCATACTACGTGAAGTAAGTCAGACAGAAAAACAAGTATCATATCACCTATATGGGAAATGTAAAAACACGAGACAAACAACTTATTTACAAAACAGAAATAGACTCACAGACATAGGTTACCAAAAGGGAAAGGGGGTAGGAGAGGGATAAATTGGGAGTTTGGGATTAGCAGATACAAACTACTATATATAAAATGGATAAACAACAAGGTCCTCCTGTAAAGTACAGGGAGCTATATTCAATATCCTATAATAAGCCATAATGGAAAAGAGTCTGGAAAAATATATATGTGTGTATATACGCGTATGTATATATGTGTATGTATGTGTATATATATATAACTGAATCACTTTGCTGTACACCAGAAACTAACACAACATTGTAAATCAACTATACTTCAATTAAAAAAAAATTGTTGGCAACAAATTGAAAACAAAACAAAAATAATACTGCATGGCTGCATCTGATGTGGGGCTCCAGCCCCAGAGAAGTGCTGTGATGAACACGCGAGATGTGGAAGGCACAGGTGAGTGGGTGCCAGCAAGAGTACATCACCTAAGGAATTCCAAAGCAGGTGGGGAAGAAGCTGGAAATTCTAGAATAAGGAGGAAGTTATCCCAGGAGACTTCCTGGAGGAGGGACTGCAGAAACCCCCAGGGCTTCTCTGCCAGGATTCCAGGTGGGATGCAACCCTGGGCCCTGTCTGACCCCACGAACCCCCAGCCTTGCCCAAGCTCCACAGCAGGGAAGGGAAGAGAGGACACACCTGGTCTATCTTCACGGCTGTGGTGCTGGCGTCCGTGGGCAGGTTAGACCGTTCCAGGTAAAACGCCCTGAAAGAGGAAGATGAGGCTGAGGGTGGGGCGGCTACACCCACCACCTCCCTAGCCCCCGCCCCACTGCAGCTGCAATCTCTCTGCCCTCTGACGACGTGCAGAAAGAAATCACTGAGAGCAGCTGGTGCAGCCTCCACGCCCACAGTCCCCTGTCCCTCCAGTGATCCCAGGGGAAGAAGAGGCCCCCCAGGCAGTCCTCAAGCGCCCCTTCCGGGATGCCTGTCGG
The DNA here is from genome assembly GCF_048773025.1 of Camelus bactrianus. NCBI lineage: Eukaryota > Metazoa > Chordata > Mammalia > Artiodactyla > Camelidae > Camelus > Camelus bactrianus. Next base: position 22,302,320 of record NC_133557.1, read on the forward strand.
AACCAGCGCCCAACACCCCCGCTCTCCTCCCCGTCCCGCTGTGTCTCTCCTCTGAGCGCCCTCATCACTTGACATGCTATTCTGGTCTGTTTACTGGTTTATTGTTCATCTCCCCTTCTAGAACAGCACTCAGCAACTTCTTCTGTAAAGGGCCGAATAGTAAATGTTTTATGCTATGCGGACCTATCTCTGTAGAGATGCTACAAAAGCAGCCACAGACAGTACGTACATGGATGAACGTGGCTGTGTGCTAATAAAACTTTACGGACAAATTAGTGGGCAGGCCAGACCACCGCTGCTCTAGAACCTACACGCCACGAAGAATAAGCTTTGTTTGGTTACTGCTGACTCCCAAGCAAGCACCCAGAACAGAGCCTGGACCACGGACGGTCTCAACTGACAGGTGCTGAAAGAAGGAAGGCCTGAAGAACGAATGATCACAGAGGTAGTATTTAAAATATTCAAAACACAGCACAGAACAGACTGATGGCATCATCGATCCAAAGAGAGGCCTGTAATAATACAGCTGCATGTTTTCCCTGAACAGACAAACGAAAGCATCATTCTCCCATTTCTGAACGGTGAAGCCGAGCCCCAAGACAGTAAAACCCTTACCACACCCTGAATTCCCCGCCTCCTCATACTCAGCCTACATTTTCCACAGAGGGAGGAGGTGATGCAGAAGTAGGAAGGGGTCAGGGTAGGGGCGGCAGCAGTGCGAGCTGCTGCCCTGGGCCCGAGGCTTCCTCCTGTCAGATGCGGACCTGACTCTCCTCTTCTCTCTGTGCGTCTCCTCTAGCAGGGCCACACCCCTCACTCACAGGCTCAAGAATCCCAGGACCCCTGTCCCGCTCCCACCCCCGTGCAGAACGGCACAGGCAGCTCCTCTCAGTTGGCAGCCAAGCAGACCCAGTTCAAAGCTCTGCTCAGCCACTAGCTGTGTGACTTGGGCAAGCTGGGTGTGCTCTCTGGGCCTCAGTTTCCTCATCTGCAAAGTGGGTTAGAATGGCCACTGGTGACTGTCATGAGAACCTGATGAGCTTGTGCAGGCAGAGGGCTTGGCACACATAGGTGCTCAAGAAAGGGCATTCTGCAACCCCTTGCATGCTAACGCGTACCCCCCAGGGCAGTGTCCAGAACCCCTAGCACGTAGCCCACATACATACCTGAGTTTGCGGTAATACTGCTGAACCTTCTCCAGCGACTGAGCGTTGATCTCCTGCTGCAAATCTTCCGCAGCCTGGCTGCCTGGAGGAGGTGGCCCCTCCACGTTCTCCAGAGCTGTGAAGGAAAAAGAGTGGGACAGGTGGTTGGCTTCCGGTATGCACGGCCGTCCCCAGGGCACCCCACGCAGCACCCCACGGCACTCACCTTTCGTGAAGAGCACAGTGTGCAGCCTCAGGCTGGCCCCACTCTCCAGGCGGGAGGGCAGCTTGGAGAAGTGGTAGCTGTCGAGGTAGAAGACGACCTTCAGCGCCTGCCGGCTGCCCTCGACGTGGTAGAAGACGTTGGTGTCTGCGGGGGGACAGGGTGGGGCGGGGGTCTCACCACTGGGGTTGGAGAGGGGCCGTGCCTTTGTGGGGGCAGCTTTAAACCTTCCTACAAACCTCCACTGTGAAGTCCTGGGACCTCCCTGTCCGCCCACCCCCCAGAGGCACCTCAGGCAGCCCTGTCCTCCCACACTCACAAGAGCAGCCTCCCTTTCCACCTCCCTCAGCAGTTTGTTGAACCCTCAGACGTGACATTGATTCTGCCCAGCTGGAGAGTTGTCAGTTTATCTTCAGACCCTCACCAGTGCTCCTTGTACCCCTCACCTGGTAGCCCAGGGTCTCTCCCTGGCAAAAGCTGCCCTCAAGCAGGACCTGAATCTTATTTACTCCCTAGGGGAGAGTTCATGGCAGGGGTGGCACTAACACCCCATCCTGCATCCATGGCAGGCATCACTAATCGACCAGTAGTTCTCCCTGAGCTCAACTTGGCCTACAGGCAGGCAGCCACTGCCCGCCAATTCCAATTGGTACCTGAAACGAAACCTGTTGCCCTTCTAGACTCTAATCTACACATTCTCAACAGGGTGCATTCATCCCCAAGGAGGTGAAAATTGGGTCTTGTGGGGAAGGCAAAAAAATTTTCTCTTTTTATATATAAAGCACAGATCTATGTATACAGTACACAAATAGATATATAGTATATCCACGATATTAAAATTTCATGCAGTGATAATTAGGGAAAATTACCTAAACAGTTCCTTATAAAGGTAATAATAATAATAATGATAATAATGATAATAATGATAATAATAATAATAATAATAATAATAATAATAATAATAATAATAAATAGAGCAATGGTTCTCAAACTAGCATGCTTCAAAATCACCTGAAGGGTTGGCTAATACACAGATTTCTGAGCTCTCCTTCCAGTTTCAGATTCAGCAGGTTTGGGGTGGGGCCTGAGAAGCAGGCTTTCCAACAAGCTCCCAAGTGCTGCTGGGGCAGGGAGCACTCTCAGAGAACCAGGGCTCTAGAACTGAGTCCAGCGGTTCTCAGGCCTGGCTGCACATCAAAGTCATCTGGAAAGCTTTTCTAGAATCCCATGCCCAAGAGCCACCCCACAGACTAAATCCGAATCACCAGGGCTGGGACTGGGACTGGGGCATCAGTATCTAAAAAGTTTCCTCGGTGATTCCAGCACAGCCAGGGCTGAGACCCACTAGGCTAGACTGTGAGCTCCAGGAGGGCAGAAACCATGGCTGTATTTCTCTCCACTGCGGCCCCAGGACCTAAAACTGTGCCTGACACATATCATGGGCTCGTAATTATGGATATGTGAATAGATGGATGAGTGGGCGGGAGGATGGGTAGATGGATAGATGGTGGATGGATGAATGATGGGTGGTAGATGGATGGGTGAATGGGTGGTGGATGGATGAATGATGGGTGGTGGATGGACGGGTGAATGGGTAGATGGATGGATGGTGCATGTATGAATGATGGGTGGTAAATGGAGGGGTGAATGGGTGGGTAGATGGGTGGTAGATAGATGGGTGAATGGGTAGATGGATGGATGGTAGATAGATGAGTAAATGGATGAGTGGATGAATGGGTGGGAGGGAGAAAGAAAGGAAAGAAGAAACTTAATTATGGTGTAAGTTCTTAGAAAATCTTAACAAGTCTCCATCCCAAAGAGAGACACCTCTTGGAGTTTTCATAGGAACCAGGTCTGGCTGCTGTTCCCTTTTAAGCACCTTTGGAGATGGCTGGGTTTATATAAAAGGAGCCCCTCTTTTTCCATGTACGTTGGGAGCATGAGGTTTGAAAGTGCTGGGTCCTAGGTCAACCTTAGGCAGCTGGCCTGGTAGTGGGGGAAGGACGGGGTGACCCCAGGGCAGTCCCTTCCACCCCAGAACTCCAACTCTCACGGTGGGGGTGGGAGGAAGCACTCACTGGCCACGTAGTTCTCGTCCAGCTGCTTAAAGGAGAAGGTGACACTGTCCAGCTCTGAGAGGGTCACCCAGATGTCCTCCAGCATGGTCCGTTCCTCCTTCTGCAGGAGGAAGACAGGGCGGAGGAGTCTCAGGTGCCAGCCCTGCCCCAGGGTTTCACTTCAAGATGCTGTGATTCAACTCTAGTTGACACACCAGGGCTGTGGCCCCACCAGGTGTGAGGTCTGCAGTGGGCTCTCCAGGGCTGCTCGTGAGGCTGTGTTTGCTCCAGGCTTGCCCTGTCCCTCCCCAGGTCAGAGCCCATCTCTGCTCTCATGTGCTAGGTGGTCCTCTTACCCGGACCATCCCACCAATCCCACTTAACCATTCAAACCTAACAGGCCCAAATAAACGACCTCATCTTCCTCCTCAACCTCCTCCAGCAGCTGCATCTCAGCAAAGGGCACCAGCTGCCCAGGCCCCAAACCCTTAAGGCTTCAACTGCTCCCTCCCCTCCCCATCACCTCGGGCCACCCTGCTCCCCACCCCCAGTGCAAGACACCATCACCTCCCCAGGAGGATCACACCAGCCTCCTCCCAGGTCTCCCTCTCCCTACCTCCCCAAAACCAAGGGCAGTCAGAAACAAAACCAGAGATGCAGAGAGAGAGGACAGCAGCCTAGGGCAGGCTGCCAGGGTTCCCCTGTGACTCTAAGTTATCTTTTAAAAACAACTTGAACTGTATTACTCATCTGCCTCAAAGCCTCTGAACCCTCCCTCTGCTCCCAGAATAAAGTTCCAGGCCCTGCAGATGTGACCCTACCAATCTCATTCCCCAAGTCCCCCTGGCCTGCTCCCATCCAGCCACACTGGTCTCTGTTCAGGACCTTTGCACATGCTGTTCCCTCTGCCCAGCACACTCTGCCTCAGACCATTTACCAAGCTACTTCAAACTCAGGTCTCAGCTCAAACATCACCTCTATGTCACTTCCTCAGAGGGGCCATCTCTGATGACTTTAATCCAAAGAAACTCAATCACCATCTAAATCTTCTGCATAACCCCCTTCTGTCCAGCTCTCCCCATCTTCAGTCCTTTCTTGTTCCCAATCTACTTCCCGCAACTAGGAAGTCAGCTTCAGACCCCCAACACCAAGCTTGGAGTCTGCATATCCTGGCGACTGGGGGATTAATGCACTGGACCCCAGTGTCCTCAGCTGAGAAGTGAGGGTCAGGTGTTGGGTTCCTGGAACCAAGTGAGAAGGGGTCACCTTCCCACCAGGCAGGCACCTGTTTGCAACATCGGACAGCAGAGGGCGCACCGAGGCCACACTTTCCCAACCCACCAGCAGCTGTGGCTGCCAGTCCCGCCTGGAAAAATGTCTAGGAGGATCAGGGCTGCCAAGGGGAGGGGAGCTCCAGCCTTGGGCATGGGCGGACGTGCAAACAGCACAGAACAAGCGCTGCTGCTGGCTGTATTTCTGGAGGGGGCATCAGCTCTGGGCACCCTCAACCCAAAATGCTGAGTTGTGGTCTCTGCCTCCCTGGGAGCCGGCAGAAGAACCCACCTGGATTCTGAGCCCTGGGATAGATGGACAAGGCACTCAGGGATAAAGGAGGAATACAGAGAAAGCAGGGAAGCCTTGGGGTCACCCGGCCTACAGTCAGACTCCCAGGGTTCACACCGGCTGAATGGCCTCAGTGTTCTCATCCGTAACAAGTGGGTGGTAAAGGACCTGCCTCGGGCTACCACAAGGATGAAATAAGATGCCATTTGCACCAAAGAAGCTCACCTGGATTATAACAGAAGCCTGCTCACTGGTCTCCCAGCTTCCGCCCTTGCCCCTCTACAGTCTTCCCCACCCGACATAACAGATGAACTTCTACATGTCAAAGTCAGATCCTGTCCCTCTTCTGCTCAAAACCCTCCCCTGACCCCCACCCACTCGGAGTAACAGCCAAAGTCCTACACCAGCCTGCAAGACCCCACACAGTCAGACCCTAATTAATTCTCAGGACTCACTGCCCCCACCCTCCCCTGGCTCGCTCTGTTCTAGTCACATTGGGCACCTCACTGAATCTCAAGCAATGAGAGCTAGCTCCTGCCTCAGGGCCTTTGCACCTGCTATCCTCTCTGCCTGGAAGCCTCCTCCCCAGTGTCCTCATGGCTCACTCCCTCCCTTCCCTCGGTTCTTAGATCAGATGTCACCTTCTCAGTGAGGCCTTCATTGGCCACCTTATTGAAACATTCAACTGTCACCACCCCAGACCTTCCTGCCCCCTTCCCTGCTTAGTTCTTCTCCTTAGCCCTTACCACTGCATATAAGGGTTTCTCAGCTGCAGCACTACAGACACCTGGGGCCAGAAAATTCTCTGCTGGGTGTGGGGAGCATCCTGGGTGTTGCAGGATGTTCAGCAGCATCCCTAGCCTCTGCACACTAGATGCCAGCAGTACCTCCTCTCCCTCAAGTGGGACAACCTAAAATGTCTCCAGACATTGCTGAGTGCCCCCTGGGGGCAAAACTGCCCTGAGGAGAACCACTGGTCTACACCATTCCTTTTCCCTATTTGTTTATGTCTGTCTCCCAGAACCAGGATGCCAGGTTCCCGAGTACAAGAGCTCTCTGCTCTGTCCACCGCCGGGTCCCCAGTGCCTGTAACAGCGGCACACAGTAGGTGCTCGGTAACTGGCTGCGGAATGAATGAGCGAGGGGAGTGGGAGCCGGAGCCAGACCCCCTCTGGCCCGTGCTCCGGGCGGGCGCCTCCTCCCCGCCCCCCACTCACCACGGCCGGCGAGAGCAGGGACTGGCAGTGCAGGAGGACGCCAGTGGCCGCCACCTGCTCCAGCCACTTGCGGCTGGCGTCCCGGCTGCTCTCCTCGTACTCGCCGTTGTTGTTGTAGCGGTAGCTCAGGGCGGCCAGCAGCTGCTCAGAGAAGGCGCACACGGCGGCCACCAGGGCCTGGCAGAAGATGCTGTCCCTCCGCAGCTGCAGCTCCGTGTCTGCGGGCACAGGGGCAGGGCCGCGCTGGGCTGGGGCTCCTGTGCGCTCGAGGGCCCGCGCCCAGAGCTGGGGGCCCAGCACGACCCCTAGCCCCGACCCAACCACCCATCTGGGGCCAACTTGCAAAAATTAATTCATCCCAAACACCAAAAGCCAACTTCACAAAAGTCAACTCTCCAAACGCAAAAATTTGCTGAAAAACTCAATTCTCCCAATAACCCATCTGCCTATTTAAAAAAAAAATTTGTGATGTTCTGAAGGCTCTCCCCAAAACCTCACCTCACCCTTGGCTGTTTCTCCATTCGTTAGGAAATTTCTCGGCCTTGATTGAGCATGACAGTGACATCAAATTCCACGTTTTAAGAAATGCAGTTGACCGTTTTCTCTATTTTTGAGAAATGTGCCTTCTGCTGTCCCCCGCACCCCCACTTCCCTGCCCCCTGCTTGTGACGTGATTCGCAGAATTGGCCAATTTCAGGCAATCAGTCATTCAGGGTCCTAATCTTTTGGAAAGGATTATTTCTGATGACTGGCTCTGGCTAGTGGGTTTTCAGTGACCAGTCTGACCTCGATCCTATTCCAGCTGCACCTTGGCTGAGAACTTCCAGAAGGATGGGAGGGACAGAGAACACCTCGAGATTCCCTGAGCCCACTACTGTCAGCCCATCCTCCCCACTGCCTGCTGGGTGGGAAGCCCCAGGCAGCGGCTGAAGGCTCTACCAGCAAAGAGCCTCCCTGATCACTGGGGCTCCAGCCTGTGTCCTCGTCAAGCCAGCCCAGGCCTGGAAGGGGGCAAAAGACAGTGCTCCTGGCTCCAGGGCCCTGAGACTTGTCCCCTGGACACAAGCAGACGAAGCAAGGTCTAAGTAGCTCTTGGAGGGGCCAGAGGCCACAATGTTACCTCCTCCGTGCCGGCCCCAATGACCATGGGAAAGTCAAGCTTGGCCAGCAAAAGAGGCTCCCCCAGGCCACAGTCATGAGCACCCAACACTGCCAGGGTCGCATCCCCCGGATCCACCGGGAGTGTGCAAATCGCAGACAGCAGCCCCTGCAGAGCCCTCACCTGTGCACTTCAGCAAGGCCAGGAGCAGCTGGTTCTTTCCATCTGGAAGGATAAGGAATGGAGAAAGGAGATGGGCTGAGGGGAGACAGCAGAGGGAGCGCGCAGAGCCAGGCCCTCCCCGCAGCCTGAGCGCTCTGGCCCCTCCGTCGTGCAGCTCTGGGTCCACTCCATCGAGTTCCAGGAAGCTTTGATTGAATGCAGGGCAGATTCCAGAGGCCCCCAGATATCCAGGGGATGAACCCCAACAGTTAGCTGCACCCCAACTGTTCATATACACCCACCACACAGAGACTGAAACCAGCCCCTCCAACTCCTGGGCCAGAGCCCCCAGCCCACACCTACACCTGCACGTGGGCACACGATCACACGTGAGCATACAGATGTGTGGGCGCACACTCAGACCGCGTCCACTCACAAGCGTACTCAGGTGCTTACTCACCCCCTACAAGGCCAAGCCCTGCCCACGCGCACACAAAGCTCAGACCTTCCACACACACACCTAGCATCCTGGGCTCCTTCCTTCAAATAAAGGCTCTGAGGCCCAGAAGGGGCATAAAAGAAAACTCTGAAAGGCCTCTGGGTTTGGCCTCTTGTGATACAGTCTGTCCTGGGGAGGCACTGACATGCAGGGCTGGGTGTGGTAATAACAACAGTGTACACTTACTGAGGACCCACTGTGTGCCAGGCACTGTACTGAGAGCCTTATTTGTCTTGACTCATTCAATCCTCACAACCACACATGAGGGAGGTAGCCCTATGAACCCATTTTACACACGAAGAGACTGAGGCACAGAGAAGTCAAGGAACTTGCCAAGATCACATAGCCAATAGGTGGGAGAGCTGGGGTTCGAGCACTGGCCATCTGGCTCCAGGCTCCATGCTCTTAACCAAATAAAGTTTTGGAAAACAGGACAGCTCAGGGCCAACACAGACTTTCAACTCAGAGGGTGCTGTTCCTGGGGTCATGGCCCTGAGGCCTAGCACCTCCTGTTGTCCTAGACAAATGCCTCCCTGGTCTGTGGTCCCAGACTCAAATCTGCCAAGAGCCAGGCCGGTAACGTAAGACGCACGAAGCAGCCCCCAGGCTGCAGGGCGGGGTGGGGACTATGTGGACTGGAAGACACTCCTCCCCATCTAGAGATGGCGGCCACCACTCATCTCCAGCCACATGTGAACTGCAGGTCTGCTATTGCCAGGTTTTCTGAATGTTCAAGAATAATCAGAAACTGAGACTTTTACATGGGATCTTGGATTACAAAAGCTGGCAGCACATTCACATTTTTTAATGCTGTTGCATTAGAACCTACCTGTGAGCCCAGGTCTGATTAGGGAACCCCCTCCCCGCCTCAACTTGTAACCTTGATAATAAACAAAAGGAACTGAACTAAATCCACAATTTTGGAAGCAAAAAAGGGGTAAGTTCAGTCTCCTCCGCCTCCTGACTGCGAGGAAGCCCCAGGCACCCAAAATCAGCAGTTCTTTGATCAAATGTGTACAGTCCCGGGGCCCTGACACAGCTGAGAAAGGGGCCCTCCCTCTTCCTGTCCCCTCCCTGGGCACGGAGGGACATGGAGCCTGGGGATGGACCCATTCCTGATCCAACCATGTCCCGCGTTAAGTGCCAAAGGCCACAAAACATCCATGTTACACCCTTCCCTGCCCTACTGACCTTCCACATATCTCTGAATGTTGTCCACCAGGGTCTTGATGGAATTGGGGAGGTTCCAGGGGTCCTCCTGGATGCTGATCTGGATCAAGCTCCGGCCACGGACTGTACACTCCTCTTTCTGTTTGAACTCTGGGGCAGGAAAGTGACAGTTAGGCAGTTGTGGGAAATGGGTGGCACAAAGGTCCCAACACTAGATTCCAAAGCTCAGAATCCTAGACCAAGGATGCTAGCAGGACTCTTGGGTATTATTTGGTCCATGGAAGGTACAATGAACTGGTAGGATACTCACCATGCATTTGCCTTCCATGGACCAAACGTCACCCCTTTTCTGCTCACCTTGCAAGCTGTGGTCCATGGGGAAATGCTTGGTCTCTTCAAAAGCCCTGCTCATGACAGGTCCCTTGAGGAGCGCGTGGATAGAGTCCACCTGGGTGGTAGGAAGCTCTGGTTAGTTTGGCCCCCAGAGCTCTCACAGCCCCTCCCATGCCAGGGGAAGAACTCAAGGTCAGGCTAGGGTTGGGACAAAGGTCCTACCTGGTTAAAGAGATGCTCCAGGCAGCCGTGAAGCTTGTCCTGTTTGTCTGACGGGATCCTCATGTCACAGGGCAGCTCGTCCCCTGGCAGAAGGAAGAAACCACTGCCATCAACTATTCCTGCCTCATCTCACACCTTCCCAGCCTCTTTCCAAAGGAAGCAACGTAGCTACAGAGCTCCACAACCCACAGCGGATTTGCAGTCTGAAAGACCCAGTTCCTGGCTGTGTGACACTGCACAATTCACTTGACCTCTCTGAGTCTCAGTTTCTTCATTTGCAAAATGGGCAATAGGAACTAAAACATTACACAATTGTAAGTCGCCGTCATTATTTTCACTCTGCAAATGAGGAGACAGAGAGCCAGAGAGAAGGAACTAGATCCAAAGTCTCCTATTCATCCCCCAGCTGTTTCAGTTACATCAGCTGTCACAGGTAGGCGCCTGCCCAAAACCTCTGCAGGGACAGTTTTTGCAGCTAAATATCTCATGTGATGAAATATTTATCTAAAGTTCAGCAGTATCTCTGAGTTTACCTGAGCTTCTTTTTTTTGTTGAATTGAAGTATGATTAAAATTAAACTTTCATGCACAGACCACCTCTGGAAGGACACACAGGTCAACAATGACAGTGGGAGCCCGGAGGCCGGGTAACAGGGGTGGGAGGGAGGTCAGTCACCAGCCACCCTCTCACGCCTTTTGAGTTACGAACCACGAGGATGTATGTCCTACTCACAAAACAAAATTTGTAATTTGTAAAAGCTGAAATCAGTGAAACTAAAGTAAAAGCAAACTCCAGTCTTTAAGTAAACATTGCAAGTACCATAAAATCTAATTTATAAAATCTCACTTATGTCTGTCTGACCATCCAACCATCCGCCCACATTTCTCCACATCTGAGCAGAAATACACGTTCACCAATGATCCCCAAATGTGGTCACTGCTGGGGGAAAGGCTGAGATTCTGGCTTATTCTCATGTACCTCGTTAGAACTTTTCTGTGTCATTAGAATTTTGGGTTTAAGCATGTGTCATTTATGGAAACCATCAGGTCACCCTGTTTTAGCGACGTTGGAGCCCTCATCACAACCTGTAACCGCATCGTGTATGTCTTTGTTTGGTCTGTGTCCATGACATTCACGGAGCACGTCAGCTCCACGAGGGCCGGGATCTCTGTCTTTGCATTCACTGCTGTGATCCCAGCACATGACAGATGCTCAGCAAACGTGCTGAATAAATGAATGAAAGGAAAACCACCCCCATCCCATGCAAAGTAACAGCAAATAATACCATGTGGAGTAAAGCATAACAAAGTAAAAATAAACAAAACGAAATCTCGCTGGGGGCCCCTCTCCCCTAGCACGAGCCTCTGCACTCACCAGACCCCATCTCGTCGCTGCCCAGATAGGAGCTGTTACTTCTCACGCTGGTGTAGGACAGGACGGAGTCCCGGTTACTGTTACACTCGCTGCAAAGCGGCAGAGAGGAAGGGAATCAGTGACCATCCCACTCACAGCCTCTGGTCCCAGCACTGGAACCCACTTTTCTGAAGTGTAGACAAAACTCTCGGATAAACAACTGGCCCAGAGAGAGCAGTGTGGGCCGATCATCAGCCTCAGAGACAGGGAAGGTTGTCCTGGAGGGCTTTCTCGGGCTGACACTGGGGAAATGTTTCCAGATCCCAAAACAGAAACACAGAAACAGTAGGTGGACAGTGAATCATCTTCATTCAGGGGTAACTCCTGTCACTCCCCTCGTGGGACAGCCCTGTCCCTGCACACACCTGCACACGCCACACTCAAACCCGCAGCTCTGTGTTCTGTCACCCCAGCCTGGCAGGATACCTCCTAAGAACAAGGACTATGTTTGCTTAGCTTGTGTCCCAGGAACTCAGACGGTATCAGGAATCAACACCCACAATCCTGAAATTCTTCACCTTTCTGACAATCAAGAAGAAACATCAGAGGACCCAAAAAAGTAAGAATGGAAACCCATCAAGGTGGAGAAATCTGGGTCATCGGACACAAGGCTCCAAGGACACACAGCACCCCGGCAGCCAGACCGTCTCATCACACAGACGCCAAGAGACACCGACCAGGCAGGGCCCTCGAAGACTGAAAGAATCAAAATACTGGAGGACAGGACCAAAGGCATTTCTTGCCAGATTCTATCAGCTCTGTGTTTTGCCCACAAACAACCAAAGTGCCCTTCCAAGGCCCTCCCGTACCCACCGCGGCCAGCTGTTGTACCACCTTCCACGGGAGGGCACAGTGCTTGTTTATTTGTGTTTAAGGAGTTCCACTCACCCACTATATGGTTTATTACAGGAAATTGAGTTTTCAGTCTATTTAACCCACTAATTAGGACTTCACTGATCTTGTTATAATTAAGTTAACCAGGAGAAAACAATTCAGATACTCTGAGTTAGGAGGAAAAAAAAATCTCAGCCTCCTTGAGTCACGTGAAAATAAATGGTGTTTGTTGCAGGAACCAGAGCTCTTAGGTTGGTTTTAAAACACACTGCACATTCTGACTTTTTCTATGACCACAATCCATCAGTGTGTGCAGAATGGAACCAAAGCAGAACGGATGGGTGGTGTCCACTAGGGGACAGGCCCTGAGATGTTAGCTTGGGATTGGGGACCCGAAGAGGGCATTGGGGATGTGCTATGGGGCTCAGATCCCCCCCCCCAGAACCAAAAGGCTTAGTAACAGCACCCCATTCCACCGCCTCCTGGGAAATGTCCCTTGAGTCTGGACATCTGAGTCGGGGCCTCAGCTGTGGCCCTGACCATCCACACCGAGCCCCACCTGTAGGAGTCGCGGTAGCTCATGGTGTCATGACCCGAGTCCTCCTGATCCTCCTCAGACACCTTGAAGCACACTTTCTTGATGCCCCCGTGGTCCGTCCTGTCCATCTCACTCTCTTCACTGACCAGCGGGGGCGACGAGGCCTCCTCGGCCAAGGAGGGATCACAGGACCCACCCGAGGTGGGCTCCGTGATGGTGGACAGCAGCCTGTGGGGGGAAAGACTTTGAACTTAAAGGCACAAGCCTGTGGCTTCACTCGCCCCCATGGAGACTCCGGGCAAGGCCCTGACCTCAGGCCTCACCTCTGACCCTAAGCAGAGGGAGCCACCAAATGCTCTGTGAACCTCCCCTGAAAATCCTGCCAGCAACTCTGCAGATGCGCATACACTGGCCTTCCTGCAGGGGGTGAGATACACAAGGGTCTCATTTCATTGCCAAGCTACACAAGGCCTGGGAGTAGGAAGGCGACTGGGAAATGTGGTCTCTGAGGGCTGCACATGGTCCCGGTTACCCACGACTCAGCTCTGCCGCTGCGCTGTGACAGCACCACAGACGGTGCATAAAAGGCTGGGCATGGGTGTGTCCCAATAAAACTTTACTTAAAAAAAAATGCAGTGTGCTGGATTTGGCCCACAGGGCACAGTGTGTCAATCCCAGGCATACAGCATAACCATTAGAAGCATGGGTTTTGAACACAGACAGACCCCAGATTCAAATCCCAATGCTACCATTTCCTAGTTTAGAGACCTAAAGCTAAGTATTAAATGACTCTGAGACTCAATTTCCTCGTCCATACAGTGGAGTAACATCACTATGTCCTAAGATAAAGGGAGTTAAAATATGTAAAGTGCCCAGAAGTGTCTGGTGCCTTGTAAGTGATCAGTAAACCCCAGTTGATACAATCCGACTACATCTCAGTGAGGTCACTGTTATGAATAACCCCACTTTAGCAGATGAGTACATCAAGGTTCAGAAAGGCTAAGTGACTTGGCCAAGGTCACACAGCTAATAAGCGGCAGGGCCAGCGTCCTGGCTCTGGACCTCACATTATTTTTTCTTTTATCATGGGCAATTTCTATCACATAGAGAAGAAGAGGGGACAGGAGGGTGAACCTCAGGTACCCAGCTGCCAGCTTCAACAACGGCAACTCAGAACCCACATTTCTTCCCTCAGTCTTCTCTGTAGCTTTTTCTTTTTCTAGAGTATTTAAAACAAACCTGAGGTATCATATAATTCCCCTGATACACAGTTCCATACATGTCTCTAACACATAAAGACTTCTTTTTTAAAGCAATGGTTCTCAGAGTGCCACCCTCCCCCGGCCAAGAAACATTTAGCAATTTAGCAACTTTCCTGAGAGGCAAACAGTTAGCAATGTTCAGAGACATTTTTAGCTGTCACAACTGAAGCAGGGCTGGGGGGCGTGGGGAGAAACTGCTGACATCCAAGGAGCAGAGACTGGAGTGCCAGTAAATATCCCACAGCAAAGAATTATCCAGCCCAAAATGTTGATAGTGTCGAGGCTGAGAAACACTGTTGTAAACATAACCAGTCTGCCATTATCAAACCTCACAAAATTCATCACCCCATAAGACCGTCTAGTCCCCAGTCTGTGTTCAAATGCCCCTGATGGTCCCAAAAGTGCCTTCACACAGATGGTATGTTAGAAACAGAACCCAAACCAGGTCCACTCGCTGTATTTAGTTGATACGTCTCTCAAGCCCCTTTTCTAACAGTTCCTCCTCCTCCCTGAACCTGCTTCTCCTTTGTCATTTATTTGTTAAAGAAATTGGGTCATCTGTCATCTAGAATTGTCCACCCTCTGGATTTGGTCAATGGCATCCCTGAAGTGCCATTTCACCTTCCCCATACCCCACATCCTCTAGCCGAATAGTGAAACCTAGAGCTTTGATCAAAGAATGGTGCAACTTCTGTTGGCAAAAACGCTTTGTAGGGGGTGTTATATGTGTGTCCTGACACATCGCACCAAAAGGGACATCATTTCCAGCCATCTCTCTTTCTGCAATGTTTAAAAGATAAAGTTCCCCCCAAACCTTTCACCAAATAGTTCTAGTCTCTACTGAGGATGCTGCCTACATCCATCCTTACATTAGAGCAGCGATTCTCCATTGTGAGTGATTTTGCCCCCAGAGAGGGCATTTGACGCCTGGAGATATTTTTCATTGTCACAGCTTAGGGAGGGGGTGCTACTGGCATCTAGTGGGCAGAGACCAGGGAAACCACTAATAGCCTAGCATGTACAGGACACAATCCAAACAATGATCCTTCCCAAAATGTCAATGTTGCCAAGGCTAAGAAATCCTGACTCTGAGATTCCTTGCCTTTCCCTCCTGGCCCAGGGCTCACCTGTTGATCTGGGTGACATATTGCTTCATCTCCTTCAGGGCCACATCCAGTTTGGTAAAGAGCTGCAGGTAGGCATCCTGGATCTCACGGTCCTCCTGCTTGAGTAGGAAGCTCAGGCCCCGGTCCTCCTGGCCAAGGGTTCCATTGGCTGGCCCAAAGCTGCTGTCATTGGGACCCTGGCTTTGGGGGTCCCCATCCACAGCAGGCAGGCACTTCCAGGACGGGGCAGCCATGGTGGTGATACAGTGCTGGGTGTAGGACATGGGGTTCAGGTGACCTACAGTGGAGGGAGGGAGAGCTCACTTGGAAACAACCCCCAGATACTCACAAGCCCCTTAGACAGAGGTATACAAACCCTTTTTAAGGATCCCAATAAATGAAAAAAGTTTCCCTTTTAAATATTCTTTTACTACATTAAATTACTTCAATAAAAAAGTTTCCATCTGGTGCTAATATGCTTGTAACTACTGTGATCTTTTTCCTGCCTATAATGTAGATATGATGGCTGGTACTCCAGCAGCCATTCTATACCATGAGGGATCTTTCAAGATAAAAGCAACATTTAGAGATGGTGGCATAGAAAGGAGGAGGCTGCCTCCCTGATGACTGTGGAGCCACCATTCCAGTCCCAGACTGCTGGCCTTCATACATGTATCTGTAGTGTGAGATCAGAACACAATTTCTGACAGACACAGTTACCTTGCTCTGGGTCAAGGCCGATGAGGGAAGGTTTGCGACCAAAGCGGATGCTGAAGGACCTGCCAACCGAGGGCGTGGTCTTGGGGTAGGACACTTCCATGAGGTTGACGTGGCAATTTGTGGGGCAAAAGTCCAGGCCACACAGTGGATGGGGTTCCAAGGGAGCTTGTTTGAAAGGTGGGCTGACCCTGCTCTTCAGCTGAGCTGCAAACTAAGAAAGGTGGAGGACACGGGGTCATGATTCAGGGGTCTGGGAATTCTGGCCCACCCCCAGTACCCACTTTATCCTGGCCTAGGCAAGACATTCCAAAATTGGACAAAACGCCAATAGTTTCAAATTGAAAAGTGAATTCCCCTGCACAGCCTTTCCCTGGATCCAGGTTTCAGGGAAGACCTGGAGAGATCTGAGGCCTCTGAGTACCTGTCCACATTCATTTCCCCATTTTAGCTGCATCTGGGCTGTCCTTGAGCAACCATCTCTCCCTGACCACAGTGCATGAGGTTCAGGTAAGACTGCCTCCCTATCCCTGCAGAGATCGGTACTGGGCTGGGCAAGGGACCCAAGCCAAGCCAACAAGAGCTCTCATCAAGCTCCTTTTCTACTGGGGTTGCTAAGACTAGAGCTCCCGGGGGTCATCCTATCACTACATGAAAGAGCCTGCCTGAGAGCAAAGCCAGCACAGAAGAACAAAGTCAAGAGAAGGAAGGAGACCCTGTTCTTGCGCTAGTGTGATATCTGTTGGGGTGCCTGGATACAGCCATGCCTGAAGTTTACCTCTGGACTTTTCAGTAATACAAACCAGTAAATTCTCCTGTTTGTTTAAGCTCAGTTGGGTTGGGTGTTGACATTTACAACCACAGTACCCCCCGCGGAGACCCTGCAGGGTGCGGGCACCTCCTGGTAGCAGGCGATCCTCTGGCCAATGCTCTCCAGCTTGGTGTCACAGGTGTTGCGGAATTCATAGTGGAACATGGTCTTCACGACACTGCTCAGGGCCATGAGCCGTCCACAGTTCTGCATGAAGACACTGTCGTCGGCAGCAAAGGCCTCAAGGATCTATGGAAACATTAACAGGTACTGAGCACTCACTGTGCCCCAGAGCGGGTGTTCAGGGGTTTATGTGTGGTGACTACTGTGTGCCTCGTAGTACCCCTGTGAGGTCAGGTCTCTTACTGGCCCATTTAGCAAGTGCGCAAACTAAGCCTAAGAGATAACAAGTCACTCTCCTAAGTCCCATAGCTACCAAGTGGTGGGGCAGGGACTAGAACTCAGGGCTCCAGGCTAACTCTGAGGACGTGGGGATCAGGCTGCTCCACCCCCTCAGGGCAGGGCACTGCCCAGCAAGACCTTGGCGGCAAGGCCGAAGCAGCCGCGTGGCTCCACGATCTTCTCCAGCACGTGGCACTGGATGCCTGCCGTGCTCACGTACTCATACACCACGCCGTGCTCCAGGTGCACGTTGTCCACGGTCAGGCTGACCACAGGGCTGTCCTCGTGCAGGCTCAGCTGGGGACCCAGGGACAGCAGCGGGAAGACTGGAAGCCAAAGGGACAGGCAGCCCTGAGGAGGGGCACCACCCCACACCAAGCCAGCCCCCTGACCCAGCACCATGGACAGCTCATGTTGAATAGATGGGGAGACTGAAGCCTGTGCTGCAGTTCTGTTTATTTTGCCAGCTCATTATCGCCCATTCCTTGTTTTAGAAGATTTTCCTTCCAGGAATCAACCCTTGAGCCCCATTCCCGGTCTATGTGGCTCAGAAAAGGGGACCCCTACAACCCACACCCTCCCCTGAGACAAAGGTCTTGGCCAAGGAGCATACTAGATTCCCCTTATTCAGTGATTGATTCAGGAACGAGCATGTGACCCAAGCTGGGCCAATGAGAGTCAAGTCTGGGACTTTTTGTTAGATCTACAAAGAGGAGACATTCTCTTTCTCAACTGGATTCCAAATTATCAAAGCCACCAGGTGGAGAAAACAGCATGTAAGGAGGAAATCAACACAGAGGGTGCAAAGCTGAGAACTGGAGAAAAACAAAGAGCCTCCTCACTATATGAGGTGCTGGATCAAGCCAGACCTGAAGGTTGTTGGCCCTACTCATACTTTTTGGTTTGCTGAGCCAATGTTTTTATGTAGGTGAGATTAAGTCCTGATTAACATGAACCCAGAGAGACTGTGGCTCCTCAGAAGCCACATAGCTAGGTAGTGGCATATCTAGGAAGAAAGCAGGCAATTTATTGGAGTGAATTGCTTTCCTTTTCATCTGCTTAAAAGAGTATCTCCCAACACACACCATCACCTTCTCCCCTCACCCTCATGCTATGTCATCACTTGTCAATTTTTTTGTTCTTTTGTTCATTATCTGGCTCCCCTCACATCAGTGACCTAAGGGGAGGGACCCTGTCCTCCTTGATCACTCGTGTCTCCCATGTTCCTAGAACAGGACCTGGCACATAGTAGATGCTTCTAATTGTAGAACAGAAAGACAGAAGCTGCCGGCTCCCCTCAGCGTGGTCTACCATCATCATCAGGGGTCACCCACGTGCTGGGGGAGGAGGCCCAGAGCCTTTCCTGCCAGAGGGGCATAAACTGAGCTCGAAGTTTCCAGCTGACCTCTCCCCCGTCCCCATCAACCTGTCCCCTGTAGAATCCCTCTGCCAGGCTGTGTATGTTTCAGCAGTGGGGGACGGTTCCCCAGCCACCCCTGTACACCCCAGTTCTTTGCTAACCCTGAAGTTACCAGCAAGGAGCCCAGAGCTAGTGGACACAGAGGCATCCAAAGCCCCTGGTCTTTCTACAGCCTCTGTCCCCACCCCAGCCCAGCAGAAGTATGGCACAGAGTCCAGACAAGTGACTGCAGAGAAGAGGCTATTATTCAGACTACAACTATTCACTGAGTGCCTACTATATGCCTGGCACAGTTCTAGGATCGGAGGATACAGCAAGAAATAAACAAAACCCCTGCCCTCAGGAAGCTTATTCTCTAGAAAGGGAAATGAAGAAAAGCAATAAACAAATAACTGTATGACATATGCCAATTAATAATGCGGTGAAGAAAAATAAAAGAGGATAAGGAGACACCGAGGGATAAAAGGGGCTTACTTAATCACAGCACTCCAGGTGGTCTCTCTAGGTAACATTTGAGCAGAGAGCTTAGTGAGGTGAGGAGCACAAGGTGAGAAGTACTTGGGGGAGAGCATTCCAGGCAGAGGGAGCTGCAAGTGCAAAGTCCCTGGGCAGGGGTCCATTTGGTATTTAAGAACAAGAGGCTAGAGTGGATGGAACAGAGAGGGCAAGTGGGAGTGATGAGAGGAGAGGCTGGGGAGCCTGGTCAGGCCTGGAAGGCCATGATGAGGATTTGGTCTTTGCCCTGCATAGGGTGGAAGCCATTGGGAGGTTCTGTTCTATTTTTTGAGAATAGCCGGCAGAGGGAGAGGTAAGGCAGGACAAGGAGATCGGCAAGCATACTACTACAATAGTCCTGGTGAGAAATGGTGGTGGCTTGGGCCAGGCACAGTGGAGGTGATGGGAAGTGGTCAGATTCTGGCCGCACGGGGAAGGCACAGGCAATGAGGTATGCTGCTGGAACCAAGGTGGTGGGACAGAGGAGAAAAAGAACAGTCAAGGAGGACTCTGAGTTTGGGGTCTGAGAATCTGGAAGGATGGAGACTGGACACCGAGGGGAGGAACAGGTTTCAGAGGAAGGTAAGGCATTCAATTCTGGCCACACTAAGTTTGTGATGCCTGTTAGACATCCAGAGGGTGTCAGGGAGAAAGACAGGGCTGGGGTCCAGGGCTGAGGCTGGGCTAGAGAGAAAAATGTGGGAGCTCGTGGTGGGCAGAATAACGGTCCCTGAATGATGCCCCCATCCTATCCCCAGACCCTGGGAGTACATGATGTTACCTGGCTAGGAGGAATTATGGCTGCAGCTGGAAATAAGGTTGCTACTCAGCTGACTATAATAAGGAGTAGCCGGGATTATCCAGGTGAACCCAATGTAATCACAAAGGTTCTTCTGTCCCTTTACCTGAGTTGGGCTGGTCTTCCTCTCCGGCCCCCTCACCATTGGGGTCCTCACCATGGGCCTCCCGGGCCTCCTGCGCATCCTCGTGGGTGTGGTAGACCCACTGGTACAGGCCCTGTGAGGGGAGCAGAGTAAGGGGGGCGGCCACCATGCCAGGAGCCCAGGCAGGAAGGGACAGGGCGAGGTACATACTGTTCCCTGATTCCAAAACTCAGGCTTTTAGCCTGTCAGTGCCACCACCTGTGGACAGCCCTCCCAGGCTTCTCTCTGGAACCTTCCTGAGGGTCCTCTAGTCACAGTCAGTGCTCACCCTCTACAATCTACACTCCACACAGAAGCCAGGGAAGTGGGGAGCCTTTGAAAATGTAAATCAGATCCACGGGAGCAGAAACCTTGTCTCCCCTGGGGCCCCAGGGCCTAGAAGTGTGCCAAGCACACAGCAGGTGCTCAGTAAACACTTATTGCATGAACCAATGAATGGGACCACCTCCCACAGAACCCCAGCCCCCAAGTATAACATCAATTTTTTTACCATCAATATGACTATTTGCCCAACGTGCCTCCATAGTAAGAAAAGAGGGTCTTATTGCACCCATTTCACAGCTGTGAAAACTGAGGCCAAGAGGTTTAGGGAGGCAGGGGGGTCATAGAACCCAAGCCCAGCTCAGCCCTGCCAGGTAGGCAGCCC
Organism: Camelus bactrianus; assembly: GCF_048773025.1. Classification (NCBI taxonomy): domain Eukaryota; kingdom Metazoa; phylum Chordata; class Mammalia; order Artiodactyla; family Camelidae; genus Camelus; species Camelus bactrianus. Next base: position 22,322,598 of record NC_133557.1, read on the forward strand.
CACCCAACCCAAAACATTGTGGTATGTTCCGAATTTTCCCCAGAGAAGGGAAGGTGGCTCCCAGTACCGCTCCCCAACAAGCAGGGCTTTCCTGATCCCCTTGGCTGCTGGGTAGCTCACCAAGGCCTCTTCCCGGTGGTTCCGGAATGCCTGGAAGTGTTCCAGGACCTCTGGCGCTCCATCACTCATCACGTTGTTGCCATTGACCTTCAGGATGCACTGGCCAGGACAGAGCCCTGCAGCCGCAGCCCCGGAGCCTAAAGGGGATGGGAGCGCTTGAGGCAAAGAGAGCCTGGGGCAGTGCGAGGCAAGGGCCAGTAACCAGATGAACACTGTCCCTCAACCTCCCCGCCACCCCAACTCCCCAGACACCACCCTGGAGCCACTCTCCAACCTACTCCAGTGGGCAGGACAGGGACTCGTGCTCCCATTTTGCAGAAGAATCCGAGGCTCAGAGAAGTAGCAGCTCGCCCAAGGTCACACAGCCAGGAAGGCAGGACTTGAACCCAGGAACACCTCACTCTAGAGCTTCGTCTCCTTTAAAGTCCCACAACCACCTGTATTCCTGGGGTCAGGATCATTCCCATTTTGCAAACAGGGGAACAGAGGCTCGGAGAGGCAAAGTGACTCTCTCAAGCTCACGTGCCTAGGAGAAGCCAGGTTTCAAACTCAGGTGTCCCAGACTCCAAGTGCATGTTTCTTCAGCTATCCCATGACTCCCAGACTGTAGGTCTTGGACCTCAGGGTTTATGTGGTTAATATGAAGGGTCTAGAAGTGCAAATGAATGTCAAGCTTTGTACACAGGAGAGTGACAGGTGGGCATGGAGTGATGGGGACGAGTACAGGCCTGGGCCCCAGAGGCCTGGGTTCAAACCCTGGCTCTGCTATTGACCAACTGTGTGACCTTCGGCAGTTCCTTAACCTCTCTGTGCCTTGGTAGCCTCATCTGGAAAATAAAGACACTAACGGTATCTACTTATAGGGTTCCTGAGACAGTGAATAAGTTAAAACACGGAAAGCACTTAGCCATGTGCCCACCTCTTATTAAGGACTCAAGAAATATCAGCTGTTTTGGTATTTTTGCCGAGTTCACCCATAAGCATCTCTCCTTCTCTACAGATGCTCTAAGGCAGGGCTTCTCACCTCAACACTACTGACATTGTGGGCTGGTAATTCTCTGCTCTGAAGCACAGTGGGCACAGTGGGCTGTTTAGTAGCATCCTGGTTTCTACCCATGAGAGGCCAGAAGCACCCCCACCCCAAGTTGTAACAACCAAATATGTCTCCAGACATTGCTGGATGTCCTCTGGAGGGTGACACTGCTCCCAGTTGAGAACCACTGCTTAAGGGACAAATACAATAAAACCCCACTGTATTAACAGATTCTCAGTAGCTTTCTGTCATCACATGCATTTTCAATCAATTTAAAAATATAACTATGACCAGAAGAGTGGACAATGTATCTTTAAACTTTAAAAGTTGGGCCCTCGGGTGGAGAGAGGATTGGGAACCCAGTATCTCAGGTCTGTTTGGTTTCCTCTCCGGGACAGAGTAACCCCTCAAACAGCACGCCAGGAGAAGGCAATACAAAAAGTAGAGGTCTCAAATGGTTGACCTATGGGCTGGAGCTGGCCAAAGAAATTTGGCCAAAATTCCTACTTCCGGTTTCTTAAAAAAAAAAAAAATCTGATCAGAGGAGGCCCACATTCCTGCCTAGCAATAATGAGCTTGAGAAGAGAACAACTCCCCCTTTTCAAGTGCACATGGACTGTTTCACTTTGTCATAGTCCTCACCACTCCCTAGTGTCTTCCATTCAGTTACCCACCTGTAACGGTCTGACCCCACAGGCATCTGTATTTGCAAGCCTCGGCTTCAAGCAAAGAAGGTAAATGCTAACGGTACACTAAGACGCTGAGGCCTGGTGGAAATGGTTTGGGTGCCTCTCAGCTCCTACCACACACACAGACCCGTCTCCCAAAGCTCCCCTCTGTCTCTCAGGCTCTGGCTCACCTCTCCCCACAGCATAGACGTATGGCGGGGCAGCTCCATGGATCTGGAAGCACAGAGCCTCTGGATGGTCGGGGACTTTGATGACTCTGCACCAAGCAAAAGCAGTCATAAGGTGAAGCGGTATCACTCCCCATACCCCAGGGGGCCATCCTGGGGGGCCCTGATTCCCAGGCTTCTGGGAAATCCAGCCCAAAACAGCAGCTGCACCAAGCTTTCCAAATAGAGAAACCGATTTAACCAGAGCCCACGGCATCAGGATCTTTGATGAACAGAACCACTTGGCCTGTTCTTGGAAATTCAGGCCCCGCACAGAAATTCCCGATCACCCTCCTACACCTTCTCCATCATCCTCTTGGTGAGAGGAGGCCTCATGGTGGCCAGGCCAGCACTTCAGCCAGTGAACATTTTATCCCATAATCACAGGCTAGAGTGGGGTGGGGGGTGACAAGTGACCCAGCACATCTTGGTGCTGACTCTAGAGAAATGTCCATGTGTCCCCTACAGAACATGGTTTGGAAGGCCAGGTCTTGGCCATTCTGTGGGTGAGACACCAGAGCAGGGCGGGCGACACCTGCCCAGGGGTGGACAGTGGGTGTCGTTAATCCAGGGGCTTCAATGCAGCCATCTGCTGCCCTACTGAGGGCAGGTCCCCCGACAGTGGGCCTCAGAATCATCCCCACCTGCCAGATAAAGCCATCTTGGGGGCCTGTTCTCAAACCACAGATATTTCTGAAACTTGAAACAGGTACATTCCACCCGGGTGATTTCTGCCACTGCAGAACATACCAACCAATCAGTCACTTTCCCTAAACTGGCTTGCCTTTCTACTGAAATAATCCTATTTAAAACATTTCGTCACTCCCATCAATAGAAAACCGAGAGCACCTGCCTTAAATAGAAGGGAGAAGTGAAAACCAAATGCACACATTTTAAAATAGAAAATGCTTCTCCCTGTGCCTGTATCTGGTACCCAACCACTTCTCACCACCCCCACTGCTGCCACCCTGGGCCGGGCCACCAGCCTCCTCACCGCTCCCCCTCTTCCACATCTGCCCCTGACAATCTAGTCTCCCCCTGCAGCCAGAACCTCCATCAGATCACACCTCGCCTCTGCTGAGAGCCTCCCAGGAGCTTCAGGGTCCTCACCGTGTGCACGGGTCACTGTCAGGCAGACATCACTGGCTGCCCCTCTCTTTCACTCACTCTGTTCCAGCCCCATCAGCTTGCTCACTGTTCCTCAAACACACCAGCCACAGTCCCACCCCAGGGCCTTTGACTCCCCATTTCCTCTGTCTGGAGCCCTCTTCTCCCAGAAGTCCCCTTGGCTCCCTTCCTTACCTCCTCCAGGTCTTCACCTCAGCTCTCAGTGGTGTCTTCCTGACCACTGTCCTTCCACGTGGCCCACCTCCTTCCCCAGCCTTGCACACTGGTCCACACTTACTGCTCCAGGATGCCTCTTACTTCTCTATTTTGTTTCCTGTCTGTCTCCTGCTCTGCCCTCCATCTAGACTGAGATCTGTGAAGAGTAGAAATGAATCCATCCAGATGCGGCTGGATCCCCAGAGCCTGAAGCCCCAGTGCACACAGAGGACACTCAGTAAATGTCTGCTGACTGAATGAAGGCATGTGCCAAGAGCCTGCAGAAGAAGTCCCGTCCACAGGGAGCCAGGACGGCTCAGGCAACTTCTCAACCTGAGAGGAATGTCGCCGGACACCCTTGCCCCTGGGGACACTCACTCTTTGGCCTTGGTGGCTATCAGGAGGCGCAGCGGGCGGCGGGAGCAGAAGGACTGGTTGAGGATGGACTCCACCTCCGCAAAGGGCCGCAGGCACACCAGGGCCTCGTTGATGGAGTAGATCTTCCTCCCCACCTGCAGGCCAGCCATCTTGGCAGGGAGACATGCACACGGGTTACTGGCCCCTTCTGCTGCTCTCGAAGGAGCCTTGAATGCATTTAGGCAGCACAGAGCAGGCCCCAGGGACCAAGTGTGATCATAGTGAGCCCACCAGGGCAGCCCCATTCTCCTCTGTGGCTAACAGTTAACGGGCTGGGGAAACCTGTTCTGGCCAACAAGCTATGAAGGGAGGCCTGTAGGAGGCGCTAACAAGAAAGACGCTTTTCCCGAAGGAGAAGCTGCCATAATCGGCCCCTGCTTCCTGCCCTGCTGTGTGAGGACACGAGGCATCGGACTGGGTCAGCCACCTTGTGACCTCGAGAGCTTGTCCAGGACAGTCCAAGAGATGTTGACCCCGAACCAAGACCCAGAACCACCTCCCTCTAACCACTGAAGTCACTAGAAAAATGAAGCCCTGCGGCTCCAGCTATCGAGAGGCCAGCACATGGCTACGTGCAGCCAAGCACATTCCTAATCACTACCCGGAAGCAACCAGAGCACCTGGACAAGGTGGCAGGTGCCTCTCCCCCACCCACCTCCACACCCTCTGGGAACAGCTGAAAGGTGGAATCCCTGGCCTTTCTCCTCCAGGCCTTGTACCCATGTCAGAGCAACAAACTTGCCATATTCAAGCCACTGATCACTATTAGTTTTGTCTGTTATCAGAGCTGATTCAGACCCTCGGGTAGTTTCCCTGCACCTCCCCGACAGGGCCAGCAGAGGGAGCCAGTGGCACGTGCTGGGAGGGCACGCTGGAGCCAGGGGCGCTCTTCCAGCTCCCTAGAGACTGCAGACCAGATGGCCCTGGACTCAGTTTCCCCACAAGGGTGATGAGCAAGGAGGAACAACTGACATTCCCCTATTTTCTGAGCTGGCCTGCCTCGAGGAATGAGGAGAGATGCCCCACTTTCCCACCCACACAAAGCCCACCCTCTGAGCGGCCTCACCTCAGCCAGCGAGCCTCTCTGGACCGACTTGACCACCACAGCCTTGTTCTTCTCCTCGATGTCAAAGCCATAGTCTTCCTCCTGGGGCAGGATCTGAGGGCCCGAGGCAGGAGTGACAGGTGAGGCAGGGAGGGAGGCCTGGAGCCAGCCCCACCCTGGCCCCCACGGGACCGTGACCCTACTGGATCCTCATGCCCCAGAGGTATACAGGGTAGGGATGGGGGCTGAGGTGCAGTGGGATGAAGTAAAGCACAGACAGCACCCAAGATACAGTAGGTGCTCAATATGTATCTGTCAAGTGAAGACACCACCGGGCTTGGACCTCGGCCTGGGGCTGACCATTTATTAGCTGACTTTTCATTGCCTGTCACCCCTTCCTCCTCCCAAACTGAGGACAGAGCCTCCTCTTCTATGCACCACCATCTCCCCATCGCTGGCATACTGTAGGCGATCAATAACAATTAACAAATAAAATAAAGCCAAAGGTGTCCAGCCACCAAGAACTTGGGGGCAAGAAGGGAGTTTGGGGAGGAGCCTCCCTCCCCAGTGCAGGACGACAGAAGGCTGGGAGGGGCTGGGGGTGAGTGGTGGGGGGGATACAGAGAAATGCAATTATTTGTTCACGTAAGTATTTTGCTGAGCGGCTGCCTATTAGATGTGCCAGGTACTTGACTGGGCTCTGGAAACAGCACTGAACAAGACAGACGGTTTCTGCCCTTGGGCAGCTGAATGTCTAGTGGGGGAGAGAGACTACAAAGAAAGAAAGAAATACAGAATGTGATGCAGGGAGTGTCCGCAGTTTGAATTAAAATAAAGCACTTAAAGGGACAGAATGTGGCATGGCAGTGGGGCCAGAGGAGATGATATCTGAGCTGAGACCTGAATGAAGTGCGAACAGAAGTTTACAAAGAGAAAAGTGCTCCAGGCAGAGGGCATAGCATGTGCAAAGGCCCTGAGTCAGGTTCCAAGGTACTGGAGGATAAGAAGGAAGATCAGAATGGCTGGGATGGGTGGGGCAAGGCAGGGGCGAGCACACAGATGAAGCCAGAGAGGCAGGTAGACTCTTGCAGACCATGGTGAGAGGCTGGGTTTTACCCCAAGTGTCATGGGGAGCACTGGTGGGCTTTATAGAGGGAGAAGTGGGAATCAGAAACAGCAGCCCCCACTAGTACCACAGGAGAGAAGTTAACGGAGCCGTCTCCTTATTAGGCAGATTTTGGCCCCAACTTCGGCTGTGGTAAGAGACCTAACCTTCTGAGCCTCTCTCCTGACTGCCTGCTCTGGGCCAGGCCTGAAGATGGAGGTTGCTGCCAACCAGGAGGCAGAGAAACAGGATTTGGTGAGCGAGGCTGGTAAAATATCTGAACAGGCTGGTAAATCTTCTGTTAACTGCAAGGCTGTTTACAGCAACTAAACAAAGACAGGGTGGCAGCCCAGAGGACCCAAGCCTCTGGTATGCAGGAGGAGTCATTTCAGGAGGCCACCCTCTCCGCACAAGGCTAGGCTGGGAGTGGGGTGGACAAGATGAGAGGGAAAGGAAAAGAAAGGGAGGTCACTAAGCCCCATCTCATCTGTGAAGAGGGTAGTCTTGGCCAGGAAAGGGACCTGGCCTCTGGGCAGTGTTGCCAGCCACCTCTCAGAATCCTCCATCCTCTTGGGTGCTCAAAGCTGAGCCCAATTTCTCAAGCCGTAACCCGAAGGCAGCCCGGTTCCCAGGTTTGCAGGCAGGTCTGGGAAGGAAGGTGCCGTAGCTGAGCTCTGCTCCTACCAGCACGCGCTTGGCCAGGATGTTCTCCACCAGCTTGAAGTCATTGCGAAGCTGTTTGTTCTTGCTGCTGGTTCCCTCCATTTCCTCGTCTGCGTGGAAGCGGAAGTACTGGGACTCATCCTTGAACTCGCTCTTCTCCAGCACTGCAGACCCACAGACACACAGGCACGGGGTCAGGCCCACGTGGGGAGCTTTCAGCATCTGCCAACTGGCGGGCACTGGCCGGAACCAGCCCCTGGACAACTTTGGATTGGCCAGTAGAGTGTTTTATTAAACAGAGTCAGGTGTCAGCGCTAACACATCAGGATATGTCACATAAAAGTCTGGCTTTCGGACGTCTCTTGAAAAATCTGAATGTGCCCACCTGCTATAAAGGCATATTACAAAGTCATGGTAACCAAAACCGTGTGGAACTATAGCAGAAATAGATTAAAGAACCAGCGGAGGAGAACAGCAATCACATGAGAGGACACTGTGCTTATGGGAACTTAGTACATGATGGAGGATGAATGATCACGTGGAGGAGATTCCACGGGCGGTACAGGGGAAACTGACTCACTCACAGCAAAAAAACAAAACTGGATCCCTGCCTCACATCATATACAATAAACTCCTGTTGGGTTAAAGACCTAAATATGAACGGGAAAACTAAAGCTCACCAACAAAATGCAGGAGAATATCTCTGTCCTAGAACAGAAGAGGAGTTCATGCAACCAGACTCCACCCCCCGCAACAAAGAGCAACAGGATAAAATTAAGGACTTCCACTCAGTCAGGCCACAGGGAGGCCAAAGATGCAAAGCTAACTGTACTGTCTAAAACCAACAAGGAAGGAAAACCTAGAATAGACAGGAAACTCCAATAAATCAACCACAGAAAGCTGGGAAACTCATAGATAAATGGGCAAAGGATATGAACGGGTGATTAACAGATGGGAAAACCTAAGTGGGTGGCAAGTATGTGAAAAGGAGCCCAACCTCACTAATAACCAGGAACAGACCCTTTAGACGTCCCTGTGGGCCAAGAGGGGCCCACTCCCTCTTTTTATAAATAAAATTTGTTGGAACACAGCCACACCCATTTACTTATGTATTGTCTAGGGGCTGCTTTGGGGCCACAGTGACAGGGTTGAATCATTGCAAGAGACTGTATGGTCCACAAATGTCTTACTATCTGGGCCTTCACAGAAAAAGCCATTGGCCCTCTGTTCTAAGACAAGCCAGAAAAATGAATCAAAACAACCAGTAAGAACCAGTATGTGATACAGTCCCTGTGGATTACAATTTAACTAAGTACCCACCAGCACCACGCACACTGTGGATACAGGATTAGGTCCGTTTACGCCACAGACAAGGAAGGTCTGCTGCACCCATTTCACAGATGGGGAGACTAAAGCCCCGAGAGGCTAAATAAACTGCCCAAGGTCACAGAGCCCAGGCATCTCCTCTTCACCATACTCCCCAGGCTGGCCTGAGAGATGGGGACAGAGGTGACTTATATAAAGAGGGGGTATCAAAGCAGCTGTCTGAAGTCAGTGGGCCTGTGAAAGAAGAACAACCAGTTGCCTTAGCTTCGAGCCGTCCCCGCTGTCCCTGAAGACTGAGGCTGCCCACTGACTTTGGTGACTACACGAAAAGCATCAGAGGCCTTCCTTTCCTTCTCCTTCCTTTCCCGGGACAGCTAGCCTCCTCAGACCACCTCTATTACCTCCTTGGAGAGAACAGACACACAAATTGCTGCTTTCCCCAGAGCTGGGAGCCAGGCCCCGGGAGGCCGGCTGACTCCCCTCCACTGTAAACATCAGGCTAAAACGGTCTGGGAACGGGCGGGGGGAGCACGGTGTTGTGTCTCGACTGAAATGTCTGGGGAAACAGCTGGAATCCCGGAGTCCAGGAGCTCGGCCAGGTGAGGGCTGACCACTCCCAATGTCCACTCGAGGCCCCTGGCCAGCTGTTTAGCCTCCTGGAGCCTCAATCGCCTCACCTGTGGGGATGATGGCACCAACTCCTGGGCTGGCTGCGAGGACTCAGTGGTGCACCAAAGTGAGAGGGCTGGACCACCTCCCTGGAGACACCTCGGGGCCCATCAGCTCGGGTCAGATGCCAAAGGAGGCGCCGCAGGCCCCACCCCTGCCCTGCCCAGCCCGCACCCTAACCTGCATTTTGCAGCAGCCACAACCCTAGCATTTGGCCCTTTCCTATTTTAGCTTATTTCTGAGTTCGTGGCAGGGAACAAGGGGACCAGGGCCACGCCCTGCAGTCTCTCTCCCTGAGTGGCCCTGTGGGCACTGATGTGGCCCGGAGTGACCCCCTGCAGAACGTCCTTGGCCAGCAGCCTTCCCAAAATAGCAGCCAGGGTGGACCCCTAATTACTCTCCCCCACAAATGAGAGGTTCTGATTGGAAGGAGGGACGGAGCTGTGAGAGGGCCCCGCAAGGAGCAGAGCGGCTTTCGGGAATGAAGGCCTCTGATGGACGGGATCGACGAGGCTGCCCTGGCTGGGCCCGACCTGGCCCTCTCAGCTGGTGTGAGTCCCAGCCCTGCAGAGCCACGGGCACACTGAGCTCAGGTGGGGAGGGGACGGCAAGGCCTCCAGTGGAAAGAGGGGGAAACGGAGGCCGGGAGAGAGGCAATCCGTGAGGCAGTCCTGCTGACTACGAGGCAGGGGACACGCTGATGACCATTCATCTCATGGGCACATCTCTCTCTGGCTGAACGGACCGCAGGTCCAGCAGCTAGACCTGGGGCTGAAAACTGGGGCCCACGGGCCTGTTTTTCTAAATAAAGTTGTACTGCCTTGCAGCCCCGCCCATTTGTTCATGTGCCACCCGCAGCTGCTTTTAGGCTACAGGGGTACAGCTGAGCTGTACCTGCAAAGCCTGGAATACCTACTATCTGGCCTGCTGCAGTCTGCTGGCCTCCGAGCTAGAGCACAGAGCAGAAGCTGGGAGGTGGAAGGGCCAGAAGGCCTTTCCGAGTCCCACCCCTCCGCCACCACCATCTGGGTCCCAGCCACACAGTCCCTCCCCTGGACTACGGCCATCATCCCCTCACTGGCCCCCCTACTGCCGCCCTCACCCTCACCGCCAGAGGGGTCCCGTAAAAACCTCAGTCAGGCCAGTGCCTCCTCCGCTCAGAACCCTCCCAGGACTCCCGCCTCACGTGGGTAAAAGCCAGAGTCCTCCTCACATGCTCATAACAGCCTGGAAAAGGTACTTATCTCTCTGCTGTGTGATTCTCTATACACACACACACACACACACACACACATACACGGGGCCGTGGGCTCCGAGGGCAGGACCCACACCTGTCTTGTTCACCCTCTGTCCCCAGAGCCTGCACAGGGCCCGCAGGCAGAAGGCATCCTCTGGAAAACAGAATGGACAGAGGGAGGCGTGGAATCAGTCTCACGGGGACAGAGCAGCTCCAGAGGGTGAGGAAGGAGAGGAGCCTGTCCAGCTGGTCAGGTGGTCTCGCTGGGGAGGTGACAACTGAACAGAAACACGGAATCAGTGATGGGGGGGCAGTTGGCAGTGGGGAGGAGACACCCAGGTAAGGGAAACTGCAAGTGACCAGGCCCTGGGCAGTGTTCTAGACAGGAGAAAGGCTCCTTGGTGGAGTGAAAAGTCCACTTGTCCTACTAAAAATAGAATTACCCCATGATCCAGCAATCCCACTTCTGGGCACATATCCAGAGGGCACTCTAATTCAAAAAGATACATGCACCCCAATGCTCACAGCAGCACTGTATACAATGGCCGAGACATGGAAGCAACCTAAATGTCCATCAACAGATGGCTGGATAAAGAAGATGTGGTGCATATATATACAATGAAATACTACTCAGCCATTAAAAAATTAAATAGTGCCATTAGTAGCAACATGAATGGACCTGGAGACTGTCACTCTAAGTGAAGAAAGCCAGAAAGAGAAAGAAAAATACCGTATGATACCATTCATACATGGAATCTAAAAAAAGACACAAATGAACTTATTTACAAAAGAGAAACAGACTCACAGACATAGAAAACAAACTTATGGTTACCAGGGAGGAAGGGGGGTGGGAAGGGATAAATCTGGAGTTCAAGATTTGCAGATACTAACAACTATATATAAAATAGATTAAAAAAAAAAAACAAGTTTCTATTGTACAGCACAGGGAACTATATTTAATAGCTTGTAGTAACCTATAATGAAAAAGTATATGAAAAGGAATATATGAATGTATGACTGAAACATTATGCTATACACCAGAAATTGACACAACATTGTAAACTGACTAGAGTTCAATTAAAATTAAAAAAAAAGTCCACTTGTCCTGCTGAAAGGGGAGGAGACTTGGGACTCCGCTGGAGGCCACAAGGAAAGACCAAAGAGCTCAATGTTTGACCTATGGCCTGTGATGCCAGCCTGCCTGGGTTCAAATCCCAGCTCCTCCCTGTTGTGTGACCTTGAGAAAGTGTCCTAACTGTCTGGGCTTCTAGTCCTTACTTATAGATGGGGACGATATTAATACCAACATCAAAGGATCGTCACAAAGATTAAACTCATTCATTCATGGAGAGTTCTTAGAGGGAGGCCAGGCACAGAGGATAACTTCTGTTTTAATTTAAAATGCTGTCAGTGGAGCCATTTTCTCCCTTCCTCTCCCCACATTCCCGCCTCAGGACCATCTTGGGACCGTCCACCTCTCTGCCCCTCTTACACGCTTCTCCCTGTGGCAAGAGGAGCAACGTATCTGAGGGGCGAGGCCAGGAAAAGTGGCGCTGCCTGACCTCTGTCCCCACCGATCCCTCTCCACTCCTCCCCATGGAAGCTTGCGGGCCAGGCCTGTGCTGTCCAGCCTCACTGCCCACCCTGGGAGGACATGTCCCATCAGGGAGGAAGAGCTTATTTAGGAAGCCCATGGATTTGGCCTCAAATCCTGCCCATCATTTGCTCTCTCTGGGCCTCAGTTTCCCTTCCCTGTACAATGCACCAGGGACCAGGGTCCTGGCTAGCTCTTCTGTTCCAGGTCAGGCCCCACCCGTCCCGCCCCAGGAGGCTGGGCGGAGGGAAGGGCGAATTACCGTGGTGCATGAAGCCGTTGTTACACAGGCCCACGCCCAGCGCCACCGCCTCCTCCCGCGTCTGGCAGTCGCCCTGGAATGAAACAAGAAGGGGAGGGTGTTAGGTGGACAGGCACCTGAGGGACTGAACCAGGCCAGGGAAAAGCCCAGCACTGCCCCTAGAACGGAGGCTCCAAGAGGGCAGGGATGTGTGTCTGCTTTACTTACTGTGGTATCCCCCAACCATGTCTATGACTGCAATTAATAAACCCCAAACACAAAAAGTATTTAATTGTATGATAATTATTTAAATGTGATAAAGGCACTGCAATAAACACTACAAAGGAGAAATGGAGATTTTATGTGCAGATGCTGTTGGTTGTCCGGCAACATCCCCCCACCCCCAGCTGGCCTTAGAACTGAAACCTTCACTATTACAGACCGCAGTGCACCTATCTAGACAACCACAGATTCCAGCCTCCCTTACAGCTAGAGGTGGCCAGTGAGATCACTGATAGGGAGCTCTGGAAAGGGCTCTTTGTCCCTGACCCTTCCTTTCTCTTCCTCCTGTCTGGAACAAAGATGTGATGGCTGGAGCTCCTGCAGTCATCCTAGACCACAGTGTGACCTGGAGAACAGAAGCATGCTAAGGATGGTAGAGAAAAAAGAGAGAGCATGGTCCTCAAAGATATCACGAGGCTGTCCTAGCAGCTCTGTACTACCAACTTCCGGGCTTCTCTCATACTAAAGAAAAATAAACCCTAAATTCTTAATTTCTTTTTTTTTTTTTAATGGAGGTACTGGGGATTGAACCCAGGATTCTGTGCATGCTAAGCATGCACTCTACCACTGAGCTATACCCTCCCTGCTTAAACCCCTAATTTCTTTCAGCCTCTGTAGCTGGCTCTCTGATACTAGAAATCAAGTTCAATTCCTAACTGACCTAGCTCTAGCAGCAAGACATCTGGGGAAGCCAATCAGGGGATCCTAAAAAGTATCTTCCTCCCTGTAAAAGGGAAAAGCAACAGCACCCCTCCCTGCCTGGAAGAAAGTCATGTGAGGAAGTGATGCAGCGGCTGTGGGGCTATCTCATGACCACAGGGCAGACTCTGCTGAGGATGGAATGGAGGACAGAAGGGCCTTAATGTGCGGACAACGGACGTGTAGCACATTACCCATTCAGGCCACTGCTGACTTGGGTTTTCTGTCCTTGCAACTGAAAATACTCCTAAATGGTACCATTTAAACTAGGGGATCTGGCTCAAATCAGGGCTTCCTGGAGGAAGTGACATCCAACACGAAACTGAAGAATGAACAGGTGTGGCCAATGTGCTAGGTTCCTGCTGGGCCTGTCTTTGGGGCCAACTATCCCATGTGGAATGTTGCCTCAGTGGGACGGTCCCTCAAGGCTCACCACCCCCAACCCCCAGCCAGGTTTGGGACACATGACCTAGGGAAGGCCGTTGTGATGCTCCCTGCCCAGGGAACATGACCCTCTGACTGGAGGAACCCAAGGACGGGGAACAGCTGGTGCCAATTCTCACCAAGAGCACCGCCCTGAAGACGGTGCCCCTCGATGCCTGCTCCCGTGTTTCCTGGTGCATTTCTTTGAAAGACCCGGCTCTCGGGTCTCCCCCCAACTCTGGGGGCGCTCCACAGCCTCCCAGTAAGTCACCTTCTCTTTCTTTCTTTTTCTTTTTTCTTTCTTTCTTTCTTTCTTTCTTTCTTTCTTTCTCTTTCTTCCTTCCTTCCTTCCTTTCTTTCTTTCTTTCTTTCTTTCTTTCTTTCTTTCTTTTTCTTTCCTTCTTTCTTTTTCTTTCCTTCTTTCTTTCTTTCTTTCTTTCTTTCTTTCTTTCTTTCTTTCTTTCTTTCTCTCTTTCTTTCTTTCTTTCCCTCTTTCTTTCTTTCTTTTTCTTTCTTTCTTTTTTCTTTCCTTAAGTTAGACTGAATCTGTTTCTTGCAACCCAAATAATCTCAGTATAGCCAGGCAGAGTGTGTGAGTTAGGTGTGTGCATGGTGGCTGGTAGGGGTGATGACAGGCAAAGGAAACAGCACAATGGTCCAGGTCCAGAGGTGGACAGAGCTTGGAGCACAAAAGCAGCGTGGCTGTAAGGACAGGGTGAGCAAGAAGGTCAGTTCCATAAAGAACAGGCTTTCGATCTACTGTGTTCCCTGCTGAATCCTAAGTGCTCAGAACAGGGCCTGGCATACAGCAGGTGCTCAGTAAATGCCTGTTGGTTGAATAAAGGCGTTGTCAGCAGGAACTGACTCATGCAAGAGCTTGTAGGCAGGTCAATGAGCATCAGCTACATTCAGATGGCCACAGGGCCAGACAGCCGCTCATTAAACCACTGCCCAAGCAAGAAGCCATTCCAAGAGGCGCTGGCCCAACACAACCGGGCCAGAGGCCTCCACTGTCCGTGTATCCCTGCCTTAGCCCCCGGCCAGCAGCGGAGGGGCCAGGAGGGAATTCCTCAGCTAAAGAAGAAATGAGCTCAGAGGCTGCAGGACTCAGCCTGCCAAGCCTGGGGCTCAGACCCAGAGCAGAGAGCCTGGGGGAGCCACTGGCCTCAGTGTTTTACTGGTCTGGCTGCCCTGGGCTCACTCGAGGAAGACAAATCTCTCCGGTGGGACCCCAGGCCAGTGGCTGGAGGGCCAGGCATGCTCCGAGCCCAGCCAGGGAAGGCAGCCATCCTGTCGAGAAGCTGCTTCCAGAGCAGCAGCAGCCCCCAAGCTGTGAGGGGCCAGCAGCGGGGAGGCACAGCTGGGGCCCAGGAGGAGGGCAGGCCCAGCTCAGCAGCCTGGGGGGCCAGGCGGGCATCTGGAGCCCACCTGGCTTTCTGAGGCCCTCATAGTCTGGACTCCCAGCCTGTCTTCGCCTCTCTTCTCCCCAAAGGGCCCCGGGGGGACCCACAGGGAGGATCATAAAGTGAGGACCTGAGTGATTCTCTGGTGAAGAGTGAAATACACCAACCCCGGATGCGCCCACCACCTGAAAAGTAAGCCCCCACCCCACATCCCGCCAGCTGTGGGGAAACTGAAAGCCACCAAGTCCACATTTCTCCCCTCCAGGAAGAAGGCATGGGCCACACAGCCCTGTGCAGTCAACTCCACCACCACACCTCCCCCTCACCACCCATCTACCAGCCCCTCTCGCTGGGGGCTCCAGCCATGCCAGCCTCCTTGCTGCTCCTTCCACACACTACACACGGCCCCACCTCAGGGCCTTTGCACTCACTCCTTCCTCCCCCTGGAATGCCCTGTCCTGGCTTTTCAGCTCCTCAGAGTGGCCTTGCCCTAACTGTCCTGATGGTCAACCCAGGGACAATCACTCTTATTAACCCCATTTGACAGATGAAGAAACGGAGACACAGAGACTTGGCACTTGCCCAAGGCTTGTTACACCATGAGAATGGAATCCTTTCAGAGCTGGACCTTCCCCCACGTTACAAATAGGGAAACTGAGGTTCCAAGAGAGGAGGTTAGTTGCCCAGGGTTACAGCCAGGGCTCCCATCCTGTCCCTGTTTATCCTTTGTTTCCTCTGCTGGTGCCTTGAGCTGCCAGCCTGGCCCTTTGCCTGCTCCCACACCACTCCGCATGCTGAAAACCCTGCCACCGTCAGCATTGCCATCTACCGGACCGTGGGGTGAGTGTGGTGGGCACCTTGGGCACATTTCTGCAGAGCCAGCACAGGAGGCAGCAGATCTGACCTGTCTCAGCTCTCCTCTGCCCTAAGCCCCTGACCTCCTGCCCTCCTTTTGACGGCCACAGCCTGGGGCGTCCTGGAGCCCTGGCAGCAGAGACCAGAACTCACGGAGCAGAGAAGTGAAGAGAGCAGATTCTGGAGCTGGCTTCCCCAGGTTCGAACCCCTGCTCCGCCCAGCTGTGACCGGAGACAATTCCTTAACATCTCTGAGCTTCATTTCCTCATTTGTATTTTTTTATCCCCAGATTTGCCCTTGATTTTCCAAGGCCTCTGCCACCTCTCTGTGGTGCTCCCTGCTCAGACTCCACAGTACAGACTGTAGTTAATACAGAAGGCTACTATTACTATTACCACCGCCTACCAAGGCATCATGACAGCCCCGCCCACACACAGTCTTAGAGGAGCACCTCATTCCTGTGTGTCCTGAGGCAGGTGACATAACCTGGGCCTTAGTTTCCCCATTAATAAGCTGGGGGTAATAACTGTGTTTTCCTCAGGTTATTCTGCAGATTAAAAGAGAGAATGTACAGAGACGATCACAAGTGACCCAGTACCTAGCTTGTCAATCAAAGGACCAACACCCTGCTTCCCTGCCCTCAGAGATAAAAGAGCCCCGATTCATCTGAGTTACAAGTAGGAGGGAGTCCCTTCCCCAGCCTCAGGCAATGAATTCTGGGGAATTCTAAGCAACTCTCAGTAATCCCTGTTCTCTTCCACAGGGAGCGGTTTAGGGGTACATGTGGGACCCATCTGGCCATGAGACCTAAGGGGAAGATCACTGGGGAAGGGTGGGGACTGGGGGAAGTTTCCTCTACCAAGAAACAGAATGAAAAAGCTCTCTCCAACTGTCCCTGCTGCCTGCCTTTGGCTATAGGTCTACATAGGTGTGATGCCTGGAGCTGTGGCAGCCATCTTACAACTGTGAGGCAACTGTCAAGAAGATGACAGAAAAGAAAGCTGAAAAGAGCCTGGGTGGAAATGGCATCGATGAGCTCTATAGCCGTGAACTGTGGATGCCTAGTTATGTGAGCAAAAAACGTATAATTTACTTTACTGTGTAATTTAGTTTTCTTACTACATGAGAGAAAAATGTCTTTCCTGTATAAGTCAGGTTTCCTATTAGGTGCAGCCAAAAGCATTTCTAGCTGATCTAGTGGGTTTCAATCAACATTTTGTTTCAAGGAGCAGAATGACCTAGAAGTTAAAAATGAAGATGTGTTCAAAGCAAAATAATCCTCCTGAACTACACAATTACATGTTTTCTCCTTGACTTTCTGGCTAAGGTACAAGGTAAGGATGACTCTTGAAATCTAGGCTTGTTGTAACCAGTCTTCAAGGTCATATCCCCATCACCAACCTCTCCCCCACAGAGAGACCCACATGCACCCCATCCTCCCTGATTTCTCTGACCCAGAGCCTGATGACAGCTGTTTTTTGGTCAATCTCATGGAAGCCATCCTGTGTCAGCTCCAATTAGCTTCCCTATGTCCCCAGCCCAGGCCAAGCCACAGGAGGTCTGCCGAAGTGGACAGACACATTCTGTGGTCAGTGGCAAACTTCACTCCACCATCCTCCCCTCCACTTCTAGTTGCAACAGGATGCTGGGGTGTTGGGGGTATGTCCTTGGGACCACTGACAATGACTCAGGCTACTGTAGGGGGCCTTCAGCCACAACCACAGCCTCTCCGACTGCAGTGGCCACGAGCAGGCCCCCGCCATGCCCAGCACCAATCCCCAAAGAGAAATCAACAGAAGAGGTTGCTCTTGCTGGCACTTCTCCCTGACAGGAACTCCAGCGCGCAGACCTGAGCCTCTCCAGCTCAGCCAAGGACCTTGGAGTCGACTAGACTCCTGTTTCTCACCTCCCTCACCCCATCTATCCAACAGCAGGCTCTGTTAGGTCTACCTTCAAAAAATCCAAAATCTGACCACTCTTCCTGCTTTCCCCTCAGCCACCTCTCAGCTACTTGCCTGCAGTTCTGAAGTTGTCTCTGAGCTGGTCTCCCAGCTGCCAGCCTCATCCCCCTACAGCCCGAAGGACCTCATCCCACCAAAGGCAGGTGCCATCCCTTCTATGCTCAGAACCTGGCCATGACCCGAGTCCTCCCAAGAGCCCACAGGCCCCACGTGACTGGCTGCCCAACGGCTTCCTATCACTTGCCACCTGGCTCAGGCCACTCCAGCCACACTGGCCTCCTCCCTGCCCGCAGACACACCAAGCTCACCTGACTCAGAGCCTCCAAGTTGCTGTTGCCTCAGAGACATCCCCAGACGTCCCCCTGGCTCGCTCCCCATTTCCAGCCTCTATAAACAATCCCTGCTCAGCAAGACCTTCTCAGACCCCCTGTGGAAACTGGACCTCCCCAGCCACTTGAAAGGTCAACCCACTGGAGCTCGCGCATGCTCCAGCCCCACCGGCACTCTGGCACCGAGCACCAGCTAGCACATTCTGTATCTCACTTCTTTTCCTTGTTCGCTGGATGTCTGCCCTACCCTTCATCAGAGCCTAAGATCCATGAGGGCGGGAGCTGTACCTGTCTTGTTCACTGCTGCGTCCTCAGAACCTACAACACTGCCTGATACACAGCAGGTGTTCAAAGGGAAAAAGGGAGCCAACGAGCCCTCTCATCGACTTTCCCTACACTCTCTTCTACCCTCTCACTTTAAATATCTCACTTTAAATAAGCACCAGGGGGGCAACACCTGCACCTCCCCCCCCACCTCCTCCACCTCCACTGGGGAGTCCAGTGGGCACCCCAAAGGCAGCACCCTCGAACGCCCAAGGAGAACGCTTCATTTCCCCACGCACACCAGTGTTTCCTCCCCCGTCTTCCCATCGCTGTGAACAGCACTTCCAGCCACCCACTGTACCAAAACCCCAGGACACAGCCTTGATTCCCGCCCCACCCCTCAGCGATGTGTCCTGTGTGTTCCATCTCCAAATATTTCCCAGATCCACTGACTTCTTGCCAGCTCAGTAACCCATTCCACTCCCAGCTCATGCCTGGGATTCGCCACTTAAGGCAAAGTCCACATCGTGCTTTGAAACCAGCAGGCAGACAATGGTACCCACAGAGCTCGGGGAACACGAGGCCACAGAAGGGTCCGAGGTGGGGAGCAGCAGCGTTTCAGAGAGCCCTGCACCCGGCATGTCTGGGTTCTGAACAAAGAACCTAAATCACGAAAGAAAACGCCAGGTGTCGCCCCTCACTTGTCACAGCGCACACTCAGAAGGTGGGACCCCAAGCAGATCACCTCTCACCCTCCCCCAGATGTTTGTTTCCTGGTCTTACTGTTTCTGCACCCCCAAAGCCCTCCGCAATTTCTTCAGCCTTCCTTACTGCACATAATTCTGAGGCACCTTGAATCCTTTGTGAAGGAGATGAGGAATTATTATAATAATAGTTCCATTTACTGAGCAATTACTCAGTGCCAGGAACCATTCTAAGCACTTTAGATGATTAACTCATTGAATCCTCAAAATAATCTAAAGGGGAAGTTACTGTTTTTAGCTTCATTTTACTGGTGTAGAAACTGAGGCACAGAGAGGTTAAGCAGCTTGTCCAAGCTCACTCAGCTAGGAAGTGGTGGTGCTGAGATTCGAACCCAGGTCTGCCGGGCTATGAACAAAGCACATGCTCTGGGCCAGTTTCAGGGGATCCCAAGGAAAGATGTACAGTACAATGGGAGGTGTGCGTAGCACAACGGTTAGCAGCTCTGCACTTCCCAGCCGTGCAAATCTGAATCCAAATCCAGATCATTTCAAGACCTCCCACACCTTAGGGCCCCACATCATAGCACACATATTAAAATGCAGCCACATCTTATGTTGGTTTTTGGCTTAAAATTCTTTTTTTCAAGGATTTTTCTGAACTTGCTTTGGAAGTTATTTGGCACCAAGAAGCATTTCCTTTACATTGCTTGGCCACGAATTCTAGACAATCACCAGAAACTTATTTGACATGAGAAAATCCAGGCAGTAAATTGTTTTTGAGTGGAATGAAGTTTTTATGAATGCTAAACTTAATATAATGAGGCTGCCATAGAGCTGCACTCTGTAAATGTTTTAAGTATTTATCCACTTGGTTTCACAGGTGTCGCCTTGTCTTTGAAGCCAATACCTTTTTCTTACAGACTACAAAGGAACGTTCTTGCAGGCTCCCGGAAAAGTTTGTGGAACTGAGGCACAAGTGGGTAAGATGGGCCCATCTGAGTCCCAGCTTTGCTGCTGCAAGGCTGTGTGCCCTTGGACCAGGCACTTGGCCTGGCCTCTCTGGACCCCCATTCCCATCTGTAAATGGGTTGAAGGACTCAGTGAGATAATGCACAAAGCCCAGGTAGGGCTGGGCCCAGAGTTAGCACCTCTGAACAGAGCCATAAAGGACAAGAGGCAGACAGATATGAGAGTCCACAACACTTCAATGGAACAATCACCTTTGGGAAGTTGCAGCAAAATTGACACATAGATTTTCTAAGACTGCCCAGGCCCTGCTCACCAGGAACCTAGGTGAAGGGAATAACCTGGCAAACTCCACATGGAGGCTCCAGTTTGGTGCAAGGATGAGACCAGCTTGTCCCAGTTTATCCAAGACCATCCCGGTTTTAAAAACTGAAAGTCTCAAAGTGGCAGAAACCCAAGGGTCCCTTGACTGATGGATAAATAAAATGTGCTCTATCCACACAATATTATTCAGCCTTTAAGAGGAAGGAAATTCTGACACAGGCTGCGACATGGATGAGCCATGAAGACATGATGCTGAGCGAAATAAGCCAGACACAGAAGCACACATGCTGTATGAGGCCACGTGCACAGGGGACCTAGAGCAGTCAGATTCATAGAGAGAGAGTGGAAGGGTGGTTGCCAGGGGCCAGAGGTGGGGGGTGGGGAGATGGGAAGTTACTGTTCAATGGGGACAGAGTTTCAGTTCTGCAAGATGGAAAGAGCTCTGGAAGTGGACAGTGGTGACGGCTGTGTGATATCAAGAATGGACTTAAGGCTACTGAACCGTACACTTAAAAATGGTTAAGATGTATATGTTACACTATGTATATTTTACCACAACTAAAAAATAATTTTAAAAAATTGTTTAAACCTCAAAGGCCCGCATGCTGGTTAGCCCCTCAGTCCTGGGCAGAGGCGGATGGCTGGTCGCACGGGACCCGAGGGATTTCTCACCTGAGCCAACAGCCAGTCCACCAGCTTGCTCCCAGGCAGCACCGACTTGTACGTCTTCAGGTGGTAATCGCGGTCCCTGGGGAGAGGAAGCACGCCCTGAGCAGACCGGAGAGAAAAGAGGCGGAAACATCCCAATTTCCCTGCTCAGAATGCTCCAAATTTCTAGGCTCCCCAGCCATGGGTCCGAGGCAGGGGGCGGGGAGAGCCCCAGGCAGGGAGCCCCACTCCTCATTCACAGTGTCACCTCGGGCAGGACCTGACTCTCACCAACATCATGTGGGGACAGGAGCAGGGGGCTCTCAGGCTCTGGAAACTCTCCTGCTGGGGCCCTCAAGCAGGGCCGGCTCTGCCCCGCACGGAACACTGGGCTGTGTTTGGAGACATGTTTGGCTGTCATGACCGGATGTTGAGGGGCCGGAGGTACCACCACCAGCATCTAGCAGGGTGCTGCTAAACACTCCAAACTTTCCAGAACAGCCCCCAAACAAAGAATTATCCAGCCCCAAATGTCAAGAACGCCAAGCCTGCGGAAACCCGATTTAGTCTGTGTGGTGAGAAAAACTCCCAGTTCTTTCCTTTTTGTTTTGTTGTAGACATTCGTGTGTTTAAAGGTAACAAATCTATACTGACGTGGAAAGCCCTCTCCGTGGGCTGGTGCGGGCATTCGGGGCCAGGCAGGCAGCAGGGGTCTGTGACGGCCCTGCTTCTTTGCCAAGGTACACGCTCTGACCTGTAGGAGCATCTAATTCCCGCCCAGGCTTGGTGCGGAGGGCTGTGCAGACCTTGTGGCCAAACTGCAACAATTTCTCAGCCTCTGAAGCTGACAAAAACGAGTTTATGCAGCCAGCCCCCCGCAGGGCTGATAAAGGCCAACTGGGGTGTTCTCAGGCTTTCAGGAACTGGGGAGCCCAGCACATCACGTGTGCGGTAAGTGGGGGCCGGCTGCTGGCCTGGCCACTTCCTCCTCTGGGGGCTGATGGAGGGGCCTCTTCTGCAGGGACCAAGGCTGGATGAGGCGGCCCCGCCTGTCTTCTGGGCTTGCACAAAGGCAGCAGGGGAGGAGCCAAGGAGGCAGGTCTGGAGATGAAAGGGGCACCCTGGGCACCAAGGAGGCCAGCGAATGCAGGGAAAAGACCCTTCCTCTTGGCTCCTGGGATGTGGTAAGGGCTGTCAGGACAGGAGGCAGAGGCATCTGCAGCTGGTAAGGATCAGATCACCCTCCCTGTTCCTTCGTCCACAACCATAAGCTTCAATGGGAAAGTGAACCACCAACCACCAGCATCAACACAGCCCTCACTACGTGCCAGGCGCCATTCAAATTTAATCCTCATGACCACCCAAGAGGGGTGAGCTATTCTTAGGCTCATTTCACAGATGCAGAAAACAGAGGCAGAAAGCATTAATTCCTTTTCAATGATCACTCAACAAACATCTAGTGAGTTCGCCGATACTTGGCTTTTTTTCAATCAACGTTAAATCAGACTTAAGATCACATTTTTCAGTCCCAAGAGTTTGAAAGCCACATGTGAGTAGTGGCTACTCTACTGGATGGCACAGGGACAGAGCATTTCTATCAGTGCAGGAAGTTCCAAAGGACAGCACCGCTCTGGGTGCTGCCAAGGGTCTGGGGACACAGCAGTGAGCAAAATCCCCGCCTTGGGTGAGTGTACAATTCAGTGGGGAAGACAGATGGTACACAGACAAAGAAATAAACATACAGTGTGTCAGTCACTGACAAGGTTCAAGAAGAAAATCCAAGTGAAATAAAGAGGGTAGTGTGTTCCAGATGGTGATATTTTAAAAAGGTGACCAGGGAAGGCCCCTCTGATTTGGAGACATTTGGAGGAAGTAAGGGAGCAAATACGCATATATATGGGGGAAGAATATCCCAGGCAGCAGAACAGCAAGTGCAAAGGCCCTGAGGTAGATCCTATTATTATTCTCATTCCAAAGAAGACAAAGTTGAGGCATCAGCACCAACTTGGTTAAGTAACTGCCCAAGATCACATAGCTGGTAACTAACGAGCAGGCTGAGATCCAAACTCAGCCAGTCTGGCTCCAAAACTAACACCCTTCACCACCATACTGCACTGTTTCCCACAAATTAACTCACTTGACCCTAATGACAAACCTATAGGGTAGGTGCGGTTATTAGCCCCATTTGATAGAGAAGGAGACTGAGGCTCAGAGAGGTTAAGTTACTGGCCCAAGGCCACACAGCTGAGAAGAGGCAGAGGTGAAACTGGAGCTTGGAGGGAGTGACTTACTTGATCACGGGAGTGTAGAGGCTGTGAAGACGGCAGTAAAGCCTCACACCCTGAAAGAGAAAAAGAGGGAGTCTAGGATCTGACCACACCCTTCAGGGGCCTCCATATCCAGGCCGCTGGGAGAGATGGCTCCCAGGACAGAGGAAGAGGGTGAAGGAAGGAGAGGGGACCAATGCAGGCAGTGGAGGTGGGGCTGTGGGGGCGGGGCCGTGGGGCAGGGTCGTGGTGGCAGGGCGGGGTCCTACCTTGGACATGATGTCCTCCAGCTCACTCCGGGCCTTGTAGGTGCCGTCATCATAGCGGAAGCGGTACATCACCTGCTCGTTCTTGAACTGGTGCTTGTCAGAGACTAGAGGGACCCAGGGCCAGTGAGGCTGGGCACACCCCCCTCGGCCCTCCTGACCCACGCCCACCATCGTCACCCAACCTTTGGCCAGGCTCTGTGTCTAGCACAACTGTACTGAACCCCCTCCCCAAATTCCAATGCAGAAACTAGGGCCTCCTGCTAAGTGTGGGGCCCAGCTGAGACCTGTGGCTTGGAGTAGGGGCATCTGCCAGTCTTGCAACAGGCCCAGAAATGCCTCGCTCCAGCCTGAGCTGGGACCCATCTGCCCAGCCTCTCCCTGGACCTAGATCATGAAGGCACTGGGGTCTGAGACCATGCCGTCAAGACTTAAAGAACCATCTCTACACAACGGCCCTGAGTCGCCCCTGGTGCTTCTCTCTCTCACTCTCTGCTTTGGATCCATTAGCAAACCTGTAGGCTCTTCCTTCAGAACATTAAGAATCAGACTCTATACTCCCACCCTGGTCCAAGCTACCCTCATCTCCCACCTGGGCTATCACAGCTGTCTCCCTGCTGGACGCCCACTGTCGCCTGGGCACAACAGTCCACTCCACACAGTGGCCAAAAGGATCCTGCTAAAATCTAAGTCCAAGCAGGACTAAGTCAAACACAGCACTGGTTTTCTACTGCACTCAGAGTAAAAGCCACAGACCCTACAATTCCCTATAAGGTCCTGAACCTCATCTCCTGAAGACTCCCAACTGGCCCGTGCCCTCTGACCTCCTAACACTAGCTGTTCCCTGAACAAACTGCTTACACTCCTGTCCTGGGGACTTCGCACTGGCTGTTCCCTCTGCCTGGAACCCCAATGCCTACCTGGCTCCCTCCCTCCCCCAGGACTTGGTTCCACATCACCTTCTCACCTTCCCAACTCCCCCACTCAAAACCGAACACCCGCCCTGCTTTCTCTCCCTCCCAGCACTTACCGCCACCTGAATACGTATATTTTACTCATCCTGTTTGTTACCTTCCCCCTCTAACTAGAACGTCAGCCCCATGAGGACCAGAGTTTCCATCTGTCCTGTTCACTGCTATGAACACATGAAAAGCACTCAGTAAGTATCTGTTGAATGGCTAAAACTTAAGTGGTTCTTGCCTTTTTTTGAAAGGACAGATAGAAAGTTCTATTCCCCTGCCCCTAACTTTTCGAGGTGGCCCTGCTTTGCTGGTGCCCTAGGTGAGAGCTGGGCCTCCCAGCCCCGAGAGCAGTTTCATAAGGGCAGCCACGCTTCTGGGACCACACTGTGCCCAGGGAACAGGCAGCTGCATAGAAGTGTAGATACAGCCTCTGAGTCAGTGGAAGCACAGTGCTGTAGAGGTTTGACCTGGTCCTACCCCCTGGTTTCCAGCCCCCACTCACCATGGTGGATAATACCGTTCTCCAACAAGGCCTGGCCCAGGTTCACGCCTTCTTCTGTCTTGCTAATTTCGCCAATTTCCAGGAGCCAGGCAACAAACTCACTGCCAGGAACAGAAGATGTGGTTGAGAGGACCGCCCCAGTCCTGGGACCACAGGGACCAGCACTAAACTGGCCTGACCACCCCACCACCACCACCACCACCACTCCCAGGAATGATAGTCAGAACTGGGAAGCAGACTTAGGACCCTACAGGCCTGGGGGTCATGCTAAGGCCTGATGCTTTTCCCCCCTGACAAATGGCAGAGAGGTGGGTGTGAGCAGACTCTGGGCCCCACCTCAGGCTCACTGGATGGGTGAATGGGTGGATGGATGGATGAATGGGAGGGAAAGAGAACAGACACATGAGTGGATAAATGAATGAAGAGTGAGTAGATGACAGATGATCTGACAGATAAATGACTAAGTGGCTGGACAGACTTGTAGGGTAGGTGGGTGGAGGAAGAATGGACGGGTGAATGATAAGCAGAGGGATAACTGAGGAGATGGTGGGGGGAATGGATGATGGATGACTGGTCAGCTGGATAGATGGAGGGACAGAAGGAATGAAGAAGCAAACCAGCCAGTAGAAATAAGGACCCAGAAAGCTGACTGTGGAAAGTCAGAAGAGCTAATGGTGATCAAATCATGTCATTCTCCCACTGAAAACCCTCCAGTGGGCTTCCTGGTTACTCTCGGAAAAAAATCCAAACCTGCCCACATGATGACAAGGCCG
The DNA here is from genome assembly GCF_048773025.1 of Camelus bactrianus. Taxonomy (NCBI): domain Eukaryota; kingdom Metazoa; phylum Chordata; class Mammalia; order Artiodactyla; family Camelidae; genus Camelus; species Camelus bactrianus. Next base: position 22,347,895 of record NC_133557.1, read on the forward strand.
TGTACGAGCTGCCCCCTCCCCATCTCCAATACCTTTCATTTATTTTGCTTTAGCCACACACACCCACTGTTTTCCCTTCTTTAAAAAATGCCAGACTCTTGCCTGCCTTGGGGCCTTTGCACTTGCTGTTCCCTCTGCCTAAAAACACCCCTCCCCAGCTCTTCACAAAGCATTTCTCTTTCATATCTTTACATCTCAGTTCAAAGGTCACCTCCTCAGAGAAGCCTTCCCTGACCATCTCATCAAAAGCCCCTTCCCTGCCCCCATACAATCCATCACATCTTTTGGTTTTACTTCCTTTTTAGTACTTATCACTGGAGTTGACCTATTTACAGATTTATTTTTGTTTATCAGTCATCTGCCCAAACCAGAATGTCATCTCCATGCTGATAGGGATTTTTGTCTAATTCACAGCTCTACGCCCCCTGCATCTGGTAGAGGCTACAAAGCACAGTGGGGCTCAATAACTATTTTTTTGAACAAATGAAGGAATGAACCATCAAACAAGAAGGACCATGTTGGGGCGAGGAGGAAGGTCTCACTCAGAAAGAAATGCTCACAAGCCCAGAAAAAATCAGGCAAATCAAATCCAACGTGACTACCCAGTGGGGCAGAGGCTCAGCCAGACCCCAGGTCCTGGCTCTTGGATTTGCATTCGGGCTCGGTGCAGAGCTCAACCCACGGAAAAGTCAGCAGGAAAGGGGTGAGCCGGGAACGCGGGGCAATCTGTACTCAGTGAAGGCAGGTGGCAGCTGGCCAGAGCGCGGGGCTCTCCTGCTTATCGAAACCAGCTGTCCCGCCTCCAATTACAGGGCCAGAGAGGGGCAGGGCTATTTTTAGCTTTCCAGTGTTTGGCTGAGCAAAGACCTGCCTTGTGTGTAGGTAGTGGTGTGTGCTGAAGCATTCAGAGGGCCCGGGTGCGGGCCCAGGAGGTGTAGAAGAAACAGATCTATTTCGTGGAGCGGGAGCCCCGAGTGGGGAAGGGATTGTTTTGGGTCCTGTCCACCCCCGCTCTATTCTCAAGGTCCCAAAAAACAGGCAGAAAGAAAACTGCCAGCAGCTGAGGGAGGTGAACAGATGTGGAGTGCCCACTCTCGGAAGCTGACACTCAGCCTCCGGCTGCCCACCAGCTGTCCCATGGGGGCCACCTCTGGCACTGACTGGCGGCCCTACGGCCAGGCTGCGGGGTACAGGAAGTTCCCCACAGCAGCTGCTAGAGCAGAGAAAGGCAGTCCAGAGGACAGCAACTGTGACCTGTTTCTGCCCTGAGCTGAGTCTTACATCGTTTTGAGGAACAAGGAAGGTTCACAGCCTGCTGGGCAAATTTGGGCAAGCCTCTGTCCCTCTCTGGGCCTCGAGATCCACCTGACAAGTGGTTCATTCAGGGGCCTTCTGAATTTAATGGGTAACCTTCTAATCACATTGAGTCTTGAGTTGGGATCTAGCGTACAAAACCATACAAAATTCACTCTAACACATGAACCTTAAACTCTCGTGAATGAGTAAAAGGGGCCACATGGAAACTCTACTGAACCAGCCAGAACTTCTGAAGACGGCAGCCAGTCAGTGCGGCCAACTGTGGCCACATGGGAAAACTAAAGCATCTTACAACTTTTCGAGAGAAGCCGGAAATCCAGCACTTCCTGTGAAATCTCCCAACTTTTAAATGTTAATATTGAATCCAATATTTTCTGAAAGCACCATGTGGCTCACAGAAAACACATCTGCAAACTGCACTAGGTCAGCAGGACACCGTCTGCCACCAGTGGGGTGCAAGGAAGGGTGTTGTAGGCAGAGGGATCAGCATACAAAAGGGCCCTGAGTGAGAAGTAAGGTTAGGAAACCAGCAATCTGCCAGCTACTGGGGGCTGGGGGACAAAGAACAGCAAGATCCAGTCTTCCAGAAAGATGTAACTTGGAGCAGTGTGAGGTACACTGGGGACAAACGGAACAGGTCAGCCTGTTCTGGCGAGGAGCCTGAAATTCAGGGGATGGGGGACTACTTGAAATCATGTGTCGGTCTTCATCCCTCTTCCTTCCTGCTCCCAGTATCACTCACCCAGTTAACATGCATTTCACCTACTGTGTGTCAAGTCCCAGGCTGGGCACAGGGGATACACAGGTCTTTGCATTCTTCCAAGATAAGCCCCCAAGCTGAGACCTAATGTCCACTCACCCCTAGTACAAGAATCCCATTTTTCTTGCCTGTCTCTTCCATGGCCTTGAGCTCCACAAGGAAAGAAACCTGGGGTTTCACATTCATCTCTGAGACTGCACTGCCTGAGATGCTTCTGGGAGACGTCTGTGGCCACGTCTGGCAAATCATTATTCATCAGCTATTTCGCGCTAATATCCTGCACTTGTGCCCACAGGTGGACGACCCAGTGAGGCCTCTTCCACCTGGGCGCTCCCGTTCTGGTAGACTGCAATTAATGAACGACATCTAACTCTGACAAGAGTGAAACCAAAGGGCTTCTCCTTCCAGGAAGCCTTCCCTGACTGCCCTGCCAGATAGAACATCACAATTTGTCCCCTGAGTTCTTAAAAGCTCTAACAGTGCCCTCATTCAGGGCCTGGGTAATGAGTTCATCCTCACCTCAGTCTTGTGCATAAGCTCTTTCCACAGATTCCCAGAGCACCTGGAATAAAATCTGAACCCCCTCACCCCTTACCTGCCTGACAACCTCTTTGGCCACTCCCTCCCTCCAGCGATGCTGGCCTCCTTGCTGTTCCTCAATGACTTACTCAAGGCTCATCCCAGCCTTTGGGCTTTCGCACATGCGGTTCCCTCTGCCAGGAACACTGTTCCCCCAGATCTTCTCATGGTTGGCTCTTGCTTGTCATCTAGATCTTGGTTAAAATGTCGCCTCCCCAAAGAGGCCCTTCCTGATCACCCTGGCTGAAAGAGAGCCCCTTTTCCTCACAGCCTGACATCAACCCACTTTCTTTCTGCATTCATCACCTAGCTAAAATTCCCTTCCTGATTTGTATTTATCTCCTTGTCTGTTTTCTGATTCCCCTGCTGGACGGTTACCTCCATAAGGGCAGAGATTTCCTCTGTCCTGTTCACTGCTGGCACACAGTAACACTGAACGAATGGGATGGATGAGTGAATCAGTTTTGTCTCCCCCAACTAATCTGAGGATCCCAGAGGGTAAACGCCATCTTCCTCCCATGATTCCTGCACAAAAATACAGATTTTATTCCTTGTTTCTTCTTCATGTGGCATCGATGAGTTTGTCTCCGACAACGGCAGAAACAGGCCGCTCCTCAACCCCAACACACATTTCCCTTACTCTTGCCCACGATGTGCTGAGCATGTCACAGGCATTTTCTTGCTGTATCCTCTGACAATCCGGCAAGGCACGTTTTATTATCTCTCGTTAACTGATCATTTACTGAGGCTCAGAGAGGTTAAGAAACTTGCCCAAAGTCACAGAGCTAGAACATGGGGGAATCAAAACTCGACTCCAAGTCTGACTCAAAGCCCAACCCTTGACGGTTATAAAAATAAATTAGACAATTTTGGGGTTCATGGAGTCCCCATCTAGTTGTAGAGACAGGTAACTATCAAGGGAAGATTAAATGTGAACAGAAATGAAAATGGATAAACACAGCAGAGTGAGGTGGGAGAGAATCCTGGGTTCAAATCCCAGCCCCCAACTTGTGGCTGTGTGACCCTGTGCAGGACCTTCTCCCCTCTGTGCCTCACTGTCCTCGCCCTTAAAATAGGAATAATGGCAGTGAACTGCCTCAAGTGTCCCCTGAGGGTTAAAAGGCATGACCACAGGGCAGCACCTGGAGCAGAGGAAGGTTCGATAACCGTGTGCCTATGATTGCTGGTTCCTTCCACCCGAGGGGACCAGAGCTGCTCCTGGAGGAAGAGAAGCCGGGCCCGGGCCTGAGAGGAGGGCCCCAAGCCCCCCGGGGCTGGGTGCAGACCAAAAGCCTTGCGGGGAGGAGTTCTATTAGCTTGTTCTCCTGGAGGAAGTCTGGTCCTTAAAAGCCCTGTGATTACAAAACAAGCTTCAATCCTGGCCCCGCTTCAAATGGGCAATAAAAGAAATCTCCCCTAATCCTTCCTGAGGAGACGGAACACTCTGCTGAAGCTCTAATCACAGACAGGTTATCCCATCCGGCTGGACTAAGCTCTCTGAAGGGTTTGGCAAGAGAGGGGGCGGTCCTCTGACCCTGGGGGACCGGAAGCAAACCCCTCCTGCGAGAAAAACCTCCTTTCTGCCCAGGGATTAGGGATTAGCTGATGGACTCCAGCCAGGCTGCCCCTTCCCTTCCCTACATCCGGCAGACCTGGGGCCCACACTCCCTTCTCCACAGACCCTCCGGGGAAACGTGGAGCTGGGGTCACTGATTCTGAGGGCAAAAGGGCAGCCTGACTCCAAGGCATCCCAGACACGCCGCAGGGTCCCAACTACCCCCCAGACTCCCTGCCTGGCCTCACCAACCATAAGCCTCAGACTATCACCACTTAGCTCGCCCCCCGGCTCCACACTCAGTCTCTAACCCCTATCCAACACCTGTTGGATACACAAACGTCTGCTGGACATCTCAACCTCAACGCGTCCGAACCGAAGTTCCAGCTTCCCTGCATCCCGGCACCTTCCGCACCCGGTTCCCGCAGCGCCGCCCTGGCCAGCGCCCTTCCGCCTCTCTGCGCGCGCCTCCCAGACTCCTTTGCTCAGGCTCCTCCTCTAAGAGGCGGTCCCGCCTCGTCTCTCTCTACCCCTCCCCTTGCAGATTTCATGCAGTCTCCTGGCTTTGAAGACCATCTAAATGCCCACATCTCCTGCATTTAGGTCTCCAACCCGGACTTTCTCCCCGAAGTCACGATGTCATATCCATCTAACAACTCCCCTCCATCCCGGGGGACTGTCTTAACATAACTGTCCAAGTGGAACCTCTAGGCGCTAATTGCGCCGCCTGAAACCTCCTTCCGTCTCCTTCCCTTTCTCAGCAAGCAGCAGCTCCACCTTCCAGGAGCTCACAGTCCCTAATTCCCTCTTTCCCCACCCCATCAGCAAGTGCTGTCACCTTCAAAATGATCCAGGGTGCAACCACATGCCCCTACCTCCACGGTGACTACCCTAGTCCACATCACCTCTCACCTGTGTCTATGGCAATATAATAATTACAGTGGCTTTTATCCGAGGCCCCTTCAAAAGCTTTTGGGAAGTGGGTGGGGTACAAGTTAATAAATTTCAAAGTCCCAGCCTCACAGGCAAGCTTCTCTCCCAAACAAGCTTCGTGAGGTCAGGAGCCCCAAGTGTTGTTCTTCCCACCCCGAGTGTCAAATACCATCTCTAGCACACAGTAGGGCCTGGAAATAACTTGATGGTTTTACAGGGATTGCATTTCTTCTGCTTCTCTCAGTCCCCAGCCCCCTCCCCTAGGTGAATGACATTTAAAGGTGGGTTTAGGATTCAATCCTATCCTACCTATGTTCTCACCCTTTGATCCTCAATTATAAAACGGGGACAGGGGAGGGGGAAGGGTATAGCTCAGTGGTTGAGTACATGCTTAGTATGCATGAGGTCCTGGGTTCAATCCTTGGTGCCTCCATTAAAAAAAAAATTAAATAAATGAAACTCAATTACCTCCCCTTAGTAAAGAAAAACATGGGGATGGGGGTAATAATGTTTTATTATTAGGAAATAATGTATTTCCCAGAGAAATTGGAGGCCCTAAGAACTGAAGGGAGGCCTCAGCCAAGCCAAAAACACCTTGATCTCAGACTTATAGCCTCCAGAACTGTGAGAAAATAAATTTCTGTTGTTTCAGCTGCCCTGTCTGTGATACTTTACTATGGCATCTGAACAGACTGATTCAAGGGCCTACATTTGCTCCTCCAGCCCTTCCAAAACCTCTGAAATCAACTCCTTGTGTTAAGTACCTCCCTGCTTGAGATACCTATAGGGGCTTCTTTCCTTGAGTGTTAGAGCAGTGTTTCTCAATCCATGGGGGACAATCCATTCATGGTTTGTGAAATCAATTTCATGGGTCGTGCTCAGCATTATTTTTGAAGTGAATGAAGAAATGAGTAGAATAGAACAGAACAGAATAGAAACAGAACAGATATTTTTAGAGAGCATGAAGCACAGTAAGTTTTGTGAAACTTTGGCTTCAATCATATATTACATGGAAGTGTGTATCAGGTCACAATATGAAACTTAGATTTTGCAGTGAGTTGTGGTCAAAAACATTTGAAAGACCTGACATGGCGACCCCACTACCCTTGACCTCCAAGGGCTGTTCTTTGGGATTCAGGGTGCTTTAGTGGCTCTGCCCAGGAGGGCTCCTGGGGGAAGGAGCAGAGCTGGGAAAGCCAGGTGGGTGCAAACGGTCTGCCCATCTCCAGCCTCCAGGGACCCAGTGGAGGCCAGGGTGAGGCCACTCACTTGCCGAGGAAGCACTTGGGGATGGTGCTCAGCTTTCTCCGCCGGTCCTTGATCAGGTTCACCTTCTTGTTCATCATCATGTGGTAAAGCTTCTCCCCCTTCTCCGCGATCATGACGTAGGCGTCCCGCTCCATGCCCAGCTTCAGGCCTACGGAGGGGGCATGGTCAACACCAGCACTGGGGTGCAGAGGAGGTGGGCCTGTGGCTCCTGAAACCCTGTCCCCAGCTGCCCCCAACTACTGCCACAGCCAGCAGTCATCCATGGGGCACTCACTGCCTGTAGTTCAGTTCCAGGCACCTGCCAATGACTCTGTACAAGAACCTTGTAGGAAAGGGTGACTAAGTGCCCCCATTTTACAGATGGCAAAGCTGAGGCCCAGGGTAATAAGCAGTCTACCCTTCAACCTGAGGATGGGTTTCCAAATTCAGAAGTTATCAGAAAGTCTTACTGAGATCTTCCTTCTGGGCCAGGGATGGAAATTTGCTTGTTTCTCTAGACAATAACACAGTATTGATCCTAATCACTGTCCCATATTTTCTACTTGGTCCCTGTCCAATCCTGACAATAACAGCAATGACAAATAATAATAGCAAATGCTTTTACAGCACCTACTCTATGCCACTTAATCCTCATAAGAAACCTACAAGTTCCATTATCCCCATTTTACAGGTGAAGAAACTGAGGCCCAGAGAAATTAAGTTCTCTGTCCAAGGTTGTCCATCTAGAAGTGGTAGAACCAGGATTCAGACCCTCAAGTTTGGCTCCAGATCTGCGCTCTGGACCACAGCAGGCACCACCCCTGTAAACTCAGCTGGGAGATCGGGGTTTAGATGACACCCCAATTCTAACAACCAAGGCCCACTCAGGCCATACCCTATTCATGATCATATATATCCAGCACTGACCACAGCACTCCATTCTAACCACAAAGATATTGATCAGCCACACCAAGGCCAGGCCACACCCTTGACCCTGACCCCCAGTCCTGACCATACACTCAGCCCTGATCAATGTCAAAAGTCACAAACTTGCCCCAGCAGGGGCCATGTTTGGTAGTTTATTTGGCCTAAGCATTTTAATAAATTTTGATGCAACATTTTTAATCAGGAAATATCATTTAAAAACCCAGATGTCTAGCTTCTCAAAATACAAAAACAAAAACAAAACCAGTGGATCTGGCTGTGCTGGGCCCACATTCATTCCTAAGAGACAATGATGACTTGCACTTGGGAGGAAGTAGGGAGAGGAGACAGGTGGATGGACTTGGCATATGTGGAAGGCAGAGTCAAAGGGACTGACTGATCTGTTGAATTTGGGGAGTGGGCAGACACCAAGACATCAGGGGTGACACCAAGAGTTTGAGCTCCTGGATGATTGAAGGAGCTGCTTATTGAGATGGGCCAGTCGAGGGAATAAACAGGATTGGGGAAGAAGATAGGGTGGAAATCAAGGATTCTGATTAGACATCGTAAGGAGGATACATCTATGACACGTCTGAATGGTGATTTCAGGTGGACGCAACACAGATATGGAGAAAACTGGGCCTCGGTTTCTGGCCCTGTAAAGCTGGGCACAGGGACCATTTTGAGGACCTTATGTCAAATCTGCACGTGGGATCAAATCCAGACTTCATGTAGCAGCATCACAACCCTCTGTGGCAGGAATTTTTACCTCTGTGTGTCAGACCACATCCCTGAGGTCTGGAAAGCAGAAGCAACTCACCCCCAAACACACCTTGTCCTCTCTTCCCAGCACGGTGGTCTCTGCGCAACAGTCCAGCACCCACCCCCAACCCCACTCAACCATCACACCCAGCTCTGCACTTCCTATGCAAGCTGCCTCAGAGGTGCCCAGGCCCAGAGATTCATGACCCTAGTTAAGGGCAGCCCCCAAGGACCCTCCTCTCAGACGAAGACTGGGTGAATGTCAAACAAAAAGAACCCCACGTGAAGGAAATAGTACCGCGGAGGGAACAGAGACACATAGGAAGCATCTTAGCTACCAACCCTCAAGGGTGAAGGAAGACGGAATCTCAGGGCAACCAATCATACTGGCATGACCTTGGGCAAGACCCTTCCCCTGGGCCTCAGTTTCCCCATCTGTCTAGTGGGCTGAACCAGATGACCTTGGGTGAGCTGAGATACCACCAAGTTATAACAGTCCCAGAGCTCCCTGCCCCTTCAAAGTCTTGCTTTTTGTAGCTCTGATCTTTCTGGAAAGGGCCCTGGGCCCCTTCCCTAGACACAGCTCTCACTCTACTGAGTGACCAGACTAGGGGAAGCCATATTCGCCCCAGGGGTGCGGGAACACCCCCAGCCACTCACTCTCGCGCTGCTCCCGCTCACGGATGATGGCGTCCAGCCACTTCTGCTTCTCCTCTGCGGTCTTGGCCATGCAGACGAACCACTTGTTCTTGGCTGTGTTGTGGATCTTCCAGCCATTGGTGACAGTGTAGCCGTTGCTATGGTAATCCGCTGGCAGGGGCAGGAGGCAAGGGTGGGTCAGCAAGAGCACAGTCCTACAACTCTGAACATTCCCCACGACACGCTTAACGAGTGGGGTCACGGGACCAGCCCTCCCTGCTCCAGAAAGTCAATGCGGCAGGGGCATCAACAGGATCCAGATTCGGGAGATGAACTTAGCACTCTTCAAACGCTCACCCCGTCTCCTATCTGTTCTCTGGTGGGCAAGGAAGACCTGCCAGCAAAGAGCTCTTCCAGTAACTCAGTCACAGGGGCTTCATGCAGGAAGGACTCACGGGAAGACACCTGCCGGCAGCCTGGGACTGCTTCCCTGCCTCCTTGCCTGTCTCATTCAGGCACCTAGACTACTTAAAACCCAAGTGCAAGCCCAACAATGCTACACCTCAGGCCCTTACACACCACTGGCTGGAGATCAGCAAACCTCTCTGAAAACAGGCTGACATCCAGGGATGCTGACGCCAGGCCCATAGGTTTCATGAGGCTGCCAAGGGGGCCTGTGGCTCAAAACCAGTTCAGAATCCCTGCCCTTGACAAGCTCAAGGGCAAATACACCAAGAGGTGTACACACACGAATACTTACAAGATCGCTGTTCTTAACAGTGAACAGCAGAAACAACCCAAATGTCCCTCACCAAAGGAATGGGTAAACTGAGGACTATCTGTGCAATGGAACAGTACATAGCAATGGAAACCAACAAGCCACTGAGAACCACATGCAGAAACACAGACGAACCTCACCACCATGGGGTTGAGTGAAAGAAGCAAGATGGGAAAGAATGTACAGTATAGTTTATGACCATTTATATAATTAGAGAACAAACCAGTGACCACCAGTGGAGAGAAGGAAGGCGAAGGGGTACAAAAGGGGTATGGGATTAAGGGATACAAATTACTACATATGAAATAGATAAGCGACAAGGACTTACTACACAGCACAGGGAAATAGAGCCATTATTTTACGATAATTTTAAATGGAGTATAATCCATACAAATATTGAATCGCTATGTTGTACATGTAAAACTAATACAATGTTGTAAAGTCAACTATACCTTAATTTACAAAAAAAAGAAAATCCATTTTCTGGGCCAGTGCTACCCAGAGAAACACACCATGAAATAATAATAATAATAAATACATATATAATTTTATATATATTTGTCATCATATAACTATCTAAATAAGGTTCAAAAACAGACATTTTGATTAAAGTGTTTAGTAATGCACATTTAGGAGGTAAAAGTATTTTTAAAAAGCAAGAAAATAATCATCACAAAATTCGGACAGCAGTTACTTCTGGGGGAAGGAGGCACTTTGACCAGGGAGGGGTACGTGGGGGGCTTCTGGGGTTCAGGGAGCATTTTCTTTGTTAACCTGAGTGGTGACCACCCAGGGGTTTGCTTTCTGTACATGTGTTTTAGGCACTTTTCTGTAGGTAGGTTACCTTTCCCAACCAAAGGGAAAAACTAACTGCAACAGACATTGCGGCACAGAGCAGGTGGGCTGGGCTCAGGCAGGGCTGGGGTCGGGCCTACCTGTCCCGTCCTCCACGTTCTCCACCTCCATAACTTCAGTGTTGATTCGACCCCTGAAGATGTACAGGGAGCCGTTGATCGATTTGGTCCTCTTGGTGGACTTCTTGCCCCCTGTGACCCTGAAAGACAGTGGGAAGTCAACATCCCCTCTGTCTCACCTCACTGGGGCTCAACCGTCTTCAGCAGCACGAAGGGAAACCGGGCAGTAAACAAGAGCGCCCAGGGACGGAGGAGAGTGGGAACTGAGCCAGAAACATGGCGTTTTGGCTGGTGGTTGGGTGATCTGAGCAAGTCACTTCGACTCTCAGCCACAGCTTCCTCACCTGAAAAATGGGCTAACAGCATTGCTGACCTCCCAGAGCTATTTTTGAGCCAACAGGAGATGTCGATGTGAAACCAACAAGAAACAAAAGAAACCCATTCTTCTAGGCTAGAAAAAGGGTAGAGACTTTCCGAGTATCCAACAAACAGAAACTTCCCGAAATAAGACCAAATGGGAAGGACTGTGGAGTGGGCAGTCCATCCATCAATCCACCTACATCTACCTACCTACCATTCATTCATTCACTCAGGTGAATCCTCTAGCTCATTCATTCAGTTACTCAGCAATCCAACTAGCGCTCCTCATGGGAAGGATACCAAGCTGGCACCAAGGGGAGACGTTCACCCATGCATTCAACAAGTGCTCAAGAGAAAACCTACTGGGCACCAGGCACCATGCATCTGGGTGCCAGAGCTGCAGCAGGGAACAAAACAAAGTCTCTGAGAATACAGCTTGCAATTTGGAAAGGCAGGAGGCATCCCAAGAGCTCCCCATCATGCCCTCTTCTGGTCACTACCCGCTACAGGCGTAAGCACTCTCCTGACATCTAACCTTACGGATTCGCTCTGCCTGTTTTGGAACGTCGCACATGTGGAATCACACAGGGTGATGGCGATGGACATCTGGGTTGCTTCCAGTTTGGTGCTGCTGTGAATGTTCTGGCATGTGTCTTATGCAGAACATCTACGCACTCTCCTTTGGGTCATCTACTCAGGAGCTGAACTGCTCAGTGATACAGATGCACGTGATCGGCTTCAGTAGATACTGCCAAGTCGTATCAATTCTCCCATCCCCAGCGGCAGAGGGACATTCCAGTTGCTCCGCATCCTCCACAACTGGTATTTCATTTCTCCTTCTGGCCATTCTGGTGGCACAGAGGAGTGTCTCTAATAAAGATTTCATCTTTATTTCCCTGATGAGCCCTGAGGCCAAGCACCTTTTCATGTTTATTGGCCATCTGGTGTCTTCCATTGGTCCCTTAAGCACTTTTCTGTTGGGTTGTCTTTTTCTTAATGATTTACAGCAGAGCTCAGAAAACTTTTTCTGAAAAAGGGCCAGATAGTAAACATTTTTAATTTTATGGGCCATATGGTCTCTGTTACAACTACTGAACTCAGCCCTTGAGGCATGAGAGCATCCACAGGCAACACAAAAATGATTGGGCATGGCTGTGTGCCAATAAAGCTTTATTTATAAAAATAAGCAAAGGGCCAAATTTGGCTTATAGGACTTCTTTATATATTTTGGTGGGTTTTTTTTTTTTTTTTCATTTTTTTATAGGGGAGAAGTAATTAGGTATTTATTTATTTATTTTTATGGAAGTACTGGGGATTGAACCCAGGACCTCATGCATGCTAGGCACATACTCTAACACTGAGGTATACACTCCTTCCCTTTATATATTTTAGATATGAGTCCTTTGGAGAGTGGACTGCAAAGATCTCCTACTCTGTGGCTTGCCTTTTTTACTCTCTTCCTGGTATCTTTTGATGAACAGAAGTTCTTAATTTTAATGTTGTCTGATAAAACTATTTTTCCTTTATAATTATTTTACTTTTCATCCAATTTAAGAAACCTTTGCTTACCCCCAGATCAGGAAGATAGCCTCCTATGCCTTCTAGAAGCTTTTTTTTTTAAACTTTCACGTTTAAATCATTGATCTATCTGAAGTTGATTTTTGTATATTGTGAGAGGTGGGGGGTCAAGACTCATTTTTTTCCTTTTGGATATCAAACTGACCAAGCACCACATATTGAGCCATACTGGTGTTTTTGTTGAAATTCAAAAGATGTAGGTCTACTTCGAGATTCACTGTTCCATTCCAATAATCCATTTGTCTGTTTTCACATCAATACCACATTGTCTTAATTACCGCAGCTTTATAGTAAGCCACGGTATCAGTAATAAAAGTCCTACAGCTTTGTCCTTCTTCAAAATTGTCTTAGCTATTTTTGTCTCTTTGTGTTTCCATGTAGATTATAAAATCATTTACATACACACAACCCCCCACTCCTGGAATTTTTATCAGAATTACATTAAGGTTCTGGCCAATGTTTGATGAGAGAATGCAAAGCCCTTACTGATGATGTGGAGGTGAGGGAGGTCAGAATCAAGGACAACCAAGATTCTGGCCTGAGATCTTGGGTGAATGGTGGTACCATTTACTAGGAATGAGAAAGATCTGAGGAGAAAAAAATCTGCGCAGGAATTGCAATGAAGAGTCATGTTTTAGACCCAAGTTAAGTGTGAGCTGTGTGTGACACACGCAAGGGAAAATATGCACTTAGATTTCCTCCACCTCACATACCTTGTGCCAGGCATCATTCTAACCACTGTACATGTTCTATCTTACCTAACCTATAAAGACAACCTTATGAGATGCAGACTACTTTCATCCCCATTAAACAGATAGGAAAACAGAGGCACAAAGAGCTGACAGGACTAGTGAGGGATGGAGCCTCTGTGTCCTTAACCACTACACGATGCCAACACCTCTAAGACATTAAGCAGGCAGTTGAGATATATGAGACTTAGCTTCTGCGTCTCAGTTTCCCCTTCTGAAGAATGGGGAAGTGAGCTTTTAAAACTCTCCCTTCCACTTCCGACATCCAAGGAGCCTCTTCTTTTGAATTAGACCAGAAGCACTCTGAGTCAGAGACCTCCCTGATCCATGTCCCCGATGGGCAGTAGCCAGCAGAACAGGCAAAGACCAAACAGGAGGCAGAAACCTGTAACCTACCAGCATCAGGCGTTTCCTGTGGCCACATCAGTCAGGCCGGAGTTCCATCCACCACTACCCAACCCACTGAGACCTCTCGGAGCCCTGCCCTCTGGCTCTTGATCCAGAGGCAGGAATAGTGGCCGCCTGTCAGGCTCTCTCAGGAGACAGATGCACCCTCTCCCTCCAGCCAGCCCAGCTCACTTGCAGGATGGAGTTCAGGAAACAGCCTTACAGGAGCTTGTGGCAGCCACAGGACAGGCCCTAGAAGGCCCACCTGGAGTCCAGTCTGGTCAGCATCAGCTGTTATCACTCCAACAGGTGCGACCCCACCGATGGAGCAAGGGCCTGTATGCAGGTGGCTGAAGGCTGAGCAAACTTGGCCAATGCTGGGAGATCACAGAGGCCTGAAGGGACATTCTGTTTTCTAAACCTCAGTGTTCTGGGAAAAGTGCCTGTTTCAGACAGCCCAGGGCGGGTGGAGGGGAAGGGCTAGGGTTGGACGCTGGCAGTGGCCTTGGCACTGCCAACAGAGGACTCTCAGGGTGGCCCCAGTGTGAACAGGCAGGAAGCAAGGAGAGAGAAGAAGAGGGCAGTGATGGAGGGATGGGAGGACATGAGACACATGCAGACAGACTAACGGAGTGAGTGGGAACAGAATATCAAATGATAAAGAGACACACTGAACTGGCCACCCACAGACGGTGAAAGAGGGAGACTGAGGCCTCTGCCCAGAAGAATCAAGTTCCAGAAGAGGGAGGAAAGAATGGAGGGGGAGGGGCCGGTGGTTGAAGCACCTACTATGTGCCAGGGGCCAGGTGCTGCACCCATGGGATCACACTGCATAGGACACATCATGTGTGGAGGTAAGTTAACAGTAATACCTGCTACTCCTTATTCTGCACATTTACTGTGCGCCGGGCACAATGAACACATTTGTCCTTCACAATGACTCTACGAGGGACAGGTGATAATTCACCCTATTTTACAGATGAGGAAACTGAGGCAGGGAGGCAAAGTCACAGAGCAAGAGAAATGGCTGAACAGGGATTCAATATGGAGCTTGGCTCTGAACCAAGAACTACTGTAAGAAGGGGCTTATCAACCCCATTTTACAGACGAGAAAACTGGCTCAGAGAGGTCAGGCTGGAGCAGGAAGACAATGAGATGCCACCGCAGACACAGAACACCCATCAAAGGTGCCTCACCTTCACCTGAGGAGGCCAGCAGAGTCAGACAAGGAAAACAAGGCTCAAAGACAGTAAGTGACAAGCCCAGAACCACAAGGGAAGTTGGAGGTGATGCTGACAGTGGAGCCCAGGATTGGGACCTCACGTCAGCCCTAGCTTTTGCTAGATAAAGGAGTAAAGAAGCCTCTGGAAAGTCATTATTTCATCCCTAAGACAAAGTAACAGGAAGCTGAACTCAAAAAGGGCTGCACTGGTCAGTTGAGATTGTCCTCTACTTGCTGGGCAAGAAAACTGAAAGGCAGGAGTTCTCTTGGTCCATCTATCTACCCACCCACTCATCCATCCAACCACCCACTGACGATCCTACCCCTCTGTCTCCTAACTTTCCTTCTCTCTAATCAGTCATCTATCCATCCATCAACTCAATCATCCAATCATCTAACCTTCCATGTGGGAGTCCAACCACTCTGGCAACTATCAACCAATCATCCTTCAACACACCCATCCAACTGACCATCTATCCACTAATCTCCAAACCTCCACCACCCACCCAGCCTCCCAGTTTTATGACCATCCATCATCTACCCACTCACTCAACAGAACCATACATAAACGCCCCCAACTCACTTTTCATCTAATCACACTTTTGCCAGCTCAGCAGGTCTTCAAATCCATTTCTCCAACTACCCAGACACTCGTATATTCCCCTCACTTTTTATCTATCCCTCCATCCAACCATCTCCTCAACCTCCAACCACTCAACCACTCACTCATTCGTCTACTCATTCCTCCATTCCTCCATTGATTCCTCCACAAATCAATTCATGCCTGCATCCACAACCACTTCCTCCCTGCCGCCCTTCACCTACATCCATTCATCTCCCAGGCCTCCAACTACCCATCTCTCCCTCCTCCCATTTGCCCACACATCCAGTCACACACACATCTGCACCCGTCTACCACTCATCCACCCATCCATTCACTCTACAAAGTTTAAGAAGCTCCAGTGAGACACACAAAGATGACAAAATACTATCTTTCCCTCAAGAAACTTAACAGTAGAAGAGCCCCCTCCCCTCAAACCATCTGCTTTTGAATCTGAGAATCACAGGATGTTGGTGGCACAAAGAATCTCCAAACTTCCATGATCATCTCGACCTACACTGTCCACTATGGCAGCCACAAGCCACAGGTGGCAACTGAGCCCTTAAAAAGTGCCTAGCACAAATTGAGATGTGCTGTAAGGGTAAGGCACACACCAGATTTTGAAGATACACTGTAATTTTTTTCAAATGCAAAATGCCTATTTAATAATTTTTAAAGTCAATTAAGTTGAAATGATAATATTTGGGGATATATTGGGATAAATAAAATATATTACTTAAATTCATTCCACTATTTCTTTTTACTTTTTTTAATGTAGCTACTAGAAAATTTTAAGTAACATTGGTTCTCAGATAGTGCTGATTTAGAACAAAGCCCTCAACTCAGAAGAGAAAAGGGAGGCCCAGAAAGAGAAGTGACAAGCCTATGTTGTCACCATGAGAAACCGTCAGAGTTCAACCCAACCCCAGCCTCCTGGTCCACCCGGGCAGCCCTGCCCCGCCACCTCCCCAGCAACTCACCTGGATTTCCGCTTGCAATAGACAAGGAGGTTGTCAAAGAGGAAGAAGGCTCTCTCCTGGATGTTGCCCGCGGAGATTTTTAACAAAGTCCCTTGCAGGAGGAGCTGAGTGCAGATGTCCGTGAGGTTGGAGCCCTGGGAGAGTGATGGGGGGGCAGGGTGCAGTGTAAGAGCTGGTAAATCCAAGAGAGCACTCAGGGATACCTCCTTCCTTCCCAGAGACAGAGCCTGCCGCTGCCTCCTGCACCCCTCAAAATCAATACACCACCGTGGGCACATCTGGGAGCAGAGAACCAACATAATCTCACCGATGGCTCCCCTCTGCTGAGTGTGCCAAGACAATGCTGGCAAGAACACAGAGAGGACCATTTCACAGAAGAGAGACTTGGGGCTCAGCGAGGTGAAAGGACTCACCCCATTCACACAGCATTAGTCAGCATCTGGCTTTATTTTGGGTTTTGTTTTGGTTTGGTTTTTGCCAGTCCCTTCCCTTTTATTTATCTGTGTCTTGACCTGTTATTTTACCTCCTCCACAAGAATGCCACTTCCACACAAACAGGAAGTATTATCAAGCATCTATCAAGCATTTGCCACTGCATTCCCAGCACCTACCACACTCTCTGGCACACAGCAGGTGCTCAATAAATGCTTGGAGAACAGGTGACAAACACAATGTGAACACCGCCAGGGGCAGGATTCTGAGAGCACTCACTCTAACTAAGGATGTGAGAAAAGATGGGAAGGAACAGTCCCGAATTCCACCTGGTCATCTATGCTCAGTGTCGGGGGTGGGCAGGGGCTAAGATGCCAAGTGAGTGTGATGTTTGCTGAATCTGCGTGAGGATCAGGGCAGTGTGGTCAGGAAAGACACCGGGGAGGAGTGAGATGGGCCTGGGAGGACGGTGAAGATGAAGAGGCTGAGGACAGGGAAGAGGCACGGTTGCTCCTGGGAGGAATCCTCAGACCTGGGGACCACACGTGTCCATCTGGAGCTCTGAGGGGACCAAGGCAGGGGCAGAGAGATCACAAAGTGCTAAGAGAGAAAAAGCAGGAAGGAGGTCTTGGAGGGCACAGAGTGCCAGCTAGGGCAGTCCCCTGGGAGTCCCCAAATCCATGCTCTTTTCCCGTCACAGGAAAAGTTTTAGCTGTTTAGTGGGTACATGGTTGCCCAACCAGACTCAATTTCCCAGCATCCTCTGCACCAGGGGTGGCCGTGTGACTACATTAAGGTCAGTGTGCCCCACTTCTACATGGTTTCTCTCCCCTTCCCCCTCGCCCTCTTGCCATAGGCTGGGAGACGGCACAGTACTGGGATACACTGTAGCAGATGGTGGAGGAAGGGGTTGGAAGGGACCAGGGCCTGAATGGAGCACAGCTGCCGTAGCCTGCATCAGTACCAAGAACTAAATTTTTATCTCATTTAAGCCATTGAAATCTCTCTTTCTTACAGCTCCCAACCCCGTACTTTAATACATCAAGATAAGGATGGAGGCTCCATCAAGAAGTGGGCAAGGCAGTGCCTCTGACATTTAGGCCCCAGGGATATTATGCAAAAGCGGTATTTTAGGGGAAATTCATTTGACAAACCTGCAGATCACAGTGAAGGGAGAGACAAAGAGAAAGGATGCTGTCTCTGCCTGGAAATGAACTTGGGGAGGAAGGAGGGAGAGGTGTTCACATAATCTCCTTCCCCAGACACTCAACACCCAGAACCAACACAGAGTTCGTACCCAGAGAGATCTGCTAACTTGATTATTTCTGAGACCCAGTACGGGGAACTGGTTTTGGCAACTCAGAAATTAGGCTGTCTGCTAAGTGCTGTCAGAGCTGGTTTGCTCCACACCTATGGCCCGGCTGGATGCAGCAAATCCATTTGTCCATTGGTGCCAGAGACCCCCTCTGGGGCCCACTCGGGGTCCTGGGAAACCAGCTTCTTTGCAGACAAGAGCTGTGTGGCCCAGGACAGGAGCACGCACCCATTAGCAGAAATCACAGCCCGGATGCCTGCGTGCTGCAGGCAGATGTGTGATTCCCAAAGCACAGTGATGCAGCGAGGTAGCACACCTGCTGCCCTAGAGCTCAGGGCTTCCGTCACCAAGGGCCCTTTAGAGCTCCAGAGTCCTTGCAAACAGGGTGAGTGTGACTCCCAGGGTGATAAGGCTCCGTCAATGGCCCACGGGCCAGCTCAGAGCAGACAGCAATTCTGCAGTGCCTCGGAGACCACATGCTTCCTGTTTCCTCCACCCACCTCACTCACCCACCAGCCCTTCCAGGCTCCAAAGGGGGATTTTAGCTGCCAGTATATGAATCTAGTGTCAGCTGCAGGGCCCAAGAGTCTGGAGGTCACACAGGCCTAGATCTGACCACTCTGCCAATGGAGAGGAAGCACACTCAGCCTGGGAAGCTGCCTCTGCAGCCTCGGCCAGCGACAACCCAGCAAACTACATCTGAAATGCGAAGGACACTCCAGGGAGAGATCCCTTCCACCCCAGCCCTCCTAGGAAGCCCAGCTGAGCCTCAGTCTCCCTGGAAGCCCTGAACCCAGGTCAGGGGTGGTCTGAGGATCAGATACACAGGGAAGAGGCTGAGCCTCGAGGTGTCCACCAGTCAGGGCTGGAGACCTCTTCAGTGTGGGACCAAAGTAGGAACATTCAGAGATGGCAAAAGCTACTGCGTGCACAGGGCTGACATCTGCCGCCTACGGCTCTAGATATCTTACACAAACTCTTAATCCTGACGACAGCTCTCACTTTGCAGATGAGAAAATTGAGGCACAGAGCAGTGAAGTGACTTGTTCAAAGTCATATCGTTGGTGAATGAGTGAGCTGGGATGTGAACCCAGACAGGTCGCCCCACTGTCCTACCCACTAACCTCTACTACCCTATGCTGCCTCATAGAAGGGACTCCGAAGGGTTTTTTTTATGCACTTACTGGTCTGAAGCAGGGGTCTTTGAAGGGGCGAGACCACATTCCCTTGGGAACACAAGGCATCCCCGGGAGGGTGGGAAGAACATACGGGAACCTCTACTGATGATCGTTCTTTTTAACGATTTTCTGTTTCCTCACCCCTGCTCCCTTTTGTCCCCTGTGGGTGAGGGAGCAGTTGATGGTCCCTTAAACCAGGGCTCCCAGAGCCAGCAGGAGCGGTGTGTCCTCTGTCTTATTAAGAACATGCACTTGTTTTATTACCATGAGCTTCTCACGGAAGTCTGTGGGGCTGGCATCTGGAGCGTCCCTCCGCAGGAGGGCCAGCCCGCACTGGGATGATGAACCCTAGCCAAAGTTGCACGATGCTTTTTCATCTAAAAAAATGAAGAAGGAAATCCCGCTTTGCTGCCACAGCTCCTCCTGACATTTATTGAGCACTTACTCTGAGCCAATAAGCAAAGCACTGTTCTGAGTGCTCTGCAGGCATCCGCTCCCCGAATCCTCAAGTGACCCATGGGGCGTCCTGCCATTCTCCAGACTTTTCAGATGAGGAAACTGAGGCAAAGGAACCCCTCCCTCTATGAGCAGAGGGGGCTGGCTCAGATGCTCACCTCCACAATATTGCAACACACTGCCATTTCCTAATGCTCAGTAAGATGGATTTATGGATTAACTTATCTGAATTAAACCAGTCCCACGACTAAAAAGGACAACTGGCTTACAGAAAGTTGGGCCAAAAACCCCACAGATTTGGAGATCAAGCTAATGATGCAAACCCAAGCACACAGCAAGAAAGTGGCCAAGAAAAGACTCTTCTTCCTCCAAAACAAGTCCCTTGCCAGCCATATTCCAAGAGAGAAGACAGCCATCTAATCAGATTGGCAAGAGGTCAAACAAAAAGATTAGCCGTACATCGGAAACTGACACACTGAAAACTGACTATACTTCAATAAATAAATACACACACACACACACACACACACACACACATATACACACACACACATATATATATATACCCAAAAAAAGGTATCAAGAAGAGAATCAGAAATAGGATTTTCAACCATCATCATTCACTGTGCACTACGCCCAAAGTCATACAGTCCCCTGAGGTTGTAACTACTGACAGCATGAAGCTATAGCAAGTAGCTTTACCATTAAACATTATTTTTCCTAGCTAGAACATATTAGTTTCCCAAGTCACCTTGAGGATCAAACTTAGAAACCCTTCTACTGCAGAGAAAACCATTTCACACTTTCCAAAGAACATTCGTATTCTAAGCTTCACTTTATCCTCAATATAATACCAGGAGGTAATTTCAGAGGCATGATTATTGAAGAATTAGACAAGTAGGGAAAATAAGGCCAGGTGAGTAGGACAAACTTGCCTAAGGCAGGGCAATCTGTAAGTCACAAGGCTGGGCCCCAAAGCCAAGACCCTGTGCCTCAGTTTCCTCACCTATAAAATGGGGACAACAACAGCATGTCTCTACAAGTGTTGGGAACATGTAATAGGTGCTCAATAATCGCCTGCAGTTATTTTTCATCACTTTATTTCCTACTGCACCCAGCAACAGTGGCCAAAATAAGGGCCATTCTCAAAGTGCAGCCTTTTCAGGGTCAAAAAGGGCCCCAAAGGGCCTTAGTTCCTATTTCCTTAGGCCCTTAACAGAAGAAGGCATTTGGAAATTACTTCTGCTCTGGCTGCCAAATTGCTTGCTTAATACATTCTCCACAGGGGCCCACATGAGCAATTTCGTTTCTAGCTACATGCTCGGAAACTCTCTGACACCCAGAAGAACTGCTCCAGCTTCTTCCTTTTTTGATAATGAATGTTAAGTAACTTATGTGTCCTACTCTTTTTACCTTGGCAGCCAGGAAGCTCAAAGCCCAACCAGACAGATGTTTAAGTGTGTCTACTCTACTTGCTCTTTAGGTCAGCATATTTACTAAAAGTGGCCAAGTGACCCACTTCTGGCCAGTGAGATGGAGAAGGAAGTCTCTCTGGGGCTTCTAGAATAGGTTTTCCTCCACTACGGAGGAGAGCTCCCCCTCACTGCCCTGGCCATACCCCTGTCTCCTCCTGCTTTGGTATACTTGATGCCTGGAGCTGCTGCCATCGTGGAGCCATGGAGGGGAAGGCCAAGAAGATCACAAGAAACCAAATCAGAGCTCTGACATCATGAAGGTGAAATGAGATTCCTTAGAGGACACATCCTAAACAACATAATTTTCAGTTGCAGGAAACAGAAACCAAGCTATGCATTTTAAGCAGAAAGAAATGAGGGCCTGACTCAATACCTGAGGGGGCTAGAGGAGCCTAGAAGCATGGCTCCCAGAGAAGCAAGAACACTGCAGAACTGGCCCTCCAGGGGAGCCAATGCCTCTGCCTCCACTGGGGAAAGGGCGAATCAAACAACCACCTGCCTGAGCCGATACTCTAGAGAAATACTGCCCATGCTGCTTCCAGGACCTCAGGAGCTGTTGCCTCAACCTCCAGCTACAAAGTCATCCCATGCTACTAGATACACAGCACCACCACCAACAACAAGAGATGCCCTTCCTCTTGACGCCCAGAAGCTGGAAACAGGACTCTCTGCTAACGCTACCGCAAAAAGCCAAACACAACCACGGCTGTGCTTTGCTGCAAAAACAGGACAAGGGTGGCCTCCTCCCACCCCTGTCTTCCAAATTTCGAGTAGCTTGATGTGATCCTGGCCAATCACAACCCAAACCAGAGCTACAAGGGGTCTGAGAAATGCAGCTGTTTGTCCTCCAGCCTCAGGAAGGCCCAGCCGGAGGAGAGTGGGTACATGGCAAACACGAATCCACAACACCCACCTCCTCCCTGAACACAGAGGCTCCTCCCCTCTGCAGCCACACCCTCAGCCTCTTAGCTACATAGTCACATTTAGGAGTCCTTAACAACAGGGAGATAAAGTGAAAATTCTAAACACAGCAAGTGCCAGAAAATCCAGAGGGTCTAAGGCAGATGATTCAGGGAACAAACTGTGTCTAAGAGTCTTTCCTCTTTAGTCTCAATCTCTCATTCCAGCTGTACTTACTGGGAGATTGCCTTTTTTATTTATTCAGATTTTCCCATTTCCTTCCACAGATTTGTAGGAAAGCTCTAATAATTTAAGGAAGAGGGGATCAAAGGGGAAGGGGAAGGTGTTTAAACAAATAAATTATATGCAACAGAAGATCTCAAGAATTCCACCTCCTAATAATCATGATCCTAGTAATATCCATACCTACCATCTATTGAGAACCTACTATGTGCAAGTATAGACAAGGAAATCAAAGTTCAGAGAAGTTAAGACATTTGCCTAAAGTCACTCAGTAAGGGAGTGTCAAAGTCAGAATTCTGTCCTGGAGTGAACCCTTAAACACTACTCTTGATTTTGACATCGAAAGCTCAAAGGTCTAGGGACACCAGGCAGATAAGGCAGCATGTGAAGGAGAATGACTAGGGAGTGGAGGGGACTGGGGAAAACTGGAGGCTCCAGTGGCTGTTGCCATGGAAAATGGGGCCTAATGTTACCAATTTTTTTAAGACAAACTTGAAATCTAGACTTTTATGTGGACTGATTCGGAAAATAATTACACTTTTTTTTTTTTTTTTGCAAACACCATGTAGATCAAACAAAACGTGCTGCAGGCTGAATGTGACACCCAGACCACAGTCTAAACCTGCAGATGTGCACCCCTGGCCCGGCCCTGGCCCAGGAGGCCCCTCCTGCCCCAGACACACCTCCCAGCCTTCGATGTGCGACTGCAGCTGCTCCAGGGCCTCCAGCTTCTCCATCTGCCGCTTGGTCTCATTGATGTTGGAGCAGACAGTCTTCATGGCCTGCAGGGCACTCTGGACCGCAGGGTGGTCAGGGTGCTTGCCAGGGGTCCTCTTGGCCAGCTCCTACGGCAGAGGTGAGGGCAGGAATGAGGGACCAAACACAGCCTCCAGGTCACCAGCCAAATCCCAGCTCTGCTCTGGACAAACAGTGCAATTTGGAGCTGGGGAACATCACTCACTCATTCATTCATTCATTCATTCTTTCAGTAAATGTGCCCCTGAGTGGCTCCTTCACAACAGGCAGTGTTCCAGGGTCTGGGGTTAAATCTGTTAATAAAACAGAGAAGTTCCTCATCTGGTGGATATTACATTCTAGTACAGGAGACATAGCAAAATAAAGAAAACTCAAGTCTATAACACAATGTCAGGCAGTGACAAACACTGTAAAGAAAAATCAGCATGAGGGGCTAGAAGATCTGGAAAAGGAAGTGCTCTTTCAAATAGGGAGGTTAGGGAAGGCGCCTCTGAGGAGGTTACATCTGAACAGAGATTCCGGATAAAGCAAGGGAGAGAGCCCTGACGAAATCTGGGGATAGCGTGCCTGGTAGAGGGAAGAGCAAATGCAGAGGGGCACAGTGGGAGCATATGAGGTCTGTAACAGGAACCGGGCAGGAGGCAGTGTGGCTGGAGGAGAGGAAGTGAGAGAGAGAAGGAGAAAATGAGAGACACAGAGAGAGAGAGAGACTGGTAGGTCAGGGAGGTGGCCAGAGACACTGCCCCTCCCCAGCCCCCAGTTTTCTCATCTGTAAAATGGGTATAAAAAACCACCTTGCCTTCACAGGGACATGTAAAGAGGCCAGTCAGGGCCTTAATCCACAAGCCAGCCCCACGCTCCCTCATTCTCATCTCACACCACAAGCACAGACCGGGACATTCTAAAGGTCAGGCCGGCCTCAATCAAAGGGTTTCATCCACGCAGTAAGTGTAATGAGAAAGGAACTGAGAAGGCAGAGACCAGCTGGGCTCCGGATATCAGGGGAGATTTTCAGACAGAATCACTCCCCCGACAGGCCCACGCAGGCAGAGGTAAGTTTCCTTAATCACTGGGCCCAGACATGCACAAATGTTCCAGTATCTCCCCATCTCTCTGCTGCCTCAAAAATCACATCTACGACACTCCAGTGGGCTGGTTCTCAGCACGGCCCCCCCAGGTTCCAGGGCTGCATCCGGCCCTAGGCAGCTGGGTGACCTTGGATCAGTTGCCCTGCACACCGAGCCCAAGGTTCATCACCCGACAACCAGTGATGACAGGGATGATGCTGAGGATGAGTGTAGGAAACAGTCAACACCTACAGGGCCTTTACTCTGTGCCTGTGACGCAGGTTGTTATTATCCCATTTAACAGATGAAGAGACAGAGGCTCGGTGGCATAGTTCACGGCCCCCAGGAAGTAAGAGGAGGAACCTGGACTTGAACCTGGCTGTCTGGTTCTGCTCATGGTCACCTTGAGAGGGAAATCAGACACCGCGGGAAAGGCAGCTCCGTGGTAAAGGACATCCTGTCTACGCTGGCCACCATCAGTCCTGCTGTCAGATGACAACGTACATTATCAGGGGCTGCGAGCAGGATCTGTCCCTCCAGGGGGTTGCTCTGGGCATGCCCTGTGGAACACCAGCTCCAAAAACAGCCCTCTTCGATCTACTTCACTTCTGCCCTGCCTGAATACCAGCAGCCTCTTGCCTGGACAGCAGATGGCAAGGGTCCTGAGGCCCAGATGTTCTGCAACATCAGGACCCTGTGGGTTTGCTGAGCACCTGCCAGGGACTGGCCAGCAGGGAGGCACGGGACGGGAGAGGAGGGGCACAGACAATGGCCCCAAGTGGTGAAAGCACTTGTGATAAATCAGAGAAGGGGAAGGACAGTGTGGCCAGAAAGTCTTCAAGGAAGAAGTGAGATGGAGGCCAGCAGGTCACTGAGGGTTGATTTCTTTGTACAAAGAGGACGTATTTCCACTGGTTCCCCATTCAACAAATACAGACTGAGCAACAGTCTGTGCCAGAGCCCTGAGGTCTGCACAGAGACCAAGATAGCCCTCAGGGAACTCACAACCAAGAGAGGGACAGCCCAAAAGTGGAGAATTACCACTAACGGTAATAATTCAGAGCTTGTATTGAGTGCTTAACGCTCTTATCAAGCTCCCTTCATCTTCACATCAACCCAAGAGGTAGTTCCTATTATTATCCTCATTTGAAAGATTTGAGAACTGAGGCACAGAGATGCTCAATATCACTAGTCATTACAGAAATGCAAAAAAAACCCACTATGAGATACCACTTCACATCCCCTAGAATGGCTGTAATCAAAAAGACAGACAATGACAGATGGTGGTAAAGACGTGGAGAAACTGGAATCCTCACACCTCACAGGTGGGATTATAAAATGCTGCAGCAGCTTTGGAAAACAGTTAGGCAATTCCCTAATGACACCTGGATCTAGCCATTCCTGAAACCATCTATCCATGTACTTTTCAGTTATGTCAGCACATTTTTTTTTCTTAAGCATGTTTGAACTACTTTTTCCATCCCCTGTATTTGAAAGAGTCCCTACTGCTTCACAATCCCAGAGAGACTGCAAGGATTTGGAATCCCAACAGTGTTCCAGTCAGTGCTAGACAAGCATAAAATATGGGTATCTTCAAAGTTAATGGGAGATTAAGCTGCACTAACAAAAGTCAAACATGCAAAAGGAGGGACGTGAGGAGGCTCCTGCTAATTCAGAACTTAACACAGTCTTTGTACGTTAGAACAGAGTCAGGTTTAAAAGAGACAGACCATGGTACTGAAAACCCTGGAATCCACATCCTAAGGTGAGGAGCAACACGAATTTACAGGGCTCGGCCCAGAAAAGAGTATTTCTGGAAAGAACCCAAAAGCTATTTGTTGAGTATTTTGGGAGGACCACCTGATTAAGAAGAAACCCACTGGATCTGTAAGACCTCAGAGGGCCCAAGTGGACCAGTGCAGGAGGCAACTGTTTGCTCAGGTTAACCCATTCTTATACCAATTGGAGCTTTCTCACAAGGTGGGCTGCTATATAAGAGAGTGAGTTTCCCATCACGAGAGGTATCAATAATAGACTCAGGCCCACATTTTTATCCTAATTCAAACAGCACATCAAAGCATGAAACTGGAAAGTCTTGTGGTCAAGGAAGTGGGTTTCAGAGAGAGAAAAATGTGGTTTGAGCCACACCTCCACCACCTCTCAGCTGTGTGACCTTGCATAGGTGACCTCCCCTCTCTGAGATCAAGTGTGCACATTTATGAAATGGGATCACCATCAGCCCCTAAGGTTGTTGCAAGGAGCAAATGGAAGGATGAAGTAAAAGTGCTGGTAATCAGTAAGGACACAAAATTTATCATCACCACCACTCCCACACTAACAATAGCTCCTGTATGTATTGTTATTTGTATGTAGTAATAATAACTGTAAAAGTTGTAGTCACAGTCATCATAATAGCTAGCATTTGAGTTCTGACTAAGTGTGCCATGAGCTCTTCTAAACTTAAATTTATTAAGTCATCAGATCATCCCAATGAGGCAGGTACTGTTTTTATCTTCACTCTACAGGTGAGGAAACTGAGGCACAGAGAGGCGAGGCCTCTTGCCTGAGGCCACAGAGCAGAGAGCGGAAGCTGGTGGATGCTTAACCACATCTATGAGCCTCTCCAGACACCGTGCCAGCAGAAATGAACGCCCCCAAAGGCAGGTTCTTAGAGCAAACACAAAATGTCTGAGCAGGGGCAGGCCCTGGGGATCCCTTAGAAAAATTGAAGGCAGAGAAGGGAGGGCACATGCCGGGGTCACCCAGCCAATCAGCAGTGGAAGCCCCTCCTGAGCCAGGCAGGGTGGGCTTTCCACAACATCCGCCTGCGAGCCCCGCGTGGTTTCACAGGCGGGGCCTGGGGTGAGGGCTTCCTAGAAGAGAGGATGTCAGGGCAGTGGAGCCACTGCTTCCGGGGGGTTCATCACCCACTCCCTCCCATCTCCCATCACGTCTACCAAAAGGGTGCCCGCTGATGCCGGTTCTCTGCGGCCCTGGCCTCAGGGTCTCAAACTCCAGGCCAAACGGGGCAATGAGGTAACATGGCTATAGCCAGCTCCCCGGGTCTGGCTCAGCCTTGCTCAAGGCCCAGAAAAAGACCGGAAGAAGAACACAGGGTCCAAAGGAGGAGGAAGAGAGGGGTGAGAAGGAGGGAGGCAGGGAGGAGATGGAGCCCGTCTTCCCCATCCTCTCTCCTGTCCTGGAGTCCAAGAGGGGCCGCTCCAGGTCAGCTCCCAGGGCGCATCCGCCAGCCTCCCATCTCCCAGCCACCGCTGCCGGCTCAAGGAGAGCATGGGACCCGGGCCGACCCCACGAGCCCTGGGTCTGGGACTTGCGGTGAGACAGTCGGGAAAGGCATGCCCTCTTCTCCCTCGGTGGCCAGGCTGGTCAGACGCAGGCCAGAGGCTGCAGGAGGCCAACGCTGCCACCCTGAAAAGGGAGCCTCCAGAGAACAGAACTGACACAGGAAAATGGAGCCAGGAGGTGGGAAGAGCCTGAGTCTCGACAGCCTCCTCTGAGCTCCTGGATGCAGCCCTACGAAGACAGGTCCATAAAACCACAGTGTGAAACACAGCTGGATTTGTCACAGAAGAAGTGACAATACCCACTGCTCACTGTGACTTGGGGTTGGTGGAGGCTCAAAGGAGACAGAGGGGCTGGAAAGCCATGCTGTCCTCTATACAAGAGACAAAGGCCACCTTGGGGGTGAGAATGTCACCCGTGGGGGCTGGATCACACGGAGCACACCCACTTTCTGAGGATACCTCGGCCAGCTCCAGAAGGGGCCAGTCCTGCACCCGACTGTGGCTCTGTCTGCAGACTCCTCCCAAGGTAGCGCCATCAAAGCTGAAGAAGCCAAGCTGTGAGCTCTCTATCAAGACTGGCCTGTATTTCAGTTCTGGAAATACAGAATTTCACCCTTGTGCCCCATCTCAGGTGACAGCAGGTTGCAAACGAAGAGGTGCTGACAAGACCCTCCACGACTTGAAGGAAAAAGAAAAAAACAAGGAACGAAAAACATCTGACAGTCCAAGAAAACTCAGAACCGAAAAGCTGCCCGGCACAGGAAAGAAAACCTCCATGCATGCCAATTAGATGAACTGTATTTCATGCCAACATAATTCTGATTTTATCGATTCCAGCCCCTGCAAGTTTGAAACCTGCAGCCCCTTGGATTAGGAATCAATGCGGGAAAGGAAATGGTCATTGGTCTTAAAAACTCCTTCCTTCTACTTGGAGAGGTAGTGGGGAGAGAGCGGGAAGAGGACTCAGGTCTGGGAGTTCATGATCTGGCTTTGACGAAGACATGCTACGTGGCCTGGGGCAAGTCGCCTCCCCTTTCTGAGCCTCAGTCTCCTGGCTGAGCATGTAGGGACTGATCAGAGCCCGGGTCACAATCTGGGTCCTGCAGGCCAAATGCTATTGCCAGGCTCTCTCAGCAAAGCAGAAGTTCTGGCCACCCTGGCTGCATTTCCACAGGGTAACAACAATTGGCTGACCTGAATGGTGGCCACCTCTTGGATGGGACATGTGCTCTACAGTCTGTGACAGTCCCCACCCCACCCAATCTACTCGCTCACTTCCTTCACCTGCCCTGCAGGCACCCGTGTTTGAGACCCTGGATTGGGGTCTGCTGACATTCAGTGGTGGGCCTCCAACATTCAGTGACTCTACATCCAGCTTCCAAAGGAGGTCCTAGCACAGCTCATCACAAAACTTTATATCCTGCACTCTCAAGTCCAGGCCCTACAGAAGAAATGGTAAAACTGGGAGGTGGTGGTAGTGGTGGTGGTGGGTAGCTTTAAATTTCAATTTAGTTGAATCAAAAAAAAAAAAAATGGAATAAAGAAAAAGAGTAAATAACTAAACCAAAATAACTAAAACTATCCAAAATTAAGCACGAAAGATGGAAAAAAGATACATTTAAAAACAAAAACAAAAAAAATTTTATAGAGCTGATAAAAATAAATTCAAATATATCTATAAACACAATAAATATAAGTGGACTAAACTCTCCTGTTCAAAGATAGAGGCTGATGGATCAGATTTTAAAACTGTAACCTTATACTGTTTATAAAAGAAGTACCCAAAATCTAAAGATACAGAATGGTTGACAGTAAAAGGATGAAGCAAGATATATCATGAAAACACTAATCAAAAGAAATCAATAGTAGTTTTGTTAATACTGGACAAAATACGTACTAAGCCTTTATAAGCACTTTATAGGTATTATTTCATTTAATCTTCAAAATGACCCATGATGAAGGCACTTTTTGACAGAGGAGCAAACTGAGGCACAGAGAGTTTAAGTCATTTCTCAAAGAGGCAACACTAATAAGACAAGGAGCTGGGATCAATAAAAATAAAAATCATTATATTATTAGAGTAGCTAACATTTACCAAGCAAGACTAACTACTGCATAATATGCAAAGTGTTCTCATGAGTTTTCTCAAACATTGTCTCATCTAATCTTTGCAGCAAGCCTGGGAGGCAACTTCAATGCCCATTTTACAGATAGGGTGATGGGGACACAGAGAGGTTCAGCAACTTGCTCTGGGTCACACAGCTAAGAAGAGATGGAGCTGGATTTCCGAACTCAGTATCTTAGCCATCACGCAGAGCATGGCAAAAGCAGAACGGGGGCAGGACACCCAGGAAGAGCGATCTGGGAAGGGCTCCTTGGAAGACCAGGAATCTGAGCTTGGCTTTGAGAGGAACAGGTGAGAGCAGGTCCCCTACCCTGAGGGAGCAGAACGTCCCGAAGCTATTGCTGCTCACCACGCGGGAAAGAGCCGGAATTGGGGCTGGTGCTGGGTGAGGTGCTGAAGCACCTGTGGGCAAGGTGTCAGTGCTCAGCCCAAGAGGCAAGACACAGGGTAGGCCCTGCGGTTGGGGGAGAACAAGGGCTGGCACAAAGGGGGTCACAGCAAAGAGACCTGTGACTTCCTGTGCCTTCTCAGCAAGAAAGTGACAATGCCAGATCCCCAGCAGATAAGGAACTCAATTCATAATGTCAGGGTCAGAGAGGAATTCCAAAGAGATGACCCAAGTAGCCAGAACAACAGAGAAAGAACCCCAGCAAATCAGTACAAAGGACAACTACCCACCAGAAAGTGGGTAAAGGATGTGAACAGTCAATTCTCACAAAATGCACCCACCTTCACTGCCACTTCCTGCCTAGACCACTCCCTGGCCCTCCGGTCTCCACCCTCACCACCCCCCAGTCCATTCTCCACACACAGCCTGAGGGATCCCATGAGAACTAAGTCAGGTCCTGTCCATCCTCTGCTCAAAGCCTTCCCGTGGCGCCCACCTCACCCAGAGCAGATAAAGACCCCACAAGGGCCCACAAGGCCCCACATAATCTGGGCCCATCACCCCTCTAACCTCACTCCCCTAGTCTCTCCATTACATGCTCCCCTCCAGTCACACTGGCCTCCTCACTGTTCCTCAGACACACTCCTGCCTCAGGGCCTTTGCACTGGCTGCTCCCTCTGTTTGGAAGACTCTCTCCCCAGGTCCCTGTATGGCCCCTTCCTCACCTCTTGGAGGTCTTTGTACAAATGTCACTTTCTCTGTCCATCACTCCGGGACCTTACTAACTCTCACAGCCTGATATATATATACATATATATTTTTTCCCCATAGCAGCCATTTCATCTGAACAAGTATATACACTTCCTCTTCATTCACTTATTGTCTGTCCCTCCCCCACCAGTAGCATGTCAGAACAAAGAGAAAGGGGTTGAGCAGTTTTTATTCACTTTGTACCTTGTACAATTCTTGATACACAATAGTTGCTCAATCAACAGCTGGTGAATGAATGAACAGCTCCCAAAACCTGCAGCACCAAGGTGGCTCTTCTGGAGGTAACCAGGAAGACTGAAAGGGGTCTGCTAAGAAAGGACTATTCTCACTGTATGAGGCACTGTGCTGTCCTCTCCCCCGCCACCACCACCTTGTGAAGTTTTCTCCTGCGCCACCTAAAATCCTTTGGAGGCCTACGAATGTTACACGTCCCACGCTCTGGGAAACACCCGCTCCCCAGTCATCCCCCTGCATCAAGAGCTGATGCCAACACCTCCTTAGGGATGGACCATGGTCCATCCCCAGGGGCACCACACTCCTGATGGCCATGGAGACAGAGGCAACAATCGAATGGCAAGATCCTCATGCTGTGTGTGGGTGACAGCTACATCACCCACATACAGAGGTATGGGAGATGCAGGAGACACTGAAGATGGTGCAGAGCCCTGAGGCTATACCCTAAGCAGACATTCTGCAAAAAGCATCCTTGACACTACATCCCGCTGCAGCAGTTGTCCCAGAAGATGGCTCCCAGGATGCGTGCTGCTTAGGCCCAGAATGTTTGATCAAGTCATTTACGGAGATGAGGATGAGAGGGTAGGTGGGAGGGGAAACAGGTCTGGAGGAAGGCAAGGGCCAAGCACTCAGTTTGTGACATGTTAAGTAGGAGGTGCCCGTGAGACATCCAGCTGGAGAGGCTGAGTGGGCAGGAGAACAAGCCCAGGTTTCGGTGACAGGTCCAGGCTGGACGTCATTGGACAGAGATGGGGCCTACAGCCACAAGAGTGTCCACACAGAAACTCCTACATGGATGTTCAAAGCAGCATTATTCACAATCGCCAGGAAGTGGAAACAACCCAAGGGTCCATCAACTGATGAATGGATGAAACGTGGCCTACCCACACAATGGAGCGTGATTCAGCCACAAAAAGGAGTAAGGCTGTGACATACGCTACAACGTGGATGAACCTTGAAAACACTCTGCTAAGTGAAAGAAGCCAGACACAAAAAGCTCCATATCCCATGATTCCACTTCTGTGAAATGTCCAGAGTAGGCAATTCACAGAGACAGAAAGTAGATGGGGGCTTGCCAGGGGCAGGGGGGGCGGAAAGGAAGTGGCTGTTCGTGGATCCAGAGTTTCTTCTGGGGGTGATGAAAATGTTCTAAACTTATCGTGGTGATGGTTGCACAACTGTTGAACATATTTTTAAAAACAAGCCCACTGAGTGGATGAAGCCACCGCAGGTGCAAGTCTATACAGAGAAAAGGCCCATGGACCACGGACCACGGTCTCGGCCCCACTGGCGCCTGGGGGACGAGAAAGTGAGGAACCAGCAAAGGAAACTGAGAGGAAGGGGCCACAGAGGCAGAGACAAAGGGACCAGGGGACTGGAGCAGCAGCTGCCCCCTTTAGACAGATGTGCACCTCTGGCTTGGCCCCACCTGCCTCAACCCGCTCTCGTTACATACCAGGCCTTCACGGGGCCAGTCCAAGACTGGAAGCTCCGAGGGGCAGGCACTGGGTCTGGCCTGCCCATGACCATGGTCCTGAGCTGTGCCAGCAGCCAGTGTGCAGTAAGCCCGCCAGTAAGATCTGCACCAGGAAACGACTGAAACACCGGTGACAGTGCATCTCCCCTCTGGCACCTGCCATCTGAGCACCAGGGGCATCACCCAAAACCTGAATCATTTTCCTGGAAATGCTGATGGAAAACTCAACAAAGCCTGGAAATGCCAACTGTCTATCCCGGGCCTGGGCTGAAGGCTGAAATAGAATGTTCCAGCTATTCTTAGGCAACATTCAAATTCAAGTTCAGCTTTTTGGGGCTGTTCCCAAAGAGGCTTTCATTCTTGCCTCTTCCCCCTTCCCACCCAGGCTCCTCGACCCTGTTCGCCTACTCAATTCAAAGTTCAGCTCAAACAAGGGGGCTCAGAAGGCCACGGGGACATCTGCAAGGGCGTCAGAATTGGAAGGGGCGGGGATGGGGTAGGACTGAGGGTTCGGACTCAATTGCCCCGAGCTCATGGGATCAAATCTTTTAAAATCCACTGGAAAATGTGACAGAAAGGAGGAACTCAGGAAGGGTATGAAGAGTTCCCCTCAACCCCAGCTGTTTTCTGATGCAAACGTTCCAGCTGTGGGTGCCAAAAGCCAGGACACTCTGAGCAATTCTGTCAGGCGGGAGCATGGCATGTCCCCACTGGAATCTCAGGCCCTGCTGGCTGGTCCCCCAGTGCTCTCTGAGCCCCAGATAAACACAGCTGGAGACCGAGGAAACAGGGTGTGTAAACATCCATTTGGTCTGGAGGGAAACACACAGCCCCGCTTCCTCACTGCTTCCTGTGGGCAGTTACTCCTCCACGGACTGCCGGCCGGCTCTGTCCCTCTCTCTGTTCTCCTGGGAACAGAGCCCAGGACTCCCACCAGACCAGACTGTGGCCCCTGGGGCTGAGCAGCCCTCCGAAACGCCTGGACTTCATATTGAAAGCTTAGAATCCACCAGGACACACAGGTCCAGCCCCAGTGGTTGTTAAAATAATTTATAGAAACTGCCACCCAAGTGGCCACTGGGATCCCAGAGTTTCCCAAGATCCAGAAACCAAGGCGTTTATACCTAGGGATCCTGGCTGGGTTCAGGGGGTACAGCTGGTGGTTCTTCTAATGGGTCAGATATTCAAGGTTTTGAAACCCAGAAAAGAAGGAACGGACCAGACACCAAGACACAAAACACAAGGCCACCAACTTTCCCAGACCCCCACCTAGGGAACTGAGAAGGTCAGCATTCTCGACACCAAGCACTTTAGCAGCTTAATTCTCCAAAGTGTTTCTCAATAGGCAGTACAGCCTGACGGCTAGGGGGCGGAACTCTAGAGTCAGACTCCCCAGGTTCGAATCATGACTCCTCCTGCTTACCTAACACGTGGCCTTAAACGGGCCACTTCCTTTCTCTGTGCCTCAGTTGCCGCATCTCTAAAATGGGACCGATCACAATGCCTACCTCAAGTTGTTCTAAGCATTAAGTAAACAAATATTTCATCATCATATCAACCCTGTCAGTACTATTAATATAAACACTGTATTGCAGATGGGAAACTGAGGCACAGGGAAGTGACTTTCCCAAGGTCACACAGCTAGTAAAGGACAGAGATAGAATTCAAATCCACACAGCCTGTGGCCGCAAAGCCTGGCTCTCATCCAGGAATCAGCAAATTTTTTTTCTGTGAACAGTCAGATTGTAAATATTTTAGGCTTTGCTAGCCACATCCCGTCTCTGTCACACATTCTTCTTTGTTTTGGGGGCTTTTTTAACAACTCTTTAAAAAATGTAAATACCATTCTTAGCTCATGGATTGTACAAAAACAGCCCATCGGCTGGATCTGGCTCACAGGCCACAGTTTTGCCAACCTCTGCCCTAAGTCACTACAGAATACCACCTCTTAAATGCTGAACTGATTCAAGTTTGGAAAACATGCTGAATAAATCAAATAACGCACGTCTGCAGGTCCAATGCAGTCCACAGGTTATCAATTCACAAGTTCTATCGGGAGCTGCCTCAGCCCCAAGGTGAGAGCTGAGTTACCTCCTGCATTTCCAGCGCCTGTTTGGGGATCAAAGCAGCTGCAGGAACAACTGTAGACAGTTCTCTGAGATCCCTGGGAGGGATAAACAGCAGCAGGCCAGAGGAGGCGCAGGGAGAGCTGGCTCCCACCGCCCATGGCTATGCATACTAAAGGCCTGTGTTCAAAGACAGAGCTGATGACTCCAAAAAGGGTCCAGGCCAGCTCAGAGGCTCAAGGGTCACCCACCATCTCCAGCAGAAAGTCAAGTTCAGGAATCCCTAGTACTCCTCCCCTCCTCTCTCCTTTCCAGTTCATGGAGCAAAGAGGCATGTCGCCCCAGTGAGCAGGTGCATGAATGAGGCACCACCAGCCAAATTAATCCACCAGCAGGGACCTCAGGGAACAGCTGTCAGACGTAAGGCCTCCAGGATGGAGCCAGGACAGACGCAGGCCAACAGGCACAGGCCAACAGGCGCCATCTCCAAGGGCTGAAAACCCTGGGCTGAGAGAGCGGTGGATGGTGACGGAGCCATCCACCCAGCCGGGAATCTGCCCAGGAGCCAGCTCTGAAGCTGAAGCTGAGAATCAAGACTTCCTGTGTCCCCACAAAAGCAGCACATCTTCCCCTGGTCCACCTTGCCCACCCAGCATCTGCCCCACCCTCCACAAACAGCCCAGATTTTGATGAGGGGGTCCCTCTCCCACATCACTGGACTTTTGGCCCATGGGATCCAGTGATTGGTTCAAAGCTGGAATACATGACACAAGTCTGTGCCAATCTGAGCTTGCGTGTTCAGGGTGATCGGTTTAGGAGTGGAGCACCTGACTGTGGTCTCAGCCAATCAGGACCCCACACTGCTTTGCTCACTGTCATTGGACCATATCTCAGCCAATCAGAGGACAACACTACCCAGCTCATAGTGATTCGGTTAGGGGTATAGCCCAAGTCCAAGCACATGAGAGGAGACTAAACAGCAGAAACAAAGGCTTCCTGCAAAGGCTTCAAGTTAAAGCACATGACTCAGGCCCAAACCATTCCTAATGTAACATCCTCCTGGCCACAGATGGCCAAAGCCTGGGTGACTCTCAGAACTTTTGTCAGAGCTACTGGAAGAGAGGCTCACTCTTCCCCACTGTCTCTGAACTTGAGAGGGTGCAGGGCCACAGTAACTACATCCGTCTGCTACCATGCTGATAGCAGATAGTAAAGCTGGGCAGAGAGAAAGAGGCAGGGTCCTGGTTTGGAGGCAGCCCAGCTTCTCAGCAGACTTCTCAGCTACTTGAACGAACAAGTTTTATTTTTTATTTTTTGATTAAGCCAGGCAGAGCTGAGTTTCACGTCACTTCAAAATCGGGGAGAGGAATTGGCGAACGTCTCACCTTGAGGAGGAGCGGGTACTTGCAGATCCTCTGAATAGGAGACAGCAGGTAGCCCTCCAGAGGGATGTCCGTGGTCTTCCGGCCTCCCAGAAGCATGCAGCTCTGCAAACAGACAGGAGACTCTCATTAGGACTCAACAAGGGTGACAAAGAAATTTGGCCACCCTCAAATACTCATGGGAAGCACTCTCAAAACACAGCTACAGATGAAAATTGGAAGCAATTTAGCAAAACCTAGGAGAGGTAAAAATGTGTATATTCCACAACCAAAGCCTATACACGAAGCCTAGATCAGGGGTCGGCAAACTATGGCCCCTGGGCCAAATCCTGCCTCCTCCCTCTTCTGGCAAACAGCCACAACCGTTTGTCTCATGCTGCCTGTGGCTGCCTCTGAGCTAACTGCATAGTTGCTACAGAGACCCTGTAGTGGCAAAACTGAAATGATTTACTATCTGGCCTGCCAACCCCTGGTCTACAGAAACTCACATAGACGTGCACACCAGGACATGAGAACATGGACACTCAAAACTGCCATGTTTGAAAGAGCAAAAAAAAAAAAAAAAATGGGAAGCAACCTAAATATCCATCAGCTGGAGACTGACAAAATACATGTGCAGCAGATTTACACAATCGTACAACCACGCAGTGGGGAAAACGGGAGAACCGAAGCTCGGTACAGCAATGTGGAGGCACCTCAGAAACATGTTCTTGGGCTAAAGAGGAAAACAAAAGGATATGTACCATACGAATCCATTTATACAAAGCTTTCAAAGACGTGAAAAACAAAACGAGGCATTGTTTACGGAGAATCTATCAGTACTAAAGTAGAAAGTCTTGCATGGGAAAGAAATGTACCAAATTACACATGTGTGCTCTCCCACCACACCCGTCACAGTCCCGAGGCGCCAGGGCTCTCCATCTGCCCAGTGTACATATGAATGAATGAATGAATGAATGAACAAAATGCCAGCACACCCAGCAATGAAGGAGTCTCAGCCTTCCTCAACACCATGGTAGCAGACTGGAAATGAAACAGGACTCTTGGAAAGGGATGCTCATCCTGTCCTTCATTCATTCATTCATTCACTCTACAAGTTCACACTGTTGCTTACTATGTGCTGGGCACTGTTCCAAGCCCTGGGGAACTGCCCAACAAAGCAGACAAATTCCCTGCCTCCAGTCAAGGTAAAATGAGATCAGAGAACTTTTACCGTGTGCTTACCACGCCTAAGGCACAGTGCCTCGTGCTTCACCTGTGGGTAAAATTCATCCTCACAGCCCTGGAATAAGCACGGATTGTCATCTCCCTATTCCAGATGGTCAAGCTGGCACTCAGAGCCAGAAGCACTGGCCCAAGTCTCTCAGGGATCTTCACAGATCCTGTCCTTGGAGCAGCAGAGTCCCAGGGACCCCGGATCCCTGCTCTGGCAGGAGCTGCATGGCTCCCAGCCCCACGTCTACCCCTGGCACAGATGGGGGATCGGGGCTGTGGCAGCTGGGAGATGCCAGGCCCCACACTGCTCACACTCAGGCCTTTGTGCTCCGAGCCAGCGCTCCCCACGAGCTGCACTGGCGATGTCAGCTCCGGGCAGAGAGAGGGGAGCCTGGGAGTGAGGAGTGCTTTCCAGACGCCCCGAGGGCTTGGCGGGAGAGAGGCCTGTCTCTTTGTCCAGGATCAAGAACTTTTCACAGGACTGTCACAGCCAACAACTCTACTTCACCCTAAACTGTTGTTTCACTTTATTTTCATTAAATAAAAAAAAAAAACAGCAAGCACACACAGAGCTATTCACCATTTGAATAAGATTACACTCCAGGCACTATGGGAAGACATTCTGAGAATTCTCTTTAAACCATTCTAATTCACAGAACTGATTCAGGTGCATTGTAATCCGCATCATCTTCCCAACCTCCTAACAGCAGCCACACCCGCAGGTCCTAGATTCTTCTGTCCATCCACGCTCACCCCCCCTCCCCCCGCAGACCTCCTCCAGACCCATCCCTTTAACCCGTTGATCAACTTTTATGCAGAACGCTCAGCTTTGTATCTCCAGCCTGGCCCCTCCCTTCCCTAAACCCCAGACTCAAATCTCTGATTCTAGGCCCTCAGCCCCACCTGGATATCTAACAGGCATCTTAAACCTCACACATCCAAAATGGAATTTTTAAATTTACCTCCCATACTTGCTCCAGCCCCAGCCTTCACCATTTCAGGAAATTAGGCCTCCATTCTTCCAGTTTGGGGGGTCCCAAACCCTGGCGTCATCTTTGATTCCTCTCGTTCATTTACACCCCAAAGCCAACCTCACAGCAAATCGTGTTAGCTCGACAATCGAACTGGACGGGAATCTAAACACCTCCCACCACTGCCGCCCTGTCCTCACCACCATCATCTCCTGCCTGGACTGTTGCAGCCGCCCTATGGTGGACTAAATAGTGTCCCCTCAAATGCCATGCCCACACCGAATCTCAGAATGTGACCTTATTTGGAAATAGGGTCTTTACAGGTGTAATTAGTTAAATTAAGATGAGACCATCCTGAATTGGGGTACCTGAAACAACTGGCTCCATGCCCTTCTAAGAAGAGGAAAGGCAGAGAAGGCAGTCATGTGAAGAGGGAGGCAGAGACTGGAATTACAACTCCACAAGACAAGGAACCCCGGAGGCCACCTGACGCCGGAAGAGGAAAGGCAGGATCCTCCCCCCCCCCAGAGCCTTCGGAGGATCAGAGCCCTGCCGACACCTTGATTTCAGACTTCTGGCTGCCAGAACTGAGAGAGACTCAATTGTGTTTTAAGCCGCCCAGTTTCTGATCACTGTTACGCCAGCCCTCGGGAACTCACACGAGCCCCCATCCTGGTCTCTGGGCTTTTTCCCTCACCCGGCCAAGGGAAGCCTTTCAAAATACAAATTAATTCACATCATTCCTCTGCTCAAAACTATCCAGTGGCTGCCCATCCCACTCAGACTAAAACTGAATTTCTATTGAAAGTACTGCCACCTGCTCCAACATGGACGAATCTTACAGACAGTATGTTGAGCAAGAGAAGCCAGACACAAGATCTTCCTTGTGTGATTCCATCCGTGAAAAATTCTAGAACCCGCAAAATTAACCTTCATCAGAGAAATTGGCAGAGCCTCGGTTACCTGTGGCTGCACAGAAGGACATGACTGGGAAAGGGCATGAGGGAAACTTCTGCAGTGATGGAAATGTTCTAAACCTCCATCCCGGGGGTGGTTCAGTGAGTGTATGCACATACGAACATTCATTATGCAGGGAGCACATTCACTGCGTGCACACTACACTGCAATAAAAAAGCCTTTTAAAAATCTCAGATTCTTTCCACTGTCTAATTGCTCCTTCATTATCTGGCCTCTTTCAATCTTTCCAACCTCATGTCCTTCTACTTTGCCTCTCACACTCTCCACTCCAGCCACCCTGGCCTTCTTGCTATTCCAGGGCCTTTGCACTTGCAGTTCCTCTACCAGGAATGCTTTCCCTCCAGATACTCCTTGCCTGTACTCTCATAGCTTTATCCAGGTCTCTGCCTAAATGTCACTCAAGACATAGTTTTCCCAAAGAGCAATCTAAAGTAGCAGCCACCACACTAACTTCTTCAAGCCTGCCATCCTTAACTTACTTTATTTCCTGCAGAGAACTTAATTCCACATGACATATTAGGTAAGTCATCCCCTACTAGAATGGCCATTCCATGAGAACAGGGACTTTTCTTGCCTTGGTCGCTGTTCTATCCCCAGTACTTAGAATGATCCCTATCACACGGCAGGTGCACAAGAGGAAGCTGTTGAATGAATAAATGAATCAATTATCCCCATTTTACAGATAAGAAACTGAGGCAGAGGAAGATGAAATCCCCACCTCATCTCTCAGCTAGTGTACAATAGATCATGAATGGAAAGCCAGATTGTGTCTGCTCCCAGTGCCTTAACATCCCATAATAGACTCGAGACAGCTCTTCTGCAGGTGGCCAGAAGCTGGGAGATGCCAGCAAGGAGGGAGACAGATGGTGTGTGTGCTGGCGCCCCACACATCCTCCCCTGCCCAATCCAGCCCAGCCCAGCTGCCACCAGGAAAAAGGCAGTTTGACCAACCAGGAAGGCTGCAGGCGAAAGAGGAAGGAAAAAAAGAAAAAGTGAGGCCTGTCCTTCCCACACTCCTGCAAACACCTTCCTGGCATCTTCCTGCTTCCCGAGACACAGCTGAGCCCAGAAGGTGGGAAGAGCCTGGGCAGCAGGACCACTGCAGAGCGGAGCTGCCTCCGAGTCCCAGGCCAAGCACAGAAATGTGGCCCTGTGTATGGTCTTGCACTGCCTGACCTCATCTTTGCTTTCTGCCCAGACTCTTATGAATGTAAGTGAAAAACTAGAAATGTAAAGATGCAATGAAAAGCATCAGTCTCAAACGCTTAAGACGCTTGAGACAAAAGTGGAAATCAGTTGGCCAGTCTGCCCTGCCTCAGATGCTCACTGGAACTGGGCCAAGCAACAGGAACTCACTAGTGAAGGAAGCAAACATTTTGAATCAAAATCCTGGAAATATTTTGCTGGAGACTGTGCATTAGAGAGAATGCAATTAAGAATTGTACTATATAGTTGAGCTCTCTGGGCACATGGTTAAGACTCCTTACGCCATGTCAGTTACCTGTTCTACCTTCGACTGCTGAATTCTGTAGGTGCTGCTTGGAAATAAAACATTATAGGAGGGGAGACGGGTGGTCTGTGACTGAATGAGCATGGAATTTCAAGGCAAAAGACCAAGATGTGAACCCAAGAGAAGCTCAATCAGTTTTCAAGTATATACTCTTAGAAAGTCACTTAATATTTTGGAGTCATCAGAACCAAAGGCCATGAGGTGTCCTCTAATGTATTCTTCTTCCACAGCAACAGAATTTTCATCTAGACACAGGGCTGCCCAGAATAAAGCCTACATTTCCCAGCCTCCCTTGCAGCTAGGTGTGGCCATGTGACTAAGTTCTGGCCTCGGGATGTGAGCAGAAGATATGTGTGCAGCCTCCTATTGTGCCCTTAAGAGGAGAAGAGGGGCAGGTCCTCCTTCCCACCTTCCCTGCATCCCACTTCATGGAATGTGGAAATGGTGAGAAGTCATCTTAGACCATGAGGGCACCAGTGCCTGACACTGGAGGCCCCATGCCAGCCCAGGACTGTCTACATCCAGCTTGTTAACATGGGAGAGAAGTAAACGTCTACCCTGTTCAAACCACTGTTATTTGGGATGTCTGTAAGGCAGACAAATACACGTTTCAACACATACACAACAGACAGCCGCTGGTAAAGCTCAA
Source organism: Camelus bactrianus (assembly GCF_048773025.1). NCBI lineage: Eukaryota > Metazoa > Chordata > Mammalia > Artiodactyla > Camelidae > Camelus > Camelus bactrianus. The sequence goes on from NC_133557.1 coordinate 22,389,074, forward strand.
AGGAGATGACAGATGAGAACCTATTTTACACACAAGAACTGTGCAACTGCAGGGAAGGCCATCGTGGATGTCTAAGGTTTTGCCTGACCAACATTCATGCCAACTTACTTCCACCGGTGCACTTACAACCCAACTGTCCTTTAGGGATCCACCCCACCCTTAGGGCCAGTAGTATGAGTGGAGTCGACCCCACCCTCCAGCTCCAGAAGTGACCAATCAGAGAACCAGCCAATCCTTCTGTTTACAGCAATTGGTTCAGGGATACAGAATTGAGCCAAGCTGAGCCAATGAGCATGGGATCCAGGATTTTTGCTGTTGCTATGAGAAAAGAGGAGCTCTCTTTATCCTAGAGTTGCTTGGGTGTGAGATGTATAAGCATGGAGCCACTGGAGGCTACGCTGCCACCATGTGGGGACAGCCTAACTGGGAAAGGGGCCAAGACAAGAAAAGTAGAGCCAAGAGACACATTCCTGATGACATCATTGGATCACCCAGATTCTGCTGTACCTGAAGCTCTCTCAGGGCTTAAACTGTCCAGGAAAGTGAACCAGTAAATCTTTTTTTTCCCCCTTAAGCCAATTTTAACTTGATTTTTTTTCACTTATAATTAAATAATCCTAATAATACAATTATTAGTATTGTTACCAGTCTTCCCAGGATTATTACTTTAGATCAAGAACTGGCAAACTTGGCCCTAGGGTCAATCCAATCTTGCCTGCCTGTTTGTATAAGTAAAGTTTTATTGCAACACAGCCACCATGCTCATTCCTTTTATTTACGGCTGCTTTCATGCTACAGCAGCAGAGCTGAGCTGCTGAGTCATCATGACAGGGGCTGTATGACGCACGAAGGCAAAAAATATTCACTACCTGGCCCTTTACAGAAAGTGTCTGCGATCCCTGCTTTACAGACACTGCCCTGGCTGAGGAAGGGTCAGGCAGAGGGGTCTGAGGAAGGGAGCGGGAGGGGGGGCAGCTAACTTACCAGAAGGAAAGCACGCACGGTGGGGATCTTGTTCAGCTCCACCAGCAGCCGCAGGGCCTTCTCATGGTTGCTGCAGTATTCCTCATACACACAGAACTTGTCCTTCTGCAAGACAAGGACAGAGCCTGTGGGACACGGGGCACTGCAGGAAGGCGGTCACTCTGGGATGTGTGGAGGCTGGGCCAGCAGGCCTAGGAGGAAAGGATGGCCCCCCGACCCGAGAGACACACAGCAGGGAGGACTTCAGCTGAAGTGGCTGCCACTCCCTACAGGGCTCTCAGCCTCCATCCACTCTTGCCCCAGGCCTGCACCCAGAAACCGAGAAACCTCCCAGGAAGCAGCATGGCCCAGGGTCAAGTGCACAGACTCAAGCCTGGGCTTGAACCCTCGCTATGCATTTCCAGCTGTGAACTTGGGCGAGTTACCAGACCTCTCTGCACTTTGGTTTCCTCATCCGTTAAGGTGAAATTAATTACAGACCCTAACTCGTGGGGCTGTTATGGACATTAAGTGAGTTAATATAAGAGGTTTCAGCATGAAGCAAGCGCTCAGTAAATGTCTATCATTAAGATCAAAACACAAGCCAGACTGTGCCTCACCACTGCTTACCCCCTCCAGTGTTATTCTATTACACCAGGTAGGGAACCTGGCCCTTCATCATGACCTTCAAGGCCCAGATAATGCGACCCTGCCTTTCTCCGACCTCATCTCACTAGCCTTCTTTCTGCTCCCTAAACTTCTGCCAAGCCTGTTCCTAACTCAGGGCCTTTGCACCTTTCACCTGGAACACCGTTGCCCAAAGCCTGGCTACTCTCCACCATTCAGGTCCCAACTCAAATGCCACCTACTCAAATGACACCTGGACTATCCCAGGAAAAGTTGTCACCCAGGTGTTCTCTACCACCCTCCCCACCCAACCCCGTCTTCATTTTCTTCATAGCACTCATAATCTGGAATTATCCAGACTGTTTGTTCATCATCTGTCTTTTCCCATCTGGCAGTTAGCTCCCTGAAGGCACTGACCACATCCATCTTGTCCACTGAAGGATCCCCAGATCCTGGCACAATGCCTGGCACACACTAGGCCCTCAATGAATATTTACTAAATGAAATCTACACGCCTACTATGTGCAGTGCCCTGCATATATGAACCAGGGAAGTCTAAATAAGATTCAGGAATTGGGGGGGGGAGATCTCTGATCACTGCCACGGGGGAGAGCTCTGAGCCCAAAGCTGGACTCTTGCCAGCCCAGAGATCACCTAGGGGTCACCGGGTCTGCAACCATCAGTCAGGGTTTCCTGGACTGGAAGGAACAGAAGCCTTCTTAGCAGGAAGCTCTCCATGGAGCATTCTCAGTTCCCAAAGGTGCACAGAATACCTCCTCCCAACCTGCCAAACCCCAAACAAGGATGTCCTGGGGAAGGCCACAGGACAGGAAGGGCTGAAGGGCCTTGACCTTGGGTTGGGGAGTGGCCAGGAGACCCCAAGAAGTTAAGGAAGGAAGAGGTGGGTCCGCAAAGTAAGCAGCTCGTCTTGTTTCTAAACAAATCCCCAGTCATCCTGCCGATGGGTGGCTGCAGGAAAGAGGAAACAGACGAGGAGAGAGAATGGGTTTCAGAATCAGTAAGCCACCCCGATCCGCCCCGGCTCCCTCCAGGGGCTCCGCGTGCACCAACTGAGCAGATGCCCTGAGCGGCCAAGTGCCCGCAGCTCCAAGAGGAGAGAGCAGAAGGCCCCTCGGTCACCATCAGCATCAGCCTTGTAAGTGCCAGTGCAGGTTCCACAGGCAAACCACCCAGGTTCATGGCCCGACTCCCCAGGTCACCAGCTCTGTGACCTTGGGCAAGGCATGTGAGGTTTCAGAGCCACTGCGTTCTTGTCTATAAATTATAGACAATAATGATCTCCTCATAAGGCTGCTGTGAGGGTTACTGGGTGAATCCATAGTAAATGTTTAAAACAGCGCATGGTAAGGGCTCATTAACTCCTAGCTAGTATTATTACTACTGTTACTAATGTTGCCATTATTAACATCATAATTATTTCAGCAAATTCCTTATCCCATTGGCGAATCATCTATGACAGGATGGGGCAGTGGACGGGCAGGTTTTGATGGCAATAAAAGAGACAGGCAGAGTCAGGAGGAAGGGAGCTGAGTGGACTCATAGGTCTGGGGAAGGCACCAAGCGGATTCTGAGAAAGATGGTGGCTCTCGCCCCGCTCCCCGGTATGCCCGACTCCTCATTCGTGCACTGTCCCTCTCCCCCAGCCACCCCCGGACTGTGAGCTCCACAGAGACAGTCTGAACCTGCTGGGGTCATGGCTGTGGCACCGGTGGGGACTGAAGTCCCAGAGAGCAGGCCTCATGACTATTTGGCGGATGGCATGAAAGAGCAGAGGGAGGAAGTGAGAAGTGCCCGGGGCCCTCACGCCAGCCCCACACTTCTTCCAGATGGCCCGGTCCACCACAGCGCAGCCTCGACTCTTCATTGGCCCACTGAGCCCACTCTCCACTCCCAGGCACCACAGGTGAGCATGTGACCCAGGCCGAGCCGATCAAAGAGCTCCTTGTCCTGGCACCAGTGGCTAGGTAACCCCAGCTGTGCCCACGAGAGCCCTCAAGGGCTCAAGCTAAACTTACTGTGAAGAGAAGCTCTCTCTGAACTATTGCTGCTAAACCAGCAGACTGTAAGGCTGAGATGGCTGAGGGCCACCCCTGCCACCATGTGAGACATATAGCTCCCCCTCCTCCACTAATTAAACCAACACAGAGAAAAGCAGAGCCTAGAGAGAAAGACTCAGTTCTGAAAACATCATACGGGGTGCTGGATCCAGCTATGCCTGATGCTAACCCACCCTGAATGCTTCCTTTGTATGAGCCAGTGAAGTCCTTTTTTCTTTAAGCCTATTTGAGTTGGTGTTTTTGTCACTTTCAGTGAAGACGGTCTAATACATGCACATTCTGAAAGGGGGAAGAAAATGAAAAACTGGAGCTAAGGCTGGTGAAACGACAGGGTCTCCATTGTCATCTCCACCTGTACCATGAAGGGGTTGGACCAGAAAGCAGAGCCAAATCTGTTCATTCCCACATGCCAACCCCAGTTAATAAGCAGTGCTGGCTGGAACACTAGTGAGAATAATTCTGGAGCCGTATGGAGAATGCTGTGATTGATTAGCAATGTCTGCCACAGATGCAAGAGAGGGGAGTAAGTGATAAGATTGCCATGGGTTTGTCATTCCTCATCCCCTGAGCCCCTTCTCTGACACACTTCACAATGTCATCCTCTCCTTTGGCCTGTGAAACGGGCAGGGGACCAAGGCCTGAGGCTTGAAGAAGTTAAATTTAGCAAATGACAATACCCCCCTCTTCAAAACCACACCCTGTTCCATCACTCCCACCTTTCATTGAGTCTAACCCCAGCTGCATCTCAGGCCCAAGACTTGGCAAATGCGGAAATGCTGCTTTTGACCGCTAAGAGGCCGAGCGTTCAGCTTCCTCCTAGGGGCCCCACGTGGGGCTTTGATTGTCTGGCCAGGAGGAAACGGACAAACAGTTGTGTGCACACAGATGTGATGGGTCCAGGGAGCGTGTGTCTGTGGGTTTGAGCTGTGAAGGAGAAAAAGGGGACAGCTGCCAGCTAGGGACAGCGTCCAGCCCAGGGAGGGCTCAAGGATTATCAGAAGTGGGGGCTGCTGTCCACAGTACTCGGGGGTGACAATGGCTCCACAGAGACCATCCGCTCCCAACCACTCACTTCACACCCACAAAGACCGAGACTCAGAGAAGGGAAGGAGTTGGCCAAGCAGACATCTCTGATGGGGAGGGGAGCGTGAGATTCAAGTCTCACTTTCCCCAACCTGGCATCCACCCGTCCACACAGCTGCAGGAATAAGGGGTTAAAACATAACGTGGAAACGCTACTTCCAGCCAAAAACCTTCCACTCTCAGAATGCACCCCCTGCAGGTTCAGGCCGCCCATGACATCCCTGAACTCCCTCCAGCGCTCGCTCTGCTCCACTGCACTGGCCTCGCTGCCTTCCATCCGGGGCCCTGCCCTGGTTCTCTCTCCATCTGGAATACCCTTCCCTAAGATCCCCCACTTCGCCTCCTCACAGAGGCCTTCCCCGACCAGGGTCGCCAGATAAAACACAAGCCCCTCAGCTAAGTGCTCATTTCAGATAAACAACAAATACTGTTTTAGTATAAATATGTCCCAAATGCTGCATGAGATATACTTATACTAAAATATTATTTGTTCTTTGCCTGAAATCCAAATTTACTCGGCTGTCCTGGATATTTTTATTTGCTTAATCTAGCAGCCCTGTCTCTGACTTCCCAATTCCAGACAAACTCATGGGGAGCCACTCATTATCACATCTGCCTTTTATATTCTTCACAAACTCCCGTCCCCATCTGAAATGACCTCTTCTCTGAACTGACCGACCCTCTGTGTCTAAGGCCTATGAGCCTCACAGCAGAAGAAAGCAACTGTGTCTTATTTAGGGCACCACCTTCAGGGCCAAGTACAGTGGGCTGGCACACAGTAGGTGCTTATTAATAGTATCAGGAGATTTTACCATGTGAGATGGTGAAAAACACAAGTCCGGGAGTCAGATGACACTGGCTCAAATCCTGGCTTCAATACTCACTGGCTGTGTGACCTTGCCCTCTGACTTACCCTCTCTGGGCCTTAGTTTCCTCATCGGTAAAGTGGGTATAATACTAGCACACACTGTAAAAGGTTGTAGTGATGTTGTAATGAATTAATACACATAAAGCACTTAGAACAGTGCCCAGCCCAAAGAGAGGGCTCAGTGAGTGCTAGCTTGTGATCATCTCAGTTGTCAGTGGTTGGGTTTGGGGGTGAGGGGGTGAGGGATTCTCCCAGTGTCCACTGACTGGGCAGCACCAGTGGGCTGGGCTGTAAGCCAGGGCCTCTCACAGGGTCTGATAAGCCCCTTCCTCTCCCGGAAAGCCTGTCTGCAGAGTTCTGTTCCCAATTACCACGTCACTACCCTCACGCTGTCTTGCTGGCCCCGGCGCTCCCTCCCTGTCGGGACGCCATGGTGAGCATGTCCCATCAGTGAGTCGCTCCCCAGGGACTGTCCTCGGCCTGAGACAGCAGCCTAGCCTGCCCAAGGCTGTACACTGGCTCCCTGGGGCTGCCCACATCCAGTGGGGGTGCAAAGGTCCTGCCCCCTTGGGGCAATCTGGGGTGACCTAAAGGAAAAACCGAGCTCCAGAGTTCCCCCCTGGGTGGGATCAAGCTTGGTGGAGACCATGCAACCTTCCTTCAGCTGCTTCCAACAGGCCACCTGCACATAGCTTCCAGAAATCCAGCCACAGCTGGGGCCACTTTGAAAAAGACCTCAGGGCCATCCTCCATGAGCATAGGGGGCCTGACACTGTTCACCTTCCTCCTAATCGAACCAAGGGCAGGCCTAGGGCTCTGAGACTCAGGTGGGCAAGAATTTCTGGACAGAATGTGATAACACAGCTTGGCTTCTACTGCATTTATTTTTACAGTTCCCTTCTATTAATAGCAAGAGATACCCATTTTCCAGGTCCAAGAACGAATACAAGTTTCCCTTTTAATCAAATGAGCTGTTTTCAAGTGAAACAACTTTTAAAGATTAAACAAATAGTCATACAAGGGTATCCAGAGATAGCAAAACTACACACTTCACGTGTGCACCAGTGAAGTCTAAAAACGTGCGCTCAGCCATCAGGAGGGTCCCAAGGCCAGCTCCTCCACCTAGAGAGTTATGACCTTGGGTTTAACCTTCCTCTCAGTCGGCTTCCCTACCGGGCAAGCTTAGGGCTAGACGCCAATCTTCTTCTTCTTCTTTTTAATTTGAAGACATAATTGACTTCATTAAACAGTTTAAACAGTTCACGAACTGTGCAGCACCCCATGTAGCAAACACAAGGACTCTCCCCTGACTCCACTCCAGACATGGCCAAATGTCCCCTGGGGGCAAAACCGCCCCCTGCTTGAGGAGCCCCTGCTCTGTGCTCACACTCAGTGCTTTACCTCTCCAAGCCTTTCCATCAATGCAAGGAGGCACCACTGTCCCTACTTCTCAATCAGAGGAGGAAACAGAAGCTCGGGGAGGAGAAGCGTTTGGCCCAGGCCTCGTGCCGTGAGGCCAGGGCGGGTTTCCTCCCCCTGGGGTGGGGCCCAGGCAGCGCAGAGGGAGAGGGTGTGGAAAAGCAGCTGCCTCCTGTGGGCTCAGCTCCCCCATCACCTCACAATTCTAAGTGACTTGGGAAGAAAGAGGCTATTAGGACAAGCGTCAGCCTCCCCGACCTGCAGCCCAAGTGGGCACTCAAGGGTCAGACACCCTCGCCGGCCAGTGGGTGGCCAGGGCGGGACTCAAACCCAGGTCTGTCGGTCCTGAGTCCGCCCACTCGGCCACTGGCTGCCTCTGCTGGTTGTTCTGCAGAAGAGGGGCCCCACGGGGCGCGGAGGTCACGGGGGCCCCGGGATGCAGTCATCGCAAAGAGCTCTAAGGAAAAGGGAGCCACACTTTACGTGATGTTGAGGGGAGGGAGAGCCAGCTAAAAAGACCCCCAGTCTGCCGGGCCCAACCCCCTGCCCCTCGTTCCTGGAGGCAGAGGCCTGGCCACCTGCCTCCTCGTCTCCCTGCCAGCCCAAGGTGGGTGGGATGGGGCCCCTGGGGAGAAGCCCACTTCCCCAAAGCTGCAGGCTCCGGTAGGGGCTAGGACAGCGTACTCACGAATTTTAAGAAAACATTCCCAAGTTCGTGCTGAGACTGAGGCTCCGGATATAAACAAAACTCCAAGGCAGCCAAGAAATCCTTATGAACTTCCAGGATGTCTTCGATGTTGGAGAACAGGATCTATAAGGGAAGAAGGATGCCCCAAAATAGCATTAACCAAGGAATAGAGGGAGAGCAAAATGAAGCACAAAACAAACACATAACCCATGGTGCAGGGGGGGAGGGTGCAGGGAAACAGGCACGCTCGTATGCAGGAGCCAACAGAAATAATGACAATAACGAAAAACACAGCCAACGTGTACTAAACAGGGTTAAGGCCCAGTCCTGTGCTAAGAACGTCATATGCATTTAGGGCATCTAATTCTCGCTGTAACTCCATGAGGGAGAAACTGTTATCACCTCCAATTCATGGATGAGGAACAGAGGCTCAGAGAAAATAATTAACACTCCCAAGGTCGCACAGCCCAGGGAAGCAGCAGAGCCAGACCTCCCACTCAGCGAGCAGAGGATTACAGACTGAGACATTCAGCATGATCTTCATCCTGGACAGACACGACTGGTACGTCCGGCCATAGGACTGAGTTTTAAAATGATGCGGGTACTTCCAGGCACCTTCTGAAACGATGTGATGAAAGAAAACACGATAGGGAAGGATGTTCAAGATACGCCGTTTAAACTCTCACAAACAATCTGTGAGTGCCTGTTTCCCTGAAGGAACCCAGGAAGTTTGAAATGCACAGTCTGACCCAGCAATTCTGCATTTGAGAACTTCACCTTTTGATCAGTGATTTCCAACCAGGAACAGAGGGGAGGGTATAGCTCAGTGGGAGAGTCCTGGGTTCAATCCTCAGTACTTCCATTAAAAATATAAGTAAATAAATAATTCTAATTACCACCCCCTGCTAAAAAAAAAAAGTTTTCCCAACCAGGGGCAATTTTGCCTCCCAGGGGACATTGCCAGCATCTGGGGACATTTTTGATTGTTACAAACTAGGGGTAAAAATGCTACTGGTGTCTCATAGGTAAAGGCCGTAGATGTTGCTAAACATCCTACAAAACACAGGATAGCCCCCAGGGCAAAGAATTATCCAGCCCAAAGTGTTCACTGCGCCAAGGTCGAGAACTGGCTGGATGGCCAAGACGGTGTACCGCAGCCTCATCTGCAGTAGTAAACGGCCGGAAAAGCCAAACACCCATGCATGGGGACTGGTCAAACAGTTAAATAAGTTGGACTGGTTATATTTAAACACATTCCACACAGTGAAGTATTTTGAGCCTGCAGAAAGAATCTGCAGGTCTATGTATATGGACATGGAACTCTGGAATGAGCCTTGGTCTATATTGTTAAGTTGGGGCAGGGGGAGTCTGGTGCCATGGAGGATTCCAGCATGGGTTCATTTGTGTAAAATAACACTCACCAGGGCCACTCCTCTCTATGTTGGCAGAAGCAGAGACTCTCTGGACAATAAGACAAGCTGGTGGGGAGGGAAATAGCTCAGTGGTAGAGCGCATGACTAGTATGCATGAGGTCCTGGGTTCGATTCTCCGGTGAAATTAAAAAAAAAAAAGTGGAAAAAAAAAGATAAGCTGGTAACAGTAAGGACCTCTAAGAAGAACCAGGGGAGACATTTATGAACTTCAGGCCCTTTGAACTGCATAAATTCCTTCCTCTGTTTTTTTTAAAGAGGTGCATTTTTTATTTAATTTTTGAAGAAGGCATTCGTGTGGCTCAAAAAACAAACCACAGTAAAATAAATGCTGTGCGGAGTCCCTTTCCCACCCATCCACCCGCTCCTCACACGCAGAGGCTCGCAGCCGGGGCCACTGGTGCTCCTATGGCTGATGGTTCCTTCTAGGGCTTGTCACACATTCATTCACCCAGCAGTACTGGCTGAGCACCTACTGTGTGCCAGGCCTGGGGGTACAGCAGGGAACAGACCAGTGCCTGCCTCCCTGGAGGGGACATTCTAGTAGAAGGTGACAGATAACAAACAAATAACGGTAGTTTTTGAGGTGCTAAGAAGCACTAAAGACAAACATAAAACAGGAAGGGAGTCCCAGGGTGGAGCAGGGAGAGAAGTTCGTGAATTTGAACACAGAGGTCAGGAACAGCTGCCCTAAAAAGGTGGTACTGGAGTTAAGACCGCAAGGAATAAAGACCATTCCCATGGGCCCTGCCAAGGTCCCAGACAGTCTGCAGAGGGAGGGCCATGAGGGTGGGCAGGGACAGCTGGGGGGCAAGAGACCACCCACCCATGCTGCAGCCCCAGAGTGTCGGGGACCCTCTTCCTCCTTGGCCTTGCCCTGGGGGATGCTTGTCATGGGAAGTGGTTGGAAGAATCACCCACACTGTTTGGTTATTTTTCTCTCTCATGTTTTGCCTAGTTCACGTGGTTGAATCTGCTTATGCTAAAGACACACAGGATATATCCTACTGTTATATTTCAAGGAATAGCTGCACGATTTCAAAATAGATATCTGTCTCCTGAGTGTATACCCAAAAGAAATGAGAGCCCGTGTCCCCCAAAAGACATAGGTAAGAATGGTCATCATGGCCAAAAAACTAGAAATAGCACACATATCCATTCGCAGGAGAATGAATGAGTTTATTGTGGTGCAGTCCTACTATGGAATACTACACAGCAATGAAAAAGAATGAATCCCAGCCACACAGAAAAACCTGGGCAAATCCCACAGACATAACAGTGAGCAAAAGATTCCAGGCATGATGAAAGAGCTCATTTTTATATAAAGTTCAAGAACAGGCAAAACTAATCAATGCCATTAGAAGTCAGTGGTTATCTCTGGGGAGGGGCATGTATTGGGAGGGGACACAGAGGACCCTGGACTTAGCCGTACCCTTTATGGTATGTGAGTTGTACCTCATAAAAAATATTTTTTAAAGCTGTAATAAATTATGAATTTCAATTATAATAAATAATTTTTAATTGTAATAAACAGATGTACTAAACAGTAGGCACTCAGTAAATATTTGCTGAATGAATAAATGAATACACGCATAAAAAGCTTCGATTCTAGCTCTACCAGGGACCAGCCATGCAGTGACCCTGAGGTCTCTTTACAACTCTAAGCCTCAGCTTTCTTATCCAAAATATTGGGCTCAGAATTGTCAACGTACAAGGTTACTGTCCACACCCACCAGGACATAGGCGGGGGGGGGGGGTAGCTGCTTGACCAAGTCCTTTGTGTGCTGTACATGCTGGGTACCTCTGACCCCCACACTGCCCCGTTCCCCTCCTCTCTCCTAGGACCAGGACCCTGGAGCTCCAAGGACCAGAGGCGGCTTCCCAGAGAGTGAGGTCACACTAGAAAGCCAGGCCTGGGGAGCGCCGGGGCCCCCGCCAGGCACACAGAAGGCCTATTGACTTCCTCCCAAAACTCCCCGGAGCCACAGCCAAGATGAAGCCAGGACCCAATTACTCATCCGCCCTGCCTCAGTATCCAACGCCCAGTGCAGGGCAGGGGCCAGGGCTGCCAGAGGGCAGCTGGAGGTACCAGGCTCCCGGGGGCGCTTGGGAAGGGATTTTCCTCTGGCTCCAAGCCAGGGGTCCTGGCACGAGGACGTCAGAAGACAGGGTGGTCACGCTGAACAAGGGGAGAAAGTCTGGAGTCGGGGAGCGGTGGCCTGAGGCTGAGTCCTCCTGACGGCCACCAGGCATGGTCTGCTCACAGGTCCAAGAGGTCTCTAGGGGTGCAGGGAGCAGAGCCTGCTGCCTGTGGGGTAGATGCACCCCACCCCCACCCCCGCACACCCTCCGAGCATCGCCGGGAGGAGCAAGGCAGCCCCGCACACAGCAGCAGGGACAGCCAGGGAAGGGGCCGGCCCCGCGTCCGCACCTTGACGTTCTCCTCCGTCAGGCCCTTCTCCACTGAGTCCGCCACGTTCTGCCGGATGCGATGCAGGAATGCCTGCAGGAGAGAAGCGGGGAGAGGTCAGCATCCCCACCTCCCGTCTCCCGGGGGTGGCCCGAAAGGAGGGCCACAGGTTCGATGCCAACAAGGCCCTGGGAGGCACCACGGTCCAGGGACATGGGCAGAGGGTGAGGAAAACCTACTCTGTCGCTCAGCCAACACCCGCTTACGCAGCACCTACCACCCCAGGCTCTGCGGGGACCAACACGAGGCCCTGCCCTCAGGGAGCTGTACGCACATGTGCTCCGTCACCCACGGCTCCCTCTCGGACAATTCATTTCTCCCTTTTTTTTTGTTGGTTTCTTGCTTTTTTGGGTTTTGTTGTTCTTGTTTAAAAACATAACCTCTAAATAATAACCATTCACAAGGCTCAAAAGTCAAAAATATGAAAATTCTCTCAGGCCTCATCCATCTAGCCCCTCCCATCCCCCACAGGAACCGCAGCTCCTGGTGTCTTGTGTCTCCTTCCAAATAAACGTGCGCACGTTGGTCAGAGCACAAAGCTCCCTATGAGTAAGTTCCGGGGCGCTAACCTCCAGCACAGTGATCACAGTTAATAATACCTGATTGTATACTTAAAGTTGCACGATGGTGGTAAGCAATTTGAAATACATATATAAGTGAAATATATATATAAATCAACAGGTTGCATACTTTAAGTTTACCCAATGTTATATGTCAATTATATCTCAATAAAGCTGAAAAAAATAAACACAAAAGTATATTTATGTATATACACATATACACATACACATATATACTTTTAGCTTCCCCTTTTACACACCAAAAAATAGCGGCATACACAGGGTGCACTGCACCTGCTTTTTCCACTTACTTTAGCTCAAAGGTCTCTCTGTATAACTGCACTGGGAGCATCCTTGTTCTTTTTTATGGCTGCCCAGGATCGTACTGTAAGAATGGACCACAGTCCCTCTGCCACTTTTTTCAAGGTCTTGGAACAGAGAAATCATTTCTCTGCTCTGTGATGTGACAGACGACAAAGGAGGGGCATGGCAGGGATTGTGGGGAACAGGCAAGCACACGTCCACTGAAGGGGGCGGCAGCTCGTCCCCTCTAAGTGTGGCCTCGTGGGAAGGCAGCAGGCCCGGCATGACCAGATGTTCCAAAGTTTTGGGGGGATTTTTGGGTTTTGTTTCCCTTTTTTCCCCAAGAGAAGCCAGAGATAGGATTTGTTTTTTTAAAGCAAAGTCTCGCAGTTTTTAAATGGTGTCAAAAGAGCTCTCTGTTTTTGTGAAGAACTAGATTTTAGGGGTTGAGCATAAAAGTAGGGGGACCAGAATGGAGGGGCACAGCCAGGCTGCTGAGCAATGACAGCGGCCGGGCCCTGGTGTGGGTGGGACAGAGCAGGCAGAGGAAGAGCTACTGAGCGGTCCCATGGACAGGCCAGGGGGTCAGAATGGATGTGGGGGAGGGAGGGAGAGGTGTGAGCCAGTGTCTGAGTGGGGAGACAGAGACCCGCCATGCACAGCAAACTCCACCTGGTTGCCTTGACTCTAGGGCTTGGCCCCAGGCTGACCTGGCAATAGCCACATGGAGACCCGTGTGAAAATGACTTCATGGTCCGCAGGCCAGGGTCAGCATGGTGGGCTGCCAGTCACCCTCCCTGCCATGGTGATTACAGCACAGGAGCTCAGCTTGTCTGGGGAGATCTCTGAGTCAGGGAGGTGGAGGGGACAGCCAGGCTGGAGGGAAGCAGGGGCAGGTGGGCAGAGAGGAGGTTGCTGGATCCTTTCCCAGCACCTGAGGGGACATCCGTAGCTGTCATGGGGAGCCGGCCACCTGCAGACTCAGCTCTCCTAGGAAGGTGCGCACTGGCACTCCACATGGCAGGTCATGGAGAAGAAAGTTGGGGTCACACAGCAAAGCGGCCTTGCCTCTGTCCACATTCACTGCAGGACGTTATCCACCACACCCCACAGCCCAAGTATACATCCTCAGCCTGGACTTGGCTGGATTTCTGCCAACTCAACAATTCCACCTGGATGGCCAAGGGGCATCTCAAATTTAACTCATCCACAACCTAGTTCCTGAACTTCCCTCCAAAACTACATACCACCAAGCCCCTCCCAACCTGATTAATGGCACCTCTGCCTTTCAGAGGGCTCCAGCCCAAAATGCCCCCAGTGGTCCTCAACCCCTCTCTTTCTCTGACACTCCATTTCCATCTATGCAAACTCTATCAGTTTCACCTTTGACATGTATTAAAAATTGGACCACTTCCCCCCACCTCCTCAGCCACCCACTTGGTCCAAGCTACCATCACCTCCGGCCTGGACAAATGTAATCACTGCCTCCCCATTCCTTTCTCCACACACACAGCCAGAAGAATCCTTTTAAATATGTAAATCAGATTCTGCCAATCCATGGCTTAAAACTACACTTAAAAAAAAGAAAAGTCCACACTTTCTACAGCCTATAAGATCCCCATGGGCTTGTCCTAGTTAATCTCTGAATTCTCTTTCCAGAACTCCACCCCCACCCCATATCTCAATAATCTTCAGCCACATCTTCTATCTCTATTCTTTCCACCTGCCAGGCACATTCCTGCCTCAGGACCTTTGCACATGCTGTTCCTACTTGCAGGATATTCTCTCCCAGCTCTGTCCTGGGCCAGCTCTTTCTCATTCATCAGGCCTTAGCCCAAATGTTACTTCCTCCAGGAGGCCCTCTGTGTCTTCATGCACTTACCATCTTGTCATCTTGCATTAAGAGCCCAACTGTCAGACAAAAAGACTGAGCTTAAGTAATCTACACCAGCTTGTAAGGGAAAGGCGAAAATAAGAAAGAGCATGGCTGGGATGAAACCTTTACCCCAAATCCAACAACAGAGGCCAGGTTGGAAAAGTGATGATTTGGGTTTAAACTGCATTCCTCCTCCTTCCTGCTGTGTGACCTCAGGAAAGTGCATGAGTCTCTCTGAGTCTCAGTTTACTCTTCCCAAATATGTAGATCATAGTAATACTATCCTACCTTTCAAAATGTATTAGGATAAAGTTAGTGGGAGCTCCATGAGGGCAGGTCCTTGCTTCTCTTCTTCCCAGCTGTACCCTCAGGACCTAGACTGGTGTCTGGCACACAGTAAGCACTCACAAACCAAAGGAAGGGATAAAATTTGCCTGGCACAGTGCCTGACACATACCAGGAGCCTCAGCTCCAGCCACTTGGAAGCCTGATGATCTTTCTTTTTAAAGCACAATGAGTAGAGGGGTCAGGAGATGGGATTTCCTAGAGGATGTCTGAACTGGGCCTGTGATGCTGCTGGGAAGTCCAGCCTCCAGCCTCCCCAGATAGGAGGGAGACAAAGGCAGCCTCGCTGAGCACAGCCGAGGAGAGCAGGCAGCTGGGAGGGCAGCGCGGCTGGCCTAGATCGGGGCTTCCTGTCCTACTTTCTTCACAAGAGCATGGCCACCACCATTGTGCTGGGACAATGCAAGACTCGGGCCACCCACAGAGGAGCCGCAAACAGGCTGGTGTGATGGGCACAGTGGGCAGCTCGTGACCCGGAAAGAACGGGCAGGCAGGGGCTCTGGGCCCAGCTCTCGTGCTGCCCAAGGCACGACCGGCTCTTCCAGGCAGTACTGACGCCCTCTGTGCAGGCAGGGTGATGAAAGGGACCCTCCGGGGCGACTCCCTGTCCAAGCCTTGACAGCTCTGGAACACTTGCCCAAAAGCAGCTCTCATCTTGGAAAGCTCCCGAAGAGACCAGCCCCTTCTCAGGATTCCCAGGGCTGCCTGAAACTCTCCTCCAGCCTTGGAATCTCTGTCCATACCATGTCCACGCCACACCCCTGCCTGGACCACTTCCCCACATCTGGCCACGTCCTCTTCTCTTTACGATGATGACAATGCAACACATCAAGGACCCAGAAAAGGATGGAGAGAAATTTCACAAACACCCACAAACACATCACTGCCCAGTTGCGGCAAATCTCATTAGCATTGTGTCAAATTTGTTTTAAACCATTTTCAAAGAGAAATTCATCAAGTCTGGGGGAGGTGCAGGCTGGGAAGGGGCATGAGGGAGCCCTTGGGCAGGGAGGGGTGCTGGGAATATTCCACCTCTTGATCTGAGCGGCAGTTACACGGGCGAATGTATACACAAAGCCTCATCGGTGTGCACCTAAGATCAGCTCACTTTACCCATGTGCCTTGTTAATATCAGGCCTCAACGCAGAAACAGGAAGAAAGGAATCATCAGAGAGAGAGGAGCGCTACCTGTGCACCTGCCCATCCTGCAGGGCACCCACTGGCCTGCACATGTGCTCCTCATTCCCACACATGCCTTTGGCCACTTACCAGGCACGTGTGAGTCGAGATGCAATAAAGAATACTGCGTTGCGGGTTTAAAGTATTTCTATAAATGATGTGTTTGCAGCAACTTGCATTTCTCACTCACCATCACATCTTCCACATTTATCTACATCGATAAGTGAACCTGGCAGCACCTGCCGTCCAAACTCCACCCACGTCCCTTGGTTCTTACCCCTGGGGTGCCCTCCAGCACCACTCAGCCACCAGCACCCACACCTCTCAGTCAGAGGACCCTCTCTCACATGCAGACCAGGCCACAAAGACAGATGAGGAAACTGAGGCACCTGGCCCCAGTGGACCTATTCATTGTAGCATCACTTATAGTAAGAACATTTGAAGCACCTTAAACATTTGCAGCCGGATAGCGGTCACATCCACTCAGCAATGAAATGAACTTGAGGTCTTAGTGTGGGGCTCCCCAGAAGCGGAGCCTGAGACGGATTCAAGGGCAAATAGTTTACTTGGGAGTTCACCCCAGGAAGCGCCAACAGCAGAGTTGGGGAGTGGGGCAGGGAAGGGAAGGCAGCCAAGAAAGGTGTCATCAAGCGGGCCACCACTGCGGACCTCTGGGGCACTCGGGGAAATGGCTTCTTAAGCATAAATCAGGGAGCAGCTGCCCTGTAGGGTGCCCTGGGGAGCCACCATCTGTCTGGAACCTGCGGCCACAGCCTGGGGAGGATAAATCTCTCCCTGGAGATAAAAAGGAAAGAAAGAGGCCTCAAAGATGCTCTCCAAGACCCACACCAGCAACCTGATCGCCAAGGGGAGGGGGCCCGCCTGCCCCCAAGGACATCCCGCCTCAGCCACCACCAGGGTGACCTCATAAGACGAAACCTGAGAGGGCCAGGGGACGGCTAGAAGTGAGGGCAGGTGGGGCGGGGCAGCCCCAGACCAAAGCAAGGACAGAGGAAAGGCGGTGCCTGAGGACCTCAAACCCTACATGATCTGGGTGGTCCAGGGCCCAGGGAAGCAGAGTGTCACAAAATTGCCTTGAATCCAAGTAATAATAATAAAATAATAGTAACAACAGCAGGCGGTCCCTGCACAGCCTGCACCCAGCAGCCACAGATAGGCCAGAGTTTGGGGAGACCCCCAAATGCCCAGTGACTCCTTCCAAGTCCAAATCCTGTGCTCCATCCATTTAAATTCTGAGCATTTATCCTACAGGTAAAACGAAATCTCACATGTGGCAGGAAGATTTAACTTCAGTATAGGATTTATAACTCTAATGCTTGGGGTTTAGTTAAATAAACTGCCCATCTTAACAAAGGATGATCATGCTAAAAATGGCTTGTAGGAGGCCATTTAATGATACAGAAAGACTGTTGATGTATCTCTAGGGGAGAAAAAAAAGTCACAGAAGAGCAGATAAAATATCTCATTTTTGGTTAAATAAACTATTTCTACATAAGCATAGAAAAAGGAAGTGTGGAATGAAATGCCCTAAACCGTGTGCGGGTATGGCCATGCTTACTAGCCATCCCCCAATATCTGGTCTCTCCTTTTCCAGATTTTAGAATACAGACTATTTCTCAGCTTCCCTTGCAACCATGTGTGTGACTAAGTTTGGGTTAGTGGGGTATACGTGGATATATTACCTACAACATCATGAAAGTGCCCTTGGGGATGAGGGAAGAAATGGGCAGGATTCTCTTTAGCTATTCTTCCCTCCTCGTGACTGGATAGCAAATGTGATGCCTGGAGATCAAGCAGCCATCTTACACCATGAAGTGGAGGCCATGGGTTGAAGAAGATGGAGCAGAAACACAGGAGGAGCTTGTCTTCCTAATGACAGTGGAGCCAACATATCTGTCCTGGGCAGCCTATAATTCAGTAAAAAAGCAAGAAACATCCACCTCACTTAAGGCACTGTTGTTTGGGTTTCATCACGAGCCATGGAACATAACTCTGAGAGTGGCATTTTAAGTGATTTCAATTTTCTCCTTTCTTCATTTCTGGTTTTGTCTAGTTTTCTACAATGAACACGCTACTTTTGAATCAAAAGTCATTCTATAACATAAACATATGTTTTTCCATTTTTTTGGACAGGAGAGGTTACTACACATACCAGGCCCCCTCGTGCCCACCCCTACCCCCAATGATCACTTCTTCCCCATCAAGGAGGCTGGTCTGCATTCTCCTCCTGGAGGGTATGTCCCATCAGCCAAGACGAAAGCAGGAGCCGGGCAAATACAAGATGAGAAGACAGTCCTTCTGCAGCAGGACCTCCAAGCTGCCCGCCCCTCCTTCTCTGTGTTGACTCTGGAAACCACCAGGCCCTCCAGGAAGGTGCCCGGCCCCCTACAAGCTGGCCTGGCGCTCCCACAGCCTGCAGTGGAACACAAGGGCTTCCCCCGCCCACAGCCAACATCGCCACCCAGGCTGAGACTAAAAACCTTTGCCTGCCATTCTCAGCAAGCACCCCTTTCATCAGGCCAGTGCCAGGAGCAGGGAGACACTGGCCCAGAACCAGCTTTCCCCAAAGACCCAAATTTCAGATTTGAGACATCACCTCCAAGGAAGGTTGCAAGTTCACTCCCAGTCACACCTTACAGGACGGAGAGATGGTAACGTTGCTTAGACAACTTCAAACTCACTCCTTGACATCACATCTCACGTGGCACGTTATGAATTATACATATGTATACAGAGGTGATGATATTACATGATATTATATAATAATAGCACAAATATGTTGCCTTGTACCGTATCTTCAACAGACTTGTTTCTTCCTGTAAGCACTAAAAATAAGCTACAACTGAAGCCACTACAGTGTTCTGTGAACATACCAGACACTGTCCTGACCTTTCTACCTCGGGGCCTTTGCACTTGCTGGTCCCTTTGCCTGGAAGACTCCCTCCAGATATCTGCAGGGCCCCCTCCTCACTTCTGAGAGGACTTCTCCCACCACCCCCTTTAAAGCAGAAGCCCACTCTCCCGTTCCACCCCCTTTCTTATCCTTCTCTGCCTCCCCTACAGCTCCAGCCTCCACCTTCACTCACTACCTCTCTGTTTGTTGCCCGTGTGCCCCCTGCAACATCTGCCCCAGGAGAGCAGTGGTTTATTCATGCAGCCCGACCAATATCTGGCACAGAGCAGGTGCTCAGTAAAAATGGCTTCAGCGGGTGACCAATGACCACCGTCATTGCACAGAGGCTGTGTCACAGGGAACCTGCACACACACACCCCATGAAGCCATGGCATCCCAAGGTCTCCCCCAGCTCTCCCTTCTCAAACGCTCAAAGGGTCCTGCATCTCTCAAGGAAGCAGCATATCAGAGGGGCTGAGGTTCAGAGGTTAGAACTGGCCTCAGGGTTCAGAGCCTGCCTTTGCCCCCTACCGCTGTGTGACTTAGACTAGTGACTCCACCTCTCTGTGCCCCAACGGTAATATGGGTGGGGATTATAAAGTGACGATATCACAGGCTACAAAGAGGCTGAAATGAAACACTGCAGGCAAAGTGCTCAACTACCAGCTCTGCCCCTTACAAGCTGTGTGACCTTGAGCGACTCAGCCTCTCTCTGCCTCGGTCTCCTCCTCTGTAAGATGAGTACACGGGATTCCAATGAGAATTACAGACACTAACACACGTAACAAGCTCGCTGAATGGTACACAGTCAGTGCCCAGCCAAGCATCAGCTGGTATGATCTCCACAGCCCCGCCATGAGTTGATAGGGAGACAGAGAGGAACCCAACCCTAAGGAAACTTCTGGAGCTGAATCAACCCCATTTACAGACCTCCTACTACACGCCAGGGACTTATCTTTTTATGTTGACTTATTGTTATTTGCCTTTTTCATTCTAAAAACAGGTCTACAATCAACTGCTTCTCAGCCTCCCAGGGTGAGATTGGGGAAACAAGGCTTTATAAACTGTGAAGTGCCACCCCATCCTCCTCGCCACCACGCAAAGGTGTCCGCTGCCTGCCACCTCGCCTCTCCACTCGGCTCCACCCGACTGCCAACCACGTAACCTCAGTAACTGAACTTCTTTCTCGGAGTCTATTTCCTCATCCAAAAAAAAGAGGTAGTTGTTGGGGTGTAAGCGAGATGATGCAGGTAAAACTACCTACGGAGACTCCCTGGAGGAAGCGGCCCAGAGGCTGGGCGGGGAGAGGTGGGCTGGCCTGGGAAAGAAAACAGGAACTCGCTTCTGATTTTATTCTCGGGGGAAGAAAGCTATCACAAAGGACTACCCATACCAGCAAGTGTGAGCCAGGGCCGTCTGTGTGCCAAACACGGAGCTGCGTGCTGGAGACGCAGACGCCACCTTGCTCAACACTTAACTGCACACCTACTATGTGCCGGGCACTGTGCCAGAAGCCAACAACATACCAGTAAATGAACAAATCAGACTGAATCCGCCCTCATGGAGCAGTGGCAAGACTGATCATAAACAGATTTGAAAATAAGGGGCAGGTTGGGATGAGTGCTATGGAGAAAAATGAAGCAAGATGAGGGAGCAAAGAGGGATGAGGTGAGGGAGCTATTTCACAGAGACGTTCATGGGAAGCCTCTCTGAGGAGATGAGATTTAAGCAGATATGTGGGGACTGAGGTGAAGGAGCAGCTTCATAGGTACCCAAGGGAAGGGCATTCTAGAAGAGGGAACCGTCCGTGCAAAGGCCCTGAGGCACATTCGATCCATCTAAGACCATCCAAACTAAAACCTCCAGCACTAATCTTGGCCTGTCTTCTTCACAGCACCCGTCACTGGGGACATTACGTGTGTCCGCTTACCCTCCTATTGTCCCTCTAGCCCACCAGCATGTGAGTTCCAGGAGGCAATGACGTTTCTGTCTAGGTCACTGCTATATCTCCAAAGCATGGGAATGGGCCCAGCACATAGAAGATCCTTGACAAATATGTGTTTAACTGATTCATCATCAATCATCTAGAAAAGATCCTGCTACCCACCACCCAGCTTCAAACCCTGAAAAAAGGTGCCCAGTTTCCACACAGCCCCACCCCACCCCCCACCATGGAGGAAGTTAAAACAAAAACCGAGTTGCTACAACCTGTGGTGAACAGGGCTGATGCAATAGCGGGGGGAGGAGAGGGGGCCACAGAGGGGAAACCAGTACTCTTCGCCACACAGACCCCACCCCTGGGGCTGAGGCCTGGCCTGCCGTCTCCCTGAACTCACCTGTCATTCCTTCAACAGAAATTCACGCAGTGCCTCCAACACGCTAGCGAGTCTCTCATGGGTCTCAAACTGGTGGCCCACAGGCACGTTTAGTTTGACCAGCAATGAGCTTTGAAAAAAGTCAGACCTAAGTTTAAATATTGGATTATCCCAGCTCTTAGCCTCTTTTGAAAAAGCTGACCACTGGCCTTAAATGTTCACAGGGCTGAGGCTGGCTGCAGAAGAGCAGCAGCTACTAGATTTTCCCTTTGCAGGCGCTGCTCTGTCTTCCACCACCCAACTTGTGGCTACACACATCTTCTTACCTGGTCCTGGTGGTATTTGAATGCGACCCCACCTCGCCAGACCCAGCAAATTCGAATCCTGCTGACTCTCCCCACACCAGCACCCAAGGCAGACATCACTAATGGAGCACAGATCTCTTTCCCGCTGCATCTCCTCCACACTGTTCAGGATCTCTCTTCCCTCGTTGTTACCACCCACACCCATAACATGATCTGAGCTCTATTCTATTTTAACCCCAACTTCTCCCCACTCCTTTGAGCTTCTCAGCTTTCTTTCCTGAAGAATGGGCTCATCAGAGTGGGATCAGAGCAGGGCTTCTCCATCTTGGTACCACGGATACTTTGTTATGGGCGCTGTCCTCTGTATTAAGGAATTTAGCAGCATCCCTGGCCTCTATCCATGAGACACTGGAAGCAAATCCCACACTCAGCTGTGACAACCAGAAATGTCTCCAAACACTGCCCAGTATCTCCAGGGCAGGGTGGTGGGGTGCCCAAAATTCCCCCCATCAAGAACCACTGCATTACATCATACTTAAGAAAATGTCTCTAAAGCTAAGCCCTTTGGGTACAAATCCTGGCTCCATCATTTCATGGCTGTGTGACTCTGGGCAGCCTCTCTGTCTCAGTGTCTTTCTCTGAAAAATGCAGGTACAAAAATGGTACTTGACAGACTGCTAATGGGTATGGAGCTTCTTTCTGGGGTGATGAAAATGTCCCTAAATTAGACGGGTGGTGATGGCTGCACAATTCTGTGAATATACTAAAAGTCACTCAATTATACACTTTAAGTGGGTAAACTGGTCTGTGAATTATACGTCAAGAAGCTGTTACACACCCTCACACACGGTACCTAGCTCACATGGGTCCTGTGAGAATTTGCTGAGTTAGGATAAAGTGCCTTACAAGCATCCTTATCACCAGCATCAGCCCACGCTGGTCTGGGGCCGGCGTGGGCGGGCGGCTTCAAGGAAAAGCCTGCAGTGACCGAGACAGGGGTGGCTGGGAACAGGCTCCACTCTGGGTGGTATTTCCCGCCGGAATGTCCCAGACAAAGCAAACCAAGTCGCTGGGGGCCCCAGGACGCAGGGCGGGGTGGCTGGATGTCCTGGGGGTCCCTGTGCCTGTCTGTGGCAGGACAATGGGTGGAATGTGGTCTCCTCTCCACGGGGCTGACACTTGACATCTGAGGACAATGACTTTCAAGAGGTTTTGTTTTTTCCTCGGCCCAGCTTTTTTTTCCATCTCCCCAAACAATTGTTCCTCGGGCTGGTGGGGGAGTGGTCCCCGCCTTGGCTTGTGAAGGATTGTGTTTGGAGAGTCAGGAAACAATGCACAAAAGTGAGAGAATGTAAAAATAGTGGCACTCAGGGACCAGCCAGGGAGGGGGGCAGCATAGAGGCCTCCTCCGGTTTATTTTTCCCAGCGCCTGCTCAGGTCCCGGGCGGGGGAGTTCAGGCACTGGAAGAGGCTGTCGACAGCAGTGCCAGGCTCAAGACAGTAGACGTTAACTGCTCAGATGGAGTTTGAGGTCTCACATTTAGGGAGTGTCAGCCATGTTCCCACTGCTTCCCACACGTCACCTCATCCCAGACAACTTCACTCCTGTCTTTCAGAAAAGGAGACAGAGGTTCTCAGTGGATGAAGTGCCAGCCCCAGAACACATAGCTAAGTGGACAGAGCTAAGATCTGAACTCTGGACCACCAGAGTCCAGACACTGGCCTTCTGCCACGTCCATTCTGACCCAGCCTTGTGCTCTCAGCTTCCCTGGCTGACTACCCACCTTCCTCCCACTCGTGATGGGGTCACTTCATTGAAATCCTCTCCCCTCCAGCTCCACAAGGACCGTCACCTGGTCCCCATGGTCCAGCACAGTCTCTGGCCCTCCAGGCCCAGGAGGTGAAGGGAGGGAGATGTTGCCAGGGGAGCCTGTGGACGCTGCGGGGCAGAGAGGCCCCTGCCACCCTTGACTACCAAGGTCAGCTGAATAATGCCCCTCCCCTCCCAACAAAGAAGTTCACATCCTAAACCCGAACCTGTGAACATGTGACTTTACGTGACAAAAGGAACTTTGCAGGTGTGATCTGGTTAATGATCTTGAGATGAGAAATTATCCCAGATTATCCAACTGGGCACTTTGAGAACACACGGTCCTTAGAAGAGAAAAAAGGATGCAGAAGAGCGGAGTGTCAGGGTGATGCACGGTGAGAAAGACCAGCTACAGCTAGCTCTGAAGATGGGTCGGGGCCAGGAGCCAAGGAAAGCAGGCAACCTCTGGAAACTGGAAAGGCAAGTAAATGAATGCTTCCCTCCAGTATCCAGAGGGAACACAGTGCTGCCAACAACTTGATGTTCACCCTACAAGTTCCATTTCAGACACCTGACCCCCAGAGGTCTACCATAAAATCTGTGGTGTCAAGTCACCAATTTTGTAGCAATTTGTTACAGCAGCAAAGGGAAACTGATACAACCACCCAGCTGGAGACAACCGAAAGGAAACAAAACCTCCCTCACGTCTCCATCGACAGCCTAACCCAATCCTAACACTCCACTGTCAATTATTATGAAGATGTAATAGATACTGTTATATAGTTCAGCTACATATTTCACATATTTTTATTTAGTCTTACAATTACTAAGTTGTGAAATGTCTTCTTTCCCCACCACTAGCAGTCTCTGTTAACAAATATTCACTAAGGACACATGGTCTGATAACAAGAATTATTACAATAATTTTAATAATATCAACTATCCTTAACTACTGAGCTCTACTGAGCTGCTGAGTTTAGGAAGCAAAAGGCCATTTAGTAAGATCAGATGTGGGAAACCTCAGGACACCAAGCTGCCTGAACTATATGGTGCCTGTGTTTCCAGTGGAGTAAGGACACAAGAACCAGCTGCAACATGTATTAAGTGCTTACTGTATGCCAATGCCAAGGTTCGATGAGGAGGTGACTGCTGTGTCCTTGTTCACAGACAGGGAAATGGAATCTCGGAGAAGTCAAGTTATTTGCTCAAGGTCACTCAGGGAGGAAAGGACGGAGCCAGGACTGAGCTCAGACCCCTGGGGCTCCAGAGTCAAAATTCCTTCCCATGGGACTAGATTGCCTCTTAGGTTCAAAAGGTGGGAGAATTTAGTTGGGAGCAGGGGAGTGGTGTGGCCTGATGGGACAACTGGGAGTCAGGAGGCCTAGGTCATTTAAGCATCCCTGGCTAGAGTGACCCTAGGTGAGTCACAAGGGGATCTTTATAAACTGTAAATATGGTCACTCGTTGCTCTGCCATGCCTGTCAATGGCTCCCCACTGTTCTGAGGATAACAACCAAAAAGGCCATGCAGGATCCGACCTCACCACCCCACCAAGCTTTTAGGCTCTTCAGGCTGTTTCAAAAACACACCAAGCTTGCTCCTCCCCTGGGCCTTTGCACATGCTGTTCCCTTCAACCATAACACACATTGCCCTCCATCTACCCAGTTAACATCAAGTCACCTTCCCTGCCCTCCCAAGTAGGTCAAAGCCCATGCACAGGCTCCAGTAACTCCGTAGACTCTTCTTAGAACCACCATTGCTGTAACATAACCTACGAGATTATACACTTAACGCTTGTCTTCCTCACCAGGCTGAGAGCTCCCGGAGGTCTTGCTTCATCACAGTTTTATTTCTTTTTCATTCACTCTGTTTTATTCAGTTACAGCCCCAGCACTGAGCACCATGGTTCCCGGCATTCAATACATTTCTGATGAATGGATAGGTGAATGAATGAATGAATGAATGAATGAATATGTCCCTTTCTCTGGGGCCCCGTTTCCTCATCTATACCACAGGAACAGTAACAGTGCCAACCTCAAGGATTACCATGAGGATTATAAGAAATGATACACACTAACAAGGTGATTTGTTGGGGAGACTGTCTCCTCTCTGGGCCTCAGTTCTCCCCTCTGCACAATGGGTCCCACACAGTGGCCACTGCTCAGGACCCGCTGACCTGGTTTCCCACTGCCACCCTGCCATGGCCTCCCTGTGTGACCCTGGGGAAGCCCTTCCTAAATGCCATCCTCCATTCCCTCTTCTGTGACATGAGGGTGGCATGGGTCAGACCAGAGGGTCCCCAAGGATCCCCCAGCTCTGGAGATGGGAGCTCAGACCCACATACTCTAACCCCTCCCAGCGCCGCCTTCCAGCTAGACCAGTAACAACCAGCCCACAGCAGACTGACAGGTCAGACAGGTCACCAGAGATTCTGCAAGTGAGCCTGTAGACAGCTCCCTTCCCGGGGAACTCCACCACCCCCCAGGGACCCCATGAGGGAGAGGAGAGGGGGGCAGGGGGAGTTCTGGTTCAAGTCCGCACCTACCAGCAGGAGAAGGTACAGAAGTGTTAACTTCGGCTTCCTCTTCTATAAACGGAGATTCAAACGCCTACCTCAGAAGATGAAACAGATAATGAACCTCGACTTCAGCGTCGTACCAGAGTAAGTCCTCGTGAAATGCCAGCACTTACATTAGCTTTACTGATATTATTTTTATCTGTCAAGGCATCGTGACAGAAGAAACCCCCACACCCAACAGACAGACCACACTGGATTTTCCTGATATTTCCCCCGAATCTGTGTGTCTCACTCCTCTCCAACCACACGGGCTAGTCTGCCTTTTCCTATGACACGCCAGGTTTGTTTCCACCTCAGGGCCTTTGCACATGCTGTTCCCTCAATCCGGAAGCCTCTTCCCCCAGTTTATTACAGCCCAGGACACTCTCTTCCATCGAACCTTGTTTTAATTCTTCATAATGCAGTTATCACATCCACATGTTATTTTATGCACTGATGAGTGGGCCTTCTGTCCACTGAATGCCAGCTCTATGAAGGCTGGGATTTCTGTATGTCTGGTTCACTGCTGTCTCGACAGCATTTAGATTGGTATGAGGCAGATATAAGATGCTCGAAAAATGTTTATTAAGAGAAGAAAGAAAGGGAAGTTACATAAGCCTCTGCCTCTGTTTCTACATCTGTAATAGACACAGGATAAATAAGAGCCTCTGTCTCTTAGGGCTCCTTGGAGGATTAAAGGGAACATTACATACAACATAAAGTGCTTAGTAGGGGAAAGGAACATAATAAAAACTCAAATGAAAAAAGAAATCACAGGTGTCCGTCAGCAGCAAATGGATGCACAAATTGTAGTGTATTCACACAATGGAATATAACTCAGCAATCAAAAGAAAAACTGCTGACACACACGTGGTGACAGGGATGTGTCCTAAAAACACTGCCTGAGCAAAGGAAACAAGACACAAGCGGGCACAGACCTGGGATTCCACTTCTACCAAAGCCAGCAAACTGGCAAAACGCATCTCTGATGAAAGAGGTTACCAAAACTGTCACTTTTCTTACCAAAACACCAAGTCATCACTTTTCCTCACCAGGTGCTGACTGGCAAGGGGCAGAAGTGACCTCTGGGGTCAGGACATGTTCTAGATCTTCACCTGGTGGTGACGCACAAGGAAAAAGTCATGGTGATGTGCACTTTATGTAATGACAGTGCAACAAAAATTATTCCAAACACCGTTTTTTCAGCAAAGTGATGGAAAGGGGACTGTTGCCGTCACCCTGGCTCATCCACCCTGCCCACACACAGGTCTCTCAGACTCTGACAGTCAACACATCCCTCTCGCTTCAGGCAGACTGGGCCCCCCCCCACCCACGCGGCCCTGGCTTCTGTGGGACCTGTTGCCAAAGAGACAAGCCACCCTCCACATACACCCCCTCAGTCCCCCGTGGCCCGGCTTCCGAGAAGATGTGAGCACAGGAAGACTGTGTACTCTGAGGTTCTGAAGCAAAAAGGTCAGGGTGGCAGCACGGGGGAGGGGGCAGGAGGGCTCCCCACTGACTGAGAAGGGCCTTGATCACCACAGGGGGATTTCATCCGGGCGTTTGACAGGCGTCCCCCATCCATCACAGGCAAGGGGACATCCACCCACATTTGCTCTATAACTGCTGAGGGGGCATCTCCAGAAGCCCCAGCACTGGGCATGCCCCGTGCACCACAGGCCATCACCCACCGCTGCATGGTGCTTTCCTGCTTAAAACCCTCCAACAGCGCCTGCTGCTCTCAGAATAAAACCACACTCCTTACTGCAGCCTTCAGGGCCTGACACGACTTCGCTTCCTAACGTCTCTGGCTCCCCTCTCTCTCCTCTCCTCCCACTCTGGCCCCTCTGATGTTCCAGGAACATACCCAGCTGGCTCCTGCCACAGGGCCTTTGCACTGGCTGCCCTCTCTGCCTGGAACACCTGTCCCCAGGCAGCCACACAACTCATTCCCTCCCCTCTTTCAGGTCTTTGCTCAAATTCTCCTCCTCAGTGAGCCCCCCCCCACCGATCACTGTACTTAAAACTACCACACTTTCCCAGGACTCCACCCCCTTACCTTGCTTCATTTTCTTCCGCAGTGCTTATCACCTGCTAACACCATAGACTTTTTTTTCTCTTTCTTTTTTGGGGGGGTGCTAATTGGGCTTTATTTATTTATTTCATTTTTAAATGGAAGTACTGGGGGTAGAACCCAAGACTCGTGCATGCTAAGCACGCGCTCTAACCACTGAGCTATCCCCACCCCACCCCCACCACAGACTTTTCTTACTTAGTATCTTTGTTGTCTGGCTTCATTGTAAACTCAGTGGCGATGAGGGCTTTTGTCTGCCTCGTGTACTGCTGCATCCCCAGCACCTGTACACAGTAGGTGCTCAATAAATCACTTGTAGGTACAAGGAGGTAACCCAGAGGCTTATCACAGGGTTGACTTTCTTATAATTTTCTGCATCATTTCAATCCTTTTCAATGTTATGAGCATGTGTTATCTTTACAATTTAAAATTAAGGCACAACTAGAAGTCTGGTTTTAAAAGCCAAGTGGGGGCAGTCTCTAGGTCAGCGGATGTCCAAAGGGTGGCATAAAGACCACCTGGGGAGCTTTTCAAAAGTCACATTTGCCCAGGAGGTATACCAGAAAGTTCGAATCTGATTGACGAGGTCTGAGGAAAGCCAGAGAACCTGGGGCTTTGGAGAAGCTCCCAGATACCCTACAGGGCTCGAGGGAGCACTGGGAGCGGGGAGTGGGCAGGTAGTCCAGGAGGGCTGCTCAGAGGAGGAGGACAGAGAGGATCCTGACAAACAGCCAAGGTTAGACTAAGCCAATTCCTGGGCCTTGTACCCAAGGTTCCAATTCAGTGGGATGAGTGGGGCCCAGGCACCTGCATTTGTAATACACTTTGCCAGATGCCTGGGGCAGACACTGAAGTTTAGGAAGTGTTGGTTGAGTCTAATCTTCTGGTCTGAATGTGTACAGCTGCCTTTCATGGCAAAAGTTAATAAAATCACAATGAGAAAACGGGAAATCACGCATTCCCACAGCGCCCAGCGTTAATACTTTGGCGCGTCGCCTGCAGCGGTATCCCTGCACGGTTTTACAGGCACAGCCGCCATCACAGGTTCTGTACCATCAGGTGTGTCACCTTCTCAGTCTGTGGCAGCTGGACCAGGGGGCGTGGCCTGGTCACCTCACCATTTCCCCATTTGGGGACATTTAGGTTGTTTCCAGTGTTGAATTCTCACACACGGTGCTTTGATGAGCATCGTGGTCCTTAAGTGTCTGGGTTTTTCCCACTCGCCCTGTGCTTAGGGCTTTTTCTCAGACTCCATTCTCAGTGTGGGACGTCCCCAGTCATCATGTCTGGGAGGCTCCTGCTAACCCTGCTAAATGTTTCACCGAAGAGTCTGCACCAGTTTACTGCCCCCAAATGACGCCCAAGACCATGTGGTAGAGCCTTATCAGAGGTGCGGCTCCACCGTCTCACGGAAGAGGAACCGAGGCCCAGGGAGCAAAGCGTCGGCGGCCGACGCTCCCTGGGAGCTGACTTCACACCAGGTGCTGTTCTAAGTGATTTACCAATGTGCACTCACGTGCCCCTCACCACGCCCCTGGGGGCCAGGGCTGGTGCCCACGTGCTGGCCACAGTGAGCGCTGTCAGCACACTTCATCATCGGCATCATTTCTGCCGTTACCTGTGCTCGATTTTCCTATAAAAATGATTCGTCCAACCACACTGTTGAGCAAAATCGGGGTTCCAGAAAGCCAGGCCCAGGGATGCCCACACCCTAGAGAAGGTAAAAGAGGTCATCAGTCCACACCTTGTGGCACAGCAGTTCCCAGCAATGAGCCAGACCTGGTCCCTGTGACAACAGGTGACACACAACCATGGACACAGCTGGACCCTGCCTGCCCATGGGCCAAGCCCTCGGGAATACGGCGGAGAGCAAATGACCGGATGAAGGCTTGAGTCTGCAGAGACATCAGCGGGTGAGGCAGTGCCACCAAAGCATGACACCCAGTGCCCCGGATCTTGCCCCGGCCACCAGCCACAAGCCACGATACACAGACCCAGAATCCTGTACTCAGCTCAACACAAACGTCCCAGTTCCCTTTTTCTCTTTGCAGAACTTCCCACCGCACTGAACTAAAAAGGAAGTCAGGGTCCCAGCGGGAGAAATGGTGACAGCAACACAAATCATTTCACGTCTGCTGAGGAAAGAGGAAGAGGCCGCTCAGGCTGGCCCAGGCGCATCTGCCCGCTGCTGTCAGCTGGGGGTGGCCGGGCAGCAGCGCAGCAGGGCAGATAGAGAAGCTCTCTGGAGGGACCACACAAGTCGACTCATAGAGACTACGTTTCCATAGATCAGTCACTCACTACCGTCACTAGCCTCAGTTTTACTCTTCTGTAAAATGGGTCAAGTACCTACCTCAAGGGCTACAATGAAGATTTAAATAAGAGAATAGCTGTAAAGCACTTATTGGCCCAGGGCACACAGCATGTGCTCCATAAACGTCCCTAACGTGATTAAGTTCAGTTTTTCCATTCTGGCATCTGGCTACCACATCCTGCCAAAACCTCTGCTGGCAGGGCTCAGGCCCTGCCCACTGGCCTCCAAGTGTCCTGCATTAATTCCTGTCCTGAGCATCGCTAACCATGCAAAGCACCAGCAACACACCAGGCACAGAGAGCAGAAGTGACTTTCTTGGGGTTCGTTCACAAGTGTTTACTGAGGAGGTGACAGAAGGGCTGAGACTCACATGAGTGGGGGAGTAAGCTGAGGATGATTCAGCTGTGTGTGAAGAACGGACTGTAGCTGTTGAGGAGGGGAGCCCGGGGAACCCAGGGAAGGGGCGCCTGTATCAGTCCAGGCGGGAGATGATGGTGGACTCGACCAGGGTGGTGATGCAGTGGTGGGAGAAGTGGTCCGACTCTGGACACATTTCAAAGGTAGAGCCCACAGGATTTGCTGATGGATGGGACATAGCAGGTGAGAGAGAGGAGTAGAAGCCAACTGCCTGGAGTCTGGCCTGAGACATTAACAGGACGGAGGTCACTTTTACTGAGACAAGAAAGACTGTGGTTTGGGGGTGGGGAAGAGCATGCAGAGCAAGAGTTTAATTTAGGACATTTCAAGTCTCTGCCCTCAAGCAAGCCAGTCTGGCAGGAGAGACGGTCAGCAAATCGTTGCACAATGTAGATCCAGGGGCAATCGTGCTGAGAGTTAGGGAGGAGGACTGGGCAAGGTGACCCAGGCAGGGGTGTTCAGGGAAGGCTGCCTGGAGGAGGCACAATCAGAGCTGAGGCGAGAAGGCTGAGGAGTGGGGACGAGTGAGGGAGACAGTGAAAGCTGCTACCCAGGTGTGTTCTCCACTTTCCTCATCGCTTTGCCTCCCACTTCACACCCAGTGGGGACACAGCCCAAGAATGAAGGCCACATGTCTTCTGTGGTTGAGCTGTGGGGTCAGACAGAGTGAGGTCAAGTCCCAGACCCACCACTGTCTTGTGTGGCCGTGAGCTGGCAACTACACCCCTCGACGCCTCAGTTTCCTCATCTATGAAAGGGGGTGATTGTGCCGATTCTGGGGGAGCTGAAGCTCTGGAAACCCAGGGAGAGATGCCACCTCCCTCCCCCTACACGGCGGGCTTCGCTGGAGCCTCGGTGAAAGCTGCTTTGTCAGGGAGGCTGAAATGAGCCTGGCCGGGAGGGGCCGGACGCTCGGGGCTAAAACCACAGGCCCGGAGCACCCCCCGCGGCCCTGGCCATCCCTGCTGGGATTTTCCATAGGTTCAAAACGGGAACTTTATGAAAATGCACAGGCTCCACAGGGCAGGCGTGTTTTTCCAGTGAGGCTGAACTTAGTCTTAAACAACCGTGCAGACCAGCAGACCCTTTGAGAAAGAGGAGAGGGGATCAGTCAGCAGACAACAAAAACCCAATTTCTCCTCAGCTTTGGGGAGACGAGACAGGATGCCCACAGGCAAATCCTCTACAAGCCAGTTGCCACGCTCCTGCTCCCACAGATTCTACTGCCCAGAACACACTGTTTCTATATCCCTGATGACGCTATGAAGTCACTCACACATTCACTCAGCAAATAACATATTTAGCACCTGCAGGGCCAGGCACTGTCTCTGCCCTGGGGATACACTGGTGAACAAAAGAGAGGGTGCTCCCACCCTCAGAGAGCTGGCCAATGAGGCACAGGTGATAAACAAAAATACAGTAAGTGTTAGGAAGAAAATCTAGCAGGAAAAGGAAATATAAAGTGGAGGGATAGATGCTACTTTAAATGCAGTGGCCAAGGAAGGCCTCTCTGATCAGGGGACGTCCAGCTGAGACCCAGGTGAAATGAGGGTGTGAGCCATAGGATACCAAAGCAGTGGGAACAGCAAGTGCAAAGGTCCTGTGGCAGGAGCCTGCTTGGTGTGTCTGAGGAACAGCAAGCAGACCGCCACGGCTGGAGCAGACCAAACAGGTGAGTAGTAGGACTCGGCAAGGTAACCCAGGTGGGAGTGATTCATGGACTCAGGCAGTGAGGTAAGCAAGAGCCAGACCACACAGGCTAAGGAGACAGACGGTCTTCTAAGCATGATGGGCAAGGCCCTGAGGAAGCAAGTCACTCAGCACCTTGGACAAGCAGGGGGAAGGTCCTAAATCCTCAGTGCTGGAGGGTGAGTACAGCCCCATCTCCCCCAGGACAGTGCAAGGACTCCAAGGTCCCCACGGGGCCCTCCCTTCCCTTCCCCAAACCCCGTTTGTCCCCATCTGTAAACAGAGACGCAAGCCCTGCCCAGCCTTCTGTGCAGGCCCAATGAGCAGCACGCTGAGACACTGCAGCTGGAGGCTGCGGCACCCCAGACCCCAGTCTCAGGGCTGCTCTGACCCCTCTGCCCCTGAGAACAAACCTCCCAGGTTCCAGTGTATAACAGGAATGCTGGGCCCCCAGGAACCCGGCCCCCCTCAGACAGCCTGAAACAGGCTCTCTGAGAGCTAAGGTGTCCAAGGAGGTGGTGCCTGGCAACCAGACGCCTGCCTGGCAACGGTGGGGTGGGATGGCAGCCGGACTCCATGGCAACCGGCAGCTGGGGCCCAAGGCTGGGCGTGCTTCGGAGGGGGAGTCAGTGGGAAGGGGGGTTTCCCAGGCTCCTCTCTAAAGCGGCGTGACTCAGGGACCCTCAGAAAACCCAGCAGGCAGCTGTGCTCGATTCCAGGGCTAGGACAGGGGAAAATACGGGATGAGCCTGGAATATCATGTGGTACCAGCAAGTAAAGAAATTCTCCAGAGAAAGAGGAAAGAAAAGGATGGAGACATGGCAAAGGAGTACAGGGGCCAACCAGAAAGAACTCCCAGTGGCCAAAGCTGAAACAACTTGAATAACAGAATAAATAATGACAGCTCTGGTTCATGAGTCCATACTCATACAGATAACTGAATGAATTAATATGTAAGCAGGGGAGAAACCTTCCTTACAGAAGAGTTCCAATTAGTAAAAGCAGAAGAACGAAGGAAATAAAAAGTCTCCACTAGAACACTCCAGTGAGAACAGACGCAGTCAAGATACGCTAAAATCAGTCGGTGAAAACTTAAGCTAATCTGGCTGTTTCCATTACCTCAGTCTTCTGTCAAAACACCCAGCAGCTACAAAGGAAAAGACAGGAACTACACGGAGAAGCCTGGCTTTTCCCATCTTCGCCAAGTGCCCGAGGCCAACATCAGCAGCAGTAAATACTGACACCGCGGCCTCTCGAGGGATGTGCTGAAAAGGACACACGACCCTGAGGAACTCCTCCCGAAAATGCACATCCTCAAACGCAAACGAGGGACAATCCATGAGACACCTGGCCAGTGCTCTTCAAGAGCGTCAAAGATCATGAAGACCAGGAAAGACCAAAGAGCAGGGAACTGGCACAGGTTAGGAGGAGACTGGGGGCACTTGGCATCTAAACGCAACGCGGTGACCTGGATTAGATTCTGGAAAGAAAAAAAGACATTATTAGGAAAACTAGCACAATCCAAATAAAATCTATATTTCAGTTAACAGCATTATATCAAGACTAATTTTTTTAGTTCTGCTCATTACACTATGTTTATATAAAATAGTAACATAAGGAGACGTTGGATGAAGGATAGACAGGAACTGTGAAATGTATTAGCAACTTTTCTGGACATCTAAAATTATCTCCAAAAAAAAAAAAAAAACCCTGTGCTGACCAAGACAAATCATCTAATGACCAAATAACACACAGCTACACAACAAATGCAGAACCACAAATCCAAGAACCACAGGTTTGCAGTCCTGGTTGTTACGAACTGAATGTCTGTGTCCTGCCCCCAAATTCATAAGCTGAAGTCCTACTCCCCAGGGGGACGGTATCTAGAGGTGGGGCATTGGGAGGGAATTAGGTTTAGATGAGGCCATGAGGGTGGAGTCCTCAACACAGGATTCGTGTCCTTATTTATAGAAGAGGAAGAGACAATCGAACTCTCTCTTCGCCATGTGAGGACACAGCATGAAGGCGGCTGTCTACCAACCAGGAAGAGAGCCCTCACCAAGAACAGAATCTGCCCACACCTTGATCTTAGACTTCCTAGACTCCAGGGAAACACAGTGAAAAAACAGATGTCTTGTTTAAGCCACCAGCCTGAGTGCTTTGTTACAGCAGCCTGAGCAGACTAACACACTGGTCTACAGTTGACACCAGCGTTCCTCCCCAGGGAGGCCCACAAGTCTCCAAATTTGTACAGAGAAGAATCCCCAAATCAGGTGATCCTGCCCCGTCCTTTCAATTGGCTGTTCATGGCCACACTGAGAGGATGCAGCAAAAAGGGCTTACAAAATAAGATCTGGGTTCAAACCCAGGCCCTGCTACAAACTCACTGTGGGACCCTAGATAAGGGACTCCCCCTCTTCTGAAAATGGAGCAGGGGGTCAACCTTCAGGGGTTATCATGAAGTTCAGACGAAAGTGCCTTGCTATGAACTTGCTATGAAAGTGACAATCCACTAACGTCGGGTGTTAATTTTCTCACAACATCAGCATATACAGGGGCTGAAGGACAGATATATTTCATCTACGATTTATGAGTGGAGTAGAGGAAATTCAGCTTGAACACAGGCAAAGCACACCCCACTGGTCCTACAGCACTTTTCATAAGCATCAGAACTCTGTAAAGCAAGGTGACAGGGTAGAAAAATGACCTCCTGCTGACTAGGGGAAGGCTACCCACCCCAGCTTCCAGTGGAGACATCCTTACACACAGGCACAAAAATGTTGTTAAAAGGATGTTAACCACAGGATGATTTAAAAAGTTCTAAACAAACAATGGTCCGGTTAAGACACGGAAAACTATGCAGCTGTGAAAAAGAATGAGGTACTGATAGAGAACACCCTCCAAGATACAGTAGTAAGAGCAAAGGGGACTTCACAACCCAGCACCTCCACTCCTCTGGCACATATACACCAGGAGATGTTGCAACAAGGTTCAGAGCAGCATTGCTCAAAAGAGCACGAGATCAGCAGCCTCCGAGACAGGCCCCTCTCCTGGTATTCACAACCCCTGACACATGCGTAGTGTCCTCCCACGGTGTATCTGGGTTGATCTATGTGATCAAGAGACTACAGCAGAGTAGACTAGATGGCATGGCACTTCCAAGGCTAGGTCATAAAAGCTATGGTGGCTTTTATCTATGGCTCTTTTGAGTCGTCGCTCTGAAGGAAGCCACCTGCCACATCTACCTATGGGGAGGCCCATGTGGTGAGGAACTCAGGCCTCCAACCAACAGCTATGTGAGAGAACCATCTGGTAGCAGATCCTCCAACCCCAGTAGTCTTCAGATGAGACAGCAGCCCCAGCCAACAGCGTCTCCGCATCCTCATGAGAGACTCTGAGGCAGAAGAATTACCCAGCCAAGATGCTTCCAAATTCCTGACTCACAGAAACTGTGTGAGAGGTGGATGGCTACTATTTTAAGTCATTAACATTTAAGGTAACAAATATGGCTAAATTTGGCTGGAGGTCTCTCGTGACCTTGCAGGCAAACTGCCAGTCAGGACTACAGTCATCAGGAGCCCCGAGGGTCCACTGGCATGGTTGCAGGCAGGTCTCAGTGCCTTGTGGCTGCTGGCTGGGGACCTCCGCTCCTCACCACGTGGGCCTCTTCACAGCCACCTGAGCAGCTGGCTTCCTCAGACCAGTGACCCAAGACAGACAGACCACCTGCCACAACCCTTTTATGACCCAGAGCCTAAGTCACTTTCTGCTCCTCCTCCTTCCATTCACTAGAAGCGAGTCATTAAGTGCAGCCCACACTCAGCACCAGGAAAGGCACAGGGTGTGAACAACAGGAGGTGAGGATCCAGGGGCATCTCGGAGGCTGCCCAGCACATGGACCAAATGCCCAAAAGGACAGTGAGCTTGTTGTAACAACAAAACAACACCACAACAATAGCTAACAATTGCTGGATGCTCACCACGTTCGAGGCTCTTACACACGTGAATGCATTTAAGCACTAAAGCAATCCCGTGGGGGTGGGTGTTACAACTATCAGATTCCACCTCCTCTTCCACACCTGCTCGGTAACTTCCTGTGTGTTCGACGCGGCACATGATCACGGGCAAGCACTTCTCCTGCCGGGTCTCAGCACCCTCACAGGTCATTCAAGCAACAATCAGCAAAGAAAAGAGGAAGGTTCGAGCCAAGTGCCCATTTCTAGATCCTATTAAAATGGTGAGAAGGAGTCTCAACATGTTTGGAGGGTATGTTTAGGATGATCTGATTCGAAAGAACAGTTGCTCAGGGATGGTCTTCTGAGGAGCTAAAACTGGAGCAGAGAATTCAAAGAGTGATGGGCACAAGGCTTCAGGATATCTGGGCAAAGAGCTCTCCAGGCAGAAGGAACAGCACAGCAACCAACCAGAGGCAGGCCTGAGCCCAGGGGGTCCGCAGAGCAGCAGTGAGCTCAATAAAGGACTTTGCCTTTGACTCCAGGTGTGATGGGGGGGCCCTGAGGGGTATCACAAGGGAGGGTACTAAGCAGATAGGTGTCAGGGTCTGATCTGGGCTTTAATCAGATCCCTCTGGCTGCTGGGGAGAGAACAGACTCTAGGGGGTGATAGGACTACTGCACAAGATATGAGAGGGACTTAAACTGGTGTGTCCGTTAAAACACGGTCTCCAGAGTCAGGTGGTGTGGGTTCAAATCTCAGCTCTGCCACTTACAGGCTGTGTGACCTTGGGAAAGGGGCTTAACCTCTCTGAATTTCAATGTCCTCATTTGTAAAATAAAGATAAAAAGAATACACACCAGATAGGGTTTTATGAAAATTAAATGAGATACTATTTGTTAAGTGCATGAAGGAGACAACATGATACTGGCATGTCAAAAGCATTGTAAATGTTTATAGAAGGTGGTGGCAGGGAAGGTGGTGAGAATTAGATATTTCGAAGGCAGACCAGTGGGATCTGCTGCTGGACTGGATGTTGGGGTGATGGAAGGAGAGGATCAAGAGTGACTCCTGAGTTTTTGGCCTGAGCAACTGGAGGGATGGAGCTGACATTAACTGGGCTGGGAAAGACAGAGCTGAGTCGGTTTCAAGGGCAAGATGAGGAACTCAGTTTGGTACACGTTTAGTGGAAGATGTTATGAGATATCCACGTGGCGACGGCAAGGAGGCAGTGGCCACACAAATGTGAAATCCAGAGGAGAGGTGAGATCACCGGGATGGAAAGAGGTCCACGGGCTGAGCCTGGTAAACCCCAATAATCAGAGGCCAGGAGGAAGAGGAGAATTCAGCAAAGGAGACCGGGCGATAGCACGGAAGGAAAAGCAGGAGCCCGCAGCATCCCGGCACTGCTCCTTAATCATTCCTACTTGTTTCAGGAGTGAGGCTGGTCCCCTGGACCACTCTGCAACTTCTCCACAACAGAGACACATCCTGAAACGTTCCTTCAGAGTCCATTCCACTGCCCATTTTCCAAGTTCCCCAGGAAGAAAGGTCATCCTGCCTTCAAAACATTCCAAACAAGCTGA
Source organism: Camelus bactrianus (assembly GCF_048773025.1). Taxonomy (NCBI): domain Eukaryota; kingdom Metazoa; phylum Chordata; class Mammalia; order Artiodactyla; family Camelidae; genus Camelus; species Camelus bactrianus. The sequence goes on from NC_133557.1 coordinate 22,426,899, forward strand.
CCACTTCTAAAATTATTCCCCAAACAGCTCACCCTGCCTAATATCCCTTCTGTATCTTTGCAGCTCCTGCTTTAGTGAATACGGCACAGTCAAAATACGGGGCAAAATGAAAGCAAATCAGTTGCAGGGTGAAACTGCAAGTTTTGCAAAAGATGCTGGATTTCATGCCATCAGTGAAAGTGTTGTTGGCAAACAGCAGCCAGTGCCGGGCAAAGCTGTAAACACCTGAAGACCTGCCAGATGGACCACTTCACATCGAAAGGAAGAAGGCAGGATAGGAGAGTTCCGGGAGATGCTCAGACCATCAGAGAGAGGCATGCGTGAGCGCCGAAAATGGGCTCTAATGTTTCTGCAAAACAACTCCTTATCATCACACCATGAAGGGTAACTTTGCATGAAATGACATCATATTATGCAATCATTTAATTTTATCAGAAAAGCCATGCAGCCCCAATGGAAAAATAAAGTTCAACATGGGGGGAGGGATAAATTAGGAGTTTGGGATTAGCAGATACAAACTGCTATATATAAAATAGATAAACAACAAGGTCCTACAGTAGAGCACAGGGAACTAGATCCAATACCTTGTAATAACCTATAATGAAAAAGAATATGTATGTATACATATATGACTGAATCACTATGTACACCAGAAACTAACACAACATTGTAAATCAACTCTACTTCAATCTAAAAAAAAAGAAAGAGAATCAACACTTGATTCCCTCTTTACTGATTCTAAGAATTCAGGCAAAGTTGCTACTGTATCCTAAATACTATACCCTAAGGATAAAATTCAACTTATTTTCAAGATTTTGGTTTTCTTCTCTACAAGGTAACGTCTTCATCCGACCCCTCTCCTTCACTCCCAGTATTACTATATTAAGGCCCACTTTCAACGGACTCTGGGTCACAGGTCTTTTTCCGGTGTCAATCATTCTGTGACCGTGAGGTTGTCCTAGATCTGCGGATTGCTGGGTCTTCCTGGACCTAAACACCTCCCTGCTTCCCATGGAGAAAACTTGTCACTGGGGGCAAGAAGCTGATTTGCCCACAGGGACGGCAAACCCAACAGAAGAGAAGGCTTCGTGGCCCTTTGGGTGTGAAGCCTTAGGTGGGAAGTGCCCAGCGCCTCTGGGGAACCCACCTGCCTCCACAGCAGCCCCTCCCCGCCCTGCTGGGTCAGCCCCCTTGCCTAGAGCCAGTGGGCCCCCCCTGGTGAAATCTGATAAAGACATGCCTTTAAATGGGAACATTTTCTTTTATATAAATTACATCTCAATAAACACGATATATTTAAGCACTAATCTGCCCATGAGGATCCTGCCTGGGGCCTCCTGTAACAGGCCAGCCGGAGGACAGCAGGCAGCTGGCTGCCCAGCCCCAACGAGTAACAGGTGAGGGCCAGCAGGGCCAGGGAGCACCATCAGAACTCATTCATAAAAAATGCAAAGGATGGTAAGAGACGCTGGTGCCTCACTGTGGTCCACTCTGCCTCAAGAAACTGGCTTTGGGGAGCCTCCTTCAGTGGTGCTCAGGCTTGGCTACAGCCCCTGCGCCACCCAGGACTCCCAAAACCCCTTCCAGGGGCCTGGCACCAGGGCAGCAGAGCTGTCCCAGCCAGGTTCAAGCTCAGGAATCACTGCTGAGCAAGCTCTAGGGCGCCTCCTCTCACCCCAGAGGGGTGACCCCCCAGCCCCTCCCATCCCAACTGGCCAGCCTCTCTGGGCTTTTAAGGCCAACCTTCAAGATTTCACCTGCCCTGATAATCAGAGCCCGGCTAGGCACCCCTCGTCTTTCCCCCTTTAAGCTATGCACCTCCGAGTTTTTTGATCCCCCAATGCCCCAGCAGGAGAAAAAATGTTTGAGCACATTTCCCCAAATTCATTCCACAAATTTTTATCAGCTCCCTACCAGGGCCAGGTGATGGGGATGCAGGATTGAGAAACACCCAGAGCCGACTTCTAGTAAAAGGAGGCACGTGATCAGCAAGCAGCCAAACATCCTGAGGGACCCAGACCGACAGGAGGGGAGAGAAAGGACAGGGCTGGGGAAGGCGGGTCTTCCTGGACAGGGTGGCACGGAAGGGCCTCTCTGAGGAGGGTATTTGCAGGGAGTGAGGCCTAATAGGGGCAGGTCCGGTGGATCCTAGGGGAGAGTGTCCCGCAGCAGGAAGAGGGTGAGGCAGGACTGTGCCTGGAGTGTCAGAGCAGCCAGCGGAGGGGGAGGGGGGCTCAAGATGGGGGGGGGTGCTCAGCTCAGCAGACCCAGGAATCTAGCTGTGTACAAAGTTCCCTGGGAAAGCGACCTGGTGCCACGTTGGAGAGGGGAGGGCAAGTGGTGAGACTCCTTTGCAGGACAAACGAGCAACGACTACCAAAATCTAAAATCCACGTGTCCACAGATGAAGCAAACCAATCCCTTTCTGGAATCCATCCTGCAGAGATACCAGCACCTGTAGCCCAAGACATTACATGCAAAGGAGGCAGAGAGCCAAGCGGTGAAGAGCAAGGATTCTTCAGGCAGCGTGGGGGGAGGGGGGAAAGGAGGAAGAGGGGAGGAGGGAGGGGAAACAGCAAAGAAAGAGAGGAAAGGGAGTGGGGGAGGGGAAAGGGAGGGGTTTGGGAAGGGCAAGAGGTCACTGGGACTGGTCGGAGCATCTCTGGCCGATGACCCATGACCCTGCCAGCCCCCCTGCCCACCCCACACTCCAAGAACCTCCCAGAAGCCCCCCTGAGCAGAGCATGCTGATGACCCTCAGGAGACCCACTCCCTGGGCCTCACTGGTGGCTGACAAGTCCATTTCAAAGCTGGGTGGAAGGCCATTCAGGGCGCCCTCCTTCCCCACCATGGTGGTGGGCAGTGCACCCGGAGCCCGAAAGAGGGACAGAGAGAATTCTTTTAATTCAGGAAACACTGACACCTGGGTCTGCTTGCCGGACCCACAGGACTACACGTCACCTCTGAATACACCAGTCTCATAATCAGGTAAAAGTCTGTTCCAACTGTCCAATGAGTTTCATTAAAAGACATCATAAAGGTCCTTTATTTAAAAAAAAAAAAAAAAAGGCTGCTTCCAAACCAATACATATAACAAGTGTTTGAAGGGGCAACGGATGCCCGGATGCCCAATGGCAGAAAAGCCTCCAGCCAACTAGGACCCACGAGAGACTATTTCAAAGGCCTGAGCACTTTTCTGGTTCATTTCCTCTTTTCTGCTGCTCAAAACATCACAGTTTATGTAAAGGTCAAAAAAATTTTCTGCAAGGAATTTTATAAGCAGATCTGGATTGTAGGAGAAGGACTAAGAAAATCCCTAAAGAAGCCTGGTTACAAAATGTTTTAAAAAGGGAGGAAAAAAAAAACTTTTAACATAGAAACACCCAGTGATACATTATAAGTCTAATTTTGAAGAACGATCAAAACACATTTTTTTTTCTAAAACATCCTAAATTGCAAGTGGCCACCAGATGCTGGGGTCTGGAAGTAAGACTGTGGTTTGTTTTATTTTCTTTGTTTTTAAGAAACCTAAAAATTAGGGAAGTCACAAATACCCAGGGAAAGAAAAACTCGGAAAACTGCCGATGTGGTGACTAAACTTAACTTGCAGACTGCCAGGGGTTCTCAATGAATGCACCCAGACATCAAACCTCTAGCGCTGGAGAGGGGACCACAAGAGGCTGTGTGCAAAGCCAAACGGAACTTGTAATTCACTTGATGTGTTTAAAAGGCCCATGGGAAGTGTTCCGTAAGCCGAGAGCACTTTACTGTTAAGACCACATCCACCATGGAAGCCCGTTCTCCACCACCCAAGGACCAGGCGGGCAGTGTCCTAGAGCCTTTTGCAGGATGGAGGGCAGATGTTTGAGGATATGATGTAACCTGGGTGAAGTGAATTCATCCAAGAATGAGTCATGAAAGCAGCCCTCGAAAGTCCTTCAGAAATCCCAGTTGCGGAACACTGGGCCTAGAGCCAAAGGCCCACCCACCCCCACCTCACACAAGACTGTCCCCTCTTTCAAGTATGCTCTGCAGGCATCTCAACTTTTGCTGTCAGTCTCTGTTTCTCCTTTTTGTAGTAAACACCCCAGTGCAGCTTAAGGGGCATTATCTGACCTCCACTTGAGTCACACAGGGCACAAGAACAAAGGCAAGGGGAAGGGCAGTGGAACTGAGAGACAGACCCTGAGCACCTAGAGCAAACTGTACCTGAAGCTGATGCCTAGCTACAGGAGCTATTTTATTTCCTCTCTTGTTTCAGTCAGTTTGGCTTCAGTTTTCAGTCACCTACACAAAGAGTCTACCATCCAAAGATTAAATAAAACTCTGACCTTAGCTAGGAACTTAGAAGACCACTCCTTCCAAATAACCACAAACTGAGAATGAAATGAGTCCTTTAGGTGTCATGGGTGAGGCATCCAGCTTCACCCAACGTCACAGTGAAATCTGGCAATGGCTTCCTCAATGTCTCCATCCACCTTCTTTGCAGGACAACTTGCCAAGCCTCAGGCACTGACCCTAGACCTCATCACAGAGCTTTTCTGGAAAAGGAGGGGGAAGAGGGGAAGGGGAGAAGGGGGAGGAAGTGAAGAGGGAAATATCAACAGTAAGCTCTTCCTGAGAGCTCAGGATGGGCTGGGCAGACCCAAGCATAAGGCATAAGCACTTTGATGTGGTATCTCATTTAATCCTCACAAAGCCCTCAGAGGTAGGTTATCATCCTCCTGCTCCAGATAAGGAAACCGAGCTGCAGAAGAGTAAGGCACTTGCCAGGGCCACACACTCTGTCCGTGGCAGGGCCAGGCCATCAGCCCGCCCCCAGACAGCGGCCCAAAACGCTGACCCGTCCACGGCCAGGAACCGCCCACCTCTCGCCTTTCCCAGCTTCATGCCTGCATCACGCACTCTGGCCTTAGTAACCCAGGGGCTCCGGCTCCTCTGCTCTTTCACTCTGTCCTCATCAGCTACTTCTCTGCTATATAGTCAAGCAGCCTCAGCTTCTTCGGGTTTTGAATCAGATCGTATCCCTCCTCCACTTCAAGGGCTCCGGTGGCTTCCACTCCACTGAGAATCAAGTCCAACATTCTCACAATGGCCCCCAAGGCCACCTCAGACCTCACCTCCTGCCACTCTCCTTGCAAGCTGCTCCAGCCACACCAGCCTTCACCACGCCAGCAAGACCCCCAGCCCCAGGGCCTTTGCACTTACTATTCCATCAGCCTGGAATGCTTTCCCCCAGCTGGCTACTTCTTAAAGCCCTCTGTTCAAACATCATTAATTACCTCCGAGAAGCCTGCCCCTCTCAGCCTACCTAAGAAGAACAATTCACTCCCACTGCTGCACCCCTTATCCCCACCCCTGACTTATTTTTCTCACAAGCGCTTATCACTAGCTGGAACTCTGTATTCACTTATTTATTTGTTCACTGTCTGTCCTCTCACCCAAATGCAAGCTCCATGAGGGTGGGGGCTCCTGGTCTTGCTCACTGTGATAGCACCTAGACTGGCAGGCAGGTCTGTGAATGAATGAATGCACGCCCGCGTGCATGCACAGCCCTGTAGCCCACAGTGCTTTTTGGGTTATCCCAAACTCGGCCTCTCTCACGAATGGATCAGTCGTAGGAAGACAACTCTTGTCTATGAGAGAAAAAAGAGCCACGGCATTAGTCCGCAGCTGAATGGGAGAAGGCGGCCCCCACAGAGACCCTCGTGCAGAGCTCCGAAGAGGGGGCCTTGGGCCGCTGTGGGAACCACAAATGCCCTGTGACTCCTCCCTCATTGAGCTCTGGCTGGAAGACCTCCCTCCCCCACCGAAGTCTCCAACTCAGATGCTCTGGGCAAACCCTGGAGTCATCCTCAGGGCAGCCTCAGTTGAGAGGAGGTGGGTGAGGAGGGGCTCACCTCCAGGGTCTTGCAAGTTCAGGGTCAGCCCCTAAGAGGCGCACCCCCTCCTCCTCACCCTAGTCCCCCTCAACTCCCATGTCTCCCAGCACAACCAACCCTCAGCAAATTCTGTCAGCCTCAACTTCCAAACACCTGTCTCCTCTCTGCCACCTCCCTGGTCAGGGCCACCATCATCTCCCACCTGGATGCTGGCAGGACCTCCTCCCTGGTCTGCTGCCGCTCCTCCTGCTCCAGTCCACACAGCAACAGGGGGGTCTTTCAAAAATAAACTCTACTCATGTTCCTCCCCTGCTCTCACCCCTCCATTGGCCGGCTTCCCGAGCACTTAGAAACAAACCCCAATTCCTTATCTCGCCAGGAGATCTGACCCCAGACGCCTCCCACCTCACACACTGCTCCTCACAACTACCTCGCACCTCAGGGCCTTTGCACCTGCTACTCCTTTGGACCAAACAACTCTAAGAACTCTACACGGCTGCTCCTTCCCATGGCTCAGTGACAATGCCAGCTCCCTGGCAAGCCTTCCCTGCCTGCCTGGCTGACACAGCCCATGCTGACCCACCCCTGACACTATCAACCCCACCGCCTGTTACAGTCTTCACAGCCCTGACCACTGTCTGAAGTGATCCGTGCTTCATTCCTTTGGTTTCTGGCTGTCTCCCACTCACCCCACGCACCTCGAATGGGAGCCTTACAAGGTAAGGAACAACATTCACCCCCTATGCCCAGCATCCGCCCATACCAGGAACTCAAAAAATATCTGAAGAGTCAAAAAACAAAATCTTACATTGAGCTCCAGCTCAAATCTCACCTCTCCCTGACTCTCCGGCCAGAGGTGATCTCTAGTGCCCTCCCAGAGTTCTTTCCCACCAGGCTGCTCACACGGCACACACCCTCCTGCTGCACTCCAGCTGTTAAGTTCCCAATGGACCCTCCCCATTACAGTAAAAGCTCCTGGCAGAAAACCTGTACTGAAGGCACCCTGCCACCCCAGGCCTGGCGTGGAGCTGTGAGCTCTGTCTTGCCTTCTGGAGGGATTCCCAGGTCGCCTGGCAATGCTGGGAAGATGAGACCCAAGGCTGTATTCAGGAGTAATTTTTATCTTGATGTTAATATCTATGGCTATCATATCAAATCCATGATTTACAAACACTATTGCTTAAGAGGAGACCAAAGTTTTTTAAAGGGGGCTTTGATCAGGTTAAGTAAAAATATTACATAAATAGTGTTACAGCCACTATATGAATATGATACAAATCATGAGACTGATACTGCAACGAGTCAGTCTTAGGAAATACTAATGGATGGATGGATGGATGGATAAACAGGAGGGAGGGAAGGGGGAGAAAAAGAATGAAGTGAAAGGGAGGAAAGAAGGAGAACAATGGGCCGAGCACATAGTAGGTGCTCAGTTAACACACCAAGTTAATCCATCAGCAAAGGAAGCAGCCCAGGGCTGGGTGAAGAGCCAGGGCCCCGGAACCACACTGCTAGGTCACAGCCTGGTTCAGCCTCTCCTCACTGTGGGATCCTGGGCAGGGGACATAACCTCTCAGTGCCTCAGTTCCCCCATCTGTAAAATGGAACACTAAGAATACCTCCATCAAGGCTCTTAGAAGGAATATGTGAGTCCATGTGTGTAGGATGCTCAGGACACAGCCTGATACACCCTAAGTGCTAGGTAGGTACCAGCTACTCATATGAAGAAGTTATGAGTTCCATCTGGGACCAAGACACGAAAAAGACCCCGAATCTCACCACTTCACCCTTCCAGAAGCAGCCTGAAGCCCCGCTGGTCTCCCCAGAAAGTTTTCCAGGAATGACAGAGAAAAGAGGGGAACCAGGGGCTCCACACCCCACAGGCTTGAAGGGAAAAGGAGGGCAGTGGGCAGCGAGGTAATCTGAGCAGCTTAACGGGGAGAAAAAGAACACGAGTGGGAAAAAAACAGAGGCTAAATTCAGTAGCCCAGGCTGCCTCTACAGATAGCTAAATTTTGCTGGGCTAATTCTGCGTGCTTCAGCTTTTCTTAGCCTCTGAGGAGCTTTTGCCTAAATTAGTGCCTGCAATATGCCGCGGAAAAGAAAGGGAAGGTGAAGAGGCAGAGAAAGTCTCAGGGCATGTGGGCCACACCAAACCAGCGCTGAGCACCGAAAGGGTGGAGGTCGGATCCCAGAGCCTTTCCTCAAGGCCACGGCCAGCAGGGTCACACCCACGGCCCACAGCCCAGCCCTCAGCACGCCCAACACCCCCAACACTTTCCCCACCACACCCAGACCTCCAGAGCAGCAAACACTTCCTCCATCCACCTACCACCTGTGCCCACCTGCCCCCATCAGCTCCCACCCTCCCCAGTCAGCTGAAACATTACTGCTGCTCAGGTGGCTGGGTTCCCTGCCCAAGCACCCCAGCGTGTGCTTATTTCTGGGAACGTGCCAGGGAGAGAGAGCATACGTATGCATAATGTATGCACTCTATTCATGCACGGTGATGCGTATGCAGAAAATAGCACCTCAGCTAGCTGGCTCAGATTCACGCACGCACACACACACACCACCCCGGGCAGAAAACACACAGATACGCACGTGGAAATAAATAGTCACCTTCACACTGTTTCTGCCAGATGGCAGAGACTTGGCAGTTACAGTGGGTGTCTGCACGTCTGTGCGTCTGTTTGTATGCAATAATGACGATGGCTGACATTGCTGAGTTCCTGCCATGGGGCAGGCACTGTCCTACGTGCTACACCAACCCCGTGATGGAGATATTAACATTACCCTTATTTGATAGAAGAGGAAACTGAAGCACAAAGGTAGACTCGCTTGCCCCGAGGTCACTCACACTGCTGCTGAGTGGCAGAGCTGGGATTCGAACCCTAGGAGTCTGGCTCCCAAGCCTGCACCCCGCGTCACGATTTTAGGCTGCTGCAGCCATCTGGGCTCCACGTGCACGCTGATCACCATTTATGTGTTCATTCCTGAACTAATGCAGTAGCCCCACGGTGCAGATGTACAGATTAGAAAACAGAGGCACCAAGAAGTTAAATACTTTGCCCAAGGTCACAGCTGGGAAGGGGCAGGGCTGGGGCTTGAACCAGGGATTGGGTTTAGATCCCAGGCTCTGATGTGCCAGGTGGCTTCCAGCTGTAGAAAGGCAGTGACCGCCTAGTGTCAAAGGCAGGTGCTGCATGGCAAGCACCCATTATGAGCAAGCCATGGTTTTACGACCTGGGGGTGAGACGGACGTATCCCAAATGACCAGACGCCACTGGGGCCCTCAACAAACCCATCATGCCAGTGAGGGGACAGATTTAAACATGACTGGCACAGACATGAGCCAGAAACCTCCAGGGAAGGTGGGAGCCCAAGGTCCAGAAATGCCCGCAGTCAAGTTTGGTGCCCAGCGACACCCCTCCCCCACGAACACGTCACCCGGAGGGCAGAGCATGCAAATTGGCAACCCCCGGGTTTGGCCCGCAGATGTGCTTTGTTTGGCCAGTGCAGTGTTTGTGAAAAATATGACTGAGTTGCCAACTTTTAAAAATTGAGTGATTTCATACCGAAAACTCCACATTTCCGGCTGTTGGAAAATGTCTTTAAAAAGTCAGGAGATCTGGCAATACCAGGCTCATGTTCCTGCACGGGAACTCTGCTCAGGGATGAGAAGCAGCTGCCCCATTTACACGGGACACGGGACACGGGACACGTGATCTCTGGTTCTCCAGAAGACTCAGAGTCAGTGGCATGGGCTCTGGAGCCAGCCCGCCAGGGCTCACTGCGATCTGAACTCTGCTATGTCCTCACTGTGTGATCACGGGCAAATTTATACTTTTGTGCCTCAGTTTCTTCATCTGTCAAAGAGCAGCCACCCTGTAGGACAGGTGCTTGGCACCCAGTAAGCACTCAATACATTTAAATAGCACTGCTGTCTCCAACACCAAGACAAAGGGCTTGAGGTGTTATTGCTTTGTAATAACAAGAGCTAGCACACATCTACACCTGGTATTGCCTGGACCTGGCCTAGGAGTTGTACTTTTCAGGACTCATTTAATCTTCCCAAGAAACCTGTAAGACCATGCCTAGGTATATTCGCAAGAGAAATTAAACCTACATCCATACAAAAACTTGTACATGAATGTTCATAGCAGCATCGTGCATAACAGCCAATCAGGGGAAACCACCCAAATCTCTATCAACGGATAAACGGATAAACAAGTGTGCCATATCCAGATAACAGTATTATTCAGCCATAAAAAGGACTGAAATTCTGACACAACTACAACATGGGTGAATCTTTAAAATGTCATGCTAAGTAAAAGAAGCTGGATACAAAAGGCCACGCGTTGTATAATTCCAAATCTTTAGAAGAAAGTAGATTGGTGGCTGCCAGGGGTCGGGGAGGGGAAGAATGGAAAAGGGCTGCTAATGGACTGGGGGTTTCTTTTGGGGCGATGGAATGTTCTGGAATTAGAAAGCAGTAATGGTGCCCAGCCTTGTGAATATAGAAAAGCCACTGGAGTGAACACCGTTAACAGGGTATATGTTATGGTTTTTCAATTATATCTCAATTTTTAAAAAAAATTTAAAGAAACATCTTTGAGACAAATATTCTTATCTCGGTTTCATGGATTAAAAAAACCAAGGCACAGGGAGATTAAAGATATCCATGCTGATGTTGAAAGTGGAGAAAGAAAAAGACAGATGGTGAGGGTGAGGTAATGTTTCTTACACCTGGCTACTTTACCTGTCAACCTGTGGGCATCTGAGGTTGCAACCCTCATCCAGGCAAATCATTTCTTCCCTCTGGGCTCCAGTCAAAGGCCAGACTGGGATGACTTATCTAGACCCCTCTAAAGTCCTCAAGGATTCTACAAGCCTAGGGCATTGTAGCGAAGCATTATTTATTCATATCTATAGGGCCTGCTGTGGCCATTAATAAGTGATGACTTCAATGACCCACAGTGGGAAATGGTCCTCTCCCAGGTACGGGAAGAAAGCATCCTGGGTTTTCCAAGTCCAAGCCCTTTGTGTGGCTCAAATGTCAGAGCAAGGGGCTCAGCAGCCCACCTTCTCCCAAGAGGGTCTGACCAGGAGGACGGTCCCACTAGGGGAGGATGCCTTACTCACCAGGCAGGAAGATTACCTCACCTGTTCAAAGGACCCCCTCCCTGAACAGGAGGACCCCTCCTCAGCAGGAGGAGACCCCATGAGACAAGAGGAGTCTCTTGTTCCCAGGGTGGGAGGACCACCCCACCCTCACCAGGAGGAGCCTTCCAGGGGACAACAGAAACTCCTCCCTCACAGAACCGGAAGGCCATCCTTATCCCAACGGGGGCAGCAGGATCTCACTGGGCTGCTGGGGGCTGGGGCTGGGGCTGGAGCTGCGGCTTTTCTGCAGACAAGTCCCTATAAAGTATGGTCCTTTCTCTGGGCATGGAAGGATCCCCAAGAGTGCCCTTCATTGCGGGGCTCTGAGGCAACCCCATTCTCAGATCCAGGGGCCAATCCGCAAATGATGCATTAGAAGCCAGGCAGAGAGAGGGAGAGACAAATGGAAAGAAAGAGAATGTGACCGAGACAGAAAAGCAGAGGGACGAGGAGGGAAGGAATAAACCCGGGCTGACAGAGAGCCCAGGAAGAAGCTGGAGGCAGGGCTGGGGAGAAAAAGCAAATGGGGAGAATGAATGCAACTGTGCTCGCAGTCAGCAGCAAAGATGCCAGGAAGCAGAGGGAAGACCCCTCAGGGGCCTGTGTTTGGGGTCCTTCCCACACTGAAGGGCAGCACTAGCCCTGCCCAGTAGCCCGCATCAGTGGGAGGCAGGGCGGTGAGGGTCGGGGCAGTTTCCCCAGCCAGGCAGGAGCCTGCCAGGGCAGCCTTAGCCAAGGAGGAAGCCGGCTGGTCAGGCTGGGGGCTGGGCTTGGATGTGCCAAGCGTCCGGCCAGGTTGCCATGGCCACGGAGACAAAGAGAGGGGCTGATGAGAGGCCTGGGATGGCTCCCCAAGAGGGGCCCCAGCCGCCTACAGTCCCCAGGGAAGCCTAGTCTCTCTCTAGGACCTGCTTAACCAGGGCTCCAAGCTGTTGGCCAACTACACCTCCATGGGGAGGCCTGCAGGTCAGGGTTTATCCAGCTGCCTGGGCTGAAGAGGGGCAGTGAAAGTCATAGACCAGGCAGGGTCAGCAAAAGAAAAAAAAAGGCCCCCAAGCATCCAGACCCTGCCAACCAATCCTAGATACCTAACCTGCCTGGGTCTCCATTTTTTTCACCCATTAAATGGGAAGAAGATCCCTCAGGGGTAAGGGTAGATCCCAGGGGTAAGGAGCTTATATGGAGAGAATCAAATGTCAGAATAACAGAGTAAAAATAAAGCTCACATTAACCAAGGTCATACTACAGGCCAGGGTCTGCTCTCAGCACTTTCCCCATCCTAACACAGCATTCCTCCAATTATCTGTCAGGAAGAACTATTTTTGTCTTTAACTTCTAATCCATTTGAGACTAATGCATTTGTAAACTGCAATAGAAGTGAATTATTAGAGAAACAAAGTAAAAAAGGCAGACTAGTAATAGCCTATGATGAAAAAGACTGTGAAAAGGAATATATAAATCTATGCATAACTGAATCATTATGCTGTTCACCAGAAATTAACACAACATTGTAAACCGACTATACATCAATAAAATAAATAAATAAACCTTAAAAAAAAAAAAGCAGACCACAAGTCTAATTTTCCTAGTACTGGACTAAACTGGCATACAGTTCCTCTGCCAAATTGTTATAAAACTTGAAATGTTTGCTCTCAGTTTCTGCCCTTACAACCACACCCTGAGTCGCACTGTCTTAGCCCAGGTGATGCTCACGACCACCCAGGAAGTTGGCACTAGGTGGGCATGAGGGCGGGCTGCACCGTGGGTAAGAGCTCTAGCAGCCCAGATTCTAGCACCAGCTCTGCCACTTCCCGGCAAAGGACTTTAACCCCTCTGTGCCTCAGTTTCCCCATCTGCAATATGGGAATAAGACTAACGGTATCTGGGTTTTCTGGTGGGGATTCAATGAGTTAATCCTGTGAAACTCTTTAGAACAGTAACTGACATACTGAAACCCTCGCTACGCATCACTTATTACCGTAAAATATCATCAAATGTCAGGGGGCATTGTTACTGTGATTCTCTGTCTGCTTACCCTCACCCACCGCCCACCACCTGACGAGTCAGGTATCTGTCGGATGACTGGATGACTGTCTGCCATTTCCACGAGAATGCTACTCTGTGAGGGCAGGGGCTTGAGTCTGTCCTGTCACCCATTAAACACGCTGCTCCACCCAGAACTGTGCCTGGCACTTGGCGGGTCCCCCAAAATGGTAAAAAGCATGAGCTCAAATCCTGGTTCTGCCATGTATTCGCTGTGTGGCCTCAAGCAAATGATCTGCCATCTCTGGGCCTCCATTTCCTTCTCTGTGGAACAGGAATACAATAATAATGACCTTGCCCCTGTGTATAGTGAGGTTTGGAGAAGCATGCTCCCTGCAGCACTTCTCAGCACTACATTTGGCAATGTCTGGAGACATTTTTGGTTGTTACAACTGGGGAGGGAAGTGCTACCGGCATCAAGCGGGTAGAGGCCGGCATGCTGCCAAACATCCTACAATGCACAGGACAGCCCCACATCAACTATGCACCCGAAACTGTTGATAGTGCTAAGGTTGAGAACTCCTGATACAGAAGAAAAAGCAGGGAGGGTAAAGCTCAGTGGTAGAGCGCGTGCTTAGCATGCACGAGATCCTGCATCCAGTACCTCCATTAAATCAGTAAATAAATAAAAATTAACCTAGTTACCTCCTCCCCACCAAAAAAAGAAGGAAAAGAACCACCCAGATACCTATTAAGAGGGGAATGGATATATAAACTCCAATATAATCATCCTGGGAAACAGTAGGCAGAAGTTGGAAGGAACAAGCTGGAAATGTACAAAACAATGTAAAAAGATTCCCCAGACACAGTCAGTGAACAAAGCCGCAGGATGCGGGGTGATCACAGTCGTCCACCCTCAGGAGCAGGTAAAGGGATGGGCTAGAATTTAACCCAGGAGCCTGGCCCCAGAGCGACAGCTTTAAACACCTGCTCCACAGCCTCCATTTGAGGCCTATTATTTAAACAAACGCAAACACTTAAAAACATGCTCTGTCTTTTCCACAGGTTCATATTTATGTACGCCACTGACATAAACACACAGGGAAAGATCTGGAATGTTGCACAGTAGTAATTATAAGAGAAACTAGAGGTGGGGGGCAACCAGGGATAAGAAGAAGAGGGTTACCTCATCTGTAATGGTTTAATTTTAAGCTACTATATATAAAATAGATAAACAATAAGTTTCTTCTATATAGCACAAGGAACTATACACAGTATCTTGCAATAATGTATAATGAAAACTAATATGAAAATGAATACATGTATGTATATGTATGACTAAAACATTATGCTGTACACCAGAAATTGACACATTGTAAACTGACTATACTTAGAATTAAAAAAAGAAAGAACTACACATGGAAATAAATAAATACATAAATAAAATTACTTGGCTTGAAAATTTGTTTTTCTACAGGGAGATTGCATTCAAATCTGTCATGTAATTAAAGATGAATGAAAAATTACAAATGACCCTCTGTAGGGATCACTCTGCAATGCACAAAAATATCAAATCACTATATTGTACACCAGTAACTCACACAGTGTTGCAGGTCAATTATATTTCAAAAAGCAAACAAGCTCACAGAAAAAGAGATTAGACTGGTAGTTACCAGAGGCAGGGGGTGGGGAAGAGAAGGTGGTGAAAAGGTACACACTTTCAGATATAAGATACATAAATACCAGGGACATAATGTACAACGTGATTAAGACAAATAACACTGCTGTATGTTGTTTATGAAAGTTGTGAGAGTAAATCCTAAGAGTTCTTATTACAAGGAAAAAAAAGTTTTCTTGTTTCTTTTCTTTTGAATCTCCAAGAGATGATGGATGTTCACTAAACTCACTGTGGTCATCATTTTATGGCATATTGTCAACTCATGAGATTGTCCATCTTAAACTTACAGTGCGGAATGTCAGTTACATCTCAATAAAACGAGAAGGAAAAAATTAAATAAATCAATAATACACAAACCAATGTATGCACCCTTCCTAGAAATGATGAACCTACAGGCCTGAAGTGGCCCGTGCCACCACGGTCTGTGATGGCAAAAGATGGGAACAACCTCAGTGTCCATCAAGAGGAGACCAGCTTAAAAACAAAAACAAAGCACCATGCATCCATCCACCCAGTGGAATTCTCTGTGCTATTATGGAACAACCTCCACGACTCAGGGTGAAAAGAGGGACAAAGCCAGGTGCTGACATGTGAGTACAATGCGCCACCACTTTCACGTAACAAAAGGGGCAAGAGCCCAAGGTCGGCAGCTGGCTTTGGGGAGGGAACTGGGAGGCTGACTTTTTTTTTAAGACTTTATTTTTTTAGCACTGTTTTGGGTTCACAGTAAAACCGAGCAGAAGGCACAGAAACGTCCCTTATACCCCCTTGCCCCCACACATGCACAGCCTCCCCCGAAATGAGCATCTTCCACCAGAGTGGTGCATTTGTTACAATCAATGAACCTGCCTTGATACATCATTATCACCCAGAATCCAGAGCTTACATTACGGTTCACTCGTGGTGGTGAATGTTCCACAGGTTTGGACAAATGCATAATGACACACATCCATGACTGTGCTACCATACAGAGCAGTTTCACTGCCCTGAAACTCCTCTGTGCTCTACCTTTTCACTCCACCCCACCCCCATGCCCCAACCCTTGATCTTTTCACTGTCCCCATGGTTTGGGGAGGCTGACTTTCCAATCTGCATTACTTACACCTTTTTAATCTGGACTATGGGAATGATTACATACAATATACATAAAAATAATATATAGTATACATATAACGTATACATATAACGTAATGTCACCTGTCTGCCCTGGGCCTCAATTTCCTCGGGCATTAAGTGGGGTTCCCGGGAGGTGCATATATACGTATGTAATCATATATACATGTGTAGTTGTAACATTTTAAAAATTAATTTGAAAGACAAAAGAGCATATACTGTATGATTCCATTTTACATAAAGTTCAAAAACAGGCAAAATTAATCTGTGACGATAGAAATCAGAACAGTACGTATCCTGGGGGATACTGACTTGGGAAGGAACACCCTCTGGGCTGCTGGCAATATTTCCTAGCTGATGTGGGTGAAGGTTATACAGATAAATTATACATAAAAATTCATCACGTTGTACACTTAATATTGTACATTTCACATGTAAGATATGCCTGAAAAATTAAAATGAAAAAATTTTCATCAAAAAAAAGTTCAGTCATGGTTGGGGGGATTTCTAGAGAGCCCCCAAATTGTATCATTCCCCCACTGCCAGAGGGAGCTCTTTGCTTGGGGCCCTGGGAGGGGGCCAAGCTGGGGTCGAGGCCCTAGCCTTCTCCCCGCAGAAGAAGCCGAAAGGGAATCAAGCTGGCCTTTGTGGCTGGGTCCAACAGAGCAGGACAAGGGGCCAAATGACGGCCCCCTGCACCCCCCACTCCCCCCCAGAGGACACTGAAGCCCATTCAGGTTGGAGGCTGGCCATTTCCCCAGGGCTCCAGCCGCCCTCCTCTCCGGAGCTGGGAACAATATCCCCATTTACCACCCCCTTGTCTCCCACTTCCGCATTTAATTGCAAGTTCATGGGTATTAAGTGGCCCATACAGCTGACCCAGCTCCCTCTTCCCTCCCCACCCCCCAAAAAGGAGGCCCACAGCGCTGTCTCTGTTCATTGCCCCTCTGTGAGCCCGCTCCTTCTCAGTGATCTCCCCAAAGAAAAAAAAGAAAGAACCCAACTCCCCTCTCCCCCCTCCACGCCTTCCTCAGACAACTCTGTTCTCACCCAGAGAGTGCCGCCTTGCAATCCAAGATGCTCCTGGCCCTGGCACAGGGGCGGTGGGCCCAGGAGGGCACCCTCTGTTCTGACCTGCCAGGCTGCTGGCACACTCACTGTGTACCTCCCTGGAACTCCACTTAATGCCCGAGGAAACTGAGGCCCAGGGCAGGCAGGTGACAGACCTGTCGTCCAGCTAGGGCCAGGGCTAAGAGCCTCAAAATTCCTCCACCTGGATGTCCTGACATTCCTTTCACTGCCTTCTCACCCCCACTCAAGGGGGTGACCCAAACCTTTGACCCTAATCTCTTCTCTAGCTTCGAAACCCCAGGGACAACTCTGAGATCATCCAGTGACCTTTAAGGATTGGAAGGAGGTCACCTAAGCCAATCCCTTGTTCTTTACATGAACCTGCTTTGGCCCATGCTCATGGGATTCCTGCTGCTGGAATGTCCCCCAGCCTGTCACACCCATCCTGACCACCTACACCTCCTCCAGGAAGCCTTCCAGGTTATACTAGTCAAGGTCTAACTTCTCCGCTGAAAAGCCTCACTTCCCACATCACTCCATCACCAATTCAAGTCTGAACCAGTTCTATCACATCTTAAATTTGTCATCCTCTCTCCATGCCACCTCCTGGTCCAAGCTGCCACCATCCTTTGCCAGTTACTGCCACCAAACCAGTCCCGCTCCTCCTACAGCCTAGCCTCCACACTCTGACCCAGGCAGTCCCTCTTAAAACATAAATCAGACCACTCTTCCATCCTGCTTACAGCCCTCCAGGTCTGCCGGCCACACGAGGAGGTGACCCCTGCTCACCTTTACTGGCAGGTGCTGCGCAAAGTGCCCCTTACCTTCCTCACCTCATCGCCTCCCCTCCCTCCCCTCCAGCAGCTGCTGCCCTTCAAACTCGCCACGCCCTGCACTTGGAGTTTCCTCCCGGACTCTCTTTCCCCGAAGTGTCACATACCTGGCTCCTGCACATCATTCACGGCTTTGCTCCCAGGTCAGGCTTTCCCAGCCGAAGGCAGGACCACCGCCCTCCCTGCTTCGCTTCCGTCCCAGGTTGGGCGTTAAAACCTGGAACAGTCCTGCTCCTTGTGTGCTTCTTATCTCTCTGCCACCCCCGTTAGAACATCAGCTCCACCAGGGCAGGGATTCTGTCTGTTTTGTTCACTCCTGTGTCCCCAGCACCCAGGACAGCACCTGGCACACCAGAGGTGCTCAATAAAGACCGGGAGCTTGACTAATTAACGAAAGACGATTCCTGTTCTTCTTTAATTGCATCTAATCCCAGAGCTGGCCTGCGCAGTTGCAGGAAGCAGGCACTACTAACCACCTGCTATTGACCAGATCTTGGGCTACTAACCAGGCCAGCCGAGTTCTCCTGCTCTCCCTCGGTCTCCCCAGCAGTACGAGGAGGGTCTGCCCTTTCGTGGTTCCCCTACAGCTCCCGAAGCAGCTGAGAGAGGAGCAGGGTGGGGGTGGGGGCCTCCCAGCAGGTGCTGAGCAGGGACGAGTAAATGAAGGCGCGCTCTGGGGACTGACCAAGCCCGCTCCACTGCTGGCCAAGGTCTCCTCCCCTCTGAAGGGCCAGCTCAGTCAGGGTGCCACGGAGGCCAATCCTGCCCCCGCCAGAATCATCTGCTCCCTCCCCGTGTTCTCGGCCGACACACAGCTGACTGGTACTATATGATGGTCATGAGAAGGGGTCTGGTGCCAGGTGGCCTGGGTTCGAATCCTGACTCTGCCTCCTGGCATAGGCTCTTACAAACTCTGCTGGCTGTGTGAGCCTGGGCAGGTAACGGAGCCTCTCATGCCTCAATTTCCTCTTTTTTAAGGAGCTCTACCTCACAGGGTAGTTGTAGGGACTAAAGGAGTGAATAACACTCAAACCAACATTTCTCAAGTTGCAAATGTGGTCGGGAATCATCGGTTGGGGAGCCTATTAAGAGCAGATTTTGATACACTGGAGCTAGGGTAGGTCTAAACTTCCTTGTTCACGCTGTCGGTCCCTGGAACAAACCCGGAGGACAGCAAGGACCTAAAGGGCTTTCACATATAGTAGGTGCTCAGTAAAAAGTACCTCCTGCAGTCACTGTCGTCTGCCTAAATCAGTCTGCAGAGAGCTGTGTATCTGGCCCTCCTATTGGGATTAAATCGAAATCTTTTCAGATCTATGTGAGACCCTGACTTAGATCTATAAAGGCATAAATAAATAAAAGTTTAATTTTAAATTTAAAAAGTTAGTCGCTACCATATCTTGAGAATCCATGTATTTTCTTTCATTTAATTCTCAAGACTCCTCTGCACGCTGGGCTGAGGGCAGCAGGGGCTCACTGCACAGAAACCTCTCATAGCCACTGAGTGAGATGCACCCCCAGCACTCTGTCTGCAGCATCCTAAGAATAAAGAGTGACTTCTATGAACCCTGTGACCCTTCTTTGAGGAGCTCAGTCCCACTACTGCCCTGGAGCCAGTGTGAGTTCTAAGCATCATTTGGTTCAAAGTAAAACATTTCAAACGCCACCATGGGGGACTCTGTTTTGTCCAATATGCATTTTGTTAATACAGCCCAAGACCCAGAGGCCCTCCCGTGCTCTCCATGGGGAGGCTCTAGCAACCCCACTTAGAGAGGAGGAAAATGTGGCACAGAGAGGTTGACCAGCTTGCCCAGAGTCCCACTGGTGTGCAGGCTTCTGTCACCCCCAGAGGACAAGCGAGGGGCCGTGTGGGAGGGGCAGGGGCTCTCACGCAGCGGCCTCCCCTTTGCTGGGCACCTCCAACCACGCAGATAGGATCTTGCTCTAATCAGCCTCTGCACCAGGGGCCCAGCAGACCCTGCCATAAAGGGGCCCTGGGAGGACTTTGATGTGGACGAAGATGGAGCCAGCCTGACTCGGAAGCTGGGGCCAGCTGTGGGGGAGGGGAAGGCCCACGGAGCCCCACACCCAGCCTCTATCCGGTCCACTGAAGCCCCCCGGACAATTTGAATGCAACTAGTTCACCCAACCGTTTATACTCATGATCCCACTGAAACCTCACAAAAATCCTTTGAGGTAGGTACTATCATCACTCCCCATTTTATAGATGGGGAAACTGAGGCACAGAGAGGCTAAGTGACCTGCTCAAGGTCTCATAGCCAGGAAGTGGCAGAGCTGGATGCAAATTGAGGCTCAGCTGGCACCAGGGCCTAAACCTATTTATAAGCACTTTAACCACAGGGGGACCAACCGTCCCAGTTTGTCTAGGACTGAGGGGTTTCCTGGGATGTGGGACTTCTAGTTTTAAAACCAGGACAGTCCCAAGCAAACCAGGGCAGTTGGTCACTCTATTTACCACTCCACCCATCCATAAAAATAAAGATAATAATAATAGCAAAAGTGACAGCAGCTGACAATCACCAAGCACGGAGGTGCGCCAGGCTCTGTCCAAACCCCTGAAGTAGGTTTTCTTTGATGGAGCTTCTGTTCTACTCCTTCCTCCCCCATTTCACAGATGAGGAAACTGAGGACCAGGGAGGCTGCAGAACTTGCCCACAGTCAGCACCGAGTAGAAGGAGCACAGCCTCTCGAATGGTAGGAATGTCCCACGCACCCCATCCTGAGGGTCTCGAACTGGGCCAAACAGGGCCCCAGCACCCATGCTGTGCTTTCAATACTGACCTTCAGGAGATGGATGCTTTTAATATACATGACATATGACCAAGCTATTGTGGATGCAAATTGTCACAGGATTTCTAAAAATATATTAGCTTAAAATGTGCCACTTACGAACTGCGTGGCTTTTGGGCGAGTTCCTGCCCTGCTCTGGGCCTCAGTTCCCTCATCTGCAAAATGGGGACAGTAAGAGTCCTTCCCTCATAGCTTACAGGGAGTATACCATGAGAGCACACAACTATGGGGCTTAGAACATGGTCTACAAAGGAAACACTCAAAGTATCAGCTGTTATCATTCATGGCCCTAAGGTATCATATGTTGGTATCAATATATATTGATACCACAGGCCGCGCAGCTTTATGGAAACTATCTGAGCAAGATAAGGAATATCTCTCCTTTCAGCAACTCTCTTGTCTGTTTGGATAAATGACGTTAAAGACTAATTCTGAGGCACCAGGCCCAGCCAGGCCCTCCCACTTGCTGACAAGCTTTGAGGAGATGAGACCTCCCTCCACCTGCCCACCCAGCGTCAGCCGTCACCTCAGAAGCAAGTCCAGAGCGACGCAGAGCAGTACCCAGAAGGCTCCTAAAACCATCCTTTTAAGGGATCTGTTTTGGCCAAAGCATGATCCTTAAGTAGCTGAGAGCCAAGGCAACAGCTTCAGCTACATGTAAACGCTTTTTGCTCAGAAACCAGCCCAAATCCTAAACTCGGCCACTCCCCTCCCCGTCCCCCAGTCATCTGCTTTCTTCATGGCAGCCCGAGGGATTCTTCTCAGACAAGTCATTCACTGTGACTCCCTGGCTGAAAACCCTCCATTGCTCTCATAATAAAAGCCCAGCTCCTCACCTTGGCCCCGTGATGCAGCTCCCACAATACTGTTCAGACCTCTTCTCCCACCCGCTCTCCCCTCACTCCCTCCAGCCCAGCCACGCCTGCCTCTCGGCTGAGCCTGAAACTGGCCAAGCTTATCTCTGCCTCAGGGCCTTAGCACAGGCCACTCCTACTGCCTGGGACACAATTCCCTCTGCTTTTGTCCTGATGGCTGGCTTCTCGGCATCCAGGTCCCAGTTCAAAAGTCACCTCATCAGACAAGCCTTTTCTGCTCATCAAAACAGCCCCCAACACTGTCTAATTCATATCCCTCCCTGTATTATCATATTCATAACACTCGTCACCCGCAGATTTTTCTCCTGTGTTTATTGTCCACCTCCCCGTATTCAAATGCCAGATCTCTGAGAGCAGGGATTTTTGTCTGTTTTGTTCACTACTGCTTCTCCAACGCTTCGCACCTAGTAGGACCTTCATCAGTAGCTGCTGACAGTATGAAGGCAGCAGAAAACAAAATTCCTGGAACTTAAAGCATATCTAACATGGTGTGCAAATCACCCATTTCCTTTGGGACAAGGGCTCTGAGAGAAGAAGGCAGTTCTGAGAGTAACAGGAGATATGATGGGGTGGGGTGGGGGCCAAGGAAAGCTTCCCTGAGAAAGTGCTTTAGACCCTCACCACTCAGAGCGGTTCCCAGACCACCAGCGTGGGCACCTCATCTCCTAGGAGCTTGTTACAAAGGCAGCATCTCAGGCCCCACCCCAGACCTCCTTATCCAGAATCTGCATTTTAATTAGCTCTACCCCAGGCAGTTCATATGTACAGTAAAACCTGAGATATTCCAGTGTAGACCCCAGGACAGGTGGGCAATGGCAAGACTGTCTGGTTCTAGGGCATCCCTGGGAACTGAAAAGCCTAGGGCAGGTCTATGAAGCCACTCAGAGGTAAAACATGGCCTCTGAGCACCACAGATCAGAGAGAGTAGCGAGGCCCATCCAAGGTCCCAAGCATCCTTCCTCCCTCGGGCCTGAAATAGGATCCGAGAAGCCCCAAGCCGACATATGTGGGTGAGGAGGGAGAAGGGGGATATGAACCCAACAGATTTGTGTGGCAGACTCCCCGAGAGCCGGGCCATCTGGAGCCCCTTTGTGATACAGGGAAGGGAGGACCGCAGAGAGGCAGAGAGCCGGGAAAATTTATAAAGAATGGGGCGAGGAGGCAAAAGAGATAAGGGCGGGGAGAGGCAGGGGCCACCTGTCACCAAGAAACCTGCAGCACACCCACCTCTGCCTCCTGACTGCCTGCAACAGACAGGGCCACACAGCCCAAAAACCAATTAGAATCCATGTGAAATCTATCCTTTCTGTAGTATCTGGAAATGCGACCTCCTGAAAGTCAACCCTGAGTCTTGCTCTTGGTACATATGCCCGTGGAGAAGCAGATCCCTCACCTACTTTGATAAGGATGACTATGTGACCCAAGCCAAACAATCAGAGTTCTGGGCTCCTGGGTAGGCAATACTTGGTTTATGGATGGGTACATGTCCTAAGAGTCAGGACAGGGAGCATCTGGATCCAGCTATGCCTGAAGCCATTGCCTCTGAGTCAAGTGAGCCCATAATAGCCTTTTTTTCCTTAGGACTCTGATTTGGGGTTTCTGGCATTCGCAACCCTAACTAATACATCTGTTAAAGCACTTGTAATCCTGGAGAGTCATCATTTGTGTATCGATTCTCTCCCCTGGACTGGAACTCCTTGAGGACATAAACCATTGTTTGATTTAGCTCTGTCCCTAATGCCTAAAAGAAGGCCTGACATACAGTGTGCCAGATATTGTTCCAGGTCTGGAAGCAGCAGGGAACAGGAGAGACAAAAATCCCTGCCTTCTAAGGGTTTAGATTCTAGGGAGGGGAGAGCAGACAATAGTCAAACAAGTGGGTAAAATATAAGTGCAATGGAGAAGGAGGGTAGGGAGCAGGGGAGGAGGTATAATTTTAGATGGGAAGGTCAGGGAAGGCTGCACCAAGAAAATGAGATATCAGAGAGACCTGAAGAGGTACTGAACCACACGGCTATCTGGGGAGTATTCTAGAGCAAACAGGCAGCAAGTGCAAAGGTCCCGAGGCAGGAATGTGTTGGGTATGTCTGTTGATAAAGTCAGAGAGACAGACACAGGGAGAGATGTCATTGTCCTCTGGATACAGATGCCTGGAGATCAGGGTAGATGTCAGTGTAGGAAATATAAATTTGGGAAATGTCAGTAAAATGACAGCATTTAAAGTGATCGAGCAAGATGAAAACCACAGAATGGTGATAAAATGATGGAGGGAGAGAGGGAAGAAGTTGTCCTCCGCTCCTTACCCCTGGGCTCCCATCCCCACCAGCCTCCCGGACTATGTGCTGGGGGAAGGCAGTGATGGAGAGTAACAATGACGTCAGCTCCTCCTTCCAGAATGACCTGCTGTGGACAAAGGAGCTCCGTATCCACCATCTTACCTGCGACCAAGAAGGAGGCAGGGCAGGAAACAGCACTCCTCGCCCCACTCTGCCACCCATTTGAGAAACTGAGGCTGGGAGAGGGGCCAGGCTAACGCAAGGTAACCCGAAGGCCAACTCAGCTGGCAGGGCCGCCCCAACCAGGCCCCTGGCTGCTGACACAATGTGTTGCTGCCAAACACAGCCTTTCATGAGCAGAAATAAAGAGGACACCCCGCCCCGCCTTAGGACTGCCAGCTTGGAGAACATGACAGAGATCTGACACATGGGAGGGGGCTGAGAACATGTCTTGGCCCAAAGCCCCGTGGTGACTGGCAGACAGCACTGCTGGCACCAGGCTGGAGACCAGGAGGAACAGCCAGCCCCTAACCCAGGACTGGGTCTCCAGAGTCTCCCTGGCGTTGGGGTCTCCCCCGTTTCTCGACTTAACAGGCCAGCCCCGAACCCAGAACCCCACCTCCCTCCCCCAGGGATGCGGCATCCCGCTCCCACTCCATGGGGGCGACACCTCTCCAAGCCCTGATTTCCCTGTCTGTAAGATGGGCAGCAAATAGAGAAACGTTTGTGTCATCTTTTCATCACAGCGGCTAATTATTTGTTGAGCTCTTACTATGTGCCAGACATTGAAGGAGCCCACGGTTCTCAGCCTCGGCACTATTGATATTTGGGACCAGATAATTCTTTGTTGTGGGGGCTATCCGAAGGCACTGGAGGATATTTAGCAACATCCTTGGCTTCTACCCACTAGATGCCAGTAGCATCCTTCCTCTGCAATTATGATAACTAAAAATGCCTGCAGATTTTGCCAAATGTCCCCTGGGGGGCAAAGAGTGCCCTCGTTTGAGAACCACTGTGCTAGGCACAGTTATACGCTGACCAGGACATCAACTCCATGAGGGCAAAAGTCTCCGTCCATATGTCAAATCTGGGGCCCAGATTTAATTTATGGAGCTTAGTTTCAGAATCTCAACCAACCACCACACTATCCTGATTCTCAAAGGACTATGGGAGGGTTTATACAACCCAATATAATACATAAGTCTGCCACACATGGGTGAGAAGCCAGTGACGGTCTTTTTTTCATCATCAGTTTATTTTAATTTGAAAAATAATGTGTTAATTATAACTAGTGACACAATGCAGAAAAAATTCAAAGATAAAATATCTTTCTCTAAAACCGTCCCCATTCTCAGCCCAAGGTCTCCAACATTAATACCCTGGGGTGCATCCTACAGTGCCTTTTCAGCATTCATAAATACCCACCCACGGGGTCTTTTTGTTGTTGTTAATTTTTTTCTACATAATTGGGATCACCCTCTACATCTGACTTGCAACTTAACCTCTCTTGTGAAGCTACAGTCCTTCACATCAAGAGAAGAGATCAAGCTCATTCTCTTAAACCACTGCCTGGCATCCCAGCCGTGGCTAAACGACCACCTTACCCCTTTCTCCCTTACTGAATACCCAGACAAACCTTTTACGTGGGGGAGGGCCATTACAAACAAAATTGGAACAAACACCTTTGGAATCTACATCTTTACATCCTTTTTTTCCTTGGTTCTACAGCAGAGCTTCCCAAAAGAACTGTATCAAAAGGTAGGGTATTGCGGTTTTTTATTTTTTAAAACATTGTCAGACTACAACATGATAAATATCAGTAACACTGCTGTTACGTTCTATGTGAAAGTTGTTAAGAAAGTTGTTAAAAGAGTAAATCCTAAGAGTTCACATCACAAGCAAAAAAAAAATTTTCTATTTCTTTTATTTTTGTAGCTATATGAGCTGATGGATAGTCACTAAAACTTACTGTGATCATCATTTCATGATGTATGTAAGTCTAATCTGTACACCTTAAACTTATACAGTGCTGCGTGTGAATTATATCTCAATAAAACAAACAAACAGTGCCAGACCCTTTTCCCCAAAACACAGCAGCATTAATACTCCTGACAGCATCATCTGGAACTGCCAATTTCCCAGCAGCCACACCAGCACTGGGTATTATCACTTTGTGTGTGAGTGAAATAATGATAATGCTACAGAAGGTAATGTGGACTGATCTGGTTGGCTGCTCAGCAGAAATATGGCTCCACATAGTTCTCATTCCACAAAATACTACCAGTTCAAGAGCGTTCTGGACCTGAATGAAGCTAGATGTTTGTGGGGGAGCAGGCTATCCATCTATGGGATCCTGAGATGCCTTCCTTCCGAGCCCCTCCCCATCCTTGCAAGCTGCCTCCTGAGCCTGCACCATCTTCATTTCTGAAATGGATTTCACACCCAGGCATAACAAAGATGTCTTTGTCACTAGGAAAGAGGGAGAGACTGTTGCCAGAACATTCTGGGTTCTGTTCATTCAAATCTCCGTGTGTGGGGAGGAGGAGGGTAGAGTTGAGGGCGGGGAAAATGGGCTGCTTCCCACTCTGGGGCTAACCTCAGGGGTAGACGCCTTGGGTAGACCTGGAGCAGCCCCAAACTCCCTGTCATTCACTCACTGGTTCATTCCACAAACAGTTGCTGAGCGCTTACAACGTGCCAGGCACTCTGGGAAGCACTTTACAGGCATCATCTCATGCGATTTCTGCCCACAGCCCAATAAGAAAGATAATACCATTAACCCCATTTTGCAGATGAGAAAACTGAGGCCCAATGAGACAAAGCCAGGACCCAAGGTCACACAGCTAATGAATAACACAGAGGCACAAAGGAGGGGCAATTAGCTAACTTCTAACCACCTGCAGAACACCCCAGCAACACCCTAGCCCCCAGCTGCCACGTTGTTCCACCTGGGCTACCACACAGCCTCCTCTCTCTGCCTCCACCCTGTCTACCTACAGTCTATTCTCCACTGGCAGCCAGAGGGATCCTGTGAAAACTAGGCAAGATTCTTCCCCTTCTCCGCTCAAAAGCTCCAAGGGCTCCCACCTCACTCAAAGTAAAATGCAAAGTCCTTACAATGGTCCACAAGATCCTGCACAGCCTGCGCAACAGCCTTCCCACTCCTATTGTTACCTCCCTGACTTCACCTCCAATTCACTCGCCACCTGGCTCACTCTGCTCCAGCCACTCTGGCCTCCTTGCTGTTCCCGAAACATGCTCCTGCCTCAGGGCCTTTGCACTTGCTGTTCCCTGTGCCTGGAATGCTCTTCCTGCAGATACAGAGGCTAAGCCATTTTCCTAAGGTGCGATACCTAGAAGGGACAGGCTATGTGGCCTCAGAGAAAGCAAAATGCTCCCAGTGGAGCCTCCAATAAGAGAGAAGGCTGCTCTGTGACCCTGAAGCCTTTTTGGTTGCTGAACCACTCTGAGCCTCTGTTTCCTCATCTATAAAATAGGCAGCATAGGAACATCTTCCCCGTCAAATTCCTGGGAGGTTATGTTGCTTGAGACATGTCCACTGAGGACAACATCTCACATACATGCTGGTGCTATTATTAGATCCACGGAAAGGACCGGAACAGTCAGGGAAGGCCTCTTGAGGAAGCAGGATATGAGCAAGGCTTTGAAGGTAGGATGTGGAAAAGCCAGAAGGCACTGCAGGCAGGCCAGGTGACAACAGGGTTCCCCTGGGACCCAAGACTCGAGAGAAGGCAAAGGCTTCCAAGCTGGGACGGAAACACCAGCTCAGAAGAGAAGAGATGCTCCCACGTGGCATCTCTCCCCTTCTTCCAGGCCCGGGACCCTGGCGTCTGCCTTCCGGGAACCACGGCTCCCCCGTGGTGCAGGTGGGCCCCTCACTCAGACCTGGCCGGACAGTCTCAGTAACTGCTTCAGGGGTGGGCACGTGACCCAAGACAGCCAATCAGCGCCCACGCCCGGACAACAAACAGACCCTCCCCCAGCACAAGCTAAGCAATTCCCCTCTCTGCTGAAGGCAGTTTGAGCTGGCTTTTCTGTCACTTGCAACCAAAGAATCCTGACAACCAGCATTTGCTGACCTTATGAGCAAGAGCTGTGATATTACTGTTGTTGTAGTTGTTACAATTATTATTACTATTATTATTATTATTTCAAAACCTTCTAGATTTGGGAGAAAAAAAGCAAAGGAGAGGTCTCCATGGGGCCACACAAGCACAGGAAGACACCAAGTCTGCCTGGATGGGAGCAGGGTCCCGCAGTCCAAGAGGAGGACCCAGCCAGCAGCTGAGGGGCCCCCAGCACCCGTGTAGGAGCCCACTGCTTCCTCTCCGGGGTCTGCACCCCAGCATCTCCCAAAGGAGCATAAGTACAAAAAAAGATTCAGGAAGTAGGACACATGAATGTGGGAAACTCCAGTTCAACAGCTGATATTGCAAAAAATAAGAGACAGTGATTGCCCACAGGCCACAGGAAGTGGAAGCTGGAGTAAGACAATCACCCTAAGAGAGACCATCTTCTCCCCCTCTACTCACCTCAGAGCATAGAAGGACCACCCACCAACTACAAGATGCAGCTCAAACTCAACTGCCTACAAGCCAGGCAGGTGGGGGGGGAGGGCGATCCTTCATGATGACAATGAAAGTATCCTTCTTAAAAAAAGGCACTTTTTTTGCTTACTAAACACATCTTTCTTCCAAAGGGAAACTTGTGCCTCCTTCTTTTCTTAAAACATGCAACCCTCTTGTCCTGGGGCTTTCAGTTTTCCATTTGATCAAAACAAGGATTAGAAGAAATATTACAATGTCCTCTTAACTCTATTTTGAAAAAAAAAAAAACAAAACAGCAGAGCATATACAGTGATAAATGGCAACCAACATTTGATTTAAGTGTCGGGGACATTAGAGAAGGGTGGGGACTGTGGCAAACTGAAGACTGCAAGTTCTGTTGAAAGAAGGCAACTTCTACTCAGCTCCGGCCAACTATTTGCCTGTGGAATGCAACCTTGATGTGGACAGATCTTCTGATTATTTAAGAAGCCAGAAGCAGAGTTTTTTGTATGAAATTTCTTGATTTTTTCAATATTGGTAACCAATAAAAAATTCTTAAAACACTGTACAGGCCTGACAAAACCTACCTATGGGCCTGGGCTAGCCTGAAAACCCCCAGTTTGGAACTTGTGATGCTGCAGACCCACGGACGGTGAATGATAGTAACACACACACACACACACACACCATCTACAGTCGCTGAAGTCAAAGAATCTGACAATGAAGTTTCCCAAAGATAGAGGGACTCTCTAGGCACACAGGATTCCTCCAAATCATCTGAATACGACTTAAAACTCCCTCTCTGTCCTCCAAGCATCTTCGCTGTTAGACAAAAACAGAACAACCACAGGAGAAGAGTCAGGAAACCTGCTTTCAAGTTCAAGTTCCCTTTCAGCCACAAAAATCACTTGGTAAGTCTGGACCATGTCACTGAACAGTTCTGGGCCTCAGTTTCCCCTTCTGGAGAAATGAGACAAATGGGTGAGATGATGTCTTGGTCTCTTCCTGCTCTGACAACCCAGTTCAAAGATTCTAGTTGCCAATGGTTTCTTTGGGTTATTAAAGACCAAAAGGTCATAAGCCACAGTCCCTTCAGCCCCAGTTATGAATCAATAAAAGAACTGACAGTTTGAACAGACACACATGGTCTGTAATTGTGAAAAGCTGAGAACTATGTAAATGCTCAATATAAAAGGAATGGTTAAATAATAATAATAACTTTGTTAGTATGTTGTTATACTATGTTATTATAGTTATTATAATTATAGCTAATATATACAGAGCACTTACTATGTGCCAGGCATTGCTTTGAGAGCTTTACAGGTCTTAACTTATCTAATTTCCCCATCAATCTAAGAGGTGAGCCACATTTCCAGAAATGAGGCGCACACAGATAAAGCACTTGCCCACAGTTACACAGCCAGTAAGTAGCCAGGATTCGACGTGGACAGTGGGCATCCAGAGCCATCACGTTTCACTATGATGCCATTAAAGGACTGGTGATGAACAGTGCCTGGTGGTAACACGAGGGACTGCAAAGAAGGGACGAGAGAAGTAAGACATAATATCTTGTGTGTGGTGTGATCACACCTAGGCTAACACAATGCAAAGAACAAGCAGGAAATGCAGCAAAAGGTGAAATGGCTGTTTGGAGGGTGAGATCTTTCTGCTTGTCTTTATTTTGCAAATGTTCTACCACGAGAAAAGTGACAGCAGAAACAGCCAGTGTGCGGAGGGCGCCCCTGGGAGCCAGCACCGCGCCTAACGCTTACCACTTCACTGCACCTAATCTCTCAGCACCACCCCCAGGGCCCAGATGTTTGCCTGCCCTGTGACAGCTGAATCCCCCGCATCTACTGAGGGGCCAGGCACACAGCAGGCACTCAACAAAATGCAGGGAAGAGAACAAGCCTGTGGGGTAAGAACAGAGATTTCCCCATTTTACAGGGAAAGAAACTGAGGCCCAAGAGCCCACTGCCCAAGGTCACAGAGCTGGTAAGTGGTGGCCCAGGACAAGCACAGGTAGAGCCACACCCTAGGGCAGAGTTTCCACCACCCACACCGGAGGTGAAACATCACCAAAGAAGGAGGCTAAACACGTTGTGTGATACAGGATTGGACCCTGGACGGGGGATGGGGAAGGAGGAGTGGGTAGGCATAAAAAACATTCTGGAAAAAATAGGTGAAATTTTAATATAGATTGTGGACTATATAATTTAGTACCAATGTGATATTTCCTGATTGTGTTCAGTGTACTGTGGTTATATGAGAAACTGTCCGTGTTCTTAGGAGATACGTGCTGAATTATTTAGGGGCATCATGCCTGCAATTACTCTCAAATGGATCTAAGCAATAATAATAATAATAATGCGGGTGTGCGTGTGCACGTGTGTGTGTATGTAGGGGAGGCAGAGGCGGGGGAGAAGGGAAAGAAGAGGGGAGAACTACCAAACAAATGTCGCCCATGGCTGACAACTGGTGCATCTGGGTGAAGGGCATATGGGGTGCTCTGTATCCTTGAAATGTCAAAACAAAAAGTTACCCAAAAATTAACTTTACAAAAAATGTATTAAAATGCCCATAAATACAGCATACTGGGGTTTTATGTCAAGACCCCTGAACACATGTGCAAATGTACAACATATACAGCTGGTGACACAAGACATCATTTTCCCATACTTGGTTCCATAAAAGAGAGCCTGCAGGTGAATTGACATAAGGAAATGTACTTTCAACGTCTACCCTTCCACCCCGCCACACTGTATTTATTACCATTGTGATCAAAGGGAATTAGATCTTAAAAACCACCCAATCAACAGCCTGGCCAGCCATCAGCTAGCGGCTGGGACACAGAGCTCCCTCTGCCCTCCCGGTATGCTTAGGGCAGGAGGCCAGTCTGCAGGCACTCCCCACGCTGGGGTCCACGCTCCCCAAAGTCAAGGAACCAGGAAGGCCTGGTGGCAAGAGCCAGGAGGGCCTCTGTCACAGAGTATCACCCATTCAATCCTCTTCTCTCACACATTTATTCCCTCGACTGATACTAACAGAGCCAGGTGCCAGGGGTTTGTCAGTGAACACAGCCCTGACCTCATATGACTTGTATCCTAGTTGGGGAGACAGACACTAACCAAGTAAACTGACAAGATCATTTCAGGGAGTGACAGGTAGCAAGAAGAAAATAGGTGTGCTGATGTACAGAATTTGACTTGAAGGCTCATTGAGGAAGTGACACTGAGTCACAGTTGAACAAGAGGGAGGAGCGCAGTCAAAGGTGCTGCAGGCAAAAGGAACAGCAAATGAGGAGGCTCAGAGGCTAGACCCAGCCTGGCAAGTTCAAGAACAGAAAGAAAGCTGATGGGCCCAGGACATAATGAACCTGCAGGGAGATGAGGTTGGCGTGGTGAGCAGGGTTCTGATCACAGAAAATCTTATAAGCCACAGTAAGGAGTCTGGATTCAATCAGCCTCAATGTTCTGCTCCCCTTACCTCCAGCACAGTGGGGACAGGAGAGGAAGGAGACCCTTTATGATTGCCATCACCTCATCAAACAAACCAGAATGAAATCGTGAGATGTTAGACCTAAGCCTAACCCTGTCAACAATTACGTTAAATGTACATGAGCTAAATAGTCTAATTAAAAGGCAAAGACTGTCAGAATGGATAAGAAAGCAAGGCAGCTCTGTGACACCTGTAAGAAATGCACTTGAAATATAAAGACACAAAGAGGCTAATAGGAAAAAGATGGAAAACAGAAAGCATAAGAGAACTGGCATAGCTATATTAATATCAGACCAAAGAGACTTCAAGACAAGGAGCATTAACAGGGATAAAGAGGAGTGTTTCATAATGATAAAAAAAAATCAATTCATCAGAAAGACTTAATCATAAATGTGTATGTCCCAACAAAATGACTTTAAAATATGCAAAGTAAAACTGACAGAGTTCAAGGGCGAGACACCCAGATCTATGTCCACAGCCCTCACTCAGGAACCGGTAGAACAAGAGGTTCAAACATCGATAAGGACATAAAAGATCTGAACAATACTATCAACCACCTTGATCCAAATGACATTTGTAGAACATTCTACCCAACAACAGCAGAGTCCAGGCAGACCTCATATCACTGCACTTTGCTTTATTGTGCTTCAGGTTCTTGGTCGAATTCAGCTTTGGAGGCAATCGGAGTTCAAATCCACCATTAACCATGGTGGTAAGCGGGAGCCCAAGATGGTCCCCAAGTGTTCTGCCCCCTTATATACATGCCCTAGAGCATGCGTTCTCCTTTTGAGTGGGTGGGACCATGCATGAATTCATTCCTCTGATTAGGTTATGGGGCCGTGTTTCCTTTATCGGGCCATGCCTTCCACTAGAAAGGGGCCATGTTTCAAGAGGGCATACTGACAAGGACCTGAGGGTAGCCTCTAGGAGGTGAGAGCCATCACAAGCCATCAGCCAGCAGGAAAATGTGGGGTCTCAGTCCTACAGCTGCAAGGTACCGAATTCGACCAAGAACCTAAGCAGAGGCCCCTTAAGATTCAGACAAAATCGCAGTCCTGGCCAGACCATGACTGCAACTTTGTGAGACCCTGAGCAGAAAACCCAGTTACATCATGCCTGGAATTCTGACCACAGAATTTGCAAGACGATTATCAACAGGACTGCTTCAAACCACTAAGTGTGGGGTAATTTGTTACACAGCAATAGATAACTGATACGTCCTCACTTGTGATCTTGGGCAAGTGGCCTCACATCTCTGGGCCTCAGTTTCTTCATCAGCACAATTGTGAGGATGCAGCTGAAGCAGGATGTGTAATCGTCTTACCCGGCAAGTGGGAATGGTTTATTCTGTGCCCTTTCAGGTCTGTGAAGAGATTTCAGAGTGGGGCAGTGGGAGGGGCCTTAAAGTATTTTTGAAGAGATGACCATTTTTTTTCATCTTTCGGTAGGTTCCCTTGGGGAGGGGGTAGATAATATCTTCCAGCTTCAAATGCCAGTCATCCCAGAGATGCCTCTGCTCCCAACTGCCTTCTGAGTGCAGAGACCAGGAGTCTGGGACAAGTGGCCACTTGGCCAAAATGAATTCAGGTGCTTATTTCAAGCCCTAGGAATGATCTGAGGTATTTTTTTCAAGATGAGACCCTGCAACTGTCCTAGTACAAAAAAGTACGGAAATACTAAGAATCTAAAATATAAGAATAATTTCAATAAAAGAACTCTTATCATTGACTGGAGACTGGCTGTGTGCCAGACACTGAGCAAAGTGTCCCAATCCACTTTACAGATGAGGAAACTGAGGCCCAGAGAGGGGAAACTCCTTGCTTAGGGTCACACAGCCACTGAGGAGCAGAGACACGATTCAGATCCAGGCAGTCTGGGCCAGACTCTGGGTGCTTAAGCGTGGCACCACACTGCGGAAAATTCTCCTGCAACACATAGCTTGGCCCACACCCACCCATACACCCTTGTTGTGTTACAGAACATCAGACTATCTCAGTCCAAGGTCCCCAAAAATCTGAACGTGGACATTTAGCAGTTACATAAATCATGACAGTCCCATTATAGAAGAAAATAAAAACATGTATACAGAGAAGAGGCTTTTTTTTTCATTCAACAAGTATTTATTGAGCACATACTATATGCCAGGCATTGTCCTTGGTGCTGGAGAGACAGAGTGAATGAAAAACCACCCAGGAAAAAGGAGACAGGAAGTGGGCACAGGGGTGGAGTACAATTTCAAGTGGGAAGCGGGGTGGGGGTGGTCAGAAAAGAGCTCATGGAGAACACCAGGTTTCAGGGGAGGCCTGAAGGAGTGAGCCACAGCGGTACCAGAGGAAGAGCATTCCAGACGGAACAAGTGAGGAGCTCCTGAGGCAGGAGTGTGCTTGGTGCATCTGAGAAAGGGCCCACGTGGCTGGAGAGGAGGGAGGGCGGGAGGAGGAGCAACTGGAGATCCTAGAATTAGACAGTGGTGTGACTGCACAACTTTGTGAATATATCCTCAAACCACCGAACTGTACACTTTAGGAGGTGAGGTTTATGGTGTGTGAATCATATCTCAATGTTTTAAAAACCCAAAAACTGCGTGAGAAAAAAAGACAGATAAGAGAGGATGGGAGAAGCACCAGGCAGATCGTGCAGGACCTTCCAGGCCATTCTAAGGACTTGGCTTTTACTTTGAGGGAAGTGGTAGCTTTGGTGGAGGGCTTTGAGCAGGGCAGTGGCATTACCTAACTTAAGTGCTAACCAGACTCCTCCAACCACGTATTGAGAACAGAAAGTGGGCGGCAAAGGGAGGGCAGAGGAGGTGACTGCAATCGTCCTGGCCAGTTCCCAACCTTGTGTCCTTGGGCAAGTTACCCTCTGTGACTCAGTTTTCCTCACCTGTGAAATGGGTCTGAAAAAGATGTCTCCCAGGGAGGGGATGAGAGCTGGTATCAGGTAAAGTGCTGTTGTGACAGCCATGAGTGGAGGGTGGAGTCAGAGGTGCCACCTAACAGTTTTTATTCATGCAAATCAGCTTCCTGAGCGGAAAACAAGGGGTGTACCCTTCCCTCATAAGAAGCAGGAGTCCATCAACAGCCCTCCCAGCACAGCCTGTCCACACCCAGGCCACAAATGGGGCCCCAAACTCCTCTCTGGGTGTGGTCAGCTCAGACACAGTACCCCCCTAGACAGGGGACAGAAACAGCCCCAAGTCACACAGCAGCCTGGGTGCAGACAGGGGATCTGCCTGGGGGAGGGGAAGGTGTGGTCCTCCCTCCTGGACAGGTGTCCAGGCTAGAAGCAGGAGGTGGCTGCTGGACCTTGGGAAGGCCACCAGTCAGTCCTGATTTTCAGATTATCAGTTAAACCATGCTCCACCCTAGGGGCTCCTCACCCCAATAAGACCAAACCCAAACTGCTCACCATGCATGTGAGGCCCATGCCACCAGGCCCCTGCTGCCCATGCCAACCTCACTTCCCCCACACTCCCTCCCAACTGCTCTGGCCTCTTGCTGTTACACCTCAAACAAGTCAAACGTGGTCCCGCCTCAGGGCCTCTGCACATGCTGTTCCCACTACCTGGAACACACTTCTCAACTCCTTCCATAGCAGGCTCCTTCTCTGCCATAGGACACAGCTCAGATGCCACTTCTCCAGAGAGGCCTTCCTTGACCACCCTATCTCCAGAGATGCCACCATCCCCATCACTAACATATCCCCATTTTACTTCCTCCTTGGTGTATCCATTCCCAAACTGTGTGGACTTGAGCAAGTTACTCAACCTCTCTGGGCCTTACTTTCCCCATCTGCAAAATAGGTATAATGATGGTATCTACCTCAGAGGACTGTTGCAAGGACTCAAAGAGATAATCCATAGAAAGCACAGTACCTGGCACACTGAGGGCCCCAGTGAATTATGTGATCATTATTACACCTCCTGTCACTTTCTCAAGTGATCTCTTTTTGTATTGTCTGAGGATTCCATAAGGACAAGAACCCTGTCCATCTTGTACTGGCCACGTGTCAACACCTAGCCCAGTGTCTGGCACACAGTAGGTACTTAATGTCCATTTATTGAATGAATAAGTGACTTTGTGAATGAACGCACTGACTGCCCGCCCACAGCCCGCCCCAAAGCTGGCCTCACTCCTCCTGAGAGTAGCTCCTTGCAGAAGCCACCCACCCTCCCCAGCAAGGGGAGGAAAGGACAAGACCTCAGATCCTGGTGGCAACTGGCCACCTGCCACTACCAGCCTTCAGTGGCCCTAGTCCTGCCAGCCTGAAATAGCCTCACCTCCCCTGGCCCAGAATCAAGGGATCATCTGTCAGTTCCACCCTGGGGAAGGAACCGGGCGGGTAAACAGAGATTGTGTGTCTGACCACAAGACAAAAGAGAGGCGGGCGGGCAGATTCCCTTCTGGTCCTCAAGGAGCTGAAAAAACTAAAATAAACCTAAAAATCCACACTTGGCCGGGAGGCTGGAGGGCTTCTCTTCCTTCCACGGCCAGTATTTCGGGGAGACTGACCCTACCACAGCTGTGCCAAGTGCATGGATGATGACACTCACTCCTCTCAGCACCCCCACCATGGCTACGATTACCTCCACTTCACTGAACGGGGAAACCCGTTCACAGAGGCAAAAGGACTTATCCAAGGTCACACAGGGGCAGAGCCGGGTTTCCAACCCAGGCCCTTTGTCTCCAGAGTCTGTGCTCTTAACTATGAACCCAAGACACACTGCAGGGTGAAAAGAACAAACTGTATCTTGCCATTTATGTTAACACGTACCCATTTACACACACACATCAATTCCATACGTATGTACATATGTATGTGAACGTCCTAAAGTGGTCTAAAAGCCTAGCTGGTGGTCAATGGAGGTTTTAGCCAGTGACTCCCAGCCAGGGGCTATTTTGCCCCCAAGGGACATGTGGCAATGTCTGTAGACAGGTTTAATTGTACCCAGGGGTCGGGGAAGGTGAAGGGGTGCTACTGGCATCCAGTAGGTAGAGGCCAGGGATGCTATTAAACCTCCCACAATGCACAGGACAGCCCCGCAACAAAGAGCGATCCCACCCAATACGCCAACAGTGCCGATGGCTGATTGACGGATGATTCACCCCAGACCAGACCCTAGGGCTGGAAATGCCCCCCACGGAACCTGTTTAAGGGAGACAGTGGATCCAAGCTAAAACACATCTCCAGAGAAGGCTACAGGCTCCCTAAGCCCTTCCTCAAAATTCTCAGGATGGAGCCCTGACCAGCTGCAGAGCCACCACCCCTGACCAGGGCTCACCTCCCTCCGGGGGCCACAACTTCTACAGGAGGTCCCCTTGGGGGTCTCACCTGCAAAACCAGGAGGTTCAGACCTTCCACCTCCTGGCTTGCTCTCAAGTTCTGTCTCCTAAATTCTGGGAGCTCTGACCTCACACTGTGCCCACGAAACAAGGCCAGTGGGACTCCACACTCCAGTTAGAGGACCCGCCCACTCTGGTCACCCACCTCCCACCAGCGTTCCAGCCAGAGAACCTGTGTTTCTTGGGAAAAAGATAAGAAATCACAAAAATCTAGGAAGTGAAGTCCTGCAGTTAGGCACAGCCTGCTTCAAAGACTTTACTCTTGTAAAGCTTTAAGAGAGGGGTGGCTGTAAAGCAAAGAGGATGTGGGTTTCTTAATCTGAGGGAGTGGCCCCGAGCCCAACAGCTCTTCTGCTCACTGGGCTGATAAAGGGGGACACTCTCTAAGAAAGGGGTGCTCCTGAAGCCTTCAAAAGCCAGGGACACCAACCCCATCCATCACTTTTTTTTTTTAACTGAAGTATAGATGATTTACAATATTGTGCATTTTTAGGTGTACAGCAAATTGATTGTTATACATATACATATATATGTTCTTTTTCTATTCTTTTCCATCATGGGTTATTACAAGATATCGAGAATAGTTCCCTGTGCTATACAGTAGGTCCTTGCTTACTTTATACACAGTAGTGTGTACATGTTAATCCCAAACTCCTACCCATCCATCTCTTCTTAAAGTGACAGATAAATGGTTAAAAGAGCAAACACCAGAATAATAGCGAATGGGTGTCCGGAATGCTTATTTGACGAACATGCTCATCCAAATGCCCAAATTCTAGCATCCCTGTTGAGTCATCCTTCTCATAAGGACAAGGCCCACATTTGCCCTGTTGGCGGCTGCATCTTCATGGCCTAGAACGCTGCCTGGATGATATGGTAGGTGCTCCCTGTACATCTGCACACTGAGAAAAGCAGTCTAATTTCTTTATGGCTTCCCCTGTACTTGGCTCTGTTTGCTATATAAAAACACGGGCCCCACCCAACTCCTGCTGACACTTAGGCATTTATCATCAAAAAACTTTCCCCAACTTCCTGATGATGTTCAGCCCAACACAAAGTGGCCTGGTCCTGGCCCTCCAGCATCCTAAAGCTCAGATAATTTGGATCTTTTGGCTTAATTCTTGCCCACTTGGGCAGCTCAAAGGTCTCACAAAGGCAGTCATTTTAGTCATGAACGCAGCATCATGTTGGGGTAGTTCAGGTTAGTGGTAAAAAATAACGGGCTATGCAGCCAGACAACCTGGGTTTGAATCCCCACTCTGTCAGGCTGTGTGACCTTGGGAAAATGACTTGGTCTCTCTGTGCCTTTGTGTCACTTGTAAAATGGGAAACACAGTAATACCTGGAACTTTTGAGCTGATACAGAGAACGCTTTACACGGGGCTTACGAACATTTTAGCACTACCTAAGTGTTAAGAAAATTATTATTACTATTGCTGTTGCATTAATCAATAATCATGCTGCAAATATAATTCCTTCTGTTGGAGATTTATAAAAAAGAAATACTCTCATACCTACGCATAATGGTATGTGGAAAGGGTATTACAAACAGCATTTCTTAGTACATTTCTCCTGTTCTATCTTTCTGCTTGCCTTTCTCCACAAACACACATCCATCCATCTTTTCCCCCAAACTCCTGTAATGTTATACATGCAACGGACAGTATATTATGGTTACTGCTCATTTTCCCAAGGCAGAACATCTTAGCAACTTACTTTTCACAACACAACGTTATGAAAACCCCCACGTCACTGGCTAGGTCACTCTGTTTCAGTGCCTGCAGAATTAACAATGTGTCCCCCACCCCCACTCCCCAGCATTGCTCGCTAGTATCAGACTAGGAGTACAGAATCTTTAAAAAAAAAAATAGTGACAACACAAAACCACAGTTTCTTGTTTTGGCAAGCAGAGTTCCAATGAGAAAAAAAGCTTTCATCTCCTACCCCCAAAAAGCAGAACCACAGAAAGCATTCTGGGAGCTTTCTGACCACACTCCCTGATCCTCAAGGACCCCGGCCCAGACAATTCAGGCAGACCCTCTGGGTGCCTGGGAATGACAGGTCTCTGTCCTCAGCCAAGGGCAGCCTTGGGGAATCTCTCTGCCCATCCACCCGGGCTCCCCCTCTCTTCCCATCACTGCCCAGCTGGCATACCCATCAGGGGACCCACAGGCACCTGCCCCTGAGGACAGATTCCCAACCTTTGCAGGCAGAGACCCTAAACCAATCCAACCAAGAGGCAAGTGGGTTCAAGGCTCACCTGGCCTCTCTTTAAGGGGGAAGACTTTGAGCCCCAAAGAGACAACCTCATCTGCCCCTCACTGCTGCACATCCCCCAGAAAGCCACAAAGCATTCTGAGCACCTACTGTGTGCCTGGCAGAGTTCTAAGAGCATTAACCTCAAGTTCATTCAAGCTTCAACAACACCCATGATGCAGCTGGTGATGTACTATGCCCACTGTACAGAGTGGGAAACTGAGCACAGAGAGGGCTGGTAACCTGCTCAGGGCCACCCACAGTCAGTGCCAGGTAAAGCCAGGATCTGAGCACGAGTAGCCTGGCTGCAGAGTCCCACACTCAACTCTCACGTCACAAACAGATGTGGAGTGCAGAGGAGGAACCCAATAGCCTGATGTTTCCATTCTTCTACAGTCCTGCCCATTCTGCAGAAGAGAGAACCGGCCTCACAGAGGGGAAGTAACCAGAGAAAGCACAGGCAGAGGGTGAGGGTCACACAGCCCTGGGTTCGAATCCCAGTTTTGCCACATTAATAAGTCATGTGTCAAGCCCTCTATAAGCCAGAGGTAGTCTGCAAAGTGGCTAGGGGTGTGAGTTCTGGAGTCAGCAGCCATCTACACGACCCAGATACTAAAACTATCTTTGCCTTAGTCTCTTGATCTGTCAATGGGGTAATAAGAGCACTTCCTTCATAGGAGTGTTGGGAAGATCAAATGAGCTGATATATGCAAAGTGCTTAGAATGGTAAATGAAAAATCAGTGTCAGCTCCCAAACAGTAATGACTGTCGTTATTACCATGACTAACACTGCTCAAGAGTACACACGGTGCACCTAACAAAGCCAGGGCTTCTAATTGCTGAGATCAGTCAAAACCCGGGGCATTTTCTCCCACAACCTCTATGGGGTTCCCCAAGAGAGATCCAGCATTCCTACAGGAGGGCTGTCCCTCTCTTTCCATGATTCTTAAATAAACATACACAAAACACAGCACCAAAGTCATCAGCCCACTTGGAGATAGAGGAGGAGGCGCAATCCAGTTCCTGAAGGAGGTGGTGAAAGATGCGGAGATTTTGGAGGAACCACAGAGCCCCAGGCCCGGAACCAAACAAAACCACTGGTTCCGGAATGTAATTGGTCAAAAGGAAATTCACTCAGAGTTCCTGTCCTCCTTTCAGTGCTGACGCAGATCTCACTTCCTCCAGGCAGCCCACCCTGACTACTCTTGCTTGCTGGATGCTAGAATCCTATAATCCTAATCATCTGTATTACTTGTTTAATTATCATATAACATAGCAATTAATGACAATAACTAAAATTTAGAAATGCCTTACTACCTGCTAGGCATTGTTCCAAGCGCTTTATATATATTTATATAACTCATTCATTCTCTTAAAAATCCTGTAAAAGATCTATTATCATCCTCTATTTTACAGATGAGGAAAGTGGGGTTCAGAAAGGTCAAGTCTCTTGCCTAAAGTCACACAGCACAAGGACCTGACCCCAAGCACTCTGGCTCCAGAGCCCAGATTCGTACTCAGATTTCTATTAACACCCATTCTGCCACCCTTGTCTAGAACATCCCCTCCCTGAGAGCAGGAAGCCAGACCTGGCTTTTCTGCATTTCTCACCATGCTCAGTGTACCACAGAGGCTTCATTCTACCCATGACAGACCCTAAAAACAAGGGACACAAGAAGTCCAGGGCAGCCCTTCAAGATCTGCCTCTGCCACATGGAATTAAAAGCAGAGAGGGATTACCCAGCATTCTTTTGAGCGGGAACAATCCCTAAGCATAAAGGCTGGGAGAAGAGAGTGGAAAGACAGAAGAGAATCACGACCTGCAGGCTGCCAGCCTCGATGCTGGGGAAAGCCTTGGTAATTAGCAGTTCGTGAAGTGCTCAGCCCTGGATTTTGAAAACTGAAAGGCTTTGAGTTGTTTAGGGGTGGTTTCTGATGGAGCAAAACAACAGAGGTCTCCTGCAGCTCACAGATTGGAGGTATGGCTGGTCAAATTACACAATCAGTCTGTTTCTGGCCCCAGCTTAAGGACACCCCAAAAGGACAAGATATTAAGAAAGTCTGGATTCCCCTCCCCTCACTTGACAAGTAGGGGACACTGAGGCCAGGACAGGTGCAGGAGTGGTCCAAGACATCAAAGTCAGAACCAGCTCACCTCAAAACTGATAGATTTAAAAAAAAAAAAGACAAAGTCAGCAATTTCAAACTGTCAAGGAGATAACATGGAAGTAGAGAAATCTTTTCTTTTTTCTGTTTCTTTAATAATAAGAATGGTTGATTCTAATCAATTTCCATTATTCCAGCTCCCTCGGCTTCTACACATGGACAATTTAAAACCACAGTTCACCCAAACGCATTCTCTGTCTGTTCTGAAAGGCACCGCCAGGCACATCTAGGGCAAGGGCGTGGGAGGAAGAGGTATACTTTCTTTCCCATTAATATAAAAATTGGTTTGTCTTTCCTCTTTCCCTTCCAGTCTGAGAAGCAGGGAGTGGCTCAGAAGGAGAAGTGAGGAGTTCCCTAGAATTTGACATTGCTCAGAGACACCAGGGCTGCCTACATCTTTAATTCAGAAACTGCCAGCTTCAAACTGAGCAGATTTTTTTTCTTTTTCTTTTTTCTTTTTTTGTTAAACTGTGAGAAAGGGAGAGATGGGAAAGAAA
This sequence comes from Camelus bactrianus, assembly GCF_048773025.1. Lineage (NCBI taxonomy): Eukaryota > Metazoa > Chordata > Mammalia > Artiodactyla > Camelidae > Camelus > Camelus bactrianus. Next base: position 22,468,914 of record NC_133557.1, read on the forward strand.
CGCCAACCCTGCCTTATTCTCACAGGCCTTTCTGGAAGGGTCCTTTAGCCAAATGGTTTTTCAATGCCTCTGCACAACTCTTCCCCCAACACACACACACACACACACACACACACACACACACACACACCCCTCTTTTCACAGAAAGAAGGGCTCTATCCTCAAGTTAAAAGTTGGACCTCACACAGCCTCAGCTGCACCCCCAAGCCACAGGGGATCCCAGAGGATGCCAGGGTCTCCCTCTTTCCCCCAGAGACTGGGAGCTGCAGAGTCTGGCTCTGGGGTTTCTGAAGGAAACACCAGTGGCCCCTGCCCACCCCCCACCCCCCACCAGCCCTTCCTGAACCAGGATTAAAAGACTTCCTAGAGCAGAAAAGGGAGTAAATGAGGTCCCAGCAGGCGGCACAGAGATTAAAGCCCTCAGAGTCTCCTAACTTCCAGCGAGGCTCGCCTCAGTTCCACTCCCTCCACCCCCTAGCCACTTTTCTCACTTCCTAGGAGAGCAGGGAAGTAGCCCCTTCCTCCCTCTGACAGGGGGAAAAAAAAGAAGAAATGCAGCATAGAATAGGGGTTTAGAGATGGAACTGCCTTGGTTCAAAACTCGGTTAACTGAACCAGCTGTGTGATTCTGGGCAAGTTACTCAACCTCTCTGGAGCTAAACTCTTCCATCTGAAAAATGAGGGAACTATTCGTGCCTACTTCATGGGCTACTTGTGAAGATTAAACCTGATGACACACGTAGGCGCCTGGCACATAATAAGCGCTCAGTTATTTTACAGAGTCTGACGCTGTGGTTTTGCAACTTGGACTTAGGGGCGGGTAGGGAGCAGTGGGACTGAACCAATGAGTCGTGAGTTCGAAACCCACTGTCCCCAACCTCCAGCAAAAGCGTATGCGTGGGCAAAAGGGGTCCTACCCCGGGGTTTTGTCGACCTCTGTCCCTCCTCCAGGCTTTGGGTTTTATCCTACTCTACTCGGCGCGCGGGAACGCTGGGCTGTAAGATTTCTAAGGTCCTAGATGACTAGTCCGTAGTGCACTAGGTGGCGAAAAAATCCCCGGGAAAAAGAACGCAGGAGCCAAAGCTCCCGGAGCCTGGGTCCCAGAGACCCTGTCTCATGGATGTAACTAATTTTAAAACTATTTGAAAGAAGGGGAGGGGGAAAGAAAAAGACAAAAGAGCAGCGTGCTGGGGGGGAAACGGGGTACGGGAGACCCCGAGTAGGAGCAGCACCGCGGGGCTGGCCAGAGGCGACAGCCCAGCTCTGAAGGAGCCCCATCTCCCCACTCCTCTGCCTGCCCCGCGAGGCGCCCCCTAAGGCGACTCTCGCGACCCCCCAGGGACCGTGGCCACAGGTTATGGAGACCGCCCCGAGCCAGAGGCCCCTGTGCTCCCCAGCGGGTCTGGCGGCTGGAGCGGACGCTGTCCCCGCGCTCCCCAAGCGACACTCACCGACTGCAAGAAGCGCAAGGTGCCCACGTAGTCCCTCTCGGTGCCCAAGATCTCGTTGAGGACGCAGAGGCGGAGGCGCAGCTGGCGCTCCGAATCCCGGGCGGCCGCGCACGGGCCGGAGCTGGGCGCAGTGGCGCCGGGGGCCCGGGGGTCCGGGTGGGCACCGTCCCCAGCCACGGCGCCGCCGGGATCACTGCCGCCGGGCACCTCCATTCTAGCTCGGCCGCGCGGCGCCGGTTCCTTCCTCCGCGCGGAGGTCGCGCCCAGCGGCGACTCAGGCGTCCAGGCGCCCCATCCCTGACGGGGCGCGCTGGCGGGCCGGGCTCAGCGGCTGGCCCGGCGCATGGCGCGGCGGGCGGGCGAGCGGGCGGGCGGGACTGGGGGTGGGCGGCCCGGGCCGGGGGCGGAGGCAGCGCGCGGAGGCTGGACGAGGGGCGGGAGGGGGCCGGTCCTCGGGGCTCCCAGACTGCAGGCCCCGCCACCGCCACCCCCGCTGCCAAGGGAGCGTCTGCCAAGTGCCACGCAGCGCTCGGGCCGCAGAGGCGCTCCGTGCGCGCACGGGGCCCCTTGAAGACGCGCCGCGGCGCTGGGCGACTCGGTCTGAAGCTCCGAGCGGCCGGAGAGGGGCGCCCGGGGCGCTGGGGCGGGAACCTTTCGGCAGGGGCCCCGCGGGGCCGGGAGAACCCAAATCTCAGCGCCCGCCGCGGCCCGCGCACCAACTCCGCGCCCAGACGCGTGGCGCCCCCCCCCCCCCCCGCCACCACCACGCCCGCCGCGGGCTACGCCACTCCCACCCGGACACACGCGGCACCCACCGCGCGCAGCACACGCACGCAAGTCCGGCCGCCGCGGCCGCCCGCCGCCGCCGCGAGGGCTGAGTCAACGCCGGTTTGGAAAAGCTGGCAGCGGAGCCGCTCGGGAGCAAACCCGCGCCGCCACGGGAAGAAAGCGGCAACCCCTGTCCGTGCCTTTGGGACACCCGGCCCTTTGGGTGCCCTCAGGCGCTGCCACGACCTTGGGAAGGAAGGCTCGCGACTGTCTCTTTCTTACTCCTTTTCCCCCTTCCTTTTTCTTTCCTTCCGTTCTTTTTCTCTTTCTTTATAATTCTATGCCCCCCATGAGGTGAGCCTGCGTTTCCAACCTTTCCTAGAGGAAAGTAATATCAAGTGGCAGCCGTTCAACCGTTTTGGCCGTGCCCCCCACCCCCATCCACCCACCACCCGGGATAAGGCATTGGGAAACCCGGCTTCTAGTCTAGGCTGCTCTGTGTGACCTTGATAATCAGCGAACTGCTGCACAAGTGTCCTCACCGGCCTCACAGGAAGGTATGAAGGGATGATCCCCCTGGGGCCTAGAGTCAGCTGCTCAGGTTAAAATCCCAGCTCCCACATTTGCTCCTTTCCTTGGGTGGCCTTGCCCTGGTTTCCGGGCCTCAAGAACCTCAGTGTTCTCATCGATACAAGGGAAATAATCGTGGTACCTAGCTTATGGTACCTGCACAGGCTTATGTGTTAATCTATAGGGAGTACTTAGAACAGTGTCTAGCACGTAGAAAATGCTCTATAAATATTTATTCTTAATTAAAGTTGCATGTATGAACAGGCCTCTTAGCCTGGCCCCACTCTCCAGACTGTCTGCACAATCCCTAACCTGCCCCTATTCACGAGCCAGAGGTTGTACTGTCTCCTCAGTGGAATGGCTGATTCTTGTAATATCTCCCTATATACTGCAATCATCCTTTAGGCCGAAACACTATTGCTTATTTATCTTCTGTTCCAGATACCCAGAATTGTTCTCCCAATGGCTTCTGGGTAAACATTGTAAGTGCTTAAGGACACAGAGAGAGAGTGGGCTGGCTTCTGCCCTCTCAGAGCTCTGTATCTTTGTGAGCTTGGACAAGGCAACATTTGCCTTGGGCCTTGGGTAAGTGAAGGTTCCCCTGGACAGAGTCAAGGGTGTGAGGGCCGTGAGCCTGCCAGGTTTGGGTAGTGGAATCAGTTGTGTCCAAAGGGTGGCTGGCTCTTAGGTTTTCCAGAAGGTCTCTGGAGTAACTCTGCTGTGCTGTGTGACCTTGAACTGGTGATAGCACCTCTCTGACCCTCAGTTGCCTTATCTTTAATTAATCCTCTTCTTTGTGGGAAGGTGACATCCTATGCATTGTAGGACATTTAGCAGACATACTGTACCCACTAGATGCCGGTAGCACTCCCTCCCCAGATATGACAACCAAAAATGTCTCCACACATTGCCAAATGTCCCTGAGGGACAGAATTGCCCCCAGTTGAGAACCATTGATACAAAGTCCCTGACACGGATAGCTGGCACATAGTAGGTATTTAATGAATGTTAGTCCCCTTCCCAGCTGTGACCAAGGATGATGAACTTCAACTTCAGAGATATTTCTTACACACACACACACACACACCCCCCATACTTCACCCAAGAATTGGCCCTCACTGCCAACAAGCCCGACCCAGACGTTTCCGCACTTGTGGATGGAGCCCGTTCCTGGCCCACCCCGTCTCTTCTACATTCTTTTACCTTCTCAGATTCCTCTGGAATACTTCTCCCCCACCAGCCCGTTCATAGTGAAAAATGATACAAGTCTTAATAAATTACTTAGGCTCTCTGTGCCTCGTTTCCATCATCTGGGAACTGAGGATCATAACTGTACCCACATCATAAGGTTGTTGCAAAGATTCCTGAGTTAATATGAGCGAAGTGCTTAGAGCAGATAGCAAGCGCTCCATAAGTGAAGGCTTTAATTTATTCAACTCATGGATTGAGTGCTGAATCCATCCGGATACACTGAGATGCAAGGGGGAGAAAAATGGGCTACTGATGGGTTAATCCATAGGACACTTTATTTAACAGGAGGTCCAGAGGAGGTTGGCTCCTCAGGCTGGTTCAGAACTTGGTGGCATCATCAAGGACCAAGGCACCTATGAACCAGCTGTCCTCATCATGTTGGCTTTTCCTCCAAGGTTTGGGGCCTCAGAGTCGCAAGATGGGCTGCTGCACCTGCCATATCACCAGCTAACACAACTCCACAGCAGAAAAGGAAAGAGGAGGTTAAAGGGGGTGCTCCTCTGTGCTTCTCTTTTATCACAGGGAGAAAACGTTCCCCAAAAGCCGCAGCAAGCAGATTCTCCCTTACACCTCACAGGCCAGACTGGGTCATGTGGCCACCTTTAAATCATCCCTGAGCAGGAGCAGGCTTGTCACTATCAACTTAGAACCATCCTGCTCCATTTCCTGGGGCATGTCTGCCTGAACAACTTGGGGTTCCGTTGTTAAGAGAGGTGTCTGCCACAAGCACCTACTATGTGCTGAGCATTGGGTGAGGAGCTGAGACTGCAGAGGTGAATGAGACCAACAACATTCAGGCCCTCATAGAGCTGACATCACTCCAGCAGAGGGGACAGACAATAAGGAATTAAACAAATGAACACAGCAAGTTCCTTCTGTCATTCATTCAATGAGTGTTTATTGAAGGCCTGCCAAATGCCAGGCTGGCATACAGCAATGACCACAGCAGATAAGTTTCCTGCCTTTCTGGAGCTTCCAGTCTAGAGCGGAAGGAGAAAGACAATAACCAAATTAACAATCAATAAATCAGTAAACAAGCAAACACAAAAACGAGATGCTTTCAGCTTCTCCAGAGTTGTTTGGTGGCACCTCTAGGCCTCTGCCTACCCAGGTCTCATTACTCAGATAGAGAGGTCAGCCCTGGAGTCATCAATGGGGACTCCCTTGGTCCGGGGCTGGCTGCCTCCCAGCTAATGCTGGCACAGAGCAACTCGCTGAAGCAAACATGACTAAGGAATCACAGGCTGGGGGAGATTTCCTTTTTCTATCCCTGTTTCAGGCTGAGCCCTTCTCCCTCCTTCCCCATCACATTCACCCCTACCCTCCAAGATTTTTAGTGGGGAGCCCTGAGATCCATGTATATCTCCAGGACAGGGGCCTAAAATAGGCTATAGCTCGGAAACATTCTGCAAAAGAACAGAGAGAAAAGAGGGGGAAAAAAACTTTCAGTTCAGCAAGTTAAAGGGGAAAAAAAAAAGCAATCGTAACGATAGGGAAATTCTCTTCGACAGGGACAATTTTAGAGTTTCTGTTACCATGTACTTTGCAAATAGTGGGAAATACCATTTCGTTTCTGTTGCATAAGTTTCACAGTTGTGGGGAAGAAGTTAATGCTGCTTGGAAACATTAGAGAGTTCCTTCTTCCCTGATGAGACGCTCTCAGATTCTGCAGGCTCAGGATTTGAAGACCCCCTTCCCAAGCTCTGCTTTAAAAAAAAATGATAATAATAATTAAGATAAAGCAAGCATTCTTCTGTATAGCACAGGGACCTAAATTCAACATCTTGTAGTAGCATATAGTGAAAAAGAGAATATGAAAATGAATATATGTATGTATATGTATGACTGAAACATACTGTACACCAAAAATTGATACAACATTGTAAACTGATTATGCTTCAATAAAAATAAATATATATATAAAGCAAGGAAAAGCAAGGGGTGGGTTGTTTTTTTTTTTTTCCATCCCAAGCTGAACAAGCCAGTTGAGAAATGAGTTATCGGACTACCCCTGCCCAGGATTGCCAATCATTTCCCAAATGCAAATGAGTTCTCAGTAAGGCAGGCCAACTGCCCAGGGAGCCTTTCCCCCATTCAGAGCACCAAGAGCAGCTTTCTGAGAAGAGAAAAGAGGCGTCTCCACCCATGGCATTGGACAGAACAACGAGACAACCCAACCCAGTGCTGGACACGCAGGCCAGGGTTCATTTCTTCAGACCAGAATATAATTCTCTTGCTGATAGTCTTAGCTGAGCCATCCCCAACTGCCCAAGTCAAAACTTCTCCAAAGGAACCTTGCTGTTGGAAGCAGATAACTCCAGAAGGCTCTGAAGGTCTGATTCAAACATAATAGATATCAGATTAAGTCAGGGCTCCAGAGCTTTGCCAAATCATATTCCTGCCAGAAAGCATTGGAAATACAGCCCGGAGAAAATAGAGAAAGAAATGCTTAGGACCCTCTGTTCAAATCCTGGCTCCTTTACTGACATGGTACCTTGTCCTTTTCCAGCCTTTGGAAGTTGTCGTAGCTCTAGAGACCAGGTGCCTGGGTTCAAATATCTGCCCCACCAATTCCTAATTGTGTGACTTTGCACAAGTGACTTTGTCTCTTTAGACTTTGATGAATCTACCTGTAAATAAGAGACAATAATGGGCCAAAAGGGGTTGTTGTGCAGATCAAAATACTTAATAGATCCAAAATCCTTAAACTTCCTGGGCCTGATACTCAGTTGAGTGTTAGCTATTGTAACCAGGTGAGGCCATGATGTTTGGAGATGTGGCAGCCATCTTGACACCATGAGGGAGGACATTGCTGACCAGCTGATGACAAAAATGACAGATGGAAAGAACTTGAATCTCTGATGTCGCTGAGCTCCTAAATTACCCAACTGTGGAACCACCCTGCCTCTGGACTTCTTGTATTATAAGATAAAAACATTTCCTTATTGTTTAAGCCTAATGAGTCAAGTTTTCTTTATTTGCAACCAGAAACATCCTAACTGATTTGCTTCCTTTCACCTAGATTTCTCCCTACTTAGGTGACCTGAATCCTCTGTTTATAGGATGATCAAACACCCCAGTTTGCATGGGACAGTCCCAATTTGTACTTGTTGTCCCAAGATAACTATTGTAAATAACATCTCAGTTGGGATGATTATGGTCACCTTACCCTTTGAAATAAGCATTGCCCACTTCCTACTTCTGTCTTAAAATGCAGATGCCCCAGAGAGGTCTCTCTCCACCACGTTGCTTTCCCAATGAAGCAGGGATCTAAGGTTTGTAACATGAAGACGGGATTAGGGGGGGCGGGGAGGGTAAAAATTAAGAAAAAGATTCAGAAATAGATTGGTGCATAAAAGGTAAATTCTACAACTTAGACGAGGCCAGAGATTGACCTGGATGGTGTATCTTGAAATTCTGCAGCGAGGGCTGCCAGATGGTTTCCACAGACATACTGGACACACATTTATATGTCTGGGTTTTTTTGGTTTTTTTTTTTCAGTTTGTTTCCTGGACTGAAAGCTCAAAAATAGGGCTGCCCAGTCCAAATCCAGACACCTGGCAATCCCAGTGGTAACTTTTACTGAAAGTTAATGGTTTCCTCTTTAGCCAGCAGAAACACAAACAGCCACACCCTCTTTAAATGCCATTTATGCTGCAGCCTGCCTTCCAAATTTCCTGGTCAAATTGCATTCCTGGAGCCTCTATTGAAAGGGAGAAAGTTCTAATAACAACTATTACCATTTTTTGAGCATTCACTATGGACCAGGCACTATTAAGATGTGACATCAAATTTTTACAATTGCCCTTCATGGTAGTTTTTATCATTATCTTTTACAGATGAGAAAACTGAGGCTCTGAAAGGAACCCAATCAATGCCCGTGTATTACTGAGGATAAAGACAGGTGCTGTGCAAAGACCCAAATAGTAACACATCTTTAAAAAAAATAAAGTTTATTTCTCTCTCACGTTACAGTGCAGGCATAAACAACCCAGGGAATGAATGGAGGACTCAAAGTGTTGGGGCCCAAGTTCCTTCCAACTTGTAGCTCCACCATCCTTAATGTGTGGTATCCACTGTGTGCTCCAGCACCACTTTCCAACCAGCAGAAAGAGAAAGGGAGAAAGGAAGGGAATACTGGTTCTTTAAATATCCCAAACCAGAAGTTTCATACATCACTTCCATTCCCACCCAACAGGCCAGAACTTTACCACCCAGGTGTGTCTGACCCCAAACCCATGCCAAGCCATGTCTCAGGTGTTCCCAGTGGACAGTGAGAATCTTGTTTTCATCACAGAAGAATGCCAAGCACACCTAAATATTAATTGAATGAATGTCTCCATACTCATTTTGGCCTCCAGGTTGAGAGAAACCTCACCATGAGTGCCGACACTGCTCTGGGCAGCAAGAAGAGTGAACAAAACAGGTAAGAGCTCCTGTCCTCCTGGAGCTGACATCCTAGGGACAGAAGAGATGGCCAGTAAAGACCCCACTGTGTAAAGCACAAAAAATCTTCCAGATCATGGTAAGGACTGTGGAGATAAACAAAGCAGGTAAGATGACAGACAGGGAGTGCTGGGCCAGTGAACCCCAGGGGGAGAGAGGAGGCTTCGCTAAGGAGTTGACATTTTGATGAGGAACCAGAAGCGATGAGGGAGCAGGCACTGTGTGTGTTCCAGGCAGAGTGAACAGCAAGTGCGAGGATTTGGAGGCAGGGGCAGCCAGGACTGGAGAAAGCAACGGAAAAGATCATAGTAGGAGATGTGATTAGAACAGAGAGGAAAGTCAGATACATGATCTGTGTAGGTAGCTGTAAGGATTTTGGCTTTTTCTCTGGGTGAGTGGGAGCCATGGAAGGTTCTTAACAGAGGAGAGATCTGATCTGACAGGTTCTAACAGGACTCCTCTGACTGCTCTATGGGAAAAGACTATAATGGGATAAGGTCAGAAGCAATGAGACCTGTGAGGAGAATACTGCAATAGTTCAGACGAGAGATGTTGATGATTTGCACCAGGATGGTGCCAGGGGAGATAGGGAGAAATGGTCTACTCTGGGTATATCCCAAAGATGGAACCTATAGGATTTGCTGAAGTGCTGGGGGTAAGAGAAACAGAATTCCACTTGACTCCAAGGTTTTAGACCTGAGCAACTGAAAGGATGGGCTTGGAATTGATCAGGACGGGAAGAGTGCGGGAGTGTTGCAGCGAAGTGTGTTACACCTCAGTTGTGACAGCAACCTGGATCCGGGCGAGAGACCAAGCAGCACTCGGAGAGTTGGAGAGCTCAGGTTTATTATGCTGGTGGGCCCGGAGGAGTTAACACTACAAGCTCTGGACCCCGTCTGTAGGTTTACAGAGGCTTTTATAGGCTGCCAGTCTATACTTTGCAACATCATATGTAAATAAGTTGTAACAAAGTTGACTAATTAGGAACAAGCTTTGTAGAAATGGACCAATCAGGAGTGATAGAAATGGACCAATTAGGAGTGATAAGTGAACCAACCAGAAGGTAGTTCAATGCAAATGATGTACTACAAATGGACCAATCAGGAGTTAGCTCAGGGAACCAATAGAATCTTAGGGGTAAGTTCCTCTTTCCTAGAAGCAAGCAGTTTCAGAGGCAAAAAGGGAGGCAATGCTGCTTGGCCAGGGAACCGAATGGTGCTGGCGGGAGAGTAGTGGCCCTGCCTGGAGGTCCTGCTGTCTTTTTCATGGGGCTTCCCACCTCAGGAGGGCTAGGTTTGGGGGAGGAGATGGAGAATTTGGTTTTGACCATGGGAGATCACAAATTCAATAACCAGGTAGAGATGTTGAGTGGGCAGTCAGAGACACGACGTAGCGATGGAGTCTCGCATGACCTTGTTTCCCCTCAAGAAATGGAGCAAAGAGCAAGTTCCCAGTTTCGCACAGTCAATTCCTTCTTGGCCCCGAGCATCCCTTTCCTCATCTGTTCAGTGGACTCATTAAGACTCCTGCTCTACCAGCTCTCCAAGGGAACATGAGGACACAGCGAGATCGTGCAGACCCCAAAAGGCTTAAGAAAACTGACGAATGAAATTTCTTCCCCTACTGCCCATATTTAGGTCCTCAGAAATGGGAAACTGAAGAAGAAGAAAAAAAAAATACACAGATTCAAAGAAAAGAGAAGTCATGGCAGAGAAAGAACTCCATATAGCTCCCTGCAACCGTGTGCATAAATTTTGAAAACATAATATGGAGCTAACGAAGCCAGATATAAAGGCACATTTTGCACGATTCCACTTATACAATGCTCAAAAGCAGACAATATTAGACTACAGTGCTTAGAGGTGTTCACTAGGATAGCAAAGCTATAAAGGAAAGAGTGCAGCGTCTACCATACAAGGCAGGGCAGTGGCTTTCTCCCAGACTGGTGAGTAGGGGTCTGGGATTCGGATGAGTCATACAGGAGCCTTAGGGGGCTGGCAGTGTTGTGTTTCTTACCCCAGGTGGTGATTTCATAAAGGTTCACTATATAATAATTTATTACAATTTACAAGTATGTTATCTACACTTTTCTCTCTGTGCTCTCAATTTCTCAACTTAAAAATGCATCAAAACCCTTACAAATAGGCATACACACCTACGTTCATATCCTTTGACCAAGTTATTCTCAGTCAGGGAATCTAAACGACAGAAATAATCACACACTCACACAAACTTTGATTCACAAAGATGTTCACTACAGTGTTACTTATAATAGCTCATGGTTATTTGAAAAGACCTAAATTCTCACTAATAGGTAAATGGTTAAATACATTATGGCATATATCCACAATGTGGGAAATTATTTAGCCATTTAAAAGCCTGCTATCAAAGTATATTTAATGGGGGGGGTAAGATATAGCTCAGTGGTAGAGTGCATGCCTAGAATACACGAAGTTCTGGGTTCAATCCCCAGCGCTGCCATTAAAAATAAATAAATAAACCTAATTACTTCCCCCCAACAAGAAAAAAAAGAAAATACAACATACTAAAAAAAAAGTATGTTTGATGTAATAGGAAAATGATCATGATACATGAATAAATAGGGAGGAAAAAAGTGGAATCAATTACATACAGACTGTGATCCCAATATTTTCAATAAATATTACATATTCATACCAAAAGACAGGGAAAATATGCAAAAATAACAATAATAGTTACATCTGGGCAGTGGAATTATGGATATCTGTTTTCTTCTTTACACTTTTATTTCCCAAATTTTTTACAATTGATATATATTACTTTTATTCTTTAATATGTTGCTTCTCCTGCCTTTTTTTTTTTTTTAATCTGGACCCTAGATGCGCACAATTGGTTAATCACTCTCTTCAGGCCATGGCACACCGTCAGTCACATCAGAGTATGGCTTCTACTTTGTTTCATTTTCACTTATTTTTGCCTGCATCACCCATCTCCACTCCTCCTATTTTCCCCTCTCCCATGGACACCCACCTGGGTATATTTAAAGTGTGTTCTTTCTACCCATCTGCCATACATTTGTTTGGATATATGTATGGATATCCAAATAGACATAGTAAAAGATACATAAAGAGAGAAAATGTTTTATGGTTGGTTTTAAATTTTTGCGTAAATGGCACAGAGTTACGCATCCCATGGTGTCTTACTTTTTCACCCAACATCACGTTTTTGAGATCATTCCTTGTTACTCTTTGTAAATATAACCCATTACTTCCGACTGTTGCTTAGTATTCCACTGTGTGCATGTAACATGGTGGTAGACTGCTGGCTGGTCCCCAAATGCAGTTTCCCGCTCTTCCAGGACACAGTGAAGGACTACATTTCCCAATCTCCTTTGCATGTAGGTGGAGCCACAGAACGGAGCTTCAGTCTATGAATGCAGCAGATGTGATGCATCTCCTTCAGTCTTGGATCATGAAACCTCTCCCATGCCCCCTTCTCCATGATCTTTTCCCTTCTAAACTCATTGGGATGATGACCCCAGAGTGACCTTGGAAGCCATGGGTGGAAGGTGGCAGAGCCACCCTGGGTGAATGGGTCTGAATGGCTGCATAAGAAGGGAGAGAGACCACCGGTCCATGACATTCACCTTGGTGCAGGTTATGTGAGCCAAAAGCGAAGCGTCCATGCGGTCTGAGACTTTACATGCTTTAGAGTCTACTATAGCAGCTAGTATTAACCTTAACCAATAGAACTGTGTTCCACTTATCCACATCCCAGTGCTAGACACTACTGCAGACTCCTTGAAGCCACACTACAACAAACATTCTCACACATATTTCCATTTGTATCTGTGAGCAAGGTTTTAACTTGTTAACCAAAAATGGAGTTGCTGAGCCACAGAGTTTGTGTGTATTTTGTGTACCCCTGATCAAAGCAATGGCAGGGGCATCCACTTTGGGGGGCCATGACAGCAGAAGCTTTGATTTTCAGTTCATCCCAAGTCAACATTGCCAGTTGGGGTGACCCAGCAGGGTCATCACTGGAGCCATCCCACAGGCGGCCTTTGGCATTGCTCTTGGGGCCTTCGCTGCTAAGACTGACCTCACGGGCACCCTTGAGATTCTGTGAGCTCCCTATAACCGTTCATAAAATTACTAAAGTGAGTTCTGTTGTTTCCAACTGCAAACCCCTGACCTATGCTAGATTGGGGACTGGCAAATGTTTTCTGCAACCGCCAGGTAGTAAATAATTTAGGCTTTCAGGGTCGAACAGCTTGTGTCACAACTATTTGATTCTGCTGCTGCAGCCCTAACCACAGCCAAAGACAATATGTAAATGAATGGATATGGCTGTGTTCCCATAAAACTTTATTTATAAAAACAATAGCCAGCAGGCTGCAGTTTGCCAGTCCCTGAGGTAGGCAAAAAAGAGGTCTCTCCTCTCTCTAAATCTCTATGTAGATATTTATGTCATGTTTCCTGGGCTTAGCTCTTTGATAAGCTCCTTTCCTCAGTCAATTTTGGGGTGCCATTCAGAGTCCAGCACATTACCTTGCCTACAATGGACTGATGGAATGAATAAAGGAGTCAATGAATGAATGAATGGCATCGATTTAGAGGTGGTCCTAATGAACAACCCAGGCAAAGGCCAATCAGAACAGGAGCCAGCTGTGGACCAGCGGCATCCAGTTCTGCTCCACTGAGCCCCATCTCTGCTCCCCAATCCTCACACCCACCCAACCAGGCTTCACCCCACATCCCTGGTAGGCCCCAGTTTAGTTTAGGGGTTCAGGTTCCAAATTTCAGAAGCTAATGAGGATCAAGGGCAACTGTGGGGGACTCGGTGCTCCAAAGCAAACTGTGTTCCAGTGACTAATTCATCTTTCACTCCCGATATTTTTATTCATCGCAGCAGAAATGTGTATGAGTCACAGCGCCTGTTAGAGAATTTTTTTAAATGCATCATCGTGTGTGTATCTTCAGCCCGCAGACCTGCAAGATCTGGGTGCTGTTGGCAGGGGGCTAATGATTTCAGCAGCTACAACAAAAGCTGTCAAGTCACACTAACCAGGACTCCTTTTTCCCACTCTCATCAGCATCCAACAAATTAAAAGATAGAAAAAAATAATTGATTCAGCATCTGATTGAGGATGTGGCACATAAATACTGAGGCCACCACAGGCTTACAGATCCTCCTACCAAAACCTCTCCCTTCTTTTAAGACTCTGCCATAGCACCTCCTCCTTTCCAAAAGCCTTCTTGATTAATCTGACCTCAAAGACCTTTTTCAGCTCTAAAGCCACTGTGATTTGTGAATCAAATCTCCCCATCTTCTGATCACATCTCTGCCCTGCAGTGGATTCCTGCAGCCCTTTCTGTAGAAAATTCCTGTTCTACTCCTTTCTATCAATTTTTAGCCTTCTTTCTGGAGTGTGAAGTCACTTCCACGTGGATGTGTTCTTTCCAGCCTGGTGGGGTGGACAGAGCCGATTTGAAAATCATTAAGAGATGCAATCAGATCTCCACTTGGCCCCTGGCTGGTTGTGTGACTTCGCCTCACAAAGCCTCAGTTTCCCCATCTATAAGTAGGGGTGACGCTGATAATCATAACAGAGTAAATGTTGCTAATGTTTCCTGAGCCACTCGACTACATGTTCAGTACAGACAAGGGTTTTTAATTTGTTTTGCTCGCTGCTGCATCCCCAGGGTCTGAACAGAGCCTGGCTCTATGTAGGTGCTCAACAAGCATGTGCTAAGAAAATGAACAAATGAATTGTTTCCCATATTTGCCTGCACCATCCTCCTAAGACTGAAGACACCATTTTTTGCAAACAATAACCATTTCCCCATTTCCTTGTCAAAACTCCAAGTTTGGTGACCATATGCTTCTGGGGAGAATGAACCCTTTCCCACTTGCAATGGTAAATCTTAAAGAGTCTTAGCCAATTATGAGGAACAGACAAATGACACATTTTTAGCTAGTAAGACTTGATGCAATAGGACAGGGGCTTCGAGTTTTTCTCTCTCTTAGAACAGGACTTAGGAAAGAAAAGGGATTTCTTCTTTTCTTCTGGCCTGTGGATGTTGCATGAAGACTCCATGTCAGAGCCATGGCAGCCATCTTGGACCCACAAGGAAAGACTGTGCCATCATGGCGGATAAAAAGGACCTGGCCCCTTAATTCTGCTGTTGAGCCACTGAATTAACCACTGAGCACCTATTATATACCAGGCATTATGCTAGACGCAGGGGGGAAAGTAGTGAATTTCATCCTTTGTGAAGTTTATATTCTAATTGGGAGAGAGATATTAAACAAACAAATAAACACATACCAATGATAGCTAAGAAATAAACAAGGTATTTTCACAGGGAAATATAGGAAGGCATATACCTAGATAGGGTTTTTCACAAAGACTCTCTTTAAAAAGTAATGGTTAAGCTGAGATCTGAATGCTGAGCCAGAACCAGCCCTCTGAAATAGGAGAAGATCTTCCTAGGCAGAAAAAAAATGGCAAGTGCAAAGGCCCTGAGGCTGAACCACATTTGGAACATTCCAGGGGCAGCAAGGAAGCCAGTGAGGTGGGAACAATGAGTAATGAGAAGACTAGTAGGAAATGAAGTCAGATTAGTAATATGGAGACAGTAGATGCATGAATTATATGCTAAGCACACAGGGCAGCCAGGGGGCCAGGGGAGGAATTTAAACAAGGGTGTGATATGACCTGACTCAGGTTTGGAAATGGTCACACTGTTGGGTGGAGAACAGCCTGCAAAAAAAAAAAAAAGATCATAACCAACCCTTTTATAATACTGTTTGCCAGGCACTGTTCTAAGCACATTTCATATATTAACTCACTATATCCTCATAAACAATAGGAATGATTATGGTGCCACTTACAGATGAAGAAACCGAGAGTCAGAAAGGCAAGGTGACTTGCCCAGGGTCACACTGAGTAAATCAGAGCCAGGACTAGAGGAAACAGGGAGCCTAGCTAGAGGCTATGGTGTATAGAGCAAGCGGGGGTTGTTTGGCTTGCTCCTGACCAGCAGTACCAGGGACAGAGAAGGGCACGGATCAGGAATACAGTGTCAAGACAAAAAGGAAAGACCTTTCTGGTGGTGTGTGCAGTATCCTGTCTGTACCTTCTGATTCCCTTCTCCAGCCGAACTTTCAATTCCCTTCTCGCTGCCTCCCAGTGTCCTCCCTGCCCACTTTATGGGTGGAGGTCTCCACCCTGTACCTGGGCATCTTGTTCATCTCACATGACCAGCCCCGCTTTGGAGAACTGCCCGACGCTGCTACGACTGTCTCTCACCTTGGTCTTGCCCTTCCCCGCCACACCTTCGCCTGGATGCGAAGATTAAAAGCCTCCAAAAAGCTGGGGCCGCAGCGCCTCGATCTCAGAGGAAAGCACTTTGTAGACGCTCCCTGAGCCTCAGCAAAACTTCTATTGTGTTGCGGAGACTGAAAACCCAGCGAGTGGCCCAGATGCTCCCTGGCCAAAGATCCCGCGAGCAAACACTGCGTCCCAGCCCCGCTGCTGGTCTGAGCTCCCGGCAAGGCCAGAGGGGCCGGAGGGGAGCAAGATGTGCGCTTGACCCTGCGGTCTGCCGCAGGTTACAGCCTCTACCCACCCATGCAGCTCACTCAAAGCCAACGAAACCAGAAAGGGGGAGAAAGCCGGTGGGTGGTGTCCAGCTTGACCTTTCAAGGAGAGGCAGGAGTTTCTACAAAGTGTCCGGGAGTCCCCTAAGTATCTGTTCCCAACCTCTAGGGGCCAGAAGGTCACCCTCCCAGTTCCTCATCACCCCGGGATGGGTTCAGTGTTGGGTGGACCGACCCTTGCCTGGGGCCTGCTCTGGGGCTTTCTAAAAAATGAAGTGCACAGACCTGGACAGGGAACCCACCTTGTGCAAAGCACAGTGTTAGGCTTTGGGGATTCAGAGAAAAGGAAAGCACCCTGTCCTCCAGGGGCAAGGTGGAGGTAAGATGAGTTATGCAGAGGCAGAGGTTTGGAGGCAAAATCAAGGAAGCCTTCACGGAGGAGGGGGGGCCTTTTTCAAGGGCTCATTTAGAGACAGAGAAGATGCCCCATGTGCTCAGCACAATTATAAACTTTTTGACTGCATAATCTTTTGCCCTGAATTATTTTTGTTTTCCACAGTAATCAGCACTGAATATTGATGCTTTCTAGTTAATTTTTGTCAAAAAATTAAATTCTTGCCCTCCTCCCTCTCTCTTTCCTTCTATAAAAACAAAAAAATTTTAAAAACCCTCCTCAAAATAACTAGGCAAAATGTGCACAAAAGAGGCATATGTTCTTTTTTTATGTAAATGTCTAGTCTGTGTCCTTTTCTTTCCTTTTTTTTTTTCCTGATCACTAAAGCAGTATATGTACATTGCTGAAACTTTTGGAAAACCCCAGATGAGCATATGAAGAAAATGAAAATCACCTACATTTTCATCATTTAGAAATAAACTCCCTTAATATGTCAGAGTATTCCTCTCCAGGCTTCGGTGGTTATTACTATGAGGTGAAAGTCACTACAGTGAAATGCACAGATCTGAAGTGAATGAGTCAATGAATTTTGACAATTCCCTACACAATGTACACCCCCCATCAAGACCTGGAGCATTCCCGTCATCCCAGAAACTCCCCTCAGGTCCTCTTCCAGTCAACCCACAACCCCCACAGGCAACCATCCTTCTGATTTCTATCACCATAGATTAGTTTTGCCTGTCGTGTAATTGGAATCATATGGTATGTGCTCTTTTGTGCCTGGCTTCCTTCACTCAGCATAATGCTGTTAGATCCATCCATGCATCAATAGCTTGTTCCTTTTTATTGCGGAGTAGTGTTCTAGTGTGTGGATGTCCAGCGTGTTTGCCTAGCCACCCTGTGATGGTTTTTTATGTTGTCTCCACTTTGGGGCTGTTAGGAATAAAGCCACTCTATTGGTGGACACATCTGTGTGTGGACCTAGGTCTTCATTTTTCTTAAGCAAATACTTAGGAGTGGAATTGCTAAGTCATACGCTTAAGTTTTACCAAAAATTGCCAACAGCTTTCCAAAGTGGTTGTCCCATTGTTCTATTTCCGCCAGCACAGTATGAGGGTTCCAGTTGCTTACTATTATTAATTTTTCATTACACAAATAATACATGAGTGTTATCTCCCATAGAGTTAAAATGCCTTTGGACAATCACCGGGCACCTGCTGCTCCCCCCAGAATAACACTGTCAGCAGTATGGGGTGCTTCCTTGCAGACCTTTTCCTGTGCATTTATATACATAAATAAATACCCAGTGAAAACACATCGTATTATTTTGTGGTGATTCTTTCACAAAAATGGGAAACCATCTCCCATTATATATTTCTTCATTACATTTACCACCCTTGGCATACAATTTTTTCCCTGCCTCTACCCTCCCCCAAGGTAGGACATTAGCTCAGTTAAGGTAAAGAGTTTATTTTGTTCACTGCTGTATTCCCAGTACCTTGAACAGTACCAGGCAGAGAGCAGATGCTCCATAAATATCTACTGAATGCAAGGAGAGTGTAGATATTGTTCCGGAACTCTCTTTTTCCCCCTCTATAAGTCATAGATCTTTCTGAGTCAGCACTTAGAAATCCATTTCCTTTCTTAACTTGCTGCATAGTATTCTGTAATAGGAATATGCAAATTTTCTTTGTCATTCCCCAACGGATGGACACTTAGGCTGCTTCTGGTTTTCCATTATTAGGAACACTGCTGCTGTGAACACCCTGTGCTTGCCCTCTTGGGCACAGTATCTCTTTAGAACAGTAGCCCAGGAGGGAACAGCTGGGTCGGAGGGTCTATGTAGTCAGTAAAATTGGCCAAAGGGGCAGGATTCTACCACCAGATACTCCAAGATCAACACATTGTCCAGTTGAGACATGGGGTGGGGGAGTGGGATTAATGATAAATGGATAGAGTATCTATGATTTGGCCAAATGGGGGCAGTGGGAAGACATAGCATCAGAGTTGTAGTTGGAGAGTTATTATGCCCACACATCCTGAAGCCAGACGCTCTAGATTCAAATTATGGCCACCATGAAGCTGTATGACCTCAGGCAAGTTACTCAACCTCTCTGTGCTTCAGTTTCCCAACTGAAAAACAAGAATAATAATAATAGCCACCTCCAAGGACTGTTGTGAGAATTAACACGTATGTAAAGAGCTTAGAGCAGGGATGGGCACTTGTTAAATATTCACTAAGTGTCATCTGCTGTTACTGTTTAACAACCAACGTGTGTTTGTGTTTAAAGAACACATGCAACTCACTTCAGTCATTTTCTTCACCTTCCTGGCCCATCTCGGCGATGGCTTTTCCATCCACAGACTTAGGGCATTTATTCCAGGAGAGGGAGGAGAGGCCTGGGAGGAGGGGGCCAAGGGGAAGGGGAATGCAGGGAGGAGCAGCTCTACAGGAACCAAAGGAGTTTCCAGAAGCAAGGGCTGTTTGTTCTGCAGCAACAAAAGCCCCAGAGGTGAGTACAGGGAAGACTGAGAAGAAGCTGTAGCAGCCTGGC
This sequence comes from Camelus bactrianus, assembly GCF_048773025.1. Taxonomy (NCBI): domain Eukaryota; kingdom Metazoa; phylum Chordata; class Mammalia; order Artiodactyla; family Camelidae; genus Camelus; species Camelus bactrianus. The sequence goes on from NC_133557.1 coordinate 22,487,935, forward strand.
AGCAGGGGAAGTCACCAGTGACCTTTGGGAGGAGGTTGGGGCCAAAGCCAGCTTCACAGGGCTGGGGCCAGGGCCAGTGCTTGGGAGACGGAGGTGGTCAGAAGCGCCAGTGCTCTTCTGAGAAGTCTGGCCGGACTGGACTATATCTGGAAGGGGAGAAACCATGCATTGATTTTTAAGGTTAGGAGATCTAAGCAGGTTTAAGGGGAAAAAAATATTTCAAGAGCTGCAACTACAGGGTCTGAGAGGAATGGAGCCAGGGCTGGTATATTCAGGGCCTGACCCTCTGAGAAAGTTCCCACTGTGGTTAGATGTTCCACAAATTTCTACTGAACAGATAACCATGGGGAGGGAAAAGGCCGCTTACCCACCCACCTCTACATTCACTAATTTCATTGTAAGATACCAAGAGATAAAAAACACAGCCCCCACCCTTAATTAAGGGTGGATTCCAACCTAGTTGAGAAAAACACACAGGAACACAAAAAAAGTAAAATCATGATGAAAGATTTAAAACATGAGAGACAGGCCTGGTTTAGAAGAAAGACTGCAGAAGGCTTTGGTGGCCCAGAGGGAGATATTGTGATATTTGACTTGGTTGCCATCCGTTACATAGAGGAAGTTTTCACAATAAGATCTAAATTTCTTACACCCCCACATCCTAAACATAAGCAAATTCTACAGCTCCACCTTCGACATGCAAGTATCCAGAGTCAGGTGACTTTTCCCCACCTCCATTCTCACTCACCTCCTGTCCATTTTCCATAGGCAGCCAGAGGACCTAAGTCTGGTTCTCTCCCTCCTCTGCTTAGAACTCTCCATGGCTCCCACCTACTCAGAGTCAAAACTAAAGTTGTTACAGTGGGCCCAAGGTCCTACACGGTCTGCCCCCATTACCTCTCTGCCCTTAGCTCCTTTGACTCTCTCCCTTCCTCCCACTGCTCCAGCCACACAGGCCTCTTACTGTTTCTAGAACATTCCAGGCAGGCTCCCTCCTTGGGGCCTTTGCATTTGTTTCTCCCTCTGCCTGGACTGCTTTTCTGGGCAGGAGGGGTTACTGCACAGCTCATTCAGTGAATCTTTCCAGCCTTTACTCAAATTTGCCCCTGCTCAGGGAGGTTTCCCTGCCACTTCATCTAAATTCACACTGATTCTGACACTTCCGCCCCCTGCCCTACGTTGTTTCTTGCGCTTACCACCATCTAACATGCTCCATGGTTAATTTATTTTTTTCACACCTGTTCCTTGTGAGTTTGCAAGCAATGTCTTCAGGCTGTTTTGACCCCCTTTGGACTCTCCAGTGTCTGGAACAGTCCTGGCACATAGTAAGCTCTCTGAAAACACTTGTGTAATAAGTGCATTTCCAACTTCTCTTAACAATCAGAAGAATTTGGCAACAATGGGCAGGAACTACATGGGGAGGGGCCACCACTTTTCTGTTCACCGCAGTCCCCACCAGCCAGCTTCACTCCTTGCTTTTGTCCCCTGCGTAGCTGACAGAGCAGTGCATAGGGAGCCAAGAGCCCAGCATTTTGATCCCTACTTTTCTGTTAAATCTCTTTTTCCCTGCCACCTCCCCATCCCTGCACCTGCCAGCCTCTCTGCCTGGAACACCCTTCCAGAAGAGCCTGGCAAACTCCCTTCATCTACTAAATCAAGGGTCGACCAAATCCAGCTGCCAGCCAAATCCAAGCCGCTGACTGTTTTTGTACAGCTTGGGAGCTAAGAATGGTTTTTACATCTTGAAATGGCTGGGAGGGAAAAAAAAAAAAAAAACAGAAACGAAAGACTACTTCGTGGCACATGAAAATTATACGAAATTCAAATTTCAGAGTCCATAAATAAAGTTGTTGGCGCGCAGCCCCGCCCCTCCATTTACCTGTCGTCTGTGGCTGCTTCTGCGCTGCAATGAACAGAACAGAAGGGCAGGGCTGAGCGGTGCAACAGACACCGCGTCGCCTGCAAAGTCTACAACATTTTATCTGGCCCTTTACAGGAAACATTTGCCAACCGGGGTCTAAATCCCTCCTTGAGATGGAAAAAAACAAAAAACAAAAAACCACCAACGTCTTTTTCAGTCTTAGCTCCTCTGTGAAACCTTCCCTAGTTCCTGGGACCCACTTTGACCTAGGGAACCACCTCATGTTACTGCACACCACACACTCAGTGGCCATTGTTTGTTTGCTCTATTTGTCCCCTCCCTCCTCAAGGACCTGGACCTCCAGGCTGAATCCTCTAGTATCAAGCGTATTGCCTGGCTGTCAGTAAATATTGGTTAAACTTTTCTGGGCCACCTCTTCCACACTCTGGGTTCAGTTTTCTCATCTGTAAAGCGGGAGCGTTGATCCCGAAGATCTCCAACACAGCATGGAGAAAGCACACCTGAGTCCTGGCTGGACTGTACAAGACTGTTTGCCAAAACGGATGTTTGGTTGTTTGTTTGTTTGTTTTGTTTGTTTTAAAAAGGGCATTGTGAGAGCACTAAAGGGCACAAACTCATGGACTGTGGGCCTGATTTCAGCCCAAATATTTTTTGCCTGCTCTGCAACTGTTTTAAATTTTCTTTTATTTCCATGCCAGTATAACCTAACCTACTAGAAACCGGCGCACTTCGGTCAGGAGTAGTGTCTATCCTGCCCTTGGGGGCACCTGAGTTTGCCATCTCTGGATGGAGAGTTAAAAGGTCATTACAGCCACGATGCCCAGGAGCCCTAAAGAAGCGTCTGGAGTCAAAGGTGAGGAATGTAGTTAGGCCAGTTGTTCCTGGATGGATGTCAGAATCACCCAGAGGGTCTACAGTGCAGATTCCAGGCCCGGCCCAGACCCACTGAATCCTACTCTCCATAGTTTGCAGCACTGGATTTGGATTTTTTTTTTTTTAAATTCTCCCCAAATGCTTATTCATCGCAGGTGGGAATACATATCAAATCAAACTCTGCCGATGTCAGTTTGTCTGTACCTGTCAAAATTATAAATATACCTACCTCTTGATCCGGTAATTCCACTTCTGGGAATCTATCTTCCCAACCAGTGCTTCTTAAACCTTAATATGCTTACAGATCCCCGAGGTATCTTTCTGCAGTGCAGGTCCTGACCTAGCAGATCCGGGGTGGGGTCTGTGATGCTGCAGTTCTAACGAAGCTCCCAGTTGATGCCCAGCTGCTAGTCCTGGAATATTTTGAGTAGCGAGGATCTGCATCTCCCCCACACACATACACAGGGATGCAGGTGCAAGATGCACTCATTATCCCATATTCTGTCATTGCAAGTATTGGGAATAAACTAAATGTCCATCAACAGGGGACCAGCCAAATAGGTGTATCCCTATAATAGAGCATTACATGGCCTTGAAAAATATCAAGGAACCTCTGTATGTACTGGCACAGACTGACCTCCAGGCCATATCATTAAGCAAGCCCCAAATCAAGGGGCAGAACAGCAAGTGGAGAGTGCACGGACTTGTATAAGGGGGGGTGTGTGGGGGAATATTTCTGTTCGTACTGATGTATAGAAGCACGGAATAGCCTGGTAGAAGAAACTGGTAACTGAGTGCCTCTGGAGACGGGAACTGAGTGGATGGATGACAGGGGAAAGAGGGTGACATTTTCCTTTACCCATTTGAATTTTGAACTATGCAAATACAATGCCTGTTCAAAAAAGAAATAAAAATTTAAATTATAATGATGCCTAAATAAAAAGACTCACCATGTGCCTCTTTAGAGAAATCTCACAATATGTATTTAGACCATCAGAAAAGCAGTCCCAGGGTGGGTCACCTCCTACCTCAGTACACCATGTGCATATGAGTGTGCACACGCATGCATCCGGCTTTGAGGACAGTCTGTGCAGGGTGTTGGCAAGCCTGCTGGGTTTAAACTCTGCAAACCTCTGTCGGATCCCACTTCTACCAGCCGAGTGGCGCAAAGCAAGACATTCAGCCTCAATAAGCCCCTTTTCATGGGGATGATCAGAATAACACTGGCTGCCCTGCAGACCTCTGCAGGTGGAAAGTGCTTCAAAAACGGTCAAGTACACACATAAAAAGACTAATTATAATATGAACCCTGATGGTGAGCAGCGGGTGGGGCAGTCCCAGCTTGGTTTCCATGGGGTCTCGTGCTTACCTCCCAGGGCACCATGCAAGGTGGAAACCCAATATCTTGACCTTTGCAGTCAGGCAGCTGCTCTGAGCAACCCCTGGCAGTGCTAATCTCCAACTCTCCTCCCACCATCTAGTCCAGCTGCCAGGCTGAGTCATCTGGGGCCGAGGGACAGCACATGACCTGTGTGTGGGACTGGTGTCAGAGTGGTGGTTGGGGGAGGATGGAAAAGGCCACAGAGGCTGCCACTCCCCTCTCAATGGGACATTTCCTGCCTGAGAAAGAGATCTAAGCCTAACCTTAGGTCTTGAAGTCAGCTGGCTGCCTGGCTGTCTGGTAGTACTCCTCCTCCAGGAAGTCCACCGGTATGTATGTGTGTGTACAAAGAGGGGGAGAGAGAGTACAAAGGGATGATAATAAAACTAACAAATATTGAGCACTTACCCTGTACCACTCTCTGTCCTAAGTATCTCATAGTTTAAACTCAGTGAATCTTCATTGACATCAGCAACATCATCATCCCCACTTTCCAGACGGAGGCCCAGGGCAGCTAGTTAACTCATCCCAGGTCACACAGCCCAGATTCAGAGACAGGCAGTCTAACTCCAGAGCCCCAGCACTGAACCTCTCAGCCACAGGGAATTTCATTCCTGGAAGGGGTTTTTCAGGCGTCATTTATGCTGGCATCTGCCAATGTCACCTTGGGCAAGGTAACTCTGAGCTTTGTGTTATAGAGCCTCAGTTTCCTCAGCTGAGGAAGGCTCATGGTAGCAGTTCCCACCTTTCAGAGCTGTTTGGAGGCTTGGTGATGAGATATGGAAGGTCCTGCACACAGGACCTTTCACCTGATATTAACTCTTCTGAAAATCATCACTGTTGATCTGATTAACACACCTATTAGTATTCAGTACTCTTAAATGAGGTATAGAAAATCTCCAGGCCTGTGCAAAAAGGAATCAAGTCTCTCTTCTTAGCAGTTTTTCCGTATCATTCATCTGTAACATGTAACCTAAATACCTTACCTTTTTTCCTGTTTCTGTCAACCCCTGTAAGAAAGCAAGATAGGGTTAACGAGGGAAAGTCTGTAGATCCTGGCCATGATCAAAACCACTTTTTTTTTTTTAAAGACGTCAAGAATCTTGATTTCTGCTGAGAGACTCTCTCAGAAGAGAAACCCATACAGGGCACCAAGTCCAGCCTGGTGACGGGGGAACAGATGAAATTTATCTTTCAAGGTCACTTCCACCTCTGTGTCCCCAGGGAGATTAATTCAATTCAGCAATTACTTAGTAAGTGTGTAGGCTGTTCCAGGTTCCTGCTGGGGACTGGTGAGAAGTGCTAAATGAGACAGACAGAAATCCCCATCTCGCGGAGCTGACATTCTGGGGGAGGAGTCAGTCATAAACAAGTAAAGTGATCATTTAACGTCAAGTGTCAAGAAATGCAATGAAGGAAAAGAAGACACAGTAAGAGCATGGAGAGTGATAGGAGTAGGGGGCTGTTATTTTAAGCCAGTGATGGGGGAGGCCTCTCGGAGAGATTTGAGTAGAGAGCTAATAAAGTGAGGGCAGCCCAGGAAAGAATATTCCAGGTTGAGGGAGTAAATGGCATATGCAAAGGCCCTGAGGCAGAGCCAGGAGACAGAATTGTAGGAAATGAGTTTGGATAAGCAGGTGAGGCTTTGCTTCTCTCCTACTTTCTTCTCTGCCAAACTGGGATAAAGACAGCAGCCTGCCAATCCACCTCCACCAGGAGCCTCCAGGACATAATGGATGGGAAAATGCTTTGAGAGGGAGACCAGGGACCAAATGAAATGTTATTAATGGACATGCTGTACAAGGCCCATGCCAGGGACACTTTGGGACAGTGCCATTTCTCCTCCCTCCTGGAGATTCTGTTATCCCAAATACCACACTGAGAGAGCCAAGTTCAAACATTTCTATTCTGTCATTCAAGAGATGTAAAAGGTAGGGCCCAGGGAGGGGAGTTCACATAGCACATTTCTGCTAGAGCCCCAGTTTTCAGGACTTGGCTCCAAAGTGTAACAAATATTGAACCATCCCATTCTCAGGTGAAGATGAGAGTAAATAAAATCAATAGTCTTATCTCCTTAAGAAGTTGTTACTTCCCTCAGGGCAAGAAGGAGGTAAGACTGTTTGTTGAGGGGTAGGGCTGGGGGAGGTACACTTTGCAGAGCAAATTACATGTGTTAAATGAGCAGCTTCTCCCACAGACGGTTTCTTTGCTCTCTGCAAGCAACTTCTCATTTGTGTGTTTCAAGATATTCCCCTAACCTTCCTAGGTCTTCACAGCCCGTGCTGAGCAAGATTAGAGAAGGCTCTGGGCTCTTTGTCACCTTTTCACGCATGAGGACACTAAGACCCAGAGTAGCAGAAATAGCTCATCTGAGACTATACAGCAGGTTTATTTGTTCAGCCAGCAGATATGCATCATGGTGGACAGGAAAAACATTGGGGAGCAGACCACATAGAAAATAACATAATGAATAAGATAATTTCAGAGAATACCAAGAGTTACCAGTAAAATAAAACAAAGCGACTGGCAGGACTAATTTAGCATGGTCAGAGAAGGGTTCCAGGGAGGGTGACATATGAATGTGGCCTGTTAAGAAGCAACCAGTCTTGTTCAAAGCCAAGCAGTAGATGGTTCTAGGCTGAGGGATGGCACATGCAAAGGCCTTGTGGCCAGAACAAGCACAGTATTGGAGTAGCAGAAAGAAAAGGCCATTATGGCTGGAGCAGAGCAGACCAGGGTGAGGGAAAGGGGGGAGGATATCAAAGAGGTGGGGACAGGGCTTTGCAGGCCGCTGTGGAAAATGTGGATTTGATCCTAAGGGCATGGCTGCCGGTGGAGGGCCCTATGGTCTTAAAACTCATATCTTCAGAACCAAGGCTCACTCTTCCATGGCTCCCTTTGGCCTCCTGCACATCCTGGTACTTCCTCAGCTGACCCTGGAAGTGCCCGGCTGTGAACTTAGCCCATGACTCTAACTTTCCCCCTCCCAACCCTCAGCTCTGATTTCCCAAAAACTCACTCAGCATCAACTGCCTTTCTCACAAGCAGGCAGATCTTCACCTTGGTTTCTCAAGTTCATGCTCTCTGAGAGCCTTGCAGGAGATGAATTTACATCTCCCTCCTCCCTGGCAGCAGCAGGAATTGGGGGTGGGGAAAAAGAGCAGAGAAGTCATTCAGGAGTGAATCTGCCTGCAGGCTAGGTAGAAAGGTAGAGAGAACACGGGCCAGACCTGATGTGAGGGGCTTATCAGCCCTGTCCTGGTGCCTGCTTCCGTGGGCCAGAGCTGTCTCCTCTGGCCTCACTCCTGGTGTTAGATGGTGGCAGATGGGACCCCAGAGTGAGGCTGGCCAAAAGTGACCAAGCAGAAGGGACAGCATCTCAGGAATCCTGGTGGGGGAGGTGGGGGTCTCAGCTCCCCCCACCAAATCACCATCAGGCCTCCAAAACCATTTCTTGGTGTTATCTTTCTTGGATGTAGGCACTTGAAGGCTTTTTTTTTTAATTGAGGTATAATTGATGCATAACATCATATTAGTTTCAGGTATGCAGCATAATGTTTCGAAACTTGTAAATATTGCAAAATGATCACCACAATAAGTCTAGTTAACATCCATCACCACACAAGGTCGCAGATTTTTTTTCTTGCAGTGAAAACTTTGAAGATCTATTCTCTGAGCAACTTCCAAATACACACTACAGTATTGTTAACTGTAGTCACCGTGCTGGGCATTACGTCCCCCGGACTGACTGATTTCATATCTGGAAGTTTGTACCTTTTGACCCTCTTCACCCATTTCACCCACCCCCAGTCTGCAACGCTGGTAAGCACAAGTCTTCTCAATATTTATAATAACAGCTCAGACTTATTGAGCACTCACTGAATACTATGCACTATATTAATACTTCACAGTTTTAACTCACGAAAACATCTATGTCAAATGGAAATTAAAAGATTCTTAGAAAACTTGGTGATTTTTATGGACTTCAACAGGCCAGCTAACTCAAAACAACTACAAAAACAAAATCAATGCCTTTGTTGAACCCCCCTTCCCTGCCCCCCATGATATGCTACCTGGAAGACCCTCCCACACGATTGCACAGGACTGCTCTGGAACCTTCCTTCAGGAAGTCCTTCCAGACACAAATCAAGATGCCTGCCTCACCTTATACCCACTGGGAAGGCAGCTATAATAAACAGTATTGGGGAGGACGTGGAGAACTTGGAGCCCTTACCTACTGCTGATGGGAATGTAAAATGGGGCAGCCACTGGAATACAGCATGGCGGTTCCTCAAAAAATTAAAAATAGAATTACCATATGATCCAGCAAGTCCTTTTCTGGGTATATACTCAGAAGAATTGAAAGCAGCAACTCAAACAGGTATTTGTATACCCATGTTCATAGCAGCATTATTCGCAACAGCCAGAAAGGTGAAGGCAACCCAAGTGCCCACTGATGGATAATGGGTAAGGAAAATGTGGCACCCACCACAGAATATTATCCGGCCTTAAAGGGGAGAAAATTCTGACACGTGCTACACAGTGAATGAACTGTGAGGAAACTATGCTAAATGAAACGAGCCGGTCACAAAAGTACATACATCATAGATGAGAACGAACCACTGATTGTCAAATAGTTATCAAACAAACAAAACAGAGTGAACAAACCACACTTTTAAAACTGAGTCAATACTTTTAAAAAAAAGTAATAGACTTCTTTAGAGCCACTTTGAGTTTACAGAAAAATTGAGGGAAAAATAGGAAAGTACGGAGAGTTCCTCTATAACTTCTCAACCCCGCCCCAAGTTTCCCCTATTATTAACATTGGTGTGGTCCTTTTGTTACAGTTGATGAGTTAATATTGACACATCATTATTAGCTAAACCCATAGTTTACATTACGGTTCACTGTATGTTGAATATTCTGTTGGTTTTGATGAATGTACAATGACAGGTACTTACCATTGTAGCATCATACAGCACAGTTTCAATGCCCTAAGAATCCTCTGTGCTCTGCCTGTTTATCCCTCCCTTCCCTTCCCTGAAACCCTTGGAAGCCACCAATTTTTTTTTTACCATCACCATAATTTTGCCTTTTCCAGAATATCATGTAGTTGGAATTTCAAAGTATGAAGCCTTTTCAGATTGGCTTGTTTCACTTAGTAATATGCATTTGAGTTTTCCTCCATGTCTTTCTGTGGCTCAATAGCTCATTTCTTTTTAACAATGAATAATATTCCACTGTCTGTATCACCATTTATTTATCGATTTACCTATTGAAGGACATTTTGCTTGCTTCCAATTTATAGCAATTGTGAATAAGGGCTTATACATTTGTTCTTGTGTTTGTTTTGTTTTGGTGGGCAGAGGTAATGAGGTTTGTTGGTTTGTTTGTTTATTTTTAATGGAGGTAATGGGGATTGAACCCAGGATCTTATGCATGCTAAGCTCACACTCTACCACTGAGCTATACCCTCCCCCCGCCATTTTTAAATTTTTTTTTCAATTGTAAAAAGCAATGACATATGATTGCCATAGATTAGAGAAGTGTAGATAAACACTGAGAATGAAATAAAATCTCTCATTTTAAAATGAAGAAACTGAGGCTCAGGGAGGGGATGTGACATGTTCACTCAGTCATTCCTCCAGTGAATATTTATGGAAGACCTACTATGTGCAGGTATTATCCTGGGGGAGGGGACACGGCTGGGAACGAGAAGATTACGTCTCTGCCCTCCTAGAGTTGACATTCTAGACAGAGCACAACCAAGGAAATAAATAAGTAATATGAATAATGAAAAACAGTTCTTGTTTATTGTATACTCTCTTCGCGCCAGGCATTGCTCCAAAATCTTTGTGCGCATTAAAGCAGTTAATACCTGCAAGCACACTGGGAAGAAAAAATATCATGATCTCTTTGCAGATGGGAAAACCAGAGTCCAGAGAGGTTAAGTCACTAACCTAAGGTCACACAGCTTGAAAGTGCAGGGAGCAGGATTTGAAGCCAGGTGATGGGGCTCCCAAGTCTGTGGGCTTACCCATGCTCTAAAATTAGGGGGATCATTTTAGACCAAGGACTGGTGGCAAAGCCCAGGGTTAAACCCTCATCTTCAGCTTCTTTGTGTCTGTTTTGTGCTGGGGCCCCTCTGCCTGTCAGGGTACTGGGAAGCCAAACTCCATTGTTCTTCTGGCTTCTTCCAGTCTCTTAGCTATGGTCCCTGGGGGTTGGCAGGAAGGGCTCCTGGCTGGCCAGGGCTCCTAAGTGCAATCAGATCCCCTTTATTTTTAAGCCATTAAATCCCTGATGACAAACGCTGCTCTTCGGAGGAGCAGGCTGACCTGACCAAGAGAACAGAGTCGCTGGCTATGGAAGAAAGCTACTCACCTCAGCCGGTGTTTTTGACAATCAGGCAGGGAGGGGCGGTCTCACCCAACTCTACTTCCTGCCCTTGCGATTCAAAGTCAGCAGCAGAAAAAGCCAAAAGTTTGTAGAGCTGTGTTGGCAAGGCTCTGGGGAAATGTTTGGGTAGTCTCGGGCACAGGGGTGAGAGAAAGTTGCTGTAGCTGCTTTGAAGAACAATTGACAACTACCCAACCTCAAAGGAACACAGCCTTTGACCCAGCAACCCCGGGGCTAGGGGCTCATCCCGCAGACATCCTCTGGATCCTCAAGCATGCCTGTCTAAGATAACACATGTACAAACCTATACATAACAGCAGTTTGCAGCAAGAGAACTGGAATAGCCCCGTAGCTCACCCATGTCTTAAACAGGTTCCTGGTGAAATAAATAAGGTCCGTACTTGCAAAGAAATTCTATACTCTTGTTCAAAAGAAAAAGTCGGCCCTCCACGTGACTGAGCTCTCTTCTTTGTGTCTTTTTTGTACTGGGGCCCCTCTGCCTTTCAGAGTTCTGGATAAATTGTTAAGAATAACAAGATAAATTGTTAAGGGAAAAAAAAGCAAGCTTCAGAACATTATATGCAATCTTGTCTGTACCAGAAAGAAGCAGGGAGAGAAGCTATGTCTACAGAGGTGTTGAATCATGAAATAAGGCTGGGACTTGGGGCCAGGCATCCTATTTCTGCCCCCCACCCTGCTGTGTACTCCGTATCCAAGGATGCTGAACATATACAAACATCATTTTCTATGAGGGAATTGAGCATCCACGGATCTTGTTACCCATGGGGGTCCTGGAACCAATCTCTCCTGGAGACCACAGGATGATTGTACTCAACCTCTCTGTGCCTCTGTTTCCTCAGCCATAAAATTGGCTCCTAATAGCTGGCTGGACTTGTTGGAAGGATCAAATAAAATAATCTACGTAAGAGGCTCTGCTCAGTGTCTAGGACATAGGAAGTGGTCAGTAAAGAATAGCCATTCTAAGAATAATGATCAGCATTATGCACAAACTTTCTCCGGAGGACGACACACGAAACTGGGTACAGGGGCTACTTCTGGGAACTGAAGGATGCTGGTGGGACAGAGGACTGCTGACTTTCAGTGTATACTCTTTTTGAAGCATTTGATTTTTTTCTTTTCGCCTTGTGCATGTTTCAAGAATATTATTTAAATAGGGGAGCAGAGCAAATTCCAAGTGAGAAGGAGCAAGTGAATTTCAGATGGTTTTCCAGGTGGGTTTTCTGAGTGACCAGCAAACTGGGCCCCATGGTTCACAGTCTGGCTGCTCATGGGCACCACCTGGGGGATCGTTAGGAGGGTGGGACCTCAATTCCACTCAGACCTGCAGAAAGAGAATCTGCATCTTGACAAGATGTCCCGGTAAGTCACCCGCGTGTATGAGGTTGAGAGGCACTGATTTTCAGGCTGCAGCCCTGGGGGAGCCTCCAAAGTCCAAAAGACAAGTGTTTTTCAGTTTTGTGTCTCAGCCGAGCAAAGGATGAATGGAGTGAGTGGCTCCTCTCTTGGGATGGTGGCGGGGAGGGGAGACAACAGGAAGAATTCAGAACTCTGCCCTCTCCCAACCAGAGGCTGTAGCACATGAGGTCTGAGGCGTGTGGCTTTCAGCAGCTCCCCACTTAGGGTTTAAAATAACTTTCTGGTTAAAAAAAGAAAGGAAGGAAGGAAGAAAAGGGAACCTCCCACTGCAGTCCCCGCAGCCCCGACATGAGAGGGAGGCCTCTGCTCCCCCCACCCCAGCCCCAAGCCCACTTTCTCTCTCCTTGGAGACGGAGACGGAAGCATTGCTCAAGGAGAAATCAAGTGGCAGATTCGTAGAGCTGAAGGGCCTCTAAGAGAATCCACTTGAAGCTTCTTGTTGAACAAGTGGGGCAATCAAGGCCCAGAGCGGGGAAGTGGTTTGTCCAAGGTCACACAGCAAGTTAGGGGCAGAAATAGTTCAGGAATCATAGAGGTAGGAGAGACCTTGAAACCACCCATTTCAGAGTCGCAAACTGGAGGCCACACAGGTAGTGCCTGAAAGGGAAGAGGATCATCCGTTCCATCCCACAGGCTGCAGAGCAGGGACATGAGCTAAGCTGGGCTCGTGAGAATCGGTTCTGGAACTTTTGTTGGTGCTGGGTGCCATCTTTGCATCTATTTACAGGAGTAGAGCCTGCCAACATTTTTTCTTTTTTAATTGTAGGAAAATGTACGTAGCATTTACTATCTTAACTATTTTTAAGTGGTCAGTTAAGAGCACTAAGGACATTCACATTGTTGTGTAATGAGCCTGCCACCCTTGACAGAGATATGGGTATAAGAAGTGCATCACTCTTTTAGTTCTTGTCTAAGAAAAACTGCAGGGAGCGAAATGATAAATGGCAACAGGCAACAGGGAGCAGTGGGGACTGTGGCAAAACAGAGGAGCATGCAACCCCATCTGAGAGGCGGCCACTACTTAGCTCCAGCTGACTCTTGCCTGCGGGAACGCTAGTTCCTCTCTATGTGAAAACCCCTGATGTTTCAAATTTGTTTTTCAAAATTCAAAACTGAAAACATTTTAAAAAGGTAAATAGAAAAATTCTCCCTCGCACTTGGGTCCCCCACTCCCATAGGTGACAGTTGTTGCTTTCTTTTTTTAAAATTGAAGTGTAGTTGATTTACAATGTTGTGTTAGTTTCTGGTGTACAGCATAGTGGTTCAGTCGTACATACATATATACATATTCTTTTTCATTATAGGTTATTACAAGATGTTGAATATAGTTCCCTGTGCCTTGTTGTGTATCTATTTTATAAAGTTTGTATCTGCTAATCCCAAACTCCTAATTTATCCCTCCCCCCTTTCCCCTTTGTTAACCATAAATTTGTTTTCTATAACTTGATTTCTTATGAATACTTAGTTTCTTTATAATTATGTAAGCAAATTGTGACATATACATACATTTTTTCTTGTTTTCTCCATTTTTACACAAAAGAGAGCATAATAAATGCTTTGTTTTACATCCAGCTTTTTGCTGAACAATTTACCCTAGAGAACTGACCTAATCAGTACCTGGGCAGTGTCCTCATAGTATTCTTTTCTATGGAAGATCCATACTTGATCCAACCCATTCCCCACGAATAGGCACTGGGCCGTTATTCGAAACTGTTGCATTACAAACAATGCTGCCTGAATGACATCCAACATAGATCATTTTTGACATGTGTACATGTATCTGTGGGCTAATTTCCAAAAAGGAGAGTTTCTATATTTGCATTCTTTATATTTAACAAATTTGCCAGATTGTCCCTTCATAGTGAGTCTACCACCAGCCATGTTTGTCCAAGGTCACACAGCAATGTATGAGCCACTGTTTCCTCACAATTAAACACTTTATTGTTTTAATGTTGACAAGTAAGCTAAAATGAAACAAAATTAAAACAATATGCATCCAAACAGACATGCCCGTGGGTCGCATCAGCCCCAGATTTACCAACTTCAACCCTTCAAAGCCAGAAACGTTGGTTCGCTTGCCTCAAGTTGCTCAGTTAATGAACTGCAGAGTCAGGATTCGAATCTTGACAGCCTGATTCCTATGCCTAAACTTGATCCACTTCCCAGCCAACTACCAACTTGGGGGGCCCTCAGCTTTGGTGGTAAGAAACTAGGGCTTCTGTGGAGTTACTTTGTCAGCTTAACTGATTGAAAAAGTCCCAGGCTTATTTGCAAATGGTGACTGTAGATGGAGCTGTCCCCATGCCCAGCAAGTACCCTCCTCTCAGATGTTATCAGTCAGCTTTTGCTGTGTAACAGCAAACCACAAAAATCTTATTTATTTCTGTTCTTTTAACCTAAGTCCCTTCACCCAAGTGCTTGAGGAAGCCCTTTATTGTAGAAGTAAGTCTGCAATTAAAACCCAGAAAGCAGCTTCAGACACTGACAGACATGAGCCCCACTCCTGGTTCAACCTCTTGTAAGCTCTATGACTTTGGATAATTGTCCCTTTTAAGCTTCCCTTGTCCTCAACAGTAATCCAAGGATAATAACAGTCCCCACTTTGAATTGTGGTAACCGTAGTGGACACAAAATAAGTACCTTGAACATGAGAATCAGGCCCAGCTCACCAAGACGCTCAGGCTACAAAAGGCTCAAAGGAACTGGGTCTGCGTGAGAGGAGGGACTCTCCTTATACTCCTCCACGTCACAGGCTCATAGGTCAAGAACAGTGGACAAAATCACCCATTCTCACAACATTGTGATTTTTTTCCTGTCATCCCCATATAAATGGATATGTGTAACTTGCATACACATGTAAAATAATTACTTTATATTTATGTTGTGTTTATGCAACTAGATTGAGAACAGAGACTGTCTTCAAGTGGGCAAGACAGACATGGGAATGGCTAAATCTTTTGCAAGGTAGAAAGAAAGAAACAGTGGCTGCCAAGGGCCATGGGGAAGGGCAACCCATTCCAGTCAGAGCCTGGAAGGGCTTCTGGACTCTTCTGAATCAGCCCTGGAAGGAGGGTGAGGGGAGGTTAGAAGTGCTAACATTTATTTAACAGTTATTTGCTTGGCATTCTCTTTCCTGATTTAATTTTTTTCTACTGAGGTTTTTTTTTTTCTCTCTTTGAAAAATAACACAAGTGTGTAGGTCAGATTTTGCATCAGAACAAAACTCTCATTTATTTCTGGCTCATGCATCTGTGGACTTTGGGAGGAGCTACTGTTGATCTCATGATCTCAGAGGAGCCTCTGAGCAATGGGTTTGATTTAGATATGCCCCACATGTCACTCACTTCGGAGGGACTAGTGGGCTACCCAAGGCATGTTCTTCTCATAGTGAAAGGCAGGAGCACAGGGGACTAGCCCCACTCCACTGGCACATTTCAAGCCTTTGTTTATATCATGTCCACTAATGTCCCGTTGGCCACAGCCAATCACGTAGCCTAGGGCAAAGGCAAGAGATGAAGTGCATCCCTTCCACAGAAGTAGAGGAGAGAGGGCACACATTTGCTCACCAATAACTGAGTCTGCCACAACCAGAAATACGTGAATACAGTTGCATTAAAAATTCAAACAAGAGTGGGGTGGGTATAGCTCCATGGTAGAGCACGTGCTTAGCATGCATGTGGTCCTGGGTTCAATCCCCAGCACCTCCGTTAAAAAAATAAATAAATAAAATAAGAAAAAAAATTTTTTAAATTTCAAACAAGAAAGTATAAAAGCATAACAAGGGAGGAAAATTCTTTACCATCCTCTCCATCCACCCCCACTCCCCAGCCAGACATGATCACCCATCAGTTTGGGTTGAATCCTGTCAGACTTTTTCCCACACTTTCACACACGCACACAGGAAGTTTTTATTTTACACGTGGAGCTCACACTCTATGTATTTTCACATGACAATTATGAGGATCTAATTATTTAACTATTATATTGGCCCCATGATTAGGCTTTTTGAGTTGTCGTTTTACGTTTTTTTTTTTTTAATTGAAACATAGTTGATTTACTATGTTGTATTAATTTCAGGCATGCAGCAAAGTGATTCAATTATACATAAACATATATATATTCTTTTTCGGATTATTTTCCATTATAGGTTATTATAAGATATTTAATATAGTTCCCTGTGCTGTACAGTAGGTCCTTGTTTATCTTTTTCATCACACCAGGTTTTATTTGTATTTGAGGCTGAAATCATGATTGTAGTTAATCCATAAAGAATATTTTGACCGTTTCATTCAAATACATGTTCATAATTAGTGTATTATACTTTGTTAGTTTTTTTAATTCTCACTTTTTATTGAAGTGTAGTCAATTTACAATGTTAGTTTCAAGTTTATAGCAAAGCGATTCAGTTATACATAAACATACATATATATTTTTTTCAGTTTCTTTTCCATTACGACTCACTATAAGAAATTGAATATAGTTCCCTATGCTCTACAGTAGGTCCTTGTTGTTTATCTATTTTGTATAGTAATGTGTATCCTTTAATCCCAACTTCTAACCTACCCACCTCTTCCCCACTGCTAACCACAGTTTGTTTTCTATGTCCATGAGTCTATTTCTGGTTTGTAAATAAAATTTGTATTTTTTTAAGATTCCACATATAAGAGATGTCATATATCTGTCTGACTTACTTCACTTAATATGATCATCTCTAGGTCCATCCATCCACGTTGCTGTAAATGGCATTATTTCATTCTTTTTATGGGTGAGTAATATTCCATTATATATATACATACCACATCTTCACCCATTCATCGATGGACATTTAGGCTATTGTAAATAGTGCTGGAGTTGCCGTTTTGTAAATGAGGAATCTAAGGTGAAGATGCTCACCCAAGATCATCCACCTCTTAAACAGCTAAACCAGGATTCAAACACAAGACTTGCCAAAAATTATTTTCATTACAGTGAGGCTGCCTCTATAAAAGGGGGATACAGCTGTGCCATCAAACTTGTTACCAGCCCACTATGCCTATCCTCTGGGATCACTGAGAAGGAAATGTGTACGTCTGTGACTGTGTTTGTGTGTGTGTGTGTGTGTTTGCACGTGTGCACGTGCGTGTGCATGCTGAGAGTGAGTGAGTTTTAGGAAAAGGAAAAAGGAGTGTTCACTATGACCAGACTGTGTTTGGAGCTTTGAGAGACATGATGTAGAGAAAAGACCCTCACCCTCAGGTCACCTATAATTAAGCCAAAGAAACAAGGAGTCTTTCTTGAGGCAGTTTAACAGCACAGCAAGATGTGCTGGTTGGAGAATTGGGTGCTGGAGGAGGACACGGGCCTTAACTACATTCCTAGAAAATGGGAAGAATTTAGAGAAAGGAGCAAGGACCATCCTGGCATGAATTGGGAACAGTGGTGATTGCTACACTCACAGGACGCAGCAGGGGTGATGTGAGTTTTTCACCAGGGGGTTAATTTAAATCGGGGTCAGGAAAGGCTTCTTGAGGGACTGACATTCAAGTAGAAACCTGAAGACTGAGTGGGAATTAGGCAAAGAATAAGGGAAGAGAGGGGACAGCAAGTGGGAAAGCCTTGACTGAAACTAGAGAGGGCTGGGGCATCCGAGGAAGAGAAAGGATTCCTGGGCAGTAAGGTAGAGGGTGGGAATGGAGGCAGGGAAGTGGTGTGAGTTAGGCTGGGCGGTCAGCTGGGGCAGGGTTTGCAGGGACTTTAGCTGATCTGGGAAGGCGGCTAAGAGGGGAGAAGTGTGGCGGGAACTTGAGCTGGTGCCAGAGGATGATTGCACGTTTGTGTGACTGTGCAAGAATGATGTGGTGATCGTATAAGAGAGCAAGGTCAGGGCAGTACGTGGCTCTGAATCAGGGCCAGGGTAGGTGCTATGTAAGTCCTGGGATGATTCCGGATATGATTTAATCTGTTCAGGTCTGCAGCTAAAAATTCAAGGTTGCAAAAGGGTGCCTCAAATAGCAAAACTTGAGAAGCCCTTTGCATGGAGTTTGAACAAAGCACAAAAGAGACAAATTGTGATGTGTTTGTGGTGTGGAATAGAGGAGCAGATCGGGAAGGGATTAGCATTTAGAAGATGCGAGTGCCCGGCCAGAGACGGGAACAGGTCAGAGGGTATGAGCTCAGATTCCTGGAGGAGAAGGACACAAGGGAACATTAGGCGGTTCAGCTGGGGGTGGGCTGTGCAGAGCCTGCCACACCAGACACGGGAGCTGAGGAGCAACAGTATCAGATGGTTCATAATATTCTGCTGGGCTCACTCTGTGCTCTCTCGCCCCAAGGGACTAGAATGAGACATTTGGGGCCTTTCCCCCCTCTTCCTCCACACAAAGACACACTTCTTGGGGAGGTCACAGTGGCAGATGGGGGTGACAGATCCTGTAATCCTATCCCCAATCCCTGGGTCAGGGAGCCCTTTCCCCAGTGGGCTCCAGCCTAAGTCTGCTGTTAAAACAGAGGTTGGAAAACTGTTTTTCTCATCCACCTGGCCTCAGGTGGATGGGATGGAAGCCAAGCGGAGTCCTCTGGAGACAGCTCTGGCTGCAGGATCGGCCCCTTAAAGGACACAAATGAAACCCAATTCAACATGAAAGATGGCGGAGGTGGCCAAGTGCTGATCTTATCAAGCTAACTCCTCCTTGGAATCAAAGAAAGGGAATAGAGCCTTCCTTGTTTTCTCTCCTTTTTCCTTGTTTTCTCTTCTTTTACGTCCTGGTTAATTGCCGGACAGGGGTCTGTGAGATGGCAGATGTCAGGGACTCTCAGACTGTAATCTGGCCTGGGAGGCAGGCAGGTTTCCCAGCCACCTGGATTTTTAACATTTTCTTGTTGGAAGTCACATCCTCAAGCAAACTGTTGAACACCATTTGGGGGAGGGACAGAAAAGGTACAAGGCTGTTTTTGTGTAAAAGGAGTCTGTAATCTACATAAAGGCAGGAAAAGAGGCACAGGTTCTTTATTGATCTCACACAACTGTAAGCTCGTTAGGAGCAAGGAACTAATCAAAACCACCCTGGCATCTGTCTCTGGAACCAAGCACATAATGGGGCTCAATATACATGTCTTCTCATTCAGATTTCTTTTACTTGTATTAGAAACCCAGCTCAAAATAGCTTAACTGAAAAGTGAAACACATTGACTTACTGAACTGAGAAATCCAGGGCTAGAATGACTTCAGGTATGGCTGGATCTAGGGGTCGACCGATATAATCAAGGTCAGGCTTTCTTCTTCCCCATCACTTATTCCTTTGTTCTTCATGATGGCCTCATTCTCAGATAGATTCTTACTAAGCGGTGGCTCTTAGTGGCAAGAATTTTGTCTTTAACAACCCCAGTAGGAAGAGTTTCTTTTCTCCCAAGATCTACAGCAGAATTGCCTGGACTGGATTTTGCTGGACTGATGTGGGTCACAAGCTGATTCCTGACACAATCACTGGCCAGGGAAATGGAATATGCTGATTGGCCAAGCCTGGGCCCCATGTCCATTCCATATTTGTTACATGAATAAATATGAAAGGCTAAAGATAGCAATATAGTAACTGACATTTGAACAACAGAGCAACTAGAGTGATTCTTTTTAAAACCCACATCGGATCATTTCACTCCTCTGCTCTGAACCTTTCATTTCACTCAGAGCAAAAGCCCAAGTCCTTACAATAGTCAGCAAGGCCCTACATGATCTGCACCCCTGCCCAGCTCCGAGTCCTCACTGACTTCCTCTCGCACTAATCTCCCCTTGCTCACTGTTTTCCAGCCAGGCTGTCCTCCTTGCTGATCCACAATTAGGCACATAGTAGCCTCAGTTTCTTTATTAATAAGATGGGAATGCTTATAGGAGACGTGACATTTTGTCTGCCCTGCATTCCTCTTCTTCTGACACCTCAGGGACATCCCCTCACCCACGTGTTTCTGGATGTGTTGGCCCCCCGCCCAGATCCAAAGATGGACTTGTGACTGACCAATCAGAGCATTCCAGCAGCGTTCCAAAACCATTCACAGGGCTTGGTTCAGGGATGGACATGTGACCCAAGTCAATCTAATGAGATTCAATCTTGACACTTTCATAGATAAAAAAGCTCCCTTTATGCTAATGACGTTTGAATGATAAGTATTAAGCAACCAGAACTACCACATGGAGAGGAGTCTACTTGACAAACACCAGGGAAAGCAGTGCAGTGAAGCAGGGAGAGAAAACCGAGTTATGGTGGTATCTTTGAGCCCCTGGATGTAGACATAACTGAAGCCCGCCAGACTTTACGTGCCATAGAAGATTCTCTTCTTTACTCAAGCCAATTTGAGTTGAATTTCAGTCCCTTGTAACCAAAAGACCACATTGAAAGGCTGCTGTTGTAAGGGTTAAATGAGATTGTAAATTATAAAGTGCTAGGCACGATAAGTGCTCAAAAAGAGAACCACTATTAGTAATATTTTATGATTCTATCTTCCGCACACGTACTGAAATCTGTTTTCACTTTTAAAACTTTTACTTAAGAAAAACATGTTTAAAATTCTGTGTCATCAGGGCTGATATTCACTTGGTATCAGTGTGGCCACCTGGGTTATTAGAACACTGAAATATTTTCATAATGGTCGATGAGTAGCACCACTCTGAATCTCCCAAGTATTCCCTGGATCTCCAGGATGCACCCAACCCCTTTCCTGGGACTCCCTAGCCCAGCCTATAATCTAGCACCTAAAGGGTTAACACCAGGGCTGGCAGGAGCTTCCTGGACCCGCTCTCTGACTAAGACCTCCTCCAGGCTACATATTTTTGATATCACCTCTGGGTACATCTATCAACTTTTCGATATGCATGTATTGGATAGAAACTAAATTATCAACAGCTCCACGAAAGAGCCTCACCCTCCAATCTCTCAAATCACCAATTATTGCTAATTGTGTAACCTCTCCCGACCCTAAAGATATCAGAGACATAGTTTTGCACACTGGTGACTAAGCAGGCATGGGCACCTGGCCAAGTTCCTTTTTTTCTCCCTGCCTGTTACCTTGTAGCGCTCCTTCCTGTATTTCTACATCACGGTCGTATTTATGATTCCTAGTGGCAATCTGATATTCCTTTGTTTTAACACACTATGGCTGGCCTAACCCTTCCTCCACAGTGGGACATATGGTCCGCTTTTGTTCAGCTTTTCAAATTTTCAAAACTAACTCTGTTGGAAATTGAATTTCCATGTGGTGCCCATCTTTTGGGTAATAAGCAACGGATTTCCTTCCCCATTCAAACTTCAGTTTTGCAAATCACAAGACACAGTTTAACTTTTTGTCTGCAAGTGATTTCGTTGTTGCTCTTTGAAATAAGAATCCATGTGCTTGATTGTGTAATGCTGCCATTTAATAAATTATTTACTTTGACTCTAAGTCCATAAAGGATTTAAAGTGGTTTATAAAAATATGTACAAGATGAAATCAATACATGAGGGAATCAGGGAGAAGAAAAAATAAGGAGCAGTTTATCTGATAGGTATTGTGCTCAGCTGCTGGTAAGAGAGACCAGAAATAACACTGGTCCAAACACTACAGACATTTATTTTTCTCTTATACAACTGAAATCTGGAAAAAGGACCAGAACTGATGTGGCAGCTCCACAGTAATGGAGGAGACAGGCTCCTTCGAGCATCTTGCTTCGTTATCCTTAGAATGTGGCTTCCATCCTCAAGGTTACCTCATGGTTCAAGATGGCTGCAGGGACTCCAGCCATTGCAGCCCCATTTGGGCATGAGGAAGATGAGACAGAGAAAACCCTGCAACCTCAGCTTTCTTTAAATAGCTTCATGGAAGTTCCAGTCCCAAAAGTCTGTTTTTCTATCGTTGGCCAGAATTTAACCCTAGTTGCATAGGGAACTGAGAGGTGCGGTCTCTTAGTTATGCACATTGCCACCTCAAATGAAATCAGGGCTCAGTTACAGTTACAAGGGAAGAAAGGAGAATGGGTAACAGGTAGGCCACTAGGAATCTCTGCTACAGGTAAGAAAATGGAAGAAAGCCGAGAGTTCAGCTGATTCACAGAACTGCCTACTATAAAGATGTTTTAGGTGTCTGGCTGCCAGATTGTCACTGAGCATCCTAGTGACGATGGCAGAAAGGAGCCCATGACTAAATAAAAGTGTATTATCTAAGCAAAGAAAGCAAACCCATTGCTCAGAAACAGCAAACAAACAAACAAACAAAAACTTACCTTCTCCCAATACAGAGGTTAAAGAAAGTCTATCCACAGGTCTTCATGAGGAAGACATGGGACATGGTGGATCATATCCTTAACAATATTTCTGCTATAAAGGAACAACATGATTCTGGGATTTGCTTCAAAAACTCAGGGCAAGGGAGTGAGTGGAAATATAGCTAAAACCAGATAGGCCATGAGTTGAAAATAGCTGGACTGGGTGATGGAGACATGGGAGTTAGTTATGTTTCCCTTTACTTTGGTGTATCTTTAAAATTTTTCCGTAATAAAAAAAGATTTAAACTCTGCAATAAATCCTTTCCTACAATTGCTTTATAAAATGTTCCTTTTAATAAACTCGCTTTTAAGTTTAATTAACAGACAGTTTCTATCATATCTACTCTCATATTTTTTGGCCTTCTTAACTACCTTATTTATTAACTTACTTTTTAACAGTTTTATTGAGATATAATTCACCTCCTGTACTGTTCACCCTTTTTTTTTTTTCTATTCACTCTTTTAGTGTGTACGCAATTCACTGGCTTCTCACAGAACTGGACAACCATCAGCATGATCTAATTTTAGAATATTTTCATCACCCGCAAAAGAAACTCCATACCTATGAGCAGTCACACCCCACTCCCCTTTCCCCAACCCACCCCAAGCCCAGGACAACCACTGGTCTACTTCCTGACTCCATGTATTTGCCTATCCTGTATATTTCCTATAAATGGAGTCATACGACATCGTATTTGGTGTATGATTAGCCTCTTTCACTTAGCATAATGTTCATCCGTATTGTAGCATGTGTCAGTGCTTCATACTTTTTTACAGCCAAAGAATATTCCATTTTATTGATATACTACATTTTGTTTATCCAGTCATCATCAGTTGATGGACACTTGGTTATTTTCAATTTGGGTTTATTATGAAAAATGCAGATATGAGCTTTCACATATAAGTTTTTGTGTAAATATGTGTTTTCATTTCTCTTGGGTATATACCTAGGAGTAGACTGGCTGGGTCAAATGTAACTCTATGTTTAACATTTTGAAAAATTGCTGACTGTTCTCCGGTGTGGCTACACCATTTTACATTCTCACCAGTAACGGTTCCAACTTCTCCGTAGACTCACCAACACTTACTATGACCTATCTTATTTATTTTAGCCATTCGAGTCGGATAAAATAGTCTTGTGGCTCTAATTTCCCTAATGATTAGTGATGTTGACCCTTTTTTTACGTTATTATTTGCGATTGTTTATCTTCTTTGGAGAAATGTCTATTCAAATCTTTGCCCACTCTTCAATTGGTTTATTGTTTTTGTTTTGTTTTTATTGTTGGGTTATAGGTGTTTTTTTTACATTCTGGATACAAGTCCCTTACCACATATATGATTTGCAAATATTTTCTACCATTCTGTAGCTTGCCTTTTCACTTTCTTGATAGTGGTCTTTGATGCACAAAAGTTTTTAATTTTGATAAAATCCAGTGGATCTGTTTTTTTTCTTTACTCACTTGTGCTTTTTTTGGTGTCATGTCTAAAAAGGCTTTGCTTAATTCAAGGTCACAAAGATTTGCTCTAATGTCTTCTTCTAAGAATTTTATTGTTTTTGTTCTTACTTTTAGGTCGATGATCCATTTGAATTATTCATTGTGTATAATATGAGGAAGGGATCCAAACTGTTTCTTTTGCATGTGGATATACAGTGGTCCCAGCACCTCTTATTGAAAAAATTATCCCCATTGAATTATCTTGGCATCCTTGTCAAAAATCAACTGACTAAGAGTAAGGATTTATTTCTACCCTTTCAGTCAATTCCTTTGATCTATATGTCTGGCCGCAAGCTGAAACCACATTGTCTTGATTACTGTAGCTTTGTAGTAAGTTTTGAATTCAGGAATTGTGAGTCCTCCAGCTTTGTTCTTTTTCAAGGTTATTTCAGCAATTCTGGATCCTTTGCATTTCCACATGAATTTTAGGTTCAGCTTGCTAACTGAAAAGAAGCCAGCTGGGATATTTATAGAAATTTCTTTGAATCCATAGGTCAATCTGGGGAATATTACCATCTTAACAATATTAAGTCTTCTATTCCATGAGAATTGGGTGTCCTTCCATTTATTTAAATCTTCTATAATTTCCTTCTATAATGTTTATAGTTTTCAGAATACAAGTTTTGTACTTCTTCTGTTAACTTATTCCTAAGTATTTTCTTCTTTTTGAAGCTATTGTAAATGGAACTGTTTATTTAATTTCACTTTTGTATCTTTCATTGGTACCTTATAGAGATGCAATTGATTTTTATATCAATCTTATATCCTGCAACTTTGCTGACCTTATTAGTTCTAATAGTTTTTAAAGGAATTCCTTACCATTTATAATGTATAAGATTATGTCATTTTCAAAAAAAAAAAGGAAAACAGTCCTTCTTCTTCCTTTTCAATCTGGATATCTTTGATTTTTTTTCTTATCTAACTGACCTGGCTAGAATGTGCAGTACAATACTTAATAGACACACTGAGAGAAGACATCCTTGTCTTATGCCCAATCTTAGGGGGAAAGCATTCATACTTTCATCATTAAGTAGAATGTTAGCTGTGGGATTTTTGTGCATGGCCCTTTACTGGTCTGAGGAAGTTCCCTTCTATTCCTAGTGGGGTTTTTTTAAATCACAAAAGGGTAATAGATTTTGTCAAATGCTTTTTCTAAACCTACTGAGATGGTCATGTGGTTTTTGGCCTTTAGTCTATTGATATGATATATTATACTAATTGATTTTTGAGTGTCAAGTCTACTTTGCATTCCTGGGAGAAATTCTTGGTGTGTAGTCCTTTCTATATATCTCTAGATTCAGACTGCTAGTATTTTGTGGAGGATATTCGCATTTATATTTACAAGGATATGAGTCTGTAGTCTCCTATTCTTGTGATGTCATTGTCTGCCTTTGGTTTCAACCTTATAGAATGAGTTGGGGAATGTTCCCCGCTCTTCTAATTTTTGGAAGAGCTTTTGCAAAATTGTCATTAATTCTTCCTTAAACATTTGGTAGAACTCACCAGTGAAGCCATCTGAGGCTGGCTTTTCTTTGTGGAAAAGTTTCTGATTACTAATTCAATCTCTTCATTTGTTATCAAATGTATTCAAATTTTTTGTTTCTCCTTGAGTCAGTTTTGGTAGTTTGTGTCTTTTTAGAAAGTTGTCCATTTAATTTAAGTCATCTAATTTTTTGGCATAGTTGTTCATAGTGTCTTTTTATAAACCTTTTTATTTCTGTAAGGTCGGTAATGATGTCCTCTCTTTCTTTAGTAGCTTGAGTTAAGTTTCTTCATCAATCTGGCTAAAGATGTGTTGATTATGTCAATCTTTTCAAAGGACCAAGTTTTGGTATCATTTATTTTCTCTATTGTTTTTCTATTCTTCATTTGATTAATTTTTTCTCTAATATTTCTTCTATTGGCCTTAGATTTATCCATAATATTTTTAAAGTGGCTTTTCTAAATTATTTTCCACAGGGCCATGGATCTCATTTGGTGAAGAAAAAGGATTTTTCTGATCAAATGATTTTGGGAAACACTGGATTTGATTATATTAAGTCATTTCTTTTGCTTCTTTGATTTTAACTGTGGAGCTTCTCAGAACCCTTGCTATTTTTTTTTTTTTTTTACTAATATTGAGAATTTCCAAGAGGGGTTTTATTATGCAGGATCTTCAGCAGTTCTTTGATTAGGAAAGTCATTTTTCTATAAGACAAATTTGGATCCTGGAATTTTGTGAAACTCTAAAGTTTCCCAAAGTTTTACCATGCATAAAGACTTTATATGGCTAAGATGTAGACTGACCATATAATTTATCATCAAAACAAGCACACTTCTGAGACTGAGGGGGGTGGCTATTAATAGTTACGGTGGAACAACAGGTGTAAAACCCAACTATCCTGGGTTTTAAACCTGGACAAATAGCTGCACAATAAAGAACCAGAACACCTGTGTTGGACTCCCAGGTCCATCATATCCAACTGTGTGACCTTGGGAAAGTTGCTCAACCTCTGTCTGCTTTTGTTACCTCAACTATGAAAGGGGGGAAATTATAGTAGTACTTCCTTTGAGTTAATGCATATAAAGAACAGCATAGTAAGGAGTCTAAAATTAGCCACTATCATCATCATCTCCAATACCATACATCATTTGGATCTAACAGATATAGCCAAGATAGGGACACTGTCTTGTTTGATTGTCATAGCTCTGGTACCTGGAACAGAGTGTGTGTGGTACATTGCTAGTGCTTAATAAAAATTTCTTCAATGAATCCATGCCAGTGAATGAATGAATGACTAAATAAATAAAATATCAGAGAAGGAGGGCTTTCGTTTAAGAGCTAATGGCAACACCAAATACTGGCAAGGATATGGAGCAACAGGACTTCTCATTAATTGCTGGTGAGAATTTAGAATGGTACAGCCATTATCAACTACATTTCAGCAAAAAAAATAAAATTTAAAAAGATGGCACAGCCACTTTGGAAGGCAGTTTGGTAGTTTCTTGCAAACTAAACATACTCTTGCCATACCATCCATCAACCACACTCCTTGGTATTTACCTAAATGAGGTGAGAACTTACATCCATATGAAAATCAGTACGTGGATATTTACAGCAGCTTTATTCATAATTGCCAAAAACTTTGGAAACAAGCAAGATGTCCTTTGGTAGGTGAATGGGTACATCCAGACAATGGAATGTTATTCAGCACTATAAAGAAATGAGCTATCAAGCCACGAAAAGACATGGAGGAACCATAAATGCATATTGCTAAGTGAAAGAAGTCAATCTGAAAAGGCTACATACTACAGGATTCCAACTATATGACATGTGGAAAAAGCAAAACTAGGGACATGATAAAAAAAAAAAAAAGATCAGTGGTTGCCAGGAGTTAGGAGGAAGGGAGGGATGAATCTGCAGAGCACAGAGGATTTTTAGGGCAGTGAAACTACTCTGTATGACACTATAATGGTGGGTACACGTCATTATACATTTGTCTAAACCCACAGAATGTACAACACCGAAAGTGAACCCTAATGTAAACTATGGACTTTGGATGTAACGATGTGTCAGTGTTAAGTTCATGATTGTAACAAATGTACCAGTCTGGAGGGGAATGTTGATAATGTCGGGGAATGTCAGGAAGGCTGTGTACTTTCCCCTCAATTTTACCGTAAACCTAAAACTACTCTTAAAAATAAAATGTATTACTTTTTTAAAGGAAGAAATTCCAGAAGCCTCCATGATATGGCCAGGAGCATAGCAGTGTTCTGACAGGTCCCCAGAGGATGCTCATCCAGAGCCTGGGCCTCTCGATCCTTCTGCCTGGCAGTAGCCACTTGCAGAACCCAGACTAAGAACAGCAGCCCAGTACATCCCCCTGCAGGGACCTCCCTGCATCCCCAGGCACTGCTCAGTGGGATCTGGTCACCCACAAGCACTTACCAAATTCTCTGGGCTCTGTGTGTGATCACCCTCATCTTCCCAGGCCTTGCTCTGGCATTTCCAGGGAAATGCCCAGAAATCATCAGTTCTCATCTCATCCAAGTGTCTGACACAGGGAATGGGGAGGAAGCTAAGGGACAAAGGGAATTTGGCCAGGATTACATGGCAGGCACAGGAGCTGAGCTGGGACTTGTTTCAGCGGCCCTACCCCAGGCTTAGCTCAGCCTCACAAGTAAGTAAAGGACAGAAATAAGAGCAAGACACGAATTCAAAAAGATCTGTGCACTCCAATGGTCACAGCAGCATTATTCACAATTGCCAAAATATGGAGGTAACCTAAGTGATCACCAACTGACGAATGCATAAAGACAATGTAGTGTGTGTACATATATACACACACACACTGGAATGTTACTCAGTTATTAAAAAAGAAGGAAATCTTGCCACTTGCAACCTCCAGAGTGGACCTGGAGCGTATAATGCTTAGTGAAATAAGTCAGACAAAGAAAGCTAAATAGTGTATGTTATCACTTATACGTGGAATCTGAAAAATAAAGTGAAGGAATATAATAAAACAGTAACAGACTCACAGATACAGAAAAGGAACTAGTGGTTACCCAGCAAGGGGGTGGGGTCGGGGGCAAGATAGGGATTAGGGATTAAGAGGTACAAACTACTATATGTAAAATAAATAAGGTACAAGGATGTATTATGCAGCACTGGGAATATAGTCATATTTTATAACAACTTTAATGGAGTATAATCTATAAAAATATTAAATCACTCTGTTATATACCTGAAAGTAATATAATATTATAAATCAACTATACCTTAATAAAAAAATAGGAGCAAACATTTACAGAGCACCAACAACATACCTGGCACACTTCTGAGCTTTTACAAACATAAACTCATTTAATTTTCACGCCAATCCCACGAGGTAAACACTATTATTACCCCCATTTTATAGACAAGGAAACTGAGGCACAGAAAGGCGAAGTCAGTAGCCCAAAAGTCAATAGCTAATAAAGATCAGAGCTAGGTTGTGAACCCAAACAGGCTGGCTCCAAGGCTCAGGCTCTCGATCACTGTGTGTTCTGCGTCCTGTGTGCACAGTGCTTTACAGTTTGCAAAATGCTTTCAGGCATACACCATCTCATTTAAGCCTCACAACAACCGCTGGAGGTAGGTAGGACAGCTATTCCTATCCCTATGGGGTGTGGCAGTGAGGGGACAGCAAGTGAGAAAGTTGAAACCCAGAGAAGGCAGGTGAGTTGCCCAAAGTCACGTAATACACAGAATAGAACCTGGAGGTGGATGGGCTTGGTTCAAATGCCAGCCCTGTTCCTGACTGGCCACATGACCTTGATCAAGCCAATGCATACCTCTGTGCCTCAGTTTCCTCATCTTTCTTAGAGTTCTTACAAGGATTTAGTGAATTCATACATGGAAAGCACTTAGGAAGGGGCTTGGAAACTGGGCTGGGACTAGGGTGAGGCACGTGAGCAACTTGCTTTGGTGCAAAATTTAAGGGGGAGCCAAAAAACTCAGTGATTAAGATAAATGGTATTTGTAATGCCCTATTTTTAAAAAATCAAAATGACTGTAAAAAATCCATAATGAATAGAAATATAAACATTTTAAATAGACAGGGGCTGTATCGCAGCTTTGCCTCGTCTCAGGCTCCCACAGGCTCCGCACAGCGCTGTTACTGATCCTGTCCTTACCTAAACTGTTGGTAATTTGTTCATTGCGGAGTTTTCGTATTCATCTTGATTTTTGTAAATACTGCACTAGAAATGTCATTCTCCCAATTATGGAGTTTGTCTGGCTTACTTCAGCCTACCTAGCCCCAGCCTGGATTTGCAGAAAGGAAGCCCTCATTACAGGTGAGCCACTGTTATTGCTTCTGCTGGTTGAATGCTGACTCTGCACCAGGAACTGTTATGAAGCGTTTTATAAACATAGATCTGCTCAACACCAAGGAGAGAAAAACAGAAACAAAGTTGAAAAGCAAGGGACGGGATGGGAGAAAATATCTGTTGCTTATACAGGCCAAGAATTAATGCCCAAACTATGTCAAAAACTGCTACAAATTCAAGATAAGGGAAGGGATTGAACAGGTACAAGCTCCTACACATAAAATAAATAAGGCACAGGGATGTGGGGTACAGCACGGGGAATATAACCAATGTTTTATCACAGTTTTAAATGTGATAAAACAATTAAATGTGATATCACAATTTTAAATGGATTATAAACTATAGATATTGAGTCACTATGTGTAGCTGAAACTAATATAATATTATAAATCAACTGTACCTCAATATAAATAAATAAACTTTTTTTTAAAAAAGAACTCTTACAGATTAATTTTTTAAAGGCAACAGCAGGCAAAGAAGAGAAGCAAGCAATTCACCAAAGAGAGAAGACAGATGATCAACAAAAATATGAAACAACTTCGATCTCACTAGTTATGAAACACACATTTTGAAACTGCTATTATCAAGTATTGGCAAGGGTGTAGGGACACGGGGTTTTAAACCGACAGCAGCCTCTTTGGATGGAAATTTGACATATCTAATAAATTAAAATTGCACACACCCTCTGGCTGAGCTAACCTACTTCTTGTCTACCCCAGGGAAAAACAGGCCCACGTGTACAAGGATGTTTACTGAGACTTTGCTCATAATGGCAATACATTGGAAACACCCTAAATGTCCTTCAAGAAGAAAAGTGAGAAAGACACGGTAGTATGGCCAGCAACCCCACCCCTACTGGGGAGCCCAGGTCTATGGCAGCAGCTCTGATCACCTGCCCTGGTCTACGGAGGCCAGCCCTGCCCCCAGGTTCTCACACCCGCACTTCTCCCGTGGGTTTGGTGAGTGGAGCATTCTCTGCGTCCTTCTGCAGAACAGACTTGTAGGGCAGGGTTTTAGTGTCTCCACTCTAACAAATCTGCATTTAGGGGCCTTGGATCTCTTCCTTCATGGTCTGCTGAGGCAGTTCTGGCATTTCTATCACACTTGGTCTGAGTCCGCATTTTTTTCAAGCTATCCTCCTGGGAGTATGTGAGCACCATCCATCTCCTGGGGAAATGCCAAGGTGTTAAATCAGAGGGAAATACTCACCAAGGGTAAACTCGCCCATATCCAATATCCCGTTATCTCCCTACATGCCTGCCCCTTGACCCAGCGCCCTCTGGACCCACTCCATTGGTCCTCTCTGGCTCTGGTTGGTATGTGTGAAACTGATCATGCAGCCTCTTTGGTGTCTAGTCCCCCTCCTCCCTTAGCAGCCCAGTACATCCCCACATCGGGCTGCACTGCAATTTGACTCTTGGAGATAGGGGCGGGCCCTGTTTGTTGGATCTCCTAATCTAGAAGTGTTCCAGAGTTGCAAGTCCTCAGCATAATGGTTGCCTCCAGCCTCTGGAATCACACAGCCCTGAATTTGAGCTCACTTCCCAGTGTGTGGCTGTGGAAATTTACTCATCCTCTGTGAGCCTCCGTCTCCACATCTGTGAAGGGCAGGGAACTGCACCAGCCTCACAGGGTTGTTGTAAGGATTAAACAAGACAGCACCTGAAAAGTTCCCCACAGAGCATCTGCGAGGCTGGACTGCACCATTGGGTGAGCCCTTCCAAACTTGAGACTCTGTAAATAGGAAGAGATGCTTCCCAGAAACCAGTGGGGAATTGAAAGCACTGTCAGGCATTGGGGGAGGGGATGAAAGGGACTTGAGGGGGAAAAGGAAACGCACACTGGGTTCCGCTGCAGCTGTGCGGTGTGCATGGGGTTCTCTCCAGATGCTTCTCTGTTGTGGGTACTCTCCTGCCCACTGAGGGGTTAGTAACATCCCTGGCCTCTACCCACTAGATGTCAGTAGCACTCCCACCCCACTTTGTGACAACCTAGTATCCCCCGGGGGAGCAAAGTCATCCCCAGCTGAGGACCACTGCTCTAAAACTAATTAAGATTCCCAGTAAAACTGGGATCGTGACATGATAATATCTGCCTTGTAGGGCAGCAGTACGGATTGGTATTTACGATGTGTTTACTGAGCACTTCCTACAAGTCAGTGGCTGCGCTGACGCTTGGCATTCATCAGCTCATCTAACTCTCTAGTCCATACTATTTGCCACTGCGATCCTTACCCTCACTGTCTGGATGACCTACAAACTTCTCTCTTTCCTTCAAATTCAAATCCAACTAACACCTCCCAAAGGGTTGTTACGGGCAAGGACCAGGGGAGATATGGTACATATACGATCTTAATGGTTTCTGGGTGGATTTGGCCGAATGAGACACACTTGCTGGAGATCGGAGGGTGAAAGGAAGGGGGGATTCAGGGCGTTTTTCCTCCTCTCTCTGCCTCCGACAGCAACTTCAGCAGCTTCTGTGTCTCCTCTGCAGCTCCAGCTCCTGTAATACAGCCCCTCCCTCAGGGGTCCTGGCTCCAGCTGCCTGTCAAAGCTTCCACCAGGGCGCCAAGTCTCCAAGCCAGCAACACCAACTCCTGTTTTTACTCCTCCTTCTGCAAGGGTGGCAGCCTCTTTCTGCTACAGTTAATCACCAAGCTGCCTAACATGGCCTTTTTGGTTTCTCAGCTCTTCCATTTCCCACATAACCAATTCCTATATTGTAGTCCCTCAGGTTGAATACCTGGAGGTGTTTCTGCTTCTCTGATTGGACTCTGCTACACACCCTTCTTCCTGAGTTAGACACACGACTGTCTGGAATCAGACTACATTTCCCAGGCTCCCTTGTCGCTAGGTGTGGCCACGTGAATAACTTGTAGCCAATGGGATGCAGCTCAATCCCATGGTCAATGCAAAGTCCTCATCCAATTTGGACCACTCAGCAGCATTTGACAAAGTTGCTCACTCCCTCCTTTTTAATTTTTAATTGTGGTAAAATATACATAACATAAAATTTGCTATTTTAGCCATGTTTAAGGGGACAGTTCGGTGACGTTACATACATTCATATTGTTGTCCAACCATCACTACCATCCAGCTGCAGAACTTTTCATCTTCCCAGAAAACTCTATACCCATTAAATTCTAACTCCCCATTCCTCCCTCCCTGAGCGCCTGGCAACCAGCATTCTACTTCCTGTCTGTCTGAGTTTAACAGTTCTAGGTGCCTCAGAGAAGTGGAATCATACAGTATGCATCCTTTTGTGTCCAATTTATTTCACTTAGTATAATGTCTTGAAATTTCACTCATGTTGCAGTCTGTGTCAAAACTTCATTCCTTTCTAAGGCTGAATAATATGCCATTGTATGTATGTATCACTTTTTGTTTATCCATTCATCTGTGAATGGTCATTTGGGTTGCTTCCACCTTATGGCCATCGTGAATAATGCTGCTATAAACATGGGTGTATAAACACCCATTTGAGTTCCCTGTTCTCAGTTCTTTTGGGTATATATCTAGAAGTGGAACTGCTGAATCATATGGTAATTCTACGTTTAATTTTTTGAGGAAATGTCATACTGTTTTCTAGTGGCTGCATCATTTTACATTCCTACCAGCAATACTCAAGGGTTCCAATTTCTCCACATCCTTATCAATGCTTGTTATTTCCTCCTTTAATAAAAAAAAAAAACAGCTTCATAGAGGTGTAACTTATATACCATGGAATCACTCTTAACAATTCAATTTCAAAATTTCACTCATTTTACAATTCAACAATTTTTGTGAAATTTACAGAGTTGTGCAGCCATCACCACCATTCAATTTCAGAGTATTTCCATCACACTAAAAAGTTCCTTCAAACCCATTTGCAGTCACTCCCCATTCCTGCCAAGCCAGCCCCAGGCAATGCTAGTCTACTTACTGTGTGTACACGTTTGCCTTTTCTGGACATTCACATGGATGCATTGTGGTCCTCACGTTGTAAACGTATCAGTACTTTGTTCCTTCCAGTTGCTAACACTATTCTATTGCACTGTTTGTTTTTTTTTATCCATTCACTAGCTGAAGGACTAGGGTGCTTCTGCATTTTTTCACTTTTTTATTGTAGTAAAATATATGTAACATAAAATTTGTCATTTTTAAGCATACAATTCAGTGGCATCATAATGTTGTACAACCATCATCACCATCTATTTCCAAATTTTTCACCAATCAAAACAGGAACTCTGTTACTGTTTTTAAACAATAATTCCCCATTACCCTCTCCCCTCTGAGTTCCTAGTAACCTCTTTTTTCTGTCTCTATAAATTTACATATTCTAGGTATATCAAGTAAGTGGAATCATAAAATATTTGTCCTTTTGCATCCAGATTATTTCATTTAGCATGTTTTGAAGGTTCATTTACCTCGTAGCATGTATTAGTATTTCATCCTTTTTAGGGCCAGATAATATTCCACTGTGTGACTTGACCACATTTTGTTTATTCATCCATCAGCTGATGGACATTTAGGTTGTTTCCACTGTTGAGCTATTGTGACTAGTGCTGCTGTGAACAATCCTGTACATGATCTTGTGCACCTTGTTTTCAGTTCTCTTGAGTACATGCCTTGGAGTGGAACTGGCTGCGTCATATGGCAATTGCATAGTTTCACAGCTTTGGGGTCTGTGCTGGGTGTGGCGGGACAATGGTTTTCAGCCTTTTGAACTTCTCAAAGTCAGTAAAAATACAAAACAAGTGATTTGGCGATCTACCTAAGACGATCTACTTTTTATATTGCCAAGTAAAGACTTTAAGATAAAAGAAAATTAAAGAAATATTTTCATCATTACTTCACAAAGAAAGAACATTTTAACCGCCACTAAAAACAGAGAAAGATATTACAACATTAGAATAAACAACAATCGTTTAAGTCTGTAAAAATTTTACTACATTGTTGTTTTCCCCAAAGCACCATGAACTGGTTAAAAAAAACCTTCTCATTGTCTAGTTAGGCCATGCATGTGTATATGTATAGTAGGGGGATGTTGGGTAGCCCAGTTCTAGAAAATTCTGAGATGTGTAAAAAGTGGTTCTTGCCCAAAGAAGCTTCAGGCTCCAAGAAGAAGAAAAAAAACAAGATAATTGCTTTAATCGAGGCACAAGCAACAAGAGAACCCAGCGAGAGAAATTAGTTTTGACTGTGGGAAAACCAGGTGGGGAGCAGAGATGTGAACAGGCTGAGATGAAGTCCATGTGCCCGTATGCCTGGGAGATAATTTTTACCAGGCCAGAGAGAATCTGCAATTCCTAGAGTCTTGGTGCTCTTAGGAGTTGAGAGATTCTATTGCCAAATAATCTCTTCCAGTTGGGGCATTAATAAAGCAGTGGAAAGACTTGGTTCCCTCTCCTCCTGGGCCGCAGAGGCTCTGAGAAACATCACCTCTGGTAGGATCCAGCATGGAAGTTAGCCTTAAAGTGCCTGCCCCCCCGGGGGCAGGTTTGAGAGGGAAGCAGCAGCCCCCAGGAGGGTCAGGAGACATATGGGGTCCTAGCACCATCGTGAATGAACAAAAGGTACCTGGGCCAGCAGACCTCAGAGGGCTGGGCTCCGTTGAGACTCTGAGACCCCACCGCCCCCAACCCCAAGCTCCTAAATCCCCTTAAACTGGGGGGATGGGGCGTACAGGGCAGTTGTAGCTGAACTCATTTCGGGAAGGAATTACCCTCTTAGCTTTCCTGTCCCCCAACTCACCGCTGAAAGCACAGAAATGAGGAAAGGCCATAACAGAGAAGGTCATGGATGACAGAGGTCATAGGGAGGATGGGGCCAGTGCATCAGAATCAAACTGGGCTGATTTTCATGCGAGACTGGCAATGAAAATAAATAAGAAGATGTCTCCAGACTTTTGTAAAATGGGCTCATGGAAAATTGTGGTGAGGGAGATTTTTTTCTGATTAGCTCTGGGGAATAAAATAAGCCAGTGCCAAATTCATGCACAACATAGCTATCATATGTTCTTCTGGTGCCAAGGTAGCTCATGAGAGTGAAATTTTAAGGCAAGATGAGGAAGTCAAAACATTTTTCCCTCCTTTTTTTCAGAGGGAGTCAAACAGGACCAGGAGGCGAGTCTATCTGAACTGCCTGAACATTGGCGCCCTCTGATGGCCAATATATAAGTTGCATTAAGGTTGAGGATGGAGGTAGGGTGAGGGTCTTCCCCTTTTAGGAAAAGAGACAGATTGGATACACTAAGACGTTTTGGAGATGCTCACATTGCTTAAGAGGACTGTCCATTCAAAGGTGTAGTCTTGGAGTTGGAGTCTATAACATCCTTCTCCTGAAATCACATTTTCCTATGCTCCTTGGCTTGATAAATGGCCTCACCATCTCTGGTTCCCCAAATAAGAAACTCGGGGGTCATCCTAGACACCCTGCTCTCCCTCACCTCACATTCAGGTAGTTCCTGAGACCTGATCATTTAACCTTCTAAATTTGTCTTGAATCCGCCTGCTTTCCACCACCTCTACTGCTACTGCTGCTGCCGCTCTGGTCCAGGCCACCGCCGTCACCTGCCAGCTAGGAAACAGCAGAAGTGTTCCTGTTTCGAGTATTCTCTCTGAGACCCATTCTAGCAGGGTGATCGTACCCTTTGTTATCAAATTATTTTTGATTAAATAACTGTTCTGGTTACTGCAGAACATACAACCTCAAAACTTGGCAGCTTAAAACAACAACAATCAGTACCTCTTACTGTTTCTGTGGGTCAGGCATTCGGTAAGGGTGGGGGTTGGCAGTTCTGGCTGGAAATTTCTTCTGTGACAGCAGTGTGACAATGACTGGAGCTGGGACCATGGGAGCCAGAGCAGCTGGGGGCGGGGGGAGCAGGTGGCCCCCCATCTCTCTCTCTCTCCACCCGGGCTCTCCACGTGGGCTGATGGGCTAACTCACAGCATGGCAGACGCAGGGCAGGGTGCCCGTCACACGGCAGCTCAGGGCTCAGGTACAAGTGTTCCCGTGAGCAAAGTGGAAACTGAACCTCCATTTATGATCTAGCCTCAAAAATACATAGCATCATTTCTGCCCTACTGTGTGAGTGGATACAGCCTCAAAAGCCCAGCCAGTTTCAAGGGTTGAGGACACAGACCTCATCTCTCAATGGGAGGAATGTCCGAGAGTTTGTGGCTGTATTTTCAACATGCTGCAATAACTAATTCTTGGTAAAAATTTAAAATATGATACAAATAGGTCTTCAGCCACCCCCGGTCTCACATTAGTTTACGTGTTTATTGTCTGTTTCTCCACATTAGAAACTAAGCTTGATGAGAGTAAGGACGCAGGCGTTTTTCTCACTGCAGTGTCCCCAGTGCCTAGAACAGGGGGCGAGAACCACATGGTGATGGAACAGAAGGAAATGTCACTCTCCTCTCTGCCTAAATGAGGCCAAAGCATCCGTCACCACCCAGCTCACTCCCTCCTCTGTGGCTCTCCTAAACTCCTGCCGTTGTGATTTGCCTATTCACTTGGAGTCACTTAGTCATATACTAAGTTGCCAAATTTTAAAACCCAAGTGCCTTGTAGAGTTGATGAGCTCAGCTGTGGGAGCCTGGCAGCCTGGATTCAAATCCCAGCGCTCATGTGTGTGACCTTGGACAAGAAACCTCATAAAGCCGTAGTTTTCTCTCCCATAAAAAGGAAGTACTATTACTAAGAATCTCCTGGGGGTGGTTTTGTGTCAGTTTAAGCCAAGCTCTTAGAACAGCCCGTGGCCTGTGAGGCGCACCATGTGTGTCAGCCACAATTAGCTCTCACGTTTCTGCATCATGAGAGTTATTTTTCCAGTGTATTTTCTTTATTTTTAAAACAGCTTTGTTGAGCTTTAATTCACGTATCACACAATTTATCCATTTAAGGTGTACAATTCAATGGGTTTTAGCATAGTCACAGACTCATGCCACCATTAACCACGATCTAATTTTAGAACATTTTCATCATCCTCCAAAGAAACTGTACCCATTAGCAGTCATTTATTCTTCCCCTCCCTCCCTAGTGCCTAAAAGCCCCTAATCCACACTCTGCATCTGTGGGTCTGCCTACATCCATGACATTTTATTTCTTGTTTTGTTTCACCTTGACAGTGTCTCATTTCCCACCC
The DNA here is from genome assembly GCF_048773025.1 of Camelus bactrianus. NCBI lineage: Eukaryota > Metazoa > Chordata > Mammalia > Artiodactyla > Camelidae > Camelus > Camelus bactrianus. The sequence continues at coordinate 22,525,653 of NC_133557.1, forward strand.
TCAATCATAATGAAGCATAAGATCCAGGAAACCCTGCCTTCTCCTCTTTTGTGTCCTGTCCTGAACTTCAAATAGCTCTTCGCCCAGTGGGTATCTACTGATAAAGTAATAAACTGGCCCTTTGCGTGAGAACACATACAGAGGACCTACTATGTGCCAGGTAATGTGCTAGGTGCTTTATATACATTAATTCATATTACACACACACACACATTGCTATGATCCCCATTTTACTGATGAAGAAACAGAGACATGAGAGGGTGAGTAACTTGCCCAGGGCAACACAGCCCCCAAGTAGGCAAAGCCAGAATTCGAACCCAGACCATTTGCACCTGGAGTCTACACTCTTTACCACTGCACCATACTTCTTTTGAGGCCAAATGCATGGGATTTCTTCACTTATGATCAGTCCCAGGAGACCTTGCAGGTGTTTGGGAGAAACTGGTAGCTGTTCTCAGAGATGGTCCCCACCAGCCAACCTCTTAGTATTGCCGCCTGCATGTGTCTCCTCAAACATTTATTCTGGCCTGCCCTCACGACTCAATTTAACCACTAGAAGTCAGTGGAAGGGATGCTATGCCATTCCAAGATTAAGCAGCTTCAGCTTTGTACTTTGGGGAGCCCTGAGCACCACCATAAGAGGTCTGGCCACTCTGCTGGCAGAGACTGTGCAGTGAGGTCACACAGGGAGAGGCCCTGAGTCCCCGTGGACAGCCCTGTCCTGGCGTCTCAGCCATCCTCTCCATGGTACCAGATGTGTCAGTGAAAATTTTGGACATCCTGGCACAGCAAGGCCCCCTTATGCAGCCCAGAACTACCCAGCTGATTCCAGTCAACGGCAGAACTGTGAGAAGTTATACATTGTTCCTGTAAAAGGCTAGGCTTGAGGGTAGATGGTTGGGCATCAGTAGATTGTGATGTAAGGCCACTTCCCTGGGTAAAAGGTCCAGGGAGGGTCTGATCTCAGGATTCCACAGCCAGCTGCCCACATGGTGATGAGGGCAGAGCACAGAGCAGAAGTCTTGAGATCCTGTCCCCGCTGGTAGTCAGGGTGCAGGCTCACGACCTCCGCTCAGCCCAGCAGAGGTGTCAGCTCAGGACGTTGAATCAGGAGTTAGCAATGCAGAAGGGCAGGAGGTTTTGACTTGTTCTGCAAGGGGGTGATGATGGTACTACACCAGCATCTTGTTTCCAGTGACAGCCAATAAGATAAGGCAAGAATGGAGACCCATATCCAGTTCGGACAACAATGGCATCCTTTCCAGAATCTTCTTCTGGTGTAATTTCTGATCCCCTAACATCCCTCACCTCCCATTTATTTTCTGAACCTGGATCTCTACTCTTCTGATTAGTTTCATAAAAGACCTGTCATCATTCTGATAAAGCTCTTTTTCTGCCTAAGTTAGCAAATTAGTATATTGATTAGGTTCGGTTGCACACATAAGAAAAATCCAAAGCAACTGTGACTTAAACAAGACAGACAATTTTCTCTTTCGGAAGGAACTACAGAGGTCAGCAATCCATGGTCTTCAGAGATCCAGCATCCTTGTGTCTTGGTGTTCTGGCCTCCATTTTAGCACACTTGCTTCATGGTCTGAAATAGCTGCTAAAGCTCCAGCCACTGCATCCACATTCTGGCAAGAGGGAAGAAGAGAGAACGAAGAAGGACATTCCCCATTCTTTTAAGGAGACCTCCTAGAAGTCTCATTTAACACCTTTGCTTATCTTTCATGGCTAGAACTTAATCGCAAGACCACTGTTAGGTATGAGAAAGGCAGGGATGGATGGTCTTTAGCTGAGCAGTGAGGTACCCAGCTAAAAACGAGGGTTATGTTCCTAAAGAGGAAGGAAAGAATGACCATTGTGGTAGGCTACTAGAAATCTCTGCCTTGGTCTGTCTCTGCTGTGTTCAACCACGAAGCTTGCATGGAAGAGCCAGACCAGTCAGTGGCCACAGGAGAGCAAAGGACCTTGACAACAGCTGTCGTGTTGACCCAGCTGGTTCCCAGCCTAATTTTCTCTAATTTCCTTTTCCAAATTCTTTTTCTCCTCCCTGTTTGTCTTGAATCCCCACTGGCTCTCCCTGGCCCCTGAGTCCCTCAGCTTTCTGCTCTATTTTCTAGCCTATGGTTCCACCCCAGTCTAGCCTCCACGCCATTCTGTGCACCATTCTTTTCACCTGGAAGGGCCCTCCTTGTCCCTCTGGCTCATCTAAAGTTATCTGTGGGAACGTGTGTCATGCCTTTGGCCACTCTGTGTTTGGGAGATTTCCCACCTCAAGTGTGGAGGGCAGGGCCAGACCTGACCTCCAGCCTCCCTTGTGACAAGGGGCTGGCGTGTGGCCTTGGCTTTGTTGATCAGCCCCTCCCAGATCAACCTTCAATTCAGAGATGAGTGACATGAAGAAGGCCCACCTGAAATTCCTCTGGTGAGAGTAGCAGACAGGCCTGCAGTTTGCAGAAGTGGGAGTCCTGGAAATCCTCAGCGTTGGCCATGTGGCCTGTACCCCAGGGTGGTGGCAGTGGCTCTTTCTAAGGTAGCCCAGCAGTGAAATGTGGACATTGCATCCAGCTGCAGAGCCTCCAAACCTGATTCTCTGGCCCTCCCAAAGTTTCTATCAGTGTCTTAGGATATTTTAATAAAACTCTTTTCTGCTTAAATTATCTAAATTCTATCGTTCACAATTCAGCACCTTGTCTGATACACTCACAGTCTGGATATTAGTTCCTTCCAGCTGCTGTAACAAGTGGCCACAAACTAGTGGCTTAAAATACCACAACTTGATTACCTTACAGTTCTGGGGTTCAGAAATCTGAAATGGGTCTCAACTGGGCCAAAGTCAAGGTATCAGCAGGGCTGAGCTCCTTTCTGGAAAATCTGAGGGAAAATCTGTTTTCTTGCCTATTCCAAATTCTACAGGCAGCCCACACCCCTTGGCTTGTGGTCCTCTTCCATCTTCAAAGACAATAAGGGCATCACTCTGACCTCTGCGTCTGTCATCACATCTCCCTCCTCTGGCTCTAACTCTTCTGCCTCCCTCTTTCATTTATAAGGGTCTTTAGAAGGGTCCCTATAAGGACTCTTGTCATTATATTCAGCCCACAAAGATAATCCAGAATAGTCTTCCCATCTCATGATCCTTAATTTAATCCCATCTGCAAAGTCCCTTTTGCCATGTAAGGTAACATATTCACAGAGATTCCAGAGATTAGCACGTGGGTGGGTATCTTTGGAGAGCTGTCAGTCTGTCTGCCACAGTTGGGTTCCCCAGAGGCTCATTCTGAGATAAGGGTTTGGATGCACATGGTTTATTTGAGAAGCACCAGTCAGAGAGTGGGGAAGTGAGACAGGGAAGGGAAGGAAGCCACAACAGGGTGAGCAGCCACAGAGCTGTCTGTTCATCACTGGGTGGCTCTCCCCAGGGTGTCAACCCACTGGCACTCTGGTCTTTCCCAGGCTCGGCCAAGCACACATCTGTGTCCAGGGAGAGTGCTCAGGCCAAGGGTCTGGCATATTTAAAAACAAGAAAGTACCAAAACAGCATGTAGCAGACACTGTCAGTGCCCCAGCCATCTGCCCTGGGCACTGACCACTCCTGGCTGCAGAAAGCTGCTCCCCATTAGGCATGGGGCTTGGCCAGCCTGTGTGCAGGGCACTGTGTCAGAGCTGAAGCCACCAGAAGCAGCCCTTAGGCAATGATGGGTGGGAACTAGGTGAATGTATACCCGGCTCCCTCATCCCTTGGCTGGGATAACTCTGAGGCATGTCTACACTGGCTCCCAGAATTCTCCAGTGGGATGGAGACCCAGATGCCCTCAGTGGTGACTGGCTTGATAATCACACCTGCCTTGGCCATGTCCCCACCCCTCCTGCTGCCGTGTCCCGGGATCACCTCTCAAACACACTTGAATCCCTGTGTCAGGGTTCTCTTCTCGGGAAGCCCAAACCAAGATCCAGGGACAAACAAACAAACAAACAACAAAACCCCACACCCGTGGTGTGTTAAGTATTTGCATTGGGCAAGTTAACACTTTTTGAGTGCAGCTGGACACATGGACATAAACAAGCAGAATACAATTGCTGTACACATAACCTCCTTTGGAGAGAATCTCAAACATCTACATTTGAGGCTTTTCGTAACTATGAGGCCCCAACTAAACGGTGCTTCTGCCTCGAGCCCCCTCCCACCCTGCTGACAGGCATTGAGGGGGCTGCATTTGAGTTTTGCCTTAAAGTAAACAGAGAAAATAAATTTGTTTCCAAGGGACCGGTGACACAGAGGCGCTGTGGGAGCAGGGCAGGTCTTCCAGGACGGCTGGGCGGATAAAGAGGCTGTGTACAGTGGGAAGAAACCGACTGGCAGCTGGAAAGGCCCGCTGCAGGCACGGCCCCAAGCGCCTTGGATGACTGGGTGCTTGTTACCAGTCGAGACATTACTCAGAGGAAAGCAGTAGTCAAAGCAGACACTGTTGGTTGCCAACTTTATCCGTTAGGACTAGGTTCAGCTACAAGAAACAGGGAACTGAAAATAAAAGGTACATATTTCTACCTCATGTAAAAGCCAGGGGGTCAGCACCCCCACAATTAGCATGACTCTCCAGAATGTCAGGGACCCAGGCGCCTTCTCTCTTGTTGCTCTGTTGAGAAAAACTTCTATCCCCAAGATTGCCTCATGCGTCCAACGTGGCTGCTGGACAAAGAGAGGCTGGGAGTGGGGTTGCTGGGTAAAATGCAATGTATCTAGTTAAATTTAAATTTCAGGTAGACAGCAAATACTTTTTAAAATGTAACTATGTCCCAGGTATGGCATGGGACATACTTATACTAAAAAAGGTGTTCTAATGTTTACCTGAAATTTCAGTGTAACTGTTGTAACAAATTACCACAAAGGTAGTGGCTTAAAGCAACACAGATGTATTCTCTCACAGTTTTGGAAGGCAGAAGCATAAAATGGATCAGCAGGGAGGCGTTCCTTGGGGAGGCATTAAGGACACTTGCTTCTCTGCCTTTTCTAGCTTCTAGAGGCTACAGTGTGCCTTGGCTTGTGGCCCCACAATCACTCCAACTGCCTCCATCATCACATCTCCTCCTGACTCTGACCCACCTGTGTCTCTCTTATGAAACCTCTTGTGATCATATTGAGCCAACCAGAAAATCCAGGATAACTTCTCTATCTCAAAACCCTTAATTTGGGGGGAGGGTATAGTTCAAGTGGTAGAGCGCATGCTTCGCATGCATGAGGTCCCGGGTTCAATCCCCCACTACCTCCTCTAAAAATAAATAAACCTAATTACTTCCCCCACAAATAAAATAATTAAATAACACAGTAATAAATAAATTTTTTTTAAATCATCTATTTAAAACAAAACCCCTTAATTTAATCACATCTGCAACATCCCTTCGGCCTTTTAACATAATGTACTCACTGAGGATTAAGATGTGGATATCTTTGGGGGCCATTATTATGCCTACCATAGAAACACCGACGTTACTCCCAGATAACCCGCTGATTGAATGATTAAGTCCTGTGGACCCCAATCCAGCTACCTCCATTCATTCATTCATTCTATAAGTGGTTATTGAGCACCTCCTACGTGCTCTGGGCAGAGAGCTGTGAACAAGATAGACAATGTCTCCCTCTTCATGAATGCACACATTACCTCCGTTCACTATTCTAGAAGGAAATTCATAATGAAATCTTCCTACGCACATAATTTTTTTTAAAAAGATAATGACCTAAGAGACAAAGATGAAACAAAAGGAAAGCAATGTATAATTTGCAAATCTTATTTCAATACATAAGTGCTCAGGCACAATTACACTAAGAGATGTAATAAAGCAGTCAGCTGCTGGAATCTAAAAGTCGAGTCCCCTGAATTACAACAGCTACAAATGCAGGCTGACCAGGGGTGCCATTGGGGCAACTCAAATACCATGGCTGGCATCAACGGTGGTGATGTAGTTTTGAAACGGTGAACGGCATTTGGTAAAGTTCCAGACAAAATACAGTCTTCCCTTGAATTACAATCGCAGTTGCATTCCTGGAAAATTCAATGTATATTAAAACCATACCAAAAATTCTTTGTGTTCATATGTAAAGCAGATGTAGGTTCAGATCATTATCAATAGGTTTTTCACCTCCAGGAATGTGCAGTCCAGCCACGCGGGACACGTATAACTCTGCTATCTGGGATTGTCCAGCTGTTTGCAAGATGTCGTCAAGCATTCCTGCTCCCCCAATCATGATAATAAAAATACTCCCCCTACAAAATTTCCAAAATGCCCCTGAGGGTGGCACTGCCCTCATGGAGAAGCACTGATTGAGAGGCACAGAGGTGCTTAACCCAAGCCCTTGATGGGAATAAAAAGGAATCCAGACTGGCCAGAGAGTCCTGACAAGGAGGAAAGAGGGGAGAGATGTGGGCAGGGAAATCGGCCATAGTGAGACACTCAGACTCAATTCCAAGGGCATTGGGGCGTCAATCACCACAGAGTCTTCAGCAGAAGAGTGACGTGGCTTGATCTCATTGTAGGGGGTGGCTCAGAACATGTTACTCAGTGGACTGCACTGCATTTTTCTGAGTTTCACACATTCATTTACTCATTCATTCGACACATGAGGATCGAGGGGTGCCTCAATGATGAATGGATTCCTGTGTAACAAGCTATCCCCAAATGTGGTGGCTTAAAATAACAATTTGTTGTTTTCCACTAATCTGTGGGTTAGCTGGGCAGTCCTTCTGCTGATCTCCTCAGGGTTACTCACGCTGCCGAATTCAGCCAGTGGATTGGCTGCAACTGGGCTCCGCTGGGAGCCCTGGAATGACGGGCCTCTCTGTCCTTATGCTCTTTCTTCCAGATGCTCCCTGTCCCTCTGTGGCCTACACCCTACCCTAGTCAGATGATAAACAAGTCCACAAGTGAAAAAGGTCAGAAAGTGCTATAGGGAGAAAGGGGCTACTTTAAACATGGGGGTCAGGGATGGCTGCCCTGAGATGTCTGAGCTGAGACCTGAGCATCCGAGCTGCCTGCGTCAGAAATTTCTGAGATTTCCAAGAAAGACACTGTCTTTGCATGAGCCCAACAGCACCACAGCTCCCCTGGGGGAGGTGGCCAGTGTACGGTGGCTGTCCAGGCTCCAGCGGACATCACCAAAGCTGTTCTGATTTCGCTGGCAGTGGGAAGGATGGGGCACTGAGGGGAGAATATCTGTCTTCTCGCCCTCAATGGCAGGCTTGTGTGACACTGGCCATCTCTGTTGCTTCTCCTGCCAGCTGCCCCCAAATACCTGCTGCCTCATACACTCACTGGGGGGAACTACAGGTTTACAAAAAGAGGTGGATACACTGTACAGGGAGGTGCACTCAGGGTGGTTCTCCCTGGCAGCACCGTGCATAGATGTGGCACTAGAAACACAGAAGTCCACTGGCCTGGATGCCAGGAGTCAACTCTACTCCAGTAACAGGAGAAGTGTGTGGAAAGTGTGTGTCTTGCCAACAGGACTGGCAAAATCCTGTTTTGGGAGCGTGTGCATGAATACACCTTTCAACCTCTCCCTGCCTCTCGCCCTCCCTCTGCCTTCTTTCACCTGCCCTTTCCCTCCAACTCCTCCCTCCTCTGCTCTCTCCCTCTCCTAGTGTGCCCTTCTCCCCCTTCACCTCCCTCCCATTTCTTTTTCCATTTAATTCCCCATCCCTCTCCTCCTAACTCCCCCTTCCTTTTCTTTTTCTCCCTCGCCTCCTCCTCTCTTCTTTTCCCCTCCCCTCTGCTCTTATCCAAACCTCTCCTCTTCCTCCCTCCTCTCTCCCCATCTTCCCCTCCCTTTCCCCTCACTTCTCTCACCTCCCAGCCTCCCCTCCGGCCTTCCCGCACCATCTCACCTGCTCTTCTAACCCCCCTAGCTTCCTCTCTTTCCTCCTCACCTCCTCTGACTCCCTTGTCACCTCTCACTCACTTGCCACCTTTCTTCCCATCCTCTCTCTCTCCCTCACCTCCTCTCTCTCCTCTTCACCTCCTCTTGCCCCTTTAGCATCTCATTCTCTTTTTATCCAGTCTTCTTTCTCTTCTTCCTTCTTCTGCTCCTCCTATCTCCTCTCCTCTCCTCATCTCTTCTCTGACCCGTCGTCTCCACTCTCATTGCCTCTCTTTCTCCTTACCTTCTCTCCTCTCACCCCATCACCACCTCTCCTCCCTTTCACCTCCTTTCTTCTATCCTTCACTTCCCCTCCTACCTCCACCCACCTCTACTCACCTCCCCACCTTTCCCTATTCCTTCCTCCACTCTCAAGGCCCCCTTCCTCGCCCACCCGGCATCGCCCCGCCCCTAGCAGTAGGCCCCGCCCCGCCTGGGGTCACGGGGTCGACGGACGCGCGGCGGCCGTAGCAGCCCTGCCAGTCACGTGGTCACGTGACGCGCTCCAACATGGCGGCGCCGTGGGGCCGCGGCGTCGCTTCCTGACGGGGCGGCGCGGACGGACGCCGGGACGCCGGGCCCGCAGCCTCGCTTGCCCGTTCGCTCGCGCCGCCCGCCCGCCCGCGGGGCCGCCAGCCCCCGCCAGGGCCGGGGCCATGCAGGAGAGCCAGACCAAGAGCATGTTCGTGTCCCGGGCCCTGGAGAAGATCCTAGCCGACAAGGAGGTGAAGCGGCCACAGCACTCCCAGCTGCGCAGGGCCTGCCAGGTGGCGCTCGGTGGGTGAGCCGCCCCGGCCCGGCCCCGCGCCGGCCTCCCCATGCCGGCCGTTACCCTACCCGGCCTCAGGCCGGCCTCTTGAGCGCCGCTTCCCCTCCACCCCGAATCCCACCCTCCTGGCCTCCTCATTACTCCTCGGGGGAAACTGATGCCCTGGCAGCTCGGGACTGGCCCAAGGTCACCTGGCAAGTTGGTGACAGCGTAGGCTGGCTGTCCAGCCTCGTAGCCCAGGGCTCTTGCCACGACTTCTTGCTGTCCTGCTTCCTGGTTCCTCCCCTCACCACCCTCAGAAGCAGCAGCTTTTGCCCTAAGTTTTTTCTTTACGTGGGTTCTGCTGGTTGGAGTTCCCCTTTGCGAGCAGAGCAAGTGGGAAGAGCCGCCCAGCTGGTTTAGGGCTACCCCTGAGGCCTACTTTGGAAGTGCTCAGTTAGTGAATGTTTTCCTTTCATTTGGGGATCTCCCATAAGTCCCTCCAGGAGGGACTGCACCTCCCAGGTATTGTAGTGTGCAGGAGCTCTGCTCGTTCCGGGCGGTCCACTGAAATAGAGGGCCTGTGAGGGCAGATACTTGTCTGTTTTATTCACCGCTGGATCCTCTGCGTGTGCAACAGCGCCTAGCACACAGTAGATGCTGACTGAATGGACCCACAGACTATAGGAGAGAACTCTTGATTCATAGCTCCTTAAAGCCTTGGCAGTTGATTCCAGCATCAACATCCAATCTTTTAGTTTCAGTCATTCAACAAGTATTTATCAAATGCCCGCTGCGTACCAGGAATGGTGATTGGCACCAAGGATACAGTGGGGAACAAGACAGACAAGGTATTTGCCCTTAGGGAGTTTATACTCAGGGAGACAAAATAAGTAAATTTAAAAATTAGACAATTTTGAATACTAATAAATACTTTTGTAAAAGTAACTTTTTAATAATTAATTTACTTTTGTAAAAAACTTTTTGTAAAAGAGCAAGTTGTGATACAGAGGGCTTGAGGACTACTTTTTATAGGGTTATGAAGAAGTAATCTTTTCTGAGAAGGTGACATTTGAGCCAAGTACTGAAAGACAGAAAGCATCCACCGTGTGGAATTCCAGGGGAAGAGAGTTCTATGCGGTGAGGATCAATACCTTTGACCAGAATTGGCTTCAAGTTACTTTAGCACCCCAGTGCCTTTGGTTTGAAATCCATAAATAGACCTGTTTTCCCTAACAAGTCACCAGGTAAATGGAAAGTTTGGTTTTCCGTGACAGAGTTTGAGGTTACCATCACCTTTCTCCCTTCATTTGGTGCAAGGTACTCTGGGACTCTTGGGGCCTAGGAATGAGTTTGTGAACTTTACACTTTTCTGGGAGGAATCCTCTGGCTTTCATCAGATTCTCAGGAGAGTCTGAGGCTCCCTCAAGGATCAAGAACTATTGATGGCAAAGGTTGTTGCTTAGATAACCCGGAAACACATGCTAGACCTGTGAATTCAGGATCAAGTGGAGGGATTTACTGAGATTTAGGTTTGTAAAGCTTTTTTATTCATAAAACCAAGACTAACTGTTGGATATTGTTTTATCTGGAATGTAGGATAAGCACTACAAAGTAGTTTGTTAGGCAAAAGCCTGATACTTAACAACTCCACTTTGAAATCTGCCTGGATTCTATCCTCTCAGTGTTACTTTAAGAGCATTGTTGCAGAAGTTTCAGAATAGTTATTTGGCAGAAAAGTTTTCATTTCCCCCTTTAGAAAACTTAACATCAAATTTTCACCAAATTGTATTTCACATTGTTGGAACCTACTTATAAAATTGTCATGTAAGTCATAAAGGGTCATAACATTGAGAACTTACTAGGTAATTTTGCATCATACCTTTGTTGAGAAGATTTTTCCCAAATTGTGGAATGCATATTCAGTGTTTTAGTAGTGAACTGTAAGAAATAGCCTACACTGAAAATATAAATTCTCCATTAAAAACATTTTTCTTGTCGAACAACACAGACAAGTTAAATAAAATATCCCATATAATGTTATTTGAAAAAAAAAAAGGAAATAGCCTGTAAAGGAACTAATTGGACCAGAGGTTAATTGAATAGCAGATTGGTATTGTGGTTCATCATCATCAGATTGATTAATAGGAGCTATTATAAGGGAACCTGTGTAAAGTATTGCATTAAACTGAGCATCTTTAAAAAATTTTTTTAAAATAGTACTTGTGTGTCATTGCTGTTAAATAAAAATGACTGTTTTTACTTATAAACAGAAGAAAACATATAGCAAAGTATCTGGTGATGTTTCGCTCTGCATCACAAGGCCCAGTTCTGTGTCCAGTAAGAGGAGGTGAGAGGAGCCTGGGTACAAGAAGGGTTACGTTATGGCTGGTGTTTTAGAGCTTACCGTGTGTAGATTACCACTCATTTTGATAAGAGGAAGTGTAAACGGCCTCTCAGAGTTGTAATGCTTGAATAATAGGAGCATTTACAGGAAATAGCTTCTGTGACATTCCACCAGTTGTAGCATATTAGGGGGAGGGGACCAGGGATGCACTGGGCTGTACCGGGTAGGAGTTGGGAGTGTCCTCTCTGGACTCAAGACTGCCTGGGTTCAAATTCCTTGCCTTCCACTTGCTGTCTGTGATCTTGGACAACTCTTATGCCTTCCTCATAGGGTGGTTATACAGCTGAAGTTAATTGAAGTTAACGTGCAATAAACTTGGCATGTATAAAGTAGGTGCTCTGTGAAGGCTTGCTGCTGTTACTTATTTTTATTACTTTAAGCTGGGACAAACCATAGACACTGTAAGTGCTCTGGCTTGACATTCTTAACCGACGTTGGTTCCTCGTTTAGGGATGACTTAACTGCTGTATTTGGTTTGTAGATACAATAAATAAGGATGTAATTACATGACTAAAAGGCTTTGTTTATTGGAGTATTAACTTGCTAAGCTCAATGAAGGCAAGGGTTGTACCTTGTAAAAGCAGTGATGATTAGGCTGGAATAGATTTGGAGTAATAATCTTGAACCTTTCAGCTCTCCAGTTGGGGCACATAATTACATTTTTAAACCTCACTTTCATAACCATCTTATTTAAGAGCCATTTTCTCCCATGATTTCATTTAAGTTACATTTCTGGTCTTAAACTGTATGAAATTTGGAGGCTTGACAAGAATAATCTGAGTGTTTTTAAATTGGGTATGGAAAAATTTGGAGGTCTGGAAAACTTTAACTAAATTGTTCTAACAGTACTTCTCATATATGATAAGATACGCAACATCTTATTTAATAATTTAATACCCACAAAATGCTAAGTAAGGGCTGAGTGCCCTGTAATTGCTAGCTGTCATTAAACATACCTATGTTTTTCATATGAAATTGAGTGGCTTTAAAAAGTCACTTATTTCTTAGAGCAGTTTTAGGTTCACAGCAAAATTGCACGGGAGGTGCAGAGAATTCCTATATACCTCTGCCCCCACACATCTGTGGCCTCTCCGTTATCAGCATCCCTCACCAGAGGGGTATGTTTGTTATAATGACGAACCTAACGTTGGTGCATCATTATCACCCATGAGTGACTTTTTAAAATCACATATTATATAATAACTGTATGGTATCTACCATGTACTAAGTATTTCTGTGTTCCAGGCGCAGTGCCGTTTGCTTTACACGTGGTTTAGTTCTTACTATTATTATCCTCATTGAGGCCTTAGAGAAGTTGGCTGACATAACTCAGCCAATAAGCAACGGAGCTGGGGTGTGAACGCGGACAGTCTGACTCCAGAGCCCAAGATCTTAACCATGACTGTCATGCTGTGTTGCTTCTCCATATGAAAGTTTTTGCATTGTATATAAAATACTCAGAGAAGTCATAAACGGTCATTATACCGCAGGGCAGTTTCTATGCAGTGAAGTTTTGGTGAAGTTTCAGTAAGTAAAGCATTCAGTAAGTGAAGAGACCATATTTTTTGTAGTTGAATTTTGAGATGTAGTATTTGACAGCCTTTAATTAAAAAGATCACAGCTTTTTTTTTCTGCAGCTTTTTACTGCATATGTCTTTGGCTTAACGTAGGGACTAACAGTAAGAAAGAAATGAGGATAAAGAGCTGATTTCCTATAAATTTCATTTGAGTTAAGTCTTTCTGATTTATGACCTCCCTCTTCATCAGCAGTAACTCCCTCTTACTCATTCTGGAGTTGTGACATGTAACTGATGTCCGTCCTTGAGTACAGCAGGCAGAGGGAAACCAAGACTCAGAGAGCAGCTTGCCCACAGCTGCACAACCAGGTGGGAGACAGCTGTAACATGTAGTTGCTGTATAAATCATAAAATCCACTTTGAGATTTGCTACTCTGACTGGTTCGTATATGGGATTTAGAGACACGTGAGTGATCTTAGCTTGAGCTGATTGGTGGCACAATGGAGGTGGAAACCAGAAGGTGGAGTGGCTTGAGGCATGAGTGAGAGGCGAGCAGACAGTGAGCACACACCTCCTTCCCAAAGTTTGGCTGTGCTGTGAAGAGGCGGAGGGAGATGTGGATCATGGGAACTTTTTGGTTTTCTTCTTTTTCTTTCTTTAAATGTGGAGAAGCCTTGAACTTGTTTAAATGTCATTGGGAAGAAGCCCATTGAGGGAGTACATTCATAAGTTTAGTTATATATTAACTTACAGAAAACATGCACATGTCTGTATAATATATGGTAAATTGTTTATTTCCTCAGTATAATGTTGTTCTTCTAACTTTGATGTGTTGAAAATAACTATTCTCACCATTAGGAAGAACCTAAAGTGCAACTTTTGAAAAATATCAAAGATATCCCTAAATTGTCATAAAGTAAGGCTTTCAGTTGAAATACAGAACAAAACCTTTAATGTTAGCAAATTCTGTCATTTTCATGACAGATTCTGTTTGTGAGTGCTGTAGATTATGAAAGTGTTGAGAAATACTAGTACTCGGGACCCTGACATTACTTTTTGTTGAAAAGCTTTAGAGTGATTCCTCAGGAGAAGGTCATCTGTCTAGAAGCAGCACTAAAAATTGCATGTGGTTATTGAAAAACATTTATTTATTGGATTGGCAGAAAAATCCATTGGGAGCTTATTGATTAGTCTTGTGACCCTGGACTAATAGCTTCTTGGAGCCTTGGTTTCCTGGGATGAGAAAGGTAGTAAGGCCTGTGTCACAGGATTATTATGAGGGTTAGGTGAACTAATGCAGGAAAGGGATTGACGCAGTACCTGGCACCTGACAAGTGACCGACTGAAATTCAGAGGCATTGGTTTTCCCGTATTGAAAGGAGAAGGAACTGAATGCTTGTTCTTCTCTGCCTCCCTCGTGGGTTGGTTTATGGACGTTTTTGCTGGTCTCTGACATTTTGACACTGGCGAGGCAAGTGGTTGGAAGAATTTAGAGCTCAGTCCGGCACTTGTAAACCTCAGGGGAGACCCTGTAAGCAGTGCTGGGGAAAACAGTAAGACCATTCTTTATGGAAAAGAGCGAACTTGTGAGAACGTGTGCTTAATGAGCAAGTACATGGTGGCTCCTGTGTAAATAGCTCAGGACTGTGTTTAGTTCTTACCATTTTCACCAGGCTTCGGGGGCCTGCCAGGAAAATACTTGACTTTCTTTCCAGCAAGCTTATCTTAGAAAATACTTAAATGTTTGCTAATTCATTCCTGGAGTCTTCCTGTAAGAAGCTTCTTTGGGTATACTGTCTTGGTTGTAAATGAGTCTTTTAGCCTTTTTTAAATTAGGTATTTCATTAGGTTTTATAGCTTTGTGGGGAGAATGGCCTTCTTGTGCTAGGACATAAAATTCTTAAATTTTCCCTCAGTCCTAAGGAGTAGTCAGTGCATACTTGTTCTCTATATAGTCTTTTTGTCTGTTGACTAAACCAGGCTGACATGTATTCAAAAGATATTTATTTGGGTGGCATACCTGGTGTCATGATACAAGGGAAATAAAACAAAGATCCTGTTCTTGTGGAGTTTGCAGTTAATGGGGAAGAAGGGCACTGTTCAAATGATCATGTCCTCTGAGACCTACTACCAACCTGACAGGTTCTGTGAAGGAGAGAAACGTGGTCTCAGAAGGGGAGTGAACAAAAAGATGAGGAAAAGCTTCCCTGAGGAAGTCTTGAGAGCAGAGTGATAAATAAGAATTAAGTCGGTTAGGGTGAGAGGCATTTTGGCAGCATGGGGACATGGCAAGCATATACAAAGGCCCTGTGGCAGAGAGGAATACAACCGTTAAGGAAACTAAAAGATACAACTGCTTGTGAATCTAGAGTTACCTCAAATTTTTAAAAAGGTTTTAATAATAATAATTAAAAAAAAAAAAAAGAAACTAGAAGAGGCTGCTATGTGGTTGGAGCATGGTAAATGAAGGGGGAGAGTGTTTGGGGCTAAGGTGGGAGCGATAGGCCAGGGACCCTCCTTGGAAGACATTGGAGATGATGGTGAGGAGCTTGCTTTTTAGACCAAAAGCAGTGAGATAACACTAAAGAGCTCTAAACAGGGAAGAAGATGATGGGATGGCAAGGTTTGTATTTTGGAAAAATCACTTGAGCCATTTTGTTCAGAACATCTTAGAGAAAACCAGAGGGATTGCCCAGGGTCATTGAGGAGGCATGTACCGTCATCCAGGGAAGAGATGTTGATGGCCTGGACTTAGAGCAGTGCCAGTGGAAATAGAGCAAAGTGAATGTCTTTCCCATTTGTCTAGAAGGTAAAGCTAACAAAACCTGGTGATGAATTGGGTAAGAACACGAGAAAGAGAATCAATAAGGCTGTTGAGTTTTTGACTCACCCAACTGGATGGATGAGTTCTTTAAGATGGGAGTGGGAAGACCATCTGGGGAGAGGTGGGTGGAGGAGGTTGATCTGAGCTGGGACTTGGATGTGTTCAGTTCCACCTGCCTTTGAGCATCCAGTTGGACAGGTGGAGTAGGAACTGGATGGATGTATGAGCCTGATGTTCATGGCAGGCCTGCACTGGAAATCCAGATTTGGGAGTCATCAGAGCTCAGGTGGGAATTGAAGGTGCAAGTGAGGATGAGAAGGCCTGGGGAGAGAGTGTACAGAGAAGGAAAGGCAAGGAAGCTTGGGCCTGAGGAACCCCGGCCTGCCTGGCTGGGCAGAGGAGGCTGTGTCTGCCAAGGAAAGGGAGGAGAGATGGCGCAAGAAGCAGAGGGCAGATGAGAATATGTGCTCATGAAACCAGAAGTAGAGAACATTTCAGGGAGGGTGAGGTCAGAAAAGTGAAATGCTGCAGGGAGTTCAGGTCAGGTGGAGACGGGAAACATGCCCATCAGATTTAGAGACATGTGGGTCATGGGTGACCTTAGCTTGAGCTGTTTTGATGGTGCAATGAAGGTGAAAACCAGACTGGAATGGGCTGGGGCATGTGTGGGAGGTGAGGAAATAGACGGTGAGCACACACAACTCTTCCACAAGGTTTGGCTGGGGCGGGAAGGGGAAGGGAGAAAGATGGATCATGGGAGTTTTGGGCTTTATTTTTTCCTTTGTTAAAAGATAGAAGAGACTTGAACTTGTTCAAATGTCATTGGGAAGGGAGCCAGTGGAAGGAGAGGTTAAATAATGCCAGAAAGAGACAGTTTATTCCTTCAACAAATGTTGAGTGCCTGCTCTGGGCTGAGGAATTCCTGGATGCTGGAAATTCAGCAGTGAACAGAGCAGACCAAAGTCTGTTGTCACAGAGTTTATATTCTGCTGAGTGAGATGGATAAGAGAACTGATAAAAGTATGTCAAGGATGGTAAATACTGTGACTGAAGATTAGAAAAATCAGTATAATATGAAATAAAGCAGGTAGGGGATACAGAATCACATGGAGGGATAGGGTGGCAGTTTTAGGTGGCAAGGGCAGGCCTTCTGAAGAGATGACCTTTGAACAGTCATCGGAAGGAAGTGAGGGAGCAAGCCTTGTGGATATCAGGCAAGGGCATTCCAAGCAGCCAAATAGCAAGAGCAAAGGTCCTGAAACAGGAACATATACAACAGGTAAGCTGGGGGCAGGGTGAAGTGAGATCAGGGGGACAACAGGGGACCAGATCTTTTAGAGGCTCAGAGGCCAAGGTCAAGATTGAGGATTTTACTCAGTGTGAGATGGGAAGCCAGTGGGGTGTTGAGCAAAGGAGCAGATGTTACCAGATTTACGTTATAATGGTTACAGATCATCTGTTTTGAGCAGATGTAATCTGATTTACATTTTTAAGGGAATCCCTCTGACTGCTGTGTAGAGAAAGATGTGAGATGGGTGGAAGGGTAAGCGCTGAAGCAGTGAGACAGGTTAAGGAGGCTGTTGGTCCAGATGGGAGAGGATGGTGGCATAGCCTGGTGTAGTGGGGATGGCACAGCGTGGTGAGAAGTGATCAGATTCTAGGTGGTGCGGAGAGCCTAAGTTCTTCGGAAGGCAGGTGGGGATGGGAGACTGCAGAGGTGGAGGGATTGGGCACTGTTTTCTAGCAGGAGAGAGCGTGAAAAGGAAATGTATCAAAATGCTAACTGTGGTTCTCAAGCTAGTAGGGTTAACAGGTGATTTTTTCATTTTCTTCTTAGTGTATATTTCTGTATTACCTAGCTTCTCTTTAGCGAGCACCTGTTACTTCTAAAGTCGGGGAAATAGTCTCCTTAGAGTTTACATTTATATTTATGTGACAATGTGAGGCAAATCTTATCTTAAATTCACATACTTAAAATAGATATTCCGCTTCTGCCTGTAATAACAATATTAGTAATAATTTTGCTGAGTTTTTACAATGTTCTAAGCATACTAAACTCTTTTAATGCGCTCTCTTCTGCTAGGAACAGTTGGTGTCCAATGCCTCTCGTCCTCTCTCTTTTGCAGGGTGGGTGCAGAAGTGGGTCAGTTTTTCGATTGGCTAACAGGAAGTTGAGGGGGTCTCCTTGTGGTGTCTTCTAATTCCTGCATGAAATAGGAGGCTGTTCTATCTATTGTAAGTAAAGAGGAATGTTGGTGATTAAGAGAGAGACGGGGTATTTGAGGAGAGTAGAGAAGTGTGCAGTAGTCTTTGTGGAGAGTTAGAGAAGGGGGGCTTAACTGGCAGTATTCAGGGTGCCATTGTGGTTGGTGATTAGGGCCTTTGTAGACTCACTAGCTTGCCCTGTGGTCAGAGATCTGGTCGTTAGGTGGAGGCAGTCGGAAGGAGATGGTCATATAATTTAACTTGGGGTTTTGCCAGAAGTTAAGACTAAAGGTCAGAGGGAGTCAAGCCTGTTGTTTTCCTGTCATTCAGGTAACAGTCTTGCTCGGGGGGATCCATCCTGGAAAATGAAGAAAGTGGAAAGCTGGCAAGTTGGCTTTGTTGAGTCTGACAGGCCAAAGAAGGGTCCTTCTTCTGGAGCTGTTAGTAGGTCAGCTGGAAGGAAAGAAGGCTGTGGGCAGAGAACAGGCAGGAGCTGGAAGTGGCACAGTTCCAAATGGAAACAAGATTCGGTGTGCCCAGCCACACCAGGCTGCCTCTGAGCGGAGGAGGAGATCCGGGGAGGGAGAGCTGGAGGAACTGAGGGCAGCGTTGTTTTGCATATTAGGGAGGAGTGTTGTAGATCAGATGTGTCAGGGGCAGTTGAAGGTTCGAAGGGATGTGGTGGGACTTTGGGGGAGTTGACTAGTGATGGCATTGTCGAGGTTGGTGATGGTCCCTGTTGGACTCAGCTTGGGAGTGGAGCAGGGAATGTGAGCCCGTGCCAAAGTCATTGAAGAAAGGGGAGGTGTGACCCGAGAGGTTTGTGAATGACAATGATGCCCAGAAAGGATTTCCCCAGGAGTGAGCTGCCCCACCCCACCCCACCCGGTCTCTCACCTTTCCAGCCTGCTCATTTATTGCTGCTAATTGCCCAGTTGGTGGTTAGGAAAGCAATGCCTGTTAAATGTGGAGCAATAAACTGGAGCAGGTATGCCTCACCATCTGCTCCGCTTCCTTCACCCCTCCTTTTCCTTCTCACTGTCAGGGGGCTCTCGAGTATTGGCTCTGGAGCAGACGGTTGGGGTGTAATCCTGCAGTAGCACTTCCGGGCTGTGACTGTGGGCAGGGGACTTCCCCTCTCTGTGCCCAGTTTACACACCAGTATACAGTTATGAGAGGAGTGCTGTTGTCCTCCTGAGTTGTAAGGAGGACCAAACAGGCACCTGCCCCTGGTGAATGTTAGCTATTATGATGATGATTTGTGTTCCACTAATTTCTTCTTTCCCTTGGCTCTGTTTGGTTCCACTGATGGGACTAGAGATTTTGCACTATTGCTGACTCCTGTTTTAAGATAAGATCAAGAGAACTGACAATTATTTACCACCTGTGTCTGCCTGCCACTGCCTTAGCCATTAATACCTTGGGTTTGTCAAGAGAATTAACCTGCATCCAGCTGCCTGGTTATAGTCTCTGGAGCGTATGGGGCTCCTTTTTATCATCCTTATTTTTTTTAGAGTAGGAAATCGAGTTTTAGGGAGGTTTAATAACCCACCTGGCATCATTCAGCTAACATATGTCCATGCCAGGACTTGAACCTAGTTCTCTCTGAATTTCCAACCTGTTTCCTGTCTTTTACCGCTCCAGGCTGTGTGAGGCGTTCTTTGCCCCATGCTGCACACCTTTTCCCTGTTCTTTTTTCTGCCTCTTTCTAATGGGAAAAAAATTGTATTATCCAAATATATCTAGAAGCCAACTGTTAGGGGAGACCATGTGAAACTACTGTCTGACCACTTCCAGCTTTTGTGTGGTTCCTACTGATACATCTCTCTGCCTCGACTGTTCGCAGTAGCCTCTTGATGGGCCCAGGTTGTAAATAGGTGCCCTGAGGCCGGATGGGGCTCAGAGAGTAAGTAGGACCAGCACCAGTGCTTCCAACTATGGTCTCAGCATTCACACTTTGAATCGGTGACAGCAGAACCAGCATTTACATTGTTCCGCATTTATAGGTTGTAGAGTAATTCTGCGTGCTTATTTGAGAGCCCTGGTACCCAAGAGGTTACGAACACGGTCCCTGGGGCCTAATTTCCTGGGTTCAAGTCCCAGCTCCACCTCTTACTAGCTTGTAACCTCTCTGGATCTTGTTTCTTCATCTGTAAAATTTAGCAGAGTTTGGCCTGGAGCCCTGGTCCTCTGGCTCCTTAGTTGCTCTTTGCTCTTTGGCCAAGCAACGTTTAGTTTGTATAAAACGTGGATGTTTTGTCTTCACTGTGCTGGGCATAGTCCTTAAAAGCTACTTTTATCCCCTGCAGTTACTTTTCTGCAACCATTGAAGTACTTTCTCCTTGATTCTTCCCTGTCCCTTGAAGCAAAGGTTGCAAACTGGAGTCCAAGGTCAGGGCAGCCTGCAAACCAGTTTTATTTGAGCGCAGTCTTTCTTTAAATCATTGAAATTGCTTTGAATTATAGTTGGAGCTTTCACTTAAAATCCAGATTCTGACTTCTGGAAAGATCAGAACAGGCACCTCCGGGCTCAGTCAGCTGGCACTGAGACTCTGCTGGGGCGCCCCTTGTCCTGTTGGGTGGGGAAGGGGACCTCCCTGCCCCCGATGTCTTAACGCCCATCCATGTTTCTTTGGGAGGTTCCCTCCCTGGCCTCAGTAGGCCTTTGCTTTTATTACCCTCGGTGCCTCAGTGAGCACGTAGCAGTCCTGGTGATTGATTCACTGATCAGTGGGTTGGCACCCATGGCATTCCAAAACAGACTATTTTAGAGCTCAGAGGCCAGCAGACTCTCTCAAAGGCCTAATTGCTTCAGATACACTTAACATCTAAACTTAACTCTGATAAGGTGACATGGTTGGAGGAAAACCTTACATTTAAGACCAGGCAGCAGTGCCCCTTCTGCACGTCACAGAGTGACAGGTGATATTACCACCAAGCAGAGCCTTGACGTTCTGCATGTTGATTTCTGCAAGCTGAAAGCTTGGCCACCAGCCTCCCAGGCTGGATTTCCCGAGCCACTCCCTCAGCTAGAAGCCAGAGCTGCTTCCTTAGTGAATTCTTGTCCTTGAAGGGCAGGAACCATGCCACAGAGCTCTCTTTAGGAGACAGTCACAGGCCTTATGGTCCATGAGCAGAATGTTTGGGATTAGTCATCTGGGTGTGTCTCCTGTTTTCTTACACATGTATAGTAAGAGCACATGGAAAGATGGGCTTGAAGGTTAAAGTTGCTGCCTCTAGTGAGTCCAGTTACTCGTTTTTTCATTTCCTAAGGGTCAGTCTAGAATGGAGTTGTCCAGGAAAAGGAAATTTTCACTTCTAGAACTGTGTTCTGGGGCGGCTAGAATAACTAATGCCATGTGCAAACTAGTGGCTTTCAAGAGACTGTGTAAAGAATGCTGGCCTTTTGGGGGTTATCTGAATACATGGCATTCAGCTCGACCCGCTTCATTGGCCTGCTCTGGTAATATGGTGAGCCCGCCAGCCTGACACGTAGGGACATGTCGGGAAGTTAGGCGTGTTTAGATGGGATGTTCTTGTGTCCATGGCACAGAATCTTGTTCTCCTGGACGTAAGACTCTCTCTCTGAGATTGTGATTTTTGAGTATTGACACTGTTTCCATAACCATAACCTACATGGTAAAAGTTTTTAAATTAATTTTAATTCATAAAAATTACATATGCCTTAGCATAACAATATGAATGTACTTAATGCCACTGAACTATACACTAAAAAATGGCTAAGATGGTAAATTTTATGTTATGCATCTTTACTACAGTTTTTGTAAGTGCTAAAGAAAAAGTATATATTATCATAGAAAATGTGGAAAAGAGAAAAAAAGCTCGTCATCCCCTTACTTAGATAGCTTTCAATAGTTTGTTGTATTTTTCTGTGGATACACAGTTGAGATGTTATTGTATTACCATAATATTGAGTTAGCTATCGTTAACATACATTTTGCAAATGGAACGTGGACTGTGGGGTCAAAATGCCTGGGTTTCGATCCTGGCTCCTAGTTCCTGACGTGTAGCAGGAGACAAGTTACCAAACCTTTCTTTGCCTTGGTTTCCTCATCTACACCAGTGGTTCTCAGCAGGGGCAGTTTTGCCCCAGGGGACCCCGCAGCACATAGTAACTGCTATGGAAATGGTTGCTGTTATTAATGATGTTGTCATCATTTTTATCACCTCATATCAGCATTTCTTTACTTAAAAATCTTCATAAACATTCTTTTTAATAGTTTCAGAGTATCTTTTGGTAAAAGTTTTCTTTTATATCCATATTGCATGCTCCTAACATGCCTTTCCTTTCTTCCCCACCAGATGAAATTAAAGCAGAAATAGAAAAGCAGAGGTAAGCTGGGGCACTTTCTCCTTGCTGAGTGCAGTATGAAGGGAGCAGCCTTGGCTGTGGGAGCCGCATTCTCTGCATGTTTTCTCGAATTTCTGATCCTCGGGGTCTCCTAGCACCGCACCGGGCACACGGCATGACCCTGTATGTGTCTGAACTGATACCAGGTTACTGGCTCAATAATTGCATATTTGGAGGAAAGGATAAGGAAGGTCAAGTTAATGCTGTTGTACCTTTTATTGACATAAGGGGCACAGCCCTTGTCTCCTGTATGTCCTGCTTCCTTAGGCAGGAAGACAGATTGTCCTGTTAAGTGGCTGCTCCTTGTCTTCGTAGTAATGCAGCCAGTGAGTCACGTTTCAGAAATACAGCTCTGACATGGCAGATGCCAGGATTCAGTCCAGGATGCTGACGATACAGCTTGTTAATCCGAGACCTTGTTCTCTGCATGTGGCACTTTGGTGTTTTTTGCTAAAGCATGTGTTTCAACTTTTCATTGTCTAGCCGCATAGGTGCAGTTTGCAGGCACTTTTAATTAAATGATTGCACGTGGGATGAGAAGTTAGCGTGAGGTGTAGGAAAAGCAAGCCCTCTTTTTGTTTGTTTGTTTGTTTTTTTCATTTCCCCTCTCTG
Organism: Camelus bactrianus; assembly: GCF_048773025.1. Classification (NCBI taxonomy): domain Eukaryota; kingdom Metazoa; phylum Chordata; class Mammalia; order Artiodactyla; family Camelidae; genus Camelus; species Camelus bactrianus. Next base: position 22,548,251 of record NC_133557.1, read on the forward strand.
GCCATCTCTTGTTTTTTTCCTAGGCTTGGTGCCGCTGCACCACCAAAGGCAAACTTCATCGAAGCTGACAAGTATTTCCTTCCATTTGAACTAGCTTGCCAGTCCAAGTCCCCACGGGTGGTCAGCACGTCCCTCGACTGCTTGCAGGTACCATATTTCAACTTGATAGTATAAAGGATGTTCTCTCAAGCCACAGGTGTCCTTACACTGGTGCTGTGTCAGTGACCCCCTGGTACTCAGAATGCTTTTAGGGGTGATGGAGAAAGGTGCATTCCAGCCTTTCCTTCTGAGGTCTTCTGAGGGAGGGAAGAATGAGGGGTCTGACCTCTTTATCTAAAAAAGAATTTATTTCTCTAGAAGTATTTTGTTGACCTCTCTTATGTATGTTTTCCTAAATGAAACCTTTAGCATTGATTGGAATATTTGGTACATACACGGGCACGTAACGTATTTTTATGCAACTTCTTTATTGATGGCATTCATAACATTATATTCATAACATCAAGCAGAGCGATATAGTCAACTCTTGTTCTTTGTGGTAATGGTCTGTACTGTCGCTGTGAACACTGAATTAGCAAATGCTGGGCCATTGTTCCTAGAAGAAATACAGTTAGGTTCCTGCGAGCCCTTGGTCACAACATGTTCATCAACTCATCAGAATATAACTTTATTCCTTGTGTGTTTCTGTTTAAAGGCACTTTATTTAATATATATTGTTGATTTGTTAGCACTGAATTCATGGTCAACAGCACTGCCGCATGCCTGAACAAAGCTTATCCCACGCCATTTCTCTGTTGGACACGTCCTTCTGCCTTCTTGCTCTTAGGAACACTAGACAGCACTATGGTTGGGGGCCATTTTAAATGGCGAAATCACCAGCGAAAAGGACAAAAATGTGAAGAATGTGGCACCAAATAGATAGCAAAAAAAACACTGCTTACAGTGTGAGAGGTGAAACAAGAAGGCAGAGTCTCCTTATTCCACGGGGCATTGGTGGTTCAGTGGTAGAACTCACACCTCCCAGAGTCTCCTTATTCAACCTCGTCTGGAACCTTGTGCATCAAGTGATTTAATTCAAATTTTTCACTGCCCAGCGGTGACTGCAAATGACTGCAGAAGCATCCCAACTATTGATTTAGGGCTTACAATAAATTTTAGTGAGTGGGCGCATTTGCAAATACAGAATCTGCAAATAATGAGGATCCACTGTATTTGGGGCCACAAGCAACCTTGTTGTAAATTAGTTTTTTACTGATGGAGAAGCAGGAGTGGAGAAGTTGGGGTGACTTGTCCAATAGTGTGCAGATAGTGAGGGACAGAAACAGGACTACAATTTGGGTTTCTTCATTCCTGCTTGTATTTTTTCTTCAGATCTACTCCTGAGACTTCTGGTTACTTCAAAGAATATTTATTTTTAACCCCAGTGGGCAACCTACATCAAGAGAAAAGAGCTTGATAAATGTTTTAAAATACATTGAAGAGATCCACAGTTTACCAGTACTTTGTAGAACAGGGTTAGTGAATAGATTCTGTGTTATTACTGCTTAGAAGCTGTATTGAAAAAAATACCTGGAACCTTGTCTGAATTTCTTGAGGAAGTGCCATGATTGATTGGTTATGTCTGCTGAGGCACAGGGCTGCCAAGTGGCGGTGGGCATGCCACATTTTTGGCATCTCTAGTCTAATATTTACTCTATTAATCTTTCTTTTTTGATGTATCTATACTTGAAAATTGATGACAGTTTCTTCACAGAAGCAGCTCTTCCAAATGAAAAGCCGTTTTCTCATTCAGTATAATTCTGTCCAGATTGTCCTATGTGAAGCATGTCATGAGCCAAGAATGTTTAAATGGCAGGCGCAAATCCTACTTCTATCCTAAAATATTTGTTGCTGTGAACATTTTCTGAGGGAATTTGGCATAAGTTTAATTTTAGTTGTTTCGTCCTCTTGTTAAGGTTTAGTTTGGAAGTGGGTGCTGATAGTTGAGATTATTGACGTACTGAACAGTGGCTCACATATCGAGTGCTCAGCCTGTGCTGGGCCCTGTGCTAAGTGCTTTATCCCCATCAATGTGTTTAATCTTCCCAACAACTGTCTGAGGTTCTTGCTCTTATCCCCATTTAGAATCAATGAAACTGAGGCTTAGAGAATAAAATGGCCAGCGCTGTCAGGTTCCCCTGGCCAGGCAGTGATGAGGTTGGGTGGGTTTCTAGGACTTGTTTTCTAGTCTCTGTTCCTAATCAGGGATCCTTAAACTACAGCCATGAGCCAAATCTGGCCTGCTGCCTGCTTTGGTAAACACAGTTTTATTGGAACACAGCTATCTTAACCTGTTCAGGCTGATACAAGAGAATACCACAGACTGGGCGGTTTAAACAAGACACATTTATTGTCCACAGTTCTGGAGGCTGGGGAGTCCAAGATAAGGTGCCAGCTGTCTAAATTCCCGGTGGCCTTCTTCCTGGTTTGTAGACCACCAGAGTCTCAATGTGACCTCATGCGGCAGAGCAGGCTAGCTGTCCGGTCTGCTCTTACAGGACATTAGTCCCATCATGAAGACCCCACTCTCTTGACCGCACCTACACTTAATCACACCCTAAAGGCCCCCACCTTTTAATGCCATCATATTGAGGGTTAGGATCTCGGCGTAGGAACTGGGGGAGCACAGACCTTCAGTCCGTAGCAGCAGCCGTGCCCTGTCGTTAATGTGTTATCAGTGGCTGCTTTCCAGCTACTACCACGGCTGAGTTGAAGAGTTGGAATGGAAACCTGCAAAGCCTAAATATTTAGCACGTGCTCCTCTACAGAAAAAGGTTGCTGACGTCCACTGTTAACTATTACCCTGTAGTTCTGTCCTCTTTAAGTAAAAATATGCTGTGTTTTCCTGGAAATAGTCCGTTTCTGGAACTCTGTGTACATGTGAGTCTGATTTCTGATGGAAACACTGACATCCTGGTTTACTTCAGCAGCTTGAGTGAAGTACCTGTCCCGAGGGTTATGGCCCATGATTAGCTTTTTTTTTTTCTTTCAAGAATGGAGGTTCTCCATAATTTAGTAGGTACATGTGGATTTCTTTGGTTAGTGTACAGAATGCAGAATATGTTGTCCTTTTTATGACATTGGAGAGTGGCTGGGTGCTCCCTGGAATACTGAATGAAAAAAAATTCATTTCCTCTTGGGGTTTATCCTTGCAGAGCCTGTTTGGCTGGCCTTTCCCAGTGTGGGTAAGGTCACTTCTAACTTGGAAATGGAGGGCCAGCATCTAGGGGTAACGGTTGATTTTGGCAGTATTGAAGCCAGCTGCAGTCGCGTCCATATTGTGCCCTGGGCGTTTTCAGGCGTCCCTCTCTGAGCTTGGAGAGGTGATGGGGTGCTTGCCGGTTTGGTTTGCCCTGAGCAGAGCTTAGAATTCCCTCCCCCACAGGGAGAAGCCTAGAGCCTTCCCTTGCTTCTCGCTTCTCCCGAGTGATAAAGACTGTCTGTGTTCCTTTCCTTCATCACCTGGTCTCCACATACCTCCCCAAGGCCAGGAAAAGTGTAGGGGAAAGAGGGTTGGTTCAGTCTTGTCTAAACTAGTGAGTGATCTCCAAGTTTTTCTGGGCACATATCAATAATAAAAAGTATTTTTGAGACTATCCTCTCAGAGTATTCATTATTCTTTAATTAGAAGACTACTGTTATTAAATTACATACATTATAAAACGTATAAAAATAGACCTTTTAAAAGGATAAGATTAAAAAAAATAGATCAAATTAAAATTCTGATATTTTCTTTCTATATCCCAGTGAAGGCTGTAGGAAATCACTGGTCTAAGCCATCATATTTATACCACGAGCGTTATCCTTTAGCTCTTATTTCTAAAAGACTTTGGAGTCTTTAATGCACATTTTAAAATCTGTTTGTAATAACATAAGCTGTCCATGACTACGTTCTCTGTTAAATTTTCTTTTAGAACTTTACAGATAAGGCTGAAGTCCTGTGGACCACTAGCCCTAAACCCAGTTTGCCTGTTTAGGTGTATAGTTTTCCTTCTTTCTTTCTTTCTCTCTTTTTTTTTTGTTTGTTTGTTTGTTTGTTTTTTAACATAAATAATACCACTTGTACAAATTTTTCTGTGGCTTGGTTTTTCCAACAGTGGTTTTTAATGTCTATTAGAATACTGCATGCAAATATGGGGCATTCCTTTTGACTGATACGATATGTTACGCCACCGTTTTACTTACCCCTTCCCCTGTAGAGGGGCATTGACAAGTAGGGTCACAGTGATCATCCCGGCGCAAGCCGTCTCCTGGACACAGGTGTCCGTGAGCCAGCTCCCCTGAGGTCTCCCTCCTCTGCCCTTTCCCCATCCCCGCTTTGCATCGGCCAGAGACAGGCAGGAACTTCTCCTCTCCACCTCTGTCAGTCCCCCAGAGTCCAAGCCACCAGCATCTCCTGGGCAGCTGAGGTGGCCTCCTCACGGGTCCCCCCTTCCACGCCTGTGGCCCTTCAGCCTGTTCTCCACTCAGGAGAAGGACTTAGAAATGTATCCCAGTTCCTGTTCATCCTTTGCTCAAACCTGCCAGTAGTTTCTGCCTCACACACTGTGCAGTACACTTCCCTCAAATGAGCTTGCCAAGCACGCTCATGCCCCCGGACCTCTGATATGTTTCCAGGCTGTTTTCTATGCATTTACGAAAATACTTATTCATGCACAAATTGTTTCTGTTTTCCAAAAATGAGATAACGCTATGCATTATCACTGCAACTTGCTTTAAAAAAAAAAAGTTTTTGGCTTTGGTCTCCCCCCACCCCACCCCCTGCTGCCCCCAAGGCTATAAACTCCATGAAAACAGGACTGTCTTGCTGTTGTAACCCCAATTTCTGGCATAAGGAAGGGTGAGAAGGAAGAACTTAGAAAGACCCACCGGACACAGGAACTGTGCTTTCTTCTGGCCCTGTCTCACTACACAGACAAGGGAGTAAAATTACACTTTAAACCCTTTTCTATTTGAATGGTAACGTGCCTTTTAAGGAGTGCACAGAGTGGGGAATACTTCCAATGTATTTTCATATTTTAATTAAACACCAGGAATTCACCTCCATCTTTGCTTTGCACCATCAGTGTTGGGTTCTGTGTGGCCTACTTTTCAATATTCACATTTTAGGAGTTCGTAGACCATCCCACTCATAACCCACTGCTCAAAACACACTTGAGTCCTATAGGAATAAGGAGTGAGCAGTGTCCAAAACCAGAGCTCATTTACCAAGTAGCCAGCGCTACCCTGACAGAAGCCTGCACATGTGGCCACAGTGAGAGGGGATGCGGTAAAGGGCATCCTGACTTGTTTTTCAAAAGGACACTTGAACCCCTCTCCATCCTGGCCTGGAGCTCTCTGGGCTGAGGCTTGGACAGCTCATTCCTGCAGTGTCACACTTATGCTCCCAGCCACTGTTTCTCAGTCTGGTTTTCCTTCTCATTGAATGGCAGCGCTTGCGAGGCTAATGATGGGGAAAGCCCTTGAGAAACAGCATCAGGGCTCAGCAGGGCTGTGGGTCTTCCTGTCGCGGTGTGGCGGCACCATGGGTCGCCTCAGGAGCTGTGTCGCTTTGTGCAGGAAGAGGCAAGAATGTGACACACCAGAAACCAAAAAGATAAAGAACAGGGCAGTGTTTGTGATAGACACTGGAAGCAGAGGCTTCCTTTGTATCCTCGACGCCCAGAGGGGTTGTAGCAGATGAGAGGTTCTTTCATCTGGTCACCCATCAGAATAGCCTGGATAGCTTGGGGAAAAACCTCGGCTCCCAGGCTCCACCCCGTAGGCTCTGGTAGAGTAGGTCTACGTTGAGGCGCAGAAATCTATAAGGAGTGCCCTTGGGTGACTCTGAATCTCAGCCTGGCTTAGCCACCATCCTGACCTTTGAGTTCACTCCCGCCTCTCAGATTCTCCAGGGTAAAATCCAGGTCATGAGTGAGGTGGCCCAGGCAGATGGCCCCTGTCCAAACTGACCTGTCACCTGACTGAGAAGGCACAGCCCAAGCAGCCACTCTTCTCTTTAGCCACATGGGTGACATGCAGTTTGATAATGTAGGTGCAGAATTCAGTTAGTGTTTTTCCTTTAATTTTTGGAATAGAAAATATACCGACATGATTCAAGATTCAAAAAGAATGAAAGCAAGCGCTACAAAAATGTCTTAGTCCCGCCCCTGCCCACGCTGCTGCGCTCTCCCTGAGCTCAAGCAAAACGTATTATTAGTCTCTTATGTATCTCTCCATTTGAAAAAAAAAATACTTTTTTTTAAACATCTTTGAGATGTAATTCACATGCATACAGTTCACCCATTTGAGACATACAGTTCAGTGATTTTCCTATATTGTCAGGGTTGCACAGCCATCTCAGCAGTCTCATTACAGGCCATCTTTATCCTCAGAAAGAAGCCCCGTTTTGCTTAACAGCAGTCACTCCCCATTTCCCTCAAATCCCCCCAGCTCCAGGGAGCCGCCAACAACTCTGTCTCTGTGATGTATAGTTTCAACCCCTCCATTGTTTACACAAGTGGTTGTGCACTGGGGGCTGTTCCACACGTGCCTTTTCCACTGGACATTCTTGCACTGTCACGAGGCCCTTCTGCCATCGAGAGTGAGGCGACGTGCTGCTCTCGGGGTGGCTGTGCCCGCCGCACCCCAGGGGAGCAGAGGGATCTGTGGCAACCGGAAGTTAAAGGCAGTGCTCACTGCCTGCCTTTTAGTGTCGTGGGTGGCCTCAGTGCTGGCCAGACACAAACTTCTCATCTCTGTTCTTTCTGTGTTTAGAAACTCATCGCATATGGACACATCACCGGCAACGCCCCCGACAGTGGAGCCCCCGGGAAGCGGCTGATTGACAGGATCGTTGAAACTATTTGCAATTGTTTTCAGGGCCCTCAGACGGATGAAGGAGTTCAGTTACAAATAATTAAGGTATTTCTGTCTATCTGCCCGGTCTGGATTTTGAATGAGAAAGCTCATCCCCCTAGGGGTTTAGATTTCTAATTTACCATGTGTTAGTTGTCTCAGGAGGTGCTGAGCTGGAACAGAAAAATGTAAGCATCACTTAGATCTTTTGTTAAGTGTCAGAATTTATTAGCATGGTCTGAGACAAGAAGAGTGGAACCAGGTGTGGTTTCAAAGTAAACAGCTCCGCTAATAACTACACAAATTGCTGGTGAATTAAATTGACGTGAAATCCTCTGGTCTTTTCCCTTGAAATTCTAGATTTCTGGGCTGCCGTTTCTCAGCAGGTCCTTGTGTTGGTGCTTTCCTGCAATTTGCTCCTGTCCTCTTGTCCTCCTTTCCCATTTCCCTGTTGCATTTCTGCTGCCAAGAGTGGCTTGGCGTGGGGTGGTCTGTCTGTCTGTCTGTCAGAGTACAGATCAGGGTGGGTGTGGTCAACATTTCAAACCTTAAGTCCTGAATTCACTTGGTGAGGGATGGCTTCGTGTTAGCCACACCTTGCCTAAAGCTCCCTTGAAAATCCACCAGGGAACTGGGAAACTGACCGCCTGCCCCCCACCCCATCAAATGTGTATATTTTATGATTAATATAGGTGAGATCAAGCTGGAGCATTTTTCCTCCTGAGAGGAGTGTCTGTATTTTTGGCTTTTTAAAGAGTAAGCGGGTAGAAAGCAACACAACTTAATTACTTAAGATAATTTGGATTTTATGAAGTCAATTATAATTTTTTATCTCAGAGCAGTAGGGAGTTGGCTCTTGGTACTAATCATCCAGTTTAATTTGCAGAGCCATCTTCTTAGACCAAATCAAATAAAAACAGAGCCAAACCCTGTAGAAAAGTTTGGCTGTGATAGGATAGGTGGGGGGTTTGCTCCTGAAGGTGAAGATTGCGGGTTGTTGTTTTAGGCTCTCTTGACGGCAGTGACGTCCCCGCACATTGAAATTCATGAGGGCACGATCCTGCAGACGGTTCGGACATGTTATAATATCTATTTGGCCAGCAAAAATCTCATCAATCAAACCACTGCCAAGGCTACCCTTACTCAGATGCTGAACGTCATTTTCACCCGCATGGAAAACCAAGTGGTGAGTGGTAGCAATTTTCGGTTGCTGGGGCGGAATACCATCCCATACTGTGAACTGTTTCATGTGTGGCCTAGGTGCCTGGTGAAGATTCACTAGCATTTTAAAGTTTATCCCTTCCTCCTCTGCATTCTCTGTTTTTGTTCTTTAAAAAGCAGAGAGAGGATCTAGCATGGGATTTGAAATTTGCATTCAGAATTTGCTTTGAATTTGTTGAAGGAATTTATTTCCTTTTTTAAATTCTCTCCGTTTGGAAATTTTTTATGCAACAAGCTGGTATATTTTCTGTTCCTTATCAAAACCCTAGAGCCATTTAGATTGAATCCCTTTTTTGTTGCCTTTCAGTTGCAGGAGGCCAGAGAATTAGAAAAACCAGTCCAGTCGAAACCCCAGTCCCCTGTGATCCAAGCTGCAGCCGTGTCCCCAAAGTTCAATCATCTGAAGCAGAGCCAGGCACAAAGCAAACCAACAACTCCTGAAAAGACGGAGGTAACCAATGGTGAGCATGCCACAAGTGCTTCTGGCAAAGTGAGCACGGAGAACGGAGATGCGCCCAGAGAAAGAGGCCCATCGCTGTCAGGTACAGCCCGTGCGCTGTCCCCATCCAGCTGGGACAGGGAGTCATCCTGTACCCAAGGGGCAGATGAAGGAGTTGGCTGATGTCATTGCAGGAAACCTCTGACAGCAGCTCTTCTATTTCTGGGCTTTCCCCTTGACTTCCCCTTTGCTTTTCTCTTACAAAACACAGCCAGCAAGGCCTGGTGTCTCAGGCCCCATGGGTACAGTTGGGTAGTTTTCTCTAGATAGTTCCTGGAATAGCTCTAGCTACTGCTGCTTAATTTCAGCTTCAGTGCCATGGGTTCAGCATGGAGCACTTGTCTCCCAGTAGTTAATCATTCGGGTGGGTAGTCACTCAGTGTCAGTCTTACCCTCCCAGAGGAGGACAAAGGCCTCATCTGTCATGTATCCATGGGCTCTCCCACTGCCCAGCAGTTAGTTGCTATTTATGGATGTTCGTGAAAGGATCTAGAAGGTGGGTGGGTGGGTGGATTCATAGAGAAACAGATATATAGATAGCTTTGTTTTCTTCTTCTGAGACCAAATACACTACTTGGTTTTGTGTGCTTTTTTAAATGAAAGAGACATTGCACACCTGATGAATAGTCTGAAAGTAAATAAAGCATGAAGCGTGAAGTCTTGGATTGAGTTGTCATAGAAGATTGTTTCTGAACGTTCACATCTCTCTCTAGGCAATTTGTATGAACCAGATCCTAAATTCATATACTTTTTTAAGAATATACCTTCTTCCCAAGTGATTCTGCCAAATAACTCTTCACTCTCACTGGTAGAAGTGCATACTTCTACATGAAGTATCTGACCCACCTTTATAACTCATCTCATGTCTCCTTCTGCCCCATTATTGGTAATGACTTCTGTTGGTGGCCAGAGGGCCCCATAGTTCAGCAGCTTTTGTTCAACTGTAATTTATCAGAGTGCTTGGCGTCCAATGGGAACAGACCAGGTGTTGCTAGAATGTGGCTCTGTGTCAGTTCGCTGAAGGCAAAGATCAAAGAGAGTTGCCATTAGAACTGTGTATGTCTCAGGGTGAACATAGTTACTCAGTCCCGCTGTCTTGTGTCTTGGAAGGTGCTCAGAAACTCCTGCCCCCACCCTCTGTATCTGTTGTCACCTTTGCCTTATTAACTCTCAGGGCAAGGACCAGGCAGGTTTTTACTGTATTCCTTATCAGGCTGTGGCTAATCAATAATTATTAATATTTAAGCACACTGTAATAAGCGTGGCTGTGCGGATGTGGAAACAGGTCTCTCTGAGCTGCATTAAAGTGCTTCGACTACAGTCCCTTTTATACCTGGCAGCCAAAGTGATCTCTTAAAAGCATGAATTAAATCACTACCCTCCTCTACTTAACCCCTTTGATAATTTCCCATCCTGTCCCACTCAGAGTGAAACCTACGCCCGCCCCGTCCCCAGGGCTTCCAGGACCCTGTGTGGCCTGGCCCCTGCCCATCTCTCTGTCCCCTTCTTACCCTTCCTTTCCCTTGTTTGCTGTGTGATGCGCAGCGGTGTTTCTGGTTCTTGAAAGTGCCCTGCTTGCTCTTGGTGCCTTTGCATGTACTGTCCTTTTCCCGTTCTCCTCTATCTTCAGGTCTCTTGGGTCTAACTCTGAAGCTCCCCATCACTTCTGTCCCATCATCCTCTTTTATTTTCTTCATAGCACTTAATCACTACCTGGAATCACTCAAGAGTTTTGTGTTTACTTGTTCCCAATCCAAGACCTAGGCCACCCTGTTCAGCGTTACGTTCCCAACACCCGGAATGGTTTCTAGCACCCATGGCAGACACTCAGTAAATATATATTTTTTTTAAATGAGTGGGGGAAAAATTAATTTCTAGAATGCAGCTTTGCAGAAACACAGTAACTTAAAATTCTGCTCCAAGATAGAATGCTCTACACTTAGTATATTGCTGTGGATTTTGTTGCCAGTACTTGGTGCCCTCCGTGACGCTTCTCCCAGGATGTGGGAATCAGATTGTTTCTAAGAATCAAATCGCAAACCTACAAATGGTAGGTCAGAATGGAGGTGCACTGTCACCATTAAAAAAAGTGACCAGCTTCCAGTTCTCCAGATGTGGCCCTTAAGAAAGAATGAGTCCTTCAGGAGGATGGGTTGAGGAGCCTGGGAAGCCTGGGAGGAAGACAGCCTGAGAGGCAGGTGGTGGAGGTGCCGGCCCAGGGGACACAGGGTCCTGGGTCTGAGTCCAGGCGAGAGGCTGGGCTCTGGAGCCTCAGTGACAGACAGCACGTCCAGCTCTCCTGCGGGCTCCATCGTGTAGGAATCGCCATCACGTGGCCACCCCAGACTAGCCAGTCACTGTGCCAGGCATGGTGCTGGCTAACTGGGCACTCCACACACATTGTCCTGTTTCACTGGGAACCGTCCCCTGGCCTTCTTGGGATAAGTTGCCTCCCAGTGAAATTCGTGTAGATGACAATTCACTGACAGACCAGAGCATCTTTTTCCCCTTAGCAGTTTTTCATCCCAAATTGATAAATCAACAATTTGTCAGTCTTATCAACCTGTCCAAGAAGTGGATCAGATCGCTCTTTGTAAACTCACAAAATGAGATTTTGAGCCTGCGCCTTGGTACCTTATGTGAATTTTGGGGCCTGGCCTGAAACCTTCCCTGGAGACCACACCCTGTTTTCCATTCATACCCCTTCTGATGGCCCAGCTCTTCTTGTCAATTTCTTAAAAAAAAAAAAAAAAAAGCTTTATTGAAATACAATCCACACTGCCTAAAGTGACCCATTTAAAATATACAGTTCAGTTCTTAGTATCTTCACAGCGTTGCACAGCAATCACCACAATCAATTTTAGGACAGTTTTATCACACCCAAAAGAAACCTTGTACCCACGAACAGTCACTTCCCAGTTTCTTTTGAGTTCATTTTGAAGATCCTGACTTTTTAACTCCCAACATTAGACTTTAGCATTTTCACATTTATAGAGCCAATAAGTAGCTGTTGTAGGTGCACAGTTACCTATGTGTTCACGGATTTTTTAGCTGCCTTTTTTCTTCTTGCATCCCATTCTTTAAGGGAAAAACAACCCAACTCTTAAATATTATGAACTAGAGAACATGCGTCTTCCCTCAGTCAGTTGTGGAGGTTCTGATCCGACACCCTCAGTTCAGATCATGACTCCACCACTCGGTAGCTGTGTGACCATGAGCAAAATCTTTAACCTCTCTGAGCCTCAATTTCTTCATCTTTAAAATGAGAATACCACTTGTACTTACAGGTTTGTGAGAATTAATAACAGTGTCTGGCACTCAGGGCTCTATAAGTATTTGCTGATACTACCTTTAAGATTAGTTTCAGCTTAAAAAAATGAGCTAGTTTAGAGAAAAATTAGATATTTCATATGGTAGTCAGATACGAGGGTGGCAGGAACAAGGCAGCAGCATAACATGAGCCTGTTGCCCATGTTAGCAACACCAATCCTCTGTTTTAGGAATTTTATTATTTTTGTTGACAAAAAAATAAGTCTCAGACTAACACTTTATAAAAACAAAATGTACCCACAGGTCCCCCTTCTTTCTGACTTGTTTTTGACACAGTCTGCTTTATAGGGAGGCTTTTCAACTCATTGCTTTACAGTATTTTTATTAGCTGTGTAATGTACATTTATTTGGGGACAATGAGTTGCCCAATGTATTTCTTACTGTTGAGGAACCATACTGGTGTGTGGCCAGAATGTGACAACAAACAGCTTTGTGCCCTGCTTTTTCCCTTTAGTTTTCTTACATACGACCAAATGCTTGGATGCTGGACATAACCAAACCGTAGTTTTTAGGAAACTGGAGTATGTCATATTTTATTGTTATCACGTGCTCACACTTGTCCTTTCCAACTCCAGGTCTCCCTTCTGCCCCTTTGCTTTTTCCCTAGCACCATGGCAGAGAGTATTATTTATTTAGTTATTATCCCAGCTAGAGTATAAGCACCTTGAGGATAAAGATCTTTGATTGATTGGTTGTTATTTTTTTTAACTGAAGTATTGTTGACTTACAATCTTATAATTGGTTTCAGGAGTACAACGTAGTGATTTGATATTTTTATAGATTATGCACCATACAAAATTATCACAATATTATTGACTGTATTTTCTGTGCTGTACTTTGTGTCCCTGTGACTTACTTATTTTATTTTATAACTGGTAATTTGTACCTTTTAATCCCCTTTACCTATCTTGCCCAAACCCCTTTCCTCCCTTCTAGTAATGGCTAATTTTCTGAATCTGTGAGTCTGTTTCTGTTTTGCTATATTTGTTCATTTGTTTTATTTTTATTTTCCACATATAAATGAAAACATGCAATATTTGTCTTTCTCTGACTTACTTCACTGGCATAATACCCTCTAGGTCCATCCATGTTATCACAAATGGCAAAATTTCCTTTTTATGGCCGAGTGGTATTCCTCTGTGCGTGTGTGTGTGCACGCGCGCGTGCACGCATGCAACATACCTTCTTTATCCATTCATCTGTTGATGGGCACTTGAGTTGCTTCCATATCTTGACTATTGTGAATAATGCTGCAATGAACATTGGGGTGCATGTGTCTTTTCTAATTAGTGTTTTTGTTTTCTTCAGATGAATACTCAGGAGTGGGGCTGCTGGAGCATATGGTAGATCTATTACTAATTTTTTGAGGGACCTCCGTGCTGTTTTCCATAGCGACTGCACCAATTTACATTCCCACCAACAGTGTACAAGGGTTCCTTTTTCCCCATATTCTCACCAACACTTGTTAGTCCTTGCCTGCCTGTATTTCCTGACTTTCCTAGTAGAAAGGTGGCCATGAGACCAAGTTCTAGCCGATGAGCGGCCAGCCTAAGTAACTGGGGATGGCACAGGCTTCCAGGAAGGCTCCTTACTAAGGGGTGTGACTCAGCTGAGAGCCCTGTTCCTACCCCCTTCTCCTTCTTCCTGCCTGGAACAAAATGGCAACATAAAGGAACCATAAGGTGACCCTGAGGATGGGAGTTACATGCTAAGGAATCTGAGATGGGCTTTCCCGTGTCTCTGTTTTCTGTCTGGTGAAATAGGGACCATGAGGGTTGGGGGTATGTGGGCTCATAAGATGCACTCACTCCATTCAGTCAACAAATGGACTGCCTGTGTTTAGCACTGATACAGGTATTTGGAATATATCACTGTTTAGAACAAAGATCGTTCATCAAAAAGATGCTCACAGCTAATTCAGAAGTTTTAGAAAGCAGTGCATCGGCACAGCAGAGGAAACAACAGAGAGAAAATGCAACCTGTGGACTGGGAGAAAATACTTGCAAACTGTACCTCTGATAAGGGGATAACATCCAAAATAGCTCAGAAACTCATACAACTCGATAGCAAAAAATAAGTAAATAACCCCATTGAAAACTGAGTAAAGGACCTGAATAGACAGTTCTCAAAAGAAGCCATACAAATAGCCAGGAGACAATTAAAACGGTGCTCAGCTTCACTAATAATCAGGAAAATAGAAATGAGAACCATGATGAGATACCACCTCGCTCCTATTAGGATGACTGTTGTCAGAAAGATGAGTTGTTAAGGATGGAGAGAAAAGAGAACCCTTGTACCCTGTTGGTAGGAATGTAAATTGGTGCAGCTGTTACAGAAAACAGTACGAGGTTCCTCAAAAAATTAAAAGTAGATCTACTTTATGATCCAGCAATCCTATTTTTGAATATATAGCCAAAGGGAATGAAATCAGGGTCTTGAAGAGAGAATCTAAACCTCCCCATGTTCGTTTCAGTGCTACTCACAATAGCCAAGATATGGAAACAGCCTAAGCATCTGTCAAAATGATGAATGGGTAAAGAAAATGTGTTTTATACACACACACACACACACACACACACACACACACACACGCACGCACAATGGAATATTATTCAGCCTTTAAAAAGAAGGAAATCCTGCCATTTGTAACAACATGAATGGACCTGGAGGGCATTATGCTAAGTGAAAGAAGCCAGTTACAAAAAAGACAAGTACTGCATGATTCCACTTACATGAGGTGTACCTCGAGTAGTCAGATTCTTAGAGACAGAGTGAGAATGGTGGTTGGGGAAATGGGAAGATGTTTGTCAGGGGTACAAAGTTTCAGTTATGCAAGATGAGTAAGTTCTGGAGAGCCAGTGTACAACAGTGCGACCATAGTTAACAGTACTATGCTGGGTACTTGAAATGTGCTGAATGTAGATCTTAAGTGTTCTCACCACCAAAAAAAAAAAAAAAAGAGGAAAAGGAAAAATATAAAACTGTGAGGCAACGGATGTGCTAATTGGCTTTTTGTAGTGATTATTTTATAATGTATACATATATCAAATCATCAAGTTATACACCTTAGATATATAGATATATAAAAGTCTTGCCAGTTATACCTCACTGAAGTTTGCGGGCGGGAGAAGCGTGTGTAGACTAAACAGTGCATACCTGCAGACCAGGTGTACCCAGCGGCCACCGCTTTACAGCCTCTGATCTAACTCACCAAGCCTGCAGCAACTCTGATAAAATGTATTCATAAAGCTGATACTTCTTGGGTGTTGAATGTGTACAAGGGACTTTGGAATGTATAACAGAGATTAGAAACTGTTGTCATAATTCTGTTAAATCATAGCATCAAAGAATGTTGGAATTGGAAAGGAGCTTGGAAATATCTAGTTACGTGTTTACCAGATCGTGGTTTGGACGGGATGATTTTAGAAGACTCGTAGGTGAATGGTTTTTATTTGAATAGTTACACATTTGTTTTAGCATGCATTCAGAAAATATAATTGGCATATGAAACCTGTGGTTTTGTAAACATTAATTATTGCTTAAGACGAGGTAAAGAGCTTTGTTAAATATATATATGTAATAAAGTAAGTGGTGCACGAACATGGCAGAAATTCGAAAAGTTGTATAAGAGTGACTAAAGCATGGGTGACACTGATCTCGACTAAATCATCTCATTTGGAAGAAGAGACAGGTTTAGAAGATTTTGACTGTGGCTGCAGGCTTTTCTAACTTCCATTCAAGTAGTTTTTTGCCTTCTAAGAAAAGCATATAACATCAGTATTTTTCATGTAAATTTGCTTACTCATAAAAATAGTTACGATGGTTTTATTTGTCAGTTAGACCTCAGTAAAGCTGGGGGTGGGGGCAGGGAATAACTAAATAGTTATGGTGGGTTAAGTGCTCAATGTAAATGAAAATATTTCATGCTGCTTCTCTAGGACCTAGAGGACCAAGCACAGAACCCATAAAAATAGTGGCTTGATTGAAAATACTCATTAAAGAAGAGCTTAAAGGGTTATTTTGGTTTTGTTTATTTAACATGATGGCCTTTTTGTCCATGATGTTTTATAAATCAGTGATGTTTACTTCTAAAAATCTAGTCAAGTGCTGTTTGCTAGTTCTCCTAGAACTAGTTTTCTACAAAAACAAAAAACAAACAAGCAAAAAAACCTGGTACTGAATCTCTTCCACTTAAACAGTTAACATTTTACAGAACAATTCAATTTAAAATTTAGTAAATTCTCAACTGTCACATTAGAAATCTCACGCTAAGTTTTGGGTTTACAGTGTGGGAAAATGAAGCAGCAGAAGGCACGTTATTTACCAAGGCTCTGGAACTCGAGGGGAAGGGGCGAGACAAAGCTTCACTTTTGTTCTGCCAGAAACCATGACTGGATAAAATCCAGCTCCTGCCTCCAACCCGGGGGTGGTGGAGAGGGCCCTGGGCTGAGCAGCTGTGACTCAGGAAGGAAGAGGGTCTGAGTGTTCCACAAAGGGAAGACAGAGTCATAGCAGATGCTGCCCACGAGTTTGCAGAGTTTGCAGGGCATGATCAGATTTGGCTTTGGAGAGTGCTTCTTTGCACCCTTGCCTTCTGAAATGTGACTCTAGAGAACGTTGACTTAATCTCCTTCTCCATCTTCCTTTGTTTTCCCTGGAAATGCCCACGTGTATGTGTTCGCATTTGTATTTGGTGTTTGTGTGTAGGGACCGAAGATGGAGCCCAGGAGGTGGTGAAGGAGATCTTAGAAGATGTGGTCACATCTGCTGTTAAAGGTAAGAACCAAGAACCCAGCCTTTCCTCCTACTCATTCCTCCACAAAAGTCCTCAGCCAGACGTTTTAGTGGAGGAGTGTCCTCCAGGGAGCTCATGGGAACTGAGTCTGTCCATCTTTCATATGTAATTCAGAAATTACTTGTTAGTGATGGATTTTATTCCCACTCGGTTTGGGTTCAAGAAACACAGTCTGACAGTGTTAGGGTTGAGTTCTCCACATGGAGACACAGAGGACTGTTTCCGTATCATCCAGGTTTTTCTAGGAGTGGGCAGTGAGCCCTGAGGTGGTGAATTTCCATGGCCAGCCATTGATGTGTCCAGGAGACAGGTCCCATGTCAGCAGGTATCAGAAGCACAGGGAAGCTTTGTTTGTTTTGTTGGACTTTGTTCATAACTCCCTCAGTTTTTGGTGTGGCTTCACTGGATTTAAACTTGTAGAGCTCAAAATGTCTACTAGATGATTTTGTTTGTTTGTTTGTTTTTACCCAAAATCTCAGGTCAGTGCTTATGTGTTGAACACTCAGCTCCAGTGCCAAAAAACTATTAATGGGATCAGAAATTGATAAATTAGTGGTTGCAATCAACATATTTTAAATGAAAGAGAATAAAATGAAAATAAAATACAAACTGAAGGCATTGCATATAGTAATGTTAAGCATTGTTTTGTGAAATGTGTGTTTCAATGATGTATTTATATGTGCACATGTATACTGGGTCATAATTTTTAAAATGTGTTTCTTACTGAGGATCAGGTCAGAGAAATTTGACCCACTGCTCTCAGCCCTATCTTTTTGTTAATTTAAGGTACCACCAAGCTATATACATAAATTTCATTATTTGTTTAACTCTGTAAAAATGTCTTTAAAATAGAATAATTTTATTTCATACTCAGATTTTTTTTTCTGGGGCCCTCATAAGAAGTCCTCATGTAATGAATACTTGCCTGTCTTGTTCCCTGCAGTATCCCTCAGCCCCTAGCACCGAGCTTGGCACGTAATAGGCACCTAATAAATATTTGTCAAATGAATGTCTGCCTCGAAAACTGTTATGGAAGATTGTGCTTACTAAGTTGTTTGGTGTCCCTTGTATGTATAAAGATCCACGTGGTAGATTCCTCATACAGCTCAGCTGTTCTGCTAATCATCAGATAGGCTTTCTTTATTTAATTTAATTCTTTGTCTTTTCCTTTTCCACATGGCTGCTAGGAAGCTCAAGCCTATATTTTTTCCCCAGTGACTAAGGTTTTCTATCATAACTGTCAGATTCTTTTCATTTACATAACTCTTGTTCTTTAACCCCTATATTAAGAGCCCTTTAAAAAAAAATCTGTGCTTTTTATGTTTAGTTATTTCTAATCTTCTTTGAAAGTAGGTAGGGGTACGCAGGGCTGCTGTATTGCACAATTCTGGAAGCATCACTGACCTGGTCCACAATATGAACAAAGGCACCTGGGAGTGGGGCTGTGGGTAGTAGACATGCAAAGCCAAAGCACTGCTTTGGCCAAACCTTTTTCAAAATTATGTCAGTCACAAGGCAGTGGTGCAGGGAAGGGGGAAAAGCAGTTGCTAGTTCTTCCTGGTCTCAGGCCAGCTTATAGGGTAAGTACTAACTTGGTGATGACTTTTGCATTGTATTTTAAGAAGCAGCACAAAAGCATGGTCTGACAGAGCCGGAGAGGGTCCTGGGCGAACTGGAGTGCCAGGAACGTGCTGTTCCCCCAGCAGCTGATGAAAACTCACAGACCAATGGGATAGCAGATGACAGGCAGTCCCTGTCGTCGGCGGATAATCTGGTATGTTGGTGATCCTCTATCAGATGCATTTCGATTTGCTTTTTTAGAAAATGCAGAATTAAATCTCTATCAGAAGAAGTGAGGGAAAACCAGCAGGCCCTGTTCAGTAATTTTGTCACACCGTCCCGGCCTGATAGTCTGTGTTAGTTGGTTCCGTTCTTGAAACACGCTGATGGTGGGTGGTATATAACATTGTTGTTAAACCCTGTTTATTCAGACTGTTTAAAACTTATATATCTCCTGCCCTTATTCTTTTCTCCCAAAATGGTACACATTCATTATAGAAAAATAAGAAAATATTGAGAAGGAAAGATAAGGAGATAAAACTCATCCCTAATCTTCTGACCCAGAGGTAACTCCTCGGTAACATCTCACCTTTATCCATCTAGATTTTTCTCTCCCTCTCTTATTTATTTACCACTTAAATGTAATAATACAACATACATGCTGTTTTATAACCTGCTTTTTCAACTTAACGTATATTATGAACATCCTTTCAGGCCCCCATGTCTGCTACGTTATTTTTTTTTAAACAGCTTTGTTGTCTTGAAAATATAAACAATCAAAACAGAACAAAATATGATATTAACATCCCATCTGAACCCACTCTCTCTCTACACCTTTTCACCAGTGTTTCTCTACCTTTTAAATTATCCCCCCACCACACACACACACAGGAGCTTTTTTATGTATTTCTTTTTCCTAATCACCACCCCCGTTCACAAAACTTTAAAGCCACTGATAACCTAGGTAGCTGTTTATGTACTGTATGTATATCTGTGCTTTATACCTAAAAAGAATAAGATTTTTTTTCCACATACCCGCTGCCAGGAACCAATTTTTGCCCCTGTCTTAGTCTGTTTAGGCTGCTATAACAGAATGCCGTAGACCGGGTGAATCGTAAACAACAGAAACGCATTTGTCACAGTTCTGGGGCTGAGAAGTCTAAGGTCAAGGTACCAGCAGTTTCAGTGTCTGCTGAGAGCCTGTTCCTGGTTCATAGACACCTGGCTTCCTGCTCTGTCCTCACGTGGCAGAAGCGGCGAGGGAGCTCTCTGGGGCCTCTTTAATAAGGACACTGGTCCTATTCATGAGGGCGCCAACCTCATGACCTAACCACCTCCAAGTACCATCACAGTAGGGATTAGATTTCAACATATGAATCTGGGAGGGACACAGACATCCAGTCCCTAGCAGTCGTCTTGGAGTTGTATCATCCCCATTAAGGATGCACTTATTTAGGGATGTACTTAAATCCGTCCGAGGGACTTGTGTCTTACATACTAGGCTGCAGTTTGCTTTGTTCGCTCAACACTGTTTTATGGACATCTTTTCACATCAGTGCTGTGTATCTGTCTAGATATATACGTCTAGCTAATTTTTTTAATAATCATGTGAAATTCTATCATAGATTACCATAATCTATTTAACCAATTCTCTGTTAGGTTTTGGGGTTATTTCAGTTTAATCACAGGAGGCAGTTCTACAGTGAACATCCTTACAGATAAATCTCGTGCCCGTCCTTAATTCTTTCTTTACGAAAAATTCCTCCAAGTGGTACTGCTGGGTCAAGAGTTGGAAGCTTTAAGGCTTTTGTTCCTTAACATCAAATTAGCCTGCCAGGAAGGCAGTGCTTGAATTTCTACTACCTGGAAGCTCTCGGCATTCCTTTTCCCATTCCCTCATTAAAACTGGACAATTGCATTCAGATCTTTGCGGATCTAGTGGGAGAAAGAGCCTGCCTTAATAATTAGTAGTAAGGTTATTTAGGTTTAGCTGTCATTTGCATTTCTTGGTGAATTGCTCACTCATGGTTTTTGCCTGTTTTTCGTTTGGGAGTAGAGTTTCTGTATTCCCTTAATGAATTATGAGAACTTTTTCAAGATATTCATCCTTGTCGTATTACAAATATTTATTTAAAAATGTTTTAAATGTAGCTAACTTAAAGAAGTTTATTTTAAAACATCTATCATTTTTCCCCCATTTTTCCTGCAATAGTATTCTTAGGAATACCTTTTTTACGCAAGCTAGTATAGACAGTTACCTCTATTTGTTTCAGGGTTTTTTTTTTGTGGTTTAACCTTCCCTCATTTATCATTTTAAACCATCTACAACCACTGTTTGAAGTACAAGGAACGAGGCTTGAGAATTGCTGTAATGACTCCCCCTAAGCTTCTGTTTTGACATATTGTCTCCTCCCCCATAACCGTCACTTCCCCCACTGAATGCATAATGTAAATTTTCATGAGATAATTACATTTCTTATTTTTGAAAAGAGTTATTCTTTTGTTTGGACCTTTTGATTTTTCTCGTCTTTGTTCTAATCTTAGGAATCAGATGCACAAGGACATCACGTGGCAGTGAGGTTCTCTCACATTCTGCAGAAGGATGCCTTCCTGGTGTTTCGCTCCCTTTGCAAGCTGTCCATGAAACCCCTTGGTGAAGGTCCCCCGGATCCAAAGTGAGCAGACAGCAGTTCTTGGCCATCTATAACCCAGATGATCCAGGAGACTCTCTAGGGTTCCAAGAAACCCCATGCCTTGTCCCCTGGTTGGTGCGAATGCAGAAATCCATAGGATGGTTTTACAACCTTTCAGACTTGCAGGTCCCTAGTCTTTTCATCATGAATTGTCTCTGTGTCCCCATCAACCAAGATTACTGTGCCCAGTTTTGCTTTCCTTGGTTTATATGCTAAAAAAAAAAAATTGTTATAGTGAATATTCACCCTCTTTTTACTGACTAATGAACTTAATCTCGTGATCGGAAAGTCCCCTGTCAGGATGCATACAAACCTCAGTTTCCTGCCCTGGTTGGAAACTTTGCTTCATGGATACAGATTTAAGCCCCACATTCAACCCAGGAAGGCCGGACCTTTAGAGTGAAGGAACGACCACAAGGGTGGTAGTGCTGTGGAGTGTCGAAGCAGAAGTTCTGGAGCCATGGTGAGCTGCATTCAGCCCTGGCTCATTTGAGCAGTGGCTCCATGACCGTATGAGTTACCAAACCTCACCTGAAAAATGGGAATATGGAAAATCACCTTATAGGATCAATTACATAAAAAGATAGAATGACATCTCGAGGTGGGGGGAGCTTGCACTTTTATAGAGTTTTATAGTCACTATTATTATTATTATTATTATTATTATTATTATTATTATTATTATTATTATTACTACTACTACTACTCACTAGTAATAATCTTCACTCTTCTGTTGAGACTGTGATGATCATTAGGGAAAGGGCTCTTGGAAGTGTCCCTTTCTCTCCATCCCCGTGGCCAGGGTGGGGAGCATGAGGCAGGTGGAGGGAGAGCACTGTTTCCGTTGTCTCTGAAGGTGGAGCGGGACAGATGTTTTAGTCTCTCATGACTGACATAAAGTAGTTGGTTCTGTTAGTTTAGTGGCAGAACCAGCTTCCCAGAATCAGTTTGCACTTTCTTACCCCTGCTGTCTTCTCTGCTTTATGACAGGGAGAGGGAAGTAATGGGAATCGGCAGCCCTCGTTTTGAAAGGCCTGCAGGTTCTGTGAGAACCCACCTCATGCCATCCGCCCTCATTCTCTTGACATTTAGGTCCTGTCACCAGTTCTTAACTCCCCGGCTTCTCAGAAAGTCCTGCTCACGGATAGAGGAGTGCGACCTTCTCAAGAAACACCCTTCTTAAAATTTTCTCTTTTAGCACTGTCATGGTTTTTCCTGTTCTCTGCCAGATCCCACGAGCTGCGCTCCAAGGTGGTTTCTCTGCAGCTCCTGCTCTCCGTGCTGCAGAACGCCGGCCCGGTCTTCAGGACGCACGAGATGTTCATCAATGCAATCAAGCAATATCTCTGCGTGGCGCTGTCCAAGAATGGCGTCTCTTCAGTGCCTGATGTCTTTGAGCTCTCTCTTGCCATTTTTCTTACTCTTCTTTCAAACTTTAAAATGCACTTGAAGATGCAGATAGAGGTACAGACTCCAAACTGATTTTTTTTTTAATTTGATGATGCTTTTACATGATGAGTTAACCGCTGGCAGCATAGTCACCAGGAATCAGTACTTGCTGGCACCCCAGAGAAGAGCTTTTTGAGTGAGAGAATACGTTTCTATACAAAGTTACTGCCCCTAAATCTTGTGTGCCGTCCATTTGAACCAGAGGTTTAAACTGTATGGTCTGGGTATTGGGCTCAGTCCCCCAGACGTGTTTGTTTGGCCTATAAATTGTTTGAAATAACTTGAATTAGCTTCCAAGTTGAAAAACCAGATTCTCCACAAAAATGCAAAATTCTGATTTTTCTCAAAAAACTGTAACACCAATCCTGCCTTTCACATGACAGTTCCCGGTGGTTTCTCAGGAGCAGTTGCTCCCTCGAATAGAGCCCTGCTCTCAGTTCTCCGTGGTCTGACCCGATTAGCTGTTCCCGCATGAGGCCGGGTTCCAGGGCTGTTCCGCAGCCTGTCTGCGCCCCTCTTCCCCCTGCCCAGGCTGCTTCACTCAGGGGCTCTGCCTGTTCTTCAAAGATTTTGGGGTTTTTGAGCCCTAATTTAAACTGTCTATTAATGAGTGTCCTCCTTTGGCCTTTCCTTATCATATAGGTCTTTTTCAAAGAGATTTTCCTGAACATTTTAGAGACGTCAACGAGTTCCTTTGAGCACCGGTGGATGGTCATTCAGACCCTGACGAGGATCTGTGCAGGTGTGTCCGCCCTGTGGGGGCTCGTCCATTTGACTTGCCCAGAAACACTTTTGATGCTTTCATTCTCCCAAGTCCAGATTAAGACCTTTAACTCCTTCTTTTAGAGTTTTAATGAAGTGCTGAGAAAATTCTTAACCTTAAAGGCTAATGCTAGCCAAACGACCAGCCCCCGCCCCCCCCCCCCAGTTCTCCTCCTTTAGAAGGTGACCAAGATTGGTTTGCCTGGGACTTTCTGGGTTTTGCATGGAAAGTCCCATGTCCTTGGAAACTCCCTAATCCTGAAAGACCAGGATACTTGTCACCCTCCCTACAAGCTGAACATGGTTTATAAGTCACAGGGTCCCAGGTATTGGTGCTGCCAGGCCTTGACTGGATGCTAAGGTAAATTTGGATTCCCTTTCACTATACAGTTGTGTGTCTGTAAACCGAGCATCTGTCATCAAATGTAACTTCATAAAAGTTACACAACTTTAAGAGGTGGATGGGGCCCTGGCTCTCCCTTTTTTGATGAGAGTGAGCCGTGCGAAGGTGGAATGTACCGCTGGAGATTTCAGTTAGTGCCAGGGCAGGCCTGGAAAGAGGGCTTCCCATGCCCCCAGTACTCCCGCCGTACATTTTCCTAGTGAGGTGTGTCCAAGCTGAGTTAGTAATTCACTGGGAAAAGTTTTTGACAAGAGAATCTCATTTAATAAGAAAACATAACTACTATCTGTGTCCCATCAGAATTTCTAACATCCGTGTGTTATTTTCTAAGATGCCCAGTGTGTTGTAGATATTTATGTCAACTACGACTGTGATTTAAATGCTGCTAACATTTTTGAGCGCCTCGTAAATGATTTATCCAAAATCGCTCAGGGAAGAAGTGGACACGAGCTGGGAATGACACCTCTGCAGGTAAAAACACTGAGAACACTCACTCATATTTAAAGTTCATTCATTTCAATAAACATTTATCGAGCACCACCATGTGCCCAGCACTGCCCCTGGGGTTGGAGGCCCAGCAGAGAACAGAACCCAGACACGTATGCACATGTGCACGATTGTTACAGTCCCGACACGTAACAGCAGGCAGTGGAGAAGTCAGCTGCAGAGGGCAATAAAGCAGGGATAACAGAGAGAGGGTGTTGGAGCTGAGGTTGTTGCCATTTTAAATGGGGTCACTGAGTAGTCTCCTGGAGAAGGTGACCGTGGAGCCTGAGACCTGTAGGGAGTGAGCACACTCCCAGTCACCTTCCCGCAGATCGTGTGGAAACAGGATCCCAGGCTCCAGTAGCTGCAAAGGAGATTGCCTCTTATTAAATTGCCTCATTGTTAGATTTTTTAAAAGGGGGCATTTTAAGAGGTTTTTTTAAAAAAATTATATGGCAATGAATGTGAACTTCCTTTTAAAAATCCAAATAACACTCTTCATTTTAGGAAAGCACACATCCCGTAGTTTTGCGGCTAGGGTGTTTGTAATGAACAGCTTTAAAGATGGTCAGGGTATTTGTAATGAGCCCTCAATATTTCTGTCACCTGTTACCTTTCCCTTGGATTTTGTACTTAATAGCACTGAATGTCAGAGATCAGCTCATGTCCTCCCAGGGTTCCCGGTGCCCTGTATGTGTCTGCACTTAATTCATCAGCTAAGTCTCTGTGCCGTGTCACTTTGTCATTTAGGAGCTCAGTCTGAGGAAGAAAGGCCTGGAGTGCCTCGTGTCCATCCTCAAGTGCATGGTGGAGTGGAGCAAAGACCTGTATGTGAACCCCAACCACCAGACCAGCCTCGGTGAGGGAGCACTGCCGTCCCCACTCCCTTCCCCGTGGGCTACTCACGGCTGTTGGGACAAGCTGTCTTGGTAGAGCTGTCTTAGAATTAGCAGAACTTTAGTTTGCGAAAAACCTGAAGTATGTTAAGGGTGCCGTTATTTAATCCATCTGGAATTTGTGGGGGGAACAGTGTGATTTGTGCTGTAATTTCATTTTCCCAGTGAAGAGCCAGTTATCCCAACATATTTCTTTAGTAGTCTCTGCTTCCCTCACTGATCTGAAGCACATCTTTGTGATATATACCGCATCCCCTGTGTGCATAAATCCTTTTCTGAATTTTCTGTCCTGCTCCGTTGATTTGTCTGTCCTTACACCAGCGCCGTGCTTTTCATACGCCTGGAGTTCTGCAGTGAGTTTCAGTTCCTGCTAGGACAGGTCCTCCTGCTCACTGTTCCTTAAGCGTCTTGACTGTTTTTGCACTTTTATTCTTTCCTGTGGATTTTTGCATTATCTTATCAAGTCCCACAAACAAGTAAGTTGTTAAGTGAAGTAACGGAGTTACATCAGGGTGTTCGTGATCCATACAGAACAATATTAGTGTTAGAGGCCTGGGAAAGGGAACTGCAGAGCCAGACCTCAGCTCATCCCTGTCTGTGTCCCATCTGCTTATTTGGTTTCCTTTGCTTTTATGTCATCACAGGTCAGGAGAGGCCCACAGATCAGGAAATGGGGGACGGGAAAGGCCTTGACATGGCAAGACGGAGCAGCGTGACATCCATGGAGTCCACAGTATCCTCGGGAACTCAGACAACCGTCCAGGATGATCCAGAGCAGTTTGAGGTCATCAAGCAACAAAAGGAGATAATTGAACATGGCATTGAGCTGTGAGTGTGGCTGTTGATCTAGCTGAATCTCTTGGGAACCTTGCACTGACTCCTCAGGACTAAATGCCTGTTACAAAAGACTAGAGCCGGGCCTGATCAAGCCAGGCTGTGAGTGAGTGAAGGAGGGTGTGAGAGAAATTTAATAGCTTTGTGTGGTTGATGCCCGGTCTTTAAAAAAAAATTTTCCTAATTAAAAAAATTAAACCAGTTTAGAAAATACAGAAAAGTATAAAGCAAGAATGTTAAAAATCACTTATAAAATTACTACCTAGAGAAAATCACTATTAGTAACATTTTTTTCTATTTATTATGAAAAATTTCAACATACAGAAAAATTAACTTTTGCCATATTAGTGTTAATCTGTGTATGTTTCCCCCTCCCCCTGGATCATTTGAAAGTAATTTGTAGCCATTATAATACTTCAGCTCTACATTGTTGAAAAGTAAAGGCACTCTCCCATATAGCCACATCATCATCATTGCAATCACTGGTAAATCTTAATGTTTCTTTCCAGTCTTTTACACACAAAAATAAATAAACACACAATCTTACATCCTGTCCAACTTTTGAAAGCTCCGTTGACTTAATAAACTCAATTTATTTTAAAGGTTGATGTTACAATACTTATTTATTAAAGGGTTGATCTCATTTCCACTCTCACTATCCCAGCATCCCCCCAGTCTGTTCTCCCACAGCAGCTAAAATAATCTTTTAAAAACTGAAACTAGATCTTATCACTCCCCTGCCTAAATCATTCCAGGTTTCCCAATTCCTCACCACACCCTAATCCAGTTTCCAGCCTCCCTCACTGACCTCATCTCCTTCCAGTACTCCTGAGTCACACAGTGCCTTGCAGTCCCTTGAACACCCCAGGGTCTTTTTGCCACTGCACCCTCTGCTTGGAATATTCTTGGGTCTTTTTCATCCTTTAGGCTTGGCAAACATCTCAGAGAGGCCTCCTGTAACCAGCGTCATCTAAACAGGTCGTGAGTTTGTCTCTGTCCCTGCACCATATTCATATCCTTTCCCCTCAGCCCTTGCCACAGTAATAACAGTACTTAAGCACCATTAAATCCCAGAGTGGACAGTCTAGGGCTGGTACTGTGGCTCTTATGGACGTCAGAGATCCAGGCTCCTTTTATCTTCCTGCTTCGCCATCCTGAATACAATTTTCATCTTCACTATTGCCTCATGATTTACTGTGACTGCAGTACTCCAGTCATCACACGTGTATTCTGGGGAAGGAGACAGAACAAAAAGTACATACTTCTCAGCCAAGTCAGCTTTGTTAAAAGTCCTTCCTAGAAGTACCCACACCTCTTCTGCCCATATCTCAGTGTCTGGAACTTTGGCACATGGCCATGCTTTGTTTCAGGGAAGCAGGGAAATGTAGTTTTTACCCCAGGTAGTTGTGTGTCCAGCTAAGCATCTAGGTTTTATTAGTGTTGGAGAAGAGGAGAATGGATACTGGGTGACAGCCAGCAGATTCTGAACAGCTAGGTCAGAACTTAAAGGTGAAACTAAGAAAAGCTGCCAGGACACACAGGACCTTCCTAGCTGATAAGTGACAACTTGTTCATGGTGTTATTACAGTTTGCCCCAACCCCAGCTTTTTCCATCCTCCAGATTTTGAAATAAGCAACCTGTGTTCTGTCTCTTCTTGAAACAGTTTCAACAAGAAACCCAAGAGAGGGATCCAGTATCTCCAGGAGCAGGGCATGCTGGGAACGTCAGTTGAAGACATCGCCCAATTCCTGCACCAGGAGGAGCGCCTTGATTCTGTAAGACTGGGGGTTGGGCGCTTGCATGCGGCTTCTGTCATGTGATTCTGAGACCTTGATGGTTTTAACGTAGAGATTGGCCAACCCTCAGTGCAGCGACTGTTGTCATCACCGCTGCTTAGGAAGGTCCTACTCATCCCTTTGGCCAGTCTTGCAGAAAGCTCTTTAAAGGGAATAAACTAAGCTCCAGACAGGTAGTTGTGTATTTGGAGGGACAGTGTCAGAGCTTAAAGTGTCCCTTGAATGCTAGAAATTGTTATGGGTGCCCATCTGCAACTGACCTCCCTCCTTAGTGTACCCCATCATTCTTCCATTTTTTAGTCTCTTTTGCCTCCTCCTCATCCTTCATGGCAGGACAGATTGAACCTGGAGTGGTTGGGTGGGTGGGCAGACCCAGAGATTCAGCCTGTTCTGGGTGTTTAGAGCTGGGGCATTCTGCTTCCCGCATTTGACCAAAGCATCTTTAACTGGGCGTTCATATTTGACAGTTTGTAGATGTGAATGAGTGTGTATGTTTCAGACCCAAGTAGGTGATTTTCTGGGAGAAAGCATGAAGTTCAACAAGGAGGTGATGTATGCCTACGTGGACCAACTTGACTTCTGTGAAAAGGAGTTTGTCTCAGCCCTGCGGACATTTCTAGAAGGTTTCCGCCTACCTGGGGAAGCCCAGAAGATTGATCGGTTAATGGAGAAGTTTGCTGCAAGATACATAGAGTGCAACCAGGGGTGAGCACCGTGTTTAAGTCCCTTCTGTGCCATTGTTTTGTTTCCCTCATAGCACCAATCTTAATGTGGTTAGGGGTTGAGTTTAGTCTTTCTAAATCCATATCAAGCTATTAAAGGTTCTGTTGACTATGTGCCAGTCACTGTGCTAAGGAATTATCTCACATAAGATCTCCCAGCAACTGTTTGTGTGCCCTTCTACAGGAGATTGAGGACCAGAGAAGCTAAGTAAGTTGCCTAAGACCACACAGCTAGAGCCCATGCTATTAAGTATGACAAAAGAGCAA
The DNA here is from genome assembly GCF_048773025.1 of Camelus bactrianus. Lineage (NCBI taxonomy): Eukaryota > Metazoa > Chordata > Mammalia > Artiodactyla > Camelidae > Camelus > Camelus bactrianus. The sequence continues at coordinate 22,576,841 of NC_133557.1, forward strand.
TTTTATGAGTTGAGAAGAGGTACTCAGTCACCTCTTCCTTAATCAAGAGCAACTCCCTGACTTAATATACGGGGTAGATCTCAAGGATTTTAGTTTTCCTTTGATTATATACTGACGAGCAGGTTACAGAAATGCCTGTCTATCTTATAAAGCCTACTTAAGTATATGATTTCATCTTGGAGTCTTTTTTTGATGTGTTCATGTTTTCATAGGAAGTGGAAATTGAAAAGAGAGCTGACCTTTATAAACACTTCCTGTGTGTCAGCCGTGCTGTGAGTTTTACGTGCATTTCATTTAATTAACAGTAAGCCTGGGAGTAGCATCCCTGTTTTATAGGTGAGGAAACAGGCTCTGAGAAATTGAGCAACCTGTCCGAAAATTAATCAGCTAGTAAGTAGCAGAGCAAGGATTGAACATGAATTTGTCTAACTCAAAAGCTCATGCTCTTTCCCCTGAAGGTAAGACTGTTTGTAAAGTAGATAAACAGCAAGGTCCTGCTGTACAGCACAGGGAACTGTATTTAATACTTTGTAGTAGCCTATAATGAAAAAGAATATAAAAAGGAATATATATGTGTGTGTGTATATATATATCTGAATCACTATGTTCTACACCAGCAATTAACACAACCTTGTAAACCGACTGTATTTCAGTTTTAAATAAATAAGTAAATAAACTGAAGGAGAAAAAAAGAATGTCTGAATATACTATGAACGTGATGTGGAGATTTTTCAGTGGAAACATTATGATAACAGTTTTGCCTCTCAGGTCAACTTGGTTTTCATAATTCTTGGTCCCAGTCCTCCAAGTGCACAGCGAGCTGTCCCCATGAGATGCCATGGTCAGCAAAGGCAGCATCTGGTCACTTTAACCAAATGGATACTAGAACACGCTGTGAAAGCAGAATCAGATGTGATTTACTTTAAACATATCTCTTGTGTGGACCCAGAGACCTTGGTCTGTGTCCCTTAATCAGTAAATATGTGACCCAGTTAAATCTCACGTCAGAATGCAACCTTTACTTTCTTCAGAGCTTCTCCTTTTCCTCTGGGGGGCAGTTTGGATAGACGAGTTTTTCTTCAGCCTCATATATCACAAAGCTGTGCATCTACAAGTTTTTGTCTTTTCTTGCCATAGGACTTCACCAGTGTATTGTTTATTAAAACAACATAAATATTTTCCTATATATTTCTGCTGTTAAATATTATAGTGGATAATGTAAACTTTAAATAGCTAATAACTGGATGGGAGTTTTAGTCGTCTTTCTACCTGGTGCCTGGCACAAAGTGGATGCTCTCAGGAATAGGACCAAAGTGAGGCAAGTGACATGCTGAAGGTACAGACTGTAAGGGGCCTCACACTCAGGGTCAAGCACTGCAGGGTCGACACCTGGGGGCAGGGGAGCCTTGCATGCCTCACCCTAGTCCCAGCCCCGGAGGCTCCATAAGGATCTTCTTAAAAATTTGACTTAAAACTGCTTGATTCAAAGAAGTCCAAATCTGACGTGTATTCTTAGTTAGCTTTTTCTGTACTCTGGGTCATTCTTTATCACTCGGAGATGGAATCATGAAAACTCTAGATCGTTTGGCATCACATGGAGCAGTGGGCCTGCTTTAGTGACGCTTGTCTCCTGTCGCCCTGGACCTTCCCAGCCTCATGCGTGTTCTTACGTCTGGAACCTTTTTTTCTTTTTTCAGGCAAACACTGTTTGCTAGTGCGGACACTGCATATGTCCTAGCATATTCGATTATTATGCTGACTACAGACCTGCACAGCCCCCAGGTAAAATATTTTAATGATTTATATACTGTAATGGCTAAGTAAGTAGCTTTATTTGGACCATTGGATGTCTTCTAAATGGTTTATTAATTTTGTTTTAATTTCAGGTAAAAAATAAAATGACAAAAGAGCAATATATTAAAATGAATCGAGGTATCAATGATAGTAAAGATCTACCTGAAGAATATCTCTCAAGCATCTATGAAGAGATCGAAGGCAAGAAAATTGCAATGAAAGAAACAAAAGAACATACAATTGCAGCCAAATCTACTAAGCAGAGTAAGGTCTAATGGCAGATTATTTCTGTTAATTCCAGTTTTTGAGTATCAGAATGCATAATTAAGTTCCCTGAAAATGAATTTAGTTTGCATATCTAGCTATCCGAATAAGAAATGTGATTACATTAGTTACTGTGATTATGTTGGCTCTCTCATAACATCACTTATCTTCTTGCTAATTTTGCAGTTAGTTACAAGAGGGAATTTAAAATAATCTGAGAGCTAAATTATTCCCCCAAAAGATTCCTTAAAACTTTGCTTTAATACCAGTGGTGATTGTGCCAACTTTGATCAGAATTCTTAGTTCAGGCCCCCGTGAAGCTGTCGGTTTCTTTCCTTAAGAGCAGCAGAGTGCTGTGTTTTAGACACACACTCCAGAGCCACGCTGCCTGGACCCAAGTCCCAGCTCTGCTGCTTATTAGCCGTGTGATCCTAGGCAAGTTACTTAGTTTTTGCACCTCATTTCCCATCAGTAAAATGGTAATACTTGTAACGGATGCATGAGATGTTTGGAAGGATTTGTGAGTTCATTGTAAACCTTTTGAAATAGCCCGGCACACAGCCGACACTCAGTGAGCGTTAGCTGCAATGATTCTCTTACTTTCTTGTAGGTGTAGCGAGTGAAAAGCAGCGACGGCTACTGTACAACTTGGAGATGGAGCAGATGGCTAAAACAGCCAAAGCCCTGATGGAGGCCGTGAGCCATGCCAAAGCCCCGTTTACGAGTGCCACTCACCTGGACCACGTCCGGCCCATGTTCAAAGTGAGTGTGCTGAGAAGATAAGACATGGCTAAGCCAGATTCTAGAGTTGACCAGCCAGAAGCTAGCCAGCAAGTTGATAATGGCGAAGAGACTGAGGAGAGGAGAGGCCAAGTCCAGGTGTTTCTTTCTGAACAGTAATTAGAGCGAGTCCTTCATGGAGGTTCTTTGATGACACTGGGGATGCTGCAGACAGGCTGAATAGTCAACATGTCCAGTTTGAACCCTGCCTTTGCCACTTTGTAGCTCTGTGACCTTGGTCAGGTTACTCAGCCTCTATGGTCATCATCTGTGAAATGGAGACAGATACAGAGTGCTGCAGGGCTGCTGGGGGGATTGAATGAATTAATAATTATTCAGGCAAAATTTTATGTGATATCTCATCTCAGTGGCCTCAAGGTTAGTTTATCAGTTGAGATTAGGTGGAAGTAAAAGACAGTATCCTGAGGTCTCTCTGTTTTAAAAATGTCTAGAAAAGATACACATACATAGCATTCATTTTTCTTTAAGATGTCCTTATAGTAACTGTTAATAGCCTGTTGATCAATTCTAGATTTTTGTGAGCTTTTATTTTCAGGAAATTCACAAGAAAATTGGAGGAAAAGTAAAGTCTAAATAATTTGAACTAGGAATATTTCAATAAACTAAGTTTAAAGAACCTAAATTTCTTATAGATTTTACTTTGCATGCCAACCTCTGATTGGTAATGGATGCCTGCTGCACTGTGTAAAGGATTCTCGAGCCCTGATTAGCCTCAGCAGAGGGGGGGGGGTCTCTGATTAGTGATGTCTGCCAGGAGCACACAAGTAGACATGGTGGTGGCACACTAGCCACGCATTTGCCATCCTTTCTTCCGAATTGTACATTTAGCAAATGGCCTATCTCTAGTCGGAGCTTTGACCACAGTTTAGGAGGAGTTATTTTACATTGTGAATGAATCAAAATAGCTGTGAACTTTGCATCCTGGCTCTGCTCATAACTGACAGTGTGGCCTGTAAGTGCTCTTTCACACTGAAATTCTAGACATTATTGAAATCTTCCTCCTTTGGTAGCTGGTGTGGACGCCGCTGTTGGCCGCCTACAGCGTTGGACTGCAGAACTGTGACGACACTGAGGTGGCCTCCCTGTGTTTGGAAGGCATCCGATGTGCAATCCGGATTGCCTGCATCTTTGGAATGCAGGTGGGTGTAAGTTAGCAAAGCTCCAGAGATGCTGGTGGGCTGTGTACTTTCAGATTTGGCAAAATTTAGAAACTATCAAACGTTTCCAATTAGCCAAAAACGTCTCAGCAAACTCCTTAGTCATGCCCACTGAGAGGAAGCCCACAGATTTGTGGTGACAACAGCCTCATTAGGGGAAAAAACTGTAGATTTGAATTAAAACCTTCTTTGAAGGTAGGTGGGGTCCACGCTACTCAATTGAATTTGACAAAGCAGGCTTCCTATCCATCTGCCTAACTGCCTGCCCTGGTGCTTAAAATACTGTTTTTCCTTTCAAGTTCAGTTTGTTATTATTTCTGTTATATCCAGGTCTTCTCTGGGGGAAATAAATAGTTCAATGCAGAAGGAATACGTCTGTATATCTTTTGACTCTTGAAGGATTCAAGCAAATAAAATATAATTCTCACACTGTTAAGACACCAGGAATTTGTCAATCCCATGCTTCATTTTCTAAGTCGTTAAGAATTTGCACCCATTCATTTTGAAAAGCTTAGTCTTCTGTTCCTTTTAATTTTATAGCTAGGCATTTTCTTTTGGACCAAAACCCTAGGCTTTGACATCAGATAATCTGGGTTTCAAACCCCAGCTCTGTTGCTTCTCTAGGCATGTAACCTTGGCCCAGCTAGCTTCTCCCTAAGACACCCTGTATTTCCTCATTTATAAACTTGAGAAAATAGACCTACCTTGCAGAATTGTGGCAAATACTAGCATTTGTGTGACAATCTTAGCATTCAACAGAGTCCTCCCCCACTCCCTGCAAAGGGCGTGGCACATGGTACATCAGGTGGAGGTCAGTTGCAAAGAGGGCTAGTTCTTGAACAGGTGATGTGCAGGGAGCCTCCTCAGGGTGTTCTGGTAGCGGGAGGACAGCAGCGTGGAGTAACTGGCACGTTTGTGTAAAAGCCTGTCCACGTGTGCACGGAGGGCATCAGGGAATCCAGGCACAGGCCCTTCGACGTGAAAACGGTCTCGCTCAGGGCGGGGACTCAGCGTTCTCCCGTCACTTCCGTTACAGCTGGAACGAGACGCCTATGTTCAGGCCCTGGCACGCTTCTCCCTGCTGACGGCCAGCTCCAGCATCACGGAAATGAAGCAGAAGAACATTGATACCATAAAGACGCTCATCACGGTGGCTCACACTGACGGCAACTACCTCGGGAATTCCTGGCACGAGGTGTGTATCCCTTTGAGAGCCTGGTGATTGCCTTTTTTCAGTTAAGATGAGTCCTGCTCTCCTTTGATTTAGTGTCAGTCTCTGGTTGACTCCATTTTTCTTGAAGTCAAGCCTAACTTTAACTGTGGGTTTTGTCTCACCCCCAAATAACTCGTGTATCAGAAAGTTAGGCTCCCTAGGGCCACGGAGAGTAAGATGCCTTGGATGCACCACCTCATAGGGTGCCCCCATCCCCAGTGGCCAGTGTCCACACGGAGTGCGCTTCTGTTATGACAACTTTCTTCCCACATCAGCACCACTTTTCCCAAGTCCTTCCACCTCCTGAGAGCTCTTACTGCCAGTGAGTAGATTTAAGGCAAAGCCTGAAGCCTGATTTTTCTCCTAATTGTATCAGAAAAGAAATGGTCACCATCTACGGTGAGCCTATAGGGAGATTGCCAGTGGGTTTCCATTTTTATTTAACTAAACCATATTCTAAGAGTCTCACCTGAAGAGATAATTATTCACGTGTACAAACGTGTTTGAAAGGTCATTTATCAAAATTTTAGTTGTTCTAGGGAACAGTTAGGTTAGAAATAGCCTACATGTCCCAACAATGAGAGATTGCTCGTTTTTAAGAAAAGAAGTGTGAGGCACCACCATGTCGAGTGTACGCAACCATGTAAAGCGACGTTGCTGAAAGGAGAGGCAGCCGGATGTTATGTGCTCCCTGATGGAAGCACACGGCACCACCTAAGAAAGGTTTTTGCCCAGAACTCCATCCTGAGTCAATTCCAGCCTCTACTGCCGGCTTTCAGGAAATAGAGGAGACAGAGGAGCACAGTAAATGGTTAATGGGAATGCAGTCTGAGCGCTCCAGGATATGACAGATCCTTGGAGCAAGTGATCAGGTTCTTCAGCAAATAAATTGCAAGAAAAATAGTAGTTTGGGCGACAGGGGGGAACCTAGATTAAAAGAGACTTTAGAGAAAAAAAGATAAAGATGTCATTAAAGACTATCTAATATTGTAGGAAGATGATCACAGTATATTAAATAAAAAATCATTATAAAACATTGTGAGTCATCGTCCCTTGTGCCAAACGTACACAGAGAGTGAGTGAGGTTTGAAAAGACAGACAAGAATGTTAACACCCTGAGAGTGTTAACACCCCATCTGAATGACACAGTTATGGAGGTGGTTTATTTTCTCCTTTTTATGTTAAATTGTATTTTTTAATTTCCTAGCCATCTACAGCGATTACTTTTTATTCTGGAGAGAAAACTATAAATGAGTCGAGGTGAGAGCTTGGAGAGTGGTGGGGACCGTGATGTCCCAGGAGAAGAGCTGCGCTCCGCCGCCTCCTGCCACAGGCGTCACGTAGTTAGGAGGCGCGGCCCAGAGCCAGCCGGCTGGACCCGATCTGGGTACCCGCCTCTTCCTGCCTGGGTGGCACGGCAAGTTAAGCAGTCTTTGAGCCTCACCTTCCTTCCTCCTCTGTGAGGTGGTTGTGAGAATAAAAGGAGTTAATACGTGGGAAAGGGCTTAGAACGGTATTTGGCAGGTAGTGAGAACTCAGTAGATCCTAGCTGTTGTCACTGCTGACATGGCACTCACCTCAGTCCCTTGTCACCCCATCTTTCCTTTCTTTTTCACATCTCTGCAGTATTCCATATTTGAAAAGATGGTGGGGGGTGTTGTTTTGAGTTGTGGCTTTTTTTAAGAAATAATGTCCTGTTTTCTAAAGAGTCACAGTACTGGTGAATCGATAAATAGCTGCTTTCTTTAACCTGAGAGAGATTAGTGTGGTGCTTTTGCTGGTGGCCAAGTGTATCGCCGTACCTGGAAATTTAAAAATGAATCAGCCACCTGGTTGATGGTCAGAAACCTTGAGGCTTCGGGTTAGAGTCCATCAGGCCTTGGCCGTGAGTGTTACCGACATGCTTGAGATTCGAGTTATCCTGGCTCTAGAAAAGGGAGGATGTTAACAGTTCACTAGTAGTGATTTAGTAGCACCGAGCCATGTGGAGTGATCAGGGGATGGCTCTCTCTGGTAGAATTAAGTACCTTTCTCAGTCAAGAGGAAGGCAATTTATAATTGAAAATACTCAGCAGTGGTCAGTGGTATGGTAGAGTCCCATACTCTGGGATTGGATTGTAAGGTCACCATGAAAAGCAAAACTCAGCTTTAGTCAGAAGTCCCCATGGAATTCCTTAGGAGGGGTTTACCTGGAGATCTACATGCCATCCCTCAGTAAGTTTCATGCAGCCGGTTTTTGCTCCAGTAGAAGTTGAAAACAGTCTCTGTTTCTCCGGGTAAGCTCCAGGTGGGAGAGGGCTCATGTGCAGGTACGGGTTCTCGAGCACCTGAACCACTCCACAGGGCTGGAAGATACAGTCTTTTCTCCTACTGCGCACCCATTCTAGGGCACTTTCTCATTTATTCAGTTAATCAAATAATAATCGCCAACTATTTTAAGTGCTAGGGATGCAGCAGTGAACAAGACAGAGTTAATGCTCTGTTTGCCCTTAAGACAGAGAACAAACAAATATATGGCATAATGCCAAAAAGTAGTAAATACTAAGAAAAAAATGTGTAACCAGGAGATGGAAAAGGGGAGGGTGTGTGATCTCATGTCTCTCTGAGGGACACATGTCTAAGCTGGGCATCTGAGGGATGAGCCATGGGGAAGACCATGTTGAAGCATAAGGAACAGTGAGTGCCAAGGCTCTGGGCTAGGACTAGACGTGTCAAGTTAAAGGAGCAGCAGGGAGGCTGGGGAGGCTGGTGTGTTGTGTATCTGAGCGGTGGAGTGGGAGGGCAGAGGGGTTGGCTAAGTCAGACTAGGTGGTGCGCTTACTGAGTGGTGTGGTGGGTGAAATCCCATTCTCCAATCAGATGCTTTTTCTTTATTGAGCACTAATTAAATTTGCATAATAAAACATTTATGTAGCATAACTGTATTTTGCCAGTTTTTCTTTTGCTCGTTTTTTCTTTCCCTTTTTAATAGGAAAAAAAAAAGTGAAGTTTGTCTTCCAGACCCAACCAGGTTTCCCAGCCGGAATTAGGGCAGGCCATCTTAAGAGCCTCAGATTTTGTTCTTCTGAAAAGCTGCGTGTTTCAAAGAACTCTTTAACGACTAATGTAAGATTATAGTGCCCTTTTCGGGCTATGAAGTGGGAACTCATTCCTTCATACCTTCCTTTCCTTAGATCTTGAAATGCATCAGCCAGCTGGAGCTCGCTCAGCTGATAGGAACCGGAGTGAAGACCCGCTACCTGTCTGGGACTGGGCGTGAAAGAGAAGGGAGCCTGAAGAGCCACACGTTGGCGGGAGAAGAGTTCATGGGCCTTGGCCTCGGTAAGACCCCAGGCCCCACGGCTGGCCGTCCTGGACTCACAGGTTAACCAGAATGAAACTCTTCTCGTCTCATCAGGACTGTCACGTAGATCATCTCCTCCTTATGTGCCAGATGACAGTGTGTTTGCCAGTGGAAATGGAGGCGCTGCCTCAGCTCTCTAAATTGTGATTAAACTGTCGAGTAAATGCCTATGTTATCAGCAGTGGCAGGGTGCATTACTTTTCTTTCTATACATATAACTACGTGGGGGTGAGGGGAGCCATTTGCTTTAGAAAGGCTGCCTGCAGCCTTAGTACGTGGTATTAGAGGAGTGGGTGTGCATGTCTCTAGGTTTTAAAAGGTAGATTCAGCCTCTCTTCCATGTTCATTTGGGGGCCTTTTGTTAGATGGTATTCTTCTGAAAGTAGAATTATTTTTGACTGCATATTGAACTGAGAGACTCCCTTGTCAGTGATACAACATCATCATAACAGTAAAAAGGGCAAGCAAATGTGCCAGGTCGCATTCTAAGTGCTCGGTTTATATACTCTAATTTATTTAATTTTTGTAACAACTCCGTGAGATTGGGGTTATCATCATCCTCATTTTGTGTAAATGAGAAAAGTGAGCTACAGGATGTGAAATGACTTGAACAAGGTCACATTAGGAGGAAGTGGCAGAGATCAGTTCCAAACCCAGGCCACTTGATGCAGAGAGCAGGCTCCTAGGTCGTTCATACCGTGGTTGAAATAATGCAGTATGGTTGAAATAATGCAGTATAACAAAAGGACAAACTATGAAAATGGAGAGGTGAAATAGCAACTACTTCTTAGGGTGTATGTGAGGGTGGGTGACTGGAGTGAGACCCTAGAAAGCGCCCCAAGCCTCCAGGAGGTGTAAACCATTATGTGTTCTAGGGGCTCTGGGTTAGCACTGATCAATTTGAATTTCTAAATATAAGCATTTACTACTATGAAAATGTAGAAGACTATTAAGAAAGGGAGATGTTTGGTACAAACAAGGGAGCTTGTAACAAGAATGTATTCTAAACACTAAACACCACAACCTAAGTTTAATTTTCTTCTGTCATCAATTGAGGTTCTTTTGTTGTTTGTTTGTTTTGCCTGCAAATCATTCTCATTTATGTCTCTTGTCTGTTCACATTGATGTCACCAGATACTTTGTTCTAAATAGCTGACGGTTTTTGAAGCACTTTTGATTTTGTGCATTGTATTTCAGGTAACTTGGTGAGTGGTGGAGTGGATAAAAGACAGATGGCCAGCTTCCAGGAATCAGTTGGTGAGACCAGCTCACAGAGTGTGGTCGTAGCTGTAGACAGGTAATGATTTTGTTCTCTGGTGAGAGTGGATTACCCAGTAGCTTGGCATCTTCTATATGGTTACTGAGTGTGAATGAGTTCTAATTTGTTTGACTGTTAAAACTATTGTCAGCTCCAGATCACTCAAGCTAAGAAAGATTAAAAGTGGCACACGTGATCCACAACTACTGATTACCTTCAGATTTATTTGAATTTTGACCTTGAATTGTATCATAACCTTTTTAAAAATAATTTTAACTTTGTGACCAAAGTCATGTCAAAAACAAGCATTTTTTGTTTGTGCTAATGTTTTAAATTACCTTGTTTCCTTGGTGTAGAAATTACTTTTTTAAAATTTCAAGACGAGTTTTAGGATTTAAAGCCTACCCATAAGTGAATGTTGGCTGAGTTGACATTTTCCATTTGTTTCCTCAGAACTTTCCTATTGTTTCTGTTTACTTAAAACTTGACCTCAACATCCAAGAGAAACAAAAGCATTCTCATTTGAAGATACTCATTAGGTACTAGTGCTTAAAATATGAATTTTCTTAAAATCAACAAACTCCTGAAAATTACCATTGAATAATCACGTACATTAAATATAGATAATTTTGAGGTGATAGCGGTATGGAATTAATGACATAATTTGTATTACTCTCAGAACAATTTCCTTAGCATTTTAAACCCTTTATCAGCATACTTTTCTTACCTTGCTCCTATTACTTCTCTGCTTCTCTCCAACAGAGATATTGTCTGTAACATACTTTTGATGGGTTTTCTCCACTTTTTTCCGCTTAGGTTTAGGCTAATAGAACAAAATATTTATTCTGCCATTAACCACACATTTCTTTCCTGTTTCTCTGCCTTAGCCAGATAGCAGACAGTAGCAATTTTGCCTAGTACCTTTTTGTATGCTACTCCATTTTTTTAAATTGAGATATAATTCACATAAGATTTACTCTTTTAAAATGTACAATTCAGTGGTTTTTAGTATATTCAGAGTTATGCAACCATCACCACTAATGCATTTCAGAGTATTTTGATCACCCCATGAAGAAGCCCCACATTTATTGCAGTCGCTCCCCATTTCCTCTCCCACCAGTTCTGGTAACCACTGACCTACTTTCTGCCTGTGTGGGTTTGCCGATTCTGGACATTGTTGAATTGTCTGTTTCTCCCTTTCAGTGCTGTCTTTTTTGCCTCATTGTTTAGGGGCTCTGTTGTAGATACATATATATTTATTGAGGTTTTTTTTTTTTTGACAGATTAAATATTTTATTATAAAGTGATCTTTGTCTCTAGCAGTTACTTTAGTTTTAAGTCTTTGCTGTCTAATATTAGTGCGGCCACTCTTGTTCTCTTTTGGGTACTGTTTGCGTGCTGTATCTTCTTCCGTTCTTTTACTTTCAGCCTACTTGTGTCTTTGATTCTAAAGTGAATCTCTTTAGACAGCATATAACTGGACCATATTTATTTTAATCCATTCTGCCAGCCTCTTCCTTTGATTTAATTCATTTACATTTAATGTAATTGCTAGCAGATAGGATTTAATACCTGCTAGTTTTAAGTATGTGTTATGTCTCTTTTGTTCCCTTGTCTCCATTATTATTGCTGTGTTTTGTGTAAAGAGATTTTTTTTAGTGTATTGTTTTACTTCCCTTGTTAATTTTATTGTCTTTTTAAAGTTATTTTCCTAGTGATCCTTGAAGATTAGGATTAATAAATCTTAACTTTTAATATTCTTCTTTGAGTGAATAGCAACTTAATTTTAATAATATGAAATTGGCTCCTGTTCTCTCCCTCCTTTTCTGTGCTATTATTGTCATAAAAATTATGTCTTCGTGTTTTTTGCCCGTTAGCACATTTGTAATTCCTACTTTTGCTATTGTCTTTTAAATCAGTTAAATAAAATGAGTTACAGACAAAAAATGCATTATCGTTTATATTTCCTACGTGGTTACCTTTACCAGTGCTCTTCATTTCTTCATTTCAGTTATTATCTGTTATCCTTTCATTTCGACCTGAAGAACTTCCTTTAGTATTTCTTTTGGGCAGATCTATTCACAATGAATTGCCTCAGTTTTTATTTATTTCAGAATATTTTAATTTCTCCACTTTTGAATGTTAGTTTTGCTAGATATAAAATTCTTGGTTGATAGTCTTAATTTCAGCACCTCAACTATGTTATCCCATTGCCTTTTGGCCTCCGTTGTTTCTGATGAGAAATCAGCTGTTAATCTTATTTAGGATCCCTTATATGTGATGTGTCTGTTCTCTCACTACTTTCAGGATTTTCTCATTGTGTTTGGCTTGGAACAGTTTGATTGTGATATATCTGAGTGTTGATCTCTGAGTTTTCCTTACTTGGAGTTTGTTGACATTCTTGAATGTGTAGATTGTTGTTTTTCATAAAAAATTTGGGAAGTTTTTAGCCATTGTTTCTTGAAAATTTTTTCAGCCTCTTTCATTATGTGTATGTAGGTATACTTGATGGTGTCCCCCAGGTCTCTGAGGCTTCCATTTTTCATTCATTTTTTAAAGTTCTTTTTTATTTCTGTTCATCACATTGAATAATCTCATTTGACCTGTCTTCAAGTTTACTAATTATTCCGTCAGCTCAGAACTGCTGTTGAGCCCTTCCAGTGACTTTTTCATTTCAACTTTATAATTTTTAACTCCAGAATTTCTATTTGGTTCTTTTTTATTATTTTAGAGTATTTATTAATACTCTCTATTTGGTGAGATATTATCCTCATATTTTCCTTTAGTTCTTTGAACATACTCAGAGTAACTAACTGAAAAACTCTGGTGAATTTAATAACCTGGGCTTCCTCAGGCATGGTTTCTGTTGTTCTTTTACTGTGAACGGGCCATCTTTTCTTGTCTCTGCATTTTTTGCAATTTTTTTATTGAAAACTGGACATTTTAAATAATGCAATGTGGCAACTTTGGGTATCAGATCCTCCACTTCCCGCTCAGGGCTGGTTGTTGTTGTCCTTGCAATTTGTTTAGTGATTTTGTTAAGCTACTTATATAAGTCTATATTCTTTTCACATGTGGTCATTGTCTCTGCTCAGTTAGCCTTGGTGGTCAGCTAAGAATTGGACAGATTCCCGGGACTGTTAGATCCCCTAGCCTTTGCTGAGGGGTTCTGTGTGCATTTTGGGGCTCTCTTTTGCTGCTCAGACAAGCTGTTTACAACTCTGCCTTTGCCTTGACTTCTTGTTCATGGAGAGCCTTAAGGCCAGCCAAATGAGAGCTTAGGGCCTTATCATATCTTTCCTGGGTGTGTGCAAAGCCTTACACACTCAATGGCTGTCTAGAGTCCCAGGAATGTGTTGGAGCTTTTTAAAGCCACCTATGGACATTTCATTCCCAGCTTTTCCTTTTAAGTTTTTGGCCAGTTTTTTGTTTGCCCCAATTGTTATTGCCACCTCGGGTAAGCTACAGTGCTAAACACTGATTGTTTTTGGTAAAAGGCCCCTGGGGGAAAAGACTGTTTGCATTGAATGAAGTACGAGTTAGGTCAAAAGATTACAAATCCTGTAAATGTCAGTTCTCAAAGAATGATGTTTTGGGGGCACTCCAAGACTTTTCTGTTCTCGCAAGTGGTTATCATGCTCCTGAGTTCAGTTACTGTGACTTTGAAGCTGTTGGTTTTCAAGGCTCCTATGAAGCTGGAGATAGTGGAAATAGACCAAGTTAAAAATACCACAGTTTGTTACTTATACTGAGATTCAACCATTTTTTTTAAATAAACATTTTTTAGGCCTTTGGTAATTTCCAGAGTTTAGTTCTGAAAAAGTTGATTTTTAAAAATTTTTTCCAGTTTTTTGATTGTTGCTCTTATGGAGGAGCAGCTTTTTAAGGTCATCACTCAGCCACTCCACTGTCGTGACATTACACGCTATATTACATTTTGACTCTTCCCCCCATCCCTTTGCTGTGTCACTTCCTCTTTCTATCAGTATAAGCACTTCTGCTGCCACCTCAGCTCACTGACCAGTTGTATACCTCTGATGCCTCATCATTTATTTTAGTGGAAGTGCCAGACCTGAAATGTTTCCTTTCCATCTTTTCTAAGTGTTTAAAATAGAAACTTCTGCTTCCAAAGCTAATTTTTATTTTATTATGTCTGGAATTTTCTTCCTAGAATTTTTACGGGGTCAACCAGACTGGATGGAAATGCAATAGGTACGTATTTGACTCACCTGTGACAACTACAGAAGCCTCGTGTTGTGACTGTCTGACCGTTACTAACGAGGCCTCGCATGTGTTGTTGGGTCTGGCCTGTAGTTGACTTTGTCCGCTGGCTGTGTGCCGTGTCCATGGACGAGCTGGCTTCCCCCCACCATCCCCGCATGTTCAGCTTGCAGAAGATTGTGGAGATATCATACTACAACATGAACCGGATCCGACTGCAGTGGTCCCGAATATGGCATGTGATTGGAGATCACTTCAATAAGGTAACCCTTCAGATTCAAAAACCACCCTATCAGCGTCCAAAAAAGACAGGCAACTAATGTCAAAGAAGAAGTAATGATGAGGGTTTAGGTGCCTGTGATTCATTTTCCCTGTGGAGTCAAAAACAGCTCATAGTATCCTTATCTATTAATAGAACTCATGAAGAATGAATTAAAAATCTATCGGTATCAAAACTACTTTAATAGCCCGTATTTAGGATGTACACTAACACCACAGAAATCATTACAGTCACTAGATGAATGTATTGGTGTTTGAAAGCATTGCGAAATCCTGAAGCACCTTCTGGATGACCCAAGATTAAGTTATGTTGCATATAGTTTCACTATAAACATCACTACCTTGTATTCTGGCATCCATGGCCACCGCTCTTCTGAAACCTTTGTCAAGGAAACTAACATTTATTTAAATGAGAAACAAGTCAGAGACTTCTGTGCCCTAAAACTGACAACTACTGAGAGAAAACCAGGCCTTTCTCCACTAGGGGTTTCACTGTATACATACAGACACATGTATATTGAACCAGTGAAATCAATATACGTATTATGTGTATGTCTGTATCTGTAATGTCATTTGCTTTATAAGGGAAAACTAACAGCTTAATAACACTGTTGTTTCCTTCCAAAACACGGTCCATGATTCCAAAAAAATTTCCTTAGGCCTGGAGACACAGAGTTATAATGTAAATGCTTAAAAATAGTGTTAATAAAAGATAGCGTATCCACAAGAGAACTGCTCTTCCTACATTGACTAGAAGAAAATCATAGAGGGGAGGAAGTAGCTCAGTGGTAAAGTGCATGACTAGCATGCAGGAGGTCCTAGGTTCAATCCTCAGTACCTCCATTAAAAATAAATTTTAAAAAAGCCTACCAACCCCCTCCCCTCACCCACCAAAAAAAGAAAGAATCTGCCATTGGGATACAGAACAAGCAGTAGAGTGCTGGCAAATGATTTGTAGCATCTGCCGATTTCTGTGGTATAAATGCCCCACCACGATCAACTGAAAGCTAGCAATGTGATGTCACTAAGTGTGGATTAGGAAGGGTTGGGCACTGTTGTCTCTCCCAGGCAGCTATTCTAGAACCTCACTGAAATGAGGCATTGTCACATGTAATCTTTCTTCTAACTTGGTCCATCAGCTAATCAGAGTTCTTTGTTTACTTTGCTTCCTTATCAGCTCAAAGTAAGGCACCTCCGAGCACACCATCTGCTTAACAAACTGTCAGAGTGCCTTGTAGCAGGGAGTAAACAGATGAGGTCCCTGCCCTAATGGAGGTCATTTGCGTTTTATGATAAAATTACTGATGGTAAAGGATCAGGTAGTGCGATGTGTCAGGCCTCTCTAGAGGTGATCTTTCATCTGAGCCGTCAGTGAGGAGGCAGCCCTGAGAGCCTGCACATGACCCAGAGCAGCTGTTTGTTGAGTGAATAGTATCACTGTCAGCTGAAGCAGTCATTCAGCTCAGCAACCATGTTTCCCACAATTCTGGGTAAATAAATTCTTGGTGGACCAGTTGGCATCATTAATGTGAACTTGTTTGAGAGAGAAAATGTAAACGATTACCATGACTGTACCTTGTAGTCTCGTCCAAGCCTATGACAAGCTTGGGATCTAGGCTGGCAGATAGTAATTAAGCATGTCGTGGTTGTCAACCTCATTACAAATGTCCATTCCATCTAATCAGTGCTGTTAAGCACAAAGTTGTGGAAAACTTAGTTGCTCAGTCTGGGGCTCATCATTCTTTCCACCAGCTCAGAAAGCTGTTCTGTTTCCCCTCGGGAACTGGAGCACATGAGAATCTGTGGGTTTAAGGAAGTGGACGACTGGTACAGCTCTCTGGATTCTAGCATAGTCATTGGGACAGTCACATGTTTCCCTTCTTCTAAACTAGGGCATGTGTGCTCCCAGGGTGTGCTAAGCTGCACTGTAAGCATGGTGTGTATTCTTGAAGCAGGGATTCCTGAATCCTCCTGGAGTTTTAGGCAGGGAGTAATATTCTCATTAGTCTCTAATTACATCAATATTACATGAACATTTTAAAAAACGTTACAGCAAAAAACACCTTTGACCATCCTCATCACCAACAGACCCTCCCCTAAGCTAATTATTTTTTATCAGTTCAGTATATAAACATATCTTGGAGATGCTGCGGATTCAATTCCAGACCAAAGCAATAAAGTGAATCACATGAATTTTTTGGTTTCCCAGTGCATAAAATTGTTATGCTTAGTCTATACTGTAGTCTGTTAAGTGTGCAGTAGCATTATGTCTAAAAAAAATGTACCTTAATAAAAAAAATATTATTGCTAAAAAATGCAAACCATCATCTGAACCTTCAGCAAGTCATAATCTTTCTGTAGTAACATTCAAGATCACTGATTACAGATCACCGTAGCAAGTATAATAAGAATGAAAAAGTTTGAAATATTGGAAGAATTATTAAAATGTGACACAAAGTGAGCAGATGCTATAGGAAGGATGGTACTAGTTGACTTGCTCAACACAGTTGCCACAAACCTTCAATTTATAAAAAACAGTATCTGTGAAGCTCGATGAAATGAGATGTGGCTGTAAATCTTTCCATTTTTCGATGCACATATATGTGTATGTACTCATAGAAATGTAGATAATGTTGTCTTGGTTTGTTTTGTTTTTTAAAAAAAAATGTAAGTAGTATTACATGTATCATTTAGTGACTGGCTGCAGCAGATCTCCAGAACCCTTTTCATCTTGCAGAGCTGAAACTCTGTACCCATTAAACAGCTCCCCATTCCTTCCTCCCCCTATTCCTGGCCACCACCGTTCTACTTTTTGTATGAATTTGACAACTCTAGGTACCTTGTGTAAGTGGAATTATATGGTATTTGGTTTTTTGTAACTGCCTTATTTCACTTAGCATCATGTCCTAAAGGTTTATCCATGTTGTATGTAGCATGTGACAGAATTTTCCTTTTTTTTTTTTTAAGGCTGGATTTATTCTCCCTTTTTAACTGCCAAATATTATTTTGTGTATATGAATATACCATTATGTAGCCATTTTCCTATTGATGGTCCCAATTTTTTTTTATTACAAATGATACTGCAGCATTTTTTAAAGGTTTTTTTGTGGGGGGAGTGGTAATTAGGTCTACTTATTAATTTATTTATTAAGTTGTTTTTGTTTTTATTTTAAATATAGGTACTGGGGATTGAACCCAGTACCTCGTGCATGCTAAGCACTCACTCTACCACTGAGCTATACCTGCCCCACCTCCTCTGAAGCATTACTTTTGTTCAAAGTAAAACATTTTCTGGTCAGACCACGTGTGGGTGAAATTCCTTGCTTGGAGCAGGCTACTGCAAAGTGCCCCGATGCCTTGGCAGGGCTTCCAGTGGGAAACGTTTCCTTGCTCTGCTCTTTGGGATTCTTCTTGAGGGAAAGATCTGAGAAGCACCAACTGAATATGTATACTCATAACTCCAGTCCCTAAAAGTAGGTAAACCATAGATAGGTACAATTTTAAGGAAATTGAAAAGCCTCAATATTTCTGCTGGATTTTTCAAGGCTGATGATATTCATTTATAATTTCTTGCTTTAGGTGACAGACATGGGAAAGTATGAAGAGGGTGTACAGAGACTCTAAAGCCTTTTGACCTCTTTTATATATTGAATAAAATTAAATAGCACTTGGTGGAGGTTATTTAATGGGTAGAGTTTCAGGTTTGCATGATGAAAAGGGTTCTGGAGATTGGTTGCACACCAGTGTGAATGTATGTAACATTACTGATTGAACTGTGCACTTAGAAATAGTTCAGGTAATAAATTTTATGTTCTGTGTATTTTGCCACAATTTTAAAAAATTACATAGCACATTTTGAAAGCATATTTAATCAAATGTGCAATACTGATCTTTCACTGTTAAACTTAAAACCATATAGGTCATAGCCAAGAAACACCTTTTTTTTCTCCTTAGGTGTTTTATCCCAGAGCATTTGTTTTGAAGGCAGGCTGTCCATTGTTTATGTTCAGAGCCCCGTACCCACCGTTGCTGCACTGTGCCTATTTCATCTCGCCTCCTGTCCTGCTCAGGTCGGCTGTAACCCCAATGAGGATGTGGCAATCTTTGCTGTTGACTCATTAAGGCAACTCTCCATGAAGTTTCTTGAGAAGGGAGAATTAGCCAACTTCCGCTTCCAGAAAGATTTTCTGAGGCCCTTTGAGCATATCATGAAGAAAAACAGGTACGTGCATTGTTCTGGCAGGCCCTTGGCCATACCCCCACTGGGGGTCTAAAAAGGCCTCCTAACACTAACCACGCAATTAATTTTTTCCTCCCTTGTTGGTGGAAGCAAATAAAATGAGCAGACTGTGATTCACATGTATTGTCACTAAATCACCCTAAGATCTACATGTAACCTTTCCCAGAAGATTACAGATTACATCACTGCAACTAGTGGAAGTGTGTCATGCATCCTTACTGGGGCTGGTACTGGCATAGTTTGGAGATAGAGCCACTGCCAAAGCATCCTTGGGCAGGATCAGGAACTGTGGGACCCAGCATTTCTGCCCCGGGGAGCTGGTAAAAAGCCAGCATAGCTGTCCCTCCGAAGCACTCCCTGTTCATCCACTCACTTGGCCTGTATTTTTTTTTTTTTTTTACTTTTTTTAATTGAGTTATAGTAATTTTACAATGTTGTGTCTAATTCCAGTGTAGAGCACAATTTTTCAGTTATACATGAACATACATATGTTCATTGTCACTTCTTTTTTTTTTCCTGCTGTGAGCACTTGGCCTGTATTTTTTGAGAACTCTGCTATTCTCAGTGCGTACGGCAATAAAGAGAGCAGTCAAAAACTCCTGTTTATGATTTGATGATCATTGCAGCTGAGCCATGGGGATACAGGTGCTCATCACCCTATCTGTCTACTGTTGTGTATTTGACAGTTTCCATAATAAAATATTTTTAAACCCCTGTTTATATTCCACTGAGACAGCTACAGAAACGAAAAATGCTTAGTGAGTCAGTGTCGGTGATTGCTCTGAAGAGCATTCAGTCACAGTATCGGGGTGAAATAGAAGGACTCCCTTATGTGGGGCAGTCAGCTGACGTGTGTTTGGTAAGGTGAGCCTTAACCAAGGTGAGGAACAGGCCAGGAGTGGCTCTTTGTGTCTTGGGAAGAGTGTTATGAGCAGATGGAGGAACAAGAGCAGAAGCCCTGTGGTGGAATGTCCTTGGCATAGTTAAGGAGGAGCAGGGAGGCTAATGTGGTGAGTGTGGAGTGAAAAAGGCAAAACGTCCTAGAAGCTTAAGTCCCAATCTTGTAGGACTATCAGCCTTTGTAAGGACTTTGGCTTCTTCTGTGTGAGAGATGGAAGCCATTGGAGGCCTTTGAGCAGAGAAGTGAAATGGCCTGACATATTTGAAGGATCATCCTGCAATTTGTTCATGGAAAACGAGAGGCAGAAGGATGAGTTAGGTGGCCATTGGAGTTGTCCAGGTTTGGACAGAGGAGGTAGCAGTGGCGAGGCCCCATGGGACTGGATTCCACATACATTTTGAGAGGAAAGCCTGCAGCATGTGCTGATGGGTAAGCTATGGGACATAAAAGGGAGAAATGTCAAGGATGACTTTTGGACATCACCCTTCATGCCTGCCTTTATCCCTAAAGAGTATATTCTGGATCTGCTGGGATTATTTTATTTTTTAAAGAAAATGAAGGCTCACAAGCTCAAAGGCTTTAAGCCAACATGGGCAATTTTGGGGCAGCAAATTAAAAAGGCAGCAGAAAAGTCTCCTTGACATGTCTCTCTGTCTCTTGGTGTCTGTATTCTTCACAACATTGCTTATTTTAGGAGAACCAAAGTTAAGCCCCTTCCAGAGTCTGGCATCAGCCCTGATACTAGCATATGCACAGAAATGCTGTCCTGCCTTTGGGAGCACTGTCGAGAGTGGCCGAGGAGTCCAAGACCTCACCGGGCTAAGCAGAGTGCTCAAGCCTGCCTGGCACCAGAATCCCTCATCTCCTAACTGCAGCCTTCCCTGCCCATCCTGCTGCTGCCCGCCCAGCACTTGAAAAGGGCCCCAGGAAGTTTAGAGTCACATGTCACCAGCTGACACTGTTGGATCTGTAACTTGCTGTAACGTTTTCAAAAGTATGTTGGTGGTATGCGTCACGAACCTTAATATTTTTGTGCCCTTTGACACAGTAAGTCTGCACTTCTTTAACTCTTTCCTCAGGAGTTAATTTGAAATACAACAAAATGCTGTGAATCACACAAAATAGTCTTTGAAAATCCAGAAACCACCTGTCTATACAAGAGTATGGAGTAAATATTGGTACAGCCCCAACATGGAATACTGTGCAGCTGTTTAAAATGCTCACATAGTTAACATGGGAAGTGCTTAGTTATTTAGTGAGAAGGGCAGGTTATAGAACTGGACAGACAGTGTAATAACAAAGAGTATATGGTGTATCTCTCTGTATGAAATACCATACCATCATATAAAGGTATCTTTTCCTTAATGTTTTTTCCTGCATTTTGCAAAACATTGATTGTCATCATATATTTTAACAATCAGGCAAAACCCATTTTAATAAATATGTATAGTCATTGCCAACAAGGGAAACAACCATGAATTCATTTGTATTATGTATTAAAGTCACCCAGGTATGTAGTCAGTTCTCCGTTATCTGCAGGTGGCAAATCTTCTTTGTGGACTTCTAGGCAATTTTTAACTCTGTTTTGACTTTCTCCTTGCCTTCTCTAAATGAGCTTTCCTACTATCAGTTAATATGGGTCCTGCAGACAAGCATGAATATTATCCTAAGCCAGATGAAATTTGAAAAACAAACCTGCAATCCCAAAACCACTCTAATGTCTTCCAAAGCTAGTGCCATAGAAGGTCATGTAGCTCCTCTAGCTAGCTGCAAGGGAGGCTGGGAAATTGAGGGCCTCGCACATGAGACAAGACTGTCATGTTGTCTTATACTATTTATTATGATGAGATTGGGCGTGTTGCTCCCCAGAAGAAATCAGATTTCTATTATTAAGGAGGTGGGAGGATGACTGCTGGGTAGGCAACTAACTGCCACACTGACTGTCTTAGTATTTTTTCTTCTCATTGTCTCTAATTTTTTTAATAAATGTGGATTACTGCATGCTTTAAAAAAAATTTTTTTAAGTGCTACTTCTGAGCAACAGGCTGTATTCATTTATCTTCCCACTGTCCAAAGTACAGATGACAGGCTCCTGCCCCATTCCTCCTTCAGGTCTCCAACCATCCGGGACATGGTGATTCGCTGCATTGCCCAGATGGTGAACTCCCAGGCGGCCAACATCCGCTCAGGCTGGAAGAACATCTTTGCTGTGTTCCACCAGGCAGCCTCAGATCATGATGGGAACATCGTGGAGCTGGCCTTCCAGACCACAGGCCACATCGTCAGTAAGTGGCTCTGTGCCCTCTTGACTAATGTCCCACGTGCAAGTCTAGAAGGGTGACCACTTATTTCCCATCTGTTTTACTCCCAAAAGGGGCTTCCTTGTTTTAGCTACACTGTTGCGTGATAATGTGCTTAAAAGCGTGCACGTAGTCAGCACTCAGTAAATGTTTGCTGCATGAATGAATATTTGGGCCCTTGTATCGTTGCTTGAGCTCAGGAACCAGTTTAGTTTAGCCCACACTATACTCAATGCATTCATTCTTGAATAATTTAATAAGAAGCTCTGTGTTCAGAGATACTTACATGCTGTTCTTAGATTTTGACAAAAGTAATCATCTCTGGGGGTGTGTGTGTGTTTAATCTTCATTTCTAGGTCCTCGTCTTATAAAAACTATGCCTTTGTTTCCCCAGCAACTATTTTCCAGCACCATTTCCCTGCGGCTATTGATTCCTTTCAAGATGCTGTGAAGTGCTTGTCAGAGTTTGCCTGCAACGCTGCTTTCCCTGACACCAGCATGGAAGCGATTCGGCTCATCCGCTTCTGTGGGAAATACGTCTCTGAGAGGCCTCGGGTACGTCTTTCCTCGCTCGTACGAGCAGTGAAGGAAGGAGTCATGGGCAAAAACCCTCGCTCCTGGCGAATAGCTTTCTATCTCCTCTTTTATTTCTGCCTGCTTCTTGGAGTTGTTGTGAGAACTGTTAATCCAGGTAAAGCACCTTCACGGTTATTGACCCATAGAAGCACTTAGTAAAAGCAGCTGCAGCCGCTGCCGTTACTTTACGTAATATGTGTTACAGTAACGTTCCAGAAAGACCTACACTCTTGGATCATCCTGGATATTTTGCTATCACCATTTGACCTTTATTGCTTTTCTTAAAGTAACACCTCCTGCCCCCAGGATTCTTGTGATCCACCCACTCAGTTCACTCTAAAACCCACGAAGGTCTGAAGGTTCATGTGTCCTTGGGACAGGCTTGTCTCAGTCTCCTCAGGGTTTCTCATCGTTCCCTTGCTAAATGGATATTTTTAGGAGATGAAATATTCAGGGCATGCATTTCGTGTCGTTCTGTTTCAGTTCCTTCCCTTCACTTGCTTAGTCTGCCTCTGAGGGGTGATTCTCATTGTAGGTGCTACAAGAATACACAAGCGACGACATGAATGTGGCTCCTGGCGACAGAGTCTGGGTCCGAGGCTGGTTCCCCATCCTCTTTGAGCTCTCCTGCATCATTAATAGATGCAAGCTGGATGTACGGACAAGGTACCATGTGCCTGGGTGGCCCCTCTTCCTTCCGCACTGAAAGAGCCTCAGTCACCTGCCCCCCCGGCCCCTGCTGTCCCACCTCTTCTCTGCTGGTCTCTTCCCCCACCCATTCCCTCCTCCTCGCCTGGCTTTGTTTCCTCCAGAGGACTCACCGTCATGTTTGAGATCATGAAGAGCTATGGCCACACCTTTGAAAAGCACTGGTGGCAGGACCTGTTCAGAATCGTGTTCAGGATTTTTGACAATATGAAACTCCCCGAGCAGCAGTCGGAGGTAGGTGATGACCAAGGCGTTACCCTGGATGGGATGGGAGAAGAGCCCCTCTGGCCTTTGTCTGCCTCTGGGGTCGCATCGTCATCCAGAGTGCACGAAAGTCTTAAATACTGAGCCATTTCAGGTGTGTTTTGAAAGTGGAAGCACCCTTCCTGGCACTGTTCTGCCAGTATCCACTGGTGCTGAGACCCTCCCCACGTGGGGAACCGTAAGAGGGAATAAATCAGTCTCCCGACTCAGCCCTCAGGCACTGGACCCGCCGGTCAGCAGGCACCTCACTGGTCCTCTTGCTTACTCGGTTCATACTGACTTCTGAACAGTCAGTAAAAAAAATGGATTGTCTCTGGTCCATTTAAAAATCCATTAAAAGGATTTTGAGTGAAGTTACAGTTGAAGATCATGTTGGCAATATTAGGCCATTTTTTTTTTTTTTAAAAAGGACGTCTCTGTGTGTCTTTGTTATTTCTCCTCTAGGGGTAGGGAGTCCCAGGAGAGGATACTCTTTCCCATGGTTTTTAGATGGGAGAGTAATTTTTTCACCTTCTTTTAGAAACAACATTCCCTCCCACCCCCTGGTATAAAATTAACATGTTTAATGAGGAATGTTAGCAAGATACAGAAAATTCATAGTTTTTCCATTGAGAAATTAGAGTTAATGTGGCCAGTTTCCCTAAGTCTGCTACATGATTCAGATATGGTTGAGGTCATAGTAGAGATACAGTTTTCTAATTTTATTTTAAAGTAATTTTAAGTTTTCTTCATTATAAAACAAAAAAAGAAAAACAAGCAAAAATTAAACACCCACAGTTCCAGTCTTCCACAGGTAAAAACCTTCTTTCTTAACTTAATACGTATTTTTCCAGAACTGTAACTTTTCATCTGCAGTGTTTTTAAGGGCTGCAAAGCATTCCTAGCTGTGGATGTTCCATAGTCCATGGAAAATTGTTTTCAGTTTTTCTTTCCTTAAGCAGCACTGAAGTGGGCGTTTTTTGCAGCTACCCTTGTACTTGTTATTTATTTGTGATCTGACTGTCAGGTTTGGGGCTTGCACGTTACTGAGGCTTCTTGATACATACTTCTGAGTTGACCAGAATAAATCTGTAATCGTTTACATTGCTGTTTGCAAGTCATGAGAGTTCCTGTTTCTCCACATCCACTCCAGCTCTTTATATTTGAATTTTTTTAATCATCAATTTCATAGGCCAAGTGTATCACCTTAAAAAGTTCCTGAACAGATAGCAAGGTTGTGTATTTTCCTTCCTGTCACTGGTCATTGCATCTCTTCTTTTATGAATTGCTTTTTCATATCCTTAGTCCATCTACTGGGTTATTTATTTTTTTCCTATTGATTTATGAGATTTTGTAGCATAAAAATGATATAGCCTATCCTTACATATATTGTGGATGATTTTGCCCACTTGGTGTCTTCTTTGTTTTGGAAAATACTGGCTTTTAAGTCAGCTAATGTATTAGTTTTTTTCCTTTATGGTTTCCACTTTGGGAATCATGCTTAACAACCCTTCCCTTTTCCATGATTTTATAAATCTCTCTATATATTTCCTTTGGTAATTCCATGGCATTTTTGTTTTAATTTTTTTCTTTCAGCTTTTTGAGATAAAATTGGCATAGAGCACTGTGTAAGCTTGAGATGTCTGTAGCTTAACGATTACCACAGTCAGTTTAGTTAACATCCATCATCTCATGTAGATGGAAAAGAGAAAGAAAACTTTTTTTCCTTGTGATGAGAATATTTAGGATCTACTCTCTCAGCAACTTTCAGATCTTCCAAATGTTGTTCCTCACCTCCCCAGGATTTATTTATCTTATCACTATTAATTGTACCTTTCGACCCCTTCATCCATCCATAATCTCATTTTCATTTTTTCCAAATCATTCAAAATGTTTGTGAATATCACTTTGAATGACTGTTTAATGTTCTGTCATATGGATGTACTCTATTTAATCACCACCTTATTGAGCATTAGTTTATGTCTATGTTTACAGTGTATAAATACCATTGTGGTAAACATCCTTATTCATGTTCCTTCACCCACAGATCTTTGATTATTTCCTTAGGGTCCATTCCTGGAAGTAGTGTTAACTGCATCACTAGATGTGAACATTTTTAAGACAGTTGGTACATACTGCCAAATTGCTTTTCAGAACAGTTTTGCCAGTGATATGTGAGAATGCCCATCTCACCACTGGGAGAGTGGCTTTTAAACATTATCTTTTAATTGTTTTTCCAGAAATCTGAGTGGATGACAACAACTTGCAATCACGCACTTTATGCTATTTGTGACGTATTTACCCAGTTTTATGAAGCTTTGAATGAAGTTCTTCTTTCGGATGTATTTGCACAGTTGCAGTGGTGTGTAAAGCAAGGTACTCTGTGTGTGGTTAGGCATCGTTTTTCTTGACACAGTCCTTAATGAGAGATTAAGTTTGTCAATATATAGTAGCATGGATGTAATACCAAGGAATGTAATATATAATTTAATTACTGAAAATGAGTATTTCTAATTTAATTAGAACATAAAACGGTCTCTCCACCAAGTCAGTTTGTAAAGCATTTCTTACAAGATAAAATATACTAATTTTATATTTTGAAAGATGTACCTTTGTATATTACTGTTCTTTCTACTTTTGTATATGTTTGAAATTTTCTATAATAAAATGTTTTTTAAATGTACTGTGAGAATCAAGATCAGTAGCTTCATCAATAAGCACTTTTTGTTTGAGTGCTTACGTATTTATCTTAGTGTGTATTAGGAGAAATACCCACATAGCACGTTAGACTTGGATCCCCTCGATAGTTTTGACTCAGGACAAGGTTAATATGAAGGTTAAATTTTTCAAAATAAGTATTTTAAAATAAATGATCAGTTGATACTGACACAGCAAAAATTGGAAATGTAACGTTTGAGTGACTAACTTTTTAGAAACACTGGTCTAATATTTTCCATCTTCTTTTACCATTTCTCATACAAGAAGCCAGTTAATTAAGTAGCAAAGTGTTGAGTTTCTTCCATCTCTAGCAATAAAGCTATGGTAAATAATTTTACTTTTTTATAGCCTACTTAAACTGTAAAAATTTTAGTATCATCTATAGTGGTGCTTCATTAATTAAAAGCCTACAAAACCACCAGTTGCATAGTCCCTACCTCACAATAGGAAGCAGCAGCAGCCAGGCTGGAATCCAAACAGCATTTGAAGTTCAATGATAGATGTTGTTTTATTTTACAGATAATGAGCAATTGGCTCGATCAGGTACAAATTGCTTAGAAAACTTGGTAATATCCAATGGAGAGAAATTCAGTCCTGACGTCTGGGACGAAACATGCAGTTGTATGTTGGATATTTTCAAAACCACCATCCCGCACGTGTAAGTGTTAATGTGATCGCTGCTGTTTGTTCTGCAGTGCTTGTCCTGAAGCGCGGGGCTGCCTTTCACACTGATCATTTTCCTTCTCTTGCCTTCCCTTTAGTTTGCTGACATGGAGACCTGTAGGAATGGAGGAGGATGCAGCAGAAAAACATATGGTAAGATTTTTTTTTTATTGTCTTTTCTCTGATCACATATTATCGAAAAAAATTTTTTTGAATAAGGAGCCAAAAGAATTTGTGCTTTTCTCATGGGAAGTGAGTTTAAAAGGTTGCAAGATCTAAACACTATATATGTTCATTAGCATGTTTTTTAGAAAGTACAGAAAAGTATTAAGCAGATAAGTCAGCTTCAATCAGTAAAAACCACAAAGAATTTCTGTTTTTTTTCTTTATGTGACTGAGCACACACAACCCACATACTTGAAATTTAGGCTCACTTGGAACATAATGCATTACTTAGCACCACTGTGGGCATTTTTCCATATTCTTAACTGTTCTCTGAGAAAGCCTCTGCAGTGGCTGGCTGTACATTGTTGTAATTTATTTAGTGAATTCTCCCTCATTGGACTCTCAGGTCAGTTCTGGTGTTCCGGTGTTGTAACTATCACTTTGGTATAATTATCCGTAATTTATTGCCCTCCTGTTGAAAGAGTGCTTTCCTCTCCACCGATGAAATAGTAGTTTTGATTTTTTGTGTAAGGCCACATAAAGAAGTTCTAATCCAAGTCTCACTCGAAAATACTTTGTTTATCGGGAGGGGTTGTATTATTAACTTCTGTTTCCAAAAACTACAAGGTCATTAGATTTTCAAAGGCATTTGGGACATAGCAACGTGAAAATGAACCACATTATATAAACATTTTCTGTTTTTTCAATCTTTTTGCCCTCAACTTTTTTTAAAAAGCTTCTGCACTTACTTATTTTTGAACTTGATCTCATTAAAATTTTGTTACACTCATCATGAAATCATAATATGTAGAGAAATGCCCTCTAAGTTGGAATAAGAAAATGTGAAATTTGACACTTGATCTTAGCCCAAAGGCCGAGAAGCGATGAAAATGTGAAATTTTAATGGGAAGGAAAAATAATTGGAATTTGTAATCTCTCCCATGCAGCCTTTGAGAAGCATGTGGTGTAATTATACTTAAAGCTGAGCAAGAATTTGAGTCGGCAGTGTTACAACAGGCACGGCTCTGTCCGGGTACTTGTGGATGGAGAAATGCACGTTGAGTTTCTCTCTGGTTTACTTTTAGGATGTGGATCTGGACCGTCAGTCTTTAAGCAGCATAGATAAAAATGCCTCTGAGAGAGGCCAGAGCCAACTCTCCAACCCAACTGATGACAGCTGGAAAGGCAGACCATATGCAAGTAAGGCCACTTCTGTGTTGTTTTGATTTATTCATTTTAGGTAGGTAGCACATTTATGTGATTCAGATATTCAGAAGGTACAAAAGGGTAAACAGGATAAGCCTTTCTTGCACCCCCGCCGTCCCTGTGGCAGCCGTGTCTCCAGTTTCTCGTGTACCTTTCTAGAGACACTTTGTTCATATGTAAGCAGACGCACATCCATATACACAAACATACACATATGTGTCTCTGTTTGTATATGAATTCTCTTCCGCTCCTCTTCATGCAGGCTGTAGAATACCATCTATGCATTATTCTTTTTTCACTTAATATAGATCATCCGAAGTCAGTACCTAAAGTGCTCTCATGCTCTTGAATACCACTTTATGTTGCCTCAGGTTGTAGACGTACTATTATTTGCTTAATTGGGTTCCTACCAGTGGACGTTTATGTTACTCTCAGTCTTCTTCTGTTGTAATCAGTACCGCAGTGAATCACCTAATACATGTGTTGTTTGTGAGTCTAACTGTACGGTAAATTCCCAGAAATAGGATTGTTGGATTAAAAGAGAAGTGCATTTGCTATTTTGACAGATAATTCCAGACCGCTGCCTGTTAGTTTGTACCTGTTTGCATGATCTTTGGGAACATCTAGGTGATATTTGGTGTTTTTTGAGTAGTTTTAGTTTGCAGTTTTCTAATTATAAGTGAAACTGAGCAGTTTTTCATGTGTTTAAAACCATTCCTGTTCTCTTTTCTGTGAACTAACCTGTTCATAATCTTCACTCATTTTGTATTGTTCATGTTTTTATTGGCTTGGGGAAGACTCTGTGCGTTAGAGATCCCTTTTCTGGATATGAGTTTCAAATTACCTTTACCAGTTTATCTCTTATTGTTGCTTGTCGTATGTTTTACTGTCTGTCATTTTTTTTTTTTTAAAGGATTAACAGTTGCTGTGAGCCAGGCACTGTGCTGTGTGTTCCGTGTGTGATCTCATGCGATCCTTGTGCTTGCCCTTTGAGGGGGCTACTGTTTTACATTTGAATGAACTGGGACTTAGGTGATGTGATTTGCCACCATGTGGTAGAGTTGGGATTCAGACATACTTTTGGCTGACCAAGAAATGGGAACTTTTCTGGTGTTAATCTGGTCTTCTAAAGGTTATGTTTCCCCATTGTTTTTCTTCATAGCAGTTTCACCCTCTTCTCAGCACTCCAGGCTGTAGGGGTTAATATTGACATTAACTTATGAAGCAGCACATTAGACAAAGTCATGTGTGGTCACCATTATCTTTTGAAGGCATGAAAAACAATCACCCTAAGAATCCATGAAAGAGACACCATGTTGGAGACGGACAGGCTGTTCCTCAGTGTCTGCAGCACATCCTGTCTCTCCAGTGTGCGGGGAGAGGACAAGCTGCGTCCTCGTCAGCCCCAGATAAAGGGGTCGGCATGTGTGGGAGGGGCAAATGGACATTTCTTTAAATGGTGTGGTAAGTGCAGCAAGATGTTTATGCCCTGAGAGGTGCCTGGGACTTGAGACCCCTGCCATTCCTCCAAGGAACAGTGCTTTTGTCTCTCCCAGTCTCCTGTCTCAGCCTCTCTTCTGGATCTAAGCTGAATTAGAGCAGCAGGCAGAATCTCTTACACATCATCCGTATTGTTTTCTTTCCTTCTTTTTATTTTTGGTCCAAGATGGTGTCATTGAATTGGCACAAGTTAAATGTCTGCTGCAATTCCACTATATACTTTTTCAATTACAAAACTAACTCTGCATGGAGAATTTTTATATGTATATATAGTTTCCAAGCCACTTTCAAAAGCTTGACGATGACCCAACTCCTTGTTTTTATTTAATATTTACTATTTAATATTTTCAACATTCTGATTCGATAACAAGTTGAAAAGGAAGCTCTACTTCGACTATAGTCAAATCAGCCAGCATTTACGAAGTGCCAGACATGGGCCGTCCCTGAGCCCAGGGATTAAGATGAGATGTTAGTCAGAGTCTAGTCAGCAGACAGAAACCACATCAACAATTTGAACAGGGAATTCTACATTAAGAATCGCTAACCAGTCAAAGATAGCTAACCACCAAAAGAGGTAGAATTCAACTCTTGAGGGGTATGGAAGTAGAAAATGTGGAAAGCAGACAGAAGGTGATCCAGAAACTCGGAAGTCTACCTTTGGAGAGTCCAGCTACGCAGGAACCTGTAGCTCCTGTGGTGACAGCACGGGCCGGAGCTGATCTGTGGGAGTGGGTCTCCAGGCAGCAGGGAGACGTGCTGGAGGACATGGGGCCTGCATAGCTGGCGCCCTTCCCTTCTTCAGGCCTCTGCACAGATGGCACATTTTCAGAGAGACCTTTCCTGACCAGTTTGTTTAAACTTGGAACCCTCTCATGACACCATCCGACCTCATCCCCATCCCTACCTTACGTCCTCATTGTTTGACGCACTGTATTTTTTTTCAGTAGTTTGCTGTCTGTCTCTGCTGTGGAAACGGGTTTTTGTGCAGCTTATTCACTGCTGTGCCACAGCGTCAGGAACCGTGCTGGCGCATAGTAGGAGCTCAGTGAGTTCAGTACTGGCTGAATCGTTATTAGGGTTAATCTTTATCATCTAACATAGATCAGAAACTGTTTGCCAGCCTCCTCATCAAGTGTGTGGTCCAGCTGGAACTGATCCAGACCATCGACAACATCGTGTTCTACCCTGCAACGAGCAAGAAGGAAGATGCCGAGCACATGGCTGCTGCCCAGGTAAGAGCAGGCCCGGAGGAGGGCGCCCTCATCTGTGGGAAGGCTGCTCAGGTGCAGTGGTGCGCAGGGGCACGCTCGGACAGGCTCCTGTGCTCATCTCTTCCCAGGCCAGCGCTCAGTGACACGGTACTCGTAGCTTAAAATTGGCCCTGATTGGGGTATTAACACCACAGAAATCAGCAAACACTAAAAATCAGGGATTCCTTCCTTTTTTTCATTTCCCAGAGAGCCAGTTTACCAGCACGCCACTGCTTAGATCCCACCCTCCACCCTGGTGCTTCAAAAAGTGTGTTACCAGTCCCAGGAACTGTTTCTTATAATTGGTAGCCAGTTTAACCATAAATCACTGAGAGGGAAAATAGGTGGATAAAGGTACCAGTTCTTCCTTCAGAAAGTTCACTCTTCTGTCTTGTATGCAATCTTTTATATATACCGTACGCTTGGAAACAGAATTCATTGTCCAAAAACTGGACTGTCACCTTACACCACTGGTTGCAAACTTAAGTGCTCCAGGGGCTGGTGGGTTCTGTGAGCGCCCGCGGCAGGCTGGGTGGGACCGTGAAACCGGCGAGTGCCAGCCCAGCCGGGGCCGCAGCCACCCCCCAGCTCCAGCGGCTGACACTGCTGCTCTCAGGTGGGGCAAGCTGCGAGGGTCTTCCGGGTTTTCCAGAGGAGGCAGAACCAAGATTTTTTTCATATAGGGATTCTCCTGTTTATTAAATACTGTCGTTCTTGATCAACAAAGTACATCTGTGGGCCAGATCCAGCCCAAAGTTTGTCCTTTTTTTTTTTTTTTTTTTTTTTTTTTTTTTACTTTTTAAGTACACAATTGAGTGGCTTTAGTATATTCACAGAGTTGTACAAACATCTCCACGGTCTAATTCCAGAAGATTTCTATCATTGCCAAAGGGAAACACCTAACCATCAGCAGTCACTCCCCATTCCAGCCCTTGGCAACCACGATCTGTTTTCTGTCTCTGTGGAATTGCCTAATCCAGATATTTCATGTTAGTGGAATCATATCGTCTGTAAGCTTTTATGTCTGGCTTCTCTCACTTAGCATAACGTTCTCCAGGTTCATCTGTGTTGTAGCCTGTATCAGTGCTTCATTATTTTTATATGTGGCTGTGTAACCTTCCATTGTATCACTGTACCACATCTTGTTTATCCAGTTGATGGACATTTGAGTTGTTTCCATTGTCTGGCCATTATGAATAATGCTGCTATGAACATTTGTTTAGAAATTTTAATGTGAACATATCTTTTTAATTCTCTTGAGTATATACCTAGGTGTAGAGTTGCTGAGTCATATGGTAACTCTGTGTTTACCTTTTTGAGGAATTGCCAGACTGTTTTCCAAAGCAGCTGGACTATTTTACATCCCATCAGCAGTGTATAAAGGTTCTAATTTCTCCACAGCCTCACCAGTAGTTGTGATTGTCTTTTTTTTTTATTATTATCAGTATAGCAATACCAGTGGGTGTGATACTTCATTGTGTATCTCATTGAGGTTTGGATTTGTTTCCCTAATGACTAATAATGTAGAGCATCTTTTGTGCTATTGGCCATTTGTGTGTCTTTGGAGAATTGTCTATTTCAATCCTTTGCCCATTTTTAAGTTGGATATTTATCTTTTTATCATTAAATTGTAAGAGTTTTTGTATATTCTGGATGTTGGTCTCTTATCAGACATTCATGATTTACACCTCTTTTCTCCTATTTTGTACATTGTCTTTTCAGTTTCTTGATGCTGTCCTTTGAAGCACAGAAGTTTTTAATTTTGATAGAGTCCAAGTTACTATATTTTTCTTGAGTTACTTGTACTTTTAATGTTATTTCTAAGAAAACATTATCTATTCAAGGTCACAAAGACTTAGGCCTACATTCTCTTTTAAGCTTCCTGATTTTGGCTCTTACATTTAGGTCTTTGATCCATTTATGAGTTTACTTTCGTATATGATAGGAGATTTTGCACCCTAAAGAGCATCTACCTTCATTCTTTTGTACATAGATGTTCAGTTGCCGCAGCACCATTTGTTGTGTAGGCTATTTTTTCCCACTGGATTGTTCTAACACCCGTAAATATGAGAATTTATTTCCGGATCTCAGTTCTGTTCCATTGATCTGTGCCTGCCTTTATGCCATTACCACACTGTCATGATTATTTGATTACTTACTTTAGTAAGTTTTGAAATTGAGAAGTATGAGCCTTCCAACCTTGGCTTCTTTTTTCAAGATTATTTTGGCTATTCTGTGTCACTTAACATTTCCACACAAATTTCAGAATCAGCTTGTCGGTTCCTGCAAAGGTATCAGCAGGGCCTTTGATGCGGATTGCATTGAATCTATAGATCACTCAGCCCTTTTGTCTTATAGAGGGGGATGTGGTCCATTCCTAGAGGGCTCGACAGATACAAAATCCGTAAACATGTCTCACATTTTAGGCAACATGTTCAATGAAAATCTAGCACTCCATACCTATTTTTATGGTTTTTCCCTTCACATTTGAAAACATAGTTGTCAAACTTTTTAAAGTTCATTAATCACCTGATGAGGCTAAAGATGCCACTTGGGCTTTGGTTAACAATTTCTGTCTTTCAGTATGTTTTGAGACACACCTGTCTCATGCAGTGCAATTTTTCTCATTTTCCAGTTGCTCTTTTTTTACTGCACATATTTTTTAATTTACATATATGTACTGTTCATTGTTTCTAAGAACATTTAGAGCTTTAGCTTTTTAAACTTACGTAGTTACCAAAGGAATAAAGCAAACCACAAGATAAGAATTAATTCAAAAAGATATATACACCCTGCTGTTAACAGCAACATTATTTATAATTGCCAAGATATAGAAGCATCCTAAGTGCACATCAATACCAATTTCTTGATAAAATAAAAAACAGTGCAATCCTGTAGTGAAATAAATTGAGAAATCACACTCCTGTTCACACAACGAAGGTAGTGCTGACGAAACTGAGACTTCGGCCGGCAAAGGCCACCGTCATGCAGGAGCCCAGGTGTTCTTTCCCTGGCCACTGAGCAGAGTCTAAATGGGAGACCGCTCAGGGTGTTGAGGAATGAAGTGTTCCTTCTACAGAGGATGAGCTCTGGACAGTTATGATGGCCTCTATCTGATACCACGATATCCAAAACTATTCCACCTTCTTTACTTAGCTCTCCTGTCCTCCCCTCTTTAGCAAGACACACTGGATGCAGATATCCACATAGAGACAGAGGATCAGGGAATGTATAAGTGCATGTCTTCCCAGCACCTCTTCAAGCTGTTGGACTGCTTGCAGGAGTCTCATTCATTCTCAAAGGCCTTCAACTCCAATTATGAGCAGCGGACTGTCCTGTGGCGAGCAGGTAAGGAAGGCTACACCGCAGGTCGGACAGGTGGTCACACTGGTCACCATCCTAAAACATTAAAGCCTTTGGAAAATTCCAGATATGGTACACGTAGCTGGAATAACTTGCCATATCTTCTTGCTTGCGGTAGAAAGAGATGCTGGATATGTTTCATCCTAGTACCAGGAGTACTGCCTGGCACACGGGAGAGTCAGTAAGTATTCAATGGAAAAACAAATTGATAGAGAGTTGAACTGATCTGGCAAGTCAAGAAATGTTACATTAACTTGAGATTGTGTAGCTAAATGTGATATAAAAAATGTGATAGTCTAGGAGAAACAGAAGCATTCATCCCTTTTTGAGACTTTTGTGGATTCTCTTTCCCACCTCCACAAGTTAAGAACCTGAGTCCTGGAGGTGGGTGTGTGTGTGTAGACACACACGTATATATGCAGATGGGAGTCTCACTTGGTGAACTTTGCACGAAAGTGATACTTTATATAATTTTTATGTTGTTACCATCACTTTTTCTCCCCCAAGTACCTATTTTAACCCACAATTTTAAAATGTCATTTTTCTCTATGGCTTTAAAATATCTAGATGTTTTGTGTCTTTGACTAAAATCAGGTTTTGCTTCTCAGAGTGGTTTACACGTCTCTATGGCTGATTGGTACTGCTTTGTTTAAGAAAATGCGTTCTTACGCACTTCGTGAAGAAAAAAAAATCTTGCAACTTAGAAACATGCTAGAATTCTTAAGAGCTTTTACACTTGAGAAGATAAAATGAATGACTTCTCCAGCCAGCGAGCAGAGCCTAAATGGAGAGCAGCTCAGGGCGTTGAGGAGCAAAACGTATCCTGTACAGAGGAGAGGAGGTCAGGGCTGCCTTCATCTGACATCACAGTTGAGCCGTATTAAGAATGTGAGCTGTTTCAGTGTTTCCTGAAGTAACT
Source organism: Camelus bactrianus (assembly GCF_048773025.1). NCBI lineage: Eukaryota > Metazoa > Chordata > Mammalia > Artiodactyla > Camelidae > Camelus > Camelus bactrianus. The sequence continues at coordinate 22,611,923 of NC_133557.1, forward strand.
AGATTAGGTTCCCGTGTGATTTCTCAGCATCACCCTGGAAGTGTGCACTATTTATATGACTATCTGCTGTCTAGGTTTTAAGGGCAAGTCTAAACCCAACCTCCTAAAACAAGAAACCAGCAGCCTGGCCTGTTGTTTGAGGATCCTGTTTCGAATGTATGTTGATGAGAACCGCAGGGATTCCTGGGAAGAAATACAGCAGCGACTTTTAACGTAAGAAGAATGGTTTCTGGTTGAATTTCTTACCTGTAGCACACAAAGTGCTTCACAACAATGTTGTATTTGAAAAAAGTAGATGAAAAATACCTACATGTTGACGCCCTCACACACTGTTTTCCTTTTTGTTTTTTCTTTCTATTTGGTAACTCTTCCATTTGACTTTATTTAATGCCCTGAAGAGGGCAAGGCCCCATTTTTCATCCATATGTTTCTTAAAGCAGAGAAACATGGTCTGGAGAAGCTGAGCTCAGAGTCATCAGGCCCAGAGTGAAGCCCTGACTAGGTCCTCTGCAGAGCGCGGGCTGCCCTAGCGTCCCGCCTAGTCCTTCTTTCGCAGAGGAGCACATTAGAGTCCCGTGGGTACCAGGATGTACTTGGGTTATGTGGAAATGCAGCATTTGGGAGACAGTGGAAGCCCTGGAGAGAGCCCCCTGCAGAAAAGTAGATCTTTGCCACCCAGTTTCTTAGGCAACTGTGAGCACGATGCTGTGTCTGAGCCTCCTTTCACTCCTTTAAGATTTAAAAACAGTAACATGCAGTGTTGGCAACCGTGCGATAAAGACATGCACACTCCTGCACTGCTGGGGGCAGTGACAGGGTCTTTCTGGGAATCAGGCGGCATTATTTATCAAGAGCCTTAAAACAGTCAATCTCTTTCTTTGACTCAGTAATTCCACTGTTAAAGAAGCAGGATCCCCACACAGAACATTCATTACAGACTGACTTATTATAAAGAGAAAAAATTTAAAACATTTCCACCGTAAGTCCCCCCGGCTAGCTCAGTTAGGAGAGCATGAGACTCTTAAAACAGCTCCACTGTGGAGTTGATAACTACATTTTGGTGTATCCTATGATATAATATTACACAGCCATTAAAAATGAAGTTTTTTAGTGGGGAGGGTATAGCTCAAGTGGTAGAGCGCATGCTTAGCATGTACGAGGTCCTGGATTCAACCCCCAGTACCACCTCTAAAAATAACCTAATTATCTCCTCCTCCCAAAATAAAAAAATAATAATTTTTAAAATAACACAATAGTAAATAAATAAAATATCTATTTTTGTCATGAAGTTTTAAAAAAATAATTTTCCTTGATATGGGAACATGTTCATAATACAAGTTTCACCACCAAAAAAAAGCAGGATGTGAAACCATATATACTTGTGATTTTTCAGCAAATGTTTTTTAAAAATCATACCCAAAAAAACTGGAAGGTAGCATGTCAGAATATTGTCATGTGTCCCTTAAGATGATAGAGTGATGGGAATTTTTTTCTCTTTTATAATTTTTTGCACTTTTCAGTCATCTTACAATGAGAATATGTAACAAATCATAAACTGAAAAAAGAATTAATTGATTATAGGGGACACCAGTAGCTCATTTCAACTTCTGTCAAGCCCAAAAGAGAATTACCTACATTGTCTCATAGTTTCTCTAAAGGAGGTACATCAGTGTTCAGTTCTTAGCACAACACATTTTAAAAATAGCAATTGTGTGAGATGTGAGAAGAGAAAGCCAGCGCCAGGCCTGCACGAGGCTAGCATTTAACATACTTCATTATATCTTCACAGCACCCCTTGAGTTTGGTACAGTTATTCAGTCCCACTATACAGGTGAGCAAATCACTTAGCCTCAGTTTCCTCAGCTGTAAAATGGGAATAAATAATTGTATTTGCAGGAGTAAAGAGTTCTCCACGTCAGTGGAACTGTCAGCTGTTCATCTTTTGTTTGATGTGCCTCCCCCTCTCTGATTCTCCTAGTGTTTGCAGTGAGGCCCTCGCCTATTTCATCACGGTGAATTCTGAAAGCCATCGGGAGGCCTGGACAAGTCTCCTGTTGTTACTTCTAACAAAAACCCTCAAAATAAATGATGAAAAGGTATAAACAAGTGATGTCTCCACAGTCTGGGTGGGCTTTTTACTCAGCGTTTGAAGTTAACTACCTTCTCCATCCTTCCAAGGGTGGTTGCATAACCACCGCGTTCTAGGTGCACTGGAGAGACCTCAGTGCATTACGGACAATGGATGCCTGAGGTTACTGGGGCTTTTTGTCTCTAAGAACCCTAGTTGAGAAAGGCTGAAGTTGAAACCAGGCAGGTTGCTGTTAAGCAGCTACAGTGATTTTCAGTGTGGCTTTGTTGGAAGAGAGGGTTGAGATTGTGAAACATGAGTTTAGAACTGAAAACTTGATTTATTAAAATGAATGTTGACTTTGGTATCAAGGCTGTCCCCAGATAATTTGTGTTTGGAGTTCAATATAATCAAAAGAAGTTTTAATTTGCAAATTTTTTGTACTAATTTTCTAATAGCAAGAAAAAGCACAAATATTGCAAGAAGTTCCAGGGTGAGACGAATACTTTTGAAGAACTTGTGCTGAGAGATAGTTCCACGTCTAATTCTCTCTCTCTTTCTCTCTCTCTCCCTCTCCCTCCCCCCTTCCCTCTCTCAAGTTTAAAGCACATGCTTCAATGTACTACCCCTACTTGTGTGAAATTATGCAGTTTGACCTGATTCCTGAGCTCCGAGCTGTTCTGCGAAAGTTCTTCCTAAGGATAGGTGTTGTATATAAGATATGGATTCCAGAAGAGCCATCACAGGTACCAGGGACCCTGTCACCAGTGTGGTAGCCCTGGCCCCTGCGGGCCACCGCTCCAGCTCTGCAGAACTGTCACCATGCCACCTCCGCCTGCCACGTCTCGGGAGGGGTCAGACTGCAGAAAGTCGGCATCTTGGAGCTCAGAATGGCCCGGATGGAGATGGGCTCTGCACCGGTTCCGCCCGAGGCCCTGACTCAGGCGTTGTATTTCTTTACACCATCGTGTACCCAGTTACCGCAGTCGGTGGGGAGTCTGTTTCATCTCTGTCATCTCACTTTACCGACTGAACTCTGTCAGGTCTGCTGTCACACATGCCATGGTTTTCAAGCAAAGGCCCACGATTGGCTGTAAATGTTCTGTCAGAGGAAGTCACTCTCCTTGAAGATACTGAACATAGCTGTATAGGTTCATGATTCTTAGAGAGTATGTTAATAAAATTTTTTGTAACGGCTAAGCGCCACCTCAAATACGCTGGGTTTTTTGTTGTTTGAGTGTGCTAGAGAAGTTTGAGTGTTTTTGTCAGTTGTGAGTCAGCTGTAGTTATGTTAGTTTGGGGAAAGGTGGGGGGAAAAGGGTTGTTTTCTTTTTTTCTCTGTTTTGTTCATGTCTGGGTGATTTTTAAAACATTTTACAAAAAAAAGATATTACTGAGGATTTGACTGAAGGCAGAGTTTAGTAATTAAGTTAGAATTAAGAGCTTGCAAGGTTTTAAAAAAAAAATGTAGTGCCTCCTGGCTCTCTTTAGTAACCTGGGGAGAAAAAGTCTATAGGAAAAAGTAAACAATTTAATGAAGATGATTAGTCTTCCTTGAAGTAAGTATTTGTGGAAGGGTATTAAATTAAAATTTCCAGAATACATTGTCCATCTAATATATGAAGTAGTAACAAAAATGAAGTAGTAATTTAAGAGAATTAATTTATATTTGAGTAAACCTTTTATTTTTACCTCAGAATAGTGAGTGTACCAGTTTTTGGTATCCCTGCTTGGCACCGTTTCCACGAAAGGGGCCCTCGAAAGAGGCCTGGGCACCGGGCGTGAGAAGGGTGGCTCCCAGGAACCTCTGAGCCCTGTGTCACGTCGTGGGTTCAGCCAAAGCGGACCTGTGTTGTTGTGAGGCCAGCACAGCTGACTGCCACCTGGCGGGAGGGAGCATGTGTTCAGTGCTCCTGCTAATTTGAGCCTAAGAGCTGAGTCCTTTGGCAGGGTTAGATTCTGGGGTCCTTATTATGTTGATGATGGTGCAATAACTCTTAACTGCAGCAGAACTGGATTCTGGTGCAGCCTACGTAAAGGCGGGCGGCCTGCGAACACGGCCCGAAGCCTGCAAGCAGTATATTTGGGAGCTTGATTTATTCTCAGTCAGTGAGAAGGAACACGCGTTCATCTCTGCCCTCCCATCCCCTGCTCGCCGAGGGCAGCGCTCAGCATTGGAAATGTCAGTTACCAAACCTTCAGGTTGCTGCCTGCGCCCTGTAGTCCTGCAAATTGGGTTGTATTGATGTCAACTGTGGTGCCTTAGAAGTTAGTAAGCTGGGAATCAATCTAAAAAATCGGATACTTTTTCTTTATAGAGAAGGACTTCTGGTGCTTTTGTTTACTAAGAGACCGATTTCTTATATTTTTTGTGTTTAATAGCCTTGAAAATGTTTGGTTTTGGCCAGCAGCACTCTGTCGACTTTTTTCTTTCCCCAAAAGTGTTTTAATTTCTCTACCAAAGAAAAAAAGAGCAGGTTTAGGTTTTTATGTTATTTACCTACATGGGAGAAGAAAGGCTGTGAAATTAGCAGGAAGGGACTGTGGGAGAGTATTTTTCTGTGATGGAAACTGTTAGCACACTTGTCGTCCTGGTCCCAGAATCCATTACGTCTTTACACCGCAGTGTGGAGCCTACATCCTAAGACTGACTTGCCGGCACTGTGGCGCCTCACAACCTCGGCGAGTCAGTCCCCATCAACACGTGCGCTGAAGGTGTAAATGGGGAGCATGCAGGTTTGTTCATACTTAGATTTTCTGTACAGCTGCGTCCCTAGTTGGAGATTTTTCTTTTCCTTCTGAAGCTCTCAAGACGTTTTCGTCACTAAATGTGACCGCAAGACTTTGCCCATGTATTCCTGCCTTCTCTTTCATCTTTACCTCCTCTTGCAGAGTGGGAAATGTGTAAGCACATTTTGTTCCTTGCTGAAACGTTCAGGTTTAAATTTCTTTTCAGCTGTGTTTCTCAAAAGATTCAGTTTTCTGAGTGAGGCATTTGAATTGTACCAGCATGGACCTTTTAAAAACTGGATGTAAAACGATTTAGGGTGATTTTTCTTGTCGGTGGACCGTGACATACAGGGGAAATCCCTTACCTCCAGTGATAAGCCATTCAGCCTAAATCCTATTTTGTGAATAAATCTATTCTAGCTCGCGGGGAACGTGGCTCGTGCCACTCAAACACTAGTGAACGGGGTGTGTGTGACTCTAGCACCGAGCCGGGGTGCCATTCGTTAACAAGGTTATTGAGGAGAGCGAAGCATTTCCAAGGCCTTATTTCTTTCTCAGAATGCTTTAAGTGTTGATTATTTCTGCTGGGTCTCTAGAAATGATTTTGTTTGTTACAATCCTGCTGCTTTGAGCAATTTCGTTTTTCTTCATTGTCCTTTAGGGAGATCACCAGCTTTGGCATCTTAACAACAAACAGTGGATGGGAAATCTTATTTCTAATATGCATCTTTAAAGTCAAATACACCTTTTCCCTGTTACTCCTCATGGACAACCAAAGAACATATATTACGGAAATTGTATAATAATAATCTGGAAACAACAGTTTCCTCTGAGAGGTGACTTTTGTACAAAACACACATACAAAAAAACAAAACAAAAAAAAAACCTGAATTTTTCTGTTGTTCTTTTGTGATTATGGCTGTACATTTAGTAGTCTTTATAGTTATTAAAAGGAACCTACTAACAGATGCAACTATGAATGTCTCATTCAAATGTTTGTTGTTATGATGCACATGGATATTGGTTTAAACAGAAGCTGGATTCTTAATAAAACTGCATTTTCTGATTTCTGTTTTAATATTTGTGTTAAAATAGACATAGCTTGAACTCACGTGAAATCCTGGAATTTTGCTATCAGCAGCTTTGTAGTTTGGGAAACAAGGAAACCAAAGCTGACTATTTAAAAGAATGACTATGTATGGAAATCCTTGCTCTCAAAAAAAAGACACTCATCAAAAGTGTAGTTTTTCTCAGTGTTCTAATTTTTTAAAAACTTTATGCACATTTGCATCAAATATTTCTTTATGTGCAAAATGTATGTTTTACCTCCTTAAAATGCCTAAAAGTTAGATAATAGCTACTTTTCTTTAATCTATACACGATGATTAAGTGCATTTAATATTGGTAATTTAATGAAAAGCATTCCTTGCCCAATGGATGTATACATTTTTGAAAGAATAAGCAGAATTATATAATATGAAATGCTATGTAAAGTTTTCTATGTAAAATATTATGTACAATACGTTAAAATGAATATCTCATGCTTTAATCAGGTGGTAAATCAATAAAGTTTTAAAAAGTAAAGCTGCTTGTACTATAGTAATTAATTCATACCAAACCATGGTTTTGGGTTAGTTCTTGTGGCAGGTATAAGCTTGTGGTTTTCAGTTGGTGGTATAATTTGGCCTTTATATTTAACTAATATAATTATTAATGGGAGAACATTAATTGTGGGTTTTCATTTTTTTTAAGTAAAATTCCCCTTTCACCTTCCTTCCTTCTCACTGAGAAACGGAAAAATGTCTCGTTACGAGGTCACGAGAAGATTCTTATTTATCCCATTAATTAGTCTGACCTGTGGGTTCATTCTCAAGAGAAGACAGAACTCTCCTCCTGCCGGCATGGAGGCCAGGGCCACAGAGGAAGGCTCACAGGGTGGGCAGCGGGGCACTGAGTGGGAGATGAAGCTCAGTTTCATGCAGGGAGCCGACATAGGACGACAGGGAGTGCTACGCTCAGCTTTACTGCCTCCCAAGTGCACAGTCCATTCTTTCTGAAATATCTGAAGTTATAAATCATGCTCGTACTTAAAATAGTCCACTGCTGAAATTGACTAAAACGTGGTCGTCCATATTAATTCCCTGGTAAAAACTCTCTGTGGCTCCACATTTCACCTGCTTCCAGGCAAGAACAAAGGGATGGCCCTTTGTTTCCAGTCTTTATCTCTTCAGAGCAGACAGTGCCTGAGTTTTATCTAGAGCAGTGGTTTTCAGTTCTGCCCGCAGGGAACACTGAGGACCCTTGGTAATGTCTGAAGACATTTTTGGTTGTCACAACTGTGGCAAGGGGTGGCTGTGCTACTGGCACCTAGTAAGTAGAGGCCAGAGATGCTGCTAAGCCCCTCCCCTCCCCGCGCCCCACAAGGAATCACCCAGCCTCAGTGTTTGTAGTGCCAAGGTTGAAACACCCTGAACTAAAGTGACCTCCTTCCTCTGCGTAACAAAACTCTCTCAGCATGGTGCTGTAGGACCTAAAAGTCCATCTGTGGCAGATACTTTCGGCTTTCTTTGGCCTTCCTGCTTACGCATGCTGAGGGCATGCTGAGGTCACTGGTTGTGGAAGGGCACAACTCCAGCTTATTTAAGCATTTTGAAAGGTAATTTTAGCATCGTACCACACGTGTATGCTGCCAAGAAACTGGAACACGTTTTAGGCAAAAGTATGTTTTCTTTTTCAGAGGACTAGAGTGGCCCCCTGGAACCTTTTTTTTGCAAACCTGTGTAACATGCCTGTTACCCAGTCTAAGATACCTGAATTGTCCTTGGATTAGTGATTTGTGTCACATCTTAGAAGCATCCAGCTTAGTACATGTAGCTGCATGCCCACAGTAAGAGGAGGAGGAGAAGGGGTCGGTCGGTACTCCCCAGGGATTCTGGCAAAACGTGATTTTATCTATTTAAATGCGTATTTCCAGACAAGTGCCAATCTTAACGTGCTCAACTGAAGACTGAGCCTTTGAGGATAATTTTATACAGTAGTCAATTTTCATCTTTCCGGGAGATTCCCAGTGTTTGCATAAAGCTTCTATAGCCTCCTCTTTTTTAACCTAATTCAGATTTGCCTAAAGCATTTATTTTGATTTATGTCAAGAAATACCCATGTGTTCTAATAAACTTCTTAGCTTGAGTGAATTTGAGCTTAAATCAGGGCATATTGATTTCCTTCTCCAGAGCACTGTGGATTTCTGAGAAGCAGGCAAAGAGCAAGCACCAGTCTGTAGGAGAGAGGCCAATGGACAGATCATGGAAGCTGGAAGGAAGAACTCTGCAGAAGGTTTTGTGCTAGCTTTCTGCCCTTTGGGGCACTAAGCAGGCTATTAATGTCATTCATTCATTAACATTAATGATGCTAGTGAACATCATTAACAGTTATTGATGTTGACTGCACTCCAGACACCTTACTAAGTGCTTTGCATACAGGAAGTCTTTTAAACTTCACCATAACCATATGACATAGATAGCAGTATTAGACTCCTGTTAGATGAGGACAGTGAGGCCCAAGAGGCCCACTGAGGCTTGATCACAATTGGAAAGTGGCAGAGCTGGGACTCTGACCCAGCCACTGTCTTCAGAGCACACACACACCAACCACACTACATTTCACTTCGCCGGTTCATCTGGGGAAAGGGGCGGGAAACCAAGCAGGGCATCCGGCAGAACCCAGTCCTGGTCTCTGAGGAGCTTCTGTTCCAAGGCCCCTGTTTGTAAATTGAACTGCTTGGGTATTACAAACCCCTGAGTCAGAAACAATCAGTACCCGATCTCTTAAGCTACCTTTGTAGGGCTATTCCTTGGACCTCTTCCTGACTAGCTCAGACATTCAGAAGTCAAGGAAAGGAACGGTGTCTAGCAGAGACAATGTAGGGCCCATAAGCCCTTGTGATTTGTGCCTTCGTTTTTCCACTTGATTACACACCTTAAAAGTCACCAATTTGTGACTGCTTTAGCATTCCACACTTGCTCCTACCTCAGGGTCTTTGCCCTTGCTTTTCCTCTGCCTGGAATGCGCTTTCTCTGGATTGCTTCATGGCTAATTCCTCTTCCTGGGTTCAACCCAAATGCTAACTCCTGGTTGCCCTCTTGGTGTTCTCAGAGCTCACTGCCATCTGCTGTGATCTGTTTAATGTGTGTCTCCCGCTGGAAAGGGGGAATGGAATGGGGGCAGGAACTGTGGCTATTTGTGTGTGACAGTCTCACCAGCTGGAACACAATACCAGATAGAAAATTCATTCAATGAATTTCTGGTGAAAGAATGCAGGGATTTTTTTAAAGTGGAAATTCTAGGATGATCCTGGGACAGTTCACAATCTCAGGGCAATGCAGTTATTTCCTGTGCTTTCTTGGGTTGATGGCAATTCCACTCTCCATTTGCCTCGCTCAGCTTGAAGAGGCAGCTGCCACCCAAAGACCCACTTCTGTTCCCACATGGTGGAAATCGGTGCTGGGCACCTGCTTTCCCCTGAGAGCATTCGGGAAGGTGCTCAGTCCTCAACTCCAAAGGTGCCCAGAGGGCTCCAGTTTGAAGCTCTGTAGTCTCTGGATTCTTGCCAGTCTCACTTTGCCCCTCCCCTCCACCAGAAGAGAGAAAGACAACTTTATTCCTCCTGTTAGCCTTCTCTAGTGATCACTTTTTATGCTCTTGCCATTTCAGCCATTGTTTAGCCTTTTTTTTTTTTTTTTTTTGTCATTTCTGTGATAGCACCTCCCACCAGAGCAATGATCAAAGTAATAATGACCATTTACTGGATTCTTAATGTGTCAGGAATTTTCTCTGCACACATCATCCCCTTTAATCCTCACAACCACTCCATAAGGCAGGTACTATTATTCTCATCACATCCCATTTTTTAACATGGGGCTCAGAGAAGCCAACAAACTTGCCTACGGCCACACTGCTGGATGTAAAGCCCCACAGGTCTGGCTCTAGAGCCAGCCTCTTAACCACTGTCCCATACCACCTCTCCATGCTTGACAGCCATTAGCCCCTGTCCCCATCCCTCTCCTCCACTGCATCCTTCATGTTCCCTTCAGCCCCTCCCTAAGGAGGGATCTCACACAAGGGCCAGGCTATTTGATGTGCTGGAGGATAGACACTTGTAGGTCATTGGGCACTGGCTCCAGAGGATGGAGAACACAGCCCACTACTGACATCTGCTGGCTTTGGGGCAGAAATACAAATGTGGGCTCACATGCAGGAAGTCTAAATTTTAGTTTCGAGGTTATATGTCAAGCTAATAAGCTTCTGAATAAAAACATTCTAACCTCCTTCTTTGATAAATACCTTTGTAATGCCTGGAAGTTCAGATTCAAAAGTCGAATTTTCAGCTTCCCCAGAGTTCCATACCAGAACAGAGCATCATGGGGAGAAATGGCTTTTGTCCTGTACCCTTTCTCTCCCCTACTCAAGCCTCAGTCTGCACCACAAGGCTTTGAATATGTGTGCATGTGTGTGTGCATGTGTGTACATCCAGCTCTGTCCAAACCCGCTGCAAACACAAGTGCCCCCGAATCACACTTCCAGCTTGGGGATGCTCATGTCTGCTGTGCACTTGCTCTCAGAAGTGACCAGCCAAGAGGTTTCCACAGACCCTGGAAGAAGGCTCAAGGCCTAAGAGTGGGGACTTCCAGGGTTCTCTGTGACTGAAACGTGGTCTGAAAAGGGGTGGCATGCGTTCCTGGTGAGCACGGAAGCACACCCACTTGGCCCACGGCCCCCTCGCCTGCTGGCAGGGAGTGGCTGGAGGAGGGTCAGAGTGGAGCCCTCTAAAGCGCAGGGGCCAAGGCAAGGGCCCGAAGGCTTGCCCAGGTCTAAAGTAGTACCACCTGGGAAAGCGGAGGACTGGGGACAATGGGAGGGCATCAAAAATACCCTTCCAGCGGTCATAACAGATGGTCCTAACAGCTTACACAGTTGGGCTCTGACTGTTTCCCAGGTGCTCTTTCGTGGGCTTCATACGTATCAGCTCTTTAATCTTCACAATCACCCTAAGAGATAAAACAGTATTTTTAACCCTATTTTAGAGATGAGGCAACCAAGCTCTGAGTAACTTGCCCAACGTCACACAGATGGCATTGGGAACTTAACCTGGTGGTCTGGCTCAAGTCCACGCTCTTAACTAATGTGATACAAAAAGATGAAAGAAGAGTGGCAATAAAGGATGGTGAACGGTATGTCAATTGTATCTCCATAAGGCTGGGGTGGGAGGAAGGCAAGGAAATTGTTAACGGAACGAAAGCAGGTCCAACGACATTGCTATCGGACAAGACAAAATGGGAAAAGGAAACCTGTGAAAGGGCCAAAGAGGACTATTTCACATTATCAAATGATAGACCTTCACCCACAAGAAATGGCCTGAAACTTTATCTACCTGACAGCATCAGAATATAAACTACTGAAGTACCCTTTAACAATAACACAGCCAGAATCACTATGGGAGACTCACGTGCCTCTCAGAGAACATCAGATAAGGGACATTTTTTTAAATAAGGGGATCGAGGACTTAAATACTCACTATATTGCCTACAGCCAATGTCCTAGTTAGCGAAAGATCAAATGCTGTTTTTACTGTGTGAAGTTTCTACCATGTGCACGCACGTTTAAAAAGGAAGAACATTGCCTCCGTTTTAAAAAGATAAGAAGTGACAATCTGACACTTCTCAATTTTAGCTATCAACTCTCTCCTGCATCTCAGCTGGGCCTTAAAAGGAAGTCTTTCCATACAGTAGACACATTGTTTTTATCAGGGTTTGGAAAGAAAGGAAACTACATGCATACTCAGTTGTTGCTCCTTAAAATGGCTGAACTATTTTCTTTGGTTTCCAACACAGCAGCAGCGGTAGCAAACCTAAGAGTGTGTGTATGTGGTAGGGACAGAGGATGGGGGATTCCCATCACCCGTGCAGGGAGAGTGGGGAGGGAGGCCACACAAGCCTTTCCATGGCCCTTACCTGCATGGTTCTTGGCAAAGGGCAAAGAGCCCTGCTGGAGCCATGTCCACAGACATGATAATCTTGGCACAGCTCGAGGGCTTCCTGCAGAAACTGGCAGTGATACTAGACAGACACAAGACGTCAGCCAGCTTCCTTCCTGACTGGCTCTCAGGGATAAAAAGCTGTTAAGTCATCAGGGTCGCTCTCCCAAGGACTGGAGGAAAATGTCCAGGAAAGCAGATTAGCAGGATCAAGGTGACTACTTGTACTAGTGGGGCAATGGTAAGAATACATCTTTTTCACCAGTGTCCTAAAAATGTACACTTTTCTCAATGGACTTCACCTATTTAGGGCTTTTAATTCAACATTCAGCAAATATTTACTGAGCAGCTACCATGTGCTAGGCACTGGGGGTACAGCTGTAAATAAGATAAAGTATAATAGAGTCCTTGGGCAGGTAGTGGTAGAGGGGACGATTAAAAAATAGACAGTTAATCGCAGGGAGTGATAAATGCTAAGAAGAAAATGATATAATGGAACTAGGGCTGCCAGATAAAATATAGGACACCTGATTCAATGTGAATTTCAGATAAATATTGGTTTGTTTTAGTGTATGTCCCATGCAATATTTATACTAAAAAATTATGCACTGGTTTTCTGAAATTCACATTGAACCGGATGTCCTGTGTTTCATTTGCTAAATGTGGCAACCGTAAACACCTCATTTTTGGGAGGGGGCAGAGGAGGGGAGTGGGCAACTTCAGTTGGAAGAAAGTGGAAGGCCTCTTTGAGAAAGTGACATTTGAGCTGGCATCTGAAGGTACAGAATAGCCAGTTATTCAAGAATCTAGAAGAGCATTACAGGCAGAGAGGGAAGAGCAAATATGAATGCTCTGAGGTAGGAATAAGCTTGGAGCTTGGAAGAAGGGGAAAGGGAGGTGGGGGTGGCTGAGCTGAGTGAGGGGGGAGGGGGAAGGAGGAAGGTGATGAGTCAAACAGCTTGGCAAGAGTGCCAGATCTTGTAGGGTTTGTCGGCTACGATAAGAAATGTTGAGTAATTTTACCAAAAACTTTTATTTATAATCCTTTTACTCAAATGGAGCAACTTTTTACATTTTCTGCATAGGAGATGCTTTTATATGCTTGTAGCGAGGATGTGGTCAGGAATAAACAAAGCCATCAGGACTGGTGCAGAGGTGACTGGACGTTTTAAAGAGAGAACGAGGGATGAGGGGAGAGGGAGGCTCAAGTGAAAAGTTACGAAGGGTTGGTCAGTGTAAATGTGATTAGGCTAGCTGTGTCTGCGAGCTGGCAATCATCAAAGTTAGGCTTCTAGCCTCACACAGAGAATGGGAGACAGAGACCCTGCCTTCCTGATGATTACATTTCAAAGGAAGAGCTTTCAGGTCCTTGAGAAAGACACTCCTGAATTGTAGGAGACACATATATAATATCTCCAAGGAATGGAGGAAGAGTTCACAATGTAAGCCCTTTACAGTAAAGCTCTAAGAAAGGGAGGTTGGGGCCCATGCTCAGGTCTTGGTTAGAAAAAAAACAGTACATTCTCCTGGCAACACTGAGCTTTCTTAAGCAGTCATGGGAGAGGCCGGGGCACTGGCATCATCCGAGCGACACGGCCTTATGCTGCTAGAAGCCAGTTTTGAGTTTGGTCATCTCTTAGCGTAGAGGTTTGGACAGAGTCATTATGGGCTGAGGGCTTTGCTGTTCTCAATGCCTATATAATTTTGTGTTCTTATATGTGTTTCCTTGAATGATGATAAAATAGTGTGCCTTTCAGTCCCAGGAGTAAAAAGCTAGCAATTCCAAGGATTGGCTGAGTGGAGACAGTTGGTCCTGTTTAAGGAGGAGGAGGTGGTGGCCAAAACTGAAGGTTGGGATTTCCGGAAGTCACCACTGGTTCCTCTCTTTCCCGCACTCAGTGTATCATAAGATCCATGGGCTCTACCTCTGTCATAAATCCTGAGGCTGTCCACTTCTCTCCATGTGCACTGCTACTTGCCCTAGTACAGTCCCAACATCTCCCTCCTGGGTGCTTCCAACAGCCTCCTCACTGGTCTCCCTCCTTCAAGCTCTTCCCCCAGTCCAAGCAATAACTGGTGTGGGCCTTTTAAAATATACCTTTGGTGGCCGTCCTGTAACGCACGCACTTAAGACACAGTCCAAACACTGGCTTATGAGGCAGCCGTACATCATCTGGACCCTGCTGGCCTAACTTCATCTCCTGCTAGGATCCACTTCATTTTTTAAAGCCCCAGCCTAGCTCAGTCCTGCCTAAGAGCCTAGAATGCTCTGCAGACTGATCACACTGCTGTCTCCTTTTGGAAATTCAGGTCAATTGTCACCTGTTCGGAAGCCTCCTCTGGCCCATCCCGTTGAACTCATGTCACTGCCTGCCATATCATCCTGTTTTGTTTTTTTTTTAACATTTTTTATTGATTTATAATCATTTTACAATGTTGTGTCAAATCATATCATCCTGTTTTTAAATCCTCTTCGTTAACACTTACCAAATCTGAAAGTATTTCACTTGTTTATTCCGTTTCTTCCTCTAAAACATAAGCTCCATAGGGGGGCAGAAAGTTCTCTTCTGTCTGAGACGCTTTGGATATGATTTTGGGCAGTTCGCTCAACAGTTTTACAAGGCCTACTGCGTGCCCGACTCAAACTAGGTCACAGTCCAGCGGCCACTCGCCGAATCTGTGCTCACCTCAGAACAGGGATTGTGACGCCCCTTAGAGCGGTCAGAGCCAAAGGGCACTGTTGCTTGTGACGTCAGCGCAAACACAGAGCGGGGCCGTGATTGGCCATTCGAGTTTGGGTGGGGCCGAGAGCCCTTGGTCCCGCCCCCCGCCTCGGCCCCGCTCACGCATGCGCCCTGGCCGCAGCCTCGCCGCCGCGCCATTTTGCCGGGGTTTGAATGTGAGGTGGAGCGGTGGCAGGGGTGGGTAGTGCCGACTACGGTCCGCGGCTGAGATTCCCTTCTCCGTTCCCGTATTCCCACGAGGTAAGGCGCGGGCGTGCACAGCTTGGCATGGTGGCCTCTTGGGACCCAGCTGGGGGAGGGACGAGGCGCTCCCGACACTTCCGAGCGCTGGAAAGCAGGGACCGCACCTCTGGGAGAGAGTGGAATGTGGGCCCGTGCCCCGGGCGGTGCCCTCGGTCAGGGTCTTTCCTTTCACTGATGGGTCTCGCCTCCCCTCGCGGCGTCCCCAGGCCTGAGGCCCTGGCCCTGTGATCCCCGGGGCCTGCGAGGGGCGAGGGCAGCCCAGGCGCGGCCTAACGCGAGCGGCGCGAATGCCCGCCCCTTCCCCTCCAGCGCTGCGCTGATTGGCCGCGCCGCTCGGGATGGCCTCTTCTCATTGGTCGCACCCGCGCGTCCGTTTTCGGCGCTCTCGGCCATCCGCAACGTGAGCAGAGTGCGGCGGAGAGGCCTGTGGGCTGCGAAGCGGCTGTGCGGGTGTGCCGGCCTCTGTACGGACCGCCTCTTCCCCTGGCCTCACTTTCTAATTAAGGATACGGTGGAGATCCACCTCCCCGTGCTTCAGTCTTCTCGACTGTAAAATGGACATCGTGATATCACTTTGCTGAGTTGCTCTTGAGGAATGGATTGTAGTCTTTGCTCCGGGGTCCATGCACTTGCCCAGTAACATACAGTAATGGGATCCGCTTCTTGGGAGAAACCCTGTGGTGTGGTAGTTCGGAGCATGGAATCCGGCTTTGGAAGTAAAAGGCCTAGGTTGGTTCCAGATTTAGCGCGCCCCCGCTGCCCCCCCCCCGGGGGGGGGGGTTACTTAGTGCTAGTCACTTCATCGCTCCACTTCATTATCTGCAGAGTGGGATTGAAAACACCTACCTCGTAAAGTGGCTGTGAAGGTCCACTGAGTTATTACCGTGGTTTACAAAGTCCTGCTTAGGTGACCATTGCCCGCGTCTCCCACCCATCTGTTCTCCTTAGCCATTGTAGCCATGTTTCTTATCTTTTTCTTAAACGTTCCGGGCGCTTGTCCTCGCTAAAGCATTTGGACGTGACTTTCGTTTGCCTGGAAATTACCAACATCAAATCTTTGCAAGGCTGGTTCCCTGTCCAAGCTTCGCTCACCTTATGCCGCCTTTGACTAACCTCTCAAAGGACCTCATCCCTTCAACTCTTCATCACATCACCCTAATTTTATTTACTTCATACCTTTTATCATTATCTAGAATCACTTATACAGTTTACTTGTTCATTGTCTTTCTCAGCTCCTGGCGTGTAAAAAGGAAGGACTTTGCCTGCCTTATTCATGCTGTACCCAGGTGGCCAGTGCTTGCCACATGATAGATGCAAAGGTATTATTCCTTGGAGGCACAGAAAGGGACTTTTTACTCTTGGATCCTAGTGCTCCTTTTCTCCTCCACTTGGGCCCCCATAGTCAATTTTTTGGCCCCTTTTTGGTGTGTCTTCATTTTTTGCATAATTCTTGGGATTCTTGACCTACCCAGTCTTTTCCCTGTTAAGACCCTTTATCTTTCGTTTCTTTCCGTCAGTGCAAGGGAATTCTCTCTTCCCTTCTGTTTACTTTGATTTCTGCTGGTTGGGGGCTAGGATAGAAGGAATCCATTTCCTATACAGGGTTAGATGGGTTTGAGAGCGGTGGTCTACCTTTGGTATTAATTTGTTCCTTTAATCATTTAATAACTTTAGTGAGCATCCACTTAATCTCTGGGAATACAGTGAAGAAACAAAAATGGACGAAGTCCCTTCCTTCGGAGAGCTTATATTCTAGTGGAGGAAAGAAACAGGAATACACATAAATGAATTAGATAATTCTAGATAGTGACAAGTGACAGAGTGATGTGATAGATGAAGAAATCTTCTCTGTGGAGGTGACATTTGAGCTGAGACCAGGTATGGAAGGACGAGGAAAGAGAATATTCCAGGCAGAGAGAATAGAAAGTACAAAGGCTCGAGGACGGGAGCAAGCTTGGAATGTTGGAATATTGGAGGAAAATATCCAGCTTGGTAGAGTAATGTATGAAGCGAGAGGTATCTAGGGGCGAAGATCGTGTAGGGCTTTGTAGACAATGGAAAAAGCTTGGGTTCTTCTAAGTGTCATGTTCCTGTGATCAGAAAGCAGAGGGTGGGTTGAGGTGTGTTCTTGATGTGTGTGCCAGATAGTTTTCATTTATTGGATCTCTCTCCCTTTTCCCAGATGTAAGGCCTCAGGAATGGTTCTCTAATGTGGAGGAAATATCTAAGAAAAAGCACACATCTTGGATCAACTTATGTCACAGATGTCTGAGATGGCCTTGGAAAACAATCTTTTATTCTGAAAGTTTCCATCTGTAACTGAGGGCCTGTGGGAAGAGGCTAGACTTAGGTCCAGCCATTCATTTAACAAGAAGAACTTGAAATTTAAATAAGTCTGTCATAATTGATCTAGTGTGGTACATGTTTTTTGATTTTTGTGTATTGGTAGGAATTTCCAGAGATAACTCGCTGGAGAAGTAAAGTATCACCTCACTTCTCATTTAAAGGCAAAAGAGCAAGTGTTTCATTTCTAGTGTGAATCTTTATTTTAAAGTCAATAACACTTTTTACATTTCTATATTGCTAATAGTTCATAGTATCAAAATACCTTCACCTATGGCCAAATAATATAACTTAATTAGACCGTAATCTTGTTGATATATTATGAATACCTGTGGCATATTGCCTAAAATTACCTAATTTGTCACACTTTCCTAAATCAGGGCTAAGCTTG
Organism: Camelus bactrianus; assembly: GCF_048773025.1. Lineage (NCBI taxonomy): Eukaryota > Metazoa > Chordata > Mammalia > Artiodactyla > Camelidae > Camelus > Camelus bactrianus. The sequence continues at coordinate 22,629,472 of NC_133557.1, forward strand.
GGTTTACAGACATTATCACTAAGGAGACAGAAGAAGAATTTGTTGACAAGTATTTAGTCCCTTAACTTACATTAACAATATGGGGTCTATATGGTGTTGTATAACTTACAGGGATTGTAGTATGCATATTTATATTCCACCCACCCATCCCTCCCCCATGGACACACATTTTTCCCCCACCTTTTTTTTTTTTTAAGTCTTATCCTAGCACCTCTCCGTTGTCATTTTTAGGGTCATTCTGTCATGTGGTCTTAGAATCAGATATCTCCAGCTCTTCTTATTTGTCACAGTCAATTGACCAAAATAAATGTGAAGCATTCTTCACTATAGTGTTTTGATGGGAAAAAAAAATCAGTAAAGACTACGTAGCTTTTGAATATAGCACAGAAATACTTAGGTATTTAGTACGTGCCCATCACTAGGGAGATTGCAGTGAACAAAACACAGAGTCACTACTCTTGTGGAGTTTACAGCCTAATAGAGGGGGAAGCATAGTAAAGACAGCAAATTTGTGTGCCTGATAAAATTTACTTGGAAAAACAGAGTAAGAGAATGGTGAGTGGCCAAGGTGAGTGCCCTTTTAGATGGGCATCTCTGAGAGGAGATGACATTTGAAGAAAGACCTGAATGAAGTGAGCAGTGAGCCACAGAGCTCTCCAGGGGCAGAGCTGTCCAGGCAGATGGGACAGTAAGTGCAAAGCCCTGAAACAGAAGTGCAAGCACTGGCAGATGTGAACAATAATGCAGGACAAATTGCAGATGCACATCTTTATTGAAGTACTTTCGAATGAACAGAAATTTATTATGGCGGTAGGTTGGTCCTTTGTTTATCTGACAGATGTAACTGAGTACCTACATTGTGTTGGGCCTGCTAATAAGTGATCTTCAAAGAATAGTCTCCAATCCCAGGCCACATCCATGTTTTAACTGCCTGATTGACATATTGATTTATACATTAGTTTGTGCGACAAAGAATGTCTACTGTGTGCCAGGCAGTGTTGAAGGTCCTGGGCATAAAGATGAAGAAGACAAAGTCCTGCCCTAAGGAGTTTACAAAGAAGAGATAACAAGTAAATCAGAGATATCTCAGATGATGATTAATGCCCTTAACAGTGTAACAGGGATGAGGTAGATGATAGTCGTGGAAGGCTCTTTTGGGTTGTTGACTGTGGGCTAACAGCCAAATTATGCTAAATATCAAATTAGAAGAAAGGGCATTATTGCAGGCAGGGAGAACTGTCTTGTCTGGTTTGAGGAACAGAAAGAAGGCATTTAGGGCTGGAACATAGTGACAGGGAGAAGGTAGGAGATGAGATTGGCAGGTGCTAGATTGCATGGGACTCTTTGTCATGAAGAAAGTTAGTGAATAACAGATTTATTGAGGAATGTATTTAAAAATTCAACAAAATAGATTCTGTTAACCTCTGTAAACCACACCCCCCTCAACACACACACAGTTTCTAACATGTTGCCTTGCATAAATCTTACAAGGTAGAATAATTTTCATGTGGCAAAGAAAGACCCTTTTTTTTTAAGCTCATGTAGACCGATGTAAATGATTTTGCTTGGCCACAGCAAACTTTCATGATTTCGTAACAGATTCAGCATTTTAACAGAAAAAAGAATGGGAAATCAATTGATTAAATCACTGCTTTACGAAGTGTGTTCCATAATTGGTTCTATGGCCACGTGATGGGAGGACCTTGGATTAAACAGCATTAAATGGATAACTTACTGTTCAAGTTCCTGAGGCCTTTAAAGTGAATCTCCAAAAGAGAAGGGATATGACGCACAACACTTTCCAAACTTTTGATATAAAAGCCAGAAAGAGTAGCCTCTCAGCTTGTGTGTGTGGTTGACTGGGACTTGATATTCAGGCCCATAGAGTGAGTGGTCTGCCCTGGGTCAAAGGAAGTGAATATATGGGCGGTGGAATCTACTTAATCAGTCAGAATACCGGCTTCCCTTGTGATTAAAAACATTTTCTAGTTCAGAGAAAGGACTGTATTGAGAATACAAATAGTTTCAAACAGATCATTCTCCTTAGCAGGTGGTGGTTTCTGGCCATGGAGGATTGCTTTGCACAAGCACAGCATTAGCTGTGGCCCTTTGTAGAATTTTGTAGCTTTTTTTTGTTGTTAAAAGTGAAGAGATGAAGCATTATGGCTTTTTAATTTGGATCTGACTTGTTCAAAATCTTTGTCATCTTTGACTTCTTCCTCTCCTTACTCATCTGGCTGCCCTATTTTTCACATCACCCTTCCTATTGCTGTTCTGAGTGCTTACACTCAAGTTCCGTCCTCTCGTCATTATCATTTCCACGTGAGAGAAAGCCTTGGGTAATAGGAATAGGGTAGACCCATGGAGTCAGACTGATTTGAATCTGATCTTGTTTGTGACTTGGGGCAACTTAGTTAATCTCTCTTTGATTGTAAAGTGGTTATTGCAAGAAATGATAGGAAGCATATAAAACATCAAGTACTGTGTCTGGCTCATAGGTGTCACCATTCCCCCACTTTATAAAAGTGTCTTAACAGATCTTATTCGCTTCCTCTGCTCCATTCTATATATAAAAAACATTAACAGCCTCAAATTCCTATACTCCAGTTTCATTAAGTTTTTACCCATTTAAAAAAACCTCTGGTGTCTTCCTCTTGTACATTACATCATGAAACTCTTCAGCTAAGTGTTGGAAACCTCTATGATCTGATCTCAACCTCCAAGTCCACTCACTGTTCCCCAAAGGAGCTAACTATGCATTCTTCCCCTCTCTGTGACTTTGCTCACACTATTTCCTGTATGAATGGGTTCTCATTTTACTTTGCCTGTCCAAATCTATATATCCTTCCAGTTCACAGCCTCTGGGAAATCTTGGACAGAAATACCCCATTGACTTTTCTTAGCCACCTATCAGTTTAGTTGCTGTTGGTGTGATTCATTTGGCACTTATACTCCACGGGGACAAATGTGTTTCAGAATTCAGATTTTTTATTTTATTTTATTTTATTTTATTTTATTTTATTATTTTATTTTATTTTATTTTATTTTATTTTATTTTATTTTATTTTAATTTGGAACGCACATACTGTAGATTATGAAACATCCCCAGGAGGACATGGGGATGACCCTGCAATCAAACACGTTAGTGTATCTTTAGTGAAACAAATTTACATACTAAGTGAGATTAAGTGGGTTGTATTTATAGCCTCAGGCAGTTCAAGCCAGGTTTTGCTGCCAGGTGCCACAAACTTGTTTAAAAAACCTTTCGGTTTGTAAATTTTTGAATCTCAGAACTGCAGAAAAGGGACTATAGGTCTGTGGTTGTTATTTTCAATATTCAGTTGTATCTTGTCTTCCAGCTAGGCTTTGAGAGCCTGAACTTGATTGCTTTTTGTCATAGACGTTTTTTAACTATAATAATAAAATTTTATTAACTGATTGTAAATGTAACACATATAGATAGTTGTAGGATATTAGGAAAATCTAGAAGACTATGAAGAGAATGAAAATCCCCTTGTACATCGTGTAGATATTACCACTGTTTATATTTTGGAGTGTATTTTTAGTTTTTCTATGTATTTCAGTATGTGTAAGTTTTTTTTTAAGATAATTTGAATTATGGTATATTTGACCTTTTTTTCTCTTAGCTTTATTACATTTTACAAAAACTTTATGTACTTAATTTGTTGTTGTTGTCATAGAAGCCCCATAATAAGTCATAATTTGGTGCATGGTTGCCCTAAAAAGGCTGCATTTCCCCAAGAGCTGTTAAGTGGCTTTGACCCTAAAAGCAGCTTATTAACAAGATCTAAGCAGTAGTCAGGCTTTTTGAGATAGGCTCGTTGAGATATGACTTGTCATGAATTCATCCATGCTGTCACAAATGGCAGGAACGTCTTCCTTTTGTGACTGAGTAATATTCCATTGTATACGTATACATTTCATTATCCATTCATCCAGTGCTGACTGTTGTTAATAATGCTGCAGTGTGCAAGGGGGTGTAGATACCTTTTCAAGTTACTATTTTCCTTCTGGTAAATATCCAGAAGTGGAATAGCTATTTTTAATATTAAAATATATTCTATTTTTAATATTTTGAGGAATCTCCATACTTCTTTCCACGTGGCTGCATCAGTATACATTCCCACCAACAGAGCACCAGGTTTTCCTTTTCTCCACATCCTTTCCAACACTTGTTATTTCCTATCTTTTTGGTGATAGCCCTTCTAACAGGTGTGAGGTGATAGATGTCTTGCTGTGGTTTTGATTTACATTCCCCTGATGATTAGTGATGCTGAGCACCTTTTTATGTATCTGTTGGCTATCTGTATGTGTTCTTTGGGAAGATGTCTATTCAGCTCCTGCCCATTTTTAAATTGGATTTTTTTTTCTGAATTATATGAGCTTTTATATATTTTGGATATTAACCCTTTATCAGATACGATTTGCAAGTATTTTCTCATTTGGTATATTGCTGTTTCATTTTGTGGATGGTTTCCTTTGCTGTGCAGACACTTTTTAGTTTGATGTAGTCCTACTTACTTAGTTTTGCTTTTGTTGCCTTTGCTTTTGGTGTAGAAAGTAGCTTTTTGATCATAATCACAGCTGTCATCTTCTGAACCCCAAAATTATCTCCCCAAGTGCAAGTTCTCAGTATATGGTTTGTTTTCAGTACCTATGGTTGCATGTTGTACATAAAGGAATTTATTCCAGTTTCTTTAATCTTAGAACTCTGTGGGATCCTTACTGCTTAAAATTTTAATTTCTAATGGTGGGGCTTCAGGAAAAAATCCTAGTGAGTCCTGTTTTTTACCCTTAACTTGCCCTTTTTCATAGCATTAAATCAGATAAACTTTACGGTGACTTTGATCAATTCTTCAATTTTGTTTTTCTGTGCCTATCTTTGAAATTATATTTTTTCTTCTTTATCTCAAAATTTTTTCATCACTGTTTCAAAAAAGCCTATCTTATCTTCTGGAACCTTGTCTCAGCTAAGAGTTAGGCTTATATAGCCCATACCTAAAACATAAATGGATGATTTTCATAGAAGGGGAGACACATAATATAAACGGGTTCTTCTGTATAAATCACTGTGTCCCCTTTAGGTTCCATGGCAATGGAGCTCAGCGATGCAAATTTGCAAACGCTAACAGAATATTTAAAGAAAACTCTTGATCCTGATCCTGCCATCAGACGTCCAGGTAAAGAAAATGAATATTTTTTGTGGTTGATTTTATTCTTAAAGGACAGCTATGGGAAACCTTTGTGCATTCTGCCTGTTTGTAAATTTAAAAAAAGAGAGAGAGATTCATAATTGGATTCTTGGAATAGTTTATTTCTCATTCTCCAGCCATAAAGTGTGTGGTTTGCTGCTTACAGCTACTGTAACATATGGTGGTATGGGGTTTTTAAAGAGATTTTGGTTTGTTTTTTGAGTAAAATAGCTTTTATTTGGTATCTTCTGGGATAAAAAGGACTGGCATATTTAGAATGTTACGTCCCTTGACTTTTCTGAAAATCCCCAACCTGCCTCTTTTAGAGATATAATAATGAGGGCATAGAGATAAGAGTTAATTGCCTAAAAAAGTGATTAAGTGAATGAAACTAGGTAATTTGATACTGTGTCTTAATCCCCATGTTGGGTTTGACTTAATTAATGTATTTTAAGACCTGGGGTTCTTCCCCTCCTCCTTCCCACCATCCTGATTTTGACAAGTTTTAAATAGAGACTTAGTATAAGTTTAGAATTGCAAACTCAAATGTCCACAGAAGTCGGACATGAAGGTAAGTGAGGAAGTCAGGCCAAGTGGGGCCTGGTGATAATGGTGTTATTGTATGCCTTGGTTAAGGGGCAAATATTATTTGGAAACAGCTAACTCTGGGGGATTCAAACCAGTCTTTCAAGATCAGATTTCCAGCTTTGCTCGAAAAAATAAGGATATTTATATGAAGTATAAATTCTCATTTTTATTTGATGATTCTCATTTTTAAATGATAGCAAGTAACTTCAAAAAAATCTGAAACATGGTACAAACCAAACAGACTACCTCTGAGGGCCAGGGGTGTCTTATGAGTAGCAAGTTGATGATCCTTGATGTAAGTCATATTAACCAGAATTGCTCTTAATCTGCTTCTTCAGAATTTACGAATGTGCGTTCTCATAAAGAGGAGGCACCCCGTGAAGACCCAAATAAGTGCATGCACATGTGTTATATTTTATATATGTCATATATGATAAATAGAATTGTACACATGTTAATTGTACACGTTAATGCATCCATCCTAGTCTAGAAAGGCCATTCTGATTTTCTCATTAATGCCTAAAGAAGTAATTTGTTCTTGGAAAAAAGGAAATTAATGGCTCTAATCTTAGACTTCCCTGGAAAGCCTCTGCTAACACTGATTATTAAAAATTATTTTTTTAATCATTGTGTCTTTGTAAGGTGGGGATGCTGTTGTTTCATGAATCCAGGACAAAATGTAGGAATAAATTTATGTTTCTAAGAAGAACTACAAACATAGCATTTCTCAGGGATTGCTGGACATGAAATACTGACCAACCAAATACTGAAACAACCAAAGTGTTCTACTAAACTGTACAAACCATACAAAACCATAGTGTGTCCCTTCCTGAAAAACATTTTTCTGTTCAGCATTCTTTATCTTTCAAGAAACACATGTAGACACAAAACAGGGAGGGTTTGAGGATGGAAGTTAAACTCTTGGGACTCAATTTAGAAAGAAGAAAGGTATTAAATCACATGAAATCATAGAAAATAATACATGCTAACAGCAGACCTTTTCAGTAAATACTGGAACCTTGGAATGGATGTTGGCTTATGAAGCTTAAGATAAGAAAAATTAGAAGTGCTGTAACCCTGCACTGTGTGCTCAGTAAACCTAGGAGATTTACTGTCCCTAAGCGTAGAATGAGTTTAAAGTATGCAGGTAAAATCTTTGTATGAATTTATTGCTGATAATAGAAATGTTTAGTTTGAGAGGAAAACTGAGGGCTAGTATGGTAGTATAAGGACTGGACTAAAACTTCTAGACAAGTTAGTTAACCTCAGTGGCCTTGTCTTTAAAATGAGGATACTACTGCCTACCTCTTTGGGTAGTAGTGACAACTTAGTATGTGAGTAAAGCACCAGACCCATAAGGGTAATAGTAATGTGTATTAGCATGACTTAACCCATCTACTCTTAATCACAGTATTATAAAAGAAATATTACTACCATTATTAATAGTAATCTTTCTGGAACAAGACTGGGAGTATGACTTTTGCCCTAAGATCACTTAATCTCTCTAAGAAGCAGATTCTCCTTCACTTGGAATGATCACAAACTTTATAGGTTTGTGAGAATCGGGTACATTAATGGATGGTAAAGTGATCTGAAAACTGAGGTATTATATACGTTTAATACGACATCATATATAGTCCATTTAATAGATAAGAAAAGTGAGGTCAGTATACCCATGATAGGTTCCCTAAGGGAAAATATTCTTTTTGTTCATTTTTTGATGCTTCAGTTAGAGATATGCATAGTTCACATGAAGTCTTAAAATTTGATTCTAATAACAAATCTAACATGGAAATTGTTTTGCAGCTGAGAAGTTTCTTGAATCTGTAGAAGGAAATCAGAATTACCCACTGCTGCTTTTAACACTACTGGAGAAATCCCAGGATAATGTTATCAAAGTATGTGCCTCAGTAACATTCAAGAACTATATTAAAAGAAACTGGAGAATTGTAAGTATTCTGTGAATACATAGTTTAATACCCTGCATATTTACAAGATTTCTGTATGCAGTGTTCCTGAACGATTCAGACACAGATTAAAGATAAAATTAAACAGGACCCTCCTCAACAAAATATTAGCAGGTCAAATCCAAAAATATACTAAAAGTGTAAAAATACACACCATGACCAAGTGGGATTTATCCCAGGTATGCAAGTCTCGTTCAACATTCAAAAAATTAATGTAATCTATCACATCAGTCAACTGAAAACAATAAATCACGTGATCATATCAATAGGTGCAGAAAAAGTATTTGTCAAAATCCAACACTCATTCATGATAAAAATTCTCAGTAAATTTAAAAATAGATGGGAACTTTCTCGATTTGATAAAGGCTACAAAAAACCTATAGCTAACATCATACTTAATGGTGAGAACCTTGAAGCTTTCCCACCGAGATCGGGTACAAAGCAAGAACCCTTCTTACCACTCATTTTCAACGTTGTTGGAAGTCCTTGATGATGCAATAAGAAAAGGAAATATACCAATGGGGAGGGAGGACATAAAACTGTCTTTATTCACAGATGACATGATCATCCATGTAGAAAATCCAAAAGAACTGACAGAAGTTAAACAGGATATTTTCCCAAAGTTCCTATTTGTTTAAATCTATATAGATTAAATCAGTTTCATCACCTAGGTTGCTATAGAGTGTGAGACTTGGTTTTAACCTCCATTTTGGTTGAAATTTAACTTTGGTTCCCTGTCCGTTGAAGGGACATTATGTGGGAAGACATAGTCTAAATGAATAATTGAAACAATTTCTATTGTGGACAGGGAGAAATTATATAAAGCTGAAAAGCCACATTTTATTTTTATATATATATAAATGCGTAGAATGGAAAATAATTTAGATTTCAAGTTTTTGATAAGAGATTTGTCCTATGTGGGATATGGAAATAATTTCTAATTATAAGGTGAATCCTATTGTGCTGCAAGTTTAATGATCAGTGTAAAATTATACATTGAGAACGTATTTTCCCTACCTTAGCTTATGACAGTAGTTCTCAGTTGGGGGTGATTTTGCCCACCTGGGGATATTTGGAGGCATTTTGGTTGTCACAACAAGAGGTGGGTGGAGTTGCTGGCATCTAGTGGGTGGTTACCAAGGATGCTGCTACACATCCTACAATGCACAAGAAAGATCTCCACAAGACTCACCTGACCCAAGATGTCGGTAATGCTGAGGTTGAGGTAGCTCTGGGTTAGGATAAAGTAAAAAAAAAAAAGAAGAGAATTGTTTCCAGTGATAGCAGTATTAATATTTAGAAAGTATTAAAGTTGACAAAAATGATCAGTTTTTCTAAAAAGTCCATTTTAAATCTTAAATATTGAGAGTCTTTTTCCTCATTCCATAAAATAATTTAAAAATAGGAAATACGTTTTTAAGCTTGTATAGTCAGGTGTTACCACATGCAGTGAAGAAGTGACTTGGTGAATTTTAGAATGTTTAAAAATCCATCTCTGCTTGGGGACATGATAGCCCTCTCTCTTGATTTGTGAATCAAGTGAGACTTCCAGAATCTCTTTGGATGGTATAGTTCTGGATGCATTCAGACTGGTAATGGTCAAGAAGTTTTCATTGACAAGACCTTTGACTTAAAAGTGAGAGTCCAGTTGAAGCTTTTGAAGATGAATTTGGGCTAAATGGCATATATCTATATTTAACCCTGATCTCTTTAGTTTACATACAGAACTAAGATTCTTAATTGGTGTTAGAGAGTCAGAGAAGCTAGTTAATTTGTACATAAAATATTTGCATTTGGGATGGAATGTACATTTTTTCTGCAGCAAAATGCTTTCATCAAATTATTAAAAGAATCTGTGACCCATTTATGTAGAAGGAAGGCCCTACCTTCCCTATGTTTTTCTTAGGAAACTGGGAAATGAGAAATGGTTCTATTTTATCTACAAACCCATATAGTCATGGATATGGATTTTATTGTACTTACTCATTTGTGTTTTGCTTTTAGGTTGAAGATGAACCAAACAAAATTTGTGAAGCCGACCGAGTAGCCATCAAAGCCAACATAGTACACTTGATGCTTAGCAGCCCGGAGCAAATTCAGAAGCAGGTAATGTGAGGCTGGGCTTTTTAGGTAGGCGTGTGTGAAGAGCTTTCATCTAATTAGTCTTTTCCCTCTCCCCAGTTAAGTGATGCTATTAGCATTATTGGCAGAGAAGATTTCCCTCAGAAATGGCCTGATTTGTTGACAGAAATGGTGAATCGCTTTCAGAGTGGAGATTTCCATGTTATTAATGGAGTCCTTCGTACAGCACATTCTTTATTTAAAAGGTATTGGTGTATAAATTCATATTTTAAAAATACTTTTCTTTCAAATGTTTTCACTTATATATATTTTTGTGACTATTGTCATTCCTTTATGATAATCCTAGACTAAGAGCATAAGCCTCTCAGCTCATTATTGTGTTTGTTTCTTTTAAGTAGGATGTTTATTTCATATTGCCCTATTACTTGTGAAATACCTGGTCTTGCTAAACTGTGCTTGGTTCCTTTAAAAAGAAAACCAAGAATTTGCTTTTTACTTCAGAAAGCTGTCTAGCCATAGATTTTTCTCTAATCTGTCCTTGAAGACCTAAAATCAGTTAACAAAAACTTGTTAATTTACGTATTTTTAATTTTCTAGATACCGCCATGAATTTAAGTCAAACGAGTTATGGACTGAAATTAAACTTGTTCTGGATGCCTTTGCTTTGCCTTTGACTAACCTATTTAAGGTATGTAATAACATCTTGGTATTTTTTAATTGCTTAATATTTTAAATTGCTTGAATGTTTGTATAAATTTTAAGAGATTGCTTTGAAAGCTTATTTGATAGGAAAAAGAAAAAGAAAGCTTATTTTTATAGATAATGTTTAGAGCAGCATTTTCTTTTGAAAAATTTCAAACCCACATGGAAATAGAGAGGATGGTATAATGAACTCCCATGTATCGATTACTCAAGTTTAACTGTAAACAGCATTTTGTCCTTAATTAGTTCCCTCCCCTTCATTCTATAGGAATATTTAAAAGCAAATCCCAGGCATCATATTATTTCACTCAGGTATTTGAGTATGTGTCTCTAAAGGAATAGATTCATATTTTGATTTGACTGGTTATGGACTTTAGTTAATTCATGTATTTGTACATCGTCTTATAGTACATAGGCTACTTCGCTAAATGTGTTCTTCATTTTCTGAGAATCCTTTAAGATTGAAAGAGAAGTGCTGTTAACTTTTTTTCCTGGATGAGGAAAGAGGACAGTATCACATAGCTAATAAAAAAAGAGAGCCAGGCCTGAAACCTAGTTTTACTGCCTTGAGAAAAGCCATTCATTTACTGTTTCCAGAAAGGAAAGTTGTTGAAAGTTGATATTCACAAATTGCTAAATTTCAGAGTATGCACAGGATTTTTCACGGTTGGGATATCAGACTGATAGTACATTTTTGTTTTTAAATATAAAATTGGACAAAATGGGGTCAGTTTTTTTCCACCTACTGGATTGGCAAAGTTTCTTACTTCTTTTTAATAACATAAACAATTTTAACGAGAGTTCAGTGAAATGAACACTCTCATGTCCTGTCCACTGGATTATAAATGGTAGTAGCCTTCTGGAGTTTGACATTTTAATTAAGAAAACCTTAATGTTCGTATTTCCTAACTCTAGGATATAGGAAGCAACATTTGTTGAATATCTTTTACATAGTGGGTGTGCACAAATTACTAGGACCTTTTATGTATATTTTCTCATTTGATTCTCATATTCTCTATGAGGTAGGCATATTCTTTTATTACAGATGAGGATGTTGAGGCCCAGTAAAACAACGAGCTCAAACTCATGCTCATTATGAGTAACAGAGTCTGGGTTATATCCAGGTCTGTCTGGCTTCCAAAACCCATGCTCATGGCATAGCATCGGTAATACACTTTTTGAATCTCAAACTCGGAGAACTAGAGGTGTGCACAAAGTTTTTTTGCAGATAGAATAATGAACAATTGGAAACAACCTGAATGTCAGGTGACAAGGGAATTATTTAATGAGTGCATATAGAGACAGTTTTGTGTAATATATTTTTATATATGCACAGAGGAGAGTAGAAGGATCTAGACCAAAACATTAATGTTGGTCTTGTCAGTAGTGCTATGATGGACAATTTAAAAATAGATACTTTAACATATTTTTCAAAAGTCTTAAATGACTGTGCCCTACTATTTAAAAGCCAAATTTTGGCGAAGATAGATAAGTAGTTTCAGCCCAGTGCAAGGCTTTTTCACTTAGGTTTACAATCCACTAAATCCATGTTCCTAAATTCCTTTCCAAGGCCACTATTGAACTCTGCAGCACCCATGCAAATGATGCCTCTGCCCTGAAGATTCTTTTTTCTTCCCTGATCCTAATCTCAAAACTATTCTACAGTTTAAACTTCCAGGTAAATTTTTGTTTTGTTTCTCACCTTTGATTCTTATTCTTTGATGTCAAATATAAAGTTTTTCCACTTGATAAAGACTTCTTTGCTAGCAATGATTATTTTTTTATCTAAAAGAAGACATTAATGTTTTTCTTTTCCCCCCATTCTTTATCTACAAATTGTGTTCTGCATTACAGTAGTTCCTAGAGATGCTAGTGGGTGGATGTTTCTTGGGGGAAAGTGGCATTCTGTTAATCTAGTAGGTTAGGCTAACCTCATCTCATAAATCACTCTTGGGGAGTTACCCTGTGTTCTACTTTATTGAAGACACAAAGATCACATTCTCAGGCCTTCCTCTTTTGTTCATTTAAATGGGTATTAACACTGGGGCAACCATGTTTTGATTAGAGGCCTCTGACTAGCTTATTCAGAAAGGCTTTTAATGGAAGCATATCTGGGAGACCAAAGGCTAAAGAAGCAGATTTGGGAAGCTGTATGAACTAGTGACATTTCTGAGGAAGCACAGCCACAGTCTTATAGCAGAAAATGCCTGGTCACTCACTCTGTTGCTACTGAGAGGTAGTGGCCTCCAATCATTCTTTCTGTTCTTGAGTCATTACTTTGACTTAGGAACGTGAGGAGAGTCTTTATTGGTACAAATTACTATACTGAGATACAGAGGAAGGACCTGGCCTTTTCGTTGCTCATAGCCAGAGCCAAGAAACTGGACTTAATCTTTACAACATGGCTATACTCACAGTGGTAGGGAGAGCATTCCTCAGAAGGAATAGGGAGAATGAATGGGAGAGACAGCCCGAAATAGCATGCCTTCATCAGTGTTCAGCTGGACAGCATTTTGAGAAGTTCTTGATAGCACTGTTTTTGTTTATACCTTCTTTAGAAATGCTTCCTAGAAGTCGAGTAGAAGGAGGTGCTTAATAACTTGTTAGTCAGGGAAACCAAAGGAAGGGGGCATATAATCTTTACCTTTGGGGGCTTATCCCTCATTAAGAAGGCGGTACTGTGCCACAGGAATTCGGTAACTGCACAAGACAGTAAGCCTAACTTGGTGGTCGTCTCACAGTAATAAATGCAGTAGTTCAGAAAGGAAAAGGAATGTATTGGTAAACACTGAGTTTTGTGAGGAAAGTCTTCAGTCTTAGCTGGACCCTGAAGGAATAAGTAGATTCAGATTGGGACAGGAAATAGAGGTGGCCTCATTTATGGTTGAAAGCTTACGGAGACAGAATGATTTACTCAGCTACCAGACCTAGTTGGAGCCGAGAATTCTTGTCAGAATAGGTAATGGTTGGCTCAGCTGAGAAGTGTGGGCTTGAGTCTAAGCATGTGGAAAATACTGTGTGTGGTGGGGAAAACTTTTTAAAATAGAATACTTAATTATTTCTACCAAAAGTCTCAAGGCAGCATTTATTCTTCAGGATCTCCCTGAATTTTTTGAAGATAATATGGAAACTTGGATGAACAATTTTCATACCCTCTTGACATTAGATAATAAACTTCTACAAACTGATGTAAGTATTGTTTAAAATAGTTTCCAAGTAGGCTTTTTTTTAAATTAAGGACTTGAAATATAATGTTAAATGTCAATTGTATCTCAATTTTTTATAATGTTAAAAAAAATTATTTGAGTACTCTCTGAAAACATTGCAAAGAGGATAGACTTCAAAAAACGTTATTTGAGAACATTGAGCATTCTAATTCCTTAAAAATTATTTAATCTTGCATTGTTAATAGGTTGAATTCTAAGAATGCAAGTAATAATTGATTTTGTAGGATATTCTACGTTTGGTTGTTTGTAACATGCAGAATTACTCTTCTTATAAGCCTCACTTAAAGTCACAATTTACGGATAAGGCTGTTTTATTACATTATTGAAAGTAAGACCTCAGGTATTCACATTGTGAACATTTTATGAAATGAAAAATTACTTTTATGAAAATCCATTTTTTAAATAATTTTATGAAATGAAAATTAAACCTCTGTGATAGTAGCCTCTTTTGAAAAAGTCATGTACAGTGTGGGAAAGAGGGGACATGTTGAAAGTTGGTAATGTGTTAAAGTTTCTGATCTGGGTTTTGTAATACATACTTTTCAACATACAGCATTTATTCTGTCTTATTCATTTGCTTGTTTATTAATATATTTATGATTTACCTCTTAAACAAAAAATTTAAAATATTAAGAATACTTCAGCAGCAGATAAAATAAAAATTAGAATTGGTGGTTCAAATCTGTTTGGGGGGTGGGGTGTAGAGAATCATTTCTTTGGGGGTACAGCAAATTTTGTCTCTGAGATTTACAAGCAACAAAAAGCAACCAAAAAAGATTGGGTTTCCATAAAATAATTCTTGCAGTTCACTAGGGAAAAAACACTCCCTCAGAAAACAGCTTGTCTTTACACTTAAGTCTAAAAAGAAGTTCTCCAGATGGGGTTCTTAAGGGCTCTGTCTGCCCATTTAACCATGTTCTACCCTGTGTCATCCACCTGTGCAGCGGCCCTTATATTTATGCCTTGAAGGAACTATTAGGGAGTTCTTTTTTATCTTTACTCAGTTTGAGTTCTTTTGCACATAACTCAAAAGGCATTTGTGGGATGTTGTTACATATAGTTAGGATAATTATATCCATCATTGCTGTGGTTTGGAGTGGAGCTGGCAAACTATTCCTGTTAAAGATCCAGGTAGGAAATATATTTGGCCTTGTGGGCTGTACACGCAGTACTATAAATTACATCAATGAAAACAAGGAATGATGGTGGCTGGGCTTTAATAAAACTTTACTTCAGGAATTAGGCAGCTGGTTGACCCCTGCTTTAGATTGTTTAATATATACATATTTTTAGATTGTTTAATATTTTATAACCAAAATATTTTTTGTGACAGCATTACTTTATTGGGGGGAGGACACATTTTAAAATATTTGGAAGGAGAACCTTCAGGGAGATAGCAAGGCAATTAACCATGTTACAAAGGAAGGTGAGATGTGATCTTTATCATTCAGGTTTCTGGAGGATATATTATTTTAGTGTAATATGTATTTTATAATTCAACAACCAGAAGAAAAGCCTTTATTTAACTTGAAAACTTTTGAGAACTGCTTTCATTAATAAATAAGAAGTATTTCATCTTTTATTTATTTGAAAGACCAGGCGAATAAATTGGCAGTGGCATAAATGTAGTTTACAGCACTTAGCTTGGAATATAAATTTTTTTTAAAGAGTTCGTTCAGGAATTTCAGCTTCTCTCCCTATTTGTGGTAGCGTTGAAGTTGTATGTTTGAGTTTTCCATTTTCTCTTATGTGAGGATGAAGAGGAAGCAGGCTTATTGGAGCTCTTAAAATCCCAGATTTGTGATAATGCTGCACTCTATGCACAAAAATATGATGAAGAATTTCAGCGGTACCTGCCTCGTTTTGTCACAGCCATCTGGAATTTACTAGTTACAACAGGTCAAGAAGTTAAATATGACTTGGTAAGATGATGGTGGAGATAAATAATTAAGACATTCCCTCCCCCCCTCCCCCCCGCCCCTCCCGAAAAAATAAGCAATTCGGTTTACTTTTTAAAATATGCCTATTTTGTGTTTTATTGCAGTTGGTAAGTAATGCAATTCAGTTTCTGGCTTCGGTTTGTGAGAGACCTCACTATAAGAATCTGTTTGAGGACCAGAACACGCTGACAAGCATCTGTGAAAAGGTTATTGTGCCTAACATGGAATTTAGAGGTAATTGTCTCAAGGTGTAGATCTTTTTTAGGAGATTAATTAGAAGCTTGGTTTTTTTAAAGAGTATGTTAGTATATATTTAATAATTTAAAATTTAAAAAATTTAATAAGTCTTTTTCCTGTTGCTTTTTGTAACATATTCAGTCTAAGTTTTGTTTGGTTTAGTGTTTCACAGGGCAAAAGCTGTTTTTAAATAGTTGTCTTGAGACTAGCAGTGGTTGATAACTTTTAAAGACAGAGTTGAAGCCCATTTAGTTTTTGCTTAAGGTTAAGAGCCCTTAGAGTCTGTATTTGTATACAAAATGTCTTCCTTACAGTTGGGAAGAGTGGGTAGTAGATGGGAAGGAATTGTGTATCAGAGCAGTCATTAGGTCATTCAGTCTGGGACAGAATGAGGAATAAAGGATAGCATCACACAGGGTTTTATCTCCTTTTGTGTTTCGATAAAACTATTTAAAGGGGAGATCTTTATTCTGATACTGTGTGTCCTGCTTGTTTTGGTGTTAAAATGACTTGTACTAAATATGGTGATTACAGCTACTAGGTCATTTGTTTAATGTCCTTATCTGGCAAAATAAAAAGTTGGTATTGCTAGATTGGTCACCAGTACTTTTGAAAGTTGTTGGTGAAGTCCAGTTCTGAGGACGCTCGCGCTGGAGCAAGTGAGCCTGTATCAGCTGTGTGCGTGACCTGCTAGCCGGCCTTTCCGGGCAGCGCTTGCTGCGCTAAGTAATGGTTAAGAGAATGTGAAGCAGTTATTCGTTAGGAAAGAACGCTTGGCTGTAGAACTTGGTGATTCCGCATACTCTTCTGCGTGCTCAGCTGTAAAAGTAGAATGACTTGTCATGTCTTTGAAGAGGTGATCTGAAATGTCGTCTCTTTGTAGCTGCTGACGAAGAAGCCTTTGAAGATAATTCTGAGGAGTACATAAGAAGAGATTTGGAAGGATCTGGTATGTATTTTGGTTTTTAGCTGTCAGTCTCTCAGCAAGCCCGTTTTAAAGTTGCTCTTTTTCTAATGAATAGAGGGAGGTGGGGGAGTTTAACTTGTACATAGTAAAAGGTAGCTCTTACATGAGCTGTATCAAAAGTTGAATCATTTCTCTTCTCTTTTTTGTATACTTAGTGTTGATGATACTACTGTGACCTTTTAGGTTCACTCTCAGTGTATGTTTAGGGGGATGTTCTTTTCATTCTTTTTGTTGCTGATGGCTGTCAGATGGCAATTTGTTTTCTTATAAACTTGATGAGTTGGTTGGTGGTGGTTTCTTCCTCCCCTGATATATTTCTGCTTGATTTTATAGATATTGATACTAGACGCAGGGCTGCTTGTGATCTAGTACGAGGATTATGCAAGTTTTTTGAGGGACCCGTGACAGGAATCTTCTCTGGTTATGTTAATTCCATGCTGCAGGAATATGCAAAAAATCCATCTGTCAACTGGAAACACAAAGATGCAGCCATTTACCTAGTGACATCTTTGGCATCGAAAGCTCAAACACAGAAGGTGAATCTTTTCAGCATAGTTTTGTTTCTAAAACAGACTTACCAGTAACCGCAGAAGTCACAAAGAAGTAATAATATTTCTGATGATTCAGCCTACTCTGCTAGGTAATGTGTTAGCTCTGATCAGAATTCATAGCGTCTCCACAGATGACTTTATGTTGCTGTATTAAGCACTGAAGTTTCTTATGGACCAAAAAATTGGACAGATGCTGCACTTGTTCCCTT
This sequence comes from Camelus bactrianus, assembly GCF_048773025.1. Classification (NCBI taxonomy): domain Eukaryota; kingdom Metazoa; phylum Chordata; class Mammalia; order Artiodactyla; family Camelidae; genus Camelus; species Camelus bactrianus. Next base: position 22,647,155 of record NC_133557.1, read on the forward strand.
AGCTGAGACTCAATGTATAAAACATGCTAAACTTAAATTTAGTTTATCTTGAATTTAGAGAACTTTCTTTATTATATATTAAAATACTCTCATTTTATATGTAAGCAGTTTATATTTTGAAGTGTTCATCCCCATTTTTAACCTGATTTTCTAAATTTGCCTAAATTTCCAGTGTGGTAGCTGCATACAGATACTTCAGGTTATTTCACTGTTTTTGAATTTGTTTTTTAGCATGGAATTACACAAGCAAATGAACTTGTAAACCTGACTGAGTTCTTTGTGAATCACATTCTCCCTGATTTAAAATCAGCTAATGGTGAGTTTTGTAAAATGTCTTTAATACAGCTTAGACTGTATATCTGCAATTTTTATTTGTATCGTTACCTTAAACTACAAAATGAGTAACATCATGGCAAGAGTCATGATGCAGGCTCTGTGTCACCATGATGCTAAAAACACTGGCCCCTGTCCACGTTGTTACTTGTTTTATTGAATAAAATCTCAAATGGTTTCCCCAGGTCTTGCCAAGGTGAAATTCACTTTCTGTAAGGAAAATGTTGCTTATATAGAGGGAAAATAGGAACAAGTAAGACTAAATTGTAACCGAGCTTTGTTAGCCTAGTACATAACTATACATATAAAACCGTGTGTGTGGGGGGGGTGTGTGTGTGAGTACACATTAATGTATTAGAAATTATACTTTGGTTTTTGTTTTCCTTCTCATTTAAAATACGAACTCTTAAAAACAAGTAAATTTAAAGTACTTGAAACTAATAGATATTAAGGGTAATTTCATGTTTTATGAAAGTATGTCAATCAAGATTTTATATATATTCTTCTTTTTAAAACTGTGGAAAATTTAAATACACTAAAAGGTAGGGATAATATTGTAAAGAACATTCATGTTACTATCATTCAGCTTCAAGAATATTTAACAATTGGCCAGTATTCTATCCCTTTCACTAATTTATTTCCCACTACTAGAACAATCTCAACCAGAGACACATGCTTTTGATTCAGAATAGTTTTAATTCTGGAAAAAGATACCATCATTAGTTCATGGTCCAAATTATTTTTATTCAGTTATATAAGTAACATGTTGATTTGTAGTAAAACTTAAAAGTAAGGGGAAAAAAATAAAATTACTTACAGTCTTACCAGAATTAATAACTGTGTAGTAATCATTACATAATTAACTAAGCTTCAATTATTTGACATTTTGTTTACCCAAAATCATGTTTTAAAAATCTGATAATGTTGTCACCATATTGGGAGTAACAGTCTTAGCACTTAAATAACTGTGACTTTTTATTTTTTTAATAGTGAATGAATTTCCTGTTCTTAAAGCTGATGGTATCAAATACATTATGATTTTTAGGAATCAAGTAAGTAGCTTTTCATTATATGTTATATGCCACTTAATCGCTTAAGAGTTCTATTGTATACCAGCTTCTTTTCCCTTCTGTGCAATCTTATTTAATATCTACATCTAACAAAATTAACAATAACTCCTGAAGAACTTAGGGTTCCAGACCATGCTTAGTTTTCCTCAGTTTCTTAAAAATACTGTTTTACAGTGACCAAAAAAATTTCAGGTCCAAACAAGGTCTATACATTGCTTATGGTTGATTATATCTCATGTCTCTTAATTTACAACAGAGAGGTCCTTCTCTTTTCTTAACGCATATTATCTTTTGGAGAAAGCAGTAATTTATCTTGTGGAGTTTCTCATTCTACTTTTGGCTAATTGCATCCTCAGGCTCAGTGGTATAGTATGTCTTGTTCCTCTGTTCCCTGTATTTCTAAATTGGTTAATCTGAAGGGGTTGATTAGATTTTTTATTCCAGGTGGGGGAGGTGGGAAGCAAGAATTTGTCGTGGGTGTATTTTGTTTCATTAGGACACATACAGTGTCTGGTTGTTCACTTTCAGTGATTTTAAAAGTGATCATTGACATATTTTTTAATTTGAGATATAGGTAACCTAATATAAAATTCACCATTTTAAAATGTATACTTAGGCGGTTTTTAGTATGTTCATTCTTTTGTGCAACTCCCACTACTGTCTCGTAGATTAATTACCAATCTGAAGGAAAAACAGCATAAAATGTTTGTATGTTTTTCCCCTTTATCACTTCAGAGTAAGGAGTTTAGTGCCTTACAAGCTTCCGGGTCACTCCTGAGGGCCTTCTGATGCTCTGGTTGTTCCATCTTTGGCCAGTTGGGGCTGCATTATGTAGGTTCCTGTGTCCTCTTGACATAAACTTAGTAGCCTTTAACAACTTCCCTTCTTTCCTATGTGACAGAATATTTCAGGTTCATCTTGAACATTTCCTGCCCCAGGCCTGAATTAGCTACCCTTTAAAGGTTCATATATTTCCCAAATATTTTGAGCCCTGAATAATTTGTGGATCCTGAAGTATTTAAGTTAATTTCGAGCATAAATCTCCTTTATCAAACTTAATCTTCGTATCATTCCCCATTTTGATCGATTATACCCAGGCTCCCACCAACTGCAGCACCGTGGACCACAGAAAGGAAAACAGATCCACACCTGGGGCTGCTGTTCATGCAGGAGTACTCTGCTTCTTATATTGGAAATACAGGGGGCAGCTTTAAATCACCGACTCTGCCATTTAGTTACTGTCTGTAACAGCCTCCCCACAGTGAGGACAGATAAATTCTGTCAGTTCTACCCACTTCAGGACACAATACCATCTTGACAGTTTCCTGAAATGGAAAAAGAGTGTAGCTCCCATTTACTAATATTTTACTATTTGCCAAGTACAATGTTAATGCTTGTGATGGAATCCCACCTCATTTAACTTATATACATTCAGTTATTGGGCCTCAGCAAGGAGAATGAAAGAAATTCCACCCGCTTATGCTTGTCACTGAGCAGACACTTACTAGAGAGGGGAGACTCCAATCTGCTGTTCCCTCAGTGAGTCTCAGTTCCTTCAGCTCTCTCTTTTCTTAAAAGTTGATATATAATTGACATATTATGTTAGTTTCAGATGTACAGCATGATGATTCATATTTGTATATGTTGTGAAGAGATCACAGTAAATCTAGTTAACATCCATCACCATGCATATGTTTTTCTTATCATGAGAGAAGTTGAGATCTACTCTCAGCAGCTTTTAAATATGCTGTATGGTGTTAACTAGTTACCGTACATTGCATCCCCACAACTTATTTTATAACAAGAAGTTTGTACCTTTTGACCCCCATCATCCATTTCACTCACTCCCCACCTTTGGCAACCATCAATCTGTTCTCTGTATCTAGGGGTTCATTTTTTTTGTTTTTTTAAGTTTCACATGTAAGAGTATATGGTATTTATCTTTCTCTATTTCGCTTAGTATAATGCCCTCAAGGTCCATACATGTTGTTGCAAATGGCAAGATTTCTCTTTTTATAACTGAATAATAGTGTGTGTGTCTGTGTGTGTGTGTGTGTATACACACACCACATTTTCTTAATCCATTCATTGACTGATGGACACGTAAGTTGTTTCCAAGTCTTGGCCATTGTTAATGCTGCTGTAAACTGAGGATGTGGATATCTTTTTGAGTTAGTATTTTTGTCTCCTTTGGTTAAATACCCAGAAATGAAATAGCTGGATCATGCGGTAGTTCTGTTTTTTAATTTTTTGAGAGACCTCCATACTTCTTTCCACAGTGGCTGTTATCAGCGTACATTTCCACCTACAGAACACACCAGGGTTTCCTTTTCTCACATCTTTGCCAACACTTGTTATTTCTTGTCTTTTGATAACAGCCCTTCTAACAGGTGTGAGGCAATAGATATCTTGTGGTTTTGATTTACATTTCCCTGACGATTTGTGATGTTGAGCACCTTTTCATGTGCCTGTAGCCATCTCTGTGTCTTCTTTGGGAAAATGTCTGTTCAGCTCCTCTGCCCATTTTTTAATTGGATTATTTTCTGCTATCTAGTCATACAATCCTTCTGTAAGTCACTGTAATTTTAGTGACAGAAAACAAAACATGCACAGTCCATCCTACTTCCTCCAACACCACCACCAAATTACACTGTGGCCATCTTGCAAATTATTTTAAACACAAAAGCAAAAATAGAGAATAATACAGTGATACTCACATAACCAGCACAAACCTTAACTCCAGGCTGTGATGACTGAAACTGCACACACAGTGGTGGCACCCAGGGCGTTCTCAGCCTATTTCCATTCTAGTTCCTCTTTCTCCCCAGAGGTAATGAATGAATTCAGTGTGGTTTATACCCATATAAGTGACTGTTCATGGTTTTACACATATTTGTTTCTACAAAAATTCTATAGTATTATATAGGTTTAAAATTTTAATTGATACCATGCTATAGGTATTAGTTTACACATTTAGTTTTTTTTTGTGCTTAACACTGTTTTTAGTAGATGTGTTATAGTTCATTTTTAATAGCTGTGTAGTATTCCATTATAAGAATATGCTACAGTTTATTTCCTATGGATGATCCTTTAATTTCTTGATTTTATAACTTTTATGTGTCTTTGGCAGGGATCTACCAAGGTTACATGCAACCTTGTGAAGCTGTTCTGTTTTAAAGACTAGTGGATGTTCTAAAGTTGTAGAGGTTTTTACTAAAGATTACTATGTTTATGTTTGTGCCCCCCCCCCCCCTTTTTTAAGAAGGCGAAAATGAGGCACAAAGAGCTTGAATGATTTTTCTAAGAAATACCTGCCAGGGAAAAGTATAGTTCTTAAGATTAATAAAATCAGTCTGCTTCTCCATGATATTAAATGTTTTAGGGCATGTTCACTTATCTACAAGATTTTACCCCAATCATAGCTTTATGCTTAGAGAAGGAGAATTGGAAAATTGGATGTGAACTGAACCACCATGTTGAGGTAGAAGTTTTGATTTCTCACCTGTATCATCTCCATTGTAATAGCTGGAAACACACACTTTTTAGAATCAGCAAATCCTTCTCTTCCAGTTGGCTGATACTTACGTGATAGCATCAGTGAGTTAGAGCATGTATATCACTATTTTTTTCCAGGTACCAAAAGAGCACCTTTTACTTTCTATTCCTCTCTTGATTAATCATCTTCAAGCTGAAAGTATTGTTGTTCATACTTACGCAGCACATGCTCTGGAGAGACTGTTCACTATGAGAGGCCCTAACAACGCCACCCTGTAAGTATTTGATTCTGTGTATTTTTTCATCTCAGGGTGGAGACCATTCTGTACTGTTAGAGATACCTGGATATGTTCATAATTTCATTAGTAGTTAGAAAAATAAATATGTACATTTTATTCATTTATACTGTGTCTCATTCCAAAAGGATTTGAGACCACATGCCAAAATAGATACATTATGACAGTAACGTCATATAGAGGAAATTGGAGCAAAGGAGAATAATGGGGGTGTGAGGTTTAAAACAGTTATCCAGAGGCATCTCAGAAGTGGGCCTTCCTTAAGCGAATACTTGTAGAGTGTTCTTAGCAACATCCTGCTGCAGAGTTACTTTCCCCTGGCTGTGTATGTAACCTTACTCAGTGCTGAGATTGACACAGCTGAGTGAGAGTAATTCTCCAGGGTCCACGGTAGTAGCTCCTCTGGCCCGATCCAAGGATGAGATGCAGTGGGGGATAGTCTGCCTGTCTTTCAGGCCATTCTTCAGCAGTGTTACTTCTTGAAACTGAGCTTTGGGTAAGAGAAAGAAAACATTCTAGGTTCTTTTCTTCATCAAGAACTTGAAGTACAGATATGCTCAGTGGCCAGTTAAGGGTTGAAAGGATATCCTTTGAGATGAGTCAAGAGAGTACTTGTCTTCAGGCCTGGAATTTATACAGAAAACAGTTCTGAACCTGCTCCATCTTGAGGAAGACTAGGTGACTGAAAATCTGAGTTCTGTTCTCGATGGTGACAGATGCGAACCAATAAAGACCTGAACAGCTTTAGATGATGTTGGGTTTGCCTGTTAGGGGCTTGTTTAATTGTGTTTGTTCCCATGTGCCTTCTTAGGAGCTTAATATGAACACATGTCAAAGAATTCTGAGCTGTGTGCTGATTGTCAGTGGTGGGAAACAGCTCGCTTTTGTAACAAGTGTGATTTTTAATAGTTGCCAAAGGTATTCCTAAGTGACAAGCTCAAGAGTTGGCAGTGACTGAAAGCTGTTTTTTCATCTATAGCTTTACAGCTGCAGAAATCGCACCGTTTGTTGAGATTCTGCTAACAAACCTTTTCAAAGCTCTCACACTTCCTGGCTCTTCAGAAAATGAATATATTATGAAAGGTAGGCCGTTTCCCTGATGTACAGACCCTGAGTATCTAATCTCGGATTACAGGGCTCTAGTCTATGAACCAGATACTGTTTGTCAAGAATTAGGTAGGTTTAGATATTTTTAAGTGAAAAATACTGTTTTGTTTATTGTTAACAGTGTTTTCAGGGGAAAAAATGTTATGTTAACTCAATATAGAACTCTTATTAAAGAAAAGGTAGCAGATTCCTTTTTACTTTTTCTAGGTTGAATTTCTTGAGGGCATAGATGAGCTCAGATAACATTTATTGACAGCGTGCTCTGCTAGGTCTTGGTGTGAAACCTGGGTATATCTGGTAGACCCCACACAGATCTTGCCTTCATAGACATACTGCCAAGGACATAGGCAGCTGTGACCACCTGCCAGATGTTACAATAGGAGAGTGTCTTGGTAAAAGTTCTCAGACAATCTTACTCTTATTCACGGTTATATTCCAAGATTCTAACACAGTGTCTGACTCGTAGGAAATGCTTTTCAGAGAAACTGTCCTTGATGCCTCTGGCTTCAGTAAGGATCCCTGGGGTGTGGGTGTATGTGTGTGTGTATCTAGGTGAATATTTGTGTGTGTGTTTTTACTGCTGTTAATCTGGTCTTCATTGCTGTGTTTCTAGGGTATGCAAGAGCACCCAGTATGTAAAACCTCAATAAATACTGTTGTATGAGTGGATGATAAGATTCTGTGCCAGCCCAGGGGAGGGGTACTGATCCATCCTATAACCCTTCGCTTTCTCTAAGAAGTTATGTCTAAGCTGAGATGAAGGATAGGTAGCTGCTAGCTAGTTGGAGGGTGAGTCTGGCATCACTGCAAAGTTTAGGAGGCGAGAGAGGATAACTTTCTATCCCATATGCCTGGCATATAGTAGGCTCTCTACTTAGTAAACAGCTGTTCTGTTTGTACAAAAACAATTACACATTTTTAGCTTAATAATATATTTATGCCCCATGCCAAATGTTTTTAGACATCTATTAATGAGCAGTTAATTTTGCGGTCACGTCAATATTTTTATTGTCCCTTAAGCCTTCTGGAAATAATTTTTCCCAGCAAAATTTTCTTGCCAATCCTTGGCCTAATTTTAAAAAGAAGGGAAATTTAGATAATTTTTAAATGGAGAGAACTACGTAGGGGTTGTTCAAGGGTCTTAAAATTTTAGTTGATGAATCAGTTGACTTTTTTCCCCCCAATCACTGTTTTGTTCTGAAGTTTAACTAAACTTTGTTTTTGCTCTTTTTATGTTTTCCAGCTATCATGAGAAGTTTCTCCCTCCTCCAAGAAGCCATAATCCCCTACATCCCTACGCTCATCACTCAGCTTACACAGAAGCTGCTAGCTGTTAGTAAGGTAACAGAACCAGTTTTGAAAGTGTAGTTGCTTTTTAACCTGAATGCTCCAAACTTTGAGCCTCAGAACTCCCTGGCAATATGTTGGACAAGGAAAGATCTATGAATTCTTCCTGACCAACAGTGTATCATTCTGAAAGTGTGGGGATGACGCTAGCTTGGAGACGTGGCGTCACTCATCTTTAAGTGTAGGCTCAGAAACTTTGACTTTTTTGTTCTTATTTTAAAAAGTAACATGTTCTTTGAAGGAAATTGAGAAAGCACAAATGATTTGAAATGCTCTTCGATGGAAGAAGTAGGTTTTGCACCAAATGGACAAGAGGCTATTGAGAGACGTCTGTGAAAACTGGCGGCTGAAGTCCCTTGTGCCTGGTCTTCCTTATTCCCCCAAATAAAGTTCACTCCTTTGACTAGAAATTTTACAGATATTTTGATCCATATTTAAATATTAATACCAAGTTTTAGAAAATAAAAAATCAGTTTAAGGCCAACCGAATTCCTTTGTAGATTCTTATTTTTGATTACTCTATGTAAAAAAGAGATGAATTCATTAGGAAGGATCAAAGGGACTTTGAGAACAGTGATCATTTTTCCACTGAGTTCTAGGTAAGGGTCTTGGGCCTACTTGGGTTTTGGGGAATTGAGAAAAAAGAGAAGCAGGGTCCCTTCGCTTTCACCTGCCCCCACATATACACACAATCTGAGTTCATCACTTTACGTGGTAGCCTTCCAAGGATTTTGTTTGAAAAAGAAAATTGAAAACAGCTGATACGAAGGATCGTCACTGTGTAGCTAGAGACATACTGAGGCCACGAGGTCCTACACGAGGCTAGTGGCAGAGTCAGCCTGTGTCCCTGCTTGTTTCTTCCCCACTGTCCGCGTCAGCCCAGGAGAGCACGCGGGTTTGAGAAGGTCCCTTACAAGCGCTGGGAACCGAGGCTTGTGTAGTCACCTCCTGGTGACCCTGAAGTATTTTTTCATAAGTAGGCTTTTGCCTATTTAAAAAAATCCAAACAAACAGGCATTAACGAGTATTTTCTGAATTTTAAAGTCAATACAAAATTTTAACATGAATGTAGGCTTTTTAAGTATAATTGGTATTTTTTCTTAATACTGATTTTTAAAAAGATAGAGTCTCTTTTAATGTTTTTATTAAGGTTAGATGTGTTTTAGATTCCTTCTAGTAGTCACTTGGATTATTAGGGTGATAAACTTTTTTTTTTAAATTTCAGAACCCAAGCAAACCTCACTTTAACCACTATATGTTTGAAGCAATATGTTTATCCATAAGAATTACTTGCAAATCTAACCCTGCTGCTGTTGTGAATTTTGAGGAGGCTTTGTTTCTGGTGTTCACAGAAATTTTACAAAATGATGTACAAGGTAAACAAGTTATTTTCCTTCTCGTTGAATAAAATTATTAAAGTGATGATAAAATGCAGTCCGCCTAAGAGATACGTGCCTTTTGTGTCAGAGCCATTAATTCTGAAGCTGACAGCTGGCTTTAACTTTTATCTACAGAATTTATTCCATATGTCTTTCAAGTGATGTCTTTGCTTCTGGAAACACACAAAAATGATATCCCGTCTTCCTATATGGCCTTATTTCCTCATCTCCTTCAGCCAGTACTTTGGGAAAGAACAGGAAATATTCCTGCCCTAGTGAGGCTTCTCCAGGCGTTCTTAGAGCGCGGTTCAAATACAATAGCAAGTGCTGCTGCCGACAAAATTGTGAGTCATGTTTACTGTCATGTAACTGTGATTTTCTAAAGTAGGAATGGCGGACGTTTTTTAATTTTAAAAAAGTTAAAATTTCTTTAAAATTAATAAAAAGGGAATTAATCAGTAGAAATATTAATATATATTTTATTAGAACTAGTTATCCTTTAGTTAGTTATCTCTATGGTGGGAAATTTTAAAAAAAAAACCAAATAGGTTAATTTCAAGAATTTAACTTTAAGGCCTTATCGTGGTGGGACTTTGTTTTCCTCTACACTTCAGAAGTGAGAAATAAAGAGAAAATGCTATTTAGATTATTACAGCATGCACCTTTTCCTAATATATATTACCTGCTAAACTTTTGCAACAATTAATCCTTGCCTCATTAATTATTATTTAATTTAATTTGTTGTAGCCTGGGTTATTAGGTGTCTTCCAGAAGCTGATTGCATCCAAAGCCAATGACCACCAAGGCTTTTATCTTCTAAATAGTATAATAGAGCATATGCCTCCGTGAGTATGAATATAAGCTCATTATACATGTAGTTGAGGGTTCTGTGAGGTACTCAGAAAAATAATTATACTATTGGTTTTATTCAATTCTTTAGTGAGTCAGTTGACCAGTACAGGAAGCAAATCTTCATCCTACTATTCCAAAGACTTCAGAATTCCAAAACAACAAAGTTTATCAAGAGTAAGTAAAATATTTTTAGTGTTCCTACAGAAATAAGAAAAGTGGCTAAAACCCTTAGACTTCATGCTTACATACAAATTTTTCTATCAGTTATAAGTTTTATATATGAAATATTTTAAGATGCTTGTATTCTCCCAACACTGAATGTTTCAATATATTGTGTTCCAAAGGTTAGTAAGTTTAAATATCAACATTTTTTATAGATTATAAAGAAATATAAATCAGAGATTGTATATAAAGACTTATGACTGAACTATAAAGGCAGAAATTCTCTATGTTAAGTTGTATTAAAAGGCCAGTATTGATGCCAGAGTTAATCATTGAGTTTTGATGTTTATGAATGTCTCATTTGGCAGGCTTTCACTAAATTTCTTGTTAAGTGCAGTGAGTCCTCTGTGTTGATACTCCCCATCTCTTTTCAACAGGTTTCTTAGTCTTTATTAATTTGTACTGCATAAAGTATGGGGCGTTAGCACTGCAGGAAATATTTGATGGTATACAACCAAAGTAAGTATGTTTTTATTTTTCTATTTTGAAAAGCAAAAAAAAAAAAAAAAAAAGAATTTTTAGCACAAATTAGTATCTCTATTTTATAGATGATTTTATAGTTCTTGAATCAGTAATAGTATCTTCATGGTTTTCAAAATGTTCTTGGGGAGTTGGGTTGTAAAGAAGAAAATACTGCAGACATTTTCCTAGTTGCCAGAAGTACCCCGTACCCCAACCCCTGCCCCTGGCATTTCTCTGCAGCCCGTGTTCATGTTACGTTACATGGCTGGCATTGTCTCTGGGAGCCTGCCTCTGAGAAGGCCAACAGTGTAATTTTTCAGATGAGAAAAGTTTAGAGCAGTAAAACTTTTTATTTTTGACTTAATTTCGTATATATGCCTAAGAATGTAGCTCGGCAGCGTTTCTGGTTTAGTAGGAAAAAGAATGACGTGAAGAATGATAGAGAAAAACTCCTTGGAGAAGAACCTCAGTTTAGGTCTCTGTATGTTTGGATCCAAAAAATTCCAGACTGACTGAAATGTAAAAATTGTATTAACCTGAAAGGTACCAGAAAATATGGTTTCCAGCTTTAGAAGATCATGATGAAACCAGCAGTTTTATGCAGTGCTAGTGGGTGCCTGAATTGGCATGGTCTTTCTCAAGGGCAGGAAATACACACTTGTAATCTAGAGCATCCAATGTCCATGCTCTTTGATAGCTGCTGTTTCCACTTCAAAGAGTTTAATAAATTCTTAATAAAATAATGGAAGTATAAACTGAGAATTTTACATCATTTAGAGTTATGAAAAACTACTTCTGTGATGTTTGCAACAACAGTCATTGGTCAAATCATTTTTTTAAATTCAGCCATTAACATTTACATACTTAAAGGTATGTAAGCATAGAAAGTTGGGAAGTTTATAATCCAAAAATGTTAAAACTGGTAATTGCTGGGTTGAGGGGTGATGGTGATTCTTTTTTCTTGTTGCTTATCTCTTCTGATTTCTAATTTTTCAAAGATTTATTGAATAATCTAAAAAAATATATAAGACCAAAAAAAGGCTATAAAGATTTTACTTAAGTATGGGCTTAAGATAGTGTTCACAGAAGATGACGGCAGTTGGTCACAGAGTAGAGCTTGATGTTTTAATTTTGTCATTTCTTTGTCTCTTCCATTCAGCTGACCAAAATCAGCAGCATTGTTACTTTGTATTTTATTATATGCATAAGGAGGCACTGAGTGTTTAGTTATAGTGGTAATCTAATACTGAGTGGATTTATTTTGCTTTAATAGAATGTTTGGAATGGTTTTGGAAAAAATCATTATTCCTGAAATTCAGAAAGTATCTGGAAATGTAGAGAAAAAGATTTGTGCGGTTGGCATAACCAAATTACTAACAGAATGTCCCCCAATGATGGACACAGAGTATACCAAGCTGTGGTGAGTATTCCATTCTAAAGTTGGGGTAATTACAGTTTCCTTCCCCGAAGACTATAAAATTAACCAGACTTACTCTGTTGGGGGTCAAGAGAATTGGGTTCTGATCTTAGCCTCCCCCCTAGCAACCATCAGATCCAAGACATGACTTGTGGATCCTTCTGAGGCTAGAAAGATCTTGTTTTCTGATTAACTTTCCTGTGGGGGAATTTATGGACCCCTGTGAGATCCTGGGTTAAGTCCCTGGTCTACATGACGGTTGCCTCCTGTCTGAACTAGCTTGTCTCTTTTTTATATATATATATATGTGTGTGTGTGTGTGTATGTATGTATGTATTTTATTTATTTATTACTGTTTTTCGTTTGTTTGGCAGGGGGGAGGTAATTAGGTTTATTTGTTTTTAGAGGAGGTACTGGGGATTGAACCCAGGACCTCATGCGTGCTGAGCATGCACTCTACCACTTCAGCTGACCCCTTCCCACCTGCCTTAAGTCTTTAAGAGGAGACACTGAATACACCAAGAGATCTCACGTGCTTGTGCTCGGTGTCTGGCTGACTTGGCTTTTCTTCCCCTCTCGCCGCTCCTTTCCTTCTTAGTTTCACTCAGGCAGCCTCTTCCATCAAGCGATCTGACAACTTGAGGCTTATTTCTTCTAAAAGCATTAAATCACCTTGGTTTGGTTTGAGGCACATGGCCTTCTAATTAAGTAGCCAGGCCTGGGTCACACAGCCAGCTTTGAGAGCTCTGGGGATGGAGCTGTTTCCAAAAGAGAAATTGGGGTACTGTGGGCCAGAATTGAAGAGTGGTTTCTGGATGGGCACAAGCATTGATGTGCTGCTTAATTTCAGAAGTCCCTCTCTACTCTTGAGACTCTGAGTCTATAATTTTGTGTCCCTGAGGAATTGCTTCTTGTTTATTTATTGTGTAATCTTCAGAGTAGTTACTTAAATTTTTGTCATCTTCCAATCCAGGACCCCTTTATTGCAGTCTCTGATTGGCCTTTTTGAGTTACCTGAAGATGACACCATTCCTGATGAAGAACATTTTATTGACATAGAAGATACACCAGGATACCAGACTGCCTTCTCACAGCTGGCGTTTGCTGGGAAAAAAGAACATGATCCTGTAGGTCAGATGGTCAACAACCCCAAAATCCACCTGGCACAGTCACTTCACAAATTGTCTACTGCCTGTCCAGGAAGGGTAAGTGTCTTTGCTGTCAGAGAACTCTTGATCAATGGTGACCTTTATGGGAAGGCAAGAGGGTCATTCTGGTGCCTGTTTTCATTGTTCAGCAGAATCAGACAGTATCTGTAGGATTTTACAGTCAAGGCTTTTTTTTTTTTTTTTTTTTTTAATTAAAATGACAGTCTTTTTTTTTCTTATATGATGTGCAGGTGATTTTAGGAATAAAGACAAAGCAGAGGATAAATGCTTTAAACAGAAACATATTTAATTCCCAGATTGAAATAATCCTATTATTAAAATGTAGGTATTGATTTTTTTTAACTGCAAAATACTCAGGAATAATGGATCATAGAGTAAATCTAATAATGGCTTTATAGTTGTATTAGCTTATAAATTTTATCAGATAATCTATATTTTTCATTGTTTTATGATGGAAAACTTGAAACAGACTTAGAAACTATAATAGACACTCATGTGCCGGCTTTTATTTTTTTATTGAAGTATATTCAGTTTACAGTGTTGTCAGTTTCTGGTGCACAGCGCAGTGTTTCAGTCATACATAAACTCCTTTCCATATTCTCCGACTTTTGATAATTAGATCATTTCAGAGGAAGCCTTAGACATCGTGTCTTTTCACCCATACATACTTCGTTAGGCATTAGCAACCAATAGGACCTTTTTTTTTTTTAAGCAACCACAATACCACTATCACACTAAACAATAAAATAATATTTCCTTATGAATCCACTTTTTAGACCTACCCATTTTTGAAGGTATAGAAGCAGTTGAGTTACTCTGGGCATCATGTGAATAGTTACTGGTGATGGACTGCCCTTCCCAGAGCTGCGGCAGCTCCCCCGGAGGAGGGGGGGGTGTTGGTGTGTCAGGATCTGTCATCCTGTGTGTGTTTCCCGTCTCTGGTAGGTTCCATCAATGGTGAGCACCAGCCTCAATGCAGAAGCGCTCCAGTATCTCCAAGGATACCTTCAGGCGGCTAGTGTGACACTGCTTTGAACTGTTTTTTGAATTGGCTCCTTAGTCCAGGATGGTTTCTGAGGACATCATGTAGACTTCTGAGCACAGCTGCGTGAAAAAAGAAAGCAAGTTTTCGTTTTGAACTTGTCACAAATTCCGTCTTGTAAAGAATATTAAATGTTGCTTTAAGCTGAACCTTGACAAATTAGGTGGTTTGTGTGATCATAAATATAAGTGGGTGACTTTTTCAGTTTGCAGCTATAAAGACAAGTATTACTAGTTCAGTGTACGACATTGATTTGAGCATTTGCACTGTTTGGATAATTTTAAAATTTTGACAGACACTGACTGTGGAGACATTTTGTCTTACTAAATCCTTTGAGGTTGTTGCCATTCGTATTTCTCTTGTCCTTTGTATTTTTGTCTGTTTCCTTAAGCTTTTATTGGAAATGTGAGTAAGCAAAGAAATCACTTGTGTAACTTGCCAGGAAATGCACATATCATAGTTTTAAACCTGTTATCAGCAATAAAAAAAAAAAGCCCTTAAATATGTACCTAAGAACATCTTAAGGACAGGTTTTTGGTGCTGGTATTTTTATAATGAAGTTTCTTTAAATCTTTCCTCTCCTGGACTCCATAAAATAATGATTTCTAAATAATTCAAATTCAGATGACTTAGTCTTTTTTACAAAGGAAAGGGGAACAGTTACTACAAGTTTGGGGCCCAGCTGTTGGGACCTTCTAGGTAGACCAGTTCCAGGCAGCAGCGTGAACTCTGGGTAGGTGGTGTCCTCTGTGGATTGGACAGAAATGCTCTGCTGGGCTTCCCGAGGCTGTTGGGGCTGCTGTAGACGGTGTGGATGCTTGTTCTTTTTTCTCTGCAGACGGGAGGTCAGTTGGAACTTTTCACATGGTGGCATCTTAGAACTCTAGGTCTAGGAGCAGCCTGCAGGTTTGGATCCATCCCGGTAAAGGCTGCCAGCCTGGCCCCTCCCTGGACCAGATTGGACCAGGTCCAGGGGTCCTGTGGCCTTTGTCCTTGGGGAATAAAGACTCAGACTGTCGGCATTTGGAGAGGCAATATTTACATATGCTGGAATTGTTCATTGTTTAGTGCAGTTAAGCTGGAATCCCTTCTGTGCAGACTACATGGGTTTTTTCCTCCCACACGTCAGGCACCTAGCCTGAATGCTTTATCTTCGTCACATGCTGGTTGTGGTGTTAGAGAGATTTCCAGCTTAACCTAGTGTGCCTGCACCAATCCAGTTTTTTTCAGTTTTTTATTTTTGTTTTGACATAGTAATGGAAGCATTAAACCTTACATTACTACAAGGCTTATTAAGTGGTCACTCGTTGGCAGATGGATACTGAGAGAGCATTGGCATCCATTTTTAAACTACAGACAGTTTATACAGGTGAAAAGTCTCAAGTGGCAAACAGAATTGGTGGTGATGGTTTATGTCTGTCTGTCACTAAGTCCTTTGTTTTGAGGACTGACGCTGAGATAGGCTCCTAGACTATCTGGCTCCGTGCTTGCTAAAGCTGTTGGTTAACAGTTAAGTGAATGCAGGCAGTTACTGTTCTGGAGGACCCCCGTTTCAGCACCTTAAACTCAGAATACTGATCAAGGTCTGGATTTTTTCCTTTCTCAGTTAAAACAATTGAATGGGAGACGGTTTGTGTTTGTAAATGTACCTATTAAAATAGCTTCTGAAAAGGAAGGCTGGCACTGGTACTCTCTTCATTAACCCTAGCACGATTCATGGGTATTCTGTTAATGATTTTTTTTAACGGTGTAAACTGCAGTTTACTATTCTATCATCTAAGACAATTTTTCTATCCAGCTTATGAAGACTGTCAGAGGTGGTAGGCTGAAGTCGCTGTGGTGTGCTTTTGACGAGTCTTGGTGACTGCACCTCAGTGTGGTGCCAGTTCTTTTTGTGTGTAGAGCAGGGTTCATATTTTGGGACCAGGCCAACCTGGGTTTGAATTACAGCTCTGCCACTGACTGAGACCTTGGACAGATGGCTTGACCTCTGTGCTTTTATTTCCTCTTCTGAAAAACGAGGAGACTACCGCTTACCTTCAGGATGGTTATAAAAAAATGAAACAACATGAAGCACCCAAGAGAACCTGTAGACTACTAATTAATAAAAAGCTGCTATTAGTTCAGCTGTTTAAGTTGGGGGGAGACTTGGCTGGGAGGAAGTGTGTGTGTTACCGAGCAGGGTGGAACACCGCCTTGTGTTACCAGCCTGTGTAGCAGCCCTCGTAGGTGGCAAGGCTTTGTGGAGGAGTCCTGGCCTAGGCAGGGGCCTCACTCTTGAGCCATTTTTCAACATGGGGCAAATGTCATTGCAAAGTTCCTCATGAGAGCCTCCTGGGGAGGCCACTGATTCTCCCTGTTGTTGGAGCGTATCTTCTAACAATCTGATTTTTAAAGTAGCACTTCTAATTATAAATGTGTTTTCTTTGTGGAAAATACAGGAAATATTTAAAAATTAAAAATCATCCATATTCCTACCTCCATTTCAGAAAAGCTGTGTTGGCTCTGCATCCCAGTTCTTGCTTGTTCCTTGATTGAGAAACTTGGTGGCCTAGAGGTGTGATGAGGCAAGACTCACTCTTGGGTCCACCCTAGGGTATTCTTGGTAGGAGCTTCAGGGACCTGTTGAAAATAATCCAGTTTCCTGTGGACTCTCTCTGTAGCTAAGAACTCGGTAACAGAGGAGGAACCCACTGCCCTCCCCTCACCCACCTGCCTCTGGGCTTGCTGCAGGATAGGTGGTAAAAACTTTTAAAAAGCTCAGGTGTGGCTGGAGAAGGCAGCCACCAACTATAAGTCAGCTTTCTCCCTTATAAAGTGGACGATGTGAGAGAAGAACTTGGCAACGCGGAGGAGCGAGCCACCACAGAGACGGGAAAGTTTCTCAGACCTGTTGCAAAAGGGAGAATGATGGAAAGTGGGAAGCAAATTAGAGGTGTGGTTCCCTTGCACAGCGAGAATGGCCCATCTCTCCGCCAGCAGCTGAGTCTACCCTTCTGCATCTAGAGAGGCAAATGCGGCTCCCAGGATACTGGGTTTCTGCAGCAGACATCAGCTTGAGAAGACAGATCCTAAACTGTCTCTAGGTGGGTCCACAGGGCAGTGAGGTAAGACTGTAGCACGCACAGGTCCTGCTGCTCTCAGATAGAGCACGGTTTACGTCCTAGGAAGGCCGGCCAGTCCCACAGCTGAGAGCCAGGGTCGAGCTGGAGCCAGCCCGTGCGGAGAGCTGCCTCGGTCACGACTAGATCTCAGGCTGGACGAGGGCCCTACGATGGTGCCTGCTGAGAGAGCTCCCGAAGAGCAGCAGGGTGGGGGCAACAGACTAAGCCAGCTGCCCAGGGTGGGCATTCCAGACGCCTGTCCTAGCGGCCTGCTGAGGAAACTGCCTTCAGTCCCAGGGACAGACCAGCTTTCAGTCTCGGGGGCCTGAAACAGCGAGGCCAAAGCTGCCTGCCATGCAGCCAGAGGCAGCATTTCTCAACATGATTCAAAGGATCTGGGTTTCTATCCAAAGGAGCATCTACCTTTTATAGTGTTTTGTATTAGTTTTTAAAAGCACTAGCAATTTCATGGGCGTTACACCCCTAGCACCTTGTTTGTTAGAAATGCACTTTCCTGGCCCCGCACCTGCTGCCTCGGGGCCCCCGGGAACAGGACCCGCAGCCTTTCAGCAGCCAGCCCTCCACGGGGCCTGATGGTCACGCTCAAGCTGGCTCAAGCTGGCGAACAAGGACTCAGGATGAAGTGAAAGTGAAGCCAAAAGACGTGTGGGTGTGGCGAAAGCTGTGAACACTGCTAGGGTCTAAAGTTTCATGGCCTCAAAAAATGAGAAAGGGTCATACTTTAAAAATAATACAATTAACAGCTTTGGTTTTGCACAAAGGGTGGCAGATGTTAGATGGGTGAAGCAGGCAGGGCCCGCAGGGGCTTCAGGCCTCAGTGGGCCTCTCCGGAACGCGCTCCCTCCCGTACAGCTGAGACGGATGCAGGTTCTTGCTCTCGTGGAGCCTCCATGCTTTTTCTTGGGACAGACTTGGAAGTGACTATGGTCTGCCTCCCAGTGCGGAGAGCCCTGAGAGCTGGACAGAAGGACAGAATGAGAAAGAGTGCCCGGGGTAGAGGAAGGCTCCGAACATCTCCAGCAGGGAATCAGGCAAACTCCTCTCCACCAGCCACCCTGACTGGTGGGACTCTAAAGGCAAACTGGGAGCAACCGGCTTCTAAGTGTGTCTCTGGCCTGAGAACAGGAGCTGTTTACTAGGTTATTTACTGAGCACTGACTGCACTGCACACTCTGAGGAACTACTTACATGTTAATATTCACCCACCTACTTACATCTTGGCCCTTCGTGAGGTTGTCTACTTACAGGTGCTCTTCCCAGCACAGAAGCTGTGTCCACATGGGATCCACCGCCTCCCAGGCTGCTCCTCTGGCCTGGCCAAGGGGAGCACTGACAAAGGTTGTCAAACCACCTCAGAAAGAGCTGGGCCAAGTCTGGGGCCACTCAGGCTTTGGGGAGCTCAAAGGATAGACCAGTTGCCAACCAATGCTCTAGGCCCTACCTTCCCAAACTGCCGTACAACATGGTCAAAGATCAGTGTGTTCCCTGGGCTAGGGAAGGTCTGAGTATTTCCAGTTTTCTTAGCTGGATTCAGGATTCAACCTGGCTTGCAATGTTCTTGTCCATGAATCCAAGGAGCCAGACAGGAAAAGAAATTACTAGGGTCCAGAGGAAAGTGCTCAGGCATGCGTTCTCATCCACCAGCACGTTTCTAACAATCTGCCAGGTAAGCATGTGCTCAGCATACACGACAGAGACACCAGGCAGACAGGCCCCCGGCGGGTGTTTGCACAGAAAAACAGAGGCCCAAGGGAATCACAGCCTCTCAGGCCATTTCCTGGGGAAGACTTTTGGCAGCTGGAGCCAAAACAATTAAAAAAGCAGATCAAGTCTACAGGATTCTGACAGATCTCATTCCAAAGTGGCACCAACTGCCCACTAATGCTCCGGGGTTGGCAACGTCAAAGGTCAGAGAGGCACTCCCACTGCTGCTTCTGCAGCCTGTGGCAGTCAGGACACCCACCAGGAGCACAAGCCTGCATCCAACAGACAAAGGCAGAAGAAGGGACAGGAGCAGGCAGGCCCTGGTGGAGGGGCGTGGGGGGCATGCACACTGGGCCCTGCCGGGGCCCCGCCAAGCTCCTGGCTGTTCAGAGCACACCTCACCGCTCAGCACCACTGTGTGTGCGCTGCAGACGCAAACGTGAAAGGTGCGTGGGAAAGGGGGTGGAATAAATGACAGGATTTGTGTTTGGATACAGGGCTTTTGGGGGTAACTTCCAAATTTTCCACAACTTACTTTTAAAAATCACTTTTTTTAATTACCACAATACAAAGACTGTTTTACAGTTCGTTATTCCAGGCCTAGTAGGTGTTCCCATCAAAGTAGGTTTTTATGAAAATATTTGTAAAAGAATGGAAAAAGGAAATTATTTTTAAAATATTAAATGGGTTATTATGCACATATTTATACAAATTTCCTAAATTATATAATTTTTGCTAATATAAACTGGGTGCCATTTAAGTTAGTAAGAAGTCTGATTAAAATAATTTTAAAAATTAGTTTCAGATATATATCCTATATATACTTTGAATATATACATTAAACATAGCACTGCAAGCACACAGTGACAAATTCCAAGAAAACGCTGTACTGCTTTGATGAACTGAAACTCCCACCCCCTCCCGTCTTTGCGTTAGCCTTGCCTCTTAAAAGAACACACATTTCCTTAAAAGCCTATTTAAGAAAACTGGCTAACTCCTCCCAGCCAATCCAGCAATGCTTAAGTGCTTGACAAATCCATTATTTATGGATTTGGAAATTTTAAGTTTTTCTTGTCTGTTTTTAAAGGCACACAGACATTTAAAAGCACTTAAGCCAGAGACGGTTAAGTTTCATGCAAAAAACAGCCATACAGCTCAGTCCTTGGGTTTACTTCCTGGTGGCCATTTCCTGCTGAGCTCGTATTATGAGCTCCTAGACAGCAAGCAGCAGCACACCGCTTCCTGGGGATGCCTAGGTTTCTTTTCCCACTGGTCACACCAATCCCAGACTTCCTCCAATCTCTTAACAGACCTTGGGATCCAAGCCAAGGTCGCCGTCACTGGGCATTTGCCAAGAAAGCCGTGCATATTAGCTCAGTCAGCTGTGGTAGGAAGTCCAGATTCAGAAATGACACTTTTCTAAGAGACACAGTTCACACTCTCCTGGTTTAAGAAGGCCTTTAAAAATAATCCCCCCAAAACAAAACAACAAAAAACAAAACCCAACTATGGGGAAATCATCTTTACTCATTAAAATCTTGTGATTTAAGAGGAAATTAACAAAATCGTGACCTAATGTCAGTGCACCTGTTGTGGGGTGATCAAGTCCCAAGTCTGTCTATCCCAAGGACCCCAGGAGCTGCTCTACCTTTGAGGATCGATGCTCCACAAATCCTCAGACCCACCAGCCTTACTGCGGTTGACTTGCAGCTCCTTTGTTTATTTCAGACCTGCCTCTCAGGCGCCTTCCTGTCTGCTTTTCTGCCTGTAGTCTGGAAACCAAGACTGCATATACTGTCTAAACGGCTGAAGTACCTAGTTTTGACTCAAAGTTTCTTGCAACTCTTAGAGATCACGTTGGGATAAAACAGTACAAACTTTCGATTTCCAAGCAGCTCTCAGAGCACAGAGACAGCAGAGATCATGCAGGTGAGTGAGTCCTCAGCAGGCGATGACAGCTACAGGGCCTTCCCAGAGGCAAGGCTGGTCTGAGAGTT
Source organism: Camelus bactrianus (assembly GCF_048773025.1). Taxonomy (NCBI): domain Eukaryota; kingdom Metazoa; phylum Chordata; class Mammalia; order Artiodactyla; family Camelidae; genus Camelus; species Camelus bactrianus. The sequence continues at coordinate 22,668,172 of NC_133557.1, forward strand.
TACAATGTAAGAACAGTCAAGGACATCCCATCTGGACAGCCTTCCAAAGCAACCAGAGCTACACCACCTTAAAAAAAAAAACCTCTTGTCCTAACAATATCCCAGACATTAACAGAAAACCGTCCCTTTTTGGAGTGATGTCAGTGAGGGCCCATTGGAAACCAACAACTAGAAGTTGTGAGTTACTTCTGAGAATGCCCTTCCCATCTTCCCTTCCTAGTGTGGAGGGCCGCTGTTGAACGGGAGGCTAGGAGGGAAGAGCTGGGTGGAGGCAGCACGCCCCCAGCAGACAGCTAACATCACAGGGCACGAGTGGCAAGTGGAGGAGGTGGCAGGCAAGGCTGGGAGACTGGCTACAATCTCAGTGTTGGAGAAGGTGCTAAAAAAATACAGGGGGGAAGGCTGGAGGAAACCTGAGGTGCCGGAGGTATCAGTACAAACGCATGGCTTGTAAGTAGATACACAAACAGATGTTTGTACCCATCCATACACTCAGATGTGTGTCCCAGCCATCTGGGGGCCTAGAAACAGCACCCCAGGAGCCATGAGCTCTCAGAGCGCTCAGATCTGTTTCTAAATGTGATCTGTCACTAGCGGGGATCAAGGCTCCTCGGAGAAATGCTGAATTCAGGGCTGGAAAGGGAAAATGCCTGCCTTCCTTTCACTGCCTTTATCCCTGCCATGCTGAGTCCCCTACGACCCTTCAGCATCTCGCACAACCTCTGGGCACTTGCAGTTATTCTTGCAGTCCAATTCAGAGGCTCGTGTCACAGTGAACAACCCTGATGAGTATCTTCCAAAATTTAAAACCAGAAAACCACCAGCCCACTCACTCCTCAGCCAGGCTAGGATACAATGCCTCACCTTTACTCCAGGCCCAAGCGTGCCTGAAGAAAGTCACCAGCAAGCCTCCCTCTTCCTCTTGGGTCATTCCCTCAGGTGACAAGGTCAGGGTCAGAGAGGCCCTCCCTTCACCCGGGCACCCACACGCCTCTCACTGCCAGCAGTGCCTCCATGCCATGCTTCCACAGCTCACTCACATCTTCCCTTACTTGTTTAATTACTGCTCAACAGGACCAAAAATTCATTAGTAGCTGTTTATTGATCAATGGTTTGATATAAAGTTATTTCAGATCTTCAGAATTTTGCTCAAATGGAATCACAAGCATTACAAAGTTTTTTCCTTAAAAATAAAAAAAGGGTAGGGGCAGGCTGGGAGGGACCAACCTAGCAGTAGTGGCATTTGAGAATAAATTAACAAAAAAAAAAAAATTTAGTATTACCATTTATTGGTGACAAACACTTAAGTTTTACTTACATTCCATGGGGAGAAAAAATTCCAGAGTAAACGATGAATCAAAGCAGTACTTAACTTGCAAGGCTACCGTGCTTTTCATCTGGACCATATGCAGGACCTTGCTGCACACATTTCTGTGCACAGCAACACGACATCAAAAGCAACACAGTTATAGAGATAAACATGGGTCATTCTTTTCAGCCCTACATGGAGATGTAATCAACAGTATAAAGCACTCAGGGAAAATCAATCTGCAATTGAGCATGGGCTACATGGAGATCATATCCTGTAGTGTAGCTGTGTCCTTGAGTCTTATGTATGTACACACAATTTTTTAATAATCTTTAAAACAAAGATCAAAGTTCATTTGTTTAAGTCCTGTTGCATTAACAAAAATAAAATAGAAAAGGAACCAAATGATCATTTAAAGTTTAAAATTCCTAAACTGTCCAATTTACACAACTGTAGGAGACTTCATCAAGGGCTCCTGAGAAGTCCAGGACTGTGTCAGCTAAACCAGAGGGCACAGAATCTGCATCAGTGAATGGTCCTGGGTTAGTCCAATGAAATAAAGATGTACAACCACATGTACATGGATATGATCTTTGCCGGTTAGATTACTGATAAAGTCAGTCTCAGACAAGTTTCTAAACTGTGCTATGTAACTAGATACAATTGAGAAATTCTCAAATGAAAATTTATATAGTGTCGTTTCAATCAAAAGGAAATAATGAAACTAAGAATACATATCTCTTTTGGAAGAGAGCAGTGGTGACGGTGTGGGCACCGCGGGAGGTGGCGGGCCAGAGCACGCTACGGACGTCAGCCAGCGCTGAGTAGGAAGCATTTGATTTTCTCTGGTGCTTTCAGCTATTTCCAGCGTGGGTGTCCAGGGTCTGTCCCAAAGTGTTCGAGTGAGCCAGTTGGAGAAGGGGTCGTGCTTTCTGTTTCTTCTTTCACACAGCAAGAAAACAAACAAACAAAAACACACCCAAAAACAAACAAAAAACCCACCAAAACCAAGCACTGGGGTGCCTGGGGCATGGCCCTGCTGGTTTCCCAATGGACCAGGGCTACTTGGCAGGCCCGCCCTGCCCCCCGAAGCTGCTGCTGTGTTGAGGGGAAAACCATAGCCACGCCGCCTCCATGTGTGCCCGCCGTCTTCACCACTGCTGTCTCCCGTCCTTTACCCATCGTGTCTCTCAGCCCACTGGAGGTATCAGAAATTCCAAACTTTCAAAGCAGTTTCAGTATGTTCAGTATATATGTTGGGATTTTATAATGGTTCATGGCCAGATAAGATTCAGCACCTCCCACACCTTTAAGGAAGAAAAAAACAAAAATGATCCAAGTTTTGAAATTAAAGAGAATTAAGCAATGTTAATAATGAAATTAGCAGGGGGAAGGGGGTATAGCTCAGTGGCAGAGTATATGCTTAGCATGCACAAGGGTCCTGGGTTCAATCTCCAGTACCGCCATTAAAAAAAAAAAAAAAAAAAAAAAAGAAATTAGCAACATTGAGAAGTCAGGCCCCAGTTTATGATAACTGGATTAAAGTTTTCCCAGGATATACTATCAAGTGAAAAAGAAAAGAATGTGTATAGTATGCTATCTCTAGGGGGAAAAGGAAGAGAGTAAGGAAAGAAATATATTTGCATAAAGAAACATATAAGAAGGGTATGTAAGAAACTGATGAAAATGTCATCTCTGGGTGGAGACAGAGTGACATGGGTGGGAACCGCATGAGGGCCAGATCAACCACTGTGTGTGTTCACCATTTAAAATAATGTTGACTTCTGAACCATGTGAATGTATTACCTATTCAAAAACTTTTTTTTAAAAAAGTAGAGATCTCTACCCAAAACTTGAAAACCTTTTAGTGGAAAGGGATGGAAAGTGACTTAGACAAATGTTTCACTACTAAGTTGAGCAGACAATTTGAATTTATTGCAAATGAGGAACAGAACCGCCTTTCCATGTAAATCAGCTCACTCACACAGACATTGGTCCATTTCCTGTTCTTGGCATCTCTGTATTTTGTTGGTCCAACTCAGACAGCAACTTTAAAATGTTCAGTGCAGCCTAGCAGGAATGAAAAGGAAAGTCATTTGATGGCCACTGCTCAGGACCACAGCTTGAAACACTGAATGGGAAGGCGAGGGATTCTCCTACTGCCCAATAAAACAGGTGGCCCCACTAAATAACCCTTCCATGTTTGAATTTTTACTTAAAAATACAAATTTTTAAAAGTTACCAATTACTACCTCACTGAATCACAACCTCTGTTAATTTTATTATATATTGTCTTCAAATATTTTTAACCTTGTGGTCAGCAGACTGTACAAATATTATATCTTGCTTAAAAAAAAAACTATCAAGTTTCCTTGTTAGAATACATTACCTTCAGTGACATTAACATGACAGATACATTGTATATGTAGATTTTTAACTTATGTAGATTAATCAATTCCTTTCCTCAGTTTTAGTATTTCTTACAAGAATTTCATCTGAACAGAATGCCAAAACAAGGGGCTTTCTACGGCTGCTAGAGCCTGGGACTGCAATTCTTTGTTCTGGTAAGAGATGAACTGAGTACAGTAACTGGAGGAGTGCCAGGATCCAAGTCTATCCCTCAGGTCAAAAAGGGAAGAGGGGAGTGGGGCTGGCCAAAGCCCATGAGTTCTGATAAACAGAATGAGAAATTAAGGCAGTAACCTAAGAAAAAAGGCTTCAGAACTATGAAATCTAAAAAACAAGTAACTAGTCTCCAAGCCTTTGAGAGACTCCTTTTCCTCCCTTGCTGAGGCCAGCAACAAGCCGGAGCCAGGCCCACCGCGTGGGGTAACGTACCATATCATGGCAGGACTCCACGTCCTTTCCGATACCGTGGCTGATCAGGGGTGGCTGAGAGGAGCAATTGATAAGAGATACAAATTCGTTCTTGTTGTTTTTGGGGAAGTCTTTGTATTCAACCTACAGAGGAAAAGATAACTGAGGCAGAGGCAGGGAAGCGGGGAGCATGAATGGGGCACGGGGCTGCAGCTCTGGGCCCAGCATCAGGGAGACGACACTTCTTTCTCCCTGGTCTCAGCCTGACGTCTGCACCAACTACTGCTCCACAAGCACAAGAGACTGTCTGAGGGGACTGCTGCTAAGGGGCACTGAGGGCTGCAGGCAGGAGACCAGGGCCCCAGCTTCCAGAATCTTCCAGGAACCTACATGTCTACTCAAAACCCTAGTCTGGAAGAAGCCATGTTCCTTCCTACCAGGCAGAAAGGGCCAACACAATGAATCGGTTCTCACTTAAGTCTAAATGTGTAACTATCACTGGATTACAGGCTTTGTTGTTATGGTTGGCCTGGATTTTTAAATTTTTATTATCCAAGGTTGAGGATTTTCTCTTACTATACAAGCATCTAATACTTTCCAAGCCTCCCCTCTCCTCCTCAGGACCACCCTTTACCATGCTTCTGCCAACCATCCCCTTAGACAAAGAACTTGGTTTAAAAAACAACATACTTAGTTCTGAAAGAAACCCAGAGGTAACCGCACTGAGGTACAGACCACACAGCTCTGACCTAACAGTTACCTGGAATCCCTGGACTCTGGAAAGATAGTCCAGCTGCTCAGAGGGTCTTGTGAGGGGTCCATGGGGTACGTGGCCTGAAGAGATGTTATTCTTTAAAATGGTCTCGGCTGTAGGCGACGTGCCCCCATACAACAATTCACGGGCTATCATGGCAGTTACCGTGGCCTTGGCAGGATTTGGAGCTACCCTGGTGAAATCTTTGGTGTGATGTCCTTGACTGACTCCTACGGCCTGGGCAACCTCGGGCACCATGGGAAGAATTCCAGCAGGCAGCTGTTGATGACTAAGGTAAGGCATCCTAAACTCATCCTCTTTACTGCCTGGGGAGGGACACACAGACAAATTAACACACGTCCATACGTGCTGCCTGGAAAGATGCTCTACAACCCAACGCTGGCCCTCCCTCGGCACACACAACGGCACAGGGATGACGCAGAGCCGAACACTGCACACTCACTCACTGGGTGTCTGCTATTTCCAGGAACCACACAAATCCCAGAATCACATTCAGATCAAGACAATATTAACATCACACTTACTAGTCCCATTTTCATCCCCAGAGCCAGGTTCAAAAAAGGTTACTTTTCTTCCATCCCCTGGTTTCTTTATGGGTGTCTTAAAAAAAAAAAAAAGGCCATGAGCATAAATCAAACTGTTGAAAAATTCATTCCCACTGTCCAAAACTACACAAACTACAACCAGCATTAATCTTGGTTTTAAACTTTTGAAAAATGAGGGAAATCGGCCAAAAAGCCCTCCACCAAAGCCCCACCACTGGTTTGCTTGTGCTGCTCAATGTGCCCAATGGCAGAGCCACCTGCTTTCTCCAAGGTACACTCTCAGTCACAGCAGCCTGTGCACAGAGGGCATCTCACGAAGGGTTCCCCTGCTCTGTGCTCATGAGCAGAGAGGGGAACATTTAACCAGAAGGAGCCAGAAGATGTTAAGTTGATAGAGCTGACCAAGAAAGAAACCTTTAGGTTGAAGCTGAACAGTTGAATAAACAAAGAACATTTCCTGAAGCAAATGTCCAACTAAAAGATAAGGTGACATATCCAAAGATAATGTAGGGGAAATGCTACTAGATAAATATTTTGCCAAACACAGGATCTCTTTTCTGAGAAGGTGAAGGTGCCTATGATGTTCTCAAGTCTTTGGAATGAAAAATCTGAAAGCCAAGTCCAGGATCTCTGCAGATTCTGTGGTAAGAGTGCTTGGGACCCCGGTTATTAGCATTAACCATGTGGCCACAGCTGATGCCATTTCTCTTTGCTAACACGACTGGCAGACATGAATGAATCAGGCCTGGCATTTTCAAGTTTGTCCTGAAAGGACCACCCAGTAACTGCAGACAGGGTCAGCCAAGGCTTTCATAGAGGGTACTGCTTCCCAATCTTTGCAGAAATGCAATTTTCAATATGGGATTATTTTTAGCTAATGTTCAATTCATAAAGAAAAAGAAATCCCAAATCTAAACTATTTGGCCCTGACTCTAGTATCACACTGTCTCAGTGTCCCAGAAGAGCCTACTCCACAACTAACAGAAGCCGAAGATGGTTGAATCTTTTATACAGGCCTCGCTCTAAGAGTACAAGTGATAGAACCACACACACATTACTTTCAAGCCCAATTACTCATCATCCCACAAACAGAGAAGAGAAAGCTGCCCTCCAGCAAAGCATCCCAGGCCACAAAGATACTGAAACAGTAAGGACTTAACCCCGAGCCATGCTTGGAGCCATGGACATGCAACTCCCCTTCTGACCACATTGTAAGGATCCGCTGCTCAGCAGGGCTGCATTACTGCCAGGAGGATGAAGGAAGCCTTGCCCTGAAGCTCAGCCCTGGAGGAGCCAGGGCCCCCTTGTATGAGGCAAGAAGGTCATCCTGCAATTAGAGAGCAAGGACACAGAGCCCCCCGCAGTCACCTTCTCCTCTGATTTGAGGGCTGGTTTGGTGGGCTGGGCCTGCGGGACTTTGAAACCAAGGATCTCCAGCATGTTCTCGGCTGCATTGCGTTTGGCCACCTTCTTATTGGTGCCTGATCCTTCTGCGGTGTGGTTTCCCACCTTTACCTGCATACAAAAGGCAGGACTCAGAACAGTGCTTAAGCCTTCAGAATAAAGACTGCTTGGGGACTGACAGGCTGGCAAAAAAACCCAGAATGGTAGAAAGCTGGATAGCTTAACAGCGGTGCCCTGGAGCTGGCTTGCACCAGCCTGAGAGAGCCCATTGTGAAACATTCAGGACTTTGGAGAGCTGGTTGTTAAAGTCAGCCATTATCAAACATTAAATTATATGAGCTTATAATTAAATTATTTTAACAAACAGAGGTAATAAGCACATGAAACTCATCACTTCCTACCTGGACTCTACAATTAACTGTGCTTTTGAGGTTTTTAATAGTATCAGTTGTAAGTGTATGGCGTCAACATGCTGCTAGATGTCTCTTTCCAACTCTGTCATCAGAGCTATAGTGGGAGTATTTATACCACAGAAATCTGCAAATACTACATATCAAGGATTAAGTTTTTTCTGTTGATTGTCTATTCTTAGACTTAAGCGATGGAGAAAAAGTTAATGCAAATTAACTTTAAAAGCGTTTTCAAGTCTGCAGCCATGATGACACTGCAACCAGTACAAAAAAACTAAAGCTTCCAGTCTTCGAAAATTACTCTCTGATTCAGCAGAGGAGTCATTCATACCGTTTAAACGAATGAGGTTCTGACATGTCTTTGTTGTTTTACTTATTTGTTAATATAAACAGAAATGTCAACCAGTACTCACGCTAGAACCACACTCGTTTGACAATGACATGAGCAAACCTCCTTGCTGAACTGGAGAGGAATAAAGCAGTCACATCACACTGCCATCCATGATTGTCACACTGAAGTTACAGATGTTTAAAATTTACAATAAAGAGTATTTATTTATATTAAAATATAATAATGAGTATTATTTATAAACTGTGAGCTACATTTCCTTCCTATCAGTAAAATCTATAACATACACATATGTAAGTATAATATGTATGCATATATGCGTACAGATCGCCACACACATCTTCCTCCCATCATACCGCCTCCCCTCAGAGTTGGCTACTAAACATATTCTAGCACACGTCACTGCTTACAGTCCCCTTCCAAGCTGGTCTTGACCACAGACTGAAACCAAAAGCCGCGTATGACATAAGAGAGTTAAGGAAACCTTCCCTGGCCTGTCAAGATGGGACTGGCGTTGAATCATCCTAACCCGGCATCCACCAGCCATGTGATCTGGGCAAATTACTGAGCCTCTCGGCAAGCTACAGTTTTCTCCTGTACAGTGGAAGGGTCATCACTGTTCTTGCCCTCTGACTGGGTAGGTGAAGCACACCAGGCTGTCGGTGCTTTATAAGTTGTCAACCGCTAGCTACACAGGGTTAAATATTGTTTTTCACCAGAAAACACTATTAAATTCAAATCACAATTAAATTAAGCTGCCTGTGTAAATATCTGTTTAATAAACCAAGTGCAAGGATAAACACTGTACATATCTGAAGTGTAATCCCAATGTGAGGAGCAGCCAACCCCTGACTCCAGATTCTACAGAAGGATCAGGGGGAACAGGAAAAGATCTTTCATATAATTTATAAAACCTATCTTCTGAGAAGAACAATATAAAGCTTCAAGAAGTAACAAACAAAAAAAAAAGTCGTCCACGGTTCCACCCCTCAGCACTCCTCTAACCAGGTACAGTGTGTCTGAGCTCCTACGTGTTGATACTGCGGCCTCTGTAGTGCACAGACAAGCACATGTTTTAAGGCACTGAATTACTGCAAATGATGTGGTCTTATTAACAGTAATGTTCGGTGGAAGGGAGCAGCCCACTAGCCCTAGCCTCCTCTCCTGGGGAAGGTGTCCAGCCCCTGGACCTCGGCAGGCCCTGAGACCGCATGTGGTCAGAGAACGGCCGCCCACAAGCCGGGTGACCCACCTGCATCACAAACTCCCTGCGGCGTGGGAGGCCTCGCTCGGTGAGGAGCAGGTACTCTGGCTCCTTCTCCTTCTTCGCCTGCTGGATCTGGGCCAGTCTGCTAATTGGGTTCATCCCCTGGCCATATTCTGGGCTGCTCTGTAGCTGAGGAACAATTAATGTAGAAACCATATACCACGTTAGTCACAGAAAAGACCTTGCCAATTCACAGACCAAGACATGACAGCTGATTACTTGCATGCTGATCTAATGGCTCAAAATTAATCAGATCTTTTTTTAAACCTTTTAAAATTGGAAGATGCGTAATGATTTTCTATGATTGAGATGATTTTAAGATCTTCTTAGCAAACCAACATCAACATTCACTGTTGTAGGCAAGCATCAACGTAATGTCTGCCTTTTAACAGTAAATTTCAACATACGATAATAAAGAGGCAGAAAAAAATATATTCTTCCTAAAACTTCCCAAAAGTCTGTATTATAATGTTGGGTTTCCACTTTCTGGACAATGATTCAAAAACCAGAAATCATTAAAAAAAAAAAAAATTCAAGCTGACGCCATGTGGAAAGAACCTAAGAATCCCACAGTTACTTCCTGGTGGCCACCTTTAGCGCCAACGAGTCCTCACCCGCTCACCGATAAGGAGTGACTTCCAGGATATATTAAGTGGAAAAAGGAAACTGCAAAAGTATGCTAGCTTTCATATGTACAGAATGCTAATTCGTGTGTAAGAAAAATGTGGATTGTGATAGAGCATAAAACTATATTGACAATTCTAACTTTACAGATTGTAGTGTTCATAAATGTCTCCAAATGGACCCATCCCTTACGTGGGAGGGTGGGGGGTAATATAATTTTTTGATAGGTCCACTAGCATGACTCAAAAACCCAAAAGAGTAAGAGAGCATGCGGTGCAACGTCTCACTCCTCTGCTGCCCCTGACACCTCTCCGAGGCCCAGGAACCCCCTGCATGCTCAGAGCCGTGCGGCAGACAATGACACAGAAGCAGCACGATTCAACTGCTCCCCCCAGAGGCGGGCAGTGTGGCTGCTGACACGCAGCTCCTCCCTGTGATCACAGGGCTGCAAGGACACCCTCATCCAGACGTATATGGCCGCCCTCAGGGGCCTCCACTGAACCCAGTGCAGGGTCCCTGTCGTTGCCTAACCTGGGGCTCCAGTGGCAGCAACACACGGTGGCCCCTGTAAAGGCTCTCCCGGGCCCGGCGTGGGCGTGCTAGCTCCCGATCTCCTTCACCAGCCTTCTCAACTCCCACCTGTCTTCGGGCAATGAAAACGCCCTCTTCGTTCAGAAGTGTTCTTACCCTGACTATGGATTTTGTTTTCTTTTTGATTCTGGGCTTCACTCGCTCAACTGTAGGCAGGGGCGGTAATTTCTTCAGCTCCTCAAGAACAGCTATAGCAGCGTTTTTCTTTGAAATCTTCTTGCTCTTCCCTTCACCTTCCCCCACAAACTCCCCAACCGACACCTTGGTCACAAAGCTCTTCATGTGGGGTGGGCCACTCTCCCGGGCAACCTGTTTCAGAGGGAAAGACTGAGTGAAAGCGTGACAGACACTTACTACCAGCTGCAAGGCACACTGCTTAGCACACCACTCCACATGAAACACAGGAAAAGGGGAATTAAGGACAAGACCCATTAATGTTCTTAGGTCTGACAGGTCCAAAACAGTTAGGAATGGAACAGGGAAGCATTTTCTACTCCCACCCACCCAGGGTCACAGACTGTCTTGAGTTTAGTGTGCTCCCCTGCAAATGGCAAAGGACACTGGCCCAGCAAAGCCCAGGAATGAATGTAGCACAAAGAGTTCAAGTTTAGTATTTGCTCTGAGCCTCCAGCCAAGATTGAGCTTATTAAATGTTTGCTGCTTTGCAGTTGTAAAAAGAAATGAAAAAATCTCCAAGTTTAAAGTGATTTTCAGCACATAGTAAGTCTAAACAGCAAACTGCAAAAGAGTAGATATGGTACCTTAACTTCTCTGTACAAAAAAAAGAGGGGAGGTTTATATCTATGTAAACATATACACACATATAAATAGACATGTGTGTTTATATGCTTATTTTTACAAAAAAAAAAAAAACTCAGAAAGGATAAAGCAGAAACCAGTGGAATTATTTCCTACAAGTGGGAGAAACTGGGGTAGAGAAGGGACAAGATGACACTTCTGAATATATCTTTTTGTGTACTTTTGGCTTTTAGAAACATCTGGTGTTACATATAACTAAAAATATAAAAATACGTCGACTAGGATGGAAAAAAACACTCAACAGAACCCTAACTACATATTAAAGTGATTATATAATCACACAGAAGGAAAATAAAAATCAAATCTAACCTACATTAGCCAAGACACCCTTGAAAAGAACAACTAAGTAAACAGACTTACACTGTCAGATTTCAAAGTTTCCTGTAAAGTTATAGCAACTACAACATCATGGTATTATTTAAGGAAAAACCAACAGATCAATAAAACAGAAGGGAATGCAGAAATAGACCTGTGCTAGGCGGTCTCTTGATTTCTAGCAAACACACCAAAACAAATCCAACGTCTTTCTTTTTCAAAAATGACATGAGAGCAACCAGATACCCTGAAGAGAATTAAGGGCCAGGAGCCCTGAAGGGCTGGGCTGCTGCTCAATGTAGAAGACAGTAAAAACACTTTCCAGCCTCGCTCAGGGCACCTTATCCTTAATCCCAAGGGAAAAACTAAGCAAGATCTCAAACTCAACCAAAACCAAAAATTAACTGAAGCTATAACACAGACCTAAATATAAAAGTTAAAGCTTTCAGAAGAAAACATAGGAGAAAACCTCATGACTAAGGTTGGCAAAGAGTTCTTGAACACAAAAAGCACAAACCATAAAATAAAACTAGAATTCCTCAAAATTAAACACCGCTCACTAAAAGAACATTCAAAAAATAAAAAAGGGAACCCACAGAATGGGAGAGAATATTTGCAATATATGTACCAAAAGAATTATATCCAGAACATTTAAGGAACTCCTAACAACTACTCAATTAAAAAAACTACTTCAACAGCTACTTTTGGCAAGGACATGGAACAAGCGGTTGGGGTAAAAGCTAGTACAATCACTTTGGGAAAGCTTGACAGTTTTTATAAACATCTATCCTTTGACTTAGCCATGCTGAGTGCACACAGGTAACCAAGAAGATTTTGCAGTTTTATTCATAATAGTTCCTAACTATCCACCGTCCATCAAGAGGACAATGGATAAATTAGTTTAACATTCATACACCGGAATACCACTCAGCATTTAACTACTGATACACATGGATGAGCCTTGCAAACATTCTATTGAGGATAAGAAACAACACCAAACAGTCTACACTGTATCATTCCATTTATATGAAGTCTAACGACAAAGAAAATGAATCTACAGTGACTGCAGAAAGCAGCTTCTTCTGGGTGGAAAAGGACACAGGGACTTCTGGAAGTTATGATAACGTTCTATATCTTGATCTGGGTGGTGAACCATGGGTTTTTACACATGTTAAAATTAAGTGGGCTGTGCACTTAAGATATGTACATTTTACTGTATAAGAGACTGTTAAGCATAGGGAAAAATATCCAAGTAAGTTTGGAAAACAATTCTTTGAAGATATAATGATAAAAAGAATTGCAAAAGTGACTCAGACTTTACGTGGTAGGTTTGTTGTTGAAAGTATGGGTAAATATATTGATGTTGTTGGGAGCCAGATTCTCATGATGGGAAAAAGAAGATCCAAACATGGAATAAGGAAACAGAGAGGAAGAACTTTGTGATGCGGGATTGAAATCAGAGGCATAAACTTGTGATTTTAAAAACAAGACACCTATTTCCTAGCACTACCTGCTTAACAGGGTCTAGAAGCAATGACTCTCCAGCAGCAGCAAGCACCCCTCCATCCTCATCTTGGCCTCCACACTCCACTCTCTATCAAAGGGAACCACAGCTCCTTGGAGGAACAGCCAAGATCATTTCTATTAGAATTTCTATTTCCATTAGAGTCAAACAAAGCTAGAGCAGGGCAAGTTCAAAGTAAGGCTAAAAACACTGCTGAACCAGAAAATAAGAAAGTTCTCAAAATCCGAAGAGGGAAGTTGAGAGTAAGGATGCAGGGAAATTAGATACCCACACACATACACAAGCAAGAAGAAAAGAAAAAAGAATCTTGACTCTTACCACATAGTATATATGAAAACTGTAACTCAAAATGAATTAATAAACCTAAATTTAAGAGCTAAAACTGTAAAACTTCTAGAAAAAAACAAAGGAGTAACCTTAGGTTAAGCAAAAGTAACTTAGGACACAAACACCATAAGCCATAAACTAAAAATCTGACAAACCAGACCTCTTCAAAATTAATTATTTCTCCTCTTTGGAAGATACTGTTTAAAAATGAATAGACAAGCCACAGACCATGAGAAAATATTTGGAAAATACGTATCTCATAAAAGAACTGTGTTCAGAATATATTAAGAACCTTCAAAACTCAATAATGAACAGATAACTCAACTAAAAAACTGACGTAAGATATGAACAGATACTTCTCCCAAGATGTACAGATGGTAAATAAGCATATGAAAAGATGCTCACTATCACTAGTCTTCACGGAGATGCAAATTAAAACCACAAGTTACTACACACATTGACTAGAGTGACTAAAATTTTTAAAACTGACAATACTAAGTGTTGAAGACGTAGAGCAACTAAAACTCTCATACATTGCTAGTGGGAAGGTACAATGAGACAACCAGTTTAGAAAACACAGTGGCAGCTTCCTATAAAGATATAAAGTTCAAAAGTTAAAGATACATTTATTACACAACACAGCAAATCAACTTCCAAGTATTTCCCCAAGGGAAATGAAAACATGGTATACAAATACATGTACGTATTTATGGTAGCTTTATTTATAATCACCAGCAACTAGAAACCACCCAAATGCTCTTCAGCTGGTAATGGATGAATAAGTTGTGGAATGTCCATATAATTAAATACTACTCAAAAATTTTTTTAAAAGGAACTCCTCATACATGCAGCATAATGACTCAAAATCTGCATTAAGTTAAAGAAGCCACACAAAAAGCAATATACTCTATAATTCCACGTATGTGATATTCTGAAAAAAGCAAAACTGTAGGGACAGACATCAGATCAATGGCTGCCCAAGGCTGAGGGTGGAGGAAAGGGACTGACTGCAGGGGGACAAAGTGGTAACTTTATGGGGTGAGAAATGTTCTTTAACTGTGGTGGTGGCTATGCAAGCACACCATCAAAACACATTGAACTGCATACTCAAATAGGACAAATTTTATTACTGTACATGAATTATACCTCAAGAAATCTGACCCCTCGTCCTGCTTAAAAAAAAAAAAACAGATAGAAGCATGTCAAAGGACACAGGAGCCAGTCTAAATGGCAATTTGAACATCAAAATGGCTAGCAATAATAATGGAGTTATACTCTGAATACATCTATACTAATACAAATTAATGTAATATGGAGGGATTTATAGTAGAATGTCAACTTGGACATGCAGAAAATCAACATTTGACATCCACCACAGTAGTAACTGGTACTAGGAAGAATTATCACATGCTCCCTCCCTAACAATGCTTTCCACGTTCTTGGATCAGACTCAAAAATTAAAAGCAGCCACCCTGATGGATCACTTCAAATTCACGGCCCTATCCTGGTCCCTCAGAAACCATTTTCATTGTCTGCTCACATCACCACCCCACCAATCTCTACCTGCAATTTGACCTAGAATGTATTTAGTGAGATCAAGTCACAACTGCCTCCTGGTGAATGTATCAATCAGCATCACATCTGTTAACTAAAACTACGTATTTTATCAAAAATCAAGCTGTATACAATTTTCTGGAAAACCTGTATAAATAGCTCCTGTCTTCTCCTGTTACATATCTAACCCAGTTTTCTATGTGACACATCTTACTATCTGACAAAAATAGCTGTTCTATTCATATATTCAATAAATATTTCCTGAGCATCCAGTATATGCCAGGGAATCTTCCAGGTGCCAGAGACAGAACCGTGGGGAAAAAATGAAAGCTCTTGCTCAACGTAGTAATGGAAGTTAATAGGAACCTTTGATATTTGAAAGCTATTCAATATAAGTACTCATACTAACAAACTCAATACCACACAAACTGTCATGTTTTAAGTTATTACTCTAAATTATTACTTGCAGAGATAATCACCACCAGAGAGCACTCCCTTAATTTCTTTTGTGACTACTTGACAGTTCCCTGCTATACGCTCCCTATTCCTGAGAACACAAGTTTGAAAGCCAAATCTAAACCTTAAACAAAAGTAGAGGTGGGACAGAAGCAATCTGGTCCCCAGATACCACAGAGCAAACATATAAAATGGCTCTGACTCCATCAAGGTTCCGCACAGCTCTGCGACTCAGGCACAGCAGCTATTAGTGTGAGCCGGTGACAAGCCTCACAAGGATCTAGGGCCCTGGCCCCGGCGGCCACCTCTGAAACCCTTAGGTGACCAAGAAGCCAAGTATCTCCCACTCCCACAACCTCTGAACCCCTTCCTCTAATCTTTAAAAATCCATTCTTGTGACACCAATCCCTCAGCAAGAGGGAAAAGAGCGTTTCTTCTCTTTCCTGCAACATAGTCTCACAAAGACCTTGTGACTTTGTGGAGTGAAGCTCTCGCCTAGTTCCCACCCAATAACTAGCCCTGTCATTCTGTATGTCCCCTGTCTCATCGCCTCCTCAACCCCTACCTGCCACCCCCAATAGAGGGAAAAAGACTGGAAGGGATGGAGGGCCGGGTAAGGGGATGTCAACCCTAGGTCCACCTGGTGCTCTGTACTCTGGAAGGTGGATCATATAACTGGTCTTGCCTGCCAGGGCAGGGCAGGGATGAGGTGGGGGGATTGCGAGGTGGCCCTGTGATCCAAGTGCAACTGCCATTGCCACCTGTGCCCCATGGCAAGCAGGTGAGCACTGCCAGGTTGTACGTTAGAAGTCATCATCACTCAGCTGACAGACTAAGGACTGAACTCAGGAGCCAGTGTAGGGCACTGGTACGTAATAGGAGAAGGCACATATTTTACCAAAGTCAGACGAAATTTGGGAATCACCTGAAACTGCAAAGATGCTACAAAATTAAAATATTTTACAGGATAAAATTTTCAGGTAGGCTTTTTAAAAAAGAAATAGGCCAAAAGAAGTTCATGAACCACTTAAAATTGTTTTAAGCAGATGTCCCACCTCAAATTGCATTTACCTAAAGTAACAAATATGGGAGTTTAAAGCTCTCTGGAAGACTAAACATATGCTCTTTATAACTCTGAAAGACCAAATACCTGATAAAGAAATCTATTAAAACTCAACCTTGCATAACCAAACACAGAAATCAAAGGAAAGGATTTGCAAACTATCTGCAAAAATTAGGGAAACTTTAAAAAAAAACTCCCCCTTACCTGCCTAATCTATTTGGACTCACTATGTCTTTGAAGGAAACACAGACCTAATGTATCTTATTTTCCATTTTGAACTAACAACCATTAACTGTTTTTAGACCATAAGGTCTTCAACAACAAATGAAGTTATTAAATGGAAAAACTGGACACTGGACAATGACAAAACCTATGTCTTTTTAACAATTACTCTGACAAGATTTTTAGGGATCACTAAAGGGAGATTCTTAGATATTTTAGGGGTATCAGATGCTTTTGAGAGTATTATGAAGGCAATAGATCCTCCCTCCAGAAGAACATACGTGTGAACATAAACACGACCCCCTTCAGACTATTTCAGGAGGCCCACGGACCTACTGAGGCCATCCATGGACCATCTAGAGATCCACGGCTGCCCTGGGAAGAAATATTGCTTTGCTAAATATAAAGTTTCAATCTTAAATTTGAAGGTTCACATATAAGTAATTATCATTCCAATGTTATTCAGGAAAAACACAATTCCCAGGATGAATGCCAACAGTATTTTATAATCGAGAGTCCTACACATAAATAAGCTTACCTCAAAATTCACAGGCAAGTTCCGTTTAAGTGCAATCTCAAACACTTGACTTATTTCAGATTTATTGAGATTTTCTTCTTCTGATTCTCTTCCATTTACCTGAAGGAAGAATAATCGTTTACTAGTTAACTCTTGTTAAAGCTGTCAAGGTCCCAGCTGTGATGATAAACCTTAAAAGCACTGAACCTAGGCTTTATGCACTGAGCACCAGGAACAAGGCCACATGTGTACCACGTGTCAGTGGAATTAAAAAGTTAACAGAAAGTGTACTTTCATGGTCAGTTTGTGCCTCATAAATCCACCATAAACAATCCACACATAACTGGCCTTTGGGTATGAATCAACCTAATCGTGGTACAGGGAGAGCCATGGCCACTCAGAGAGGGACTCCTGGAGCCCCCTTGAGGACTGGCAAACCACATTTTGGAAAAAGTCCAAGTACAGTCTATGCGGGGCACGGCAAGGACAAATACGTCTCTCCACTTAGGTGTGCAAGTTTCTTATTTGGACAAAAACTCCCCGGAAGCCACTTTTTAAAAAAAGAGGCAGTGGAACAGTTACAAAACTGCCATGTGTCTCATCCTTAATTGCTGATGGACAAAATGCAAGGTGTAAACTAATAAAGTTCCCCGAACAAAAGCTGAGACTCCAGCTTTGTAGCAAGGTTCAGTCCTCCACAGGCTGGGATTAGAGAGAAGCAGAGATCTTTCCTATGTGTGTGGATCACATGGATTCTCTACTGTGCAGCAGTGATAACGTGAGAAACAGCGAAGTGACCCCAAAACATGTCAAGACAGCTCTGTTTTCTTATACTGGAATGCTTTTGTCAAAAAAAAATTTGTAAAATCTTATTTTCAAGGTTAGAACTATCTGACAGGAACCCATGGCTGAAATCCCTGAACAGGCAAGGTGTAGCACTATCCAGGATTCTATCTGTTGTGCAATTCCTTAGGTTTATCAGGTAGGTCCTATACTTCACACAAGATTGATATTTCAAGCTGTAATTAAAAGGAAGTTTTTTAAAAGTTAGAAAAATTCTGAGTTAAAAAAAAAAAACATTAATACAACCAAGAATATACTCCTGTACAAGTAAATTTATACCAAACACTGTAATTCTTTCTCTCCTTTCATGATGATGATGTTTTCTTTCTAATCTGGTTTGATTTCACTCGCTGCCTACTCAAAACTGTTTGCATAGCAATTTCTGGTGGTTTATTAAGCCAAACACACTTTTAGGTTCGTTGTTTAAATTCTAAGGAGAAAGAGGGCCTGTCTTTTTATGAGTGAATCCTGAAAGCCAGAAATCTTCAAGCAAGGTGTTTTAGAAGGCTGGGGTTCCACAGAGTTTTGGTTTGACAGTTACTTTTTAAATAGGTTTAAACAAACAAAAAATACTGTATTTTAAAAAGCAAGCATGTTCAACAAATGGTGCTGGGAAAACCAAATATACACACACACACACAAAATGAAGCTGGACCCTTACCTTGTATCCCATACATAAATTAAGTCAAAATAGATCAAAGACCTAAACACAAGAGCTAGAAGTATAAAACTGAAGAAGAAACTGGGGAAAAACTTCATGACACTGAATTTGGCAATGATTTCTTGGATATGACACCACAAGTACAGGCGACAAAAGAAAAAAAAATAGATAAATTGGCCTTCACCAAAATTTATAACTTTAGTACATTAAAAGACACTATCAAGAGAGTAAAGACAACCCACATAATGGGAGAAAATATTCACAACTCATATATCTGATGAAGAATTAATGTCCAGAACATGTAAGAACTCCTACAACTCAACAACAATGCAATTCAAAAACAGGGAAAGGACTTGAATAGACATTTCTCCAAAGAAGATATACAAATGCTCAACATCTCTAATAGGGAAATGAAATCAAAACCACAATGATATACCACTTCACACCCATAAAGACAGCCAAAGAAAACAGCAAGTCAAGGATGCAGAGAAACTGAAAAATTTGTACACTGATGGTGAGAATGTAAAATGGTGTAGCCTCTTTGGAGAACAGTGTGGTGGTTCCTCAGTTAAACACAGAAATACAATATGATTCAGCAATTCCTCTGCTAGATATATACTCAAAAGAACTGAAAGGAGGGACTCCAACAGGTATTTGTACATCAATGTTCATAGCAACAGCCAAAAGATGATAACCACCCAAACATCTATCAACAAATGAATGGATAGGCAAAATGTGGAATATTGATATAATGGAATATTAGTCAGCCTTTAAAAAGAATAGAATTTTGAAACATGCTACAGCACAGATAAACCTTGAAAATATTATTATAAGTGAAATAAACCAGGCACAAAAGACAAATATCCACTTAGATGAGGTATTGAGAATAGGCAAATACAGAGACAGAAGTAGGACAGAGGTTTCCAGGGGACAAATATGGGGGAAGGCAGAGTTATTGTTTAATGTGCACCAAGTTTTTCTGTGGGACAATGAAAACGTTTTGAAAATGGATAGTGGTGCTAGCTGCACAACACTGAAAATATATTTAATGCCACAAGACTGTACACTTAAAAAATGGTTAAAAAGGCAACTTTTATACTTCACCTTAGTTTTTTGAAAAGCAACAAGTGTTTCATATCAAATATTAACACACTCTAGAGACTGTCAATACATTAACTTCTGCTAACAGATTAACTCATTTTTGTACATAACCAAGCTTCTTGACAGCTGTTTATCTGAAGAGTATCCAGAGATTTTTTTTTTAATGAGCTACTTAAAAAATGGTCTATTCTCATGATAAGTAACTATGTCAGTGAGAATGTTCTCCTTATGTGCAACCAGAACCAAATTTGGAAATAAACCAGGTGCTGAGGCTGATAAGACTTCCATTGCCATGAATGTACCCTAATTTTCAACTTTTTTGTTCATTATACCACTCAATTAGTTTTAACTTTTATTTTTAGTTATGACCCATTTCAAACATACAGAAAATCACAGATAATAACAGGCAACTGTGTTGGATTTAACGAATGCTAGCACTAAGCAATACTGATGTCAGTTTTTTTTTTTCTTTTATAAGGAAAACAATGAATGCAGCCTTTACTCTCCTCACCAAGGCAGAGTTAAGTTAACCACTATTCGAAAATGGGACAGTGGGGGGAGGGTACAGCTCAGTGGCAGAGTGCATGCTTAGCATGCACAAGGTCCTGGGTTCAATCCCCAGGACCTCCATTTAAAAACAAGAATTGAAAGAAGAAAAGAATTAAAGAAAATGGGACTTGATCTTTCCCAGCCACAGGGTTTTTTTTAAATGGACAAAAACAATATGTACTGTAACTCTGTGTTGTGAAAATTCACATAAATCATTCTCAGTGACTGCCTTTATAAATATTATAAAACTCAAACTTACACACTTTACTAATGAAATGTTGTATTTCTATTATGCATACTGAAGTTCCACACAAGTCTGATAGAAAATAATGGTCTACTACTAAATTCTAAACTCTGAACCAGTGGTTCTCAACCACAGCAGCATTAGAATCACTTGGAAGCTTTCAAGGACAGACACCAGAGCCCTGCTCCAGGTAAGTGAACTCAAATTTTTGCAGGTAGGGCCTAAATATCTGTTTTATATATGGTATTTGATTTTTTTTTAAGTCCCCAGGTGATTTTACTAGCATCCATAGTTGAGATTCACTGCTCTAAGCCACTGTTTCCAAAGGAATTTCAGAAGGGACAAAGCAGCCACTAAAATAAAAATGCAAAACGGGAAACAAAGATATACATTTATTTGGTACTGAGATTATGTTGCTCTTATATGTAACTAATTTTAATATTATCTGAATTGGACACAATGTTGTGATGAAGGGAGCAGCAAATAACTCAAAACAAATCCACAAATACCATTCCCAGTGAGATGGGGAAAGTGCAGCAGGCCCTTAGCCTAACCTTCATGAAGTGGGAATTACTGTTAATATCAATCCCACACTGTATGGTTCAGCAATAAAATCTAGGTAACATTTAAAGAAAAGGAAAAACAAAAAACAAACAAAAAAACCACTCTGATCCATGCTTAACCCTCAATATGGCAGGAAAGAATAGTCATCACCATTTACCATCTGGCTTCAAAGGACCCTATTTACTTTTCTATATTTACACTTGATCTTAGCCAACAGGCTGAGAAGCGATTATTTTTCTATATTTAAAGTCATTTTACAAACATACAGAAAGAATAAAAGGATAACAAGTCATTTCCTTGGAGATTTTAATACGAAATTAAAATAAGAAATCCAAGTTTTATTTCAGGTTTGTAGTTTGGAAGGAAGGCAAATATACCCAAAATGGGCAAGGTCCTTTAAATGTACCTAACTGATCAGCAACTGACACATCAAACCTAGAGCACAGCCCCCGGTAACAAGGCCAGATTTCAAATTCATCTCCACAGGTTCTAGCTTATCATGATTCTGATTCTTCTTATACTGCTATTGGCAAAGCACATTCTTTGGAAACTGACACATAACTTTGTTGAAGAGACAACAGCCATCTTCTTTGCTCCATAACTACAAAACGCTTTCATTTCTAGATTTATAAAAGCCAAAAGAAGGATCTAACGATTTTTCTCATTGTTATATCATCAATTTCCTTCCAAAACACACACCTACTTCAGCATGTGTCCACTTACTTTGTAGACATTAAGTGATAAAGGGGGGGATAGCTTAAGTGGTAGAGCACTCGCTCCAAGGATAAATAAATAAACCTAATTATCTTCCCCCACCAAAGAAAGAAAAGAAAAGAATTGTTGACTTCAAAAAAAAACAATGATAAGAAACTCTGGTGGCCAAACATCATAAAAGATGAAAGGCTGTCGTCACACAAATTTTTTAAAAAAATCAAAAACATGATAGTCTGGTTCTTGTTGCAAAATACTATGTGGCAAAGTCCTTCCTGTTGAATGACTGACCAGAGAGAATATACATTTCTTTCTTATACATCACAGAAATACATAGTTCACTTGCCAACTTTTGGGTTTAGGAAAACTTATCCAAGATATCATCTGAAGATTCCCAGTCTGAGTCACTTCAACACTCAATCTCACCATCATCATTAGACTCTAGTCTGTCTCCGCATTCACCTTCTGATTTGTCTAATAATAAAAATGTCTTCTTCCATCAGTTTTGTTCTCTTTGTCATTACAGATGGAAAAAGAAAAATTCTGAATTTTCACCTGGGTTCAATGAAAGCTAAAAGTAGATTAAAAAGATGGTGTCTCCAGTCTTCTTTTGTATCTTCTTGAAAGATGATGTGATATATTAGGCAATGGAATAAGAACACAAAAGGATGATGCGATAACAACAATTATTTCACTATTGTATCATCCACCCAGGGATTTCATTATTCCATTTTCTTATTTTAGTGTTGCTTATTGCATATTTGGGAATATATGATCAACAGTGCTGAAATGATATATATGTAGGATGACAAGCAGTAATGTTTCAAAACAGGAAAACATTCCATAATGTAAAGATTTATAAAATGGGCCAAAGGACCCACAGGATCACTTTTAGACAGAACAAGTTTTATTTTACATTCAAAAATATGCTTTCTCTTTGTTCTTTTTAAGCCCTCTAAAAAACAATAAAAGTCCTATAATACCAATTCTTACAGAACTGGAAAAACCTCAAAAATAAAAATTGGGTCCAATGGACCATGAAAGTATAATGAAAATTAAAGTCTCCAATTGTCTTAACCCTACTTAAATATGTCCCTGGCTCAAGTGAAAATAAGGACTCACGATCAGAAAGGACTGCATTTATTTATTTTTACAAAAGCAGTATTAAAAACAAAAGACTTCAAACAGTACAATTTTTTAAAAGTCTGTCTTCTATAACTACTACCAAGAGAAAACTACTTTTAAAGCTTGACATAACCTTCAAGATAGAAACTATGTCCATCCAAACATATACAGATGTATACAGACAGACAGACACACACACACACACACAGCTGGAGCTTTTGTTTACTTAACAAAAACAGAATCACACTATACATGTAACAATAGCTCTGGATCTTGATCTCCCCCATTCAATAGATTATGGGCCTCCTCTGACGTCCATGTATAGAGATCTACCACACTCTAGTACTCCCTCGGTTAGATGTATTTATTTAACTATTTCCCTACTAATGGACCTATTAGGCTACCTCCTGTTTTTCTCTGTTACAGACATTGTAGCTATGACCACCTTACATCTAACAGCTCACTGAATAAGTTATCCTTTATCAGCACAAGTCACAGAATGGAACAGAATGGAATAGAATAGAACAGAAGTGCTTTCCCAACTCAGGACCTTTGCATGAGCTGCTCCCTCTGCTGGGAATGTACTTCCCCTGCTCTTTTGCTTATCTTCCTCAGAAAGGACTTCTCTGAATGGACCATTATTACTCTGACCTAAACAAGACATTCTGTGCTCTCATGATACGTGCTACTTCCATCCTAGCACTCACTGCACTTTCTGATGATACTGATGTTAATGTCAGTCAACTCCATCAATCAAGCTCCACATGGGGAGAGGCAGTGCTGTTGTGTACCTCCAGGGCCCAGCACAATGCCTGTCACCAGGGGCCACACCTGTCTTGTAGACAGAAACTGCTGGCTTTATTGGCTACGTTATAGAGAAGATGAACTGATTCACCATACAATCACATGCTCTAAAATTTTCAACAGCAAAATGGACAATCTGTTTAAAATGATAATTTCAATGCTGGCAGGCTGTGGGCTAACAACAGGCCACTCAGGCCTCGTTAGCAGAGGCCTAAAATGGTACCATCTTCTTGGTGGGGAACTTGGCTGTATACATCACTATGCAACTCCACTTCTAGGACTGTGGCTCACAAAAATAATCACAGGCATACACAAAGACAACTACAACAATGTTCTTCACTACCTATGTTATAACAGGTAAAACTACAAACAACCTAATTAACCAAGCCTCTGTTATTCAAAAAATAAACTGGTATGGGCACACAACGGAACACTTTGCAGCCATTAAAAAGTGCTTAGAAGCATACTGAATCTGAGTCCTCCACAGAATTATAAGTAAATGACATGGTAACATTCATAATAAGCATTTCAGTGGAAAAAAAGGTGGTTACTGTACAGTATCATTCCATTTTTGTGAAACAGACAGATGCGTGTATTTACTTATGCATGCACTGACATCCACCAAAATGTGTATATTGACTATCTACAAATGGTAAATTTATACATCATTTGTTTTTCTTTTTTTTTTTTTTTTGAGTTTTTAAATTTTTTAGTTCACAGGCATTACTGGTAAGAAAAAAAATTAAAGTTACCTTTAAAAAATGTCTCTCTTGCAGGAGAGGGTATATAGCTCAAGTGGTAGATAGAGCATATGCTTAGCATGCACGAGGTCCTGGATTCAATCCCCAGTACCTCCTCCAAAAATAAATAAGTAAACCTAATTACCTCCCCAACAAACACTTAAGAATTTTTTTAAAGTCTCTCTTTACCTCTTGGTGCCCACTCTCCAGGTGGCCTGGTAGACCAGAGGCAGCTCATTTAGGGGGAAAGCCTAGTGTTTCATTTATTACTTCAAAGAAAAAGTCACATCCTAGTTAATGATTCTCGTTTCTGAAGCACTGGCTGAGGCCAGTCTTTGGGCCATTTCTGAAGGGAACTGTCTCTAGTTCAAACCATACAGAACTAGAAAAGGGGCAAAGAGGAGGAAACAAGGGGCACGAGTAATGACCATGTCTCCCAGCCAAGCTCCTTACAGAGGTCAGATGAGCCAAAGAGAGGGTGTCCACTATAGCCTCTGCCCGCAGGCCTGAGCCAAGCAACTGGTCTAGAGAGTGATGGTCAGCTCTGAGCCACTGACAGGCACCTTCCCTTTGCAGCAATATGGGGAGTACATACTTCCAAGGAGGAATCAAAGGGGGGAAAACTGCCTGGGACGCACTGAAAATACTTAGGACCTATGATCCCCAAACCCTAACTGTGCTTTAGAGTTACTCCAAGAGCACGCTAAACAGAAAAAAAAGCAACGGCCAGACTCCTAGGTCTTGGCTGAGACCAACTGTATTAGACTCGTGTGGATTGGGCCAAGGAATTTTTTTTTAAACTTCTTAAGTGCTTCTGAAGCAGACAACCGAAATACCAGTGTTCAGCAATAGTTTAACAACTGTTGGCTAGAGGGAACCAAGAAATACCTACTCCATCTGACTCCAATTAGATTAGCACCAAAGTCAAGTCAAAAAATGAAAAGCCTCTAAAAACGACTCAGCTTTCACTACCTTTTGGTGTTTTCACAAATCTTACCACTGAGAGGCTCATCCTTTCACTTCACTAACTTCTCTTCTAAGTTACAGTTCATTGTCTCTTATTTGGTCCTCAGTGGACCGTGGAAACAGATGATCTCTGTTAAAATGTGAGATTACACTGAAGATGGAAATGCACTGTAACAAAAGAAAAACAAAACCCTCCTGGGCGGCCAGCCATGAAGCCACAGAGCATCATCCTGAGCTGAGTCACCCTGGAGGGGAGCAAGATAAAATGGACCTTAGCAAGCACCCAGCCAAGCGGCCACTCAAGTCCATATCTATCATCACACATTTAGTTAAATGTTCTGTGCAATATCTTCTTATTCTTTGAGACCTGGTTTCTTGAGGAAGAAAAGTCAAATGCTTCCCAGGGATACATTTAGGAGGCATTTCATGCTGTGATTAAACAGAATCATGAAATCTCAGTGTTTTCTACTCAGTGGGTTTCTTCTGAACCTCTGGTGAGAAGACTGCTTTACAGACATAGTCACAAATGCTCTGGCCCCTCAGTGCATGGAGTCAGATTTTCTAAGACCCACATTCCTATTTAGTCACAAAGAGTTAAAATCCTTTACCTATTGTGATAACTTTAAAACACAGCCCCCAAATCCTTTGATACTCCTCTCATTCAGAAGTAGGGTTCTCAACATTGTGAATGTACTAAAAGCCACTGAAACGTATACTTAAGATGGTTAAAAATTGTGAAATTGTTTTTTTTAAAAAGGAACAAAATTATGAAATTATGTTATGTGAAATTTACTTCAATACAAAAAAAAAAAAGTGAGATTCTGTATCTCCTCTTTTTTGAAACTGGGCTCTGTGCCTTCTTGACCTGTAGAATATGGCCAAGTGATGCTATGTTGATTTCTAGGTCCAGGTCCTAAGAAACTGGCAGCTGCTTCCATTTCCTGTGTTCTACTATGCTCACTCTTGGAACCTAGCCACCATACTGTGAGACTGACTTTCTTGCTAAGAAATTTTTTTAAAGGGGAAAAAAGGCAAGATAGCTACCAGGTAAAAAAAAAAAAAATCACGTAAGCTATCAAATAACAAAAATTATGGACAGCTCTCAATGTATCCTCTTAGAAAAAGTAACTAGAGATGACGTCTTTCCTACCACCCTCCTGCCACACCCAGAGTGTCAGGGAGCCCCAGCTCTGCTCTCTCCTCACCTCCAGCCTCTCAGGCGGGGGCTCGTTCTGCAGAATCCTCAGAGCTTTTGCAGCAGCATCATGTTTCGCAGCCTGTCTCGTCTTCCCTTTCCCATTAAATTGCTGTCCTCCCACAGAAAGTTCAACTTGATAAAGTAAAGGTGGTACTGGAAATGGGTAAAAGTACCTAAAAATAGAAGGGTAAGGAAAATTAGTCTTAGATGGATAAGTCACTCAAATATTCTCTGCCAAATTCCAGGAATCTCCTTCATCATAGGTCCTAACCACATTAGTGTTTGCCTGCCAATAATGACTCGTCATCAGTCTATCCAGAGATTTCATACGTTCACGATGGAGAATTGCCACACAGTATGAGCAAATACTGTTCATGCTGCACAAAGTACATGACTTACAAATTACATGAGCTCAATTTATAAAACTAACCCATATTTACAAAATCTAAAATGGATTAGGCTTTGGCTGAGATAGAAAACTCGGCTTACTCCATTTTCTCATATCTGAGATTTATATTTCCATGTCTCCTGAAAATGTTGGAAATTTTTAAACAGAAGTCTTTCAGAGAGGACCCTCATTTCTGGAAATCCCAACAGCCTATAGCCTGGCAAAGGCTGGTTTCTTCCATTTCAGAGTTTCTATTTTTAAAATGGCTTTGACCTCCACAACCCCCCACTCCAAAGAAGGGCAGGGAAATAAAGGCCTCCATTTTGATCATCCATCTATCCTCTAGTGTCTTATGAACATGAACAGATTTTTAACACATGACATTTTGGGGTTTAAATTAGTATTGTAACTGCACTGTACACCAAAGCTATTTACAAAGCACATAAATAAATTCAAAAGTCAAAAAGTA
Source organism: Camelus bactrianus (assembly GCF_048773025.1). Lineage (NCBI taxonomy): Eukaryota > Metazoa > Chordata > Mammalia > Artiodactyla > Camelidae > Camelus > Camelus bactrianus. The sequence continues at coordinate 22,695,424 of NC_133557.1, forward strand.
CCCAATAATCAATAATCAGGAAATCTATGAATGCGAGAATCGTGTTACAGGAATCATGTTCAAATATGACTTAGTTGTACAAAAGAGTTACAAAGGTGATTTTTTACCAGACTGCTTGGGGCACAAACCGTACTGCTAGTGAGGAATGTGCTCAGGCCCTTCCCAATGATAGGCGTTAAAAGAGCATCAAGATACTGTTCCACTGACACCAGCACAGTTAAGACTGACTTTAGCTTTTGGCAGAGCAAAGAGGGCCAAACCATTACGTGCTCTACAATCTATACATCTTATTATTCCATGAAAATAAAACAATACATACCTTGGGGGATAAGCACCTCCTCTCATGTTGTAGTTATAGGTGGACTGCATCCGAGAATAAGGATCAACAGGCTTATACATTGGTTTTTTTCCAAGTTTCATGCACAGTGCATTTAGCTCTACAGTAGGGGTTATGCTTTCTGCAACACAGAATCAATGTAAAGAACTGGTTTTCTTCTTGTATGAGAATGATACTCACTAAAATCAAAAAGAATAGCATGCTTTCTACTAACTGGATTCATGATGCATTTCATGGAAGGATCTAAGTACTTCACTGCTAGGCATCAGGTCAGGAAATCCAAGATTGCTATGATTTGTAGATATTAATACACAGTCAACATCATAAAATACACTATAAGAGCTTTTAGGGGAGCAACAATGTAATATAAGGTGTCAGCAGTGAAAGCCATACATTCCAGTTGTCAGAAATAAGTTCCAATACATATCAAATTCCATGATTAAAAAATCCCACAGGACTGTCCAAATCATTTCATTGTTTGGGAATATTTAACCAATATAACTCTGTACTGACTGACTGGCTTACACTTAGAAGGATGTCTGTACACACTACTTCATAAAACGATGCATTTATTCCATACTTGCTGGAGGCAAAGCAGTGTGCTAAGCTTGAGGAACATAATTCTTGCCCCAGAGGAGCTCAAAGAACACAACACACTCAAAGAACTACATTACAACAGGATGTGTGCTACAAAGAAAGGTACAGAATCACTGAGGAGGAGACAAGTAAATTCTATCTGGAGAAGTCACATGAGACCCACAAAATATTTAGATTATTTCCATTCCTGAAATTTATAAAGGGATTTGACTTGTGGTAATACTTGTTAGGAAAATGAGTTCTGTTTCTATATACAACAGGAGCAAGTATATCTTCAGTTATTTCAGAATTATCAACTTTAGGAAATATACATTATTCATTTTCATTATTTTTTTTCCTCTCGGTTAATCCAATTCATAAACCTTTAAAAACCATTTAAAAAGAAGACCAGCCTGGAAAGATTAGTGTCAGTGCACAATCACATTTAAAAACAACACTTTCATATCAAACACAGAACAACACTAGCAATGGCAAAGTTTCATTTAAATGCACATAAAAATTCACTTTAAAATGCCTCTTCTGGATGTATGTAGAGGAAAATAAAAATAAGTTGATTCTGTACCATAATTGCTATGACTAAATTTGGTGCATAAATCAAATTGGTAAGGATATCTTTGGGTTTACAATCCGAAGGTCATATGAGTAACCAACCTCTCTCTAGCTAACATCAGAACTATATATTTTACATAATTCAAATAGTTGCATTTTAAGTAAGAGCAGCTCTGACCCATAAAATTTATCTGCAGTGGAGAATAAATTTGAAGAAAGAATACAACAGAGAAATCAAAAGCAACAAGAAAGGTGTGATCGAGATCTTCCCAGATTCAGTCCCTCATGCACAGGGCCTGGGATGACTTCCTGCACTTGAGGGTAACTCTGCTAAACAGCTACTTCTGCCTAAGGCCACCAGGTCAGTGGTTCCCAACCTCTCACCAGATACTCTTCTTCATCAGTATTTTCCCCACTTAGCTCCCTTGCTTGGAAAGATATTATCTATTGATGTGTATTTAAGAAATAAATATTTAAGTTATTTTCTCATTATTGTTAATGTTCAGGAGACACAGAACTGACAATCAGGGCTTATGCCTGACATGTTATAAACAATATTACCACACTGAAGTGAAATGATTTTAGCTAAAACCTACATTCTTGGCAGTCTACACAACCTTATCAAAAGAGAGAAAAAAATGTACTTTTGTTCTTAGAAATTGTTTGATGACATCCACCACCTCCCATGACCATCTCTCCAGATCATTAGGAATCAATGGATCTTAGATTGGGAACCACTGCTTTAGAGTAAGGTTAAGATTCTGAAAAGGTAAGCATTTGCCACTGGTAGTGCAGAATCTGTGCTTTCAAAATCAACAAGTTAGTTAAGAAAGAATTCATATACATACTAAATGGGTACCTCTAGACACACTTTTGAAAGGAACCTGTCTTGGCCCACGCATAATACCTGGATTCCTTCCTTCGCTACGAAAAGGGCGGACTATGGGTTTAGGAAATTTTGTTCCTTCCAAAGCTTTGGCAGCAGCTGTGTGTTGGGCTTTTTTAATACTAGTTCCTTCTGCTTCCCAGTGCTGATCTCCAAGTGTTAGCTGTACTGTAAACACCTACAAATGAAAATTGTGAGCTCTCAATTCATGAAACCTGATGTTCACTATAATATGTCACTTGGATCTTGAATATATTTTATGGCCATGGTTTAAAAGGCCTGGTCATTATCTTGGTAATTTATCCCTTCACCCCCTTTTTCGTTATTTTTATAAACACAAAAAGATACATATATCATTGACTTATACTGCAGAGCACTCCTTGAAAAAACTATGCTTTGAAAGATGAGGGTAAGTACTGAGATTTTAAAATGTCTGTTTATATATTAAAATACTAAATGCTGATTATTTGGAAGCCATTCAAACAGGAAATGTCTTCCCATTACTTCCCATGGAAGAAATTTGGCAAACTTGCTTTAGACACATAGTTCAGTACCTCACATAAATTAAGACAATACTTGTTTTGATGTTGCAATGTGTTTGTAGACTTTTGTCTGAAAACACAACCCCATTAGAACAAAACCTCAAATAAATTTGGGAATGTCAGGTCCTAAAATGCCTTTTTACTTTCCTAAGGCTGCACTATCCAGACACTACCTCCACTTTCAGAAGAGAATCAGATCCACAGCAAGCAAAGATCTAAAAACATTTCTGAACTCAATTCTAAGGAGGCATCCAAAACAGCCAACTTTGTCCTCAACAAATGCTGATAGTGGCAAGCTCTTTTTTTCCTTTTTAAGTAAAAGGTAACCCATGTGCACACTCCGTTTGTAAAACTAGGTTATATTAATCCTATCAGAACTGAACTAATATTCTGTAAAAACAAAACAAAACTACAAACCATCATAGCACAATGATCCTTTAACTCTAGTGTGCATCTGAAGAATAACCTGGGAGGCCTGGTAAAACACACGCCCGGGATTTAGACTGGACAGCACCAGAAGAGACCCACACACGTGCATGCTTAATGAGCTCCCAGAGTGATTCTAAGGCACTTCACAATTTGAGACTCACTACTCTGGCGCTTTTATTCTTCTGCTTTCCTTTATCACTGAATATCACTTTATTTCATTTACAAGCAATCCACATGAGAAATGGTGATCTGAGTATGTCTAGGTCATTTAAATTCGGTGCCTAAAGGGATGGGGCCAACTTGCCTTCATAGCTGATTTTTCTTGTAGGTCTTAACTCCAGGATTCCCTCAGTGCATAGTTTCCACTAAAGGGGAAAAATTAAAGAATCTTTCATGCCCCTTGAAACATTAGGGAGTCTCCTGCATTTTTGCCGCAGTTAACAAAGTTACTCATTTAAGCATCAGTAACATGAACTCAAAACCCTGGCTGGCCTGAGAAGTCAAACAGCAGAAGCCTGCAATGCTGTGCAATCCCTGGGTCATTTTCATGGTCCTTTCATGGAAAGACATTGAAGGGGAAAATGCTAAAAAAAACAGAAAAGAGTTAATTTCATGATCAGTCTTGCCTTTCTCCAGGACTGTCCCCGTCGGCGTTGCTGCCACTCTGCTGCCTTCTGTGTGGAGTGTTGGTAGTGAAGTTAGATCTTAGTTCAGACGGAATTTAAAGTACACCAAACCTCTGACTTTTTAAATAGGCTATCATCTAGGGAAGGAATAACTTTTCCTCTTTGAACAACTTGTAAATTAAAAAAAAGATGCAGTTACAGATTGAACACACAGCCAAATTACCTAAGGTACTAAAGTTCAAGTGAGAAAATACATAATTTAAAAAATATCAAAAACAGTTAATAAAGGGAATCCCAAAGTTAAGGTCTGCAAAAAAAATCCTGTAGAAGAAACAGAACAGTTATAAAAAGAGGCTAATTGCCTTCCAAAAGAAACATTTCAAATATAATTGTGCTTAGAATGTTAAAGCTAGCTTCATGTGAGTGGGAAATTTCTGTTTTTCTTAAATGCACAACTGCTCAATAATAATAGCTACCATTTCTTAAGTATTTATTAAGTGCCAGGCATTGTGCTCTACACTTTAATATATATTCTCACAATAGACCTATTTGGTATCAGTATTTCTATCCCCATTTTACAGATAAGGAAATTGAAGTTCAAAAAAAAAGTAGCAACTTGCTCAAGATCACACAGCTAGTAAGAAGCTAAGATTCAAACTGAGATCTGTCTGACTCCAAAGGCAACTAACCTAACTGCGCTATCCTATGGTGTCTATTTATGATTGTGGTTGATGTTACTTTTAGTCAAATGAAAAGAGAAACTTAAAATCATTCAAAGTTCGAGGTTTGCATGCCACGAAAAATGAGGCATAAAAGAGACAACTCATCCTATAAAATTATTTTACTGCAAGGCTAGGATCAGAAACAGGAGGCCCAATTCCTTCTCTCTCATACTATCCTCCCCTACTACAGCTGCAAAAAGTAAAGCCAGATATACAAACATTTAAGTTCCAAGAGGTACTTAAGAGGTACACTGGCACAGATATCAAATAAGTTTAAAAGACTGAATTCCTGAATAGTCAAAATTCAAATTAGTCAGTCTTTCATCCTCTAAGTAAGGCGAATGACAAGGATACTGAAATTAGAGACAATTCAAATACTCATTGGGAGATTAATTTCTATCTCTTATTTTCAAACCTTGTATCTGGATTGCTAACAAGTGGCAAAACTGATTTCTCGTTCACCTCCTCGCCCCCAGCCCAGTCTAAGGTACACTTGCAAACAAGCAGGAAAGGAGCCAGAGGCAGGCTGCAGCCAGGAGGCCCAGAGCCTGGACAACTCATAGGGAATCATTCACGGGTGCTTGGGAGTTGTCTCTATTCAGAATCCTAAACAACCACACACTGACTGGAGTTTTAAAAGCCAAATATCCCAGAAGTATTATCTTTTCTTAGACCCATTCTGCAAGGATGAAAAAAGTAACCTGCCAAAAATCTGTACTTTTGCATCTAAGACAACCGCAGAGGTTTGAAAATACATATTCTGAATCACAGCACCACTTGCAACTGTATAAAAAGAAAGAAAACATTCCTAGCGGGTTATAAATGCATAAGCAGTATGGACAATATTTACCTTACAGTGAGCTGGACCTTGCTCACGCAAAAGCTTATACTCAGGCTGAATCTTGTTGAAACGGGCTAACTCATTCACAAGACACATTGGGGTTTTCTCTTTGGGGTGTGCCATGTTAGAAGGAACTGAAAAATAATGTAAGAGCATTGAAGTCAACCAGCAGTATATAAGACTGCGGCTCTCCCAGGGATATGAATAAAGAGGGAAAACAAACTGAAGGTCTAAGGACTTAGAACAGCAGTGATGCAAAACTGCAAACCACACTGGGGGCACCTATCTGAAGACACAGCCGAGATCTTCTCTGAACCAGCTGAAGCCAGGTAACCTAGTAGAGGGTGTGTCTTCAAAAGAGACAGAATAGAGAGGAATAACTAACCATTTCAGGCACGTAAGATTTGAAGTCAGATGAAGCACTGCTATTATAACCAAGGGAATAACAAGGAGGTCTTTTGAGCAGAGACACACACACACACACTGGTTACCGCAACCGCTGTTAGCTGTACCCTGTTCGTTATTTCACAGAATTCAACATGCCGATGCCATTGCTCAAATGACAACTGTCGTTTTCCACACAGCTAACTTCTCACTCCCGGGGCGTCCTCTTGTCTTATCTCCAGAGGCTGCTATCCTCAGACCTTATCTATTTCTGACAATTATGTAAGTTAAATAAAGCAGCCTTGGTGGGCAGGAGTTTTATAAAGTCAACAAAACATGGATATAAAAGCACATTAGAAGAAAAAGCAAAAAATCCCAGACGGCTGAAATAGTCTGTGTCATGTCCTATTAAGATGGTATTCAAATAGGAAATCTGGGGAACACTGAATCTGTAGGGGACTATGACAAGTCAAGAATGCTACCTGGTGAGCCAGTCCAAGGAAGTGTAGAGGTAGCATGATAGACGCCATGCAGCTGAGAGTGGGACAAGCTAAGGCTCCAAGAACAGATTTATAAAGTAAAAGGAATGAGAGGATGAAGGAGGAAATGCAAAGGAAACTGTCAGGCATAAGGGTTGAAAAGAATTTGTTACAAGGTGACTCCACTATAGAGACACCCATGCTGATACTCCATTCAACTGGTTTTGCAGCTCTGAAGAGAGGTGAGGTTTGGGGAGCAGAATATTGTTTTTTAGGGTTTTTTTTTCCAAGGGTTTCAAGTCTTTTCTGAGTAATGAGCACATTTAGTTCATTTTTATTTTCCGATATTTAAATTTGAATGCTTCTAAACCTATTTCCTTTTTAAAAATCTGTTTCTCTGTTTAGTTTCTAATTGGTTCTCACTATGGTTTCTTAACTACCTCTGGAATCTCAATTTAAACTTGCTTGTTCAAAATAAAAATTAACAAATGCCAACACACTCCTTTGCTTTCCAGTAAATCTGGCTGCCCCCTTGCTTGAGATAAATCTTAGAGACATCCAAAGGGGGTTTACACCTATGAGTCAGTTCTGGGAAATAATTTTAAAAGCAGAATTTTCCCATACAACAGTGAGTATCAAAAGTGGTATTTACTGTTCAGTTCTTTCTGCCAGCCACCACCTTCTAATAGACTAGGCTTAAAGCTTAGTATCCAATTTTTTTTCTTATTCTTTGAAATGGGCTGTCGAAGGCCTCCATACTCAATATATAACCAGGTGTTTTACATCTGGGATAAAGAAGCATGAGCAGTGATACTTTCTTCTGCTTCTTGAATGTAAGTGTACGAGAGCTCCCTATATCTGCAATCTGCTTACAGATCAGAAAACAGGCTGAGAAAACATTTGAAACAGAAGACACTTGGAGTCATACGCTTACCTGCAGCTGCACTGGTGGATGTAATAGATGCAGAGGGTAAAGCAGAGTTTTGAATAGGTCTACCTGCATTTTCAGAGGGCAGAGAGCTAGTAGTAGAAGGAATACTCATCAAAGGCTGTGAGAGAAGAGACTGGTTCTTGTTCAGTATTTGGCTCCCTGAGAGAGCAGCAGATGGGTTCTGAACTTGCACTTGAACTTGAGACATGGTCACTTTCAACAAAAGTGAACAACTGCAGGTAAACAGCTTTCAGTGCAGGTTAATTCAGTGCTATGAAGTCTAAAGTTCTACCTGAAAGTTGTAAGGGAAAGAAAATAAAAAGGTAAATTATAGAGGAGATATGTAATTGCCAATATTCAGTCAAAATCGGTGTCACCTACTCAAGTATAAAATAGCCCCATTTAGTATGTAGCTATGTTGATGTATTAGAAATGGGTTTCTCCATGATATACAGTAAGGTGCACTGGCCTTGTGACTTTCTCATGGTGTTTTTAAATGACTTACAATACCCACATGCTCATTTGACATAGAGAATCAGTAGGGTATAACATTTATTGTTGAACATTAAGAATTATAAAATACAGCTTATATTCAAAATGCAAATTTAAAAATATTAAGAGGTTTCCCATTGTATACGGAATATGGTAAAGGTCTCTGGTCTCAAAATGAGATGAAGCTGAAAGCAAACTGGGTTCGTAACACCATTAATAGGTGAATGTAAAACACTGTTTCCGTTTTAGGACAATGCACTCAGATTGGCACCCTTAGAGCTTTCCTTTAAGTTGACTGAAGAAAGAGAGGAATTCCTCACTTTTGCTACTTCTTTTCCCTTATAATATAATGATAAAAGATTTATCTTCCTAAGAGGTTTGTTTGAGATGGTCTCATTTATTTACAGAACCCAAACAAGAACTGCTGCAACCACATCAATGCTCATGATTCTGAGAAATTATTTGAATAATACAGAACATTCTACAGTATTTGTACTATTAAAAGTAAAAGTGGAGATGAAGAAAAACAGGAAAAGGTTTCAGACTGGCAATTTTTCTGGTGTGGCTGGTAGGGACAGGGCCTGGGAGCAGAGGAGATTGTTTACTGCATCTTGTAAGTTCCTAAGGCATTACTTCTAAATCCATAAAAAATTCTTCTCAAGTCAAAAATAAGGACAATTCTCCTCATTTTCATGGCCATTCCACAAGGAGCTGAAAACGTTTAAGCAAATCAAAAGTACTCAAAAATAATCAGTAAGCAACAAACAATAGAAAAAGCGAACCAAAGCAGAGACAAGCAAACTAACAAACTAGAAGTTCTATTACAGAGTAATTGTTACTTTAATTTTTAAAAAAAGTCTCAAAATGATTTTAAATTAAAGCTGGACCTCTAGAAAGAGAAGAATGACCAGAGCAATTAAGATACTTGGGGAGTCCTGGCACATTCTCTCTTGCTGAGAGCAAAAAGGACTACAATACTCAAAACAAAAACAAAAAACCTCAGCTAAAACATGACTTTGGGTAATACAGGCATAAACACTGCCTTATACAACAGAGTTCCCCAACTGCAGTTGTTCCTTGTTTACTTTTGGAATCAGAACAAAGTCACAGCGAAGATCCACTGAAGAGCTAGATAATGGTCTTAGCAGACAAGTTGCCAGTGTCAAGAAACAAGTCCTGAACTTTTTAGAAGGCAGCTACGACCTTCACCGTTCTTATTTCATTCAGCTGCCAAAACATAAGTATTTCTCTCTCACTCTTCCCCTTCCTTCTCTTATTCACTTTCTCCCTCTCTTTCTAAACTCTGTTTTGAGGGCATTTTTCTACTCCTCCCATTCCTCCTAAAAAATTTAGTGTACTCACAACTTCACAACACCAACCACAGGTCACAAGTCAAAACATAAGCCAAAAGCACAGTGTTTGCCCCAGAGTCTACCTGCATCCCCAAAGGAGCAACCCAACTCTGCCCCGGGTGGCTCTGAAAGCCTTACACTGAATGAATGAACTAAATTGAGAAAAGGCGGGGCCCAAAGGGATCTTTTTTGGCTAATGTTCTCTACAGCAGGCCGACTGCCAGCATTTCAAGTCAAAGACATAAATTCATAGGTTTTCCAGACGTTGAGAAAGTGAACAAACAGGCTTTTAATTAAGACTGCCCCAAAAATGTTAACCTCAAGTACACCTGGAGAAATTACATCTTTATGACAATTGGTTGAAACAAGTAGTTCAAAACTCCAAAAAATTTTTAAAGGCTGCGTATTTTACAAATTTTTAATTTCCAATATGACCAATAAAAATTCAACAAAAACAGCACTCATTTTTAGCCATCTACTAATTTAACATTTCTATGTGTCTTTAAGTCCAAAAAGAAACTCTAAAGTAGTGGTTCTAAACAGGGGGCAATTTTGTTCCCCAAGACATGTTACAATGTCTGGATACATTACTTTGTTGTCACAACTGGGGGACTGGGAGAACCTACTGGTTATCTAGTGGATGGAGGGGGGCAAGGATGCTATTTTGAGTACATATATACAAATCCACAGTATATAATCTTAATAATGTATTAAGCAGCCTATATTCTCAGACAGGAAAAGAAAATCCCCTTTTCATCTCAAAAGGCACTAAAAAATTGATGCTAATATTTTATCCAAACAGATGTTACTCCCCCAAGAGAAGCCAGGCAACAACCATAGTTGTGAGTGGGGGGAAATATATGGTTTACCCACATAATTCAAAGAACAAATAAAGCTTTTCACCACTGCTATTTATATATTTCATAAAAGCATTCAGGGGAATTATGGAATTTCAGAGAAACCACTTTTGTATAAATTTAGAACCTGCTGCTCAATAGCACTCCATCCTGAGATTAAATCCTTAAATGAAAACTGGACTTTTCCTTTAAATCTGTCTTTAATAATTGTTTTCCATCAGATGAATTAGGGACCCAAGAGAGATTAAAATGCTTTATTGAGAATCTTCTTACAGAACAATTTTTCACACACAGCAAAATTAGGTTAAAAAGTTTGAAACACAAAGACTCCAGCTTTCCCTGGCACTGTAAACACCTCTGACCGCTAAGCCTGTGTTGCACTATTTCCTGGTCTCCTGCCTCCATCACAGACGAGAGCCTTTAATCTCCTAGTTTTTACTATTTGAAGAGCTTGAGATACCAACTCAAGAATAAATGTTCAATCTATCCTCAAATCCTAAATTTATGGAGTACATATAAGCACTGTAACACTACATGAGAAGCGATATGAGTTAAGGGTACCTCTTTTTAAAAGATTCCTTGTTCCAAGACCCCCCAGGTCCTAACTTTGGCTTGGTGACACAAAAGTCTTCTCACAAAAATAGTCTCACCGTAGCTGGCAGCTTCCATTTTCCAAGTGTCAAGTACTTTTTAATGCATTGTGGGAAAGGGGAATATGGGCACATGGATTCTTTAAAAGCATTTTTCAAAATTATACATGACGTGCTAAAAAGTGATCAGGCACAAAACACATATTCCTAACTCAGTAGTGAATCTACCAACAATAGGCCATACTGAATGCACAGTCTGAGTGATTTAATACATAAGGCAGATTCTCCTAAAAACAGTTTACAGAGCCATCTGCAACAGTGCTTAGTCCTAATCACTTTCAACTAACACTGTTAAATCATGGCAGTATGAAATACCTACTTTCGCAATTATGGAAAAGCATAATCTTTATTATCCAATTTTTAACCCAATAAATACATGACATAAAGTTTCCAGACTTTTGTGTAATCAAATCATTCCCCTTTGTAATAAATGACATTTCCAAACAAGATGTGGTTTAAAATACAAAAAAGGAAGGAAGGAAGGAAAGAAAGAAAGAAAAAGAAGTCATCCCAATTCCAGACAAGCTTTTAAGATAGCCACAAACATTTCGTTAAATATCTCCCCTTCTCTCCTTCATTACATCTTATGTAATACAAGTACACAAATACAAAAGAATATTCCAATTCCTTGCCATGACAAAGCATTAGCAGTACCAACAGCAAGTTCAGGATATACTCATTCACTATCAACAAAAATTTATTAACCATCTACTACATGTGAACGCTTTTATGGCCAACTGTACATCCTCAAGTGCTAGAATCTACTTGTTAAACTTTTCCTCAAAGACAAGAAGAGATCTCTCAGTGGAAATTTGTTGACAACATAAAAAAGAAGTTAAGGAACAAACCACTTTTCCTATAAAAGCCTTGAAATACACCTAAAATATCCACATCATTCCCTTATATTCAACAGTTCCTTCCAAGATTCTTTTCTGATTCATCTTTCTAGCTACAATGTGGTTATATGTTTTCTGCAAGTAAATTCACTATCCCTCCACCACCCGCCACCACCACACTCCCTACCTCACCTTCCTCTACCAGCACCCCCCATCCCCTGCCCTGGACACCACAATTCACTGACTCCAAACACTATCCATACACCTACATACAGGCAGAGCAACCACAAGTACAGAGACATGGCAATCACTACTGTCCTACATAATAATTTCCAAAATGACGATATCAAGCAAATAATGTCCAAAAGCAGGCCTGTATATCAAACCACACAATGATAAAAGGTTCTTAAAAAGAAAAATGACCAAAATACTTAAAAGGAAAAAAAACCCAAAACTCCACAATGTACTTGATACTCAAGAGAAAGAAAAGGCAAATAGCCATGATGAGGCACAATCACTTGCAAGACAATAAAATCAGCCAAAAATAATGCCTGGAAACAACTCAGACTGTTCAAGACCTTTGCATCCAATACAAGTGACTGAATGTGGCCCAGCTCACATATGGCTCAGTGCCAAGTAGGCAACAGAGGATTTTCTTTCCACACAAATGTAACCACTGGGTGGTCCATTTAAAGAAACACTTCCTAAAACAGAATTCATTATTAATTGTTCATCATAGAAAAACCATACTAAGCGAAAAAAAACTTACCTCTGAAAACTAACAAGCTGTTAAAACTTATTTTCTTTCCTAGGTTTGAAACCTTATCAAGTTACCCTCTTTCCTTCCCTAAGAGAAATTTTAAAAAATAACCAAATGCAAACATTTGTTATTTTTGCAAACAAGAAAGTGTTTTTAAACCGAAATAAGTATCTATTTATGATTTGTTGGAGTTTTAAGAGTAGTACCGTGTGACATATTCTTGAATAAGAAGGGGCTTCATGTCACACAGTTAACTGGCTTTTCCTTTCAGAAAAGGGAAATTTTAGTCTGTAATCATGTGCCATCTACCTAGAAACACAACAGCATTTACTATCATCCTCATGCAAAACAGACAAGTGCCAAGACCTAGTTTCTAAGAAACCAGCCTTGCTGCTAAATAGCAACCAACAATGTTAAATCAGATCAGACTTCTGAACTGTGGCTTTCAGTTCTACTTCTAACTCAGACAGCAGCTATACGTTCAATTCTTGGCAATCCATTGCTCGGTGCCTCGGTTTCCCCCAAAGCACTCTGTTACAAGCTATTTGACAAAGCTTCAGTTGTAGGAATCGGAGAACCAACAAAGAATCCTGAGGCATGGTAACAGTTACTCTGTTCTTTGAAAAGAAAAGCATTATACAAATTCAGTGCAATGAGTGCATATCCATTCCAAGCTTTGTGTAACTTCTCTAAATTCCTCATGCATCAATTTCCTCATTCCCAAAGAAAGTGGGTTTAATTTGTCTACCAATTACTACCTCAGAAATATGGTATGATGATGTACTTTCAGCTCTTAGAGGGCAAGAACTAAAAACACAAAGCAGTGTCAATGCTTGTAGTGTGTTTTGCAGTGTCCTGATAAAGGACTGTAAAATCCTAAACACTCTTATAGTCAAACTTCTTTGGTCTAGACGATCACAGGCAGCCAGCGGTAAACAGAACTTTATTCATAACCCTATCTCATGACAGAAAACAACGCTGAATTATTTCCACAAGTTGGAAAACCAAGCTTAACATAAATAATCTGAGGAATTAAAGGCAAACTACAAAAGTTTCTATGACCAAGATGCTACTGAGTTATGTTTAACAACGATCTCAGATGTCAATTTTCATGCCTGTATATTTAAAGTATAGGGTGGTGTTGGCTAGGTTTTACATCCTTGTCAACAATTTTCCCTGTATTTACTTCCTAATTAAATTCCAAAAGGAAAAAGAAATCAAACTGCATAAAATTTCTTCTGTTTCTCTAATATTATGGCCAGAAAAAAAGTCATTTTCCATGCAGACCACTGAAGAATTCAAAAATATTACAGATTATGAACAGGCCTGAAATTATAGAGCCAAATGACGTGTACCTTAAAAACAAGTGCTCCAGGAACAACGTTGTTTTGGTTCAGTTCTTAGAGGTTACGTAGTTGGGAAACTCCTGGAAAATAAGAAACAACAGTAATTTACTAGAGTAGATCTTTTTCTGAAAATAAAGATACATATTGCTAAAGTTTTGGGGAAACCTAAAATTTACAAGTATGTAAGTTTCAGGGTGAGGATATAACTCAGCGGCAGGGTGCATGCTTAGCATGCACGAGGTCCTGGTTGGAGTCCCCCAGTACTTCCAGTCAATCAATCAATCAATCAATCAATCAAGCTAATTATCCCCCCTCCAAAAATAAAAAATAAAAAACACAGTTATCTAAAAAACTAAAACAAAAACAAGTAGGGAAGTTTCTTAAAGCATGATGTCATGGCTTGAAGCAGCACACTGTAGTCTACAAAAGACACAACTGTCTGGGAACTGGGTAAAGAGTACTTTGCAGAGACATGAACATAAGAGACAGTAGAAATTTCCTTTATAAGTCTAATTACTTCCTGCTAAGAGAGCTGTGAATACTCTGGAATTAAATTTTAAAAAAGGAACTGGACAGCTAATATTGTCCAATCACACAAACCTGTTTTTTTTTTTTTAAGACAGCCTGTATACAAGCCTGATTTTTAAATTTATAGGTTTCCCCCTCCTTCAACTACTGGCTAAATATTTTATTCACAGACATCCTTACCATACAAATGGTGACAAAAATACAATTACATGGGAAAATTTACAAAAAGGCACTTTGTACATAAATATCCTTATATTAAATTGCAAAATACAAAAAAGTGTATTACCTCTAGTAAATTCAAATCACAATCATTCTTTAGAACGGATTTCAGGTGACATGAGAGTTTAATTTTCAAACTCTTGGGTTTCATTCATCTACAGGCTCCCCCTATTTAAATGGCAGTAGTCAGTAACAAATTGGATTCCTTACCTTGAGATCCTTTTTGCATTTTTACAACATAATTTTCCTCATTTCAATTTCACACTGTTACTGTGATTTAATAAACAATAAAAAGTAGCTGTTCACTGTCCAAGTAATTTCAGAAACTGTCCAAATAATTTCAAGAGCTCTAACTGGTCCTACAGTATTTTAACAACCCACGTTCTTCTTTCTGAAAACAGTATACTATACTAACAATTCTCCAGTCTAGAACCCTATTGTTCCACAAGCTCATCCATTCAAAAGATTAGTATGAATGAGAACTGAAAAGGCCTCTGAGCAGCCCAAACAAATGTTTAAGGCCACCTCATAGAGCCCATTCCTTTTACCAGGGGGGGCTTTCCTCAATTCAAGCCCATCTATGCTTAATGATTATGGTAGGCTTGGTTTTCGAGTTTTCCAGCCCAAATCTGAAGTTAAAAAAATTAGAATGGAAAAAAGGAGCTGCCAGAGTCAGACATCATGACAACACTGAGAGACAACTGCCAACAATTTAACAGCAAAGAAAAAAGGGGGAGGAAAGAGAAATACAATGTCTGCAGACACGTGGATTTCTAACATCTCTACACAAATGATATCTGAGATTCATATACACCTTCACACTTCCATGAGCAAACTTTTTTTAATCCGCAACCATTTCCAAAGCCACCATGATGATTACCAGAACATCTATACAGCACTTACTTACTCCAAGCAGCAGGGTTAAGCCCAACTCCCTTTCTTTTCCACTCAAGAAGCATACTAGAACGCAAGGGGGTGAATTAAATTCATCGCTTTATTCACTTAATAAGTAAACATTGAACATCTACTATTTGCAGGCACCATTCTGGGCACTAGAGAGAGAGGAATACACCAATAAGATATAGTCCCTGTCCTCATGGAATTCACATTTATATAGGAATAACCTTGGACCCAATACAAATTTACATAACTAATTCACAGTGGCATTTTAATTAGTAGTAACAAATCATTTATAATACATATCACCTCATAACTAAAGAAGACACAAAAGAACATAAACGGTCCCTTGGCAGCAAGACACTGATTTAGGATAAGGGCAACCAGCTATCACATGGCTACTTGGGTGAAGAAGAGAAAATCCCTCACTGGAAATCCAAGTTTGGGTCCCAACTCTGGTGCTCAGATGAACTACCCTAAGCAAATTACTCTGTAGACTTCAACCTTTTAAATTGGGCTACTACCACCAATTTCATATGATTAATGAACAATAATTACATGATTCCTGGGTGGATCTACTGGAAATGTAGGTGAAACGCTTGTAAACTATAACATGTCACACCAAAGTTAGCTGTTAAACATCACTTTCTTAGGGTACACGGTAACCAATATTATAAAATAATATTAACAAACCATGTTCAAAACGCTTTAAGAAAGAAAAAATGTAGCAAACTTAGAAAGAACCTCACTGCTTCGAAAAAATGCTTTTTACTTTATTCTTTTTTATGTTTGGTGCTTAAATAGATACATTCTCAGTTAACAGGGAAACTACTTCCTTGAAGCAGTCATACTCTAAATGTTACAGACTGTAAAGCTTTGCTCTACTACAAACCAAAAGGAAACGTATTTACCTATGTTTGACCGTCATCTAGGTAAAGGGTCATGGAGCGTCAACGAGCAGGTTAAACTGTGCAACAAAGAACATAAGCCTCCAAGAATAATCAGACTTATCATTACATATAAATTATCTTCTGACAGAGGAAAGGACTGCCTAGCATTTTGTACCAAATCACAATGGCATTAGCAGACAATGGCCTTATTTGTACCAGGGTGGAATCTGCAAGGGTAGAAAATTCATGCTTCAGTTAATTTTGATCTATAGAAAGCATGGACTTCAAAAAAGCAAAAACGGGAGAGAATCAGACAAGATCTAGTTAGATCATAAAGCTCATGCCTGAGGGGAGCTGACAGAGTAACAATTTAACAAGCATTATCTGCTCACTTCATTCCCAGAAAAGACACATTTCCAACACCTTTTTATGATTGAGACACACCTCAGCTGAGGTTAAAAACACAGAATGCAAACTCATAAACTATCTCACGAAAACCCCAAATTCAAAGGCAAATTTAATTTCACTGACCTAGCCTCTTCAGACTAGCCATAAAAGATGACTACTGCCTAAGAGAACCAAAGAGGCTTCTCATTCAAGGAGATCACCCACTCAAAGAAAGTAAAAAAGAAATTGTTTAGGAGGCAGTTCAATACCAAAAAGAAAGTTACATTAAATATTCTGAATACCATTAGCCAGGAAATGAATGTTAGAAATGGCTGGGAAGCAAACAGAGCAACAAAAATTAACTGCAGGCTTAGTTAACTCATTTCCAATAAAGCAGAATATATTTCTAAAGAAATTCATTTTCTTAGCAACAACCTTGTCTATAGTTAATAAATCATTTTTAATAAAATTCATAAAGGATTATAGCAATAATTTAGCAAGAGAACCTCCTTCAACACAAAGTCAAATGAAACATCCTCCTCCCCATTTACTTCTAATCCCCACCTCGAACCTTTGAATCAGCTTAAAAGTTTTAGTTTAATTTGACTGCAGCAATCTATCACCACAAACAAAAGGAACCTGTAAATCTTTAAACTGTTTCAAGGAAGTGACCAATAGCATTAATTAAAAAGACTGAGTATTACTGAACCAGACTTTTTTCCAAATTGATCTACAGTCCTAGTGAACAAAATTCATCCTAACTGCAGTGGGTAGGAGAGTAGGGGAGAAAGAACTGACACATAGAATAAATTATCCTAAACAAAAAGCACCTGAGAATAATTAGAGACAAAGTGTGGTTCAGTGGAAAGACCTCGGGACCCCACTCTAGTTACCTGGCCTCCTAGATGGGCCTCAGTACCTCAGCTATTACAACCCTTCCTCGCAAAGGCACTGCGGAGTATCAGAAATACAACATAAAGCATCTACTTCAACCTTTAGCACAAAGGAAGAGCTCGATGAACAGCAGCTTTTATATTATTACATAAATTCAACCTGACCTTTGAAATTCCTTTCCTGCATCAAATAACTCTCACCCTGTAATCCTAACCTGGCACATGGTAAGAGCTCAATAAATAGTAGCAAACTTTATTATCCAGCAAATTCACTAATTCTGTCCTCAGTCATATAAACATCTATAAATATAAATTTATAGTTACATACCACTTGTAAAAAACATTTTAAATGAGAATAAAGAACATGCTGACTAAAATCAACCCACACTCACTGGGCAACCAGTTCTAACACTACTTCAAATATAGAGACAATCTGATGAACAACCATTTTCATTTCGGGAAAAGACCCCAGGGCACTTAAATAGATTTTTCTTAGACTTTGCAGTCCAGCAGACATAACAAAAAGCCCCTAGGACAATTATGACCTCTGTCCACAATGATCTGTTTTGCTTCCATTACTGTTATAAACTCACAAAGTCATCACACTTCTCTTCCAAATTAGATTCCAGATTAAACAGAGGCAGATGGGCTACAGATTTAATATTTAGAAGACTAATTTTTAATCACAAGCAAAAATATTCTTGGACAGATTTTTTTTTCTACTTTGGTTTCAGTAAATATACTTCGAGGGAGCCCCCTGAATATACGCCTTCAACAAATAACTGAACATGTGTGATTCCAGAAAATATAATTAAGTCTAAAGAGAATTTGTTTCTTCCTCCACTTATTTGGTGACATAAATCACTTTACATCAACCTCATTCCCTACAATGGAAATGTAAATATTTTTCAAATAACATAAGCTATTTGCAGTAATTTCCCCATTTTACCATTTTTTAAAGTAAATAATTCTCTTTGGTAAGGTTTTTTACAGTTCAGAGCATTAAGCATTAAGTCAACAAAACATCCAAGCCATCATCTGGTGGCACTTGTTAAGATCAACATAGCTACATATTTATAACCCTATTATCTCCTTAGGTTAAAACAAAGGATTTGGTCAACATTATTCAAACTTCGTAATACTTGATTTATAGGTAAGCACATCTTCATGCAAAAGTTCATTAAACAACTTCCTTTAAAAAGCAGAGTTCTGTAATCAAAGCAAAATTAGAAACAAAAATCAATAAAGCTTTTAAAGATCTAGGAATACCTTACAGAACTGTCTCAATTTAAAATTAACTGTGGTAGCTATGCATGCTGTGTGCTGTTTTAATTTACTTAGAAATGTATTGAAAAATAAAATGGATAAATGAATTAAAAGAGATGGACAAATGGAATAGACATGTGATAAAGCAAACATAGTAAAATAATGGCAGAAAGTAGGTGGTAGATACAGGGTGTGCACTGAAATTCTTTAAACTCTATTATATGTGTGAAATCTTTCATAATAAAATGTTGGGGGAAAAAAACTATAGCAACTAACATGTATTCTCATGGTTCAATCTCTAACTTGTACACTATATTTTTTGGAACAGAATAAATGCTTGATTTTGACCAGGTTTTATTTAAGGAACAGCTCATACAAAAAATTACACCAGAAGCATTTTAACCACAAAGGTCTGTCACCAGAAGTTAATTTGAAACAATCTGTTACAGTTCTAGTGTGAAACAAAATCTGTCATAAAATTCTCTAAGCATTTCTGAAGGCCCCAAAACTCTGTTCTGTGAGAAAGCAACTCCAAAAGCTTTCATTTGATGGGGAGGAATCTACATTTCCCCAAATTGAGCAACTGTCATTAAGTATGACATCAAATAAGTATGACATTCAGTTTGGAGGCTCATAAACAAGGCCTCTAGAATTGATTTATGACACCCCATAAAGAGATATCTTTTTCATGAAAGTTTCATCTTTATGCTGGTGAATTTCAATTTTTCTCCATCCATTAAAAGGGCATCGGAGAAAACTGTCCTACAAGCTGAGACCCACTCTGTGCCTCCTATAGTAAATACTGTTGTTGTCTTATTCGGGGAGAGACTCCCGGACGAAGGAACACAGTATAGCCCCATGTTTAATGATTACACATGGACCGTTAATGGGTTAGACTTCAGAATTGGGGACGGGGGTGGGGGAAGTTCCATGAGTCACGTTCACTTCTAAACTTAAGATAATGTGAAGGAGGGAAGGGTATAGCTCAGTGGTAGAGCGTATGCTTAGCATGCACGAGGTCCTGGGTTCAAACCTCAGTACCTCCATTAAAAAGCAAATAAATAAATAAGTAAACCTAATTACCAACCACCCCCCCCAAAAAAACCCCAAAACACACTGACGTGCAAGATACTGTGTTACAAATAGGCTTTCTGGCCGAATCTTAAAAGAAAGCACTCTAATCTGAACAAACTGTTTTTATGGTAACAATTCCAAATACTTAAAAATTTTACATAAAGCCTACTAGGAAGCAACTAAGCATTTTTTAAAATAAAGCACATTTTGTGTCCTTACTTAGATACCAAATTGGGTTTTTCTTCCCCCTAATTTTAAGAGGTATACATATCCCTCCTCATCTCCCAGGTTTTAGTAACTAAAACATAACATACATGTTCACTGTACTTGATCAAGAGCAAAAGTAAACCTACACAACTGAAAACGATGATGCTACAGGTCTAAAAGTTGAAAATTTTTCACTATCAGAAATTTTAAAAATAAATAACGAATATAATTTTTCTGTCAACTTCCATTCTAGGAAAGATCGCCTTTTAGATGATAAAGAAAAACATGAACATGCTGTGAATTCATTCATATTTACTAAATTGGCTTGTAAATATAGCAGACTGGGGAAGGGGCGGTCTTCGGAAAGTAATTCCACAGCAGTTCTGAAATCAAAATCCTTTGCTAATTCTTAACCTAAGGTGATAGCAGTATATTTATACAACTACTGTAAAGAAACTTGGCACGTTTTATTATGAATTATTAACTGTAGTTTAACTTTGACACAAAGTTATTCTCCATTAAAAGTGGTTTAACAGGTAGGGCTCCACCAAAAAACAGGATTAGGGATATCTGTATTTCTGATTGCTTTCAATTATAGTCATTAATAGCTCAAGAATTGTTGCTTTTGCACACAAAGAAGCAAGGCAGTATTTTGGATGACTTTGAGGAGGATAAGGACTGAATCAAGTGCTGCTTGGTTTGGGTTTTTTTTTTCCTGCTATACAGTAATCATGTATATATAAGCAGAGATAAGAAGCATAACAAAATGAGAACTATGATTCCACTAAAAGTAAATTTTATGACCAATTAAGAGTCTGGGGCAATCTGGGGGGAGGGAAATAGCTGAGTGGTGAAGCACAGGCTTAGCATGCACAATGTCCTGGGTTCAACCCCCAGTACCTCCACTAAAATATATAAGAAAAAAAAAAAAAGAGTGTGGCAATCTGGTAAAATATGATACTCAGAATTATATGATATTCAGATGGACTATTTCAAAATAACCCAGTTTGGGGGAAGGGGTACTACATGAAAGAAGACTGACCTTGGCTATGAGTTAATAATTATCAAATCTGGGTGACCAAACCATGGGGGTTCTCTATACTATTTGACTGTTGTATGTTTTCCCTAATAAAAAGTTTTTTAAAATTAGATTATTGACTGCAGTGTTAAAACATCATTTCCCTGACACTACAGTAATTTTGATACAGCAGAAGATATGCTTTGTATTCCTTGTACACTTGTTTGCTTAGGTGTTTTTAAAGAGTCATCAAAACAAAGACTAGTGGGGAGGGTATAGCTCAAGTGGTCCCCAGCACCACCTCTAAAATCAAAGAAATAAGCCTAATTACCCCCCAACCCCAAAAAGATTCTAAACTATTTCTTGATGGTAAGACTGTGGCAGAAAATTCTAGGAAAATGGTAAGACTGTGGCAGAAAATTCTAGGAAAATGTCAAAAACAGGGAAGCCACTTTGCATCCCCGTGTGTTATTCACAAATGGGTGTAAATCAAAACAGTTCAAGTTCAGTAAGGAAATTTACTACCTATGATTCAGGAGGATCATTCAGGAGAGCAAACACACAGGCTTACTCTTTTGTAAATCTGAACTTCCATAAGTTGAATTTCCTTAGTGAAGGGTACACCTATACAACTAAGAGCAGAATTAAAAGAAACTCAGTATCCTTAAATAAAGTTGCTGTTTTAAAAATTCCACCTGTCACTAGGATCACTGAAACTGCTCCCTCTTCAATCCAACTGTATTTTTAGTTTTTACTTCAACAAGGAGCAATGTAATCTACATTTGCTAAGCATACTGATTCCTGAAAGCCCAAAATTAACCAAAAATCTGGTCTATTTCCACTACCCTCTAAACAATTAAAGCTACAAGCAGAAGGGAAGAGTGACCTTAAAAACGTCCCCACAGCCAGAGAACAAAAGCAGAACAGACTGAAGCACACATCTTCGCCCGAACAGAAGAAAACTTCCACATAAGCAATACTGCAACACGGACGTGGGGCAAGGGCTTAAAAGGAAAGTCGGCCAACAGGGACGGAGGGGATAAAAGCAAAGCTGCAGTGAAAAAAAGTTAGAAGTTAGAGATGCAGCGCAAGAACGGACAGACATTTTTCAGCTTCGGACACTCGCCTCCAGAGCCTGACACAGAACAAGTGCTCAGGAAAGGTTTGCTAAACTCAAGGAAAGCTTCTGCCAGGAACTTTCCCAGAAATGGAATGACAACAAGAAGCCGGATGACGGCAGAAAAACGGACAGGTTGCTCATACTGAGGGAGCTGGTGAAAATCCTGCAGTTGGCTCAGCGGAGGAGATGGAAATAACAGCATTTATCTTTTACAGACTGCCTACTTACAGAGTGTCCCAATTAAACGTACGCCCCTTTCAGATGTTAACAACCCAAAACAATGTCCGGGCGCTGGCGGTAGGCACGCTGAATATTTCTGCCTCTAAAGAAACCTAAACGGGTAGGTAGGTCAACTTCTGTCCACTCTACCCATTAAGTTATACCTTAATATCACGCTAATAAATTATGCAGACGGTTTATTGGGACACGCTGTGGGTCTGGCACTCTGATAAGCGCTTTACACGCCCCATTTCACTGAACCTTAACAGCCTTAAGAGGCAGGGAAGGCATTAGCCCCTTTTTCCAACCAAGACACAAAGAGTTTAAGCGACTTGCCCAAGGGGACAGAGCTGGGATTTACACCCGCATCGGACACCTGGGCCGCGCTCGTAACCATTACGCTACGAACCCGTCTGAGGAGATTTAGATACTCCGGACCTCAGGGACTTGAAGCGGGGATCCCCCCCACCTCCCGCCCCGGGAATAACTTCGGCATCCCAGCGCGACAGGAGAAATGAGGAAAGGCGGCATGGCACCTGTTTCTGGCTGCAGCAAGGGGTGCTGGGACTGGGGCGCCCTGGGTCCAGGCCGCTAGGCGCCCTGAGGCGGGGGGCACGGGAGAACCCGCCTCCTCCGGGAAGGCCCCGCGGGCGGGAGAGAGGCCCGGGGAAGGAGGCCGGGCGCGCGGGCCCGCCGAGGCCTAAGCCCCACCCGCCGCCCATCTCCCCGAGGCCGCGGGGCCCGCGCGGGCCCCGCCAGGCCCGGCCTGGCCGCCTCACCTGGCTGCTGCCCCGAGCTCGTCCCCCGGCCGGCGGTCCTGGGCGGCGGCGAAGGCGAAGACGACGGCGAGGATGGGAAGGAGGAAGGAAGACAGGAGACGAGGAAGGGACGGCAGGAGGGAAGAGGCGGAGTGGCCGCGGAGGAGGCGGGCGCCGCCGGGCCGGGGGTCAGAGGAAGGGGGAGCCGAGCCAGACGCGGCTGCCGCCGGCGCAAACGCTGAAGAGTCGCTCCGGCGCCTGCAGCCCGGCAGGAAGTGACGGGGGAGGGGCCTGCGCCCGCCCCCGGCCCCCGCCCGCCTCCATGCCGAACCCCACCCCCACCCGCGGCCAGGACCACAAGTCCCGGCGGGTGCTGCGGCCGCGCCTGCGCTCGCAAGGTACGCCGGGAGCCTAGTTGGCAGGCGCCTAGTTCCGCCTGAGCCTCTAGGCCTGCTCTGGGCCCCGGGGGCTGCTGGGAGTTGTAGTTCCTCTGGGAGTGGCAGGCTTTTCGCAGGACTCCAACGGAGGCTGGGTCTTCTTTCCTCCTTCCGCTTCGCTCTTACCTTTTTCCCTTTGCGTGCCTCCTCTTCCTGGGTGTTCGTTACTCTTTCATCTCCTTCCCTCAATTCCTACTTTAGTAAATATTTATGAAACACCTGCTAAGTGCAAAGCACTGCTCGAAGAGCTTAGAATATAGTGGTGCTCAAACAAAAAATCCCTGCCTTCATGGAGCCTACGTTCTAGTGAGAGTAAAACACATAATAAAATCAGTAACTTTTATAGTGAATTAAAAAGGCAAGACATGCAAGATTACTGTTTCTTTATACAGCCCTAGATAAATTAAGTAGTTTTTTGCAGCGCTCTTATATGAGAGGTTCAGGTTTGGAAGTGGGGAATCATGGACCTCTAGAATTACGCTCAGCAAAGAATAACGTACACATTGTGAGAAATCCAGGAAACAGTGAGTGAAGGGACTGCAGGTGTCCAGGCCAGCCTTTCTTGCTCACTCTACGACTACTTAACCCGTTACTTAAAAAAAGTTTATTTTCTCTACCTCTCTCTCAGTATCTTTCAATTTAACTATTGCTCAATCTTTCTTGCCAAGGCAATACAGTTTAATTTGCATAAATTCTTGATATGGAATGCTGTGGCTGAAGGGGCCTCTCCAAACAATGCCGTGGGACCTTGCCCCAGCCACGGAGGGCTCTTTTCTCTGGACCAGGCAAGCCTCCTTACTTTGCCTCTTATAAAATGCAATGAGACTGAATTTTAGGACACCGAAAACAAAGGAATTTCACTGTCCGTGAAATTTAAGTGCCCACCTAAGACAGTACTAAGCAACATTCAGATACTATCCTGCCCTCTGCTAAAGGTGAATTTTTTTCCTTTCTAACTTCCAAGCCATCTAGATTCCATAGCTCACTTCGGTAAAGGAGCAGACACAGGGGTTTCCCTAAGCCTAAAGCTGAGGTCCTCGCACAATTTCTCCAAAGATGTAAAGGTAGAAGGGAATGTTCTGACCCATTTGACTGTTACCCTGGGGACCCAAGTGACGGGCTTATGACTTCTAGTCTCAAATTTCTTCCCTCCTTCTATACATTGAGATGAAGATCCCTCTTTTCCTTTTTTTTTCCCCCCAACCCAGACTTTGGATTTTATTCTGTGACTTGGGCCTCAACAGAGCTGGGCCTCCATTTCCCTCTTAGTTAAATAGAAACAATAATTTCCTGTTTTACCCCAGGGTCATGAGAATTAGTAGAGCTTCATACCCTGTCTCATCTTCTCCATCTCAAGAGTGACAGGATGCTCCTTAGTGTTGCAAAGTCCTAAGTGTGCTGCTCTGAGCAGCCAAGGCTACTACCTGCTCTCCTTAGTGACTGATCACCCGTCATTCTGGGGATCACTTGTCCTTACAGCACTGCCTCCCCCTCCTTCTCCCTAATACCCCGCAACCACCGATCTTTTTACTGCCTCCTGCAGTTTTGCCTTTTCCAGAATGTCATATTGTTGGAATCATGCAGTTTGTAGCCTTTTCAGATTGGCTTCTTTTACTTAGTAATGTGCACTTAAGTGGCCTGTTTCTTTTAATGGCTTGATAGTTCATTTCTTTCTCTACTTTTTAATAGATACATTAAATAACAAGGAGTATAACCTTTAGCTAAAAATCAACTTCTTATAGGACTTTTATGAGCTTTGCATGTTCCCATTCCTTATTACAAATATACAGAATTTATCTTCTAGGAAGGAACACACAAGATTTCACATAACTTACTTCATGGTTACAAATTCTAACTTCCATCTTCCTCTTTCAAAAAAAAAAATTCCTTTATTTGTCAAGAGTCAAGAAAACTTCTGACCCTTAGAAGAGAATCTGACTGACAGTCTCTAGTTACAAATGAAGAAAAACAAATCTAAGTGACCCCCTCCTGAACCCCAGCCAGCTCACGGCTCACCTATGCCTCAGTTAAATAAAATTCTTTGGTTACACAAGGTGAGAGTTCATAGTTGTTCTCAAAAAAAAAAAACAGAAGTATTAAATCTTCAGGTGGTTGTTTTACTTTTCTCTCCTTTTCTTTCTTCTATGTTTTTAGCTTTAGTCACTATCATTCTAACCCATACATAATAATCTGGTTTGTGTCATCTCCTTCAAAATGAAGCAGATTTGGCTGCACAGAGCCTGCTGAGTGGGAGTTGTGCCCTACAGATAGGTACTTTTATTTCACCACAGTCCCTAGTTTGCCCTCATTTCTCATGTACTCTCCCATTCCTGTTGATATTTGAGTTTGTAATGCCTGGCCTACAGTGTAACTGCATGAACGGAATGCTGGTCTGTGGAGCAGAAGACTTATCAGAAAGACAATGAAAGAATCTCCAGATGCAATCGTGATAAGCACAGGAAGCAAAGGTACACGGTGTTGTGAGGGCATTATGAAATCCTAGTTTCAGCGTTTAGGGCCAGAGCATCCAGAGCCATGGTAGCTTTAGCAAAGATTGGAAGGGACATGTTGGTGGTACCTAGGCAAAAGCAGTGCAGATGTTCCAAGTAGGAGGGAAAGGATGTACAAAACCCTGTGGTCCAGGTCCCAGTTACTAAGCTACAAAACAAACCACTCCCAAATTTAGTGGCTTAAAACAACAGCAATCATTTTTATTGTCTTTGTAGATCTGTGGGTCTGGAATTCGGAGAGAGTTTGGCTAAGTTTTTCTAACTCTGGGTCTCTAATGTGGAATGGGACCACTGGGGACAGAGCACCAGGGCCTTTCTCTCTCTTCAGGAAGCCTTAGGGCTTTTCCATGTGGCCTCTGAGCGGGCTGCTTTGAACTTCCTCACAGCATGGCAGCCTCTGGGCCATCAACTTGTTTACAATGGCAGCTGGAGGCTTCAAGAGTGAGTATCCCATAGAGCTAGACAGAGCTGCATTGCCTAATGTGACCTAGCCTTTGTTGTCATATAGAGCCACATTCACTGTTGTTTACTGGCTACAAGTCTAGATCCAAGAGTAGGGGAATGAGACTCTACCTCCTCATGGGGAAGTGGAAATGGCAGGTCTCCAGTTTAGAGGAAACTCAGGACCAGAGATGCAATGTGTGAGTGAGTAGCATCTGGGAGGTAACTGAAGACTTGGGTGTGGATGTTAATGGATGTTAACACCTGGCAATTATCTCTGCTCCAATCTCATAGCCCCTTAGCAGAACTTTGCACCCTTATAATTATTCGATTATTTGCTGAGTTTGCTCTGTCTGGCTAGGACTATGTGATCAACTTTCATGAGAGCAGGAACTCTTGGACCATGTCTTGGTCACCATGGTATGTATCCCTGACCCTTAACACAGTATCTGGTACACATAAATTTCCGTCAACTACTGAAGAACCACAGCCTCTCTTTCTCTGCTGGAGTCTCTAAAAAACAAGGAACACCTGTAGGACCGAATGCTGTATGTCAAGGTCACCTACAGTATATGTTGCAAGGGGAAACAAGTTGAGAACGACCTGCTAGTCTAGATGAGTAATCCATGGGATTATTTGAGGTAGACCGATCTTCTAGGGCTATTTCAGAAATCTTCAGGGAGCCAACTGTTAGAGGATATGGTGGAAGATCCCATTTACAAAGAAATTTTTAAAATTCCTAGGAATAACTTTCCAATAAAAATGCACAATCTATGTGAAGAAAAAATTTTAATTCCACAGAAAGACACAGAAAAAACTTGAACAAATAGAAATATAAGCTATGTTCTTAGCTAGCAAGAATCCACATCATTAAGCTACCAAACATTTAATGAGATTTAATCAAGACATTTAATGAGATCCCAAGAAAAACAAACAGGATTTTGTTTCGGAACTGGATGAGCCATGTCTAAAATTCTTACGGAAAAATTAACAAGAAAACATTTCTGAAAATGCCTGACCACGTAGTGAACGTATTATAAAGCCTTACTAATTACAACTATTAGGTACTAGCACCTAATTAGTTCCACAAATCAGCGGAAAAGAAAATAAATTCCCAAATAGACCCAAACACATGTAAGCATTTAGTATTAAAGGTGGTATTTCAAATTGGTTAACATGGACTTCATTCAGTAAGTGATTTGGGACAACTAGCCTCTGCAAGAAAAAAACAGAATTAAATCCGTACTTCATCCCTTATACCTGGAAAAATGCAAAAAGGAGCAAAGATTCAAATGGAAAGAAGGAAACCATAAAGGTACCAGAAGAATCCCTGGGAGAATTCTTTTATAACCCTGAAGTGGAGAAGATTCTTTTAACTGTAACACAAAATTCAGAAGCCTTAGAGGAAAAGTTCGATACAGAATCATTTAGCTTCATGAAAATATAAAATATAATCATGGGAAATAAAAAGACAAATGACAAAGTGGAAAAAAATTGCATCTGAATCACAGAAAAGGCAAATTTCATAACACATAAAGAGGACCTAAGAAGTTGGGGGAGGGAAATTAGATGAAGGTGGTCAAAAGGTACAGACTTTCAGTTAATTATAAGATAAGTAAGTATGAGGGATATAATGTACAACATGATAAAGATGGTTAACACTGCTGTACATTATAAATGAAAGTTGTTAAGAGATTAAATCTGAGCCCTCATCACAAAAAAGATTTTTTTTCCTATTTCTTTAATGTATCAATATGAAATGATGGATGCTCACTAAACCTATTGTGGTAATTGCTCCATGATGTCTATGTACGTCAAACCACTATGTTGTACACCTTAAACTTACACAGTGCTCTATGTCAACTATATCTCAATAAGGGGGAAAACAAAAGAGTTTATATGAATAACAAAAAGATTAACAACTCAATAAAAAATGGATAAAGATAGCAGCAAACAGTTCATGGGAAAGGAAAAACAAATTGTTCTTAGAAATAACAATATGAATTCAAGGAAAAACAGATTGTAATAGTAAAAGTTTGGAAATAATATCAATGTCCATCAACCAAAGAGTGGCTAAATGAATTATGACAAATTCATACAATGGAATAATAATCAGCATTTTTTTTTTAAAAAAAAGGAATGAGAAAAGGCACTATAAAGAGAATGAAAAAAGACACAGACTTGGAAGAAAGAATTTGCAAATTACATATCTGATAAAGGATTTGTGTCCAGAGTACACAAGGACACTTAAAACTCAACAATAAGGAAACAAATAACCCAAAGAAAAAAATGGTCATAAGAACTGAATAGACACTTCACCAAAGAAGTTATAGGGATAATGGTGTCAAAAAAACATAGGAAAAGATGTCATTAGGGAAATGCAAATAAAACACACACACACACATACACACACACACAAAATGAGATGCCATTACACACCTTACAACACCAAATAGAATGCAGAGCAACAGGAATGCTTATTCATTGCTGACAGGAATGCAAAACTGTACAGCCACTTGGGAAGATAATGTGGCAGTTTCTTATAAAGTTAAACATACACATGCCACACAATCCAACAATCCTAGTCCTAGGTATTTACACAAGTGAATTGAAAATTTATCTTCACATTAAAATCTCACACCGATGTTTTACAGGAGCTTTATTCATAACAGCCTAGCCTCGGAAAACCAAGATGTCCTGCAACAGGTGAACAGGTAAACAAAAGGTGGTACATCTACGCAGTGGAACACTACTCAGAAATAACAAGGAAAAGGAGCCAAGTTTGCGGAATAACACAGATGAATCTTGCATCTCTCTAGGTGCAAAAACAAAACCCAGAAGCCTACCTAGTTTTTATTCCATGTTTATGACATTCTGAAAAAAGCAGAATTACAGGGACAGAAGACAGATCAGTGGTTGCGAGGGTTGGGGGAGGGGGAGGTAGTTGACCAAAAGGCTACACAGAAGAATTTTTAGGTATTGTAGGTGACTGATCTGGTCTGCATGCTAACGAAGTGGTAGATACATTACTCTCTATTTTTCAAAACCATTACAGAGTAAACTTTACTGGATGGAAATGTTTAAAAAATCAGCAAAGATTCCAAGATGAAATGAAGACTATTAACAAATGAATCTCACTGATGGGGCAGGGGGGAAAAAGGAGCTGACCTAATTAACTTTGGAAAACGGTGCTTTGACTGGAAACTGTAAAGCTAAAGGCAAAAAGAACTGCATGTAAACACTGCACTCTAGTTGGTAAATTTGCTTCTTGCAGGGCTGAGAAATGTAAAAGTATTGTGAATTGAATAAAAACAAAATTACATATCAAAATTTGGGGGATGCAATTAAAGCAATACTTGGAGGGAAATTTGTAGCATTAAAATGCTCACATTAGAAAAACAGAAAAGTCTCAAATCAAGTCTCTTAAGAAACTTTCTTAAGTCTCTACCTTAAGAAACTAGAAAAAGAAGATTAAACCCAAAGCAAGCAGAAGGAAAGAATAAAGAGCAGACATCAATAAAATTTGAAAGCAGAAAAACAGTAGAGAAAATCCATGAAACAAAAAGCTAGTTCTTTTCTTTTACTTTTTTTAGCCAGGGGGAGGTAATTAGGTTTACTTATTTTTTTAATAGAGGCACTGGGGATTGAACCTAGGACCTTACTAAGTGCGTGCTAAGCATGCACTCCACTGCTGAGCTATACCCTCCCCACAAAAAGCTAGTTCTTTGGGTGAAAAAAATCAATAAAATTGATAAATCTTTAGCCAAACTAATCAAGAAAAAACAGCCAGAAATTTTGTGGTAGCTACAGAACACATATGTTTGTTAATGAAGAGACCACCTCTGGATTCCAGAGGTCTGGAATGAGACATAAAAAAAAAAGTGATAACAGTATTTGCCTCTGGAGAGAAGGACTGAATAGCGAGGGATGAAGTGGGAAAAATATTAAAAATACCTTTTAGTATTCTTTAATGTGCATATATAATTACCTACTAAATGTAAATAAAATGCCTTATTTTTTAAAGAAAACATCTTCATTTGGGGGCTGGTACTTTTAAAAAGTATAGTCATTCATTCATTCAATATTTGGTATTTATTATTTCCATGCATTTTTATACTTACACTGCAAATAAAGGCTTCCTAAAATAATATTATCTTGTATATTTTAAAAGTTTAAATAAATGGCATGATACTATTTGAATTCTTGTATGACTTGCTTTTTTCCCCTCAACATTCCATCTTTGGGTAGTTCATCCATATTTAGCTACAGAGCTTTAAAGTAATATATTTAAAATTTTGTTTTGGGGGTGGTAATTACGTTTGTTTATTTATTGTTTTAACAGAAGTACTGGGGATTGAACCCAGGACCTCATGCATGCTAAGCGTGTGCTCTACCACTGAGCCATACCCTCCCCCTACAGAGCTTTAGTTGGTTTACTTTCACTACTGTAGGGAGCATGCCACCAAATGAGCATACCATCTTGTATTTACCCAGGCTTCCACTGAGGGACATTTTGGTTAGTGCCATTTCTTGCTATTGCAAGCACTACTACTGTCAGCAGTCTTTTGTATCTCCTCATACGCTTGGTAGATCTTACGATCCCAGTATTTGTAATTGGCTGTTTCACCAAACATTCCTGAGGTGCCCTTATCAAAGACTATCTTACCTGTTGATTTTTAGAGGTCTATGAACTGTAGATATAACTTACATCCCAGTGTAACTTTATCCCAGTGCACGTAGACTTTGGGAAAGTCGGGGGGGTCACAGTCACTCAATGATTTATTTATTCCATAGAGTCTTAGATATTTACTGAGCATTAACAATGTGCCAGACACTGAGAATACTGAAATGAACAAGACAGGCTCCTGTCCTCATGGAGGTTACGTGAAGAGCTTATCTCTGTTTTTCTCTCTTGGTCTTTTTCTCTTGCCCATTGTCCTAAAAAATTTTCATAGGGTTTTGTTATAGGGATGTTATGGACTCCGGGTGAGTGGTGAGAAGTAGTGATCATGAGTTAGTTAGTTCTAGGTCAACAAAGTGGCCCCTGCTGGCTTAGCTGACCTGGTTAGCTCTCAAATTTAATACCAAGTAACCCAGTGGGAAAAACAAAGCCCTCATGATGAGTTTAAACTGATCCTGCAGGAGAATTCATTGCTTAACCCAAGGTTATTTGGAAATAGGAGGGTGTATTTTCATATCATACTGGAGGCAGAAGGCTAAAGGGAATAATTTTCTCTGTAACATTAGAAACATTTTTGGTCAGGCAAAATAACTTTTGGCGTTGTGCAAATTATTTCTCATGAAGAGCACAAGTGCTTTTGTTATATTCAAATATTACCTAGTCTCTAGATAATTTCTGTTCTACTACAATTCTTTAAAATTGAATTTCTTAAATATTATGTGTTCATAG
Organism: Camelus bactrianus; assembly: GCF_048773025.1. Taxonomy (NCBI): domain Eukaryota; kingdom Metazoa; phylum Chordata; class Mammalia; order Artiodactyla; family Camelidae; genus Camelus; species Camelus bactrianus. The sequence goes on from NC_133557.1 coordinate 22,727,314, forward strand.
TTTATAGAGTCAAGTAGTTTTAAGAAGCTTATCATGAAAGACAACAGCCCCGCCCACTCACTTTGAACTCTCACAGCTCTTTTGGTTTCTTCCTTCATATTTCTAAATGGATATGCCTGTACAGATAATTCTGGATTCTTCCATTTAGACTTCTTCTGTTGCTTACTATGGTATATGAGAATTTTGTTCTCTTAGTTCTGTTTCCACCGACTCCAACACACAAATTTCCCCTTCTCTCCTCCTTCCAATATGTTTATACCGTAATTCTAGATTCAATCAATATTTACATTATTAAGGCTGTATAAGTAGCATTCACCACTGAGTGTGTAGAGCATTATGGTTAAATTTCATTTCTTACCTAAATTTCTCTCCCTGAAGTTCTTAGTTGCCTTGGTTTTTCATTTTCTTGTGTAACAGGATGTTAATAGGGAACTATTTCAGTCTCAGTTTCAGCGGATGCTTCCCCATTCCAAAGTAAGTTTACCTAGGCGGGACTTGTAAAAGAGGTGATTAAAAACTGGTTACAGCAACTTTATTCATAATTGCCAAAACTTGGAAGCAATCAGGATGTCCTTCAGTAGGTGAAGGGATAAACTGTGGTACCTTCACAAAATGAAATACTATTCCACACTAAAAAGAAATGAGAAATGAGCTATCAAGCCAAGAAAAGACCTGAAGGAAATTTAAATGCATATTACTAAGTGAAAAAAAGCCAATCTGAAAAGGCTACTTACTGTATGATTCCAACTATATGACATTCCAGAAAAGGCAAAAAAAAACTATGGAGACGGTTAGATGAAGGTCAGCGGTCGCCAGGGGCTTCAGGGGAGGGAAGGCTGACTAGGCAGAGCACAGAGGATTTTTAGGACAGTGAAACTATCCTACTTGACACTATAATGGTGGATCCATGTCACTATACATTTGTCCAAACCTATAGAGTATTTATCACCAAGAGTGACCCTTAATGTAAACTATGGACTTTGAGTGACAATGATGGGTCAATACAGGTTCCTGATTGTAACGAATGTACCACTCTGGTGAGGGATAATGATAGTGGAGGCGCCTGTGTATGTGTGGGAGCAGAGCATACGTGGAAAATCTCGGTACCTTCTGCTCAATTTTGCTGTGGATCTAAAACTGCTCTAAAAAACAAAGTAAATTAAATCTACTAAATTAAAAAAAAAAGAAAACTGATTTTGTTATCTTTGGTTCCTTTCCTATTCAAGAGCATAAAAGGGCTGAGGCTGAAATTTCCAGAGATTAAAGAATATCTCCCGAGAGAGCTACTGAGGAGATGTGACGATACCTTTGCCCATTTGTGGGACGGGGAGGAGGAGGATGCTTTTTTTTTACTTCAAGCCTAAAGAGAGGCACTTCAGCCAGGCCTCTTGAAGAGCTTGCTGTGTCTCTGGGAGCTCAGGTGACGCAGTAAGTGGTGTCTGACTCACGCCTGAGAGGTGTACATGAAAGGCACTGCGGCTGGCCAGCTGCTTTGATAGTGGCAGAGAGAAGAGGAGGTGGTGTTCAAGGGTGCGTGACAGTGTCCTGAGGACCCGACTGGGCTGTGCTGGGGAAACACTGGCTTGGATCTTGCCTAAGAGGTTTGCCCTGTGGTGTGAGGTGACCCAACAAAAAAGGCTGGATGCCTGGGGGCTGAAGGCAGAATTGTAAGCAGTCATCAAATCAAGGGCTCTTCAGGTTGACCGAGGCCCCACCCATGGGGGGGGATGGGGGTGAGATGGGAGAGGGTGGAGGAGTAACTCTGAAGCAACACAAATGCCAAAAGCATCCTGGAAGAGGTAGAGTCCATTGCGAACACCTGCTGAGGTCGGAGGGTGCCCACACTGCCTCTTTTCTTCTGCCTCCATGGCCCCCCTCTCTCCTGGAGGAACCAGAGGCAGACTCCTGAGTGGAGAAGGCTGGTGGAAGGCCTGGGTGGGGAACTAGAGAAGCCCACTAGGCCTCCCCTTTGCATCTCAGGTGACCAGCCCAAAGCAGCAGAAGGGGAAATGATTTTATTTTAAATAAATTTGTAAGTTTTGACTCATTAGAGTGAATCAAATGAATATGCAACCATTTATGCTCACAAAAATGGCAATTTCATGTGATTCAGCTTAATGCAGAAGAGTGGACTTCTTTTTAAACAAATCTGGGGGGGTGGTAATTAGGTTTATTTATTTAGTTTTAGAAGAACTACTGGGGATTGAACCCAGGACCTCATGCATGCTAAGCCTGTGCTCTACCACTTAAGCTATACTCTCCCCACTAAGAGTGGACTTTTAAATTACTGAACTGAGACTGTTTGGGAGTTTTAAGTGATGGAGAGAGTTTGATGACCTAAGAGTGACTGAAAAAGTCATGAGATTTTCCCTAGACTTCATTCAAGGGTATGAGGGGAGAACTGGCTTCCCAGAGACAATCTGAACATGCAAAGAATAAACTTTGCATCCAGGAATAAATTTGTTTTCTGCCTACACCCCATAGGTCCCATCTGTTCAACAAATTGGCACACTTCGTTTTCTATGTGTTTATCACCAGTCGATCCACAAAATCTCTGACAGGAATAGAAATCTCTCAGCAGATTCCAACACATCAGGTAACCTATCAACTTTTTTTTCTTGGTGACATTCCCCCACTCTACGGTTCTCTTCTCCTGCTCTGACTGCGATTGAGATCCCTCTCTAGATCTGCTGGAAGCTGCTGCACGAGCCCCTCCTTTTGCCTCCTTCCTGGCAAAAGTTTCCATAAATTCCTTTTTCATAGCTTTCTCCCTCATGCTCCATTCACTTTCTGAGAAAGGGGCAAACAAGAGAAAATTATGAGAGCTTACAAATCTGGGAATGTCTACATTCTATCCTCACATTTCATGGATAATTTGGCTGGGTATAGAATTCTAGGATAGAAATCATTGTCCTTCAGAACACAGTTTTTCTTTCTCATACAGGCAGGGTGGGTAGCAAGGGAGAAAATCTGTTTCTTAGTACGTTACACTTAGACGGGAAACCAACTTTTCTCTTACTTCTTCCTTGTCTTTCTCTCTGTTTCTCTTTCTTCTCCTCCCCCTCCTCCTCTACCTCCTCTGCTTCCTCTTTCTCTTTATTCTTCGGGATGGTGATGGGGAAAAATTCTACATTATTGAGCTGTCAAAAAGCACATGACTGTTTTCTTAACATAGATTTGTGTTTAAATAGCAGAAAAGAAATTTGGTACTTACACTTTGTGCTGTGTTTGAATTACTGTCATAGTGAAAACACACATATAATCCTGTGTTGATTTTCTCAGTTAAAAAATTTGCTAGTACCTTGATAAATGACTTTTCTATCATTCCTAATACTACAACTCTTTCCCTTTTTTAAAAAATTGAGGTAAAATTCACATAACACAAAATTAACTGTTTTACAGTGAACAATTCAGTGGCATTCAGTATATTCACATTTTTTGAGCAACCACCACCTCTATTTAGTTCCAAAACATTTTCATCACTTCAAAATGAAAACGTGTACCCACTAAGCAGTTACTCTCCATTCTCTCCTCCCCCAAATCTCTGGCAACCATGAATCTGCATTCTGTTTCTATGGATTTACCTATTCTTGACATTTCATATGAATGGAATCATAAAATGTGACCTTTAATGTCTGACATCTTCCACTTAGCATAATGTTTTCAAGGTTCATCCACATTACAGCACATATGTGTAGACCTTCATTCCTTTTTATAGCCAAATAATATTCCACTGTATGGATATGCCATAATTTGTTTATTCATTCATCTGTTTATGGATGTTTGGGTTGTTTTCATCTTTGGCTACTATGAATAGTAGTGTTATGAGTATTTGTGTACAAGGACTTTTTTGAGCACCTATTTTCAGTTGTTTTAGATACATACCTAGAGGTTGAAATACTGAGTCACATGGTAATTCTATGTTTACTTTTTGAGGAACTGCCAAATTGTTTTCCACAGCAGCTGAACAAGTTTTACATTCCCACTTGCAATGTACAAGTGTTCTAATTTCTCCACATCTTTGCCAACAATCGTTATTTTCCCTTTTTAAAAATTATAGCCATCCTAGTGGGTGTGCAGTGGCATTTCAATATGCTTTTGATTTGCATTTCCCTAATGTCTAAGCATTCACAAGTCTATCTTATCTAAAAGACAAAAACATAATAAGCAAACAAAAAAAAATCTCTTAGTCCCATTTTCTCTCCAGCTCCATCCCATTTTTTTCCTTCCCTTCACAGCCAAACTTTTTAAGAGTTTGCCAGTACTTTATTAAAAGATTACCTTTATTAAAAGAGTATCTTTTCATGGGCTGTTTGGCCATTTGGATATCTTCTTTGGAGAAATGTCTATTCAAGTCCTTTCCTCACTTTTTAATTAGGTCATTTTTCTTTTTCTTTTGAATTGTCAGAATGCTTTATATTTTCTGGATATTCTCCTTAATTTTGAGGCTATCTGAATTTTCACTGTTGTAATGTCTATTAACATGTGAGCATTACACAATGTGGAAGAGAACATTTGTTGCCTAACGAAATCCATTTCCCCACTTTTTTGTAATAGAACCCCAAGTTTATTTTTAGAAGAACTATGTGCCCAGAAACAAATGCCATATTTTCTAGTCCCTCTGTTTCCATGCTTGGCCACATTGTCAAGCTGAAGGTATCTTTTAGACATCCAAGTGGAGATATTTGTTAAACAGCTGAAAATTCAAGAATGGAGTTCAGGAGAGAGGTAATTCAGCTTTGACCCTGTTGTCCCCTCCCCACTGCCTTCTTCCATCACATTTTGGCAACTCGCTCACATAATTCCCCTCCCCTCACCATCCTAGTGACCTCAACATTCTCACATACAGCCAATCTAAGATCCTGGTCATTGAGTTATAGGACCTTCTCATTTCCAGCAACCTTCTCCTCCATCCCATCTCAGTCACCCATCCTATGGCCATACGCTGGGTCTTGACATACCCAAAACATCATTCTACATTCTGGATACAACCCTTCTGGCTTCCATAGTCAATGACTAAGACTGTTCTTCTAGCTCATCAGGGCTCCAGTCTACTCACCTATCTAGCTTCTCCCTTTCCATCAGTTTTCTTCATCCTTCATGCTCTTCCTTATTTAGCAAGATTTTATGGCCCGTCATTTCGATAACACTCTTTCCAGTACCCTAAACTCCTATGACCATTTGCATTTTGGTTGTACTTGCCTATCAAAATCTGTCTATGTGCTTTGTCAGTGTCTATATTGGAAAACTCATTCATCTTCCCTGAACAAAACAAAAACCCACCTGCACCTAAACCAGTCTTCTTCCAGTTGCCATAGGAGTGGTTGGTGTTTCTCCTATCCAAACCAATCCTTATTGCCTCCTCTCCTTCATGTGAACCTTACACTATCAGTGATTCATTTTCTATTCTGGATATCTAAGCATTAGCTCTCAACTAGATCCTTCCAGTCTTTATTTAAGCATTCAGGAGTCTATCTTATCTAAAAGACAAAAACATAACAAGCAAGCAAACAAAAAATCTCTTAGTCCCATTTGCTCTCCAGCTCCATCCCATTTTTTTCCTTCCCTTCACAGCCAAACTTTTTAAAAGTTTGCCAATACTTTATTAAAAGATGTCACTAAATCCAATGGGCATTTTCAGATCTCTTGTTGCTTGATCTTTCACCAGCATCTAACATGGTACATCACTCTCTTCTGGAAATATTCTTCTCCCTGGGCTTCTGGACCCTACTGTCTTCTAGTTTTCATCTATTTCTCTGATCACTCCTTTTCTTTTTAAGGTCTCAGAATGAGACAGATGAAAGTGTTTTGCAAATCTGTACACTGTAATTAGCAGAAATCATTAATATTTTCATGAGAGAGGAAAGCATATGGAGCAAAGTTGGAAGGCAAACTGGAAAATGAAAGTAATGGCTTTGTTGAAATGGTAGGATATGGGTGTTATCTTCTGTCTTTCTCAAATTTTCTTTATACTCTGTTTTGTTTTAGGTTAACATGCATTAGTAGTGTTTTAACAACAAATATAAATCAAGCATATTTTTTAGAAAAAAAATCAATTCATAATACCAGTTCTAAGAATGTAAATGTTGGCTACAGTATGGTAAACTTGGTGTGGCTACGGGAGGAAATGAGAACAAAGCTATTCTTTAAGGAAAAATTTTATTTACTCACAGGTCCCAGAGAGGGGATCACTATGTGCCAGGCATGATCACAGAGGAAGCATGGGGTATTGGTCAAGTGGCAGAAGACAAGAGAGAGGGGAAAGCCTGAGCCAGAGCTTTTACTGGAATAAGAGTAAACAGTTTAGGATTGATGAGTTTAAATAATGCCAGTGGGCTCTTGGCTACAGGGGTGGTCTCTGGTTGCCTGGTCTTGGGCTGAAGTAGGGAAGGGGAAATACTGGCGTGAAGAGTGAGGTGGCTGGAGCTATAGAGTAGAGATTGGTTGGTTTACTTATGAAAGATGTGCTCAGAGCTGAGCCCTTTGCTATCTCTGAGAATACAGTAGCCCTGCGAGGGGCAGCCTCTCCCCATCAGTAAGCTTTCGAAGATGTCAAAACATCAGAAAATACAAAAACTAAAATACACGATTAATACACCACTTTCCAGGGAATTGCATTTCTCCTTCAGATGTTGACCTGATATTCTCCATCAAATAGGAGAAGGAAGGATATTGCTTTGACACAAGACAGCCAGGCACTGCATGAAGCAAGCATGTTACAGCTGCAGCTGTTGCATGCCTAGATCAAAGGCCATGGACAGTATTACTTAGATTAAATGTCCTCTATACTTAAAAGAATAACATTACCCAAGGCAAACAAAGTATACCAGTGAAGCAAAAGCTTTTTGGCAGGTGTGGGCATGAACTGAGCTTCTGAAAGGGAAGAGCTGGCTGGACAAGTTTTTGTTTGTAAGCCCTAGGAGAACACAAAAGGAAGTAACAGCCAGCGGGGTGGGAGAAGGAACATCCTTTGGTTTTCTCCATTGAGAGATAAAGAGGGAGAATCACGGCTCAGTTAATGTTGTGATAAAGGGTTGTTGTAAGGAGTTCAGGTTTTGGTTTTAGATGGACTTGGGTTCCAATTCTGCATTGGCCACTCATTGGCTTCTTTGGACAAGTCAGTTAATGATAATAAAAAACATTTATGGAGCACCGTGTATCAGGCCCCCTTTTAAGTGCTTTACATGTATTAATTAACCTCTACAGCAATCCTGTGAGGTAGGTACTATAATTTCCTCCATTTTATGGATGCAGAAACTGAGGCACAGAGTAGCAAAGTCACTTGCTCAAGATAAACACACTTTTATTAAGTGGAGGAGCTGTTTCCGACGGAGCCTGCCATATATCCCATATCTTTCCAGTAAATTCCTTTTCCTGCTTGACCTAGCCAGAGCAGGTTTCTGAACTCTCAAGTGAAACAGTAAATTACGGGTTTTTTATGCATGTTGTCACACTTGTATAAAGAATTTGGTGCCATATAAATGATAGATATTATTTATGTTCAATGGATATATAAGAAAGATTGTAAAGTGAAGAAAGGATTTTTTTAAAGTTTTTTTGGGGGGTTGGAGGTAATTAGTTTTTTTTTTAATTATGATTATGATTATTTTTAAATGGAGGGACTGGGGATTAAACCCAGGATTAATGTTAAAGTAAGTTAATTGAGAAAATATGAAACTTCATTGGAAATTGGTGTTTGAATATTTAAAAACAATCTCAAATTTACAAAAAAAGCTGTGAAAATGGTTCAGATAATTTTTTTTTGTCCTTAACCATCTGAGAGTAAATGCTGACTTGATACCACATCATCCCCAAACACTTTAGTGGGTATTTCCTGCAACAAGGACTTTCTTCCATGTGATACACACATCCAAATAAAATGAGTATGATATAGGACTATCATCTGATCCTCAGACCCCATTCAAGTTTTGTCAATATGCCCAATAATGTAACTTGGAGCAAAAAAATCTTTGCGTTCAGACTGTTCTGTCTGGAACGGTTCTTCAGTCTTCCCTTGACTTTCTTGTCCTTTTAAGGATTTTAAACATTGTAGGCCAATTATTTTGTAGCATGGTCCTCCATTTGGGTTTAACTGAGGTTTCCTCATGATTAATTCAGGTTATGCATCTTGGGCAGGAAAATCAAACACTGAGAGTGGTGTGTTCTCATTATATCTGAACAGGTGGCACATGACTGGGGTTTGTCCCATTGTTGATGGTGTTCACTCTGATCACTTGATTAAGGTGGCATCTGTAGAGTTACTCTTTTTTCCATTTTATTAAGGATTTTGTGGAGAGGTACTTTGAAATCAGATAAATATTCTATTCCTCATCAGACTTTCAATTTCTTTTTTTATTGAGGTATAGTTGATGCACAATGTTATATAAGTTTCAGGTGTACAACATAGTGATTCACAATTTTTAAAGGTTACACTCCATTTATAGTTGTTATAAAATATTGGCTATATACTCCCTGTGCTGTGCAATATATCCTTGTAGCTTATTTATTTTATTCACAGTAGTTTGTACAGACTTTCAGTTTATTTTTCTCTTTTACTCAACAGGTTATAATCTGTTACCTATTTTTAATTGAGATGTAATTCACATACCATAAAACTCACTCTTTAAAAAAAAAATTCACCCTTTTAAAGTGTACAATTCAGCAGTTTTCAGGATACTTATAGCTTTCTAATTCCAGAACATCTTCATCACCCCCAAAAGAAAGACTGCACCCATCAGCAGTCCCTCACCATTCCTCCCTCTCACCAGCCACTGGCAACCACTCATCTGCTTTCTGTCTCTGTGCATCTGCCTGTTCTGGAACATTTATACAAAAGGAATCATAAAATATATGATGGCTTCTTTCGCTTAGCGTAGTGTTTTCCAGGTTCATCCCTGTTGTAGCATGTATCAGTACCTCGTTCCTTCTTCGTGACGACTAATATTCCATTGCATGGATATATTTACCGCATTTTGTTTATCCTTCATCAGCTGATGGGCATTTGGGTTGTTTCCATTTGTGGCTATCATAAATAATGCTGCTATGAACTTTCATGCATATGTTTTTATGTGGATAGATGTTTTAAATTCTCTTGGGTGCATATATATATCCAGAAGTGAAATTTTTGGACCACATAATAACTCTATGTTTAACTTTGTGAGGAATTGCCAAACTGTTTTCCAAAGGGGTTTTATATATTCCCATCAAATATGTATGAAGGTTTCAGTTTCTCCACACTCTTGCTGACAGTTCTTACTGTCAGTTTCTTTTTTGATTATGGCCATTTTAGTGGGTGTGAAGTGATAGTTCCTGTGGCTTTTATTTACATTTCCCTAAGGATTAGTGATGTTGAGCATCCCTTTGCCTTTTTGCCCTCAGCCTCTAATAGGCTGTTTCTGATCTTTCAAGTTTTAGAGTGAAGGGCATCTCCCCATAGAGGCCTGCACTACGTCTTGCGTGTAACATTCACTGCAGCTGCCATTAGTATCATTCTGTATTTCCAGTTCTTCTCCTTTTCAGCACTTTATTTTTTTATTTTTTTAAAATTTGACCACCAGCCTAATTTTAAAAAGTCTTCCTAATGTAGCACCAAGGATGGTTAGGAGTGTTCTAAAGCCAAAGTTTAAGTGGATCAGAACATGTTACCTAAATTGTCTTGGTGAGCACATCCAGTCCTATGGCTCTAATACCATCTATATGCTGAAGACTGTCAAATTTCTATGTCCATCATTTCTCACCTGGAGTTTCATAATAGCCTCCTAATTGATCTCCCAGCTATTACACTTTAAAAAAGTTTTTATTGATTTATAATCATTTTACAATGTTGTGTCAAATTCCAGTGTAGAGCATAATTTTTCAGTTATACATGAACATATATATATTCACTGTCACATTTTTTTCTCTGTGAGGTACCATAAGATCTTGTATATATTTCCCTGTGCTATACAGTATAATCTTGTTTATCTCTTCTACATTTTGAAATCCCAGTCTATCCCTTCCCACCCCCTGCCCCCTTGGCAACCACAAGTTTGTATTCTATGTCTATGAGTCTGTTTCCGTTTTGTATTTATGCTTTGTTTGTTTGTTTGTTTGTTTAGATTCCACATATGAGCAATCTCATATGGTATTTTTCTTTCTCTTTCTGGCTTACTTCTCTTAGAATGACATTCTCCAGGAGCATCCATGTTGCTGCAAATGGCGTTATGTTGTCGGTTTTTATGGCTGAATAGTATTCCATTGTGTAAATATACCACATCTTCTTTATCCAGTCATCTGTTGATGGATATCTAGGCTGTTTCCATGTCTTGGCTATTGTAAAGAGTGCTTCTATGAACACTAAGGTGCAGGTGTCATTTTGAAGTAGGGTTCCTTCTGGATATACACCCAGGAGCAGGATTCCTGGGTCATATGATAAGTCTATTCCATCTTTTGAGGAATCTCCATACTGTTTTCCACAGTGGCTGTACCAAACTGCATTCCCACCAGCAGTGTAGGAGGGTTCCCTTTTCTCCACAGCCTCTCCAGCACTTGTCATTTGTGGATTTTTGAATGATGGCCATTCTGACTGGTGTGAGGTGATACCTCATTGTAGTTTTGATTTGCTCTCCTTTTCAGCACTTTAGATAAGACCGTACTTTCCTGTCTGTCCCCTTGATGTTGAGTGTGGCTGTATGACTTGATTTGACCAATAAAACGTGAACAGAAGTGATATGTGTTGTTTCTGAATAAAAGAGCTAAGAGGCAGTTCACTCATCATATTTCTCAAACTGGTGATCCTAATGTTTTTCTGATGAGTTTGACAGCTGTTCAAAAATTTAAACAGAGAGTTAACATATGACCCAATAATTCTTTTCCTAGTACCCAAGAGAATTGAGCACGTATGTCCACACAAAAACTTGTACATGTATTTTCACAGCAGCGTTATTCATGATAGCCAAAGAAACTGGAAGCAACCCAAATGCCCATTAACTGATGAATGGATAAATGAAGTCTGGCATATCTATACAATGGAATATTATTCAGCCATGTATACAAGAATGAAATACTGGTACATGCTACAACATGGATGAACCTGGACGACATGCTAAGTGAAAGAAGCCAGTCAAAGATCATATAATTATATGAATTGTCCAGGAGACAAAAAGTAGATTAGTGGCTGCCTAGGGCTGGGGTGTGTGGGGGAGGATTTCTGAGAAATCTTCATTTTGGTGCCTCTTTCCCCACCTCTGGTTCTCAGCTTTGGAACAGTTCCTCTTATCAACATGCCTTCTTTTCTCATCTCACTTATTATCTATTTGTACTGGTATTACAACCCTCCAAGGGTATGACCTAGGACAAATTCCTTTATCTCCCTGTGCCTCAGTTTCTTCAGCTGTAAAATGGAGCTATGAGAGCACCATTAGGAAGGTTACACTTCAAATTCATGAGCCAAGAGGAGAGTAGGAATGAGATGGCAATATCCTCAGTGTCTAGAACAGAGTCTGGAACAAAGTAGGAGCTCTATAGATATTTATGGAATTAATGAAAACGCTATGTTGGCAAACTGATCTTGAGTTGGTACCACCATTCAGTAGTAGAATACTGCTCAACACTAATTACTGAGAACATCCACTTTGACTCTCTGAAAATAAAATCAGTTAGAAGCTCTCTGCCTTGAATTGGAAGGGGGAAACTTGGTACTCCTAAATACATCTAAAGTTCTGGGATTGATGTTAGACCCCCAAGGAGAAAAAGGAAGAAATCATTTTTCCTTTTTTCCAGTCTGTTCTTTGTAGACTTTTGTTTGGAGAAGAGATAAGAAATTAGGTGGGGATGGTAAGGAGTAGGAGTGGGACTGACAGTCAAAATGAATTTTACAAGCAAGTGCAGCAAATCTCTAAAGGTCAACATCTTTGACCTCCAAGGATCTCGAGGATTTGCTCATTCTTGGGCAAGGTTGTTAGGATTTCCACATCTACCCAGATCTTATCAATTGCAAATCATTTTGGGGAATTAAGATGTGAAGGCAGCCTGGATTTGGCTCCATCTAATAAATATTTAATGAGGCTTATGCCCATGGGGCACCCTGCATGGTGCAGGGAGCAGCACAGCACTCATGGAACACAGTCTGGTGGTACCAGGATGGAGGCAAGTAGACATAAGTCAATGTAAAACATGCCTCGTGCCATGACAAGTCCAAATAGATCATCCTGGCATTCTGGGGAGAAAGAGATCTTATCTGTAGGTGGAGAGAGCAATAATAGGGTTGCTAAAGGAAGCAGCACTTCCAGGGAAGTTTTATTTCCTGGGGAACATTGCACAAGCCCTCCTGAGAGCAGATGTACTTCTTTGACTACTTCCTTGTTCTCAGTATGACTTTACCATTTGTTTTATTCATACCATTTCTTTTAATCATATTCAAATCCACATTTTTCCCCCTCAAATTGAAAAAAGTGACAAAGCTCCTCCCCCGTTCCTGGTTACAAATATATGGTGGTTGTTTTTTTTTTGTAATCAAGTATTACAGAAAACTATAAAGAAGTAATTAAAAATCACCCATAATTTTACCTACCAGAGATAAATTGTGGTGTATGTGCCTCTTGATTGTGACAGATTTCCCGCTGCTCTCAATGGCTCTTATCCACTTCTTCCACAGCAGTAGAACTCTAGAATTTTAGTTGGGCATATGGCTACTCTGGATAAAACTTGTTTTTCCCAGGCTCTTTGCAGGCAGGTGTGCCCACAGACTAATTTCTGGCCAATGGGAAGGAAATAGAAGTCCGGGAAGTGTGATTAAGGGTAGGATATGAGCTCTTCTTTCCCTGCCCCTTCCTTTATGCTTTCTGGAATGAGGCCTGATGGCTGGAGGTTCAGCAGCAATTTTGGACAACTGTGGTGGAAGCCATGTGATGATGATATGGAACAAAAGGACAGAAGGAGCCTGGGTCCCTGATTACTTTGTGAAATCCCCCTATTTGCCCTTTCATCCAAAAGAGAACTCAGCATTGAATTTATTTGATTCAGTCCCTATTTACCAAGTTTGTCAGTAAATCCAGTGTCATCTCTTCTTGGGGGCTCTTTCCCATTACTTGGAATCATGCAAAACCAACCAACCAACCAACCAACCAACCAACCAACCAAGGTTCCCATAATACAACAAAACTCGGGATGGCCGAGTTTAGTTTTCCACTCATGATCACTGCTGATTTGCTCAGAGACCAAGTCCAAGACCAAGTTCCAACAAAGTCAGAAGACTCTGCTCTTAGTATCCACTTACCCCGTGCAAACCGTGGCCACACACAAACCCTTATCAAGGGACTTGCTGACTCCCTGGTGCTACAGGAGTGAGAGATGGAGGTCTTGAATATTCAGAAACTCAGCACCCTCTGTCCTCCCAGTCCTCCTGAAGTGAATGTCTGTTATTCTTTACTGCCCAATATCTTTGGATTCCTTCCTCTCCCAGTTTTTGGGAATATCCCACATCAATTCATGCTTCTCTAAGACTGAGACTGTGGGAGCCCATGATTGGGTTAACAAATTCTAACAATCCCAGCCACTTATCTCCTTAAAGAAGATGTGCTTAGTACCTGCCTTGAGGTTTTAGCAATGACTCAGGCCCCCAGCTATAAACGCTGGGCGTGCCTGCTGTTAGTCTTCTATCCCCAAAACAGCCTTGGGCTGGAATGGTAAGAAGCTGCAGACTCAGAGGTGAGAAGGCTGGTTAGCCAATGACGGGTAAGATCCCCTGAGGGGGCAACCTAAGACAGGCACAGCCACCTGAGTCCAAGAAAATCTTGTCAAGCAGCTGATTCTCATACTTCCGCCCTGATAAGCTGAAAGGCTCAACACGATTATGATTCACCAAAAAGGGTCTTCTAACCTTGAGCCAAACACCAACAATAAACAAAGCCTTTGTACTCGTTGTGATCCCACCCTGTCCTTCTCTAAATTCCTGCTTCGACTGTACTCAATAAATATGAGAGATTTGAGAGGCTCGGGGAGTTGGCTCCCAACTCCCTCTCACTCTCTTAACTTTTCCCCAGAGTCTTGAGTAATTCATTCCGTCTCGGTGGGACTTCTGCTGGCCAGAACCCACAACTGGTGATGAACCCACATGAGACTAGATCACCAGTCTCAGGATCTTTGCAGCTGAAGTTCAGGCTTGTGATCTAAGCTCCAACAATCAGGGAATCAGTGCTTGTCTTCCATGGGAAGCAGAGAACCATTCAGAATCTACTATAGCCAGCATGGAGGCAGAGACTCTCAGCTTCACAGGCAGCAAGGGGTCTCTGGTCCTGTAGTCAGTGGACAAATCATGATGTCTAGAACCAGCAGTGACCTCAGTGGTACCTCAACCAAAGGAGATCTGTGGAGCAATTTGGCCATTGTTTCTGGATGTAGCCTTCAGGTCTGAAGATTCTTCCTTCCTTCCTCCTTTCCTCCCTCCCTCCCTCCCTTCCTTCCTTCCTTCCTTCCTTCCTTCCTTCCTTCCTTCCTTCCTTCCTTCCTTCCTTTGTTTCTCTCTCTCTCTCTCTCTCCCTCTCTCTCTCTATCTATCTAGAGATATCTAGATAGATGTATAGATATACAGAGAGACAGAGGAAGAGCAGGAGACGGAGGGAGAGAGATTTATTATAAGGAGTTGGTTCACATAATTATGGATCTGACAAGTCCAAAATCTGTACAGTGAATGTCCCTGTTTGAGTCTGAAGACTGGAAGTTGCTGTAGAATCAGGAGCTGATGTTCCAGTTTGGCTGAGGCCTTGAGGCAGGAGGAATTAATTCTCCCTTACTCGGGGAAGGGTCAGTCTTTTGTTCTATTCAGGTCTTCGGCTGATCGGATTAGGATCCCTCATATCACGGATGGTAATCTGCTTTACTCAATCTAGTGACTGAAATGTTAATCTCACCCCAAAACATTCACAGAAATACCCAGAATAATGTTTGATCAAATATCTGGGCATCCTGTGGCCTGGTCAAGTTGACACATAAAATTAACTATCACACTGACCAAGAAACAACATTCTGGGACTAGATCAGTTGCTCATCTTCAACTCACAGCAGAAGCTTCCATCTCTTTCCCATGTTAGAGAACCTCCATCCTGACATAAACATTAGGCCACACTCTTCTCACAACTCTAAAGCCACACACCTCTATCGCTTTTTCCTCTGGGTCTCTTCAGTTTAACCTTCCTTGATGGGCCTGAAGTCCAGTTACCCCCTATTTTCTCGGTGAGTCCACAGCAGCAAAAAGCACAAAACACCAACTGTTTTCCTAATGACTCATCCATATTGCAGATACAAAAATGGAATCTTATCACACATATTGTTTTATAATCTGCTTTCTTAAGATATTATAGATACTATTCTATGTTAGTATAAATGAAGCTACATATTTTTTAATGGCTAAGGTTTTTCCTTGTAAGAATGTACCACAGTTGAGTGACTATTTCTTTATGGTTACACAGTAGGGTCATTTACAAGTTTTTCACCATTACAGATAGTGCTTTGATATACATGTGATTTTGTATACTTGTCTGAATATATACTTTTTGGCTTATGTATCAGTCAAAATTCAGTTATGATACATAAACTATACCAGTCATCTTAATAGAGAAAATTTAATGTAAAGAATTGTTTAAGACCACAAATAGCCAAGGCAATCTTGAGAAAGAACAAAGTTGGAGGCATCATGGTTCCTGATTTTAAACTATATTACAAAGCCATAGTAATCAAAACAGTATGGTATTGGCATAAAAAAGACAGATATCTCAATGGGACAGAAAAAAGAGTCCAGAAATAAACCCACACATATATGGCCAATTAATGACAAAGGAACCAAGAACATACATTGGGGAAGGGGCAATCTCTTTAATAAACAGTGTTGGGAAAACAGAGCAGACACATGCAAAAGAATAAAATGGGACCACTATCTCACACCATACACAAATATTAACTCAAAATGGATTAACAACTTGAATATAAGACTTAGAACCATAAAACCCCTCGAAGAAAACATAGGCGGTAAGATCCTTGACATCAGTCTTGGTGGTGAGTTTTTAGATTTGACACTAAAAGCAAAGGCAACAAAAGCAAAAATAAACATGTGGGACCACATCAAACTAAAAAGCTGCTGCATAGCAAAGAAAACCATCAACAAAACAAAAATTCAAACTACTGAATGCGAGAAAATATTTGCAAGTCATATATCTGATAAGGGACTAAGAGTCAACATATATACAGAACTCAAATGATTCAACAGCAAAAAAAAAAAAAAAAAAAAACCCAAACAATCTGATTAAAAAATTGGCAGATGATCTGAACAGACATTTTCGAAAGACACAGATATGGCCAACAGGTACATGAAAAGGAGTTTAACATTAAAAATCATCAAGAAAATGCAAATCAAATCCAAAATGAGATATATAAATCTGTTAGAATGGCTATCATCATAAAGACAGAAGTAACAAGTGCTGGTGAGGATGTGGAGAAAAAGCAACACTTGTGCACTGCTGGCGGGAATGTAAATTGGTGTGGCCACTTTGGAAAGAAGC
This sequence comes from Camelus bactrianus, assembly GCF_048773025.1. Taxonomy (NCBI): domain Eukaryota; kingdom Metazoa; phylum Chordata; class Mammalia; order Artiodactyla; family Camelidae; genus Camelus; species Camelus bactrianus. The sequence goes on from NC_133557.1 coordinate 22,743,846, forward strand.
ATGGAAGTTCCTCAAAATATTAAAAATAGAACTACCATATGATCCAGCAATTCTACTTCTGGGTATTCATCCAAAGGAAATGAAAACAGTAACTGGATGAAGACCAAATATATATGAGAAATACATTTTGGTCATCTGAATATCCAACTATTTATCTCTTGTAAATCACAATAGTGCATCTTCATACCACGTGTTGAGAACGTAAAAGGCAAAAAGAAACACTAAGTATTACGGAGGTAGTAATTGCAAGAAGCATCCCAAGAGCTGGGGAAAGAAAAGGAAGAGGCTAGAATTATTAGAACTAAGAAGTTTAGAGAAGGGGTCTACACAGCTGAAGTTCAGATCTGCAAAGAGGCACCAAGTGGCCTGAGCCCAGAGGAAGTTTCCATGGGTCTGGAACCCAAACTACGGTGGAGTAGGAGGCAGCATTACTCAACTATCGCGGGTGCTCTGGGTGGGTACAGTCAGTGAAGCTGGGTCCGTGAGTGTTAAAAAGAAAAACAAAAAACTACAGACTAGAATTAACTTCAAACTGGAAAGAATGACCACCTCCAGGGAGAAGAGCAATTAGAGTGACTCTCAGAGGAATGGAAGCAAACCAAAAGCAAGTCCTTTCTATCTTCTCCAGCTCTCCGGTCTCTCCCACGCGCCCCCTACTGGCAGGTCCTGACGGAAGGCCAATAGCAAAGTATATACATATATTCATTTATGCAGTAACAACGCATATTCACTTAGTAATAACTGATATTATCAAGCACTTCAGATATGCCAAGTGCTGTTTTAAATCATGCCATCTAACAACTCTAAGAGGTAGGTGTTAGGCTATTGCTATTTTACAGGTGAGAAAACTGACGCACAGAGACATTAATTTGCCAAAGTCAAAACTAGTAAGAGGTGGAGCCAGGACTTCAACCTAGATAGCTACTTCTAGAAGCTGTGACCTCAACCACTCTGCCAAACTGTCTTGTTAGCAAATATTTATTGAACACCATCCCCGTGTGTGCCAGGCAGTGGAATAAAATGTTGAGCAAAAAACAGACCCAGTCCTCATGGAGCTGGTAATCTAGTGGGGGAGACTATTAATGAGCTCACTACAAATGAAAGTAAAGTTGAAACTGTACCTGATGTTCTGAAGGAGAACTGCATTGATCATGAGAGCCTTTTATTTAAAAAAAAAAAAAAAGTGGGTTTGAGATAGTTAGAAGAGGGAATAGGGCCAAACCCAGACCAAGGAGGGGCTTGGAGGCCCAGGAGGAGGAGGTTTTTCTTTATCTTAATAAACAATGGGAAACTACGCAAAGATTTTCAGCAGGGCATTGGGGTTGGGAATGGTGAGCCAGACTGGATGCAGGGAGGCTGGTTATGAGCCTACTGTCCAGGTGAGAGGTAATGGTGGTGGTAGAGACGGAGAATTACGGAGGGTTATAAAATGCTTAGGGAGTAAAATTCAGAGGACATGGTAATGATTTGGAGGTTGGGAAGGGTGTATTGAGGAAGAGGGGAAAATCAAGGATGAGCAGTACTGTTATCCCCCAATGAGATGGGGGATGGAGAAGAGCTGTGACTGGACCAATATTTAGCTAGAAGACTACACAGATCTTAGAAATGACTGGATATCAAATGCTAAAGATGAAGATACTGTGTTTTCAAGGATATAACTCGATATAACTACACTATCAAAAATATTTGCCAGTAGCCACATGTGGCTATTTAAATTAACTAAAATAAAAACAGAAAATTCAATTCCTCAACTAGCAACATTACAAATGCTTGACAGGCACATGTGGCTAGCGGCTATCATACTGGATAGCACAGATATAAAACATTTTCATTGCTGCAAAAATTCTAATAGTGTTAATCTAACAATTGGCATTTATTTGATGTTTTGCAATAAACGAAGTTTGTTCATCTCTATCTTTGTCTTTAATTCCATATGATGTGGTTTTCTAAGAGCTCAAGGCAGGGCTCTAAACACTGACATCTCCCATGTATTATGTTGACCTCTAAGGCAATGTGACTCAAAATGTGGACTGTGCCTGGTGCCCTTTTGTAAACCGTTCATTACCTGCCCAGGACACTCTAAGTACAGAAATTGAGAATAAAATTTCAGAAAGTTTACCAGCAAGCTGACATTGCCACAACATTTTTATTGTATTTTTACAAAAGTGCCAATCTGCAATGGATTGGAATTTTAAAAGCCGTTCCTTCACTACAGATTGTGCACTTGCAGTACTGTTCCAAGGCACAAGGATGAATTGGACATGGTTCCTGCCCTCTGGAGCTCAGGGAAGAGTGGGGGGAGCCAGAGTTGACATAAGACTCAAATAGTTGAGTTGAGTAAACATTGACATACAGACTTGATAGACATCTGAAAAACGATTCGAAAACACACAAGGACATTCATTCACTCATTTGTTCATCAATGACTGAATGCCTATGGTGTATTAAGCACTAGGGAAATACCAGTGACTAGGACAGACAAGGCCCTCACTCTTGTGGCGCTCCTATCTATAAAGGCTATAAACATGCTCACCAAATAAATAAAATAATCTCAAAGAGTGCAAAGTGCTACAAGGAAAATAAAAGAGGGCTGACACACAGAGCGACTGTAAAATCAGTGCTGCTGATTTATGGGGTGGTGAGAGAAGGACTCGCCAAAGAGGTATCATTTGAGTTGAAACCTGAGGACAGGAAAGAGCCAGTCAAGAACTGAGGAGACAGAACAGCATTCCAGGGAGAAGGAACAGTCAATGCCAAGGTCTTAAGGTATGACTGAGACCACCCTGTGTAAATAAGAAAGAGGCCAATGTAGCTGGAGTGCAGGGAACAAAGGGGAGAGAAGTAGCAGAAGCTGCAGAGTAGGCTTCTACGTGACAGGGGCTACACCGCGTTGCCCATGAAGGAATCCGGATTGTATTCTAAGTGCGGTGTAAAGTTTAAGCAAGGGACCAAGGCAGTATGATTTAGGTTTTTAAAAGATCTCTCTGTTGTGTGGAGAATGGATTGAAGGGAGCCAAGAGCAGAATCAGGGAGATCAGTGGGAGGCTGTTGCAGACACCCAGTTGTGAGGAAATAGGTGGTGGTGGCAGAGGTGAAGAGAAGTGGACAGAAGGTGAATCAGATGGAGCCTCTGCTGCACATTGTCTGGAGCAAGAGAGTTTACTTGGGATGATTGGATGGACATCAGGCGGCTGAGGAGGCCCCCATAACTGTATTAAAAATTTTGTATTTATGTGCTTATGAGGGTTTTTTTGTGTTTATGAGAGGCCATTATTATCTCTAGTTGAAGAGACATTGGTTACTCAGCCATAAAAAAGAATGAAATACTGCCATTTGCAGCAACGTGGATGGACCTAGAGAATATTATGCTTAGTGAAATACGTCAGGCAGAGAAAGACAAATACTGTAGAGTATTTGTCTTATATATATGGGGAATTTATATGGGGAATTTAAAAATAATATATGGGGAATTAAAAATTCCCCATATATGGGGAATTTAAAAATTATACAAGTGAATGTATATGCAAAACAGAAACAGACTCACAGATAAAGTAAACAAACTTGTGGTTACCAAAGGGGAGAGGGAAGGGAGGAGGGACAAATTGGAGGTATGGGATTAACAGATACGAACTACTATATATCAAATAGGTAAGCAACAAGGACATACTGTACAGCACAGGGAATTATACCCATTATCTTATAACCTAAAATGGAGTATAATCTGCAAAAATACTGAATCGCTATGCTGTATACCTGAAACTAACACAATATTATCAATCAACTATACTTCAATTTAAAAAAAAGAAAATTAAAAATAGAAACATTAGTCTAGACACTGACACTCAACTAAGTAGTAGGAATTCTTGTTTTTGTTTTTGTGGGGGAAGGTAATTACATTTATTTATTTATGTATGTATTTTTTAATGGAGGTACTGGGGGTTGAACCCAGGACCTCATGCATGCTAAGCATGTGCTCTACCACTGAGCTATACCCTCCCCCCACGTGGTAGGTGTTCTTTATTCACAAGACTGCATCCGAAGCCAGAATATGAAACTCATCACCATCACAAGCACTATTACAAGATATCTGAGGCTGTAACAACAAATAAACAAACATGTTGGCAAGAATGTAGAGTAATTGAAACACTCAGACATTACTGGTAGGAATGTAAAACGGTGTAGCCACTGTGGAAAACATTTCGGTGGCTCCTCAAAAAGCTAAACATAAAATTACCATATGACCCAGCAATTTCGCTCTTAGGTATATACTCAAAATAATTGAAAACAGGAATTCAAATAGATCCATGTATGCCAATGTTCATTACAGTATTATTCACAATAGCCAAAAGGCAGAAACAACTCAAGTGTCTACTGACGGATGAAATGGATAAACAAAATGTGGTAGATCCATCCCATAGAACATTATTCAGCCATAATGAAGTTCTGACACAAGCTACAAGATGGATGAACTTTGAAAACCCTCTGCTAAGTATAATAAGCCAGACAAAAAAGAACAAATATTGTAATTTCAGTTTTCATGAAATATATAGAACAGGCAAATTCAGAGACAGAAAGTAGATTAGAGGTTACCAAGAACTGGGGAAGGAGAATGGGGAGTTATTGCTTAACGGTTAACAGGGCTTCTGTTTGAGCTCATGGAAAAGTCTGGGAAACATACAGTAATGATGGTTGTACAACATGGTGAGTGTACCGAACACCAATGAATGGTACACTTATAAATAGTTTTTAAAAACATGAATTTTTTGTGAGACAACTACAACTCTGTGGCAAGTAGAAAGTGTTGACATGGAAGGAGCAAACAGCTACGAAGGAAGATAGGTAGTCCATGAAGACTTCATGTAGAGGGTGGTGCTTAGGGAAAGTTAAGTCAGTAAGATTTCCACAAGCAGAAAAGAGAGGAAAAGTTCCTGTTAAGCTGTGAGACCTAGTTTCCTAGGGACCCTGGAGCCAATGCTTGGGTTATAATCCCTAAATACGTGGTTCTGTGATCTTGGGAATGTCTATGTGCCTCAGTTTCCTCATCTGTAAAAGGGCGACAGTAATGGTACCATTTGCTAGGGTTGCCGTGAGGATTAAATTAGTTAATAAGTGTAGAAGTACTTACATTTTTTTTGTTTTTTATGAAAATAGATGTTTATTGTGGGAAAAAAATCTAAAATGAAAATAGAAATCACTTATAATCCTACCATCCAGAGACAATCACTGCTAACGTTTATTGTATTTCCTGATACAATTTTTTGTACATAAATACACAGAGCTTATCCACGCACCTCTTTAGACTTCCTCCGCACCTCGCACACTTCTCCAACCGTCTCACCGCTTTCTGAGCACCAAGATAATAGAATTTATTTAACACAAACCCCGCCCTTTGAGCGCGTCACGCAAAACCACGCCCCAAGTTGCCGCATGCGCTCTGCAAGAGTTTGGGGGGGGGAAGTGCACGGCAGGGGCGGCCTCCAAACGGAAGTGGTGTCAGCACATGCGCGGTGACGACGCGGAGGCCGCGGAACTCTGAGGGCCTGACGGCGCGCCGCGCTGGTTTCCGGAAGTGGCTGTTGAGGCAACATGCTTGCGGAGCTGGGTTTAATCGGGACCATAGGCGACGATGATGAGGTGCCGGTGGAGCCCGAGACTGACTCCGAAGACGAGGAGGAGGAGGTAAGAGCTATCGCGGGTGGGAGCGCGGCGGCGGGCAGTCGATGTCCTTGACTGCTTCCCTTCCCCGTGAAGCCTCAGGCCCCTGCCCCAAGTGCTCAGCATTCTCTGCCAGGCCGGCAGGTGTGCCTGGGTCTCACTCGGACCCCCCATATCCTCCTCAGTTTGCTCGCCACTAGCTTTTACTCACCTTCTCGCCTGTGCCCGTGCCATTCCCTGTTGCCTTGAACTCAATACCCATTCACTGAACTGATATGTAATCCAGGGTCGGTGTCATAGAGATCTAGAGTCAGTCCTGGGTCCTACTCAAGGAGCCCTGGTTATCCATGCGTTCATAAGTCAGTACTTATTGAATATTTACACGTGCTACACCAAGTGTTAAGCATCAGGACACAGCAGTGAACAAGATGGGCAAAGAACACCACTCTCCTGAAGCTTATGTTGAAGTGGGGAGTTAGAGATGTTAAACAGTATGGCAGTTAAAAGGGGATCAGTGTCACGAAAAGGTATACTCACCCTTTATAAAGATCCAGCTCAGGTGATTTCTCTTCTGCGGCCTCATCTGCCCAAGGACACCTCCGTTTCGATGTCCCTTGGCCTCTAAAATTCAACTTTTCCAAAGCTGAACTCTGATCTTCCTCCCCCTCCCCACCTGCTTCATCTCAGTGGAGAAATCTTAGAGTCATTCAGCTTCTTCATCCTTTCTCCCCACCAGTGTTTTGCAGGCTAGCTCAAGGATCTCCCTTAAGCTTCTTCCCCTCTCAATCCACACTTTTCCCTAGTCCAGGCCACTGCCATCTTGCACCTGAATACCCACAGCCCAAACATACCTGGTCTCTAGCGCTTTCTCTTGCCACCCCTGTAAGTGTATTTTCCACTTAGCAACCGGAGTGATCTTTTCACTTCTTGAATGGAAAACCACCACGGAAAAGGACTGAAGCAAATTTGGCAAATGACAATGCAAAACTCCAAGTATGAAGTGCTATGCAACCATTGGTAGTTAAACTAGGCACGAGAGAAATGATATAGAATTATTATTAGTAATAAAGTTTTGAGTCAGAGTTCTTTTGAGATTGTTTAACTCAGGTAAGAAAAAAAAAATGTCAGTATAGCACTTTTTAGTTTCCAGGGCTTTTTCTTCTCAGTTTATCCTCCTGAAGCCATAGTTCAGCCAGTCCCCCTTCCTTTCCAGTTTCCAAATGTAGGAGTTTTTAAAGTTATTTTTTGTTTTGTTATTGAGTTTTAATTTAATTAAGTTGTGGTCAGAGAACAGAGTCTATATAATATTGACTTGGGGGGAACTTACTGGAGATTTGCTTAAAAGGCCTACTGTGTGATTCATTTCTGCTACTATTCCATATGTGCTTAGAAAGAATGTGCATTCTCCAGTGCAGTGTTCTATGTTCATTGGAATGAAGCTTATTAATTGTGTTGTTCAAATTTTCTACAGACTTACCCATTTGTTTTCTGCTTGATGTGTCAGTTACTGAGGTGTGTTAAAAATCTCCCAGGACAACTGTAGGTTGGTCTGCTGCTTCTTGTCATCTGTCTGTTTTTGCCTTGTATATTTCTGTTCCCTTATTGGATATCCTCATTTCCTTCTTTTCCTAGTGTTCTTTCATCTCAGTCCCACAGTCATTTGCTTCTCCCTCTTCCCAGGGGCCCATTGTGCTGGGCAGAAAGCAGAAAGCCTTGCAGAAGAACCGCAGTGCTGATTTCAACCCTGACTTTGTTTTCACTGAGAAGGCGGGGATGTACGATGGCAGTTGGGCCATGGCTGACGTCATGAGCCAGCTCAAGAAGAAGGTGAGACTGATAGTGATAGGCAGCTCCAGGCCGTGGGCTATTAAGGTTGGGCAGTGGGTTGCAGGGTCCAGTGGCTTAGGAATACCAAATGTTACATATAAATTGCTTGACATAAAACATGGACATAGCTATGTTAAATGGTCTCTTTTTCAGCTGTTCACTCCTTGTTTTGATTATTAGAAAGAAATCTTTTTTAATGTCAGTTTGTAACAAAGAACCATCTAGTAGGTATCCTTGGTAGTAGTTTTTGATACAGCTAGACTCTGCCCCACAGATACTGTCATTCTTTGTCACTTGCCAGGTGACGTCACGTGGCCTTACTGTTTAAGGTCCCTGGTTCCCACACAGCACAGCCACAAACGTCACTGTCATCTGCTTGTTTGCCGATCCCATGCTTTTCTTTGAGTCTGGTTAATAAATAAGCAGATGATGTGTGAAAGTTATTTTTGATTTCATGCATTTCCAAGAGAAATATTGCCTGCTCAGAGCAGTTTAATCCAGACTCTGCTGGTCCTTGTTCTGACTGAAATAAAGCAGCATTGTGTTTTCAAGGTCATGTCATCTTGAGAGGATGTTTTTTCTTTTCATATGGACCCCCATGTAATTAAAGTCTTGGCCTTATAAAGCTTATACTCTAGCAGGCTGGAAAATGACTAGACAAGTAATTACACAGTTAATTGTAGCTGTGGTAAATGCCCTAGCAGTTTAGGGTGCTTTGAATGTGCATAAAATGGGCCTGCCATTACTTAACCTCTTCTTTTTCTTAAGTTTTAGCAATATCCAGTATTACCTGAATTTGCTCAGATTTCAACGTTTTATTTGAGAGGCTAAATTATGTCTGACTGGCAAGGGGAAGAGTTTTTCTAAGTAGCACTCAGATATAATGTGACATCTCTTGGTCGTTGTATCATTCTGAATAGTAAACACCTTCTGAAATGTGGATGTTCTTACTGGTTCCAAGTAATGTAAAGTTTTTTCACAAACAGATAATTTATTTAATTTTTTGTGTGTTCATAATCTACAGATTGATTAATCTGTCCAAGGACAAACAAGCGTTTCCTATATTAATATGAGACCCTGCCTTCAGAGAACCTTGCCTTGCCTCTTTCCCATATGTCTGTTTCTTTTTCATCTCTTTATTTTTTTCTGCAGAGGGCAGCCACGACATTAGATGAGAAGATTGAAAAGGTTCGAAAGAAAAGGAAAACAGAAGTGAGTAAGCAAAACAGTTACTTCTCTTTGTAAGTAAAGCCCTGAGCTTTACTCTCAGCACGACCCCACTGTTTCTCTCTGAGCCTGGGTTGGAGTGAGGCTGGTAAAGGCAGGCTCCTCTGTGTGTCTGGTTAATATTCACTAGGAATCTGCATAGTATTCTTGCAGGCTGGGGAACATGATGTTGTTCTTTGTAGATTCTGGATTTCTTTAAAGTTTGTAGTTGCCTTGCTTTATTACAGTTTTTTTTTTTTTTTCTAGGCTAAAGAAGCCAAGTCTGAGAAGTTGGAGAAAGAGAAAGAAGTGAAGGAGGGTTCTGAACCGGAGGAGCAGGAAGACCTCGAAGGGAAAGATGAGGAAGGCTCAGAAGATGAAGAATCAGAGAGTGACTACTCGTCAGGTGATGAGAATATCCTCACCAAAGCAGGTAGGTGATGCTGTCAGAAATGGGGACAGGAAGTTGGGAAGTGTTTGTTTGCCTTTCCTTTGTACACTATCCTATGCTCTTCTGCAGTTACACGTAAGATCTCCATATTGAGCTCCGTTCTTTTAGCTTTTCTTTTTTTCTTGGGATTTTGTTAGGGTGGTTGTACTTTGCAGGCAGAGTTTGCTCTTTTCCTCATCTCCAGTCATACCCAGCTGGTGGCACCCCTATGACTCCAACTTATTTGGGGCGCTAGGTCCCCCACATCCCACCTCAGATGGGTCCAGCCGCGTAATGAGTGCTCCGTAAATATTTCTTGCAGAAATGAGTGCTAAAGCATCATTATATAGCACAGTGGTTGAGAGCCTGGTCTCTGGAACTTGCTGAGTTTGTTTCCTATCTGACCTTGGATGAGTGACTGACCTGCGCAGCCGCATGACGTCCTCATCTGTGGGGTGAGGCTGATGACAATAGCTCCCCAGGTCTTGGCGTGGATTCAGTGAGGTGTCCATCCACATCCCACACTTAGGTCCATGTCCAGCAGGCTGTGAGTCCTCAATAAATATGAGCCCTGATTATCAGCTCTCTTTTTCTCCATAGATACCCTCAAAGTGAAGGAGCGGAAGAAGAAGAAGAAAGGACAGGTGAGCATGGGCTTGGATAACAGTGTGTAGCTTGTTTTTACAACCTGAAAGGATTTTAAGGTCATTTAGTTTTCTTGGGCCCTTTTTGCTGAATTCTTATTCTGTCTTTTGATTTTCTGGTGCAGGAAGCAGGAGGATTTTTTGAAGATGCATCTCAGTATGATGAAAATCTCTCATTCCAGGACATGAACCTTTCCCGCCCTCTTCTGAAGGTAGTGGCTTCTTTTGTCAGCCATGGGATTCTTGCAGTCTCCATGTAACTGGGCTCCCTGCCCAAAACTGCACCCTTCGCCTTCTAAACTCTGTTGTGCACACAGCTGTCAGAGAACCCTACACACAGGTTCCGTCTTGACCTTTATGGCCCTGCCCCATGTGGTCCCCTCTGATGATGTCTTTTAGTGCTCATTCTGCTCTGGCCACACTGGCCTCCTCAGTGGCCCTCAGACAGGTCAGGCATCTTCTTCCTCAGGGCCTTTGCACTTTGTGATTCCTTGTGCCTGGAAGGTCGTTCCAGAAATCTGCTTGAGGTGCTCCTCACATCTTTCAGGGTTCTCCTTGGTCCCTTGCTCAGTCCTCTTCCCTAACAACCCTGCTGTAAATTATACTCACCCCTCCCCTCCTGCCCTCCAGCAGGCCCTTCGACTGCTGTAGCTTTCTCTGTAGCATTTACCTTCTTAGGAGGTATGTTTGTTTTTTTCTACCAGATTCTAAGATTCCTAAGGGCAGAGTTGCTATTTCTTTTGTTTACTGCTATATCCTCAGTACCTAGAATAGCTTCTTGCACACAGTAGGCTGACTGAGTGGCTGAGGGGGATTGAAACCTGTTTGGAAACCTGCCTTGTTTGTTTCATGCTGAGACTCCCCTTGCCCCTCCTATCTGACCCTGTCTTTTCTCTTCAGGCCATCACAGCCATGGGCTTCAAGCAGCCCACCCCGATCCAGAAGGCATGCATACCGGTGGGTCTGTTGGGGAAGGACATCTGTGCCTGTGCAGCCACTGGGACAGGTGAAAAGGATAGGGACTTGGGGGTGGGGGAGGGAGAGGAGGAGGCAGGAGGATGTTCAACACAGAGTAGGCTCTAGGTTGACTTACCAAGAATCCACTTTGCTAAATATGCACACATAAATTTTAATGCAATAAACATTATATATTCTGTATAGTAACTTCCTTTTTTTATCCACTTTTATAAAAAATACATTTCTTTATTTGGAAAATATATAAGTTGATTTTCACAATGTACTTTCTAACCATAAATGTTCAAATCAGATCAAGCATAAAAAGGAAAAAAACTAACACTTTTTCGTACAGCTTTTATCACATTTTTTTCCAATATATTTTCACATAATTCTTTCAAGTAACCATCAGATTTATAAACTCATTTTTCGGAGCCTAGTACTAAGTCTTTCTCAGATAAGTAACTTTCCTTTTTTGAAAAACTTAATATATATTTTTCTATTCCTTTAAAAACTCTACTTTTTAAAAATAGAACAGTCACTGGTCACAGGTTTCAGAGGGTCTGGTGAAGGTCATCTTTATTTAATCCTATCAGGGTGTGTCTGTGACCATGACCACCTGTCACTCCCATTATAAGCCCCATCATAGCAGTAAATATTTTATAAAAGGTCTGTTTATCACAACATTGTATGTTAGTACAGGTAACTATATAGTCATGTAATAGAATAGAAGAGAAACAGTCATGGACTAGGATACTATCCAACCAATTTAAAAAAGTAAAGAATACTTAAATAGGAAAATATATGTTAAGTTTTTTTAAAAAGGGAAGTTACTAAACAGAATATATAGTGCTATTCTATTAAAATTTATATTTTTACATTTCTATTAAAAAAAGATTGATAATATAGATACCATTACGTGCATTCTTATCTGTGGTTGGCTGAACTGTGGGTGATTTTTATTATTATTATTATTATTTTTTTTTTTGTATTTCTCAGACTTTTTACATTGACCACATGGTATAAAAATCAGAAAAAGGTTTTATGAAAAATAAGTGGCTTCACTTCCCTCTGAGCAGAGATGTAGGTTTTCTGTGCGCAGGTGAAAACTTGAACCTGGGAGGGACCGAAGCTCTTCTCATTGCTCTCCTGCTGCCCTTCCCTCCAGGTAAAACGGCAGCTTTTGCCTTGCCTGTCTTGGAGCGTCTGATCTACAAACCCCGCCAGGCTCCAGTGACCCGCGTGCTGGTGCTGGTTCCCACCCGGGAACTGGGCATCCAGGTACACTCCGTCACCAAGCAGCTGGCTCAGTTCTGCAGCATCACCACCTGCCTGGCTGTGGGTGAGTGTCTGAGGGAGGGCTGGCTGCCCTGAGAGACTTAGCATGTGGAAGATGGATGTGCCCCACTGTCTGAGGGTGATGGGGGCCAGAAAGCCTATTTGTGAATGAATCCACTTAAGAACCAGATGACACATTGTAACTGACTATACTTCAATTAATAAATAGAAAACAAAAAACCAGATGACAAGGTTTCATAGTAAATAGTGGGGAGATGGGAGGCGGTTTGCAGCCTTACAAAATGATATTTCAAAATTATGAAAAAAAATTTTTTCTTGGTACTGAGCAAATTTAGGATATAATTTTTGCTTGGCATGAGTAATGAATCAAATATTATTTGGGGCAGAATTTTTCTGATGGTATTATATGAGACCATAAACTAACCTTTATTTTATCCTCCTTATGCGGTGGGAGCTGTAGGTGACGTGGAAAGGTAGCAGTTTCGCAGCTGCTTCTCTCATTCCTTGGATGGTTGAATCGTTCTAATTGGAAGTGCCTTTGTATCATCATCTTTTTTGATTTTCGCACTTAGCACAATTGTAATTAAATAACCTGTCTCTCCCAGTGTATTGTAAAATCCACATGAGCGGGGCCTTTGTCAGTCTTGTGCTCTGCCATTTGCTCATCAGTACTGGTGAATGACTCAGCTGGCCACCTGGTGGGCTCTTCCCTTTGCAGGTGGCCTAGACGTGAAGTCTCAGGAAGCAGCCCTTCGGGCCGCACCTGACATTCTCATCGCCACCCCGGGCCGGCTCATCGATCACCTCCACAACTGCCCTTCCTTCCACCTGAGCAGCATCGAGGTGCTCATCCTGGATGAGGCTGACAGGTACACCTGACATGGTGGGGTCCCAAGAGCCACAGCCCTGATGGGAACCTGCACTCCGCATTCTCCTACATGCTCTCACCAGTTCAGCTGCTCACGTGCACCTTTGTCCATCTTAGCCTGGATTATCCTGCTCTCTTTCTGTCCCTTTCCGTAATGTGATGGTTAAGAGGGAAGGTAAGTCTAATTCGGACTCTGCCTCTTCCTGAAATTGGGAAATGTTACTTAGATTCTCAAAGCAAAACCTTTTCTTGTTTGTAAGCGCGGATAAGTACCCATCTCATGGTGTTGAGGATTCAAGGAGTAACTCTGGTAAAGTGCCAGTGCCTAGTGAGGAGTCAACAAACAGCCTCTACTACTGTGATGGGGGCTCCCTCTCTCCTTCCCCACTTCTTCCTTCTCTCTCCCTCCCTCTCTCTCTTCTTTCCTTTCTCTCACTTGGGTCCCATCAGCTCACCTTTTCCTTCATGACGTAACAGAATGAACTCTTAATGAACTGGACTAATGTGGAGGTAGCAGGGAAAGAAGCCTGTTCAAGTTCACTCTCAAATTGAAGCATCTCCAAACTAACCAGATCCTTAACCAAGCTTCTTATCCTCTACGCCTCTCCCCTTCTTCCCATCCCAGTGAAGGGCAGATCTGTCGTTCCTGTTGTTCAGGCCAAAATTCTTCAGTACCATCCTTGTCTCATTTTCACCCCCTACCCAGGACATCCACTGGTCAATCCCGTCCGCACACGCCCACTTTAGGGCTTCTCTTCTGCACTTGTCATTTCCTCAGCTTGAAATGACCTCCTTTACCTCGCCAGGTTTCTGCTCCAGTTGTCACTTACCTGAGGGTCCTCTGCTGGCCACTCCCTATAACAGTTTCTGCCCTCCCCTCATACCATCATCTCATCCTTCCCTTCCTGCCTTACGTTGTCCAAGGTGCTACACCTCCTTGACCCCTTGCACTGTTACCTGAATGCTCGTGGGGTGGCTGTGTCCCTCCTCTCCCCAGAACTTCATGTTCGAGAATGGCCGGCTTTGCGCTGCTTGCTGCGACATCCCAGCGCCCAGGGCTATGTCTGGAATCTAGCAGATGCTCAGTTGGTGTTGAATAACTTATTGGCCCTCTCGACCATTCTTGAGGCCTGAAGGAGATAAAGGAGATCATTCTAAGCCTAGGGAACACCATCTGATTTAGGTTTTAAATATCAAAAATGTCAACACCTATGGAAAGTTTCAGATTAAGGAGACCAAGGAGACATGACAACTAAGTGTGGTACCTGATCCTCCTGGAGCCTGAACTGGAGGAGAAACAGTCAAGGATTGGATCAGTTGAAAAAACTGGAGTCAAAGCAATCTCACAGGTTATTATTACCTGCAAAGACAAAGGTTCCTTTACCAGGGGAGAGAGCTGGCAGACACCACCTTAACCAAGGGGCCAAACTCACATCCACTGAAACAGACTGACGATCTGTCTCAGGATGGATTGAGAGTGAAGTTCACGGCTGCATCTGCGCACGTTGTCCCAGCAATGATTGTTGAATCTAGTCACTGGGAAATAATTAGATGCAGAGTGTGGAAAAGCGTGAGGAGACTTTCTAGACTAAGGAGACTAAAGAGACATGACAACGAAGTACAACATAGGAACTTTGATTCCTGGACTAAAAAAATAAGACAGCTGTAAGATGACATCTTTGGGACAGTTAAGGAAATTTGAATATAGACTGTACTTTGCTTTAGGTAATATTCAGACACTTGAATTTCTTGAGTGTGATAATGACATTGCATATGTAGGAGAAGGTCATTGTTTTTAGGAAAGATGTGCTGAAATATTTAGGGGTCAAGGGTCGTGATGTCTGCAGCATACAGTTGAGCAAAAGAAAGATAAAGCAAAAGTGGCCAAATGATAATTCTGGGTGAATCTTGGTAAAAAGCTAAGATAACACTAGTAAAATAAGTAAATTAATGAGCCTGGAACATAACCATTGGTGTATCCAAACATCGCCTGGCTGGTGTTTTCTGCTCGAGATAGCCTCGAGCTCAGTGCATTTCTCTGATTCCTCCCCTCCCCTGCTCGCCAGGATGCTGGACGAGTACTTTGAGGAGCAGATGAAGGAGATCATCCGAATGTGTTCCCATCACCGCCAGACCATGCTCTTCTCAGCCACGATGACGGATGAGGTGGGCTGTCAGGAGCCGGGCAGGGAGTGGAAGGACAGTGCAGAGGCCCCCGGGGCTGGCTGGGCTGTGGCAGGGGCTTGCCTTCTTCCTCGCCTCCTGGGAGGCCGGTGAGCATCCCTGTCTTTGTGCCTGGCAGGTGAAAGATCTGGCTTCTGTCTCCTTGAAGAACCCCGTGCGGATATTTGTGAACAGCAACACGGACGTGGCCCCCTTCCTGCGACAGGAGTTCATCCGCATCCGGCCAACTCGGGAAGGGGACCGGGAAGCTGTTGTGGCAGGTGAAAGCCCAGGGTGGGGCTGAGCAGGGTGGGGCGCTCGGCTCCCCGGGTGGTTGTCCCCGGATGCCCCCTCCATCCAGTACCCCCTAACTCAGCGTGATACTGCTGCCTGGCTGCCCCCACCTTCACCACTAGTTCTTCCTCCCTTTCTTTCAGTGAGTCCCCTCCCTCCCACCATCCAGTCCTCTTTATATCCTGCTGAACTACCCACCTCCCCCCAGCTGGCCCTCTGGCCCTCCATCCCGGCCACTACTGTGTTGCCTGATTGTTGCAGCAGCCTCTTACCTGGCTGTCTGCTTCCACCCTATCCCTTGGTAGTCCCATCTCCACACTGCAGATCATTCCAAAGGACCATTTATAATCGAGCATTCGCTCCTGTTCCTTTGCTATTTAAAACCCTCTAGTGTCTTGCGTTGCTCTTAGGCTGAAATCCACGCTCCCTAGCGAGTTCCATAAGATGCTCTGAGACTTGCCCCTGCCTGCCTGGAGCCCCCTGCCTGCCTGGAGCCCTGGCCTTAGCACCTCAGCTCATGGTGCTCCAGCCACACTCACCTGTTTTCGCTTTTCAAACCCACCAAGCTTTTATGTTTTATGGGGCCTTTTACGTTTGCTCTTTCCTGTACCTGGAATCTCCCCCCAAGTCTTCTCATGGATGAGCCTGTCTTGTCATTCAGCCTAATGTCACCTCTTCAGGAAAAGTCAGCCCTGAAGCCGCCCCATCTTCTCTTCACTCTCTCATGGCATTTACCCCCCTCAAGAACTGGGAATTGGCTTCCCTGTCTCTGCCCAGGAGTGGGAGCTCCACAAGCAGGGACCTCACCTGCCTCCCCCATGCCAGGCACAGCAACCACTTTGCAGCCGAGGAGGGAGTATGTGTTGGAGGCGGCTGCCGGCTCACTTTTCTCTCCCTGGCAGCTCTGTTGATGAGAACCTTCACCGACCATGTGATGCTGTTCACCCAGACCAAGAAGCAGGCCCACCGCATGCACATCCTCCTGGGGCTCATGGGACTGCAGGTGGGCGAGCTCCATGGCAACCTGTCACAGACGCAGCGGTTGGAGGCCCTCCGGTAAAGTCTGGGGGGGCTGAGGCTCCTAGCCATCCTTCAGAGTGGGCCCTCTTCATTCCCGAGGGAAAATACTACCCAGAGATCGTGTTAGAGCAATAGCAGGGGACATAGCACAGTTCCTCATTTCAGACATTTTAGCCTAACCGTTGTAAGCTCATGTCTAGATACATTCAGAACTTGGACTTTGTAGAAAACCATAGTCTTGCCCCAGGACCTGGGTGTGGGAGCTGCTGGGATCACAGCCAGAAATTCTGACCTGGGAAGATGCAGCACACGTTCTGACTTCTGCAGCTTTTCCAGAGCAGTGCCCATGCCTGGGTCTGCTAGAACGAGATCTGGAATCAAATTCCAGACCCTGTGCTTTTTCATGTGATTCCTTGTTTACTTCTCGGAGAACTGAGTCACCTTGGTAGGCAAGGAGGAACCCTTTAGAACTCTCCACCTATGCATATTCATCGTAGGCAGCTGAGTGTTGTTTCTTAAAGAAAGGCTGTTTTGAATGCTGAGATATTTGCATATTCTACTTCCCATAGTCCGGCTTTGTGGTTCCCAAACTTCTGTATTTGTAGGAATTGCTGCTTAAAGTGCTGTGCAGAAAACTACGCTTGCTCTGTGTTGTGGGATGTTTAGGGGGCTTGTAAGTATTGGAGGGGATGACATTTAGGATCTGTCCCCACTGTGATGGTCTAGACTCTTCTGCTTGACTCCGGAAGGGTTTGTGTTCTCTCTGCTGGCTCAGACCCCTGCAGAGTACTGGGGTCAGATATCCAGCCACATGTTTGTGGTTATTTCCAGGCGCTTTAAGGATGAACAGATTGATATCCTCGTGGCCACAGATGTAGCAGCCCGTGGACTTGACATCGAGGGGGTCAAAACGGTGAGTAGGTCTCATCCTCCTTGAGCTTTTGGTGGGAGTCCTTTTGCCTCCTCATGTCACCCTCTCTCTGCCAACTCCGGGTCTGACTGATGCTTCACTTTGGTCTTCCAGGTCATCAACTTCACGATGCCCAACACCATTAAGCATTATGTTCACCGGGTAGGTCGAACAGCTCGTGCTGGCCGGGCTGGGCGCTCGGTCTCTCTGGTGGGGGAAGAAGAGCGGAAGATGCTGAAGGAGATTGTAAAGGCTGCCAAGGCCCCTGTGAAGGCCCGGATCCTGCCGCAAGGTCAGCAGGCATCAGTGCAACAGCTCAGGGGGTTTGGATGCGTGGGGAATGTCCTAGATCAGATGGGGTGGGGGGAGCAGAGGATAACAGGTGAGAGTGTGCGTTGCAGTTAGGAGCCAGATCTGAACCCCAGCTCTGCCACTTCCTTGCTGTGAGGCCATGGGCAGGTCTCCCCTGGCCTCTCTAGGCTTCAGCCTCTCTGTGAGTGAAAGGGAGTGAGGAAAGACTTGTGCCCTAAGTGCCCTACTCGTAGCTGTTTGCTGGCCTTTGGGAAGAGAAGGTCTCTTGAGGCAACATCCCCACTAACTCCTCCCCTCCTTCCTCTCAGTCGGGGCAGAGGGTGGGGAGGGGGTCCACACTAATTCTTTTTAGATACCGTTCATTCTTTTTGTTGTTCTCATCCATAGGGGTTATATAAAGTACATCCTTAAGAAATTCTTTTTAATTACAAAAATAATATGTAATCAGTGTTGGAAATAAGTAAATCAAATAAGAGCAAAAATGTAATTATATGCGAAAGAGCTCACCACTTAGCATTTAGATACATAGCTTTTCAGACCTTTTCTTCCATTCATAGGTTCTTTTTTTTCCTTTTCATTTAAAAAATTTTCACTTAATTTATTCAATCTGTTGCTGTTTATTCTAGTCTAGGTATTGGGGATACAGCAGGAAACAAAACAGCTGATACTCTGATGGGGAAAGACAATGAATAAGCTAATAGTCGATGTGATTGAGAATGACGTGAGAAGTGCCTCCTTTAGAAAAGCTGTTGAGGACAGGCCTTGAACAGATGGCATTTGAACTGAGTCCTTGATGATAAGGATGAGTCAGCCATGGGTGGTCTGGGGACAGAGTGTGTCCAGCAGAGAAAACCAGGGCAAAGCCTCTGAGATGTGAACACACTTGGTGTGGGAGTAAGAGAAGGAAGGCCAGAGGGCCCAGGGCATGGTGAGCAAGGGGGACACAGAGGTCAGAGAGGTAGGCAGGGGCCACATTTAGGAGTTTGGAATTTATTCTGGGAATATCAGGAAGCCTTTGCGGAGGTGTTAAGCAGAGAAGTCATACATTAAAAAACCTCAGTTTTCTATGTCACTGAATACCCATCTGCCGTATTTTTATCAGCTACACTATATTCATCCTTATTTTAAAATTTCTTTTGTTCTCTTCCCTTGAGATGTCATTCTCAAATTCCGGGACAAGATTGAGAAAATGGAGAAAGACGTGTATGCAGTTCTGCAATTAGAGGCTGAAGAGAAAGAGATGCAAAAGTCTGAAGCCCAGGTGAGGCTGTGGGGAGCTCTCTGGTCCACCATGCTGCTCGTAGGCAGACTGCATGGGCCTCTGCTGGTCTGCCCTTCTGAAATGCTGTCTGCCAAAAGGCTCATCAGAGCCCCAGGCATTTGCAGACTGGCTCCTCCTGCAGCTGCCATGTTATATATCATCAGATGCAAGTTTCACCCTTTTGTTGTCCCCACAGATCAACACAGCACAGCGGCTCCTGGAGAAGGGGAAGGAGGCTCCGAACCCAGAGCCTGAGAGGAGCTGGTTCCAGACCAAAGAAGAGAGGAAGAAGGAAAAAAGTATGTCAGGGAGGTTCCTCAAAAAGCTAAAAATAGAATTATCGTTGGGCCCAGCAATTCCTCTCCTGGGTCTATACCCAAAAGAATTGAAAACAGGAAGCTAAGCGAATCCTTGTATGCCGGTGTTCACTGAAGCATTACTCACAATAGCCAAAGGGTGGACACAACCCATGTCCATCAACAGATGAATGGATACACAGAATATGGTATGTACGTACAGTGGGATGTATGATTCAGCCATGATGAAGTTCTCATACTGCTGCAAGTATGAACCTTGAAAACATGCTCAGTGAAGTCATCTAGACACAAAGGGACAAATATCTGTCATTCTACTTATATGAGGTACCTAGATAGACGCATTCATAGACACAGAAGGTAGAATAGAGTATCACCAGGGGTTATGGGGAGGGAGTTATTACTCAATGGCTACAGAGCTTCTGTTTGGGATAATGAAAAAGTTTTAGAAACAGAGAACAGTGATGGTTGTACAATATTGTGAATGTAATTAATGGTACTGAATTGTACACTTAAGAATGGGTAAAATGGCAAATTGTATGTTACATATATTTTGCCACAATTAAAAGTAAGGAAGATGCTTATTTAGATACATATATAAGCCCTTAAGTACCAATTTAAAATATGTGTACTTCTTATTTTAAGTTTAAAAAAAGATTTTATAAAATGGTACCTGAAATCTCATACTCTCCTCCCATCCCAGTTGCCAAGGCTCTGCAGGAGTTTGACTTAGCCTTAAGAGGAAAGAAGAAAAGGAAGAAGTTTATGAAGGAAGCCAAGAAAAAAGGGGAGATGACAGTGAGTGGGTCCCCTCTGGAGTTGGGTCCCTGCCCAGCGTCATGGGTCAGCACTGCCTGGTCTGTTCCATACTCACATGTCATTTTTCTCCCGAGGCGGAGGAAAGGTCCCAGTTTGAAATCCTCAAGGCACAGATGTTTGCTGAGCGGCTGGCCAAGAGGAATCGCAGAGCCAAGCGGGCCCGAGCAATGCCTGAGGAGGAGCCAGTGAGGGGCCCTGGTAGGCAGATGGGAAGCCCGAAGGGGCTGGTAGGAAGGTTCTGCCTGATACCTGTGCTTGTGGTCAGGGGGAAAAGAGGAAGATGGTAAGAGCCCACGTTTTTTGAGTAGTGAGTATGTACCTGTGTACAGCTGTCCTTTTATTGGCTCCAAGTGGTCAAGTGACTCCATGGTTAGTAGGAAGAGCTAGGATTTGAACCCAGGCCTTTCTGACTCTGGAGCCTAACCCTTAGCAGCTGCCACTTGGAGGAGGGGGTCAGAGTAGAATGAAGCAAAGATGTTTTCAGCCCATTTTACATTTAGGTGGTCCGTTCCAGTTCTGGACTCTGCAGTCATCCTCTGGAGTGGTTCTTCACACTTGGTACTCTGAGTCCTTAACTCTTTTCTGCTGGGATCTGATGTCTTGCTTCCATATCAGTAAAACATCAGGCCAGAGCATCCCCTGAACTTGGAACTATTACCCTGAGCTTAAGGGGATTTAGGAGTTTGGACCAAAGAGGACATGTCTAATACATTTCTCTCTGTGCACAGTGAAGAAGCAAAAGCAGGTAAAGAAATCTGTATTTGATGAAGAACTCACCAACACCAGCAAGAAGGCCTTGAAACAGTATCGAGCTGGGTAGGGCTTTAAGTCATCTTGGAGGTCTCTATCTTCTGATGAAAGCTCTGAATCTTCTCTCTTTCCCCACTCCCACTCCTCATACACCCACAGCTTTATACCACAGACACATCTCGTTTTATTGCACTTCGCAGATATTGCAGTTTATACAAACCGAAAGTTTGTGGCAATCTTGTGTCATCAGATGTTAGTTAGCATTTTTTAGCAATAGAGTATTTTTTAATTAAGACACGTGCATTGCTTTTTTAGACATAATGCACACTTAATAGACTATAGTATAGTGTAAACATAGCTTGTATGCACTAGGAAACTCAAAAAAATCCATGTGACTTGCTTTATTTCAATACTCACTTCATTGCAGGGGTCTGGAACCAGACCTGCAGTATCTCTGAGGTCTGCCTACATATAATTTCAAGGGCTTCCATCTACCCTCTCCCTGCCAGCCCAGGGTGAGAATTAAGGGACGTGTTAAGACTCTCCTGCCTTGGAGATGACATGGCATATTTTTGATTCAGAAATAGCTTTCTCTCAGGGGAGTGACAGAACCCCAAACAAAGCATCCCAGTCTGCTCTTGGGCATGTTGTTCCTCCCCACATCCTCTGGGCTGGGGTTGGGGGCTGGGTAGGCCAAGTTTTCCATGTAGTTTTCCTAGAAGGAAAGGCCTCTCCCAGTCTTGTTTTGAAGCTGGGCCTTGACTTCCAAAAACCCGTTATCAGAAATAGACACAGGCTTAGAACCTCAGGCCCTGAAAATGACGCGTTTGTGGTGCTGTTTTGTGTGGGAGCTGGTGGAGCAGGTGGGGTGAGACATTGCTGGTTTGTTCAACATCTTGTTGTCTTTTCTCATTCACAGCCCATCCTTTGAAGAAAGAAAACAGTTGGGCTTGCCCCACCAGAGACGAGGAGGAAACTTTAAATCTAAATCCAGGTACTGTTTACAGTTTTGGAATGCCAGAGGCTATGAGTGGGGTTGGAGAAGAAACCTGTCCTGGAAAGTGAGCTCCTTCCTCTTTCTGGTCTTGGGGGTGGTCTTTATTCTGCTCATTTTCTTCATAGATACAAGAGGAGGAAGTAGCCGTGGTGGCTTGAAGAAGCTCGTGGAGTGGCTCTTAGATCCCTTCCTTTGGGAAGTCATCCTGGCTTGGTCTCTTTTCTCCATTTGTAAAAAAAATGCTTTAAAACTTTAATAAATCTGTGTCATTTGTACATTAAAGAAAGGGAAAAGTTGGGGGTGATGGTGGCATGTAGCTGGTTCCTAAGCATCCTTGTTAGCCAAGGCACCTTTCCTGCTGATTAGCCACTATATAATGAATATATATACATTATAATGTATATAATGAATATACTAAATGGAAGAAGGTATTTTGGGGAGGGTGAAGAAACCAATCTAACTGTGTGTATCTTATTCCTCTGTCTCTTCCCTCAACAGCAGTCTTTGTCATTTATTAGCTTGGCACTGCCATATATAGCTGGAATGCATCTGTATGCTTGTAGAGGAGCTGGATGTGGAATGAGGAAATTCTTGCTAGAAGTTCTCTTCTGTCGATGTCCTAGAACCAAAAGCTGTCATTTATTGAGCATCAGCTGTGCACCAGACATCCTGTGTACTGAGCACTGTCTCATTCAGTTCACTACACCTCTAGAAGCAGGTACTATTTGTCCCCACTTTGCAGATAAAGAAGCAGAGGCTTAGAAAGATGGAGTAACTTTGCAAAATTGCAGTTGGGAATCCAGGTTTTTGGAACCCTGAACGTATACCCTGACTCTTTACTGTGATGTGGAAGTGCTACTGGAGAGATGGAAGCTCAAAGGGGACAAAGTATGCCCGATAAATTAGCTCCTTGTTGCAAAAAAAAAAAGCTTGTACCCTGCAGAATGGTGCTTCTCATCCTTTTCTCGATGAAAGGTCCTTTTGACAAGTAGATGAAAGCTAGGGGACACTCCTCGAGACGACTGTGATTGCAGTTTATGTCATATATAATCTCAAGAAGTACACAGACCTCCCCTCTAGCTAAAAAATTAGTTATCCAGTAGCACACACCCTCAACATTAAAGATTATGTTCAGTGCTATTCATTTAGGCTGCGCCTAAAAGTTGCCAACAAAGGGTTCCAGTTTAGTAAATAGCACACTCACAAGATGGACTGTGGTTCAGACTGTATGTGCTTAAAGAAAGATCCCCGAGTTAGATTAAAAAAAAAAAAAAAAACAAAGTGCAGAACTACATACCTTTCTAAGGGCTATACGTTGCATATGCATGGACTGATTATCTCTGGGAGGACTCATGAAGCTGTTAACAGGATTGCCTCTAGGGAAGGAAACTTCAAGTATACCTTGTTTGCACAGGCTGAAACATTTTTTACCAGGAGTTAAAAATGACTTAGCAGTTAAAAAAAACCCATACCACAGAAACAGAAGAATGACCTCCTTGTAGGCAGTGTCTCCATTCCCATCCTCACTGTCTCAAGCCGCCTGAGCTGTTTTTAACAGTTGAGGACAAACACGGATCACTGACTTTTCTCAATCATTGTTTTTATTAATTGGCTTTATAGGCTAAAGTGCATAGTAAAGACAAAAAGGAAATGCGTACATAGGAAAGGGATGTTTTTCTCACCAACATTAGAAAGACCTGAGATGACTAAGTGTCAGTTCTAGGAAACACTGGACTGAGGGAATATGTATGCAGGCAGCAGGCCTGGGGGCTGGCTTCTGGTATGGATCTGGGACCTGCAGAAGCTGCTGGCATGCTAACCCTGCCCAGGCAAAAGCTGCAATAGAGGGTGTTGGGACAAAGGATTACACTTTGGATAGGTGCTGCTGGTACCAAACGTGACTTTAGTTCCATTCAGGGCCTCAGGGAACCTGTGTGGCTACGGAACCCCTACTGCAGGCAAAGAAACCTCCACCTTCCCAAAGTGCAAGTCAGTCACAGGAAAGGCATGGGGATCACTCCTTAGGGAGCCTGGGCCTGCTGCATTAGCCCCCAGCTGTGGTCAGTCACTTGCCCCCACTCTCAGTGACTGTGTAACTGGGGCAGGATTAGTCAGTGAAGTCTGCCTTTCACATGCCTCAGTCCTCTGGAATGAGGGTGCCCAAAGAGGAGGGGAGGAGGGATTCTTGTGCTCCTTGAAAGGACAAGCAGTTCATAAACGACTCCTCTGGGCTTCTGTTTATTGGAATGGAAGTTAGTCTGCAAGTTAGGGCCTGGCAATTAGAATGAGCCTGCTTCACAGAGCTCTTACCTGCCTCTGGAGCACTGCAGAAAATACATCTGACTGAGTCAGGACCCAGAGATACCACGAGGTAGCCCTGGGTGGAAGCCCCAAACATGCTCCAGGCAGTCTGTCCACTAACTTGTAGGAGAGATAAAGAGGAAAAATCTGTTAACTTTGCTCAGTTCTGGAGGTAAAGTGCTTACTCTAGCGCAGGGGGAAATCTAGAAACAAATGTGGGCAAGCCCTAAAAGTAGACCCTTAAACAGGTGCTAAGACTAAAGAACAATAATAAAAAACAAACTTCTGTTCCTTCATGAGGGAGCCAGCCCCAGCCAGGTGGCAGCCAGGGCCAAAGGCAGCAGTGAGCCCTCCTCCTACATCATCCTCTGGATCTCCTCAAAGTTCATCAGGTTGTTGGCTGTGTCAGACCAGGCAGGGTGCTGGGCTCCATCCATCTCAGAAGCAAGCTGATTACTTCTTTCCAGAGTATGATTTATGCCCCCGATCACTTCCTTACAGTCAGGGCATGTGCTCCTCTGCATGGCTCCCCCACAATCGCTAATCACATATATGTGGCCATTGGGGCACTTGAACCAGTGGCCACGAGGGAAACCCATGGCCTTGACGATCTGCACTCGTTCTTCCTCTGAGATGCCCAGGCCAGAGCAGGGAAGGGTGGCTTTCAAAGCTTCCATCTTCTTCTGCACAAGCTGTTCATCGGCACGGGTGAACTTGGACGTTTTCTCAAGGATCTTCCGGACACTGGAAACCTCCTCTGCTACGCTGCCTCTCACCCTCCCCTCTGCCATCTTGCAGCGGCTCAGGAGGTTCACCAGGTACGTGAGCCTCTGGATCTCACTTTGGAGGTCATCTAATTCCTGGCTGGTGAAGCTCAGACGCTTCTTGGCTAGCCACTCATGAACCTGGCCTAATCGAGTCCTCACTTTGTTTTGTTCTAAAGCATGCACTTTTTTCAGGGAATCCCATAGGCCAGCCAGGTGATTGTAGAAGCTGATATAATTCTCAATAAGGCCCAGGTCCTTCACTGACAGATTTTTCTGGGCCAGCTTCTCTTCTAACATCAGGAAGTCTTCAGGGAGTAGCTGGAAGAGAAGGTTCTTTCTCTCCAGTAGTGCCTTAAGTTGTTCCTGGCTGGTTGCAATTTCTCCTGCTGAGCCCTGGATCTTTTCCTTGACGACTTCAATCTCTTCCAGTCGCTGTTTGATGCTGGTTCCGTACCTCAGGTTTTTGCGGATGGGCACCTGGCAGATAGGGCAGACCTTCAACCTGATGGCAACTTCATCATCCTTCTCATTCATGTAACGGTCCAGGGCTTGCACCTCAAAGATGTGGCTGCAGTCTTCCAGCTGTACAAACCGGGCATCTGGCTCATCCTCAAAGCCAAAGAAGATTTGGGTGACTTCTTCCTGGTGGCAGACACGGCACTTCTTGGGGCATGGTTCTCCACACAAACCAATGCAGGGGTGGCCGCAAGCCAGCAACTTGGTACAAGGCACATAACACGGGGGTCGGTCACAAGGCTCAGAGCAGAGTTTGGTACACTGGTAGTGCTGGCAGCGCCAGACACAGGGTTCTACGCAGGGGCTGCACAGTTCCCCACACTTCTTCTTGCACTGGCTGTGGACACAGCGGTTCTGACAGGTCCGCTGGCAGGGTGGGCACTCGCCAGTGCATGGCTCCTGGCACTTGTGTGAGCAGATGAGCAGGCGCTTGCAGGGCTGCTGACAGCGCTCATGGAAGCGCCCTTCGAAGCAGCTGTGGCAGGAGCCGGGGCAAGGATGCCCACAGTCCAAGATGGCACCACACTTGGTGGTGCACTTGACTGGCATGTCACACATGAGGTCTTCCACATGGCCACACTTCACCTGTTGGCTGTGTCCACACTTGAGTTTCACAGTGACCATTTCTGAACACAGCCGCACACAGTCCTCACCGCATGGGTGGCTGCATCTGTGCCCACATTTCAGGACCTTGGGGCAAGGCTCTTGGCAGCAGAAATCTGACTCCGGCATGGAACAAGGGACCATTTGTTCATGGCCGCACCGGAGAATGACTTTGGGCACCTTCACCTGACAAGGCTGACACTCCTGGAAGCAAACAAGGGGGCACCGATGCCCATCTTGGCAGATGACCTTCTGGCACGGCTTCATGCACTGGAACTCCTTGTGCGAGGAGTCATAGGGGTGACAGGCACGGGTGCAGACATGCCCACAGCCTAGCCGGAATTCACAGGGTAGGCTGCAGCCTCCTTCGGGCACTTTTTGGAAGTCAGAAGCTTTGGATACTAAGGTGTGGGTATCAGGGTGGTTCTGGCAGCACAGCCGGATCGCAGGGCCTATTTGACTGTTCTCTCGAAGGGTATGGATGATCTTGCTCCACAAGGGCACCTTGGCCAGCATCTGCATGTTTCCAATGCAATACATCCCCTTCTTGGCGCGGGATAAGGCCACGCAGATGCGGTTGGGTATCTGGAGAAAACCCACCTTGCCCTCCTGGTTGCTGCGCACTAGCGAGAGGAGGATGATGTCGTTCTCCTCCCCTTGGTATTTGTCCACCACGTGAACCTTGACACCAGCAAATGTCTTGGCAGGCATGAGTTTGCGCAGACAGAAGAGCTGCCCGGTGTAGGTGGTGAGGATGGTGATCTGGGAGGGCAGGTATTCCTGGCACAGGAAGTACTTGCACAGCTCCACCACAAAGCGAGCCTCGTGCTGGTTCTGGTGGCTTTTGCCTTCTTGGATTTCCTGTTCAGGAAAGTTGTGTTCTACAAAGAAAAGGTTGGAAGAGACCCCCTGGAAAAAAAAGAAGTGACATGTTAGAAGGTTCACTCATGGTAGTTTTTTCTTTTCTATCTTCACGTGCATTGGCCACTGACCCTGTTCCAGGGAGATACCTTAGAAGGCTTTTGTATACTCCGTACCATAGTTTTTAAATCTGAGTTAGTCACCATGTGCTTTGTTTTGGGGCCATGGCAAACAGTAAAATACATAAAGAATTAGTCTATTTTAGTTTTCAAGATACTTATTTGATGTCAATATTTATAACAGCCATCCACAATCCACCTGTTATAGTCCAGGGAACAAGGAGCAGCTATGATAATGAGGCTGAAGAGAAAGCAGCTAACTTAGGAGCATTCCACTGTGCTGAATGCTTTATATACATTGTCTCCTTCAATGTATAGAATGTACTGTAATGAGGCAGCAGCAATTATTCTCACTGTATAGAAGATGACCCTGAACCTCAGGACTGGTATATAACTTGCTAAAGCTTACACAGCTACTAAGTGGCAGAGCCGAGATTCAAAAACCCAGGTCTGTATTCTCAACTTCTGTGCTGTTCTTCCTCTTAATAACCAGTTTTTTAAAGTTGGCTCTATTCCCTTCTGAAAGCCCTTTTTCGTCCTGAGGAAAATATAATGTCCTAGGTTGCTCACAGCATCAGAGAAAGATCAGGTAGGAAAGATTCACCTTAATCTTCTCGTATTTGAGAACAGAGGGATGGTTCTCCAGATCCTGGTAAATGTGGGGGGTCAAAAGCTGTGCAATTTCCGGGCGCATGCGGTGCTGAAACAAGACACGTATGTCATTAAAAACATGGGCAGAGAATAAACAGACAGTTTTCTAAAGACTAAGGTGCTGGTGGAAAATCTGGTGTCATAACATTTGAAAAGAATAATAGGGAGAAAAGAGCTAAATATAAACAGCTCCTTCATCCAACACAAACAACACAGACTGATCTTATGGTATTTTAAAACAGAAAACAAAACAAATCTGACAGAGTCATTTCATTACTAAGCCAGCTTTATTTTTGAGACCTTTCTTGCTGGCAGTTGGTAGGCTCCCAGGAGCCTTCTCCTGGACATCTGGTAATAAGAGGTTTAGTTTCTCACCTGGTAATTCAGACGGACAAACGGAATGTTTACTTTCACCAGCCGTTCAAAGAGGGAAACCTCAAGGTTGAAATTCTTGGCCAGATCATACACGTTGGCACTGGGGCGCAGCTGAGAAGAGAATAATGGCCATTAAAAACATATTTTAACCATCCATCCATCCATCTACCCAGCTATCAAATGTTTTTCAAGTGGCTTCTATGTTCCAGGCACTGCTTTAGGTGTTAACAGACTAAGGACAAACAGTGACAAAAGCCGTGAAAGCAAGAAAACAAGGATGATGTGACAGAGTGCCCAGGGGTGGAGGTTCTTTATATAGGCCTCTCTGAACAGTGACATCTGATTTGATGCCAGCATGGAGGAAGTTGCCGGTCATTCAAAAGGCAAGCCACGAGAGGGAGCATGAAGAACAGGGGATGGGAACACAGTGAACAAGTGAGATGGTAGTATGAAGTGAGGTCAGAGAAGCACGCTGAGAACACTTGCCTTTGTAGGCCACATTAAGAAGCTGGATTTTTCTAATGAGTGCAGTGGGAAACCACTGGAGGGTTTTAAGCTGGGGACTAATACGATCTGATTTACTTTTTTAAAAAATTCACTTTTGCTCCTTTATGAAGAATGGATTACAGGGTGGCAAAAATGGAAGCAGCAGGATGTGAAGCATGCTGTTTTAACAGTCCACTTAAAAGGCCATGGTAGTTAGAAAAGTAGCAGAGACAACAGATGAAATAGATGATGCTACCTCTAAAATATGCCCAAATCTAAGAGC
The DNA here is from genome assembly GCF_048773025.1 of Camelus bactrianus. Taxonomy (NCBI): domain Eukaryota; kingdom Metazoa; phylum Chordata; class Mammalia; order Artiodactyla; family Camelidae; genus Camelus; species Camelus bactrianus. The sequence continues at coordinate 22,772,531 of NC_133557.1, forward strand.
ATCTGCTCTTAGACTGAACATGGGAGGTGAGGAAAAGAGGAATCACAGAAAGCCACTAGTAAGCTTGAGGACTGGTGAAGCAGAGGCCAGGGTCTTGCTGTCTGATTCCACCCCACAGAGAGCCAGCCATCTTCCAGGGGCCCTGCCCTACCTGCTGGTGGTCCCCAATCAGAATGAGGTGCTGGCAAGCTTTGCTCAATGTGGCAATGGTGTGGGCCTCAAGGACTTCAGCAGCTTCTTCTACAATGACGATCCGAGGCTCCACCTTCTGCAGGATCTGGCGGTATTTGGCAGCACCTGAGTCAAGAGAAGAAAGACTCTGAGCTGATGTGTGGACTCACGGTGCCACTGGGCTTCTAGATTGGTGACCCTTAAGCCCGGGTCTGTGACAGCAGTCCTCACATTCACTCAAGGCTGTGGTGACCACCATATGAGAATGAGTGCTGCGGGGTGGTCTCCAGAGCATTATCCTCATGTTCTCACCTTTGAGGTTCCAAATGCAGCAGAGTGGGTGGGTGAATTTCACCAACAGTTCCCTAAATACAGCTTGCTTTCAATAGCTTTTTATGGTATTTTCTTCTAACCTACTAAACAAGTTTCTCTTTACCTGTCCTAGATAATCTGATAGGAGCTTGGCACCAGGAGTGAACCCCATGCTTTCTTACCTGTGGTTGTCATTCCTACAACCTGAGCATCTTTCAGGATGTGCAGGTCTTCCTGGAGTCTCAGCTCAGCCATTCTCTCTGCTGACGTGCGGTACTGGCGTTCATAGCTGAGGATCTTTCGGCGGGTATCGGCCTGGTACCTCTGAAGCCACAGCCTGGAGAATGTGGAGAACCAGGGAGAGGAAGCCATGTGCTCTTTGAGAAGGTGGAGGAACCCCCTTCAGTGTGCCCTGCACATTAAGTGGAACCAGGACCCCTGAGGAGGTTACAAGCCACAGAGAAAGAGGGAGGAGAGACCCAGGTGTACAGGGAACCAAGAGTCCAAAATGTCCAACAAAAAGATGTGCAGAGAGATATATAAGTGGTCAGGAGCTAAGAAAGGAGGGGGATAATGAACAGAAGTTAATTATTGGGACAAAAGTAAGGGACTTTAAAAGCTTCAAGAATTTCTTACAAATTTTCCCTGCTCCACTCCTGCCTGAGTCCCCGCCCTTGCCCTCCCCTAATTTTCTGCAAGTAAAACAGATCATGTCACACTCTGGTATAAAACCTTCTAATGGTATTCCTCAGATAAAATCTGCATTCACCTTCCCTGAAAGGCCCTGCACAGTCTGGCCCCTGCCCACCTCTCTGACCTCAATTTCCATTTGTCTTTCTGAGTCACAGCCATGCTGGCTGCCTTCTTTCAATTTCTCAAACAAACATGTTTCCTCCCACCCTGAGGCCTTCACCTATGTGGTCCTTGAGAGCTCATCTGCACCCTCTTCCCCTCTGGCCTTATTAATCTCTACTCATCTTTCAGATCTTGCCTCCAATGTTACTTTCCTGGATACCTCAGACCAGCTCAGCTCCCGTGTTAATATTCTTAGCACTCCTTGCTCTTCTCTTTCTTGGTGTTGATGCCCATTTGTAACTTTTCATTTGCAGAATTAACTAATCTGTCTCCCTAGATAGACTCTAAACCCCATAAGGGTAGAGCCAGTTGTCTGTTCTATCCTATGACTAGGTCCTAGCACTCAGCTCAGGGCAGGTGGTACTCAATCAATTGTTACTTAACACTAATGTTGAAGAATTTCAGGGCTTATGTTCTAGCAACAGGAAAGGAACCCCCTGGGGAAATTACATGGGCTGGCTAGGGCCAGGGAGGTGGGTGGGCATAGTACCTATACAGCTGCCAGCGAGAATTCAGGTCCAGTTGCCAAACGTCCTGGATTTCATTGGCCTCAGCCTCAGTCATGGTGTTCAGTTTGCGAAGTTCATCCTTGACTTTCTTCTTCATTTTCTTTTTCTGGCTGCGCTGGGTCTGCAGAAACCAATACCAGTCAGGGTCACTATCTGAGTAGAGGTGAGCCTGGTTCTAAGCCCAAGGTAGGGGCCAGACAGAGCACATTAAAAAAAGGAGCTGTCACCTCTGATGAACTTCTCTGAGTGTCTTATATTCTCCCAGCAGTTATTCCATTGTAGAGTGGCAAAATGAGGGCTCTGGAGCCAGTTTACCTGGGTTCAAAGTACCATCTATCTCTTATTAGTTGTGGGTCCTAGACTGAACCTCTATGTGCCTCCACATCCCCTTCTATAAAATGGGAATAATAACAGTACCTCCTCATAGAGTTGCTGGATTAACTGAAGGAGTAAATACATGGAAAGCACTTTAAAAGCATGCTGGCACTAGTAATCACTGAACATCTTTTGACTACAGTCTGCTTCTCATTCCTAAAACATGGGTCATTAAAGTAGCAGAGAGCAAACCTATGTGTCTCTCTTGCTAAATGCCATACAGGTTCTGCTAATATGGTCTTAATGCCATCATAACAAAAGAGTACATTAAACAAGTGGGTGAAAGGCACCATTTAGGAGAAAGTGCTCTCCCCTGGCCGTTTCTGAGTCTGAGGCCATGAGCCTTTGGAAAGATTGTCATGCCAAATGGACGTCACAATACAATGGACCTCTCTTCACTTCAAAACCAAATAATCCAACTCCTCCTGCAGCCACATGGCAGAGAAATGCTCCATCCATGCTTCCAAGTATTGGGATCATGATTCTGTCCATTACATATGGTGATGTTGAACTGAACTAGGAGATCAGGTTCAAAGCCGGCAGACTGGAGAAAGTTGCATTCAGTCAAAGTTGCCCTTGAAAGGCCTTTAAATGAGGTTTTCATTAAAAGGCCTTTAAATGGAATGGGGTTCAGTGCTCTATTGTCATAGTAACATGTAGTAAATTCTGAGGACCACTGGGTTCTACCAAAGTAAGGAGCAGAGGGGAAGTCTGGGCATTTATACTATTTTGGCTCTAAGAGAAATATCAAATTTCAAGGTGAATTAAGGATGAATATTCCATCCAGCCTATATAGCTTACTTCATTCTGTTTTTCTTGAATCCTCTAAAATCTTAATGCATGTTCATAGACTTGTCTGTAGCTGATAAGATAATGTCCATGAAAGCACCAAGCATTGAGATCATGTTTGATGTTACTTCATGAGAAACACTTGGCTACCTGCTCCTTTCTAAGTTAGCATTTCTTCCCAGGGCCCTTCTAAAAGGTCGTAATTTTTATACTCTTGAAAACTGGACCCAACTAGAATTAGGTTATAAAAGAGTAAAGTAAGCTAATTATGAGGATGAAGTGAATACACTGCAACAGAAGTGGGTGAAAATAAGGGGCTGCAGTTCTAGTCAGAACAGATGCTCTCTGGGGGAGGGTACAGCTCAGTGGTAGAGTGCACGCCTAGCATGCACAAGGTCCTGGGTTCAATCCCCAGTACCTCCATTATATAAATAAATAAACCTAATTACCTCCCTCTCCAAAAAAATAAATAAATAAAACCCAAAAAACAGATGCTCTTAGGCCTGTTTCAGGAGATCTAACCCCCACCCACCTGGCAGTAAAAACTGAACTCCCATTTCTTACTCCGTTAGGGCTTTCGGGGGCCATGAGGAAGTGAGTTTACCTCCCACTCTCCTGCAGCTTGCTCCTGCCCAGCGGCTGTCCTGGGGCCATAGTTGTCTAGCCTCATGGCCAGAAGCACTTTAGCTAACTCCTGGACTGCCCCATTCTCTTCCTTCTTCCGCCGCCGGGGCCTGACCACCTCTTCCTCTTCAATCACCCGGTCTGCTTGAATCAGGTCGGCTTCCTCTGCGATCTCAATCAGCGAACTGTCCTCTTCCCCTTCTTCCTCCTCCTCCTCCCCTTCTGCCTGAGCTAAGAGAGGAAAGCAGGCAGGACAGGGTTGGAGACTCTTGAAGCCAAGGGACAGAAGAGGGCATTTTACAAGATCTTAGAGGCATGAAGACATTCTTAAGAGGTTTAAGTGGTTACCTCTGGGGGAGGGAAACGGGGAAGAATGACAGGGGAGAGAGACTTAGGTTTCCTTACACATTGTTTTGCTATATAAGAAAAAAATCACATGAATGTATGTATGCCTTTTGAAGGAAGGTTTTACTTATGTCAAACACACATACAAAAAGGAGAGTATACAGTGTAAATGTGCAATTTAAAGGATAATAAAAACACATAAAATGAACATCCAAGTACCTTCTACCCAATTTAAGAAGCAAAAAGTTACCTATTTCTCTGAAGACCCTTGTGGGCACTACTAACCTGAATTTTATATTACTCATTTCTCTTTTAACTTTACCACATATATAATGTCCATATAGCTCTAAACAACATATATAGTTTTGACTTTTCTGAACTCTATATAAATGAAATCATATTGTATATATTTTCCTATAACTTGCTTTTTGCAATCATCATGTTTTTGAGACATCTATGTTGCTGTATATCTGGTAATTCACTCCTTTTTACAGTTGTATTTGTTATCTGAATAGACTGTAATTGATCCATCTGTTGTACAAATGTGGATGGACATTTGAGTTCCTTCTGTTTTTCTATTATCATAAAGTGGCTTTGCCAATTAATATCCCCATTAGCATCGTATCAGAGTTCCCACTGCTCCACAGTCTTATCAGTGTGGGATTATATCAAACATTTTAATTATTGCCAATCTAGTAGGTGTGTAATACTACATCATTGTAGTATTAATTCCTCTCATTTCTAATGAGCACTTTTCGTTGGTCATGAGGATTTCTTTTGTGATGTGTCAAAAGTCTTCTATCTAGTTTCCTATTAAGCTATTATTTGTCTTTTTCTGATTGATTATAGCTCTTCATAAATTCTAGGTATTAATTTAAAGTCCTACTCTTCTAGTCTGTACCATATTCCATCTTAATATGTAGTTCTAGGTAGACATACACTTCTTACCTATATTTTCAGGTCCCACTGGAGCAACACTTTGGGTAAAAGAACCAACACCCAGACCCAGCCATTCCAGCATCATGGAATGCTTCCAGCCCTGGAAACAAACCCATTCGCTATCCTGAGGAAGGAAGAATTATCAATCATGAGAATTCTATGACAACTAATATGAAGGAACAGTCTTCTCAAACGATCAAAAAGTAATTCCCTTAAAATTTAGAGGCTGCAAATTGGTAACCTTTGGGTAACTGGACCATTTAATATGACTTGCATAAAATTTTAAAAACAAAAATTTCCTGCTTCTCTTGACAGAATCAGGAGCTATGGCAGCAATGAGCCTGTATTCCTGAATTGCAACAAATGGCTGAAGTGGGTTGCTGCCACCCCTTTTCCCGTTTGCCACAGTCCTCTCTACTTCCCAAAATCTCACAGCTAGTCTGCTTCAGTCATTTATAGGACCTGACTGACCCCTTTAGGCTTTTGGCTTTGTAACCCTGGAAATCACCAACCCATTGATAGAAGAGCTACCATTTCACTGAATTCCTGGCCAACCACTTTATAGAGATTGTGTCAGATACTTATAATAATCTTTGAAGGCAAGCATTATTATTATTCCTGCTTGACTGCTCAGGGACCCGAGGGTCACACTGACCAGAGCCATACAGTCAGCCTGTGTGACTCAGGTCTGTCAATTCCCAAGCTCTCTATATGTGCGAGGTTGCCTCACTGTGATTTTATTTCATTTAACAAGCACTTAGAGCACACTTATTAAGAGGTTTACAAATATTGACTTGTTTGTTCATAACAATCCTGTAAGGATTAAGTAGATCTGTAAAAAACTGCCATTTTTGCAAGTTAAATTTACAAATACTGGAAACTTCATATGATTCAACTTAATGTTCTTTATCCTCACTTTATAAGAAGAAACAGGCACAGAAAAATTAAATGACTTGCCTAGAGCAAAATCAGGATTCAAATCCAGCAGACTGGCTCCTGAGTCTTGTTTTGGATTAGTACACTCACCTGCCTCTCCTTACAAAAAGGAACTTTTCACATCATGGTAGCATCAGATTATAGCTAATGCTTTGGACTGCTACTTCTGCTGAAGGCTCCCTCCAAATACTAGGACAAGAGAGATACTTGCACCTCCTACCTGTATTGGTCCATTCATCAGGCTTTTCCAATGCTGGAGGGAGATGTACTTCTCCAGATGCTGTTCCCGTAGTACACCACGCATGGTACACTCCAGGGTCTGGGCCCCTTCATGCAGCTCTTGTTCTGACTCCTTCATCTGTGTCATGATCTGCCGAGAACAGAGGGAAATAAATGGTGAGGAATCATTATGCCCCAAACTCAGTCCCTGACTTGAGGGAAAACAAAGCTAAGACAAGAATAGCCAGAACGGAGAATAAATAGACCAGTCAACAAACCAATTTCCCAAAGCACATTACTGTAGTTTTAAAACTAACGGATTGGTATCTAAAATATCTAAAAGACTCCTACCAACTAGTAAGAAAAGGGAACAAATAATACAACAGAAAAATAGGCTGAGCATACTGTGGTGGATACTTCTCTCTTCTTTCCTTAGTAATAAGAACTCAGAGTTTTGGCTGCCCAACTAGAAGATGACACTTCCTTGATCAACAGGCTGTAAGCAGAAGTGCTATGGTTGGTTTTGGGGAAGTAGCTTTAAGATCCTGGCACGGGCTGGGAGGCAGGGTGTGCCTTTTTCTGTCCTTTCTCTGTCTTGGATTATGAGGGCAAAGGTCACCCCATGGAATTAGCAGAATGGAATGCTGGAAGGAAAGCTGGATCCTTCACAGCTTCGTGGAGCCTCCCTATCTCTCCCGCCTGCGCACCCAGAAAGCACTGCTCTCTTGGTTGTTCCCCTTGAGCTATCTCAGATATCCAAAGCTGGGACTTACACTCATGTAGGCCCTTCGGAGGTGCATGGGGAGGTTGCGGCGGAATTCCCGCTTGTTCCTCAGCTCCCTGAGGGTGAACTGCTTCAGGATTTCACTGTTGCTCCTTCCACCTACCCGCACAATGCTGGTCTTCTGACACTTGTAGATGCCTAAGGAGCAAAGTGGAGCATGGCAGAGCTGAGGGGAGCTATGCTGGATTCTCTCACGTGAGAGCTGTATGTGTTTGGGATGTTGTTGCAGCTGGTCCCTTATGGTACAAACTGGTACTTATGGGAAATCTACCCCATTAATGAACAAGAAGGCCCCAGAGATGATGTGACTTGCAGAGCAGTATTGTGCTTAAAGAGCATAGGCTTTAGAATCAGACAGCTGGGGACCCAAGTCTTGGCTCCACCACTTACTGCTATGTAACCTGGGGCAGGTTACTTAAGTTGAGCCTCAGCTTCTTTGTCTGTGATTTAAATACAGTTATACTTTCCTTACAGGGCTATAGTCTGGGTAAATGAGAGAATATTTTTGTAGCTCTCAGGTAGGGCCTGGCACAAAGTAAGCCCTTAGTAAATGTTCTCTATCATTCACTCTATAGATATTTACTGATTGTTTATTATGTGTCAGCTATGTGCTAGGTTTTAAAGATACAGCAATCAAAATACAGATTCAGTTCCTCATTTGTTCTCATGTCTCACAGTCTGGCAAAGAAGATACACATTAAACATTTAATCATAATAAAACTTAATACTATAAATACATGATACTGTAAGTATATAACAGGAGTCCTTAACTAGTGTGGGTAGGGTACAGATCTAATTCTTGAGGATCAAATTTAAACTGAGACTCCAAGAATAAGGAAGATTTAATCTAGGTGAAAGAAGGATATAAGAGAATGAAAAAATAACAGTCAACAAGAGGAAAAATACACTTATTCATTCATTAATGCAATTAGTATTCTCTGAGTGCTTAGTATGGGCCACAATCTTTGAGTATAGCAAAACACAGGACCAGTCTTCACAGTGTGTAGTCTAGGGTAGAGACACATACAAATAAATTGTTACATATCTACTAAGTCTCTCAAGAAAAACGCAAAGGGAGTCTTAACTTTGTCTGGGGGTAAAAGGGTAGGCCTACATGAAGTGAGACCTGAAGAATAAGCTGGAGTCAGCCAGGCTGGACTCATCAAGATGGAAAGAGAGCGGGAGAGAAAAAACACATCCTTGGCAGAGGGAACAGCATGGACCAAGGGAGAAGCTGGAGGAAGTCAAAGAACTGTAGACAATCAGCGTTGCTGGAGTTAGGGAGAACAGGAGAGAGGCAGGAAATGAGACACAGAATTAGGCTGGAGCCAAACACACACAAGCCTTCCAGCTCATGGTAAGGACCATGGCCTTTAGCCAAAGAGCAACAGAAAGCTACTGAAGCTGCCCATGGTTCAAATATAAACGTCTTAATAGGGAACAATTTTGCCAACAGACATTACCTTCCAGAAACTGGTCCAAAGCATGATTAGTATAACACACAACCAAGATGGGGAACTTCTGGAGGCTAATTTGCCAAACAGGCTCATTGGTTAGAAGGGCCTGAACAATTTTTAGACCCACGTAGGTTTTTCCTAGAAAACAAGGAAAAAGGAGAGTTAAAAAAACTCAGAGACTTTCCAAAAGGAGTAATTAGTTACCCACAGCAAATTATTATTATTTAAAATTTTAAGTTAATACACTGAGATGGTTTAAAATCCACAAAGCATAAATGTATATATTATGAAAAGCCTCCTCACTCTTCTGTCCCCAGTCACCTAGTTCCTCTCTTGGAAGCAACCAGTGTTACTAATTTCTTGTGTAACTTTCCAGAGATAGTCATTCTGTGTATATACAAACAAAAACGAATATATAGTTTTTTTGAGCCTTCTCCCTTTCTTTTCTGAATACAAACAGACTATTTCCCCTGTTCTGTTTCTTGCTTTTTTTCACTTAATATATCTTGGAGATAGTTCTCTATCAGTAAAAAAAAAAAAAAAAAAAAGATATCAGTTAAAAAAAAAACAAAGAATCCTTTCTTTTTTTGTTTTTCACAGCTGTAAGGTATTTTTCTGTTTCCTACTGATTGACATACATGTTGTTTCCAATCTCACGTGGCAAATTATTTACAAATGCTTTTAATATATCACAACAGACTTGCCTTTGTTATAAGAGGGAAAAACAGAAATCAACATTGGAGTTAAGAGTTATGGCCTCATTGTAAATGGCCAATAATCAATTAGTTGTCTATAAACAGCTAAATTCTTACATTGTGTCAGGCTAAGATAGCCACTGTCCTCAAAAAACTCAAAAGTTGAGTGAAGAAGTGATACAAAAAAAAAACCTTTTTAGTATAGCATGGTAAATTACAATTTTTGCTCCTTTTTTTTTTTTCTTCAAATAATATATATTGAGTGCCTAAACAGGTGTTAGACACTGGGTTAAGTGCAAGAAATACAATCGTGGCCATGGTTCTTATTTCCTGGACCTTACAGACTTGTAGAAGAGAAAGACAGTTAATCACACAAATATAAAAATCATAAATGGGCAGGGTATAGCTCAGTGGCAGAGAGCATGCTTAGCATGCAGAAGGTCCTGGGTTCAATCTGCAGGACCTCCATTTGAATCAATCAAGTAAGTGAGCAACCAATCAATCCTAATTACCACCCTCCCCTACCTGCCCCACCTCCCCCCCCACCCCCTGCCTACACACAAAATTAAAATGTGAGAAATGAGAAATACATAGTACCAATAAAACATATAATTGGGATTCCGGCCTACTCAGTAAGGTTAGAAGAGTCTTCCCTGGAAAAGTGATAACTGAGTAAGAGTGGGCAAAGGGGAGCAGGGATGAACTGGTTGGGAGGTTCCTAACATCTTCCAGGTGAGTAAGGACCTAGGTCTGCCTCCAGCTAAGTTAAGTAGGCCGACTGGGGAGAAGTTTCAGAGATAAACTTGACTGGAACTTGATAATGGTTTGGTGGGGGTGTGGAACAGAAATGGATAACTCTTTTGTTCCTAGTTTGGAGGATTAAATAAGGAACGGATAAGGAGCCCTGAGGAGGAAGGAAAATTTTTGTAATTCAATACTTACCCACCCCTTCCCACTGCTTCCTCTCCCTTAGAATGGGTACTTTGTAGGATTTCCACCTCAAAAATGACCCCCTTTTCTACTTCTCTCTCAAACTCACAGGTAGGCTCTTAGTAGCTGCGTGCGTGCATGTGTGTGAGTGTGTGTGTGTGTGTATCTTAAGCTAGCCCGAAATGATTGAATGATTACTATACTTGGAACTAGAGATTCCCAATTCAAGTGATAACATTTAGGGAAATTATTTGCAACATGCATATTTTGAATATACAAATAGCTCCTACAAATCAGTAAGAAAAAGAAGCCATTCAACAGAAATACGGGCAAATATGAAAAGGCAATCCACAGAGGCAGTAATATATAAATAGCTAACAAACACAATAAGGGATATTTAATTTCACTCTTGATTAAAGAAATACAGATTAACTACTATGATACACATTTCCAGAGGGCAATTTGGCAATATCTATAAAAAACAGAAATTCACATATTTTTTGATACAGTTAGGGATTTCTCTCCTGGATATATTCTGTTTGTGTGTGAAATGACTCACAAACAAGGCTATTCACTGAATTATTGTTTGTATTAGTAGATTTTTCTATAGGGAACTGGTTAAAGAGATTATGAGCTATCCACACAAATGGAATATTATGCAGTCAAAAACAAGAGATACTACATATGTGCAACAATATGAAAGGATCACCAAGATATTTTATAAATGAGCAAAGTAACATGCAAAGTGTTTCTAGCGTAGTGGGTTAAAAAAAAGTGGGGGGAAGTAAATATGAGTATGTATTTGCTTGAATATTCATAAAATATCTCAGGAAGGATTAACAGGAAGATAATAACACTGCTTTAGATAAAGGAACTAAGTGGGATGGTAGGAGGAGAGATATGGACTTTTTAAAATATTAGAACAGTTTTTTATTAAAACATAAAATTAAAATTAATAATGAGTCAAAAAACCTCTCAGATCAGCAAAAACTGCTAATGAGCAAAGAAGACTGATAACGTACAACAATGTTGGCAGCATACAAAGGAATGGGAACACTAATTCATTCATTCTTGGTGGAAGTAAAAACTGGTACATCCTTTTTCTAAAGCCCTGAAAGCACCACTTTAATTATGCATATTTTCCCATCATATATGGGTGTTTATCAGAAAAAACTTTCCATTGTTACAATAATTTTTAATCATGAATTGCCATTACTTTATCAGCATTTTTTAAGGAACTTTTCCTGTTTTTCTTTTCCTTTTCTTTTTTAAGTATTCTTTTGGGAGGGTAATTTAGCAGTACCTACTGTAACTATTAATGTAAATTTCCACTTTAGGGAAGAAAACTACAGAAATAACAAGTAGAGTACTCAAAGATAAACACACAGATATAGATATATAAACAGTTATTAAGCACTGTATGTAATACCAAAAAAAAAAAAAATCATGGTGCATTCATACCCCAGAGTGAATGCATGCATGGCAGAAGGAGTAAGGTACATTTCTACATGTGGCTGTAGTGTAAAGAATGTAAAAATGTCCCTAACATGTTGTTGTATACATACCTATAAATTGTAGAACACTATATAGAGCATAATCTCATTTTTGTTATTAAAAAAACAGAAAAAGTGTACATGTATGTATGTAAACATATAAATACACATACAGACACAAAGATGTATCAGTTTTAACCTGGGAGAACATCTGGAAAGATACATATCAAACTGCTAATAGCACTTATCACCCCAGGGGATTACAGAGTGGCACATGGGCAAGAAGATATAGGGAGGTATACTTCCAAGAGAAGCAAGTACAGTGTGGCAGACAAAGAAGGCAGACTGCCTGAGTTCTAGTCTGGGTCTGTCCCTTACCATCTATGTGAGCTCCAACATATTATTCAACCTCTTTTTGCCTTAGTTTTTTCATCTGTAAAATGCAATGGTTTCTACCTCACACAGCTGTTGTGAGGATACAAGTTAACATATGCAAAGCATATAAAACAGTATTTGCTGGACGGTGCTATTATATGCTTGGTATTATTTAATTTCAAGTTATATAAAATCAAGCAAATCAATATAGCCTTTGATGAAGCAGAAGTAACACATCTTCCTAAGTTTGACCCCTTAGCAGTCTTCTAATCTTGTGATTTTTGGTCTATTACCATGCACATTGGTGTGGGTCCTCATTGGAAAATCACTATGCGCAGCTACTTTTTAAAGAAGTTTGATGCCCATTTCAGGGGAATGTTTTTAATTGAGACATTCTAGAAACCTAGAATCAAGCCTCCCTTAACCTATCTCATAAGGGCAGATGTCATGTGCTCAGAAAAGTTTTCTCTCTTACCTGTTCCAGGAGGTCCTTGAATAATAGCCAGTTCCCTTGTGAGAGCAAACTGCAAGGCTTCCATCTGGGAGTCATCCAGCTTCAGGGCTTCTTTTGAGGGCCACTGGCTGGGGTCTAAGACATTAACTCTGGGACGTCTCAAGCTCTCGGTGCTTCTCAGAGATTTCCCAGTGGCCGAGGGATTCTTAATTAAGGGAGTGAAATCATATCTGCCTCCCATTAGCAAGTACCTTGGCTCCTTCACATAAGAGTCACACTCCACAATGTTCCTCTGGAAGGGTACATCTTCCTCCTGGACTTCCTGGAGTCCTTCCAGGACGTGCCTATAGGCCTCAAAGTATGCAGTTGTCTCCACCATGAGGAAAGAGTCAGAGGGCTGGACCTCTGCTAGTAGCTGTTGGCTCTGCTCATTGAAACAGAGCTGGACAATTCCTCGGCAGAGATCTTCCTGCTCCCGGTTAGACACAGTAGCAAAAAGAAATGTCTCAAAGTTGTCCTTGGACATGCACACCAAGGACCCATAGAGCAATCGCTTGGAATTCTGCCAGCGAACAAACTTCAGTGGTTTTGTGTCAAACTGCACCTTGTAGACAATGCCTGATGATGAACACATGGGGGTGATAATCCTGGTATCAAAGTAGATTCGAATATCATCAAACTTTCTCTTCCTCAGGCCTTGGTCTTCAAAGTTTTGGAGAAGTTCCAAAATGCCTTCTCGTAGGGGTCTGACAAAATCCTCTCGCAGAAGTCGGAAGTGGGTATCCAGATAGACAGCAGTGCTGTCATATTTTCCAGAAATGATGTTGGGACGAAGGAATGGCCTCTCATCCAAGTGCACTTCATTGTAAGTGGGGTAAATGGGAATGGTCCGGTAGCTCTCAACATGGTCTTCTGCCCCATGCTGCACAAGAGTATAGGTGTCCACTCTTAAAGTGCCCTCTCGCCTCTTTTCCTGCAGATGTTTAATGATGGTCTGGACCTTTTCCAGGTTCTTCTCTGTCTCCTCTTCTATGTCAACACCAGAGGCTCTCAAAGCATTAAGAGAAGTTGGCAGGAGGGAAATGAGCATGGAAGTTTCCTGCACAGAGCTAGCAGGGAAGACACTTACAAGGTCCTGAACGAGGGAGATGATGTTGCCAATGTGTTCTGGATACTGGTTTCGAACATCAGGGATGGGTTCAGTGATCATCCCTACCACATAAGCTGGCAAGCAGACTTTGAGGAACTGGGAGTTCTTCAATATGCCCAGGACATGGAGAACACTGTGGCGGTCCATTTTGGAACTGCAAGCCTTCCGAAGAACCTGGCAGATGAGCTCAAGGAAGTTGGATTTCATAGAAGAATGAGACAAGAGCTCCTTCAGTCCTAAACTTGTGGCAAGTGTGATGACCACCTCAGAGGGGTCTTTCTGTAGAAGACTTTCTAGGAACTTGTAGCCCAGTTTCTTCACCTGCTGTGGCTGTTCTGCAGGCTTTTGATGGGGGGTCCGCCACTGCTGAAAGTTTTCATCAGACCGTGGTGGTCTGCGGTTCCTTCCCTCCTGGTTGCCATTTCTTGGCCTGGTGTCATTTTCCTGACCATGTCTTTGGCCTCTAGGTTCATCATTGGCATGCCCCTCCTGGTTCCCCCTTTCCTGATGTGGGTTCCTGCCCATGGCCGCAAATCTTTCTTCTCTTTGCCGGTGAGGAATGGGGTGGTTGTTGGCTCTAGGATGCCTTCTGGGCTGGTTGGCTCCTCCTCTGAGAGCATTGGCTGGTGGGTTATTGGCCTGATTTCTAGCTCTTGGTGGTAATTCTCCATCCATAGGTCCTAAACACAATGGGAATATTGGGTAAGCACAAAAATCATGGTGTGAGAAAATTCAATAGGACAATAATATGAACATACTTTCATTTTTCAAAACAATTGAGGAGCTTAGGTTTTGTTCGGAGAGAAAAAAAGGTTTCCTACCAAGTCATGTAATAAATGTAAAATAGATAACTACGGTTGCTCTGTATATTGTGAAAATACTGTTTTTTTCAAAGGGTGCAGAATTAAAAAGGGATAAACATTTTTTGAGTGCCGAATACATGATAGAGAAAAGATAATCATTTAATCCTCACAAACTGGGATTATTTCAGAGGCTCAAAAAAGATCATCTCATTGCTTCTAGTCTCTTGCCAGTACCAAATAATAGTGAGAGTATGAGTTTCACAGTCAAACAGACCTAGTTCAAATCTTGCCCTAGGTATTTCCTTACTGCATAACCCTGGCCAAGTTGAGTAACTTCTCTAAGCCTCACTATCTGGGTTGTTGTAAAGATTAAACGTTTATAAGGTATTTAGAATACTACCTGACACATAAAAAGCTCTTGTTAATGTTAGCTATTACCAGCAGCACTAGCAATAATTTTTTATTGGGAATACCCTATTGACTTCTAGGGCCATTGGCTCTGCCGCTAAACAATTAGGCAACAACAAGTGGGATAAAACTATAAAGGGAAATGCTTCTTGAACTTTGCCCAACATCAGATGGCAAAGGGCTTCCTCTACCAAGTTGTTTTTGAGCCAATTAATAGATTGTGAAGGAAACTGAATAATAAAACTCAAGTTCTGTTTCAGGAAACCGAAAAAAGAAACTCAACTTTGATTTAGGAAACCGAAAAATGAAACTCAAACTTTGGTTTACGAAACTGAAAAATGAAACTTAACTTTTCCTCCTCTCTGCAGCATGAGTTCATCCACATAGTACTTATCTATTATCAATCCTCAGACAGGGAGGCGTGGGGAGGGAGGAGACATACCCAGCACACACAGGAAAGCCATCATCATCCTGTGGATGAAGCCGAACTTGTCTTCCTTGATCTGCCACACATTTCATAAGTGACCTTGGCCAACATTCCCAAGTCTGTTTTTTTTTCACTTTCCTTTCCTTTAAAACTAATTCTGGAGCTGACCCAACTTAGCAGAATGATTTGGAGATTTTAAAAACAAACAAACAAAATAAGACTGTATACAACGATTTAATGATAACAAATGTCATAAAAGTTTCAAATGTACATCATATTCAAGGTGATTTTACAATTTCATGCCATCAAATTCCAAATCCGTTGATGTACATTTTCCTTATTTTGCACTTTTAAAAAATTTTAATGTGATGAGATAAAGAAAAATTTGGTAAGATATAAATACTGTACTACTGAACTCTAAATTTGGGGGTTTTTTGTTTTTCTTTGTTTGCTTGTTTTGGTGGGGGAGGTAATTAGGTTCATTTATTTAGTTAGTTGTTTTCATGGAGGTACTAGAGATTGAACCCAGGACCTCATGTATGCTAAGCTTATACTTTTAACTGCTGAGCTATACCCTCCCCCCAAACTCTAAATTTTTATACTTGTTACTTTTATATTTACTTTTCAAAATCCAAGATATCAGAAGAAAGTCCTGCTTTTAATATTTTGGTCTGATTAGAAGACTCAATGTTTTGGAAGAACAGAAAATTGTATCATTTCTCATCCTTTCAACATTCACATAGCTCAGAAAATAGAATTTTATACTTCTTCCTCATTTGTGCCACAACTGAAACTCAGATGACATGATGCAAACTTTGGGAAAGGCCAGAATCTATTTAGTTTAGTTCTGTTTTAGAGAGTCCTGAGCAAACAGAATAATCACTGCAGTAGAGTGATGCTTTTGGAACTAACTTTGCTTTGGTGACTAGGACTCTAAACACATACTTTTAAATACATAGCTACTAGCTATGTGTGGCTGTTAAGCATCTTAAATGTGACTAGTCTCAATTAAGATTTGTAAAATAACACATGGCATTTTAAAGACTTAATAGCAAAAAAGTTAAAATATCTCATTAAATTTTTTATATTGGTAACATCTCAAAATAATAGTATTTGAATATTTGGGAGTATAAATAAAATATTAAAATTATTCAAGTATTATGAATACTAATAAGAAAAGATCTATGCACCCCTACGTTCACTGTAGCATTATTTACAACAGCCAAGATACGGAAGCAACCTAAGTGCCTGTCAATATATGAATGAATAAAGATGTATGAGATTAACATATATATGTAGAGTATTACTCAGCCATAAAAAGGATGAAATCTTGCCATTTGCAACAACATAGATGGACCTAAAGGGTATTATGCTAAGTGAAATAAGACAGAGAAAGATAAATATTGTATGATTTTACTTATATGTGAAATCTAAAAAACAAAAGAAATGAACAAACACAACAATAGTCAGTAATTATGTAGTATCATTGCATGGTAACAGATTGTAACTAGACTTACTATGGTTATTTTTAAATGTATAGAAATTCTGAAACACTATGTTGTGTAACAGGAACTAACAGAATGTTGTAGGTCAATTATACTTCAAAAACAAATAAACTCATAGAAAAAGATCAGATTTCTGGTTTCCAGAGGCAAGGGGTGGGGAGAAGGGGAATTGGATGAAGGAAGTCAAAAGGTACAACTTTCAGTTATAAGGTAAATAAGTACTAGGGATGTAATATACAACATGATAAATATAATAAATATTGCTATGTTACATATGAAAGTTATTAATACAGTAAATCCTAAAAATTGTCATCACAAGGAAAAATTTGTTGTTTCTATTTAAATTTGTATGTATATGAGATGATGAATGTTCACTAAACTTATTTTGATTCAACCATAAAAAATAAAAAATAATAAAATAATTCCTTTTGCAACAACATGGATGGACCTGGAGATTGTCATTCTAAGTGATGTAAGCCAGAAAGAGAAAGAAAAATACCATATGATATCACTTAAATGTGGAATCTAAAAAAAAAGACAAAGGAACTTATTTACAAAACAGAAACAGACTCACAGACATAGAAAACAAACATATGGTTACCAAAAGGGTGGGGGCTGGGAAGGGATAAACTGGGAGTTCGAGATCTGCAGATAGTAACTAATATATATATAAAACAGATAACAAGTTTATACTATATAGCATAGGGAACTATATTCAGTATCTTGCAGTAACTTATGGTGAAAAAAATATGAAAACAAATATATGTATGTTCATGTATGGCTGAAGCATTATGCTGTACAGCAGAAATAAACACAACACTGTAAATTTACTACAATAAAAATATATATATACAAAAAAACTTGTTTTGGTAATCATTTCATGATAGATGTAAGTTAAATCATTACTCTGTACACCTTAAACTTATATGGTGTTAGTATGTCAATTATATCTCAACAAAACTGGAAGAAAAAAACTCCAAAAAAAGTACTATAATAATAAAATATATTCAATTATAGTATAAAATGATATTATTGGGATATACTGGCTTAAATAAGACAAACTCCAACTTTTATTAAATTAGTATTAAGTTTTTTAAATGGATGTCACCTGTTTCTTTTTGATTTTTAAAATGATGCCAGTAGAAAATTAAAAATTTTATTTTTGGCTTGCATTATGTTTCTATTGGATAATATTGCTCTAAACCAGAGTTATATCCATTTCTGACACCTCATGACTACCTTTGCTAAAGTGAACTGTACCCATTTATCAGCTCTCTTATGGAAAGGGGAGGGCTGTCTGGTTTCTGAGTCATTCATGCTGTAGCTAGGGAATAAACCATTCTTTACCTGAAAGGTGCAGTCAATTTCGGTGGGCCTGCTTATTGATAGGGAATTTCCTTCCCATTACAGATCTTCTTTGATTTACAATGGGGTTACTTCCCAATAAACCCACTGTAAGCTGAAAACATTGTAAGCTGAAAAAGCAGTTATACACCTGACCTACCAACCATCACAGCTTAGCCTAGCCTACCTTAAATGTGCTCAGAACACCTACATTCACCTAGAGTTGGGCAAAATCATCTAATACAAGCCTATTTTATAACCAAGTGTTGAATATGTAATTTATCTAATACTACACTGAAAGTGAAGAATGGTATGGTTGTCTGGGTGTAGGATGGTTATAAGTGTAACAGCTGTTTACCTTTGGGATAGCGCAGCTGACTGGGAGCTGCAGCTCGCTGCCACTGCTCAGCATCACGAGAGAGTATCTTACTACACACATATCTAGCCTAGGAAAAGATCAAAATTCAAAATCTGAAGTATGGTTTCTACTCAATGCATATCACTTTAGGTCCGTCGTGTAAAGTAAAAAAATCGTAACTATCATCAGTTTGGGACCATCTAGGGTAGAAAATCTTGCTCACCTCTGTGGTTAGCATGAAGATTTCTGCGCCTGGCCTCTGGACAAGGTCTTCTGTCCTCCATGTCTGAGTTACCCGATTTCCTCCAGGTTTATGTTACTTTCAGTTACCTGGAAATCTGCACAAGGTGAGAGTTATTAGCGCCCTTGAAACACAGCATCTAGCAGAAAAAACTCCAAAAAGCATCAAGCTAATCCTTCTGCCTCTGTATCTTAATGATTTGTTAAGTAAGAGTTAAACACAGATTTTAATCTTGTGCACAAGTGTTCAACTCTGTGAACACCCAATTATAATATAAAATACTAAATTCACAATTTAGGATCAAATTTCAAAGAATCAAATTTCCCCTTCTCTTTATCCTTGTATTTTCTTGGGGTTGAGGGAGTGTCAACAATTCCCATTTACAATTCATGTTTGGTTTATGCCTTTAGCCAAGTTACTTAATCAGTTGCTAGGTTTCATTTTCCTCTTTTATAAAGTAAACAAATATTGTTGCCAGGATACTAAGAACTACATTTTTATTAATCCAAAATCCATGTGTTCACCAACCCACCCGGCATTTACATCATATAGTACTCTCTATAGCTTATAGGACTCTATAGTTTGTAAACACTTGAGTTATCCCTATCCTACTCTTTGGAACACAGACAAACTGATTAAGCCCTCCACTCTACTGAATCAAGAGAAAGAAACAACATATTTCAATTACCAGGAGGCTTAGCATCTATGGGATGTTGTTTCCTCAGGACCAGCTAGAATCTGCAGTCCTTTTCTTCTCTTTCTTCTACCTTGATGGTTTTTGACAGTAGTGCCATAAGAGGAAGAGGAAGCCCCTTTTAAGGGAACTTCTCAATCCAACTCATACACATCATGTGGGCTGGGGCTAGGGAAAGAGTCGGTGACTGAGGGTCCTCAGCAAAGGGACTTTTTCAACTGTCCCTCTCACTGAGTTTTAAAATATTCATAGTTGGAAACTGTGAATAGATTTGGCATTATATGAAGAATAGCTTTTAACCTCATCAGAAAAAGGAGTCCCTTTCCTTCCAGCTGGGAATATTTTTGGTGAATCTCAACCCTCATCTTATCAAACCCAGCTCTCATGGCACAAGTTCAATATTTAGAGGTTTTTTTTTAATTAAAAAAATTATCTGAAGGGAAAATCCCTACTTCCTCTTGTTGAAAATACTCAAATAGAAACTCACAAATTTTCTGGGCTAAAAGAAACAGAAGAAAAGAAAAAAGGAAAGCACAGAAAGGGAGGAGCAGAGAAAAACAGGAAATGCTACGAAAAAGCAGACTAGAGTGGGTTTCTTTGGGAATCAAGGCCTAAAAGGGCAGGAAGAAGAATATCAGTGATGGTCAAGCTGGTATAGGAGTTAAATTAGAGAAGAATGGTAATTACCATTGTGGGATCAAAGAGGTTAGAGCTGAGTTTCAAGGGGAAGTCTCCAGGGTCCTGAGAGAGTACCAGAAAGGATGGAGGAGTCTCTTGCACCGGGGAGCCCAGCAGGTTCTTATGGAGATATTGTAGGGTCAAGGGAGAGCCAGGGTTGTGTGGGGACATGAAGGCGCCATGGCAAGGCTGACGCGGGGAGCAGCAGGGAGATGGGGGAGAGGGGAAGGGGTTTGGGGGCCTCAAGAAGAGGGTGGGGCTGAGCTCAGCTGGGAGGTGCTTGCTGAAGTGATGGGGATGGGGATACAGGAATGGGGAGTCTAGGTGCGGAGGGTGCTTCTAGAAGATGGGGGATGAATGATGTGATGGGCGGTAAGGATGGAAGATGATGAAGAGGGGTTTGGCATAAAGTGAGGGTGAAGACGGGGGACAGAGGAGAACTAGATGATGGGGCTGGAGGCGGAGGCAGTGATGGAGGCTCTGGGGGCAGAGGAGGTGAAGGGGGCGCTGCGGGAGGAACCGGGGTGCCGAGGTGGGGCAGAGACGAGTGACGGAGGCGCTGGGCTCCGAGGAGGTGATGTGGCGCTGGAGGGGCTAAGAGGGGCACTGAGGAGAGGGGACAGTAGAGGTGGATGCTGGGGGCGCTAGGAAGTGATGGGGGCTCTTGGGGGGTGACGGGTGCTGAGGCGGGTGATGGGGACCCGAGGGGCTGAGGAGGTGGCGGGTGCGCTGAAGCGGGCGTCGGGACAGAAGTGGCGGCAGAAGCAGTGGGGGAGCGGCGCCGGCACGTGGGGTCGCGGCCGGCGGGAGCAGGTGCCGGGCTGGGGCGCGGGGCAGGGGTCGCTCACCGGGTTCCAATGCGTCCTCTCGCCGCCACCGCCGCCTCAGACTGGTGCTGGGACTCGGGCCCAGGCAGGTCGGCTGCCCCGCCCGGCGCCGCGCACTTTCGGTTTCCCTTCCCCGCAGACACTGGGCGGGGCGAGGGGCCGGCCAGGAGGAGGAGGAGGAGAAGGATGAGGAGGAGAAGGCAGAGGGGGCCGGGCCTGGGCACAGCCGGCGCCCCAGCCCTCAGACCCGCCGGGGCGGCGGAAGCGCAGGCGTCGCCTCAGCTCCCCGCCGGCGGCTTCGCCGGCGGGCTCCGGCGGGCGCTGCTGAGGGGAGGGGACTGCGGGGGACGGGTTAACAGCACCCAAGGCCGTCGCAGGCCTCAGCTGTCCCCGAAAGAGGGGGGACCAGGCGGACGGCTGGATGCGTGTGAAGCGCGACATGGCGGCGAGGCCAAGAAGCCCGGGTGGCCTCGTGTGTACAGGGAAGGGGCGGGGATAGAGCTGCCTGGACAACCATTAGGCCCTCTCCGGCTGGGTGGAGCGGGGACTACATTTCCCATAGGGCCTCTCCCGGCGTGGGAGGGGAAAAGGAAGTGCCTTGGGTGCAGTGCGCAGGCGTGAGAGGCACCTCGGGCTATATAAGGGACGCTCCAGCGCTCGTAGTCCTTTCGCGTTTGCGGCGCTTTGGTGTTTTTATCCTACTTTATCCGCTCTTCATCCGGTGTCGTTCTGTGCCAGGAACTTCGGTTTACTACCGTGTGTGGTGAGTGGAGACTGCTCATCGAGATCTCTACCTCTTTTTTTGTCTTTGCGCCATCGCCGTAGCCGGTGGCTACCCCCTGCTCTGACCCTACTAAGTAGGCTTTAGGGCCGTGGAGGGGCTTAGCTAGAGCTGGAAAAACCCACGCCTTCTGTTCGGGCCTAAGGAGTCCTTGGCTGGTATAAATGATGACTTGACTTTTTTCCCCGTCAGATCGACAATGTTGATGTCTTTAATTATTTGCCAGTTAGTTCTGATACACCAGCCTCGAAAGGCCCTGCCATACTCTTCTCGACTCTGAAAGATGGCGGTTGACGACCTTTCTTTGTTAGTTCGCAGGTTTGCACGGTCAGAGCCGACAGAATGGATCTTGGAGGAGGGGGCCGTTGCCGGGCCTTCCGGGGAGCCACGTGTAGCCGTCCGCAACCTTCAGTCTCCTACCTCTGTGGTAAGCCTCTGTCTCCTGGCCTGTTGTAGGAAAAGCGTGCGCTGAGGGAATTCTTCGTTTGCCAGGCGACCTTGGCGGGGAAAAAGAAAGGAAGAGTAAGGACAACTCATTAGTATATTTTAGTTATTAGGTCTTCTTTGAGGTGTTCTAGGTATATTTTTGTAATTCTCAAAAAACTTTGGGTTTGTTCGAAAGCGGAAAAATGATTTGACAGTGAACAGGTGTTAAATTTTTAGTGTCCTGACAATGCTCATGAAGGCACCGTGTTGGATGCCTTCGCTTTATTTGTTCTTGATAAACAACTTGCTTTGGTACTTTTGTTTCCAAGGGGATGGATTATGTGCTATTTTCTTGAGGAAAGCCAAATGTGTTTCTGTTGAAACTAATCCCCTACCCCCTAACGTTTAAATTCACTTGAGTCCAGGAATGCCACCTCAGTGGGCGTTTTGGACAGTTTTTCTTTCATCTTACTGTCCCAGAGTCTTTGAAGTCAGGTTTTTTAGTGATGATATCTTGCTTTAAAATGCAAAATCATGGCGCTTGGTCAAAACCCTGCAATCACCTCTCAGTAAAAGCTAGCCATTTTTCCGCAGTTCTTGTCAGCAACACTGGCCTCTACGAAATGTGAGTTCAGAAGGCAGGGGTGTAGGTCTTAGCTACATTTTTACTGCCTGCAGCAGGACGCAGAAGTGTTCAAATACTGCATAAAATTTGCAGAGAAACAGACCAATCAAATCTTATTCCTGACTCAGAGGTCTTTCTAGAAACCAAGAGCTTCCTACTGGCATATATGATGACTGAACTTTTTTCCCCCACTGATCGACCATGTTGATCTAATTTCTCTAAGCCAGTTTATGTCTGATATGCCAGCGTGAGCAGCACCTTTGTCCCCTACTCCCTTGGGCATCTAGCTAATTGGAGCTGCTGTGTCAGTTTTTATATCAGGTTAATTGCTGGCAGAAAGCAGACTTTGAATGGACCAGGATGAATCCAGGATTGGTAAAGAATTGGTAAGTGATGTCCATATGTCTCAGTGTGCCCACATGGCTGAATAGATACAGGACCTGTAGATGGGAGGAGGAATTAACTGCTTTTAAAGGGGCTATCCCTTTTGCATTCCAATTTCTAACTCAAACATGGCCATTGTAGCTGATGACATAACTTTTTTCCCCATCAGATCGACCCTGTTGATCTAACTGAACTATTAGCCAGTTTTGTCTGATGCATTGGCCACAGAGAAAACGTTTATGTTTTCTGCTTACCACCACCAGACTATTGACTGCACGTGAACTTTTTAGTGGAAATTGGGATTGCTGTATAGGCTTTTTACCTCTTCCATCGTTCAGGTCATTTATCTTGGCTTCATCTGTTGACTTCCTACAGGTCTGGAGCCCTGTGTGCCCCAGAGCAGTGAGTAGGTTGATTGCAGCCTGATATAACCCTCGGCTTGGTTCTGTCTTGTAACAGGTGAGGATTCTGCAAATTGTTACCCAAGTGTTAACTCCCTAGTAAGATGACTGTTAAATGTGCTCATGGTAGAGAGTTGTTGCCCACTTGAGAGTAACCTCTGGACCCAGTTCCAAGCTGTGTATAAAACAGGAGGGGGAAGAAATTGACACAACATACTAAACTGAGTGTACTTCAATTAAAAAAAAAGATAGGGCAAAATTGCATCCTTGGCAGGACTGTTGACCTGTTAGTACTATTATGTCTCTCCCTAAGAAAGGAAAAAGTAAAGTTAGAATTAACTTGGCAGATAGTACAAGAATAGAGGCGCTCCAAATCACATTTGAGTTGGGATTCAAATTACAAAATTTTTTTGGAATAATTAAGTTCCTCATGCTGTTGGCTGAAGGCCAACCTCAGTTCTTGCTCTGTGGGCCTTTTCAACATGGCGTCTTGCTCCATCATAGCAAGCCGAAGAGACAGGCAGGCCACACCTGAGTCTTTTTTAAACGCTGGGTATGTGTCTTTCCATGATAGGAACGTGACTCCCTTGAATATCAACTGTACTGATTAAGGAAAACTTAAGCTAGACCTGTCTGAATCGGGCCTTGGTTGTAGGCCTTTAAACTGGCCTATACAGCCCTTAAATTGTGCGTCTTAACTGGCTGCGTTTGCCCGATTGATCCCCTGGTGTGCTTAGGAGCCTTATGGTGGAAAGGGAGCAACATCAATGATAGCTTCCCTCCTCTTGAGTGTGTTGACTACAGTAGATGTGTCTCTTGGTGATCAAGTCCCTGCTTTATGAAAAATCTGAAACATGTACAAGCTCAATACTCTAAATTTAAAATATTTGCTTTTGTTTACATAAGTGCATAGATTTTTGCCATTTGAAAGTTGTTGCTTTTATGACCCTTAATCCCTGGACTGTTCATTTGAATTCCTCTAAATTCAGAAGTAAGACTATCTTCTTATATACCTGATCATTAATAGCCAAGAAATAAATAGTTCCCTAATGTCTGCTAATCAGTTCATACTCAGATGACCCCATTTGTCCCTAGAGTATCTTTGTATGCGTTTCAAGTGTGTTAAGCCCCTTTAGTACCCTGTGTGGTCCTGGTTTTTCCCTCCTTTTATTTCTAGTTCCTGTGCCTGGGAAGATTATAGGTTGAGGTTGAGCATTTTGACATCAGGGACAAATAGACTTGAGTGAGGTGTCAGACTCGAGATAAGAAGACTTGAAAGAGATTGGTCTGGGGCTTGACTGTAGATCCACCTTGTTACAGAAGTCTTAGTACTGGTTGTGATGTACTTTTTTTCTTTTTGAGTATTTCAGTTTATGGAGTTGGAACACAAGATCTCTTGAAAAAGATTGTCTCTGCTTTCCTGAGAAAGCGTGATAGTTCTGATGAATCAGTCCAGCAAGGCCGTGTAACCCACGTGTCCGGAGCTGAAAAGCTGGTGTCTGCTTTGAAGAATCAAGGATTATTATATTGTTAAACTTGGTGAAGTTTTCTAACTTAGAGCCTTTCTATCTGGAGAAAGACAATAAAATGCTTTAAATTAAAATGTTGTATATGATCATTGGATACTCAGCCTTGAACAGGGACAATATGTAACAACCAAATTGTTGGTGGGTGCATCCCACACTTGTCCACTTAGGCCTTTACAGGCTTTTGTGCTTTACAGGCATGAATGAGATAAGTGTGATTGGGCTACATCTAACTTACATTTTTAACTTTAACCATGGAAGCTTCTAAACAGACTGGTCTAATAATGGGACCAGTCTGGTTTCACTGTAATTTCCCTCTGTCCCCAGATAATTGAGTAATCTGAGAAAGGATTCCATTTTTGTTTTTTTCCCTAACGTTGTGCTTGCAGAATTCCCGGTATTGACTCAGTCCCCTCCTCTTGTGAGGACCTAGTGCTCTCAATGAATAGAAAACTAGCAGGAGGGGATATATCCCTTCTGATACTAGGTTATAAAAAACATGACTTGTTTACATTCAATTGCTGTTTCTCTTCCTGTCTCATTCCTTGGCTTGCTCACTTTGATGAAACAAGCTACTTAGTTGCAGTCCAAGTACCAAGGAATTGAGACTGATCTCCAGCCAGTTGCAGGGAACTGAATCCTGCCAACTAAATTCGGAGGCAGATCATTGCCTGGTTTTTGGTGACTGGAAACCCTGCTGACACCGTGATGCCTGTGAGAGGCCTTGAATTGGGACCCAGCTAAGCTGTGCCTGGATTCCTGACCTATAGAAAATGAGGTTGAATGTTTCAAGTCACTCCATTTTGGGAGTAATATACTCAGCAATAAATGGTATAGAACATAAATAGTACAGAATTCCATAATCAAAAGTCCTCTAATGGTCTTGAACATTACCAACTGCAAGCCAACTGACCTTTCTTACATCAATTTCTTAGGACACTGAAAGCTCCGGCTGGTAGCCTACATCTCCAGTCTTGTTTCCCTTCATGCATTTAACTTGTCCAAAACTGAACTGAGTGATCCCTTCCCCACCAAGTCTGCACCCCCTACAACCATTTCTACCCCTGGTATTGGCAACAGTCGAGTTGCTCAGGCCAAAAATCTCAGTTATCTTTGACATTTTGCTCATATTTCCTGTGTGTAACCCTCAGCAAATCCTTCAGGTATATCTGATACCCCTTTTAACCACCTCCGTTGTTACCACCTTCCAGATCCAAGCCACCATCATCCAAGCTTTGATTACTGGTCTCACTTCCACCATTGCTCCCTGTGAACTATATGCAGCCGAGGTGCCCTTGAAACCAGAATATCGTGCCACTGTCCTGCTCAACCCTCCAGTGTCTCCCCACCTCAGTAAAAGCTGGCGTTAAAGGCCTACTCCAACTTCCTCTCCCTCAACCTCTGACCTCATCTCCCTTCTCAGGTACTCAGGTCTCCTAACCCTCTATCACTTTAGGTTCACTTGAACCTCAGATCGCCTGGATGATCAGCCCTAGCCCCCTCAGATCTTTGTATGGTTCCCCTCATTCACTCAAATGTCACCCCTGGGACCTATCTAAAACCTTCCCCTCCACTTTCTATTCCCTTGTATTTTTCTTTGTATTTACCACTGCCTGATGAATAGTGCCTGTACATATACAATATATATGCATCACATATGTATTTATATAGCAGGTATGTTTTATCATTTGTCTCCCACATTAGACCATGACTCCATATAGATAGCAGGTCTCCCTCCTTGGTGGCCCCTCTGTGGCATGTGCCACAGTGCCTGGCGCATAGTAGGCCACTCAAATACTAAATGAAAGAATGAATTAGACACTTGCGGCGGGACGGTGCTGAGGCACCAGCCATGGACACTCATCACAACAGCCTGTGAGGAGAGAACTAGCATGATTCTCACCCTAATTGCACAGATGAGGAAACAGGCTCAGAGCTACAGTTCCCCAGCTCTATATGAGAGAGAATCGAGTCACAACTCTTACTTGACTCCTTTTCTCTCTACAAGTAACTGCCTTTTACGAGAACAAGTGTTTTCTGTTCTTACATCCCCTGCAGTTTCTAAAGCTATTCCTTACACAGTAACGACTTGCCTGAAGTCACACAGCCGGTAGGTAGTGGTGTCAGGACTTGCACCCTGTCAGTCTGGCTCTCGAGTTTGTAACCCTTGGCTTCATTGCCGCCTCTTACTGAAATGCAGTCTAACTGATACAGGAAGGAGCCAAATCCCGGTTCTTGAAATCTCAAATGCTTTTGCTGGACTTGCTTGTTGGTGACAAACCTCTGAGGTCAGAAGCGGTCCCAAATGCCTGCTACCCAAAGGTCAGAGAAGTTCCATAGAGAGCTCCTGCCCGCTTTGAGTCTCGTGGCTTTACAGCTTCCCTGAGCCCCAGGGGCAATGATAAGCCTTAGATACTCAAACTCTGCATCGTGTCTCCCCAGCTTCAGTCCCTCCCAACATTTGATGTTTTACTCTCCTACTTCTTCGTCCTTTTAGCTGAGGGATCTTGGGCAAATTGCTTGACTTCTATATGCCTCAGTTTCCTCATCTGTGAAATGGGTTCATAACAATGCCTACCTACTTCAGAGAGTTGTACGGTTCAATAAAATCAGGTCTGTAAAGTGCTTTGCCCAGGCTTGGCACGTAACAGGGATACAGTTCATATCTAGTGAATAAATGAATCTTCCTGCAACATTGAGATGGAAGATCAGTGTTGGTGAGATATAAGAAGTGTCTTCATTGAGTGCCTACCATGTGCCATACTGTGTTAATTATTATCTCATTAATCTGTACCCCAACCTTGTTCATTAGGATCCCATTTTATCCCTTCCAGGCATCAGCTTGTGTCTGCAGGGGGCGCTGTGGGCACACATTTCTCCAGCCTGTGGAGAGATGCCACTACCCAGGAAGGAGGGAAATGGCCCCGCAGTGGCCTTGCGGTTGGGCAAGCATTTCAGATCCTGCCGCCAGCACTTCTGGGGTTGGCTGCGGCAGCAGAGTCTGCGAAGGCAAGTTCCCCAGGCCTGAATCTTGGACTGCTGATAGTGCGACCGACCATCACTCACCATGCAATCAACCAACCAAAACGAAATTTACCCACAATCCCTTCAATCTAACACATCAGTAATCAGCTTTCACTCTTCCACATTCCCTTCTGTTCTCATTATGTTATTATAGTGGGGCAGCTTGGTAGAGCTTCCAATTTTTAAAGGAAGCCAGAAATTCCTAAAATGTTGGCAACCAATTTCAATTTTATAAACTGAAGACTGAACAGTGCATACATCTGAGCCTCCTATGGCCTGGAGGTCACCAGTGTAAGACCTCTGCAGTTTGAGCTGTGTCCCTTTCAGCAACCGTCCTTGTCATTCCTGGGCCAGCTAAAACACACGATGCCCAATTATATTTGAATTTCAGATACACGTCTCAACTATTACATGGGACATACTTACACTAAAAAATTGTTATTTATCTGAAGTTCAAATTTAACTGGGTGTTCTGTATTTTTATTTGCTAAATCTGGCAACCTTATTCCAGGGAGCATCTGGCTTGGGATGATGCATCTGTTCTTTAAGATGAAGCCTTGATGGACCTCATACCTTCTGAGGAACTTTCGTTATCTCTGCCAACTTGGTCTTTTCCTCCAAGATCATCTTGGGGGAAACCTGGGTTTACAGAATTTCCCAACAGTTTACTATTTGTCTTCAAAGTCTGGATGGGTAGATTTGGCAGGTCCTGTGGTCCCCTGGCTGGACCCTGATCAGTTCCTCCCGAGGTCCCAATGTGAATTAATTGCAGGTCTGTTTAGAAGGCAGCTGTCTTGTCTTTTATCTGTTAGTCATGGCAGAAACAGACCATCTTGGGCTTATTTATATCTGTTGCTTTCTTAAAAAGAGAGAAAAGGAGAAATCTGGATCCTGTTAGTTGGCAGGCTCATTTAAACAAATGGTCCTTTTGCTAAAACAGACTGGTACCACAGGGCCACAGTTTGCAGGTGGGAGGGTTTGGGATGGGGGTGGTCCTGGTGGGTGAGAGTTTTTTTCTTCTTTTTCTTCTTCTTTTTCTCCAGTGTTAAAATGATGGCATGTGCAGTCTGGGACTTTGGTGTCACTTTTGGCTCTGCCCAGGTTGACCTGGTGTTTTTACAGCTAGAGGAGCTACCTACTGAGTTGGTGGTATTTATCATAGTATGTCCTAGGCTGCCTTGGACATGTCACTGTCCCTCTGTAATAAGTGCAGAACAAATCTGACTTTATAGTGGATCTATTCCTTTAGTTTTGACCACTGTGTCCCATGTTCTAGGCTTAGTCTTGCCAGCTCTGCACCTTTTGTAAAACAGTGTTGCCTTTAGCCTGAAAGAAACAGGAGAGCCTATTCTGGGGGCTCTGATCTTTAAGGATGTTAGCACTTCTGCACTTATGTAGAGATGGCAAGTTGCAAAATAGAGACTAACCTTCACTTTGTTGGAGGTTTACAGAGACACCAGGGCTGACCCACATGGAAGGATGCAAGAAGAAAGAATTCCTGCAGCAAGTTTGCAACAACCAACCACACCCCCTCCCCCGTTTTTTGTATGAAAGGAGCCTGTTTTCTGACTGGAGTAGAATGGTTCTCCAAGACATTAGTCTGCCATCCTCTCGGTCTGCTGGCTTTCCAAATAAAGTTGCTATTCCTTGCCCCAACACCTTGTCTCTCGATTTATTGGCCTGTCGTGTGGCAAGCAGAACGAATTTGGACTCGGTAACACCACTGTTTGGTCAAGTCCAAACATACCTCTCTAAGCTCCATTTCTCCCTACTTGAATCACAGTAGTAACAATGCAATAATGGCAATGCCATTTATTGAAATTTTCTACCAGCCTTCATGCTAGGTACTTCACATGTAAATAATTTATTTCTCACCTCAATGCTACAAGGGCAGTAATTTTATTATTCCAACTTTACAGTTTAGGAAACTGAGGCTTGAGAGGGAAAGTGACTTACTTAAGCCACGCAGTTAGCAACTGCCTCTGCCAACATCTTCCCTTTCCTGTCCAGGTCCCCTCCTCACCCTAGTCCACCTTGCTCAGCGCTTTGCTCAACAGCAGTAGCAGGGACACATCTTTGTCAGCTCTGAGTCCTATGGTGGGAACTTCAGCCAGAGATGGTGGAGGGGATGGAGAGTGAGGTTAAGCTATGCATTCCCCTGGCTCTGCCCTAGGGGTGCCTCTCCAGCTCCTCCACCTCACTGTCCTATTGGGCTTTGACATTCCTTCCTTGGCCCCTTGTCATAAATGGGTCCCTCCTCTATTTCCAGGGTTTTGCACTAGCTCCTGCGGTCTCCTTATATTCTGTGGGCACCCTTGTGTTCTTCTGGAATTGTGCTCTTAGAATTACTTTGTTTACAGTGGACCAGGACGGGTAGAGAGGCAGAGCTGGGGTTCAAACCCAAGGACTCCAAAATAACCTCTTTGCTAGTGACCTCCCAGAGCTGCTTGCTGGTTGCTCCTGCCAGGCACAGTGTTTTCACTGTGGTTTGGAGGATGATCTACTCTCATTTCTATCACTTTCCTCCAACAATTACAGAAAATGTTGCTAAATGCGTTCTCTGTGTCTGCTAGTGCATGGACTCTATTAAAAAGAAATCAAACACAATGCTAGCTTGACTGACTTGTTCTTAGGAACAAGCTCCGAGTAAACCCTTGCACTCCCCCACTTCGATCCCCATCCCATCCCCATCATTGTGCAGGGTTTTGAATGGACATACATTTTCAACTCTTTCGGACGAATACCAAAGAGCATGATTGCTGGATTATATGGTGAGAAAGAGTACATTTAGTTTTGTTAAGAAACTTCCAATCTCTCTTTCAAAGTGTCTGTACCATTTTGCATTCCCACCAGCAATGTATGAGAGTTCCTGTTGCTTTGCATCCTTGCTAGCATTTGGCCTTGTCAGTATTTCATATTTTGGCCATTCTAATATTTGTGTAGTTGTAGCTCACTGTTACTTTAATTTGCATTTTCCTGATGACACATATGGAGCAACTCTTCATAAACTTATTAGCCATCTGTATGTCTTCTTTACTTTTAAACTTTCCCACACGCATTAACATCCTGGGATCTATCACTTCCCAGCTGTGAGACTTGGAAAATCATGTCATCTTTCTTGGCCTCAGTTTTCTTAACTGTAAAATGGAGCTCGTGATAATGTCTCACTGGGATGCTGTAAAGATTAAGTGTGGAAAATGTCTGGTGTGAAATGCTCAGTAAAGATCTGTGAAATGGACAAACTCTTAATGCCCACCAAAGATATTAGCAAAACAGGAGAATGAGTGGAGCTGGCAACTTAACGGCATGTTATTAAATTGAATCATGGGGTGTTGCCCCTAGGGCATTATTTTTTAAATCTGGAAAAAGTGAAAAAATTGAGTTCTCCCTCTCTCTCCTTCTTACATCCACTTAAAAGAATTGTAGTTTTTCTTCTCCTTCCTCCTTTCCCCCTTTTAAATCATCTTTTTCAATATGCTGAGTTCCTGCTTAAGCAAATGCAGTCCCAGGTTGAGAAGTTCCCCCTAGTGAAAAATCTCCTAATTTGTTGATGATTACTGGAAAAGCTGGCCAGTTGCTGGTTACAGGAAAGTGCTCAGCCTCAGATGATTTTTCCCAGCAGTAAATTTGATCTGATGCAAAATCCTGCATGGTGCTAAGCTCTTAAGAACTCTCTTGATGCAGAAGAGAACAGATCCTCGGCAAGATGCACCTAACCCCAATAAGATGCTGAAGAAAACTATCCCCACTGGGGCACTGGGTTATTTAAATGATTTTTCATCCTGAATCTGTAAGTAGCAGTGCCCGATGATCTTGACTGACCAAGGCTACTGGGAGTATAAAGTCAGGTGATAGATGTGAATCACTAAAAAGACCCCTAGTATGTAGCAAGTACTCACAAAATAATTGCTATCATCTTTATTTCTAACCTTTGGATTTCTTATGGGTAAAAAAATATTAACTTATGATCCCTAACTCACACTGTTGAGAGAATAAAAGAAAGTAGTTTATAATTCTTAAGTCCTGTGCGAAGTCAGTGTGCCTGGCTCTCCCATGTACTAGCTGGGTGACTTTGGGCAAGTTGTTTAACCTCTCTATGCCTATTTTCTCATATAAAACATGGAAAAATGCTAATTGTACCTACTCCATAGAGTTATTGTAAGGACTGTATACAGCAATATTTGTAAACCTCTTAGGACAATGCCTGGCACATAAAAACTTAATCAAGGCTAGCTATTTTTTGTTATAAAATGGGTTTTGGAGTTCTTAGCCCTTGGTGCAAAATGTGATGTGCTAGGCAGCTTCTAAAGTTGGTCCCAGTGATCCTTGCTTCTTGGTTTTCTTCTATAATCTCCTCCTCTTGAGTGTGGCTTGATTCTAATGAATAGAAGATGGCAAAAGCTATGGAATGGCACTTCTAAGATTAGGTTACAAAAAGGCAGTGACATCCAACTTGCTGACTCTCTTGCTCTCACTTGCTTGCCATCTGGGAAACTAGCCTCCATGTTGTGAGTCCTCATGGCAAGAAACTGAGGCCCTCAGTCCAACCACCCGTGAGGAGGTGAATCCTACCAACAACCATATGAGTGAACATGGAAGTGGATCCTTCCTCAGTCAAGCCTTCAGATGAAACTGCAGCTCTGTGTGGCACTGTGACTGCAGCCTTGCAAGATATGTCAAAGCAGAGGTGCCCAGCCCAGTTGCACCTAGATTTCTGGCCCATAGAATTCTGTATGTTGTGTATGCCCAGTAATAATTGTGCATGTGTTGCTTTAAGCTGCTAAAATTTGTGGCAATTTGTTGCACCTAATAGATGACTAATATATATGGCTCTGCCATTTTCTAGCTGTGTGACTCTGAGTAAGTGACTCTCTGAGCCCCAGTTTCCTCAGCTGGAATGTGGCAGAGCCCCCAGAGATTGATGGGTATCATAGGCCAAATGTCGTGGAGTTCAAATAGAAATGAATTGACTTGACTTGGCTACATTAAACACACTGACATTTAGGGAACATTGTCAGAGAAAATGTCTCACAGATATGTAAATCTGAATAACCATAGTTTGTCTGTTAATTATCATTTCAAGTAAAAATAATGTTCCATTGCAAATCAAAACTACAATGAGATATAACGTCACACCAGTCAGAATGGCCAACATCCAAAAGTCTACAAATGATAAATGCTGGAGAGGGTGTAGAGAAAAAGGAACCCTCCTACATTGTTGGTGGGAATGTAAATTGGTACTGCCACTGTGGAGGACAGTATGGAGGTTTCTTAAAAAACTAAAAATAGACTTACCATATGATCCAGCAATCCCACTCCTGGGTATACATCTAGAGAAAAATACAGTTCAAAAAGACACATGGACCCCAGTGTTCACAGCAGCACTATTTACAATAGCCAAGACAGGGAAACAACCCAACAGATGACTGGACAAAGAAGTTATCGTACATATATACAATGGAATACTACTCAGCCATAAAAAAAGAATAAAATAATGCCATTTGCAGCAACATGGATGGACCTGGAGATTGTCATTCTAAGTGAAGTAAGCCAGAAAGAGAAAAAAATGTCATTGTGATATAATTTACATGTGGAATCTAAAAAAAAAAAGGACACATATGAACTTTTCTATAAAACAGAAATAGACTCATAGACATAGAGAACAAACTTTTGGTTACCAGAAGGTAAAGGTGGGTGGGAATGGATAAATTTGGAATTCGAAAATTGCACCTCTTAGGGAGTGATAGAAATGTTAGCTATCTTGATTGTGGTGGTGGTTTCATTGCTGTATATATCTATCAAAATTCATCAAATTGTACATCTGAAATACGTGTAGTTTACTGTACAGGAACCATACCACAATAAAAGTGTTATTTTAAAAAGTTAAAAAAATAATGCTCCATGAAAAGTCAGCTAGTACAACTTACAACTTGGTCACACAAAGAGCTTTTCCTCAAGACAACCATCATACACGGTGCACAGTGGAAGTCCTTTATATATACTTCCTACATAATTTTAAAATTTTACTCAAAGGTTGAGAATTAATAAAATTAATAATTTGTACTGCTTTGTTAAGGAGTATGCCAAATGAAACTGGCTTTCTTTTCTTTTTCTTTTTTAACTGTGGGTGTATAGGGCTGAAGCACACAATGATTACTAGCAGAGTTTGGTGCCACTGCCTTGATTTACACTAAGGAGCCTGAAGTTTTACCCACCACTACTTTTGTACTATTGGTGTGAATGTCAACACAGTGAGAAACGTCACATCTTACTGTCATTATGAGCATAGTTTTGACCTTGCAGACCCTCTGAAAATGTCCTAAGCACAACACTTTTAAGAACTACTGATCTATCCCATACACCTCATTCAAATTTTGCCAGTTTCCCTACTAACTTCTTTTTTCTGGTCCAAGATCCTACCTAAGATCACAAGGTGCATTTAATTGTCCTGTCTTCTTAGACTCTCTTTAAATTTGGAACAATTCCTCAGTCTTTGTCTTTCATGACCTTGACACTTGTAAAGAGTCCTGGCCAGTTATTATGTAAAACATTCCTCCATTTAGGTTTGTCTGCTGTTTCCTCATGAATGAATTCAGGTTATACATCTTTGGGGCAAGAATACACAGAAATATCTCCATGTCCTTCCTAGAGAATATCAGAAGGCACAAGATGTCAGTTGGTCCCCTTATCAAGTGGATCATTTGCACTTTCCTTATTCCAGCTCTGGAATCAGTCATTTCACCAAGGAGCCCTGGTTCCCTTTATTGGAGAAACCAAGATCTAGGCATTAAGTGTAATCCTTGCTTCTAGGCCCCTCAGCAGACAGAGCTAGGAAAGATGTGGCTTCTGATCTCATAACGCTTTCATTCTAGTTGGGGACACAGTCAATAAACAGGTAAACAGAGAGGAGATAATTTCAGACAGCGGTAAGTGCTATGAAGGAAATAAAATAAGAGGATGGGGCATAAAATGAATGGAAAGTTGCTTTGGTTACAATATTCAAGGAGGGCCTCTCTCAGGATGTGACAGGTAAGTCAAGACCCAAAGGATGAAAATGAGCGGGGCATGAGAAAATCTGAAAGGGATAAGCATTGTGAGAATAGGAACAGAAACTGCAAAGTCCCTGAGATGGGAACGAGTTTGGTGAAGCTACCCAGAATTGTGCTTAATATTCGTCTTCAGCTGCCAAAAAACCTGTCCATTGATGGAACTTGGGCCCCAGACACATAGAACTGACATCAGTTAAACACTTATCAGACCTGAACTCATGTTAATGTGGAGTAAAAATGGAAAACTCCAGACATTTCTTTGTAAACACTTGACGTGTTTCATTTGCTTTGGAGGAACTTTCCTCATTTCTAACTAATGGACCTCCAATTTCCCAGACCCTGTCTGCCAGAGAGGGAAACTGAACTGGAAAGTTAACCGTCCAGAGAGGGTCATGCACTTGGCTCCACCCTGAACTTCATCATTTACCAGTGGAGCCAGCTAGACATTTGGCAGGAAATGGTGCAGATAACATTTTCCTGGTGCCATTTGCATTTGGGGTTGGATGATATCCAAAAGCACCTGGGAAAATTTCAGTTTTATCAGGCATCCATCTCTTCTGTCAGATGGGGGCTAGCCACACAGGAAGTCACATAGATACCTATTTCCCACTGAATTAGCGCTGTCCTTAAAATATATATTATTTAAGATAGAAACACATGCAAAGGCCAAGAGGAAGACAGCTTGAGGAAGTGGCTAGATCACTGTATTGGACATCAGGGTACTGGGGTTCAAGGCCCAGCTTAGGCGCTGACTGACTCAACCACCCTCATTTATAAAAATTTACCAGTTTTCGACGAAGTGGCAAGTACTTTCTAGTTATGTGACTTTAGGCAAGTGACTTTACACCTCTGAGCCTTGTC
This sequence comes from Camelus bactrianus, assembly GCF_048773025.1. Taxonomy (NCBI): domain Eukaryota; kingdom Metazoa; phylum Chordata; class Mammalia; order Artiodactyla; family Camelidae; genus Camelus; species Camelus bactrianus. The sequence continues at coordinate 22,808,305 of NC_133557.1, forward strand.
CAACCTCTGAAAAATTCATTAATAATATATATTTATGGTAGACACTGCTGGCTCCTAACCAACAGCCATTCCCCCCCACCCCCGCTGTGTTCTTGCTGGCAGAGCTTGTCTCCTTCCACAGAGGCAGAGGTAGCCAGGCACCCACTTTCCCAGCCACCTTTGCATTAACACATGCAACTTATCTCTGACCAACGAGATGCAAGGGATACCTGGCGAGGGCGCTTCTGTATGCAGTGCTTATGGCATCTTTTCGTGTGATTATTAATAACGAAACTGAGTCCCCCTAAAACTGAGGTCCCTTACCAAGTTTATGATTCATCTCTCTATCTAAAACTTTATTCCCTTTCTTGTCCCCTCTGACCTCAATCCTGTGCTCACTGAACACTAATCAACCAGAGTCAGACAACTAAAATTGCTGTTGTCGATTAACATCGTTAATGTAGTAAAATTGTTATTATAGACATCATTATCAATCTACAAACCCAGGTTGTTTCTTCAGGGCAAGGTGAGCTAACCGACCCCTGGTTGGAGAATCATAAACCAGAGAAATCTTGACTCTTAAAACTACAATTAAGAAAGGTCACGGGAATGTCACAAGATGATGGTTAGTCCCAGACACTTTGTTCTTCCCCTTTTAAAAAAAGCCCCTCAGGGGAGGGTGTAGCTCAAGCAGTAGACTGCATGCTTAGCATGCACAAGGTCCTGGGTTCATTCCCCAGTACCGCCATTAAAAAGAAATAAACCTAATAACCTCCCCTAGCCAATAAAAAAAGCCCCTCACTCAAAGACCAAGTGGGAGTGGATCTGAGGCTTGTCTCCCACTCCCTTGCTTGGCGCCCTGAAATAAAACCTTACTTTGCTGCAAACACCTGCTGTCAGAGTTTGGCTTTCTCTGCTGTGGGCACATGAGCCCTTGCTGTTACAGTAACATGATTTCATGCAATTATTAGGTTGGGCAGGAAGCCCCCAGAAAGACCCAGAAAATCCAAGGCATATGTGCTGCTGTATAGGTTAGAGCTTCTCAGAATTTATTGCGGGGATCTTGTTTAAAATGAAGATTTTGCAGTGGGGCTCAAGATTCTGCATTCCTAGTGATAAAGTTAATTCATATATCAGGACCCACAAAATGGAGGCTGCCACAGTGGCCCAGCCCATGTCACAAATCTAAGCTGAAGTCAGCCTGCACTTCGAGAAACACCCGTCAAGGAAACATACACCGATCACCGATCGCACCGATCACACCGAACACAGGTCACAATCCTCCAACTCAGCTTTCACTAGCTTACCTTACCCCGGGAAACAGGACCTCCTAGCCAATCATGCCTCCTCTAATGCTCTGTAAAACTCGCTCTTGCCCCAGATCTCTCAAACAGTGTCCCAACTGTGAGGCACTGTACTTCCCTACACCATAGCTTGTTTGCCCTTGAATAAAAACATCAAACTTGTTACTAAATTGTTTTAGTTTAGTCATTTGAGACGCACAAGCTTTCAGGAGCAACCGACGCGGCTGGTTCTAGGACCACACTTTAACACAGGGTATGGCATTCCTCTGGACACGAATAGGAGAGAAGCCAATTATACATGACTTAAATAAAAAGGAAAGAAGTTTCCAGGGAGGCAGTTTAGGGTTGGTTGATTGAGCAGTTCAACAAGTTCTTTAAGGACCTCAGGCTCTTTCCCGCTTTCCCCTCCCCTGCCCTGTGGTTGGCATTTAGTCCTCAGGCTTGTCGCGTCAAGGTCATGAGATGGTTCCAGGGGACACCCAGACACTACTGTTGAGTGTTTCAAAGAGGAACACATCCCTTCCCGCATGTTTCCCACTGTCAGTGGGGAAGTCTTTCCCAGAGGCCCCCGCCCCTCTGATATGCGATATGCATGCTCCAGGGGTACCCTTTAATAGGCTTTACCAGAATGCTGCCTCAGAAGCTCCCAGCCATCTTCTCCTCACGTCTGGGTGGCCAGAGTGCATGCCCTGCTCAAACCTAAACCAATCATTGGCAAGGGGATAGGAGGAATGTGATTGGCTTAGACCTCTAGTTCTTAAAGCAGGTACTCAGACCAGCAGGATCAGCATCACCTGGAAAACTTGTTCCACGTGCAAATTCTTGGGCTCCACCCTAGACTTCCTGAATTAGAAAGTCTAGGGGTGAGGCCCAGCAATGGTGTCACAAGGCCTCTGGGTGATTCTGCTGCAAACTGGATTCAGCCCAGGCGACACATTTGAGTCATCTGGGCAACTCTTAAAACTACCACTAGATAGAGATCAGAATGGTGGTTACCTATGGAGGTGAGCTGGGATATAGACCTTGAAAGAGTGTGATCAACCTGTCCTGGTTTGCCCAAGACTTTCTTGGTTTTAGTACTGAAAGTCCCAGGTCCCGGGAAGAAACTCTCAGTCAGTCTTGGGCAAATCAGGATAGTGTGTCATTTTACTTTGAAAAGGCAGAGGGAACTTTATAGGGTGCTGGAAATGTTCTATGCTATAATCTGGGTGTTGGTGACATGGGTGTATGTGTATGTAAAAATACCGAGCTGTCCATTTAAAGTTAGTGTACCATACTAAATGTAAGAAACACTGATGTCTAGATAGTGTCCCAGATCAACTGAATCAAAATCTCAGCTGAGAATCCCAGGTAGTAGGATGAAAACCCTCTCCAGATGCTTCTAATAATGTTCAGCTAGGTTTGAGAACGAATGTGTTCACATCACCAGAGATCTTATTAAAATGAAGATTCTGGTTCAGTAAGTCTGGGGTGGTGCCTGAGGTTTTGCATTTCCAACTGGCACCCGAGCGATTCCAGCTCTGGAACCTGTTCTGAGCAGTGGGGGCCAAGCCAAATCCAGATTTATCTTCTGGGTCTGGGGACAGGGAGAGTGGCACGCCCCCCAAAACATCTTGGTGCTGTTATCCAGGAAGGAAGAAAGCTGGGGGAGAGCTGGGCCAGCTATGGGGTACCAAATCTAGAAGCACACACCTGGGCAACCTCACCAATGCAGAAGCTCAGACAGCTGTTTCCAACCCCATGACATGCCAAGAGGTCACGTTCACCTGAGTCCTGGGCTTAGCCAAGCCAAGACCAAGGCCCTCAGCCTGGGTTCAACTCGATTTCCTAAAGTCACCCAGGAAACTGCCCCTCTGGAGAAGCCAAGTGTGGCGTCCAGGGGTGCCCTGTCCCTCTGCCCCACGGACGCCATGGAGGCTTGATACAGGGCTGCCAGCTGATTTAATTACCCAGATGGGAAGTTGGCCAGGCGAGCCCAAACCTTGAGCAGAGATTAATGACTCCATTATCTTCCTGGGCAATCATCCCATGTGGGCCCCAGCCCGGAATGTAGATATAGGTGTAAATAAAGTCCCTGTTCTGAGGGAGCACATTTTTCAATGTCTCCAGATGGGAATTTGGCCCAGAAACCCTTGGCTTAATTCCAGGAGGTGTCTTTGTTTAGCAGAACAACCTGGGGCATGTGATACAGGCCTCCTGAGCGCTAGGCTGAGGCTTGGGGCAAAAAATGTATTGCTGTTTTTCTTAAACTCATAAGTAACACATGCTTGTTGTAAAACATTTAAAGCTGGATACATGTAAGGTAACACGTGGTAGTTTTTGCCCCCCGCTTCCCACTCCCTGAAGATAGTGATTATTAACTGTCTGGTGTGTATTCATCCAAACATACATCTTTTTTTTTTTTTGGTCCTTTGTTCTTTTCCTTCGATTCAATTTTTTCCCCCAACTTTATTGAGGTATAATTGAAATACACAATATGGCATGTATTTAAAGTGTATAATTTGAGTAGTTTTGATATATGTCAAACCCTTGAAAACTTCATCACAATTAAGATAATGAACATATTCATTGCCTCCCAAATCCATCATCCATCCTCGTGCCCCTTGGCAACCCTCTGTCCCTTCCCCCCCACTACCACCACTAACCTACTTCTGTCACTATAAATTAGTTTGCATTTTCCAGAATTTATGTAAATGAACTCATAAGTATGTATTCATTTTTAGGTGATGGGAGCTGGCTTCTTTTACTCAGCATGATGATTTTGAGGTGTCAGAGGGTCAAGAATTTGTTCCTTTTCTACTGCTAAGAAACATCCCATTGTATGGGTTTTTTAAGATTTGTTTATTCATTCATCTGTTGATGAACTTTTTAGATTGTTCCCAGTTTTTGATGATTACAAATAAAGCTGCTCTGAATATTTAAGTACAAGTCTTTGTGTGGACAAATGCTTTTGTTTCTCTTGGGTAAAATCCTAGGAGTGGAATGTCTGGGTTGTATCCTCTGGTAGGTACATGCTTACCTTTTCTTGAAAAACTACCCAACTGTTTTCTAGAGTGGTTTTCCACACTTTGCATTCGTCTTGGCATAGGAGAGTTTCATGTGCTCCCCATTCACACCAGCACTTGTTTTATAACCAGTCTTTGTGATGTTCTACCTTCTAACGGATGCGTAGTGGTATCTCATTGTGATTGTAACTTGCACTCCCCTAACGATGTTACTGAGCATCTTCTTATGTGTAACTACTGGCTGTTCAGGTCTACTCTTTTGTGAAGTGTCTGGGAGCAGGGGGAGGGGGTGGAAGGGGTTTAGAGCTGCTAACACTGAGGTCCTGGTGAGATACCTAAGCACAAATATCAAGCAGGCAGTTAGACACTGGAGTCTAGACTTCAGAGGAAAGGTTCCGGTTGGGGATGTAAAGTCGGGACTTGTCAGCTTATTGGTGTTTAGAGTCATGAGAACAGATGAGATCACTAAGGGAGACAATGTAGACAGAGAAGAGGCCAAGTCTGAGATTTGGGGCACTCGATTAATTTGAAGCTGGAAGATGAGGAAAAACCATTTAAAGAGACTAAGAAGGGGTAGCTGGCGAGGCAAGGGAAGGAAGAGGAGACAGTGTTCACCGGCAGCAGCAATGCTGTGGCTGGCCTCTGAAGATGGCCCTTCAAGAACCACACACTCTGCTGTTCACGCGCTTGTGTGGCCCCCTCCCGCGTGCACCCTGGGCTGGCCCGGTGAAGCCAGCAGGAAATAGCAGAAGTGACGTGCCTGACTTCTGAGGCTCGGTGGAAAGAAGACGTGTGGCCTCCACTTTGACTTTCAGAACAACACTCCCTTGGATAAATCAGTTGCCATCGAAGGAGCTGGACGACCTTGAGACTGCCATGGTGGGAGGAAACCCAAGCTAGCCACGTGGGGCGACAAAGAAGGCCCTCTAGTCCTTCCTAGCTCATCCCAGCCATATCGGGCAAGGCAGCAGACAGGTGAGTGAGAAAGCTGTTTGGGACGTCCAGCCCAACCGAGCCTTGAGATGACTTCAGTGGCAGCTGTTTTCTGACTGCAACTGCATGAGAGACCCCATGCGAACCACCCAATCAACTGACAGGACTGTGAAAGATAATGATAGGTTGTTATTGTAAGTCTCAGAGGTCTGGGGCGGTTCGTTCTGCAGCAGTCAACAACCGGGACAGACGTGAGCAGTGAAGGGAGACTGACCACCCCCACCCAGAGCCCAGTGCCCTGCACCCAGAGCCATGTGAGAGGGGTGTGCTCCATCCACCTCAGCTGGACAGTTCTCTGCATTCTGATGGGTCCCTGCTAAGAGGAGAATAAGCTTCTCTTTGTGTCCACAGATGTGGCATCTGCCAAGAGCCCCACACTCCCCAGGGCCCTTACAAAAGGATAGCAAGGGAGATTTTCTGGGAACTAGGTCACCAGCTACTTGGATGCTTCAAACCTGGCAGGACAGAGAGAAACCAGATAAAGGAGGCTGGAAACTACAAGAAGCTGCTGGTCCTTGTCATAAGGGACCTCTCAGGGACATTCCATGGTCAGGAATGGTTGCCTTCCCTGACTGGACCCTTCCATCAGTAGAGACCACCTCTCTCTGCCTCTGTCTCTCTTTCTTCTTTCTTTCCTTTTTCTTGGTAGTTAAAATACTTGTAAATCAATATTATATGTATGTGTGTGTTTCTAGTATATGTTACATACATATAATGTATATTTGATTATGCATGTAATTAAAAGCCACCATCCCATCCCACCCTTCCCACCTCCTATTCAGTTCTCTAAAGGCAATCACTTAACTTCGTTTTCACATGTATTTGAACAGATATTACCAGGCACGGCGAATAGATGTATTCAGGCACAACATAAACATTTCAAAAGTTACCTCTCTCCAAAGCAATCACTCTTACCAATTTATTACATCTCTTTCCAGAGATATGCTATGCATAGGTCAGCATATAATATAAATATCCTTCAAAACAAAACAGAAATGGTAACATGCTACAAACACTGCTATGCACCTTGCTTTTTCCTCCTACAATGTATCTCAAAGATCTTCCATATCAGAGCATAAACAACTACTTTGTTATTTCAGGAGACTGCACCATATCCCATTGTAGGGTTAGATAATAATTGATTTAACCAGCCCCTATGAGGGACCTTGAGGTTGATGCCAGCTTTTTCATGTTACAGTGAGGCAGCAAAGAACCTTGTACTCTCATTTTCCTGCACATGCGTGCCTTTACCTGTTAGGATTCCTGAGTCCAAAGGTACGTACTTTTGTAAGTTTGATAGATATTGACAAACTGTCTCCCAAAGAGATTGTACTGATGTACTTGTCCACCGACTTCATAGTCAAGTGTCCCTTTCTCCATGTTCTCCCCAATTCCATTCAAATAAAAATCAATCGGTAATTGGTAAGAAATGGTATCTCTGTTCCTTTGCCTTTAAAACGTCTTATTAGAAGGCTGAGTATCTTCATATGCTCAGGTGGCATGGTAACCATATCTGGCCTTCATAGCTATTTCTTCTAATGGTTATTGCCATAGAGCTAAATAATGTCCTTTTGTGAACATTTGTTACTAGCTTTATATTTTTATTAGCTTTAGATATTACCTATTGATTTTGGCTCCAATACACGAGGATTTACCTCATTTACAGTATTCTCTGTCTTTCATGGCCTCTGTCTTTCTGACCTTTCTTCCTTCTCTTTTTATTTATGAAAAAAATATTGCTGGCTTTCCATGTATGAAGTGATATGTTTTCTTTCTAAACAGACTTCATTTTTTAGAGTAAAACTGAACAGAAAGTACAGAGTTCTTATAAACTCCCTGCCCCCTACATGCTCAGCCCCTCACCCATCAACATCCCCCACCAGAGTTGCTCATTTGTTGCAAAGGGTTGAACCTACGTCCACACACTATTATCACCCAAAGTCCATAGTTTATGTTACTGGTTCACTCTTGATGTTGTAAGTCCTATGGGTTTGGACAAATGTGTAATGATGCATATCCACCATTACAGTATCATACAGAGTGTTTTCACTGTCCTAAAAATCGTCTGTGCTCCACAAATTCATCCCTCCTCCCCCATACCCTTGGCAACAACTGATCTTTCTGTCTCCTGGTTTTGCCTTTTCCAGAACATCATATAGTTGGAATCATGCCGTATGTAGCCTTTTCAGATTGGCTTCTTTCACTTAGTAATATGCATTTAAGATTCTTCCATGTTTTTTCATGGCTTGATAGTTCTTTTTAGCAATGATTCATATTCCATTGTCTGGATGTACCACAGTTTATCCATTCACTCACTGAGGGACATCTTGGTTGCTTCCAAGTTTTGGCAATTATGGATAAAGCTGTTATAAACATCCATGTGCAGGTTTTTGTATGGACATAAGTTTTCAGCTCATTTGGGTGATTACCAAGGAGCACGATTGCAGGCTTGTATCGTAAGAGTGTATTTAGTTTTGTAAGAAACTGCCAAAACTATCTTCCAAAGTGTCTGTACCATTTTGCATTCCCATCAGCAACGTGTGAGAGTTTCTGTTGCTCCACCTCCTCACCGGCATTTGGTTGTCAGTGTTCCAGGTTTTGGCCACTCTAATAGGTGTATGGTGGTATCTCATTGCTTTTATTTGCATTTCCCTAATGACACGATGTGGAGCATCATTTCATATGATCCTTGCCATCTGTATTTTTTCTTTGGTGTAGTGTCTGTTTAGGTCTTTGGCTCATTTTTTAATGGAATTGTTTGTTCTCTTGTTGAATTTTAAGAGTTCTTTGTAGTCCATTATCAGATACGTCTTTTGGAAATATTTTCTCCCAGTCAGTGGCTTGACTTCTTTCCCTTTTGAGTGATCAAGATTTGTAACAAATAAATCATTTTAAATTAAAAAAAAATGCATCAGTTTAAAGAGGAATATTCAGGAAATGGTTGTCAAAGTGGTAAGAATATATAGCAAAAAATAAAGGTGTATCTAAGGGACTCAGTTTCGGGCAATTCTGATGATACACCAAGAGCCTGGTACAGAGCCTGGCTCCCAAGCGCCTTACCTGGCAATTCCTATGCTTATTATTACTATTTTAATAATATTGGCAGCTATTGTTGGCATTATTGCTATTATAATTACGGCCGTTACTGTTTTTATGGCTACAACAATACACTGTTGTTAGCTATTACAATGTATCGTTTTGATGAACCTCTGTATCGCTTTCATCTCCCTGGAGCCTTGGGGCAATGGGGACCCCTGCAAAGCTGCTGCGGTTATTATTACCATTATCTTGCAATTTCACCGCCACAAGCGGTGCAAAGTTTGGATAGGACGAATGGGGGGTGGATAACAGTTTCGCGACACGTAGGAGGTGGGTCTGGGGAGCGGTCGGGCAGGAGCCTCCGCGCCAACACGGGGCGGGCCGCGCAGGGTCTGTGCCCGGCGGCCTCCGGTCCCCAGCCCGACTCCCGCTATGGCCCCGCGCGGCGCGGCGCGGATCCTGCCCCTGGCTCTCTTCCTGACTGCGGTGGCCGCGGTGTCCTGGGCGCGGGGACCGCCGGGCGCGCTCTGGCCTCGGCAGGGCTGCGCCGCGCTGGGCCGCTGCTGCCCCGGCCGTGACCCGACCTGCGCGCCCCGCGGGCCCCGGCTCTGCTTCTGCGACCAGGCGTGCGGAGCGCTGCGGGACTGCTGCCCCGACTACGCGAGGGCCTGCCCAGGTGCGCCCCCGTGAGCGTGTGGCGTTGGCGGAGCTCCCCTCACCGAGGGGAGCGGGGTACCGGGGTGCGACGGAGTAAAGAAGAAAAGAAGTTGCCTTTGGAGGGGGGTCCTAGACCTGGAGAGGCGCACGGGCAACGGGAACGCGGGCGCGCAGGACACCAGGGGAGGCGCGGGTTGTGAAGGTGCCGGCGGAGAAAGATGAGAGGGCGGTGGATCCGGCCGCTCGAATCCCGGCAGCGGTAGGGGCAGAATGGAGAGAGGATGTACGGAGAGGAGAGGGCTGTTTGGGAAGTCAGTGTGCAAGGACTGCGCGCAGGACTTGGGGGCCAGAGTGAGGATGCAGGGCTTGCGAAAGAGGAGAGCAAGCCAGCCACGTGAGTGAAGCACCCAACAGAAATAGGCATATGTGGTCGCTGAGCAGCGCGAGAGAGGAGGGGGCACACGCGCTAAGGAGGACGCACGCGGCATGAAGGGGTAACAGGGAGGAGGGGTTGCATTGGCTGGGGTAGGGTGCCAGATTTAGCAAATAAAAATGCAAGATCCTGGTTAAACTTGAATTTCAGATAAATAACCTATACCTAGTAAGTATACTTATGTCCTTAATATTGCATTAGCCATAGTTATATTAAAAATTTGCTTTTTCTGAAAAGCAAGTCTAACTAGGCGTCCTTTATTTATCTAGCAGCCCTGGCTGGGGGAAGGGCGTGGGGCATGGAGGGGTTCGAGGGGAAAGTGGGAGCTTCCCAAATTGCAGCAAATGAAACTTCCCCAGATTAAATTTGTGGAAGATCTGTCTTGGGAACACTTTTGTACTCATCAGAGAACACGTGCAAGCCATGGGGTCATTCAGAGTGGGGATGAGGTTCTTGGTTAAGCTGCAGCCACAAGGGATCCCCAGCGACAATGCAGGAGTGGGGGTCCCAGAGGGGAACAGTCAGAGGGATCAGTGATAACTTTCCCACAGTCTGATCCACACCTACAGAATCACACAATGTTATCGGCTCCCAAGCGTTTTTTGTTTTTTCCCTTTGCATAAAGAGCTTGGGCTGGTGGGTCCAGCAGCCTCAAAGCTTTGCCCACCTCTTTGATTTGCTCCTTTGGGAAGGCGTCAAAAAGGCAGTTGGTCTAGGATCTGACCCCTTGTCTGGGCCTGGCGGAGCTGAGGTCTTTTGAATAGACCTGGGAAAAATTCACTTTTCCACCTCCTAGGGGAGCATAGCAGAAGGGGACATGGGGACCAGTTAGGAGGCAAAAGACAGAGAGGAGTATGTGTTTTTTCATGAGTGATTTAGGTAATAAAGTTGATCGACTTCAGGAATTGATTGTGGTAAAGAGAGATGATGAAGATGACCTAAAAAAAAAGGGTGAGGGAGTTGAGTATAGCTCAGTGGTAGAGTGCAAGCTTAGCATGCACAAGGTCCTGAGTTCAATCCCCAGTACCTCCATTAAAAAAATTAAAAAAGAAAAAAAAAAGAACCACTAACTTTCATTGAGTACTTATCAAGTGCCAGGGAGGTACTGTTCTAGGTGCTTTAAATAGTCTCCTTTAAGCCCATAACAACCCTATGGAATAGATAGTGTAATCATGCCCAGTTTACAGATGAGGCACAGAGACACAGAGGTGCCCAGCTATTGAGCAGCAGATCTGTGATTTGAACCCCAGCAGTCTGGCTCCAGATCACAATATCATATGGTTGCTTGAGGGTGGGAGGGACTAAAGCATATTGTAGGAGGGACACTTGAATCTACAGATGAAAACAGGAGCCCTTGAGGTTGCCCACATTCAGTTCAATTACAGTGCTGGCTACCTGCTAGGTGCCCAGCTCAGCTCAGATTGGACTCTGGTCCCCCTCAAGCTTATAGTCTATTTTTGGGAGACAGGGTGGATGTGAAAGAATAAACAATCTCAGTCAGAGCGAGATGAGGCTTGGAAATGGTTGGTGAGGAGGGAGTGGAGGCGGGTTGGGGGTGTGTGTGTGGAGCTGGAGCAGCTAGGAAAGCCTTAAAGGATGGACACCATTACTTCACATTTTCCAAGTTCCTTATTGAATGTTTTCAAGTATTCTATGCTCCTTAATTCTCACTTCAACCCTGTAAGGATCAGAGCCCCCATTTACACTCTTATATAGTCATTGTACTAGTCAGTACTCTTAGGGTTGTGGCACAGCTCATATTACTTAAGCTAAGAAGGGAATTTGATCCAGGGACTCCAAGGATGTCATTAGGACTCTGTCTCTTTCCACCTTTCTGCTCTGCTTGTATTAGCTTCAGTCTCAGGCATGTTGTCACCAAGTGTTGACAAAGGTAGTACCCAAAAGCTCCAAACTGGTGTCCCGAGTGGAATAAGAGATCCTTTCCTAGTTGTTCCAGCAAGAATCCTAGGGGTCATTCTCGTAGGCCCGGTTTGGGTTACATGCTCATCCATGATCCAGTAAATCACTGAGTCTAGGGAGAAGGAATATATCAGTTGGCCATGTCTGGGTCACAAACCGTATTCCAGGAATAAGAAGGTGAGTTCAGTTCTATCCAAACTATGTGGCCTAAGAGTGGGGAGGGTTGGTTCCTCAAAAGAAAACCTAGGTGGTGTTACAAGAAGATGGGGGTAAGGTGGCTGGGAGGGCAGAAATGACAGCTGCCCGCTTCTGAGCTCTGGGGGACCCTGCATTTCAGAGATCTCAAAAGTAAAAGTGTGCGGAGACATAACAGGAGGAGGAGGCAGGTGGTGACTGTGGATGAATTGCAGGAACACTCAGATTTTTAGCTACTGGCCCTGGAGGTCTCTGTGATGCACTGTCACAAAAGACCTTTTGTGAAACCGCCTCAATAAGAGACAGGAACCACTAAAAGATTTCAGGTGACAGGCCAGAACTGCTTTCCAGAAGAATCCTTCTGGTAGACAGGAGGATGGATGGTCAGGGCGCCGGACAGTGAGGTTCAGAGAAGAAGGTGGAGTTTGATTGTCTAGAAAGGCATTTCCTGGTGAGTCTGGGCCTGTTGGAGTAGGGGCAGAGGAATCCAAGGGGACTGTGGGAAATTCAGTCTGGCTCCAACTGGCTCAGCCGGCAAGATGTTATCTGGGTCTCCAGAGCTGGAAGAGCAACCTGAAAACCTCCCTCCAACCCCCCTCTTTTTCAGCTACACTGATAAACTAGAATTTCTTTTTGTCAGAAAAAGGTCGGATGGCCTTTGTTTTGGGAAACACCGCCATCTGGTGGTGCCTCTTTGCAATGACAACCTGTGTGGTTTTTTTTTTTTTTTTTTTTTTTTTTCCTTCTTTGTTGTCGCTAAGGCACAGATTAGCTCATTCAGGATTCACTGACTGTTTAACTTACTGGGTGCCTATGTGTCAGGCCCTGTGCTTGGCCCTGGAATTCATCAGGGAACAAGGCCGCTGCCTCCACGGAGCTGACATTCTAGTTGAGGAGGCTGACAAGGCGTGAATAATCAATCTCATGGATGTATGGAGGTTGCGACTCTAGCTTTAGGTGAGGTGTGATGACAATTCCCTGGGGGTGTCTGCTGCGCATGCTGCTTGGTGACTTCACAGATGCCAGCAACGTGGAAAGTATCTATATAGGGTGGCATCCTTCCAATTTTCTGCCAAATCTCTCACCTGCCTGGCAGAGGATCATGGTGGGGCTTTGGTGCTTCCTCTTGGTCCAGAGGTCCGGCCAGTGCCTGAATCTGGTCTGCAGTCTCCCTTCCAGGTTGTCCAGCCACTCTACGAACACTGCCAGTGACACAAAACTCACTTTTTCTAGTAGACTTTTCTATTGTAGATTCTCGCTTGAATGACTGCAGTAGCTGTTTTGCTGGTTTCCCTGCTTCTGCCCTAACCCTGACCCAGCAGCTAGAGACATCCTGTTAAAACCTGAAATGTGATCATGTGACTCCTCTGCTCAGAACTTGACAATGGCTTTTCTTCATGCTTAGACTAAAATCCAGCTTCCTTACAATAGTCATCAAGGCCCTGTATGCTATCACTGTACCTTTCTCTTGCTGACGTCACCTCCTGCCACTTTGCTTCCTGCTTTTTATGCTCTGGCCACACTGGCCTCCTCACTGTCCCGCAGCATCTAACTCTGACCCTCCCTCAGGGGTTTTGCACTGCCTGTTCCCTCTGCCTGGAACACTTTCCCCTCAGATACTGACACAGCTCCCTCCCTCTCCTCCACAGATGTCCTTTGTCATGGAGGTCTTCCTTGACCCCTTTATCTAAGACAGTGTCTTATCACCTCCTACTGCCACTCTTATTCTGCTTTGTTTATTCTCAGAGCATAGATCCCTAGGTGTCATTACATCATATATTATATTGTTGATTGTCTGTTTCCCCCACTGAATGTCAGCTCCTCCAGGGCCGGGACTTTTTCTGCTTCACCGTGTTCCTGGCACCCGGGCAGGTGCCTAGCACATAATTGGCCCTAAGTAGTTTTTGAATAAACGCATAGTGCTCTCTGTTGTATTGCACACTTACGATCTGCTCAATGCTTCACATTTGTCATTGCACCAATCCTATGAGACTGTAGTTGGAATCCAGACTTGTCTGACTCCGTCTTGGCTTAACTCATATATTCTGCCCCCTTAAGATGCACTTCTGTGAGATAGTTTTGACAATAGTGCAAATACATATACATATATATACATGCATTGGGGTTCTGGCGAGCAACAGATGGTACGCCCGGAAGAGTTGAATGGGACAGAAATTGACAAGGCCTTCGCTTGCAGCGGTGGGGGCAGGGGTACAGGAGGGAACGGTGTTATAGGAGGCTGGTGAGGGCAGGATCCATGGCTGAGGGTCCCCCCATGTGAGAGAGGCAGGTGGGGTGGGGGGCAGTAAACACCTGGGCTGCACTCTCCTCCCTGCCAGTGCCTCCCACTGGCTGAACTCGACTGGCAGCCAGGGAGCCAGGGAGTCTCTGTGATACACAGGCTTCCCCAGGGGGCACAGGGCACAGAGAAGGATGCTAAGGTTGCTGTGAGGATTACGTGAAGTCTGGTACGTGGCTTGCCTGGTCCAGCAGCAGTGAAGTATTGATGTCCTTATTAGGTGGATGTTGAAAGCAACAGATGACTGTTAGGCTGTCTTCCTTTATCTCCTCCCTCCCTCCTGCTGTGCATTTCAACTCTGTCAAGAGTTGAGTTTCATGCAAGGAGTATGTGACTTCCCAACGTGCCAGGAGCAACACTATCTGTTTTTACAACACATTCACTTCCTTACTTCAATTCAAGGAGGGACACCTTTTTTCTCCACATTTTCAAGTTGTTGAACTAGGACAAGTCTCATAGCTGGTGAATGTTTTTCGTGAGGACAGACCTGGTCTTTCTTCACCACGGTATCTCCTGCACCTAGGACAGTGCCTGACTCACAGGAGAGGCTCAGTAAATATTTGTGGAATGAGAGAACTAATTCTGACAGTAGTGATGCTGTATGTGCATGCATGCATGTGTGTATCTCTGTGTCTGTGTGTGTGTGTGTGTGCGCACATGTGTGTGACTGTCAAGGCTTGCTGGCCAGAGCATCCATCAAGAGAAAGTCCGAAGATGCTGTATTTTGGCCAGTCAGCCTCCCCTGTCTGGTTTGGTCCAGTCCTGGACTGGAACTGTGGACTTGGATGAAGAAGCTGAAGGTCTCAAAGGTCACATCATCAGAAAATACCTACTCACTGGGCCCCTGACTGTGGTAGGTACAGGGAGCATCTCAGGGACTTGGACCCCCAGCAACCTCCTTCTCTTATTATGAAATATTTCAGACACACCCCAATATAGAGAGAATAATAAAACAAACCCTCATGGAAAGCCAAGATATAAGCCTTGGTGAATATCACTTCTGCATTCCTTCCCTTTCTCCTCAGAGGTAACTGCTATACTGAATTTGTTATTTATAATTTCTGCAGATATATATATATATATATATATATGTATATATATTCAACATATATAGTCAATTCTCATGACTGTTGGTAGTTATATTCTATAAAATGCCCACAAACACTGAATTGATGAATACAGAACCATTGCTCCTGGGGGAAATATGTACAAACATGTCTCACAAAGATTATAATCTTAAATTCTGAAAACAGTTCCGTCTGGTAGATCCTATTTTATTTTACAAAAGAGAGAAACGAGATTCAGAGGTGCTAAGTGACCAGCCCAAGGCTGCCCCACTAACAGGTGCCAGAGTTCACACCCCATCCGCCTGGTCCCAGAGCCGCAGCTCCTCGACCCATCCCACGCTGCCGCCTGCGGCCTCCTTCCAAGAAGGCAGGTCGGCGCCTTGTTTGACCTCAGCTGAGGCTGTGCACTCAAAAACTTTGCTGTTCTGTGTGTATCTGTGCGTAACTGCGGAAGCACCTCCAATATTGGTTTTGGGGTTACAAAAAATTTTTAGCAAATAGATGAATTTGCAAATACTAAATTTGCAAATAGTGAAGACTGACATATGTATATACACACGCTTAGTACGTATATATGTACTTAGGTGCATATACAATATCATATATTTGTGATATAGTATATATATGTAATATGTATGAATATTACCTGTATGAGTTCTTAAACACTGTTTTGCAGGTTTTAAAACTGCATAGTGTCACACCAGAAATAGCTTCTGCAGGAGGCTTCTTTCCATCCACGATGTCACTAGTGTAGCTCTTTGCTTGTGCCAGGAGCAAATGCTTTATATGTCACACCTGGGTGACCCTCAAGGCCACCCTATCATGTGAATCCTGTTCTTATACCTATTTGACAAAAGAGGAAACTGAGGCACAGGGAGGCGAAATCAGTTGCCTTTAAGCATTTAGGAAAGGTTTGTTGGAGGGAATGAGTGATGGAAACCACTGGAATGATCCCCAACAGGGTGATGGGTAAATAAAACAGGGAATTCTAAGTTCAGGTAGCTGTATAAACAGTTGCCATAGAGAAGCTTTTAAGGAAGGCATGGATTCACGTTTGCAAGAGTCTAGTGCTCGGTGTGGTGTTTTGTGGGGTTGGGCTTGTGGAGAAGGTGGAGTAGACTTGGCTGCTGGCCAGCTTCCACAGACGTTGCCCTTGGAGGTGCTGCCTTCTCTTCTAGCGGTCCCCTGCGTTGTGGCAGAATGGAGTGGCTGGAGTCGCTGTGTCAAGCCCTGCCAGGTCTCCTATCGTGTCCGCCAGAGGCATGTGCTGCAGGAGCCAAAGAACGGGGGCGCCCCCTGTCCCCCACTGGAAGAGCGGGCTGGCTGCGTGGAGTACTGGAGCCACCAGGGAGTGGAGTGCCAACAGTCCTTGTGTGAGTTGGGGTGGCTCTGGGGGTGGCTGTCAGTAGGAACAGCCTGGCTGGGCTGCAAGGCCCTCCATCGTTTCCTGTGTGGGGTTTGAGTTTATGGTGGAGCTTTGTCTTTCTTTGCTCTGATCCCCCTCCTCACCTTGTGAATGAGCTCTCACTTCCTCTGGGCATCTCAATGTCTTCTTTGTACTCATCTCCCAGTGTGCATTAGGGCTTTGTTTAAATGAAGATGATAGGAAACCTAACTTAAACTGATCTGAGCAAAAATATGTAGCTCATGTAACCAAAATTCCAGGTTTTGCGTTCAGGCTTGGCTGGATCCAGGAGTTTAAGCAAGGTTGCCAGAAATCTCTCTCCTTTTCTCAGCTCTGTTTTCCTCTGAGTTGGGCTCATTCTCAGACAGGCTTTCCTCCTGCAATGATCTTTGATAACTCCAGGCTGGAAGAAAATGCCTCTTTTCCCTTCGTTTCAACAAATGTCCTAGGATGAAGTCCTTTTGGCTTGTCTCGGGTCAGACGTCCACTGCCGAACCAATCAGCACAGCCGGAGAGATGCAGTGCTCTGGCCGGTCCTGGGGCACATGCTCCCTTTGAAGCTGGAGGGGTGGCCCAGCCTTGTCTGAATGAGACTAAGGGAGGAGGGCTCTCCAAAGGAAAACTTGGGAGAATGGATGCAGGATAGGCCAAACAACAGATTTTGGCTATATTGCATGTCCTGACAAAGGATTTTTATGTCACTGTAAAAAATAGGTGATGCCCATTTTATAGCTGAAGAAATTGACAAAGAAAGTGAAGGGGTAGGAGGGTAGGCAGCAGGGCCAAATTGCCCCCTTCCAATCCGTCCCCATGCTACAGCCTGACAGGGAGGGAGGTCATTCTACAGCTCAGATCTTACCATGGTGTCACCCTCCTGCTTTAAATTTTCCAGTATCTACCCACTGCTTTCAATGTGTTCTGGCTTTGGCCTCCTGTGACCTCATCTCCTTGCTTCTTCTGCCTACGTTTTAAAGGACCATTCCGACTGCTGTGGGGACAGCAGACTGACGGGTCAGAGGGCAGTGGGGAGGCCAGGGAAGAGGTAACTACAGTGGTGCATGCAAGAGAGGATGATGTCTGGACCAGGGTGGTGGCAACGGGGTGACGAAAGAAGGAAAGTCATTTTCTGCACCTGAAATCCTTCTCCTTCTCCCCTGCCACCCACATCTAACTTGCCTGGTTCATCATTTCCTGCATAGATGTCAGTTATCTCCAGGAAGATTTTCCTGATTGCCCCTACTATCTGCAATGCACTTTGCCACATTACTTGACTCTGTGAGGCCAGTGTTATTATACCAATTTTACAGAAGGGGAAACCAAGGCTCAGGGAGGCACAAAACTTACCCAAGATACATGGCTCATTGCATATCATTTTGTTTCACTCTGACAATAATTGTATGATATAAGTTCTGGTGTTATACCCATTTTTCTGATTAGGAGACTGAGGCTCAGAGAGGATCAAGATCACTCAGCTATAAGAGGAAGAGCTAGAACCAGAACCTGAGCTTTTCTGGGGCTCTGCTAACTGCTCTAGGCTACACCAAAAGCAGCACTGGTTGTTGGAAGAGAAGAGAGAAGGGAGGTTGTGAATTAAGTGTGTTTGGCAAAGACCAAGCCCAGTCTTTATGGCAGCAGCAGGGAGAGGGGCCTGGGATGCCCTGGTGTGACCCTTCTCTAGGTCACAAGCATTAATTAGTTCAATACCATTTCTTGGATTCAGCTCCATCACTCAGGAAACGGGGAAGGGTTGGACTTCCTTTGGCATTTTTTTCTCCTAAGGAATCACCAGCCTTTTATGGACTCTCAGTTCTTTTGTGTTCTCCTCTGTCTGCTCTAGGAAGGAAGAGACTTGGAAGTTAGCCCAACAAGATAATTTTCTTAATTCATTTATCCATCCATACCTCTGGAATCCCTTTCCTCTATCCTTACATCTTCCCACCCATTCAGTCATCTATCTTCCTGTTTCTTTTATTCCATCATCCATCCACCTGTCATCTCTCCATCCATCCTTTCCATCCATCATCTCTTCTCTCAATCATCTGTCTTTCCTTTTTTTTCAACCTCCCATCTTTCCATTTATTTACCATCACCCATCCATTCTTCCTTTCTTACATTTCAGCCACCCACCCATCCATTCATCAGTTATTAACTCATTTATTTTTTTCACTCACTATTCATCCATTTGAAGAACTTTTTATTGAGACCCACTATACAACCACTGTGCTAGGCCCTAACTCTCAGAGATAGATACGATCCTGCCTCCAGCATTGCATAAACGGTCCTTGTGGGGACCATCTGCCCAGTTACAAGATCTCCCAGCCTCCTTGGGGCTGCCATACAAGTGACTCGGACACTGGGAGTACCTAATCCTGCTTCCTGTGGTGTCACAGTCTGTGGGGGTTGCTAGGATACCTAACTCTGTTTTCTCCTTGGCCCACAGTCCCTGCTCTGATAACCACAGGCAACTATGGCAAAGAGAGGGAAAAGCGAGGTGCCCCCAAGGATCAGGAGACAGTAGGGTAAGTGGAAGCAAATGAACTCAGAGTCAAACTCAAATCTGTGAACATTTTTCCTTGGATGAAACTTTGATTGTGTCTCTCTTACTTTGATAGCTTCTCCCCGTCTCCTTTCCTGTTACATTGTAAGCTCATGAACTTTGAATCCTTTAATAGTTGGTCTCTACTCAGCTTCACTCACTCACTCATTCACTCAATGTTTGTTTATATGACAGGTACTGTGTTAGGCCTTGGGGCTACAGCAAGAAACAAAAAAGGACAGAAATACTTGTCCTCATGGAGTGGACGGTCTAGTCAGAGGAGGCAGACAATAAACAGATAGCATGTCAGATGGTGCTAAATGCTATGGAGAAAAGTAAAGCAGGGAAGGGGTGGGTGCATCAGGGACATCCTTATTGAGAAGGTGATATTTGAACTAAGATATCAAGGAGGTTATCTGGGTGAAGAGCCTGATTGGAAGAGGGATTAGCAAGTGCAAAGGCCCTGAGGCAGGGAGGTCATGCCTGGTGTGTTCAGGATCAGCAAGCAGTTCAGGCTGGAATTCAGGGAGACTGAGAGAGTAGGAAATATATACTGAGGAAGGGGGTCAGATCACACAGGGTCTATAGGCTGTGGTGGAAAGTTGGGTACTTTCTTTGTATGAGATGGGAGTCATGGGAGGGCTTTGGGCAGAGGAGTGACATGCTGTGACTTAGGTTTTCACAGGATCTCTGGATGTTATTCGGAGAATCGATTGCAGAGAGGCAAGGAAGGAATCAGGGAGACCAATGGGGAGGCTACTGTCATAGTCCTCATGAGAAATGAAGGCGGTTTGGACCAGGGGGGTAGACCTGCACCTTTGAGGGGTGGGTTTCAGGGACTGGAGTCAGATGGCTGATGATGCCAAGCTTGTAGGACAGTGCCTGGCACCTGGTGGATAGTCAAACATCAGTTGAAAGCATAAGATGAGCTAAGGCAGTAGTAACGGAGGTGGAGAGGAGAGGATTCCTTTCACTGCAAGTGACGGAAATTCAGCTCAAACTGGCTCAAGTGAAAAGAATTGTTGGTCTATACAACTGAGAGGAAGAGTTTGAAATAGCATTACTTCAAGTATGACTGGAGCCACAGGGTCAAATAATATTATGAGAACTCCCTCTCCCTTTCTCCTCTCCCTCTCCCCCTTGCCCCATATATTGGCTTCATTCTCTGGCAGCCTCTTTCCATGTCGTGACCAAGATGCTCACCAGCAGCTCCCAGTCTTCCCAGCTTAGCAACACCAGCTAAAGGAGTCCTTCCAGTCTCATTGTGTCATTTCTAGAGGAGACTCTGGTCCTGCTTGGATCCCAGGCCATCAGGCCCAGAGGATGGGACCCCCTTGATTGGTCAACTTCAGTCATCTGCCCACTCTAGGGGCCAGAGTGGGGAGCCAGGACCAGGCACCTGGACTGATTGCTCCTGCAAGACCACGTAGGGTGAGGACAAGGGTTCTCCTAATAGAGCACCCAAAGAAAGCGTGTTGGGAAGACAAAAGTTCCAGTTATCACAGGCTTCTGGTGAGGAACAGATTCCTGAGGAGTTCTGGGGGCTGCTGACAGGAAGGGGCTCCCCGCTGGCCCAAAGGGCTGTTCCTGAAAGAAAACATCCACTCCTTGAGCCGCTCAGAGGCTGCAGCCACCAGGGGGCAGCAGCCTCACACAGTCACCCCGGGGTCCTGGACAAGCTGCATCTCCTACTGCTCCTTGAAGAAAAAGTAGGGTAGAAGTAAAATTTTGGCAAATTGAGTCTTAATTCAGATACCCCAGAATGAGGAGCTTCCCTTTTAAGTAATTCTTGTGGTGAATTTTTTTGTAAAGTAGAATCTTTTGTAAAATGCAGCAGAGTGCTTATTGAGGCTTTTTTTGGGACTAGGTGGTTCTGTTTTAGGGACTACCACTTATTAGCTGTGTGACTCTAGGCAAGTTATCTTTCTGGTCCTCAGTTTTCTAATCTG
Organism: Camelus bactrianus; assembly: GCF_048773025.1. Classification (NCBI taxonomy): domain Eukaryota; kingdom Metazoa; phylum Chordata; class Mammalia; order Artiodactyla; family Camelidae; genus Camelus; species Camelus bactrianus. The sequence continues at coordinate 22,829,086 of NC_133557.1, forward strand.
TAAACTGGGGCCAGCATCTACCTTGCAGCGTTTCCCTATTCCACTGGACCAAATGATTCATTCACCAAATTTTTTACTGAGCCATGTACTAGTTTGGGAGTTGGACACACAGTGAACACAATCAACAAAAATTTCTGCCTCTGTAGAGCTGACATTCTGGTGGGGGAGACAGACGAGAAGTGAACTATACAGACTTTGGGATACGGTGCTTAGAAGAAGGACCAGCCCATGGAGTCCCTCAAGAATATTAAAACAGGAGCCAAGTCTCTTGTATGCAACCTGTTGATGCAGAATAGGCTGCCCAAAAGGTTTCCATAGCAGGGAGAAATTGTACCAGCCTGGGTCTACATAGGGCTAGGAACACAGTAGGTGCTCCATAAATGCTCACAGGTGTTCGGGGTGGTGTCTTCCTATGTGGCTGCAGGTACTGTGTCCAGTTCCGGCTGGGGCCCATTCTACGGAGCTGCCAGCAGGTGAAGGCACCCCATGCCCAGTGGATGAGGTATCTGACCCAGGGCCACACGGTTTGTGTGAGGTGTGAGTGGCCTGCCCAGGATGCCAGGAGCCGGCGCTGCTACGGGGATGGCGGTGGGGCCGGAGGGTAAGAACTGGGACTCGGGCATGGGGAAGTGTGAGAGCAGAGCCTGTGGCTTCTCTGCTGCCTGAGAGATGGAGGTGCTTCGGGAACAGGATCCTGAGCAGGCACCAGGAGGGTCCTGGTCCCAGAGGAGGAGCAATTCCTGTCACTTCTAGCTGTGTGACCTTGGGTGATCAAATAACCTCTCTGAACCCTAGTTTCCTCATCTGAAAATGCAGATAATAAGAGGTCCTCCCCATGGGGTAATGATGACAGTGAAGCAAAATTGTGCAAATGGAAGACTTAGCACAGCTCCTGGCATCTAGAAAGCACTCAAGACAAGGGAGCTGGTATTATTTTTGAATCCTCACACCTTACAAGCCAAGTTTGGTTCCCCTCATTTTATAGATGGGGAAACTGAGGCTCAGAGAGTCACTGTGACTTAGTCAAGGTCACACAGCAGAAGTTGACCCAGATTTGGCTGATATCATCCCCCTAGACTCCACCCCCAGTGGCAGGTGTCTTGGAAGGTACTTAGCATTATGATAGTAGCTAACAGTTACTGAGTATTTAATATGTGCCAAGCATTATTCTAAGTTCTTTATGTTTGCTCATTCACTTCTTTATTCATTCATTCAATAAATATTTGTTGAGCACTTACTACTGAGCATGAGCCAGGCAATGTTTTGGACACTGGAAGATGCAGTGAACAAAGCAGCTGTGGTCCTGTCTCTTATGGAGACATATTCTGCTGTGAGGAGGCAGACGTTAGGCAAGTTAATCAATAATTTGTCAGACAGGAGTTAAATGTTAGGGAAAGAAAGTAGAATCAGGGGGAATTTATAGGGATTGTTATTTTTGAAGGAAGGTGACCCTGAGGAGGTGACATTTGAATAGAGAGCTGAAGGAAATGAGGGAGGTAGCCATATGGGTGTTTGGGGGGAAGGGTGTTCCAGGCAGAGGGAACAGCAAGTACAAAGGCCCTGAGGTGGGAGCATGCTGCCATTATTGAGGCCAGAGTGGAAAGAGTCAGGGGGAGTGTAGAAGGAGGTGAGGACAGTGAGGACACGTGGACACACGGTATACTGCTGAAACATTCCGAGAGCCCGAAGTGGACACTTTCAGGATCCTTACTTTCCAGATAAGGAGACCAATTCATGAAGAGGTGCCCAAGGTCACATACCTAGCAAGTGGCAGAAGTGGGCTTTGATCTAAACAGCTCAGACTCCTGGGCCAAGCTCTAAAGACAAGTCTAGACTGTTTCCCACTGACTGTGCTTTTCCAGGGCAGGGATTACTAAACTGCAGAAATAAGAGCTCTCTCTGGGGTCTGTCCAGGGAGTTCTCCCCTTCCCAAGGATGTTAATTTCCTTCTTTCTAAAAGTGAGCAGCCCCGCTCACTGCAAACCTAGAGCAGGGAATGCCAGATGGGGTGTTAGGGACAGATGTATATGAACAAGATGCACTGGGACTGCACAGATCCAGGTTCAAGCCCCATTTCTGGCCCTTACTAGGTATGTGACTCTAGGCAAACCCTCCTTCTGACCCTGACAGTCCCCACTACTTGGATTGCAGGAAGGATCCTGAGCCCTTTGCACAGCACCTGGCTTCTTGTAGATGCTCAGTAGTGGAAGCTGCTATTGCCATGTTTAACCTATACAATGGACACAATAATATGTACTTTGTGGAAATCAGATGTAATAAATGTGATGAGCCTGGCACATAGTAGGTGCCCGATTAATGAATGGCAGACAGTATCATGATACTTTAGAGAGGCCCTCTTTGCCTGTCTTCCTCCAATCTCTTCCCTACTTACCTGTCCCAGACCTGAGATTCCACCATTAGAGATTCATTCTTTGGGCTAGATGCTCACATATTAGAGACTTAGTTTACCTATCCATCTTCAGATAAGCCTTTCTAGCCCTAAAACTCAGATTAATCTGAAGCTTCTCTTTTTGGATGCAAATACTCCAGGAACATGGCACTTTGATGAGGCTGAGATGAAGGCCACAGGAACCGCTGCCTCCACTAGGCATGGACAGGAAGTGGAAAGCAGAGCCAGGGCTGTGCCAGAGAGGGGCATCTCTCCCTGCTCCCACCCCAGCCAGGCCAGGCTCACAGAACAGGTGATGGAAGGTCTGACTAGGGCATGAGCTCACCAGGCAGGACTGGACAGAGGAGGAGGATCAAAGCCAGGATGGAGAGGAGCTGCCAGCCAGATTCTTTCCATGGGCAGCTGGTGAGGGCGGGCATGCAAAGGGTCTGGGCCCAGGGAGGGATAGCCTGCCAGATGGGGATTTTAGGAAGGTTTATTTAGCGTGAGAAGTGTCTCTGAGTTTGGGACAAGCAGAAGGAACACCTACCATAGTCATGCACCTACTGTGTGCTGGGCACCAAGAGGGTGCTTTATATATGAGCTCTCATTCAGGCTTCATAAGCCCTTTTGAGACAAGAGACATTAATTCCATTTTCAGTAGTGAGGATGGCAATAATCATGGTAACTTTAAATGCTATCCTATGTAAAGTGCCTAATAGGTGCCAGGCACTGTGCTTAGAAGCTTAGAATAATAACACAAAGAGTGCTATTATTGTTATTTTGCATTTTTAAAAGATTTGAATTATACCTATAGAGAATTGGCTAAAACATATATGAACAGTTTAATAAATGTTTGCAAAGAAGATACACCTGGGTAGTCACCACCGAGGAAAGGAAGGGAACCTTACTAGCCCCCCAGCACCTCCACATACCCTCCTACCACAGCCCCTCCCCTCCCCACAGAGGAAACCTCCATCCTGACTTCCATGGTCATTCATTGTACAGTCTTCTTTATAGCTTTACTCACCTCAGTGCAGATACCTAAACACTAGAGTTTAACTTTTTTTTCAAGCTTCACATAAATGAAATGATGCAGGAGGTACCTTTTGGAATTCGGCTTCTTTTGCTTGACGTGAAATTTGCAAGTTTCATCCGCGTGGCTGCCCCGCGTGGCTGCCTCGTAGCACTGGCTCCTTCGTTCTTGTTGCTGAAATGGTTAGCTATTAGCATCATGATCATTTTTACTTTCTCTGCACACAGCATCTCATAGAACCCTTCCAGCGCTTCAGAGGGGTGGAGATTATGGATATCTGTTTTCTACTGAGGAGCCAGAGGCTCCTAGAAGCTGGCTCACGAACCCACCACCAATTCCAGGACCTGTGTTCTTAATCACTCCACTGTGTTGCTTCCTAACAGAAGGGAAAAGGGGCACAGGGAGGTTAAGCAACTTTCCTGGTGTGCCCAGCAAGGATGGGAGAGCGTCACCTCACCAGACCCTACGAGCTGAGTCTGGACTGCCCCGTGTGGCCTCTAGGGTCAGCGGTTCTGCGGTCAGCCCAGGGCCAACTTCTCCATCAGGCACAGTAGACACAGGGCCCAGTGCCCATCTACTTTCACAAAAATGCTGTAACTTCTTTCAAAATCAGAAAGCAAAAAAAAATAAGATGTGATAACAATGAAGATCTGATACTGAATCCAGCCCAGATTACATTTATCTCTACACAGCGCTGAACTCTGATTTAAAATATTTTTGCGTGGAGAAGGGGCCCCTGAGGCAAATATCCCTGGCACCTAGGAGAGTCATCGCCACTGAACCAGCCCCATGTCTTCCAGGCACCAGCTGTTGCTGTGGCAAGCGGCCGGCCACCCCCGGTGCCGAGGGACCTGGGAGAGGCTCGGGCAGCTCCGGGACTGTTCCTGCCCCGAGGTCCACAGGCTCGTCTTCATCTAGCCACAGCTGCCCCTTATCTTCCCAGGGCCCCTCTTCCCAAAGCCTCCCTGGGTGGTAGGGAAACCCCCCAGGCTTGGGAGCCCACAGAATGAGGGAGCAGGGAGACATCTGCAAATTTGAGACTGAAGGAACAAGCCTTGTCCTTATGCTGACACTGAAAATAGCTTTATATTTCCACTGGGTGCCAGCTGAGTCACAGCCCTACTGCCCTCTCCCTCTAGGTCAGGGCTTCCCAAATTTCATCTCCTAAACATACCCCTATGTTTTGCCCTGTTTTCCTTGCTTGTACCCTTTTTTTGGACTCTCCACCCCCACCTTGTTTTACTTAAATAAATTTATTTTAAAAGGAAACTTAAATATATGTGTGTAAAGAGGACATTTTTAAAAAGTCACAACTAGAGATGAAAATAAATAGTAGTAAACATTTATTAAGTACCTACAGTGTGCCAAGCAGTGTCCTAGCCCTTTACACATATTGACTCATTGGATCCTGAGTTAGGTACACTTGTTATCCCCATTTTGCATGTGAGGAAATTGAAGCACAGAGAGGTTAAGCCACTTGCCTGGGGACACACAGCTAGCGAGTGGCAGAGCAGCGATTTGAAACCCATGAGCTACACCTACTGCTAAGACTTTCTGCACTAGTGGTACATCTTCTCCATGAGGTAAGGTTTTTGGTCTGTCTTGTTCTCAGGTACCCCCATGCCTAGAAGAGGGCCCAGCATGCAATAATGCTCAATAAATATTTGTTGAATAAATGAAATGAATAGGTGAACAATCAGTTGCCATAATTAGAAGGCAATCAGAAAAAAAAACCCATAAAGGAGACCAAACAAGTCTGGCAAGGTCTCATTGCCCAAGGAACCGAGCATGAAGCCTGTCCTCTCCTGGTTCAAACAAGACACTAGTACGGGTTGGAGAGAGAGTGAGGAGACACTAGTGTCTAATGGAGACGAGGTCCTTGACAAACTAGAAGGGAATTCCAAGGGACTTGAAAGGGAGCTGATTTTCTCCCCTTGGGAGTCAACTATTATTAATATATGTTTTAACACCTTTATTGGAGATCCAATTCACATACCATACCAGTCGCTCAACGTGTACAATTCAGTCTTTTTTAGTATATTTGTATGATTGTATAACTTTGTCTAATTTTTGAACATTTCGCATCCCCCCTAAAAGAAATCTTGTCCCCTCTGTTAGCAGTTACTCCCCATTCGTCAGACCCCTCCAGCCCTAATCAACCACAAATCTACTTTCTATTTCTATGGATTTGCCAATTCTGGACATTTCATATAAATGGAATCACACAAATGGCCTTTAGAGTCTGGTTTCTTTCACTTAGCATAATGTTTTCAAGGTACATCCATCTTGTTCTCAGTTGTTTAATGCCCTGTCCCGGGTTCATGTAAAACCATCTCATTTACGAGTCCCTCACTTGGGGGAGCATGGCCGTGGTGAATAAAGAAGTGTGCGGGAGCCCTGGCTCCCTCCTGCTCCTCGTGGAAGTGTGCCGGCCCAGCTCTCCCTGCCTCTGGGCCCAGCAGCTCCCAGGATGGGGGTGGGGGAGGGGTGTGTCTTTCCGCTGTCCTTGGGGCTGGGCAGGGACTGGCCCACATGTCGCTGCTGCTCAATCCTCCTTCCTAAATCAGGACTCCGGGCACTCCTGGGAATCACTGTCTGTTCCCCTCTCTGGGAGTGTGAATGAGTCACTGGGCAAGCATTTCGGCAGCACCTGTGTGTGTCGGTCTGGGGCCCGAGGAGCTGGGGCAGTGGCGGGGAAAGAGGTGGCCGGCCTCTCAGGAGGCCAGCGAGGGGGCTGCCGGACTCACACCCAGGCCAGGTTCCCTAGAAGCAGGCTTTTCCTGCCTCTGCCCTTATCCTTGTTCTGGCTGCAGGAGGCCGTTTTATGTGGAAATCAATTTCTGTGTTTAGCTGCTGTCTTCCCAAGAAGACTGAGTACCTGAATCGCCCAGGCTCTGAAGCATATTCTTTTTGGAATCTCTCATAACTACTGTTGGAAAATCAGCCCCTAAGGACCCTGTAAGGTAGCTGGTCTTCCCCCCATTTACAGAAGAGGAAACCAAGGCTCAGGAAAGTCGAGTGACTTGTACAAGTTGTCATGATTAGGAAATACTGGAGCTGGGGTTTGAACTGGACACCAAAGCCTGTGCTCTTGACCAAACAGGGAGGCAGAGGCTGTAGTGGGGACACCGGGCCATGGGTACCAAGAAATGGGACATTTACCTTGGGTGCTCCTTCTGGAGTGTGGTGCTGTGTTACCGCACCAGGTTCACTTTGCCGAAACGCTGAGACACCGAGGTTCACAGGGAAGCGCAGACAGGAGGAAAACCTACCTCCTCGAAGGCGAAGGCGAGGAGGGGCTGGGGTATTTCTGGGATAACGAATAAAGCGGCAGGGCGGTCTGAGGCCTGGGGAAAGGTGATTGGGAAAAGATGCTGTCATTTTTGTTCTTCCCAGGTGCAAGCAAGCTACAGGCCTCCGCACATTCAAAAATGAAGGCGCTTAGCACAATCTGAGGGTTGAATTTTCCACCCTCTGATGTCAAAAAGTCACCAAGGGAATACTCATGCATGCCCAGGTGAAGGGTTGGTGGTCCTGTCCAGCTGTAACCGGCTCAGCTGGAACGAGACAAAGCTGACTCCAAGTTCCCGGAAAACAACCCGGGCAACTGTCTTATTGTTTAGGCTACTTGCCCTTGGAGGACACGCAGGTCCTTGATTAGTGAAGTCAGGTGAAATGGATATGACTCATTACTCATGGCTTTGGCTGGCTCTTGGGCAGAGAGTCAGGGAATCTGCCAGGGGAGGGGGAGGTGTCTCTATCCAACCAATCCTAAAAAAAAGAAGCTCAGAAATGTGTTGGAGTTGGAGATGTGGAGCATGCAGTGTGATGTTCCTGGAGATTTGCCCCACACCAAAGCACCTCAAGTCAAGGCCCTTTGGGGGATGGGTGACAGAACTCAACCAACTTTAGCAAAAATGGAAACTTATTGACACATGTAATTTAAAATATTCAGTATAGATCTCCCTTCAGGTATGGCTAGATCCAGGGGTTTAATGATTAATGCTGTTGTATCACTTTCTTTTGGCCCTGCTTTCCTGTTTGGCTTCCTTCTTAGGCAGGTGTCTTGTGGTGGCATAGATGGCCACCGGGAGCTCTAGGCTTTCTTCCTCCGAGTTTAGTATCACCGAGTGGAAGAGAGTTTCTCATTTTCAATGGCCTTAGCCTTCGCTAAAGTCCTGGGGTTGCTGCTTATTGGCCAGGCTCATCTTCCATGCTCATCCCTGAACCAGTCAGGCAGTGGGGAATGAAATGCTCTGATGGGCTGGGGCTGGGCCAGTTGTGCACCCCTGGAGGTGGGAGAGGGGTCAGTCCTACTTGAATCACGTGGACCAAAGGGAAGGGATAGTTCCCCTAGGAAAACTCAGAGTGCTGGTATCACAAGCAGCAGGAAGTGGGCTGGGCAACGGACGTTCTCCGCTTGGGAGGTGGAGGAGCTACCCCCCAGCTAGCTGTGTGACCTTGAGTCAGCCCCGTCCCTCCTCTCAGCCCCAGTTTCCCCCATCTGTACAGCGATGATCTCCTTGGACTCATCCAGCTCTGAACTTTTGAGGCCAAAAGATTACATCTAGCCAGCTGCCCAGCATCCTAGCTTGACAGATCCAAGCTGTGACTTAGGAATGCGTGGCTTTCGCACACCCTGAGTTTGAACTTGGGACCAGACATGCAGCCTCCTGTTCCTGCCCATCCAGGCAGGGTACAGCCTGTGACGGTGGGAGGGAAGGGCTCTGAGGAGGTTTCTTTGCACATCCCCAGCATTCTCCATCTATAATTGGCTCCAAATGGAATGATCTCATCCCTGAACACTGAGGAAGAAGGGTGCGGGTGGGGAAAATCGCATGCTGGCAGCATCTGACATAGTTTGTGACTAACTCGTTTCCCTCTGGGAGAGAGAGATGATCTGCTCCCCCAAGACGTCATTAAAGTTTGAAGAAAAAAAAAAGTCTCGGTAATAGATTGAGGAAGCCTCTAGCTTTTTGGACTTTTGAGAGGCCCAAGGCATTTCTTCACTCTGTCCAAACCAGGTATCTTCTGACTGCTGCTCACAAGTCAGTGTGACCACTGTTCACATCAACCCCTGGCCGGAGACGAGGTGAGCACGGCCAACCGTCAAGCGATTTGTCCCATATGGATTCCTGGTGGAGTTCAGTGGCTGGCTGAAGCTCATTTAAATGCCCATACATTAATTGTGAAAGATGAGCTCCCGATCAACTTTTTAAAAGCTTGTCACAGCACCATCTGTTTGGCGTTTGTCACTATTGCATTACATAAGAGGAAAGACATTTTTAAAGAATGCGGCTGCATTTAGTAATTGGATCGCCGGAGAGGAGCCAAGCTGGGGAGGATGGCACTGTGATCTGGGGTGCGGCGGCCTCCCCAGGTTCCACACCGTCTTGGCAGAGACCTAAGTGCAGGCCAGTTGGAAGACAGGCCCGTGGTGGCTTCTTTTCCTCTTGCCTTCCCTCCCACCCACTCTCTCGTATTTTTCCCTCCCCCCTATTTGTTCTGCCTCACATTTGCCCCTGTGATCAATTCTGTCAAGTATTAGCGATAACCAAATGACTTCACTTCCCTAAGTCCCAATTTCCTCATCTGGAAAGCAGGAATAATAATACAGTGCTGCTGTGAGGTTTAAATGCATTGACACCTACGGTGCCTGGCCCGTAGTGAGCGCTTGCTAAGTGTTAGCTATCATACAAAGCTGTGTCTGATACATCAAGGGGCCAAATACATGTCCATTTTCTTTCCTTTCCCACTGCCTTCTGTTTGATTTAACAAATATTTAGGAAGGGCCTACCTGAGAGGCAGCGTTGGCTTCAAGGATGTGCATCCTGGACAGTCATACAGGGCCTGCGCTCCGAAGGGCCCTGCACTTGGATTATTGCTCTGTTGTTGCTGTCTTGAGATTCTTCCTCATATTTGAACCTGGGGCCCTGCACTATCATTTTGCCCTGGGCCCTGCAGATTATGAAGCTGGTCCCACCAGGACGTCTAGAATGATACTATGTTTTATTGGACTGCTTGAGATTGGAAACAAACAATTCAGTCCACATTTTAAAATTTGGAGAGTTCACATAAAAATCTGATGTATTTTGGAAAATTAGAATGTCTTGCCATAGTCTGTCTATATTCCCACATGCCTCCGACAATGGGCTGAAGCTGGTGGGGGGGGTGCCCTCTAGAAGGGGCACGTGCTTTAGTCCCACGGTCCCCACCACTCCTGGAGGCTTTGAACTGAGTCCCTTTGCTCATTTGCAGAGCACCTGGGATGGTGGCTGGGGTCATGGGCTTTGCTGCCAGGTATATTTTCAGCTTTGCCATTGACCTTGGGCAAGTAGCTCTTTGTCTTAGTTTTCAATCTGTAAAATGGAGATGATTATGAGAACAGTATGAAGATTAGATTAGTTAATACATGTAAAGCATCTAGACATTGTTGTATTATTATTGGTGTTCTTTTACTCTCACCTGGTGCAGAGGTGCAGACTCCATGTCTGGACCTGCAGCAGCTGCCTATGAGCTCTCTTTCCTCCTGACATCCTGGGCAGCATCCCTGGTCAAATTTCATTTTCTCTCCCTCTACCTGCAGCATCGGGGCTCACACCTTGGAGTTGCCCTCCTAGAGTTACAAGCATCACTTTGAGGGAAGGGCCTTTTGTTCCTTAAATAGGCCAAGTCATCCCTGCTGCAGGGCCTTTGTACATGCTGCACTTCCTTTTTGGCTATCTGCTAATTCTGGTCTAGCTCAAATGTCACCTCTCAGGGCGGCCACCCTAAGTAGCTCCTGCCCCAGTACCTCCCGTCATACATGTTCAGCTGTATTACCTTCTTTTCAGAATTTATTTGTCTCTCTCCCAGAGGACCTGGCCTGCCTTGGTCATTGCCATGTCCCCAGCACCTAGACCATTGCCTGGCACATGATACGTACGATAATTATTTGTTGAATGAATGAATTAATAGGCTCATTAACTCTTCATGGCCACCCTGTAACATAGGGTCAGGAGGGGAAGTGACAGCTCAAGGTCACATAGCCAAGAAGGGGCAGGAAAGGAGGTGGGGACCAGGTGCCCTGCTTCTACCCTTCCTGTGGCTCTCAAGTGGGAAAAGGATAGACATGTAGACCTTTGGGCCCACCCAGCCACCCAGAAGGGGTCAAGTATGGAGTAAAGCCCAGGCAACAGCTTCTGAGTGTGGTAAGAGTGAGCCAGCCAGGCAGCCAGGAAGCAGGACTGTTTACAGGAGCTGAAGACCATTGCCATGACAACTGGACAGCCTACAGCTTCCAGCTGTCATCAGGGATGCAGGTTTGCACTTGGCTAGGATGCAGTGAGGACAATAGAGATAGAACTGGCAGATAGAACTGGGGGGAAGGCAAGGCCCTCAGACACCCAGGCTGGGGGAAGGAGGTCTCTTTCCTGAGAGTTGCCTGAAAACTAGAAGGGCCTGGTGACACGACATAAGAGAGAGTGTGTGTGTGTGTGCGTGCAGAGGGAGAGTCTGGGCAGCGTGGAGCTGGGAAGCTGGGTTTGAATCCCAGCTTTGCCACTTCTGCATGGTGACAGCTTGTGCAAGTGATTTAACCTCTTAGAGCCTTTGTTCCCTCCAGTGAAAACTGGGGCTAGAAGATAGTAACTTATAGGACTGCTGTGATGATTAAATGAGATAATACTCATGTATACATCACTTAGATAATACATCACTTAGAATGTACCTTTCATTGTTACTTAGTTCTGGAAATCAACTTACATCTGACATTCGGTTGCCTTCCTCCTGGGGTAGTGGGACAATTGATCTCAGTCGTTCTCAGGGATCCCCACTTCGCTGGCTTATTTCATTCATTTAACAAATATTTATTGAGCACACACTCTGTGCCAGGCAATGTTCTAGAGGTTGGGAACACAACAGTGAACAAAGCAGACAAAATCCCTGTCAGCGTAGAGCTGACATTTTAGCAGGTTAGACATTAAATATGATAAAAAGGAAAATATATGTCAGACGGTTTTAAATGTTAAGGAGAAAAATAATGCAATGTTGGGGGATATGGACTGTGGGTGGGGAGTTGCAGCTTTAGACAGTGGTAGGATATAATGGTGTCAGAGGTCAGAGCCTCACTGAGAAAGCATAGGTTGAAGGAGGCAAGAGAGGGAGATACATGGTTATCTGGGGCAAGAGCATCCCTGGCAGCGCAAACAGCAAGTGCAAAGGTCCTGGGGCAGGAAAGTAAGTGTGGATGAAACTGTGTTGTATCTCTTGGCACATGTGCACGTGTGGTGTTATGTGACACATACTTAGTGCTAGATGATGATTGTGCATCTATGAAGGACGGAGATGTTTGTACATGTTTGTTCATACACAGGACTGCTGTGTCCAGCCACAGATGCTGCCTGCACAATGCAGGGGATGCCATCCATAAAGATTATAGTGGAATGAGACCTCCTGGGGCTGTGTAGTACAGTGGCCCTGTGCAGATTTATAAGTAAATATACAAAAACATGTCTGTGAAAATGTCCATATGTGCATGTGTCTGGACATTTGGACATAAGTGATATGTAAATGTGTGCATATGGATATGTCTTTATTTAAAATGTCAATATTTTGATTATCAGAGATTTTTGCAATATTGATTTTTAAAAAATATTATTTATTTTGATTGCTTTTTGATACCCCTTTACATTTTATGCCACGGTGAGTGCCTTCCTCTCCTCTCCCTAGTGCTGGCCCTGCTCTGCCCGGGGATGGAAAATGAATAAGGGGGTCTGGCTGAGGTGGGGAAAGCCATTCCTTCCAGTTTCTTCCAGCATCTGTGCTCATCAGCACGTGACCAGAATCCAACCCAATCTGAGTACCTCTTGTTCCTTTAAAACAAGATTTATTGAGTGCTGATATGTGCCAGAGACTCGCATATATTATTTTGTTTTATCCTTACAAGCATCCTCTGGTTTGTCCGTTCAGTTGCATATGTACTTATTTATGGCCTACTATGTGCCAGGAGCACCACCTGGTATTCTTGCTGGCCCAGCATACATTCTTTGTTTTCCTGGTAACAGCACCCCAGTTTTTTGGGGGGAACCTAGCCTTTCCCCTCACAGTCCAAATGGTTCAGCCTGGGCTTTCTGCACCCCTCCCCCTCGCTCCAGGAGTGGGCATGTGGCCTGGGGGGCCCAGTCACATTGTCCATCTCTCTGGCTATAACGATTGGTTATAGGATGAGCATATGACCCAAGTTGAATCAGAATGAATCCTAGGACTTTTGCTGCCCTGTTGGGTAAAAGCTCTCTTTCAACCAAGATTTCTAGATGTAAGAATAGTATAACCCTGGAGTTCCTAGTAAGGATCCACTACATGGAGAAAGAAAAAACTGAGCTCTTGGCACCTTTAGAGCCCCTGGATCCAACTGTACCTGAAGCTATTGCCCTAAGACTTTCCAGTTCTAAGAGTTTACAACTGTTTTTTTAATTAAATCAATTTAATAGGACATTTAAAATCCTGTGTGTGGCATCTTTACATATTTTCTCCTTTAATTCAGAGTTGAACTCAGTGGAGAAGGGGCTAAGTCAGTGGAGAACTGACTCTCAGGGAGGTAAACGACTTGTCCAAGGTCATGCAGCAGGTCAGTATTTGAAGCTTGGATTCGAACCCAGGTCTCTCTGACTCTTGAGCCTTTCTTCCTTCCACATTGTCCAAGCTCTGGACAAGAGGGTCTGTGGGGATAATAGACAAAAGACCAAATCTCATTTTGGATACTATTTTTCTGTGTGACCTTGATCAGATATTTCTCCAATGTGAACCTCAGTTTTCCCATCTGTAAAATGGGGAACATAGTAGTGCCTATACCATCTGTTTGTCATGAAGGTTGAATGAGATAGATAACTTGTGTAAGTTAACTTGCGTAAGTTAAGTATTTAGAACAGGGCTGGGCAGGTAGGGTGAAAATGAGCTATTATTACCATGGCTTGTTTTTGGAGGAAAGGAAGGATGTCTGGTGGCTTCATCCTTGCCTGCAGCCAACATGCTCCCTGCCTCCCTGCTGGTCCCAGGTTCCCAACAGCCCTTGGGTGGTGCCTTCATCCATCTCCTGCCAGATGCACAGACCTGGCCCACTTACCCAGGAAGCAGGCACTTAAGGAGCTGCTTCCCCAGTTTCTCTTTTAATTTTCATTACATAAATTTCACATTTCCTGGAATAGAGATCTTGAGTGGTGGGACTCATTTGGAAATCGAGTCAGCAAAGGCCTCATTTATATTAATGGGGCCTCTAGTCTGGCTGGCAGGGAGGCCAAGACAAGGATGGATGGTAGTGACTCCCGGCCGAGCTGCTCCAGACTGAGCTCTCCGACACTGCCTTGGAGGAGCAGATACCTCAGGTTTAGCTTGGACCATACTCATTATGTGATAGGCTCTGGGATGCAAAGCTGTGTTGTTTCATGGCTTAAATCCCCCAATGGCTGCCCACTGCACTTAGAGTAACCCTGCTTAACAAGTGCTGTGTGATGGACCCTGCTGACCTCTCCCACCTCCTACCCACTACTCTTCTCCTTAGTCATCTGTCTCCAGCCAAACTGGCCTCCCAAGATTGTTCCTACCTCAGTGCCTTTGCACCTGCTGTGCCTTCTGCCTAAAGAGCTCTCCCAGCTCTTCCAGTGGCTATCTCCTCCCATCAATCAGATTTTGTTTTACTATCACCACTTCTGGGAGGTCTTCCCCAACTGCCTGTCTAGAGTGACACTCCCCAATCATACTATATCACTGCCTGTTTCATTTTCTCCACAGCACAGGTGCCATCTTGGAAGTGGGTCCTCCAGCTCCAGATAGACCTTTCGATGACTGTAGCCCTGGTCAAAATCTTGACTGCAACCTCATCAGACAGTCTGTCCTAGAAACATGCAGCTAAGCAACTCCCAAATTCCTGAACCACAGAAAATGTGTGAGATAATAGATGTTTACTGTTGTTCCAAGCCACTAAGTGTTGGGGTAATTTGTTATGCAGCAATAAGTAACTAATACATTTCCTCATCTGTAAGATGAGGATGATGATCATTTCACAGAGTTGTTGTTGGTGATAATTTTATAATACCCATGATGATAATTTCATAGGTTGATTTTCAGAGAGTTGTTGCTAAGAATTAATTAGCAAATGCATGTGAAGTGCTTGGAACAGGGCCTGGCACACTGTCAATGCTCAATAAATGGTAACCAGCATGATTTTATGTTCTCTGTGATTTGTGGCATTGTGAGGAGCTCAGCCTGGATGATAGATCTCCATTAAGGAACAGACAGAGGCCCCAGGCTGCCATGGGAATAATAATGATGGTAACAATGAAAGCTTACCATTATTGAGCACTGATTGCATACAAAGCCTTGGGCTAAGCATTTTACATCTTTTCATTGAAGCCCTCCAGGAGCCTTTTAAAGTAAATGCTGTTTCTCCCTCCCCACCCCCCCATTTTACGGACTAGAAAACCAAGGTCCAGAGAAAGGAAATGACTTGTCCTAAGTCACATAGCAAAGAAGTGATGTAGGCAGAATTTGACCTCAGATGCTTCAGAACCACTAGATTGAGCTGCAGCTTGAGTCCTCCCCACCCTGCCGCCAGCGCCAAAGCCTGTCATTCCCGTTCAGCAATTTCCTGTTTATTAGCACAGGGTTAAATGCCAGCCCATCTGACAACTGAATCACTTGTTCCCGTATTTCCCACTTGCAGAGGATCAAAGCCCCTTCCCCTTGGGAGACCAGAGGGTAGATTCCCTCAGAAATTTTGGTTTTTTTCTGATTCCAATATCCTCTCCCAGACTCTCAGCTTTGATATCCAGGATTAGGAATAAGAAGCACCCCCCCCCACCCCACCAAAAAGCACAAGAATATGTGCCTGGCCTTAGCTCCCTATAGTGTCTCATCAGAGGCTGTTTAATTAGTCCCAAACCTTTGCAGCCTGGCTCCTCCAGACATGCTGCCAGCTGGCTCTTCACAAACAGCTTTCCTAATATTTGCTGTGGGGACATGTGGCCATCAGGAGGGGCACGTCCCCAGACAGGCGATGAGCTCAGGACATGGGCATCGCCACACCTGCTCCTCTCTCGGAGGACAGGCAAACAGCTGTGCAACCAGTGACAACACAGCCTTTTTTGAGCTTGGGTCTTGTATGTGTACCAGTGTGTGGGCAGAAGGGCAGACAGGGGCCAAACCAAGGCTGATGGGGGCCTGGAGGGAGGGACAAGGACGTTTTGCACCTGCAATGTGGCAGTGGCCTTGCTGGACACGCTTTCCTTTGCACCATTGCTTCTCAGATACTTTGGACCATGAGTTGCAAGAAGAAGTATTTTGCATCATGACCTGTCTCACACACACACACACACACACACACACACACACACTTGAAACAAAGTTTCATGAATCTATTCTCTCCTAGTCTCATCTAGTCTATATCATTCTTTCATCCAAAGTGCTATTGGTGACTCATGAAATAGATTTCAAAGTCCCCTAATTCCAGGATTCGTAATCTGGATTTGTGAACCTGGGTAGGACAAAACTCTATAGCTTTATTTTCACTGACCTCTAGCTGAAATGTAGCACTTCCTCCAGTTATAAATACAGGCAACAAATCTTAGTGGTATTAGCAGAATTTGTGACATTGTCACTAACAAAAATCACAGATTATTTTGCATCTCATTATAGATGTGATCTATGCCTTGAAATAGCATTTAAGTTTCAAATTCACTACCTCGAAATTATGGTAGTTACTAGATCCATTGCCAGGTCTTGTTATTTAATTTGCTAAGAAGCACATTTATTATTATACCATGTATTGAAAAATACTTTGATAATTGCATTGCAACAGAAATGGTTTCTTTTGTAAACCTGTGCGCTTTATGCATTTAAAATTTAAGACGGGGTCAGTTGGCTTCATTAGACAGCACGCAAAGTTTAAGAACCCTGGCCCCAGTGGGTCCCAGCTCACCAGTGCTGAAACACTGACCCAAGCTGTAAGCTCCAGGAGAGCAGAGCCCTGGAGTCTCACTGGTGCCCCGAGAACAGGCACTGAAACCGCATCAATGGCCACTTACCACGTACCAGCCTCTACACCAGGTGCTTTACACAGGCCATTTGTTTTAATCTTTACGCCAACCTTGTAAAGTAGGTACTTCTGTTTGCCCCATGGCTGTCTCTGCCTCTTTGCCCAATTTCATTTTTCTTCCTAGCACCAGACGTGTCATACATTTTAAGTCTGTTGATCAGCAGTCTTTCCCCCTAGGATGTGCATCTCTTTAAGGCAGGTATTTGCTTTGCTCAAGGCCATATCCCCACCCCCACCCCTAACCCAGACAGGGCTGGGACCAGGGTGAGCTGAGTGAGGCACTCATCTCTGTGCAAGATTTAGGGGGTGCCTAAAATTCAATCATCAAGATAAACAGCATTAAAAAAAATTAATGCAAAAAACCCCACTATGAACAAAATACCAGCATTTCAAATAAAGACGGCACCCAGTTCTACGCTGGTACAATTCTGCCTTGCTCACCTCATCCTATTCTTGGCCCCAAAGGGCTTCATTTATAACAGCTGCTTAAGTGAATTAGCCTTATACTGCAGATGGGAACACTGAGGTCCAGAAGCTAGGGACCTCCTTGATGTCATATAACAACTAAGTGGAGGAGTCAGGATTTTGAATCCACGCAGTCTGGCTCTGGCGGGGCCCTCTCCAACCCTGCGCTGCTCTACCTGCTGAATTACTACGCTCGATCCTTTTGGCAGACTCAGTAACCAGACAAAATTGGACAGATCTGGGTTAAAGTCTTAGCTTTGCCACTTCCTAGCTAGGTGTTGGATGTCCCCTTACTGCTCTTTGCTTCAGTTCCCTCAGCTGCAAAATGCAGATAATAACAATGTCTTCCCTGTAGTGTTTCGTGAGGATTCAGGGAGATAACACATGGAAAGGGCTTAGCAAAAGCATCTGGGACGCAGGAGATCTTGGGCCACACCCTGCCTCTTGCAGGCATCCTTGATCTGTGTGTGTGTACACGTGTGTGTGGTTTCTTTGAAGCCTCCTTGCCTGTTTCTGAGGTGAATGACTGTGGTCTCCCTCTTTAGATTGTTACCTCCATGAGGGCAGGGATTCTGTCCAATTCAGCTTGGTATCCCCAGCACCAGAGGACCTATTTAAAGTGTTCAATAACTACTTATAGAAGGCAAGAAGGCATAAAAGAGAGAAGAAAATGAAGAAGGGGAAGTAAGGAAGGAAGGAGGGAAGGAGAAAGAAACAAAGGAGAGAAGGATGTCTTAAATCATCTCAGAATTGCAATGCTTACCCATAGCTGACATGTAGAAGTTGCTAGTATGTGTTTGTCGAGTGAGTGATTACTATAGCTTTATAGTAAGTCTTGAAGTTGGGTAGTATCAGTTCCCCAGCTTTGTTCTTCTTCAATATTGTGTTTTCTATTCAGGATCTTTTACTTCTTCATATAAATTCTAGAATAAGCTTGTTGATATCCACAAAATATCTTGCTGGGATTTTGATCGGCATTGCATGGACTCGCCAGATCAAGCTGGGGAGAACTGACATCTTGACAATATCAAGTCTTCATATCTGTAAGCATGGGCTATCTCTCCATTTGTTTAGTTCTCTTTGATTTCATTCATTATACTTTTGTAGTTTTCCTCCTGTAGATCTTATACATAGCTGTTAGATTTATACCTATGTAGTTTTTTGGTTGCTAATGTAAATGGCATTGTGTTTTTAACATTTCAAATTCTACTTGTTTATTGTTGGCGTGTAGGAAAGTCATTGGCTTTTGTATATTAATCTTGTATTCTGCAGCCTTGCTGTAGTCACTTACTAGTTCATGAATTTTTTTCTGTCAGTTCTTTTAGAACTGTTCTGTGCCATATGTACATATATAGAGGTATATGTGTATATATCTACATATACATAGTATACATAATGAAATACATTGTTGATATTATTATTTGTTAGATCAACTGAGAAGAAGGAAAATAAAAGTTTTTATTTTATCTTCACTTATTCCTTCTTTGATGGCTGTTCTTTCTTCGTGTTGATCTGAGTTTCTGACTTTTATCATTTTCCTTCTCTCTAAATAACTTTTTAAACACATTTCTGGCAAGGCAAGTCTACTGGCAGGAAATTCCTTCAGTTTTTGTTTGTCTGGGAAAAATCATTATTTTTCCTTCACTTTTGAAGAATAATTTTGCAAAGTACAGAATTCTAGGATGGGTTTTTTTTTTTTCTTTCAACACTTTAAATATTTCACTCCTCTATCTTCTTGCTTGCGTGGTTTCTGAGGAGACGTGGGATGTAATTCTTTCCTTTGTTCCTCTATAGGAGCGGAGTTTTCCCCTTGGGCTTCTTTCAGGATCTTTTCTTATCTTTGATTTTCTTTTTCTGTAGCTTGAAAATCACATGCCTGGGTGTAGTTTTTTGTCTGTCTGTTTGTTTGTTTTTCATTTCTCCTGCCTTGTGTTCTCTGAGCTTCCTGGAGCTGTGGTTTGGTGTCTGACATTAATTTGCGGAAATTCTCAATCATTTTTTCCAATTATTTCTTTTGTTCCTTTCTCTCTTTCTTCTCTCTCTGCTCTTCCCATTATGCATATGTTAAACCTTTTGGAGTTGTTCCTTACATATTCTCTTCTATTTTTTTTATTCCTTGTTCTCTTTGCTTTTCAGCTTTTGAATTTCCACTTTGCTGGAGGGAGGAATTTACATTCTACTGGAGGGAGGTAAACAATAAACAAAATAACAAATAAAATATAATGTGTCAGAAGATGGTAACTGTTACAGAGAACCATCACACAGAGAAGGGAATGGATTGTGAGACGCATGTATGGCGGGGGGGATGGGGTTGTGGGGGAGGTGGCTATTATAAACAGGGAGTGAGCCATGTGACTAGGCTGGAGAAGATGTTCTGGGTAGAATGGATAACCAGAGCAAAGTCCCTGGGGTAGATGTGTGCTTGGTGTATTGGAAATTGACTGGCAGCTACTGTGTCTGATGGGGAGTGAAGGAGGTAAACAGTATTAAAATAAGAGGTCAGAGAGGGTGGAAGGGCCTGGGAAGGGGCCAGAAAGGAGCAGCATCATTGGAGAGCCCAGGGTGGGCGCGTTTGGGGAACAGCAAGGAGGCCAGTGACAGTGGAGCAGAGCACCCTCAGGGCGAGTAGGGGGAGACGAAATCAGAGAGGCAGGCAGGGGCCAGGGGACGTATGGCCTTGTAGACTCTGCCAAGGACTTTGTATTTTACTCAAAATGTGACGGGAAGCCTTTGGAAGGTTTTGACAGTGAAGTGACGTGGTCAAACTGACAGTGTGACAGGCTCCCTCTGGCCACTGTGTTGAGAAGAGCCTGAAAGGGACCAAGGGCAGAAGCAGGGAGGCTGGTCTGGAGGCTGCTGCAGTCATCAGGCAGCAGACGGCGAAGGCTTGGCCCAGAGCTACGGCGGCGGAGGGGTGAGGAGTGCAGCTTCCAGATCTATTTTGAAGGCAGAACCCACAGGAGCCGCTGGCAGGCCATTCACTTCAGCACTGTGTTTGTTACAGCCAAGGTTTGGAGGCGACCTGAATGTTCAGCTGTAGGAGACTAGCAAGTCCTCTGAACAACAGAGCAGGACACAGGCTTACAAAAGAATGGGGAGACTCTTCGTGTGCTAATAGAGAATGATTTTCAAGATATATCAAATGACAAACAGCAAAGTACAGAACAGTGTAAATGCTGCTCTTTGGGATATAATAAAACAAAACAAACGCGCGCGCACACACACACGCACACACTCATATGTGTTTTTGTCTTTGGCAAGATTGTCTCTGGAAGGATATATGAGAAACTGGTAGCAGTAATTGCCTCTGGGAACAGGGGAATGGGATCTAGAGGTGCAAGGGAAGTTTCACTTTTCACTATACCTTTTTGGGTCTTGGATTTTGTACCTCTTCCAGTGGTTCTCAACTAGAGGGGATTTTGTTCCTTGGGGGCCTTTTGGTTGTGTCTTGAGACATTTTTGGTTGTCACAACTGGGGTGCTCTTAGAATCGAGTGAGTCGAGGCCAGAGATGCTGCTGAACATCCTACAGTGCACAGGACGGCCCCACGACAAAGGGTGATCCGGCCCCAGATGTCAACAGTGCGGACGTTGAGAAACCCTAGTCTACTGAAAAAATGCAAGTTCTTCTTTTTTAAGGACAGCCTTTCATTTTCAGATTATATTGAGGTGGGGTGGGATTTGAAATATCCTTCCTTTTACTAGGAAATGGTGACAGTACATGGCAGTTCCTTTCCAACATCTTTACTTGGCACAATACCATGCCAGCAAAGCTTACATACTTTCCCAAACTGAACTGGCAGTTCTACTGGCCTATGAAATTCTAAAGTTGGAAACTACTCTTCCTAGACCTTGGAATGTAGTGGTTTTAAAATTTGTCCACAAAGTCTTCGATACTTCTCTCTTTATGAGGTGCCATTCCCCTCAAGCATGAGCTAATGAATAGAACTTGGTAGGAGGGAGGCTGTCTGATTTCTCTTCCATCACTCACTCTGGGAGAAGCCAGCAGTCATGCCGTAAGAACATTCAAGAAGTCTGTTATAAAGACATCCACATGGTGTGGAACTGAGGCCCCCTGAGCTGTGCTGGAATCAGATCTTCCAGCCTTAGTTAAGTTTTCAGATAACTGCAGCTGATGTCTTGATTGTAACCTCACGCCAGAACTACTCAGCTAAAGACCCTCCTGAATTCCTGACCCACAGAAACTATGAGACAATAAATGTTTCAAACTGCTAGGTTTGGGGGTAATTTGTTACACAGCAATAGATAACTGATAGAGAAATCATCAAGCCCTGTCAATCATGTTGGAGGTCACAAAAGGGCAACTTAAGAGCAGGGTAGCCTGTTCACAGATGTTTTCATTTGGCTACTACCGAAGGGGAAGAAGACCAAAGGGGGGAAAAATTAGGACTAGTTAACACTAAAATGTTGGGATATTTCCCATAAAAATCAAGATTTCTGACTTCTCTGAAAAGATCTGAAGATCTGACATTGCCAGGCCTACATCCCTGTGTGGTGATCACCAGCCTGAGATGAACAGAGTTCACTCCTTTAGACAGAGAGTACAATCTTCGCCACACTCACCACCACTCCCTTATTCCTCTTAGCTAGGTTGCTTTACTCATTTATGTTACCTGTGTGGCTCCTGTAGGCATTTGAGCTTACAACTTGTATTGTGAGACATTTTTATGAGGAAGCAAAGCCAGGAATACCTAGGCATGGTTGACATGAGAGACAGATGACTGGAATTGGGGCCTCATGAACACAGCATGGGTTGGGTTACCACTGCTTACATATTGGGATAACAAATCAGTTATATTTTCATGCCTCCTCTCTTTCGAAAGAAGAGAAACAGTTAGCGCTGCCCCTTCAGGTCTCCAGGCTCCTAAGTTCAGCCTCTCTTACAGATCTTCACACCCTCATGTCTCTGTGCCCTCCAGAAAATAAACCAAGTCCACCAAGCTTGTTTTCTCCATACCTTTTTATTGAACTCTGCAGACTCATTAAGGGACCATTTGCTTAGAAATTCTTAAACATATGGACGTATTTTACAAGACAGGACAGCAGCTGGAGGTCACAATTCCATCTCATCACATGCAGAAAAAGACACTGGGTTTTTTGTTGTTTGGTTTCCTCATGAATGTGTGTGTGTGTGTGTGTGTGTGATGCTCATTTTCAGCTTTACAGGAAGGACTAGAGACGTCAAATGACCGGAGATGAACAGGACCCACGAACACGACCCTAAGAAAAGAGCGGCTAAGGACATTGGTCATTTATGGCTAATGTGATTGGCTTGGCCCCCATTATGGGTGGGGCAATCAGAATGGCTTTGCTGGCAGAAAAGCCTCAACCTCTCCCCATGGTTCCTAGGAGAGACAGAGGGTCTTAGCTGATGGGATTGGGGCGCATGCTACCACGGTGGTTATTGGGCTCAGAAAAAAGGAAGACCCTTTGGCTCTAAAAGCTGGAGGACAGGCTGGCTCTCTTTTCCAGCTGGACTCCCATGGCTCAGGGAATGCAATCCAGTTTCCAGATATCAGCTCCCACATTCCTGCCCCTAGCAAGTCCCAGACCAGGGGAAACCCTTACCTTGGACCCTTGGCTTAGCCTATTGGAAAGCCACCCTGTGGTCTCCCATGGGCTACGTGTGAGCTAAACTACAACATGAGGCTGAAAAGGCGGGGCAGGCAAGCTGGAAGGAGACTGGGGCTGCCCCACAGGCCCCTGGATGTATAGCTCTGAGAAGGCCCTTCGGGCAGAAAAGGGTCAAATTTGGCCGTCATCGTGGCCCCCAATTGAGTCAAAGAACAGATGGCATTGGTGAGGCTTACAGGCTTCAATGGGAGGGGCTTCCCATTTCTCCTTCCTTCCCAGTTAGCAATACATCAAGCAGGTGAGAATGAATGAATTCTCTATCCACTCACACATTCACTCATCCATTCAGAAGTCAATCATTTACACATTCACTCAAAAAAAAACAAAACAAAACAAAAAAACCAAACAAACCCAACACAGGTTGGGTGACCACTATGTGCCAAAGTCATTAATTTGGGAGATGACCCTGAGTTCCTTGATCTTGGATTAAAGCCAGGACAGGCCTGGAAAGCAAAGGGGCCAGCGGCCCAGCCCAGCAGCTGCGGGTCATTCTCCACCCCACCCCCAGGCGCCCTGAGCTCAGATGTCAGGCTTATCTGAGAGAGACCCCAAAGCCCTCGTGAGGACCAGGGGGCCTGAGCCATCCTGTGAAGTCCAAACCCCATCTTCTCCTGTGCTTCCCTCCTTGTTTTCCAAACCTGGATTAGCTTAGGGAGGCGGGAAGTATGCGGGGATCCATGCATGACCCTTGAGAGCATCCTAATGGGACAGAATTGGAAGTTTTCTCCATTTTCCAGAGTTGTCAGGTCTTCGCAGCCACTAACTCGAGTTATTCTTGGAGGTCAGAGCCTCAGAGAGGGATCTTGGAAACTGGATTTTTGTTCCATTTTGGTTTGAGAGGGAGACAGTTGCTCAGACTATCCATCCAAACCCTTTGCCCTGCCTCATCCTATAATGAAGCAACCTGAGACTGCCTGGACTCAGGGTCACTCGAGGATGAAGCCCCGCCTCCTCCAAGCCACCATACACAAGTAGGCGGAACTTTAAAATCTCTTTTGTCAAATGCTCTCTTTGGAGGAATGCAGTGTCCAGACTCACGTGGGAAGGGGCTACGGATGTGGGCGAGTGGGCATTCTATCCAGAGGGAGCCGATGCCTGGTTTTGCCGTAAAACTGGATTACCGCCGTCTCTCTCTTTTGGCCCTTCTGGACTTACTTCACTGGGTGGGGACTTTTCAAGGATCTTGAATGGGATTTCCTGTTTTATTGGCCAGAAAAAAAAAGCCCTTTGGGGATTTTTGCCATTTGCTATTGCCTGGCCAGTTTGTTCATTAGGCAGCTGGCGAGTGGGTAAAAGATAATTGTCTCTTGTACAGAAAGCCTGAGGCCTACGAGGGCACAGGGTCTGGGCAGAAGGGCTGAAGCACCGTGAGAAGGCCGGCTAGAGATGGGGGTTGCTCCTTGGCTGGCCTGGGGGAAGGGGGGATGAGCTGCATCCCACACAGCATGGTCCCTGTTAGGACACTGGGGATGAGTTGGATAGGCGACAGACGGGGTCGTTAAAATTGTCCAGGATGGGGAGCAGAGAAGATCAGAGAGAGGATCCTGCTGCCCCTTCCCTTCCTGACACCCCCTCAGAAAGCTAGAATTTGAATTTCTGCTAACTGTGCTCCCCACATTTGCCCCAGTGGCTTGAGCCTGTGCTCAGATGTTCAAACCATGCACACGCGCGCACACATGTACCAAAGGGGTGGGGTGTGCGGTGGTAGAGAAGAGCTTCCCCAGATGTTCAGCCCAGTTGGCATGCAGTGCTAGGGTCCCTCAGCAACATCCATTCTGCACATCAACTAGCCTCTCTTTAAACACCTGTGGTGTCGGGGAGCTCATTACCCGACACGCATCAAGGTCCATGGTTAGGTAGCCTCCTATTAGAAGTGCTTCCTTAATTTGAGTCAAACTGACCACCCCGTCCCTTTCATGCAGGAGAGCCTCTCAGAGACTTGCGTGCAGCCAGCCTGTGTGCGGGTGGTCTCTTCTTTAGGTGAACTGCCCCACTGCACTTCATCCCTGCCAGAACTTCAGATCTTTCCAGGATCTTTGTAGGGATGAATGGAGAGTTAAGAGTTAGCAGTGAAGACGAGGGGCCACCCAATTAACAGAGCCCCTTCCAAATTCCTTTCTTCAAGGTGGCATTTTGGAAAGTTCAGGAGAAATTCTTGATGAAGACAGTATCAGGGACAGTGGATGGAAACTCAAACTCTGTGACCTCTTTCTAGATGAAAGCGGCCACAGGCAAGGGTGTTTGCTTCTCTGGGCATCAAACCTGGCAAACCCAGTGGGGGTGGCTCACCGCCATCTGGGGGTCCTCATTTGGCTCAGATCTCTGACCAGGGCAGAGGCCAGAGCCCTGAAGCTGACGGCGAGGCAGGTGGGATATGAAAATGGACAGATGCAAGTTAGAGATTATCTGGGCTTTCTTCATCTTCCTGCATGAGCTGATGGATGGAGAATCTCTTTCTGTGGAAGATCTTACTTCACGAGACATCCTCTGCCCATCTGAGGCCTGGAACCTGTCCAGTGGGGAATTAAATATCAGGACAATCCAGACACTCTCCAAGGCCTGGATAGGTGGAAGCTGGAAAAATACGACTGTCCTCACCACGAATCTCTGGTTCTATGGAGCCAGGCAGCTGGAAAGGGAAGGGGAGATGAGACGGCAGATTCTGGGGACACATCTTCTCAGGATTTGGCTGCAAGCTTGTCTGGCCACTGGTTTTTAGTGAGGCTGTTGGAAATGGATTGAAATGAAGAACTGATAATTTTCTCTGAGTTTTACAAGAACCTGGAAGTGCTCTGACCTTCAGATCCAATTGATGTTCCAGGGGACTAGGGCACAGGACGTGGAGACAGGCAGCCAGGAGGGGTCGTTCTGAATTTCAGAAATGCCAGAGGGAGTTTTTCTTGCATGAGATTTTAGATTCCAAGATCTCTGGGAATGAGAAAACTCAGCCCCTTGAGATTCCAAGAAGGGTGTGGGGGATGAGCTAAACCAGCCCACATCCCATCCTGATTTTGAGGGCCATCTGTATCCCTGCTCCCCCTGATCTCACTCCTGCATCTGTGCTCTGGATTCTTAAGAACAATAAATAGAACAGACAGAATGAGTAAAGTAACAGGTCAACAGATTCTAGGCCTTGTGTCAGGAAATGCCTGCCTGAGGAAGTCAGACCCCAAAGTCTTTCCCCACCTCTGGAAAATCAGAATCAAAAGGAAGAAAAAAAAAAAACAAAACAGCCCAAGGGGCAATGGGAGGAAGTGAAAAAGACCGGAAGATATCAGCTGCGATAATGACCAACAATAAAACTCCTAAGATGTTATTCTGTATTACAAAAGAAATTAGACTCAATGGCCCTATTATAAATTTGCTAAAAATACATACATATATATATATATATATATATATTTCATCTGAAC
Source organism: Camelus bactrianus (assembly GCF_048773025.1). NCBI lineage: Eukaryota > Metazoa > Chordata > Mammalia > Artiodactyla > Camelidae > Camelus > Camelus bactrianus. Next base: position 22,855,112 of record NC_133557.1, read on the forward strand.
AGAAAAATAGACTACTTTGAGATACTTGGATGTCCTATGATGTAGTCAGTCACGCATCAGATACTTCTAGAGCCAGAAAAATGGCAACAGAAAATGCAGAGGTAACTCTTATTTCTGGGTGTGGCCAGAGCTGGTCTGGGTTGCCCGGGTGGAGTGAAAGCATTTGATTGCTGTCATATAAGCAGTGGGAGGCGAGGATGTTTCAGCTCAGGGCTGGAGGCTCTCTACTGTCCTGCTGGGGGAGTCAGAGGAGCCCCCTTTTTCCTCCTGCCAACTTTGCAGCCACAGCCGTAGACAAAGTCCTTTCCCAAAGGATCATGTCCTAGAGACATTTTGCAGTGCTCTTACTGGATTCAAAGTTACTTGACTGGAGGCTGAAGTCTGGGGTTATGTTACTTGAACCAAGTTGGCAGAGAAATGAGGAAAGGGGAGAGAGAGGGAGAGAAACCTGGCTTTAAAAAACTTCCCCCTGCCCATGAACTACACACTCCAGCGAGGACTTGGAGCAAGACAGAAATATACAATAGTTACAAACATCAACAATACATCACAGTTTTACAGAAGAGAATACGGTTCTGTTTTTCCATCCGTAGAAACGTGGATCTTACCAGGAGAAAGGGCAGGGATGAGGCTTACAGTTACTAAGACGTGGTGGAGAAGAGGTTGGGAATCACTGTGAAAAAGTCTGTATCGCCAGCAGTTCTCAGCGGGCAAGCCAGGTGGGCTGAAGGGAAGCGGCCTCCTCGGGATTTTGCTGTTTCCCCACCGCCATCTTCTTCCTTCTTGATCCCCAATGCTTTTAGAGAAAGGGCCATCAGGGAACAAATGTTCTTCCCTCTTTTTTCTTTCCCCGTTAAGTGTGCTTAAGAAAAAATTCCTAAAGAAGGCACTGAGAAATCTACTGCACCAAAGTCCCGTGGTTTTTCTTTACCCCAAGGTAAAAAGGTGAATAAACGGATTCCCCCAGAGCTTGCCCACCTCTCTCCGCTGGTCGTAGCCGGTCCCCTACGTGATCAGGACACGCAGCCACCTGGTCCCTAGCCCTTTCTGATAATGGTGGGAGTTTGGCGGGGTTCTTGACAAGTTTTACTGAATTTGCCAAAAGGACCAGGCAGCCATCCGCCTCCAGTCTCTAGATTCATTTCTTCGGGTTGACTTTTTTTTTCCCCTCCACTTTCGTTGGTTCAGGAATGGGTGGGACCTGGACCACCAAGTTAAAGCAATATTTGCCTCCAAACCATTGCTTTTCTCTCCTCCGTCAGCACTTGTCTATCAGGGTTAGCTTCTCAGTGGAGACTCTCAGGTAGATTTCCCAGTGCACGTGCAGGTACAGGTAGGGGGTACACATATTAAAAACCTGGGTATGTTCCTTTTTGGCAGGTGGGGGCCTGCGAAAACTTACAATACTCTTATTTTGAATCGGCACAGGGTAAAAGCTATGTTCCTACAATACATCCACAAGTAAAAGGAAAACCCAAAACAAAACGCAGTACTTTCTAAGCATAGTATATGCTGAGTTTCAATTATTCTGTTTCTATAAGAACTCTATAGGACTCTGGCTATGAAGCCTGAAAAGGTAGGTTCTTAATACTTCTGAATTCATCCTTCAAAAGTGACTCAGTAAAATGCTACTGTAAGTTCAGACAAAATACACGAGGAGGAAAGGGCTAGGTCCTGCATGACCACACAAGGCAGAAAGGGCCTTTGGTTACAAGGAGAGTTGCACCAATTGGTTATTAGTTTTTAAAAAAAAGAAAGAAATCATTTCCAATCTGTACACTTCTTGACTGCTTCAATCAGCAAATGAAATGCCTCGATTTGAAGAAGGGGTGGTAAGTTCCTTCTCGCTATAGATATGGCTGTATTTAAACATGTTCACTTTCCTGATATGTAAAATAGACTATATTATTTATTAGTATTATTATTATTAATGTTTACAGGTAGCATCAGCTCTAAAAATATCTGAATCGGAAATCACAACTATTTACTTTTATCAAAAAGCATTTGTTTGTTTTCCCTGAATTTTCACGTTTGTGCTGATGGCGGACGCAAATGGTAATGGAAACAGAGACACGTGAGGTGGCCCGGGGAGGACTGTGCCGCGGCCATTCCCCCGTAGGCCCCCAGCTCGTTCTGTGTGCTCAGCCAAGCACCCAGGGAGCCTTGCTGCCTCCTCTCTCCGGTGTGCCGCTGACACAGGAAGCCCTCACACTCCCTGCCCCTTAAACTCCTGTACATTTGCTGCGAGAGCATACTGAAGGTACTTTCAGAGTCCAGATACTTTGTTATCGCAGCAAAAAACAGGACTGCACCCTCTTGGAGGGACCTACAGTCCTTGGAGACGCTGAGAAGCAATATGAACCGGGTTACATATGCAGCAGAGAACATGCATTTTTAAGGGCAGTGGAATGACCCCATGTCATCATACCTGTGACAGGTGGCCCAACCTCAGGCCACTGTGCAGAAGGCAGGCAGAACGACTCCGTGGTGTTTGTGTACTGACAGGTGAATTGTGCCATTGGACTAACAGGCAGAACAACAACGTATTCTATGAAGGACAGGCAACCCACGTTTTGTTCCATCAGGACGACGTATGCCTGGCACTGTATTGAGGACCGGCAGAGCTACACTATTGTACTTGGGACATCATCCATCAACACTGTATTAACAGAATGACATACTAAACACAAGCAGATCAATAACGTGTCATCTTTACTGACAGATGGCCAACAGCATGGCATTGTGCTAACCAGTGGCTCCACCCAATGTTACTGAACCGAGGAATGGCCAACACCACCATGCTGTTTGGACTAAAATCAGGCAGACCGATGCCAGGTCATCAAACTAGGACAGGAGGACCAACACCAAGAAATAGACCAGAACTGCTCACAATGCACACGAATACTTATTGCTTTTGTCTGTACTGGCTGCATTGATGGCTGCAGAAAGGAGAGCTGAGCTTTTAGTACAGACAGTGACACTGAAAACACACCAACAGCTGGTTGACAAGAAAGAGAACAGAGTAAAACACCCAGTGCCCAACTGTCTACTTCGTTCTTCCGAGATGTTCATGTTTCCTGCACACGTGACTTTAGGAGGCCCCACGCAAGGGCCAAGTACCCTTCCTGATGCAAGAGGGTTAAGGGGAAGCTTCAGGGGGGCAGGGAAGGAGCCCACAGACTTTGACTTGGCAGACAGCAATACCAGCACAGTATCACCCACCGTGGCTGGACACACGCGTGTAGCGAAAACCCAACTAGAGTCCCAGTGACTGGCCCATGGGAAATCGTGCTTGTTTTAAAGTGCAAGATGTTGACACTGTCCCTGGTAGAAACCTATTTGAAAAACATAAAGTGCTTTTTATTTTGACTTTTTAAAAACTTGAATACCACAGGAAACAAAAAAGAATTTCTATTATAGTAAATGCTTTCCCTGCCTCAGCAGGAAGTATGTTCAAAAGTCTGAACTGGGCATTTTAATTGGGGATTTTTTTTCTTTCATTTTTTTTTTCAGGATAAAAAAATCAGATTTTTATTCTGTTCTTCGGTAACATACAGTCTCTTTGAATAAGCTATTCTGTTGCATATTTGACACTGGCATATCTTTTGAGTCTACACTAGCGATGTACAGAAAGCATTTTCATTCTACAACCCTAAAGCAGTACTCAGAGTTCATACTGTTGGCTGAGTGCCCGCGTTCTGAACCCTTCCCAGATTGCCAGTGGGGGCAATTAGAATTGAGTACAAGTGGTGCAACTCACCCTGATGATATCTCAAAATAAAATCTCAGGTACTACGGAATACTGAAGTCAACGAAGACATTTGAGTAAGGGTTTTGTGCTGGGACTGTGGCTTACAGTGCAGCTTTCCCCACGTCACGAGCAATTCCCTTTAGCCTTCTAACCATGGGATCCATCCAGGAGGTGATGGACAGAAGTTCCTAGAGGTGGCCAGGCAACACCCGAAACCAGATTGGTCAACCCACTCTTTTAACACCAGCCACTTGTTCCAGCGTGCTTCTCCAGCTGAAGCCAGGAGGGATGGAGATGATGCCCTCAGAGGCTGTGATGGAGAGCCACGAGAGAAGGATGGGGAGTAGGTGGCCTTGGTTATGTCTAGAATGTGGAAGTGGTGGCTATGAGTTCTGCTCTTGTCATCTTCCAAAGAGGGCAGTGGAATCATTACAAGGAGGCGCCATACCCTATGGCTTGGCCAACTTCATTCTGATGGACCTTCTCCGGCTCTCAAGATTTTAAGGGAGCTTTCTCTGGAGTCTCTCTTTCTGGGGGCTTTGCAGAGCCTTTCTGTTTCAGAGTTCATGCAGCAGGTAAGAGTTCTGCAGCAGGTAAGCTGAACAGCACTCCTCTTTGGACCTTGCCACAAGTCTCTCCTCCATGTGGGGTGGTTCAGATGCTCTGATCCTGTGTGCTTCCATGGGCTCCTCCCCCCGGCAACACGCGGACGTCGGGGGAGATGTGGTTCTCAAGTTTGCACTTTTCCTGACCACTGGGAGCTTTTCCAGTCAATGCTTCTGTAGAGTAAATACAGTTCTGCCTTAAGAACTTAGGGGAGGAGGGTAAGGGGGAGCTTTCAAAGTGGTTCTTCTCTGATCTCATCCCAACACTGAACTTGGGACTGGTGCTCCCATGGAGGCTCTTGGGAGGGCTGGAGTCCACACTGTAGAGCACTTGCCCCTCATCATCTGTGTCCGCGTCAATGTACTGGTGGACACCTGCTTCGAAGTTGAATGCTATTGCTGTGTGTTTCTCGGGCGACCGGGGTGGGGTCCTAGCACTTGCTGTGGTGTAGATGGAGGACTCTGGACTCAGCACAGGCCTGTCCAAGAGTGTGGCACACTCCAGTCCAGCAACAGCTGCTGCAGCGCCCCCCCGGTTCCTAAGAGGGTCATGGTACATCCCCAGAACGGGGACTAATGGACTGGGATCACCCTCCATGAAGTTGACTTTAAGTGCTCGAAGCTTCAAGGGGTTGGTGGTCTTCATGGAACTCTTGGGGCTCTCGATGAAGAAAGCAGAGCGATGGCTGGCATCAGGGGTGGGGTTGGCCTCCACAAACCTACCACCAGTGGCACCCAGAGCTCCCCGCCAGCCTACCTCAGGGGCCATGCTGCCCCCAGCCTTGCTGGGGAGTGATGCCAAAGGGCTATGAGAGAATCTAGTGGCTTCAGGGAAGTCTGTGGCACAGCTAATGAAGCTATCAATGCTCGACATGCTTCGCATGTCAATAACGCCCTCTGTACGAGTGGGCAGAGGGGCCACGGGGCTGGGGATACTCTCCATTTCAAGTTCTTCCTTTGGTTTGCTCTGTGTTGCTGACTCCTTCGTATTGAGTATGGGCTGAGATTGGGTCTTGGCCATCTTATTGTACATGTCTTCCAACTGCTGAACATTCAGGTGCTGAGGGCTAGAAGATGATCTGGCCTTCTCAGGGGATCCCTGCTCCTTGGTTTCAAAGGACTTACTTGAGCTGGTTTCAGACAGTGTCCTCTTTGTCCATTTCCATTTATTGGGAGACAAGTGATTATCTTGCACTTTTTCTTTCTGACCCATATTGTCTCCATTTTTCTCAACCACAATGTCCATCATCTCAATGCTCCGGGGGAATGCATCCTTCATGTTCATGGATACGATGCTGCCATTCCTCTTGGCTCTCTCCAGAGCCTCTCTCCGCTTGATTGCTTTCTCCTGCCTCTTCTGCTCCTTGTAGAACTCAGAGAAGTTATTGACAATAATGGGGATGGGAAGAGCAATCACCAAGACTCCTGCGATGCAGCAGAGACCCCCCACAATTTTTCCCAGGAGAGTCTTGGGGTAGATGTCTCCATACCCAACAGTTGTCATGGTGATGGTGGCCCACCAGAAAGAGGCTGGGATGCTTTTGAACTTTGTGTCATCCTCATCCTTCTCGGCAAAGAAGACGAGGCTGGAGAAGATCATAATGCCCATAGCGAGGAAGAGGATGAGCAAACCTAGCTCGTTGTAGCTCCTCCGCAGGGTGAAGCCCAAGGACTGGAGGCCAGTGGAATGGCGTGCAAGCTTCAGAATGCGGAGAATACGCATGATGCGGAAGATCTGGACCACGCGGCGGACGTTCTGAAACTGTAGCACGCTCTTGTTGGATTCAGTGAGGAAGATGGTGACATAGTATGGCAGGATGGCCAACAAGTCAATAGCGTTGAGTGGGCCCTTGAAGAACTTCCACTTTTTGGGTGAAGAAAGGAACCGCAGCAGGTACTCCATGGTGAACCATGCAATGCACACGGCCTCCACGTGGGCCAGCTGGGGGTTGTCTGTGGTCTGGCCAAACTCGTCAAGGCTCTGCAGCTCGGGCAACGTGTTGAGTGACAGGGCAATGGTGGAGAGGACGATGAACATGATGGAAATGATGGCAAGGATCTGCGAGGAAAAGAGAGTGGGATTTAGTTATCAGCCACCAATGGGATGGTCATCCTAACACTCTCGGTCTACAGGACGCTTCTCAACACTCAAGAGCATTTTCATATCGCATTAATCACTTAATGACTGGATGTTTGAGCTAAAAAGATTATTTATTCAAATCCATTTAGCATACAGATGTGAAAACCAGATGCAGAGAATTAAAACGATATAAAACTAATCATCAAGCCCAGGAGTCAGCAAACTTTTTCCATCAAGGGCCAGATAGTAAATATTTAGACTTTGAAGCCCATGAATTCCTTGTTGGCAACCACTTAACTCTGTAGCTGTAGCATGAAAGCAGCCTTAGATAATGTAGAAATGAGTGAGTGTGGCTGTTTCAGTAAAACTTTATTTACAACAACAGGCAGTGGATTGAATTTGACCTGCAAGCCATAGTTTGCTGTCTCATGATCTAGACCAGTGGTTCATAACTATTATGGGATGGGGTACTGCTCTCACGACACGTTATTAATGATCACAACAATAGTTAACCTTTATCGAGTGTTCATGGTATACTTGGTAGTGTGTTTGTCACTTTCCCTGCAGTACTTCATTTCGTTCTTACAACAACTCCATTAAGTATCGTGCCACCAACGAACAGATGAGGAAACTTAGGCTTATGAAGCCACTAGGTTGCAGAGCCAGGATTTTAACCCAGGTCTGTCTGACCCCAGTACATGAGCTCTTAAAGCTGTGTTAGAAATGAGATGAAAGCTACAGACATTTTGGCTAAATACACATGGTTTTGCAGGTTATTTCCAGGGAGGCATAGACATCCTGGTCTCATGTTATTAACACCTGATTAGGACTACGAATTTTTGAGGCTGAGGATCACGGATCAAGAGGAGGGTCTGGCCCAGAGAAAGGGCTCACTGGATGTTTGCTGGAATTAATGGAACTCTAGCCAGTTACAGCTTATGCAGAAATGCAAGCAGATATGATAAATTGCTCTGGGGTCTTTTCTTCAAAAATATAAATTCAATCACATCACTCTCTTATGTAATAAATCTGTAGGATTCTTCAGGAAAAAAATTTAACTCCTAAATTAATCTAACAGCCTTCCTCCCCAACTCCCCCAAAAGCTGTCCACTCTTCTGATAGACTTGCCCCTCTGTTTTTGCTGCCCCTGCTCAAGGGCTGGTCTGGTCTCCATGCTTGTATCCTTTGATCCTGGGTACCGCTGACTGGCCCAGAGGTGGACAGAAAATCCAGGCTGAGCTGAACCAGCCTACTGTGGAAAATCTGAGTTCAGGGATCCAGGAGTGAGTGGATTATGGGATGGAGAGCCTCTGAATTAAACAGTCAAGTACAATCTAGGCCTAAAGCAGCTTCATGATAAGCCCAAGCCTCAAGCAACTTGTCTCCCAAGTTGTAGGGGAACAGAAAAGCCATAAAAATCAGAGAAAGCCGAACCTTTGCGAGAAGTCAGAGATTAAAGGGAAGAGGCAGAGAGGAGTAGTGAGGACACAGGAGGTTTGAAAAAGGGTGTAGAGAGCCACAGTTAGGAGCTTGGGCTCCGGTGTCAAGCTGTTTAGGGTTTAAGTCTCAACTGCCACTTCCTTACCTTGAGCCAGGTATTTAACCTAAGCCTCAGTTTCTTCTTCTGCAAAATGGGGTGATAACAGTCTTTACCTCAGAGAGCTGCTGTGAAGATTAAATGTGTTAACACATGCAAAGCACTTAGGACAGCTTCCAGCAGCACCTAGTGAATGTCTAATAAGTGTCAGCTATCATCATGGAGGAAATATCTCAGTCCACACCACCCTTCTGCCCAGACCACTCAGCTTCTGAGCAGCTGGCTAGTCTTCGCTTCTAGTCCTTGTTCTGAAACTGCCTGCTGTATCCTGGAAGTGAACACCGCTGCTGCTTGGGTGAGCATGGGAGGAGGTTCCTGTCCCCTGCAATGAATCCTCAGTCAGGACTCGTGGTTGCCAAGTCCCTCTGCATTGTGACTCTGACCCCTCTCTTTGGCCTCTCAGGCCACAGGTTCCTAAACGTCACGTTTCTCCAACCACACACTATTGGTCAATTCTGCAGGTCTGTGTTTCTTCCTCTCTGTCCAGTGAACTCCAATTCATCCTTTAAAACCCAGCCCACATGGCCCCTCCCAGCAGAGGTCATTTCTGGAGGGGCCAGCCACTCCATCGTCTGGTCTCCTTCATCATTTTGCCATGCCTTGTGGGTATTTATCACACATAGCCTATTACAGGGGTAGGGGTGTGTGTGTGTGTGTGTGTGTGTGTGTGTGTTCATTCCTGCCCAGAATCTGTGAGCTTTGGGGGGACAGGGATGGGTTCTGAGATTCACCTCTGCACCCCCAGCACCTAGCCTAGGGTGGCTCCTCCCACTGTGTTTGTTGGCTGTGGCTCAAGTTCACGGAGCACAAGTGGAAGGGCCAGACAGGATTCAGTTTTCAATCCGGCTACTGTTTATTAATGATTTGCTATGTGTGAGGTATTTTGCAAGGTGCTGGGGCTACTGCAGGTAGCAAGAGAGCTCTGGTGTTTTCTAGGCCAGCTTGGAAGATGAAAGCATTTCCCCAACCTCAGCTGTTCTACCAAATTCCTGAACTTTTTGCTATAGCTGTGTCCGACATGTCCCATATCTTTAAACAAAAACAAAACAAAAAGCTTTTGAGCTTCAATTTCTTGATTTGCACTCTTTGAAAAAGCAAAATTTTGTAACTTTCTAAAATGACATACATCACATGTTCAAAAGCAGATCTAATTTTTATATATTTATGAACCATACTCAAATGAATACCTCTGAACCCACCATCAAAAAACAGAACGTGTAACAGTATGTGTGTGTCCTTCACCATGCCTGAGAGAAATCGGAATTTTTCCTCATCCCTGTTCTTTTCTGTATAGTTTTTAATACAAATGTATGTGTCCCTAAATAAATTATTGTTTCATTTTGCTCGGTTTTGACATCATATTGTGTGTTCTGCTACACTTTCCTTAAGATTGAAAAAAAAAAACTCCTCACCTTCTTTGTTTTATTTTAGCCTTGTCCTGAGAAATAATATTTGTTTTTAAACTGCTGATTTTGCATGCTAGGGATATCTGTATCAAATATTCATTAAAGTAAATAGGTGACTGTTGGAATAAAACATTCTGGCAGCACACTTGGGAACTCCTGCATCGAGGTTAAGAGTGTGGGTCCTGGAGTCGGAATCCAGCTCTGCCATTTATTGGCTGGGAGTCCTGGAGCACTGAAACTTTCCTTGCCTCCAGTTTCCTTATTTGTCAAATGGGGATCTTCTAGTGGTTCTTCACGGGGGATGATTTTGACCCCCCTCCTCGCCAGAGGACATTTGGCAAATTCTGCAGAAATTTTTGGTTGTCATGACTTGGGGGAGGAGTGCTTCTCGGAGCTGGTGGGTAGCAGCCAGGGATGCTGTTAAATATCCTGTAATGCACAGGACAGCCCCCACAATGGAGAATTATCAGGCCCCAAATATTAATAGTACCAAGGTTGAGAAACCCTAGGACATACCAGTGGTCAGCCCCTCAGACGCTGTGGAATAGGGGAAAGGAAGCTGTGTATATACAGCTGTTAGCACAGACCTAGGCACAGAGTAGTGGGTCTGACCTCACAGGGCAGCCAGCCAGGATTTTGGGCTGAGCCTCCCAATGGAGCTGCTGCAGTTTCTGACTCCTGGCCTGGAGGTGAGGCTGCAGGAGGAGTGGACTCCGAGGAGTCTGTTCCTTTAAGAGCGGGGATGTCTCGGTTCCCCCAGAGGCTGGCAGGGGATGCCAGCTCCAGTTTCTAACCCTCAGACAACTCCAGGGAAGGCCCACGTAATTGATGTCTGCTGACAGACGCATGAATTATGCACCCAGTTATTGTCAGTCCTTAGCGCTGTTATTCTAAGGCGGGCACCGCCTTTGTACCTAAGAATATGCTCTCCCCTCCCCTCCTCTCAGCCTGAGGATGCTTAGGAGAGAAGAAAATGGGGCAGAACCCTCACTGCATCCTGGACTGGGGATGTCCGCTGCTCAGGGTTGGGTTGGGAGGGTCAGAGTGTGGCAGGGGCTCCTTCCCTTCCTGGTGCAAGCTCACATCAAATAGCACGTGTGCTAATCTGCTGTGAGGGTCTCCTCTGACCCTCCCCTCTTACATTTCTTTCTCTTCCAGACCCACTGAAGCCCTTAGGGTCAGGGGTCCACTTCCTGGCTGGGGAGCTTCTGAACATAAGAGCCTCAGTTTCCTCAACTTTAAGATGGGGGTTGGTGGTCTGGGCAAGGCTGCAAAGAGAATTCAATGCATTCACAAGGCCCTTAGATCAACTTGTATTGCTTTTATTATTTTCCAGCCTTATACTTATTTATAAGCTGGTTGGACTTGGGTTTGAGGACTAGTGCTGTTACTCCCCTCTGGCTGTGTGGCCATGGGCAAATCACTTCCCCTCTCTGAGCCTCCATTTCTTTATCTCTAAAATGGAGATGAAAGTAATTGAGCACTTACCACTTAATAGCCATTAAATATATATTATATTATCACATTGCTATTTGGGTAACTTATTGTCACGCTTACCCCCAGCCTCTGGACTGGTTGCTTTTGGAGGCCCAGAACTAGGTCTGTGGTCATTGCCTGGTTAAGGCAGCAGGTATCTTCTAAACAGTCTTGAACCCAAGTGAACAGTGTTAATCTGGTCTCTGGGATGGGTCCCAGGGATGGGGGACCAGCCAGCACTGAGTCCTCCCGGGCCCAGCTTAAACCCCTGACCAGACCTCTGCATTTCCAGCCTTGCTTTCCTGGGATCTGAACCCAATTGGGTTTGGGCAGGACTCCAGGAACCCAGAGAGCAGAGGCAGGAACCAGGACCGGGACTCAGGTCTGTCCCCAAATTCCCTCCTTGCGAGGAGGTTCTGAATCCTGCAGCCCACTTGTCTGCACCAAATGTATGAGGGGTCTTTGGCCCTCTCAGAGACAAGATTAGCAGGTAGGAGTACCCAGAGTGGGACTCAAGAGTGCTGGAGCCAGGCCCTTCTCATCCTAAAAAAAGCTGTTGGCTCTGGTGGTTGATCACAGGATGCCTACCTTTGGCTCCAGCAATAAACAGACTGTTTATCATTTGCTCCGCACACTCCCCTGCTCTTCCAGGAATGTGGACAAGGCACAGAACGTCTGTACAGAAAAGGGCCCAGACTCCTCTCTGGAAAGATGGGAGACTCAAGCAGAGAAGGGAAGGGGCTAGTCTACGGTCATACAACGCATCGGGGGTCAGGTCTGTATAGTGATGCCAGAAGCTCTGGCGAGCTGAGCTCCACCAAGTGCTCAGGTCCTGCAAACTGCTCTCATACATACACCTGTTTCACAGCAGCATTACTTCCAAGAGCCAAAAAGTGAAATCAACCTGAATGCCCATTAAGCGATGGATAAACTATGGTCTAGCCTACAAAGCAGTATTATTCAGCCATAAAAAGGAATGAAATACTGATACATGCTGTAATGGGGATGAATCTTAAAAACATTATGCTGAGTGAAAGAAGCCAGACACAAAAGGCCACACAGCATGTGATTCCATTTATATGAAATGTCCAGAAAAGGCACCTCTATAGAGACAGAAAGCAGGTTAGTGTTTGCCGGTGTGGAGATAGGGATTAACAGTGAATGGACATGAGGGAGCTCATTGGGATGATGACGATGTTCTAAAACTGATTTAAGGTGATGGTTGCACAACTTGGCAAATTGACTAAAAAATCATTAGATTGCTCCCTGGACTATGGGTGAATTATATGCTATGTAAAAATAAGCCTCAGTAAAGTCATATAAAAAGTTGCTTTCCTTAAAGAGTATCCCATTGCCTTTAATCCTCTCAGCCACACTGATGGGCCACAGGAGAGAAGCAGAAATCTGAGCAAGCCACAGCCCTGCTGTAAACCCTGCAGTGGTTCCTCATGTTCTTGGATAAAGTTCCGATTCCTCTGCATTTAGCTGGCGTATATTTACTGAGCACTTACTAAATGCTATGCTAGTGGTTGGGGATGTAGATGGCCTTAAGGAGCTGGTAGGGGAAGGCAGACAAAAAAAAACCCCATAAACCAATAAAGGAGCAAGATGATGTCAGAGAGTGTTATTGAGAAAAACAAACCAGCAGCATCAGTAGAGAAGCACTGGAGGTGTCCACAGGAGGTTGGGTGGTCAGAGCAGGCCTTTCACAGGAGATGCCCTGGTTCTGAGACTTGAAGGTAAGGAGTGTGTCATTCAAAGATCTGAGCATTCCAGGTAAAAGCATGGCATGTGCAAAGGCCCTGGGGTGGGAATGAGCTTGGCATATTAAGCAACAGAAGGAAGCTCAGTGTGAGTGGGGCTGCGTGAGCAAGGGGGACAGTGGGAGGAGATGAGGTCAGAGAGGCAGGAAGCATAATTAGATTTGGATTTTATATTAAGACCACCTTCCTTTTCTCTCCAGATCATTTCCTCCAATTCCCACTGCATAATCCATACTGAATCCTAGCAAAGCCACTTACAATTCCCAAGGCGCACCGCCATGCTTCCTCACACCTCCAGATCCTCGCCAATGCTGTTCTCCCTGCCTGGAGTGCCCTTCCTCTTCCCTTCTCCTGGCTGATTCCTACTGCCAGTTCAGTCCTCGGCTCAGGGGCCACTTGCTCCAGCGAGCCCTCTCTGACCCCCAGGTCTGGGCTGAGAATATCATCCTCCGGACTCTCACAGCCTCTGGGCTCCTCCTGTTACAGCACTGACCTTGCTAAGTTGGAATTTTCTCCTCTGTGTCCTGCAATAGAACGTCAGCTCCAAGAGGGCCCAGGCTGGGTTTTCTTGCACTGCTGTACCCCCAGCTCCTGAAAAAGTGCCTGGCGCAGAGCAGCCACTCTCTAAATAGTTAATAAATGAATGAACAAGCCAAAGAATGAAATGGAGGCTCAGAGAATGAAGTGACTTTTCCAGGGCCACACAACTTGCAAGGGACAGATCTGGGACTCCAGCTCAGGTCTGGGTGTCTCCTTTTCAAGGACGCAGGAGGTGGTGGCTTCTGGACCATCAAACCTTTCGCTCCTTTTATGGTACTTCCGCTTCCCCAGCTTTACGGGGGGATTACAGATGGGGAGTTTTAATCAGAAGGGTCACTGGCTCAGATCCGATTAAGGGGATTGGGAGCAGGCTGATGGTTTTGACTCCCTCTCCTACAGGTAGGGGCCTCTGGTGAGAGTTGGTGAGAAATTGGAGTCAGAAGCCTGCAGGGGGTACTCATGGGCACAAAGGAACCCAGGGATCCTGTGCTTGGACAAGAGGATGAAGGCCTCAGGGTGAGCCCGGCAACAGGGGCCTTCACCATGAGAGGGCAACCGAGTCACAAAGGTGGAAACGGGGCGCACTTGCACTGCTCGGGGTGTCCCAGGCGTTATAACCAGAGGTCTTGAGACTGAGAAATTTATTTTTATTTTCCCAAGTTTCAGAGTTAGGAAATTTCACATAAAAATCTAGATTTTCAGATTCCCTTGGATCATCAGATGCTGTGTCTACATTCAGCCTGCATTCCTGATGGCAACCACTCGCCGGTGCTAAGGAACAGCTGCTGCTTCAGACCGGGCAAGGCCCTCCCAGTGTGCCACAGGCCCCTTCACCCCTTTTTAAAATCTGTCGGGTGTCTGTAGGGGTTGGGTTTGCCAGCCCGGACCCACTGCTGTGATACTGAAGACAGCAACACTTACTGATCTGCTACCGTATGTGAAGAACTTTCCAGACAAGATCTGCATCTACTTGCATAAGCCAGGAACCTAGGGGTCACGTTTGCCATATCCAACCCCATCCTTTGCCTTCATATCCAAACCATCTCAAGTGTTGTCCATTCTGGCTCACAGCTGTCTTTGGATCTGTTCTGTTCTCTCCCTCTGCTAAGCCCTACCCTAACCCAAGCCACTGTCGCTTCCCATTAGGCCACTGCAAACAGACTTCTTTCTAGTTTCCCCAAAGCCACTCTGGCCCATTATGGCGAAGACCACTAGATGTCCCCAACATCTACTCTTCCCTTCTTCCGTTGTAACAGGGTTTTAGCTGGACCAAGGGCTACCCAGAACGAAGACGACATTTTCCAGCTTCCTCTGCAGTTAGATGTGGCCCTGGGACTAAGCCTGGGCAATGGAATGTGAGCAAAAATGATGCTTGTCCTCTCTCTTTTTCCTCTTTTTTTTTTTTTTGCTGGCTGGGAGCCGGATGTCATGGGCAGAGCTGGGACAACTATCTCAGATCCAAGATGGAAGCTAATCCCAGCACCAGACTAGCCCTTTACGGAAAAAGTTTGCCAACTTCTGGTCTACCTCATAATATCTCATAATCTCTCTCTCTCTCTCTCTCTCTAAGCCACTGTATTTTGGGGTCTCATGGTGACAGTTGCTTAGTCCATACCCTGTCCAGCTCTCCAGCCTCGTCTGGCTCCACGCTGCCCTTTGCTGTCTCATTTCAGGCACATTAGCCTTCCTTTGGTTCCTCATAGTCTCTACAATCCTTCTTGCCACAAGGACTCTGCCCATGCCATTCCTTCTGCCTCAAATGCTTTTTCCTCCACCCTGCTTGGTTAACTCCTACTCATCCTTCTTATCTCAGCTCAGGCATCCCCTCCTCAGAGAAGCCTTCCTTGACCAGGTCACATCCCCAATTGCAGGTTCTAATAGCACCATGTCCTTCTCCTCATAATGCGACTAAGTTGCAGTTTTACAATAATGTCCACCTCTCTCCAATGTAAGCAACCAGGGGATAGGGGTTGTGTCTCAATTTTCTCAAACTTGAATCCTCAGAGCAACCAGTAGGTGCTCAATACATGTTTATGGAACAAAGGATGTCATTTTATCCTGAAAACAACCTGCAGGTTATGCTGTGTTCCCTTCCCCCCTATTTTGTAATTGGGAAAACTGAGGCTTAGAAAGACAATATCCAAAGCAACCATTAGGGAAGTGGTAGAGGCAGGTTTTAAACCATGTCTACTAGACTCTGAACCCCCCCCCTTTTTTTTAAAGAAAGAAAAAAGAAAAACACTGAAGATCTTTCTTATCCCAGCATCTGGGGTCTGGGTTATGGTTTTTAAAATATGCCCTCACTTGAACCATCTCTCCGACGTGACCTGACTCCTCCCTACAAGCTCTAGGTTGGGTACCCTCTTCCTAACAGGTCAATGAAGTTCCCATGAGCTTTGCCAAAGCAGGAATTCTGGAAGCTGGTTATAACGTCCTGCCCATCTGAGAACAATGCCTCTAAGGGAGGTGGGAACTTGACTCTGGTCCCTCCAGGGGAGGAGGTGATGGGGAGAAACGTGAGGCAATGTCCTTCCTGCCTGAGTGATTGATCACCAATTCCCGATATTCGCCGAGGGCATGAGGAGCTGAGGAACGGACTGTCAGTCTTAACAGTGATGAATGGCATCGGTCCATCCTCCTGCAGAGAGCAGTGTACTGAATTAAAAACAAGGAGCACAGGAGATGTCAGGCAAGGACAGTCTCCACAGGTTCTGCTGAACCACAAACCGGCCCCCTTGCCCCCAAGGCTGGAAGGATGGAGAGCGGGAAGGGTGGTCTCTGAGAGCTTGGCCGAGGTGGCTGGGGTTGCTGAAAGAAGCTAGATGTGTTAGTCTGGATGCTGGGATTGGGTACCACTCTGGCTAATGTCAGACTGATAGCTCCATGAGTGGTCATTCTTAACAACAGCCAGATCTGTTGGTTAATGCCCAATATACATTTAGAAAGAGGCATCTGGGTGGCTTAACAATAGTTCTTTTTCATGTAGCAGTTTAGTCTCAATAGAGATTTCTATTGAGGTAAAATGGATGTGTGGGTAGTTGAGAGACCTACTTTCTAATTCTGGCTGGGCCTCCTTAGGCAAGCGTCTTCACATCTCTGATCTTTTCCATGAAATATCCACCTAGGGTCTGTTCCTGCAGGAATGGAAGTCTCATGCTGAGAGACTAGAGCTACTAGATCCTCGAATCACCACTTGGAAGAGAGCTGTGCTGGGTTATTACGAGGTCCTTAGTGGAAATTACAAGTCAGAAATAAACTTGGACATATATAGTCATGAGATTGTGTGTCTGTATGCTACTGCAGCATAATCTAGGGTATTCTGACTAATTTGTCTGGTTGAGTTGGAGCACAGGCTCTATCCTCTGGTTTTAGCCAAACTAGTCCTTGCAGACAAAGATAAATGGCTTACAAAGATCCTTGCAAAGAAAAACAGCTTGGAGACAGTATTAATAATGCAAGCCCAGGCGAGCGTCAAGACAATAGCTAAACTGACACTTCTGGTATGAGTCCTTCAACAGTAACAACGTGAGGTTAAAACCAATGATAATCTCGTAAGATAATGATGATCAGGGAGGCTCTGTAATAAAGATTTTCATCCACTCTTTTTTACAGTAAACACTGTCTTCATTCACTCATCACACAGGGGAAGAAGGCAGCATAAGTGAGTAAAGCAATGAATGAATGAACTAGACAGAGGCACCAGAATGTATTAGTTAAGAACCTAGACCTGCATTTTAATCCCAGCTTCTTGATTTTCCAGCTGTAAGACCTTGGGCATGTTAGTTAACCTATCTGAGTTTCAATTTCCTCATCTCTGCAATGGAGACATCCATGGTTCCTGCTTCACTGAGGATTCACTGAGATTTTGCCTGGCTGGCACACAGTAAGGTCTCAGTGAATGTTAGCTGCTCATTTGTTTTAAACCTGAGAGGAAGACTTCAGCTCGATATAAGACTATTCTAAGGTGGGAGCTGTTACAATTAGCTATTATTATTATTCATTGAAGGGAGGCCAAATGAAAGGATGGAGTCAGTGAGACCCTGCATTTGGACAGGGTTCCCTGTGTATCCCTTACACAGCTATATAAACTTACATAGGGAACTTCATCTCTCTGATTCTCAGTTTCCTCATCTATAAGACGGGAATAATTATACCTACATGGTCAGGTTTTTATTAAGATTGACCTCATTCTTTCATTCACTTATTCATGTACCAGGTAACCTTTTAGGCCCTAGAAATAGAGCAGTGAACAAGTCAGGCAAAAACCCGAGCTTGTGTAGAGCCTAGCATCTTGTAGAGGGAAGGGATACAGAGCAAACAGTAACAAGGCAACTGGATAATTTCGGGTGGTGATAATTGCTATGAAAAAGTGAAGTGGGCCAGTGGGAAAGAGAGTGACTGTGAGATGGATTTACTTTAGCTGAAGTGGTCAGGGAGGGGCTCTTTGTGGAAATGACATTGGAGTTGAGACCTGAATAGTAAGGAGGAGCTGCCATGTGACCATCAGTGGGAAAGGCATTCCAGGAAGAGGGAACAGTAAGTGCAAAGGCCCTGGGGTGGGAACGTTTGGGCCAGTGTGGTTAAAGTAGGGTGAGTGAAAGGGAGAGTAAGAGGAAATGAGGTGAGAGAGGTAATAGTGGATGTTAGAGGGCTTCCAGGCTACACACACTAAGTGTAGAACATGCTATGATTATTATTACTATTATTAGCAGCAGTCTTCCTCTGACTCCCTTCTTGATGCCCCACTAAGGACCTGCTCTGGAAAATAAAGACGATCATCCCTGTGTCCCTGAAGAGCCCCCTAGATATTCAGCCAAGAATCCTATCAGGTCTATTTAGCCTGAATCCCCGGTATCCCTGATGTTTCCTCTTAATAATTTTCCATCCACTGACCCCCACCCTGCTCCTTTGCTGTAAATTCCCACTTGCTCATGCTGTATTCAGAGTTGAGCCCAATCTCTCTCTCTGACTGTAAAATTCCACTGCAGTGGTCCCCTGCTTGTTGATGGTCCTGACTGAAGTCTGCCTTACCATCTTAACATGTGTCATCATTTTTTTTTTTTTTAACATCTTCCTTCTCTGGACTCCGGTAGCTTCTTATTTTCCTGTTATAAAAGGGAGTCAACAGAGCCCGCAGCACCTTCTCATCTGGGGCTCCTTGGGCCTGGAGAGCCCTTTCCCCACTCCCTCTCTCTCACACACAGCTTGCTTTCTCACTTCTTTTAGGACTCAGCAGAAATGTCACCTCCTCAAAATACCCTTTTCAACTTTTCCCAGACTGAATTAAATGCCCTTCTGATGTGCTACTCAACTCTTTTATTGCCCCTGTCATAGCAGTCTTTTTAAGGTAGAAACTAGGTCTTGTCACTCCTTTTCTTTCAATAGGAAGCCCTCCAATGGCTTCCTATTGCATTCAAAGTGAGATCCAGCCTCTTGGCGCTTACAAGGCCCTGTCTGATCTCACCCGTGTTGGCCTCAGATCTCTTCTCCTCTGCTCTCTCCCACGCAATCACTCTCCTCTAGCAACACTGGCCATTTATCTGCTCTTCAACATGCCAAGATCATTCCTGCCTCAGGACCTTTGCACTTGCTGTTTTCCCTCTTCCTGAAATGCCCTCCCTCTAGATTTCTCTATGGCTGGCTCTTTCTTATCCTTCACATTTCTTCCTTAGAGAGGCTGCCCCTGACAACCCGATTCAAAATAAACTCCCCACTCAATTTCGCCACACTGTTTTATGTCATTGGTGATTTGCCACCATCTGCAGTCATCTTGTTTATTCATTTGCTCACTCATTTATTTTCTGCTTCCCCACTTCCCCAGGTTGGCACTATGAAGGCAGGGACCATGTCTATTTTGCAAGCCTGGATCCCCACTGCCCAGCACAGAGCCTGGTATGGAGTTGGCACTCAACAAATACTGGTGCAGTAAATGAATGAATGAACAAACGAATGAACGGATATATGAGTGGATGGTTGTTGGGTGGGTGGATGGGTGGGTTTAGAAGCTATGGCCCCAACTAGACACCCTAATGCAACAAATTTTATTGAGTGTTCGCCCTGTGTGAGGCACCATGGGGAAACACAAGCTTGAATTAGCAGCTCAAGTCAAATAATAATGACGTAATAATAACAGCTAGTATTTACTGATGACTCACCGTGCCAGGCACTGTGCCAACTGCTTTACACGGGCAGTCTCACTTACTCCTTGTGTCAACCCTACTCTCATCATCCCTGTTTTGTGGTTGGGAAAACCGAAGCACAGAGAGGTGAGGCTTCACGGAGCAGGAATCACTGGGGCTGGGCTTTGAGGGCCGAGATGGGTTCCATCAGGCAGAGGTGGGAGCAGGAGGTGTTTGGGTGGAGGTAGCCTCATGTGCAAAGGCTTGGAGGTAGAGAACGACAGTCAACCTAGTTCGGCTGGGGCGGGCGCCCACAGAGACAGAAGGCTGGCAAGAGTGAAAGCCACTACCTGCTGAGCGCCTACTGCGTGCCATTTACTCACTCAAGGCCTTTACTCACAACCACCCCAGAAGGTATGTCTTATCACCTCCACTTTTCAGAGGACCAATCTGAGGCTTGGAGCAGCTAAATAATTTGTCCAGAGTCACACAGCAGAATTAGGATTGAACTCAGGTCTGCCTAACTCTGGGGTGGGCACACTGGGTCAGAGGGGTATTCAGGGGTCCACGAGGGAGAAGATAAAGGGCAAGCTGTTAATTGAGCATTCATTAAGGGCCAGGCACAGCATATTATCTCATTTAATTCTCACAAGTTCCCAGGAGGCAGGTGTTTTTGTAGTTTTTATAGTTACTGATGTTCTGGACTGTTTAGTATTTTGGGGGGTGGTGAGGGTAGGGAATCAATTCTCCTCGACTCCTGTGTATTGAGTGAAGCTGACCCTGTTCCCCTGTCCCACGGGTAAGAATGAGACTCAAGCTTACCAGTTAGGGTAATCTATCCCCCTGGACACACAGTGATTGGTTTAGCAGTGTGGGCATGACTCAAACTGGCCAATCAAGCTTCGTCCTGGGACTTTTTCTGGAATTACTGGGAAAGAGGTACTCTCTTTCATCAGAGACTGCCGAGTTGACAGGATGTCAACCCACTGGGGACGAAGAATAATCTTTGGCTCCCCAGAAAGAATCTGCCCAATGGAGAGGGACTCCATACCAAGAGATGAATGCAGGTTTCTGATGACACTACATGAGCACCTGGATACAGCCATTTCTGAAGCCATTATCTCTGGACTTTCCAATAATATAGACCAATTAGTCCTCTTTTTTGATTTGGGTTTCTGACCCTTGCACATAAAAACTGACAAAATTCTTATCTTCATTTAATAGGCAAGGTAATTAAGATTCATAGAGGGTAAGTGACTTGCCCAGGATCAACCAGCTAGAAAGTGGGTGAACCACACTGAGATATAACACAGAAGGTGCCTGGCATATTTAAGAGGACCTCAATAAATGCCAGTTCCCTTCCCCCACAGACCAAGGAATGGCAGAGTAGAGGACTGGAAGAGATACACCATGTGGAACTCCAAGCTGCTGGTCAGATTCCGGATTCCATTTGGAAACCTCCAAACTGTGTTGGGGTCTGGCAGGAGTGGGAATCAAGGCTTAGGAGTTGGCAAATAAAGTGAACCAGCTGCCAGGATGTAAGTGTTTAAACAAAACTCCTGAGGATCCCACTCCCTCCAGAATTGCCATCTGAGGGTCCTGGCTGCAGCCCAAGGTTTCCAGGGAAGGGCCCGAGGTCCTAGCACTTGAAAATTTACACTTAGCAGGAGCACGCCTCGATAATGGTTTCAGTATTGCCAGCATTCTGCAGTCATTTGAACTTTTCAGAATTCCTTTACACTGGAGCTGGACAGAGAATAAAAGGTTTAGCATGCAAACACTGACCCCGGACAGAGTTGGATTGTAATCTTGGCTCCCGCCAGCTGGGTGACCTCTCTGAGCCTTGGTTTCCCATTGTCAGAAATGGACAAGACTGGAGGAAGGAATCAAAGAGGTAAAAGTTCAGAGTCTGGAATCTCTTTAGCTTTCAGGCCATGCAAGTGAGTTCTACATGCAGACTGAGCCCTGGCACGGACAACCCTGTCATTGCTCTGAGCCTGAGTTTCCTCATCTGTAACACGGCGATCAGACCAGTCTTCACCGCACAGGTGTTCGTGAGGCCGGGATGAAATTATGGTTTGAACACATGGCCCCCAAACTGCCACTTGGTGCCAATGAAGGGTTAGAGGCTGTGACAAGTGTGAACAGAGGCCCCTCTCCAACTGGAGACAGGCCTACCTACAGACAGGTGGTTTTGGCCCACGAAGTGAATTATTTACTAACACTGATTTCCCCTACAAATCCAGAATTCCAGCTTCTCAAAGAAAGAATCTGAAGCTCTGGCTACTCCAGGCCCACGTTCCTCTGTGAACCCTGGGCTGGGGCTGAGTGCCAGCTAGTCCAGGCCTGTGCTTTTAAAGTCTTACAAGCAGCCCATGCAAGTTGTTTATAAGGCCTGCTTGGCCTCTGCAGGGATCTCAGTTTCTGAGCCTAGGAATAAATCATTAGAAGTGTGGCCAGCGATGAAGGAAAGGATTACACAGTGCCAGGGAAACAGTCATGGGCTCCTTAAGGAATGCTGGGCCTGCAGCTGGGTCTGTGGAGTGCTCTGAGCCAGGGGTGCAGGGCTGGAATCCCCTCCTGCTCTAGCCCCTCACCCATCCGTACTGCGGCCTGCTCTTCCTGGTCTGCAGGAAAGCCATGCTGTTGCTTCCTTAGGGCCCCTAATGCATTTTCTCTCACTTCCAGACCTCTCTGAAGTCTCACTACCATTCTCCACTACCCACTCGGTGAATAAAACAAAGTGATGGGATTAAAAAAATAGGAGGGTAGGAGAGGAGTGACTACTCAAATGGCCAGGGAGGGCCTCTCTGAGGAGCTGACATTCGAGTGGAGATCTGGGGGATGTGAAGGAGATGGGCATGGGGACATTTGGGGACAAGGTGTTCAAGGAAGAGATAACAGCAAGTGCAAAGGCCCTGAGGTAGAGAAGAGATTGTAGGAGGAAGAGAAAGGAGAGCTATGTACCAGGAGCTGGGAGGAAGGCAGTAGGTGTCAGAGATGAGGGCCAAGAGAGAAGTGAAGAAAGCCTTAAGGACCTGATTGATTGTTTTTATTCTGAGAACCTCACAAGTCACAGGGGGATTCTCAGCAGGCTAATGACATGGCCTGATGTAGGTTTTAAGATCCTCCAGCTGCATTTGGTAACAGCCTGTAGGGAGATTGGAATAGAAACAGGAATCTAAGTGAGGAGGCCTGGCAGGTGTCCAGGTGAGAGATGGAGGTGGCTGCTGAGAATACAAGACAGATTTAAGGCATATTTTGGAGGTGAAGCGAACCAAATTGCTGACGATTCAGACATGTGAGGTGAGGGAAAAAAAGAGTCAAGGAGGAATCCCAGCTTTTGTCCTGAGCAACCAGGGGGATGGTGGTGGCACTGCCTGAGCCAGGGAGGACTGGGAGGAACACACTGGAGCAGAACAGAGGAGCACCTGGGGCCAGATCACAATGGGCTGTGACCACTGGCTGAGGGTCTGGAGGAGACCCTGCAGGCAAAGGGGAGCTATGGAAGGAAGGCTTTTGAGCAACAGCAGAATATTCATCCAGTCATTCAACAAACATTTGTGGGAAGAGGTGGCCCACATTCTGCTCTCTCCCAGACAATGAAGGTCCCCTCAACCAGCAGCAGGTTACGAGGCACATATCACCTTCCTGGGACCAGAGTGTGGACAAGGACATCTCACCTGCTGGCCCATGGGTTCCCTTCCCCTCCTCCATCTCCTGCTTTAGGAGCTGAAGTACATTTAAAAATCTTTATTTACTCACTGATCGCCTGTCCTCCCCTCTAAAAGCCCCATGAACGTAGAGACAATCTTCGTCACTTCTGTGTCCCCAGGGCCTAGACCTGTGCCTGGCACATAGTAGATGCTCCATAACGACTGACTGAGGAACCAAGTTCTAAAAAAAAGCTCCAGTCTGCCATCTTGAAGGAGCCCATGGGAGACTAGCAAGCACCGGGACAGCAGTGGGACACCGCAGACATTCAATACACAGCAATGGAACCGCACAGAAAACACAGGCACACTGTCTGCAGCCCTGGCCCGTTGCTGGTGGGTTTTGTGGCTTCCCCCGGACACGACGGGCCTGAGGGGTGGGGACAGAGAGTCGGCCTGTCACCCACCCTCCTGAGCCCCTGTCTCAGGCCTGGACAGGGTAGGTAGGCGTGGTGTCTGCACTGATCCCAGCTAAGCAGCGGGACATATAAGGATGTGTAATCCGAGACCTGAGCGTCCTGTCCTTCCGGCTTTAGCCTGACCTTGGCTGGGATGACCCAAGTCAGGATGGTTCCCCAAGGGCCCCCCGGAGCTGAGACCCTCCACAAAGCCAGGGACAGAGACCAAAGGCAGCCCTTTGGCACTCAGGGGCAGACAGAGACTGAGGGCACAGGGTGGCAGGCTCACCTAGGCCTCCCCTGCCCTTCACCCCTGACAAAGTGGAGAGTGCACCCCTGCACCCCTCCCCTACCCCTGCATCTCTGTCCTGGAGTTCTCCCTGATGGGGAAATGCTGCACAAAAATATTGTGTCAGGGAAGAAAAGAGGCATTCATTCATTCACTCATTCATTCATTCAGCAAACATTTATGGAACCTAAACTACGTGCCAGGCCTTGTTCTACATTCTCAGGACATCGCAGTGACCAACACAGACCTTGTCTTCACATTGCTGACGTTTGGGTCAGGGGAGCAGATGTTAAATGAGGGAACATAAGTGAACAAGGTTGCTTCAGATGCTACAAAGACAAGAAAATGGGCTGATGGGATAGAGAGTGGGTGTGGGGAGGGCATCGTTAGTGGTGGTGGTCAGGGAGGGCTTCTCTGAGGAGGTGACATCAGAGCTGAGAACTGAACGAGAAGAATCCAACTGTATGAAGAGCTGGGAGACGAGTGTCCAGTCAGAGGGAAGAGATTTTTATCCTCATAAGTCATATAAATTGGCATGATTACCTCCATTTGTTGAGTACTTACTATGTACGAGGCCCTGCTATAAGCAATAAGTTGTTTAACACTCAAAACAATCCATTATTGCCATCCCATTTTATGGATGAGGAAACTGAGCCACAGAGAAGTTAAGTACTTTGCCCAAGGCCACACAGCTAGCAAGCAGCAGAGTGGGGATTTGAACCCAGGCTGCTCTATCCCCCAATTTATAAGTTGTTCCCTATTCTCAGAGCACAAGGAGGAGAAAAACTAATTGTTGAGCACCTGCCAAGCACCAGGCCCTTTGACCTCTGTCATCTTTACCTGGTCCTGCTTCTGAAGGCCATGTGCATCTCTTTCCTCTTCTCCTGTTACCACCTTGTCCACCTCCAGCTCCAGGTTGGTCCAATAAGCATCTTCTAACCCTCCCAGACACAGTGATTGGCTGAGGGATGGGCATGTGACACAAGATGGGCCAATGAGAGAAAGTCCTGGGACTTTGGATATAATCCTGGGACTGGAGAGGAGGTTCTCTTTCCAGGGGAATGTCTAGCTGGGAGATTGGAAGCCTGGAAGCCCAGAGAGCTTGCTGACAATGAAGCTCCCCCAGGGGAAGGCAGAGACCAAAGATGGAGAGAGACTAAGTTGCAGTGACAAGTCCTGACAATATGGTTCGAGGGCCTGTGTATCTGGGCCAGAAGCCAGAGCTACTTCTGGACTTTCCAGTTGCTTGAGCCAATAAATCACCCTCCCTTTCTTTTCTAGCTTGAGCCAGTTTGAATTGGATTTCTGTCACTTGCAACTGAAATCAGAACATTTCCCCCCACCCCTCTGTCCTGAAATGTCTTCCCTTCTCATCTCTCCCGCTACCAACAGTATTATTCTTACCACCACCAGGAATATAACCATCACTGCCATCACCAATACAATGACTACTTTCGTTAACACTTCCATCACTACTGCCAGTAACAACACCGTCATCACCACCACCAACATAATGACCACTTGGGGCCATTATTGCTCCTATGACTGGTGCTGGAACTACTACTACTATGACCTCTATTAATGTCACACTCTCCATTTGTAAACCTCTCCCCAGTGTATAAAGTTCACAATCCATTGCAGGGGCGAGGAAACTGAGGTTTGCAAAGGTGATGGCGTCTGCCTACAGCCATAGGCAAGGCTATTCCAACCTCCATTCATTCATTCACTCACCCTTTCATTCATTTATTGATGAAACATCACTGACTGCCTTCTGTGTGAGGATGGGCTCCATTAGAGCTGGGATGCACCAGTGAACACAGACCTGGTTCCTGCCTCACTGAGCAGCCAGTCAGGGGGACATTCCAAGAAGCTTCCTCACAGCCCACATAGGAAGCCTGGCCAGGATCGTCCTCTCCTACTCAGGGTTCTGAGACCATAAGGGAGGAGCCCGGTTTGTGGGCAGGATTGAAGGACTGCTGTGGATTTCCCCTCTTACCTGAGCTGCCTTGGACAACAGACTCAGCCTCTGAACATTTCTCCCTGACCAGGCAGTAAATCCTTTGTGTGTGTGTGTGTGTGGAGGGTGTGGGGTGAGGTGGTGAGGGAGCCTGACTTTACTCCTCTGTCTATGCACAGTACCTAGCATGGGCAAGGCACACAACAGGGGCTCAATATGTGCTTATTAATGGATTATTGTTCAGAAGCAGAACTAGGCTTCCTTCCATTCATCCTTCCATCCATACACCCAACTTTCTATCCCTCATTTATCTAACATAACCCAATTCCTTCCTTTCACCTATCCTCCATTCTTGTATCCATCCATCCATCCACCCAGCCACTTATCAGTCTACCCTCATCTGTCCACTCATCTCTCCATCCATCCATGTATCCATCTATCCATCCATGTACTGTCCATCTTCCCCCTCCCTCTCTTGCCTTCCTTCCATCCATCTGTTCATCCATCCACCCAACTTTTCATCTATTGATTCTTTCACTTTCCTTCTTCTCTCTTCCTTCTCTCCATTCTTTCCTCCTTCCACTCATTCTCCATTGTTCAATGCATCCATCTTCTACCCACGTATCCAGCATCCAACATCCTTTTGTTTTCTACCATCCATCTATTCATCCATGCATCCTTTCCACTCATTTCCTGTATTTGTCTTTGTCTCCATCTTTCTTTTTTTAATCAATTATTTATTCATCCCTCAAGCATGGCAGGCCCTGTGTCAGCTGTCAGAGGTAAGGTAACCACCACTGGATCCCTTCCTAGGAGAGATCACATTTGAACCAGACCAGTGGCTGCTCAGGACCAGGCTCCCTTCCCTGCCCCTATAGTCTGTCTCCTGAGCCCTCCAAGGGACCCCAGCTCTCATCCAGGCACTTTTTTTTTTTCTTGCCTGTGTTTGGAATCTTCCCTAGAGTTCCAGCCCACAGACCAGGCAGAGATTATAAACACAGCCACTTTCTCTGGCTGTTCCTAGATCTGTTCTTAACCCCTGCTTTCAGAGAACACAGCCCTGGACAGGGCCAAATTGCTGCTGTGTACAAAAACAGAACGGCACTGCTTAAGCACCTACTGTGTACTGGCATAATGAGGGGTATAATGAAGAAGACGACCTAAAATTTCAGAGCCTGAAGGTCCCTCTCTGGTTCGACCATTTCCTTTCACCCATTTGGGTCAGAGGCCAGGAACAGCCCGGAGAGGAGGGTGACTATCCAAGGTCGAAGGCCAGTCTGTGGCAGAACCAGGACTAGACCAGGGGTCTCCTGACCTGGTGCTCTGTCCCTCACCTGACTGGTTCCGGCCCCTGCTCATTTCCCTGGGCAGTTTTGGATGATTCCAGCCTCCAGGTTTTTGCTCTTTCTTTGCCTCTTCCCAGCCTCTTTCCCTAGAAGGTTAACATTTTCCTGACTCTTAGCAATTTGCTCTGAGCTTGCAAGATTGAACAAACAAAACCTTGATTCTCTCAGCCACTTTCTGAGGCACTCTGAATTCCTCCAGGACTTCTTATCATCCCTGACAACCCAGTCCCAATTCCTTGCTTCCTTTTAAAAGTCTTCCTTCCGGTTTCCATTGTAGTGGTCTGCCCCTCCCCCTTACCGCCAGCCAAGGGTTGAAAGCTCAGTGGTCACCAGGGCCCAGGCAGGAAGTGCAAACAACTGAAGCTGGCTGGATGTAAAATTCCAGGAGAGAGGAAGGTGCACAGGCCACCTCTCACCAGCTCCAGGAGGAAACAGAGGTGGCCCAAAGGTGGCCTAATTTTCCAGCTTCTCAAGAGAAACAAAAAAATCTAGTTTTTCCCCATGAAATCTTCCAAACTGTTAACGTTGGCAACTAATTAAAATATGTAAATGCAGTTCAGTTCAAACAACACACATTAGCAGGCTAGATCTGCTTCTCCCTTCACAGCCTCATCTGGTAGCTGGTTCCCTCCTCCCCCACAAACTGCCACAAGAGATCCTGGCTCCAGGAAGTGCTTACTGCTTTGAATACAAATGACATAATCATAACAGTAGCAGCTACCACAAATTGGATATCCAAACACTCAAATCACCCCTGTGAGATATTGTTGTCATTTTACAAATGAAGAAAACAAGAGGCTCAGAGAGGTTAAGGAACTTGCCCAAGGTCACACAGCTCAATGACAACCTGGATTTGGGCCCAGGTCTGGGTGACCTCCAAGATGGTAATCTAGCCCAGTGGTGGTGGCACTGTCCCCTAGGAAGCATTTTGGAAATGTGAGGGTGGGCAGGCATTTCTGATTGCCACAGTGATGGGGTGGGTGTGCTACTGGTGTTCAGTGGGTGGAAGCCAGGGATGGAAGAAGCCCTGTGATACACAGTCTTGTGTCATGACATCTCATCCTGCCTGCAATGCCAACAGTGCTCCCAGTTTCTCTCTTCCCCCACAATGGCAGCCATTATTGTGTGCCAGCTGTATGCCAGGGATTTGAGATCCATGAGGTAGGTACTGTTAGTATTTACAGTGGGAAAACTGCAGCCTGGAGGTGGGGGCGGTGGGGGGGGGTGCTTGACAAAGGTTTTTTTGTTTTGTTTTGTTTTCCTATTATCCTTTTTATTCTTAGAAGTGGTAGCAGGGTCAAGACTAGGGTGAAAACATTTAAGGGTGCAAAATGAAGGGAGTCTCCCAAAACTCAGTAATCAAGATAAATAATACTTCGATGCAATATTTTAGAAAATCAAACTTAATGCAAAAAAAAAAGCATGGTGAACAAAATATCTACATCTTATATAAAGACAGGATCTGTCACGTTGAGGCATCTTGGAGTCTGAAGGAAAAGGAAAAATCAGCAACACCGATCCTGGACTTTTGTCCCCAGACAGGTGCCTTGCTTGCCACACCCTAGCCCCACCCCTGAGCGGCAGAGTCAGGGTTCGAACCCAAGGCCACACTAATGGTCCCCTGCCTCTCTATCACCACCCTCAGTAAGACGGGGAGTGGGGAGGCCAGTCTTCCACTCGCTACTCGCCAGGCCTTGATTGCAACTGGTTAAATTATAGGCCCCAGAAAGCTGTGATTTGTAAAGCAGAAGACAGACAGGCCTTTAATTAGAGCCAGGCGGGTGGGTGGCTGGCTAATACTAAGTTCCGTAATAAGAGCTGTATTTTTTAATTCGCTGGCTTGATCACACACATTCTGGAGGCCTCTTTGGAAACCTGTTCATAGAAAATAGGGTAAATAGCTATTTCTACCCCAAGAGAAGGAAAATGACTTTGCAGCAGGGTGACTATAACAAGGTTGGGCTCTAGGGGCAGCGGATCTGAGACAAACTCCAGCGCTGCCACCGACCTGCTGTGTGGCCTTGGGCAAGTCACAGCCCTCTCTGAACTTCTGTTTCCTCATCTGCAGCATGGAGATGAGAAAGACCTACCCTCAAGGTGGTGAGCATAATTAGAAATAATACACAGTAGGTGCACATCCCTCATGGGTTTGGGTCCAGGGATAACTATATAAAATGAATCATCATTTACTCTTGAAAAATCCTGCCTTTAAATTGGGAGGACCTAAAACCTGGAAGCTCAAAAGGCAAGAACTAATGTAATTTCAGTTGTGGTCTCCTTGTTTGAGGCCAGGAGGTACATGTCTAATGGGGGCCGTTAGGGAAAGGTGAAAAGATGAAGGAGTAAATGAATTTTTCTTTTTCTGCCTCTCTTCCTTCTTAAGCAAGAAAAATCCAGTTCTCATGAATTAGATGCTGGGGTAAGGAAGTCAGTTCGAGCTAAAAGTCTTCGGCTCGTAGGAGCACTCACTATGGTTCTGATTCTGAGATACAATTGCAGAGGTTCCAGACCTCATGAGCTGTCTACTTCCGGCTGTAACCATCTGTAGGAGCTGGCTGAAGTCCACAGAGTGAGTCTGGAGTGGCTGAGAATTCACAGTGCGTTCAGTCAAGGGCTGCTGACTTCCTTGGGAGTCTTTAGCCCAGATGAGTAGCAAGGCTGGTTCAGACTGGTCAGGAGGTAATTCGTGCTGGTGTTGCCTCCTTTACTTCCAAGGATAATTACCGAGGATGTGCACAAATTGGAAAAAAAAAAAAACTACAAGCTGCTCTTAGTGGATATATTTATATTAGTGATTTATATTAGTAGATAATATAAATCAAGGGTAAATAAACCATTAGGTTGAGAAGAGAAGGACCAACAGATAACAAAGTGGCCTTCTACTCAGAGACTGGCTGTTAGCTGGAGGTTGGCTCCAGTGATTCTCAGGGGTGTGGTACTGCCCACAAGGGCAGGTGCTAGAAATGTGCGAGGATGTCCCGAGGATGGGAGGACAGCCCAGGCACTCGGGGGGCAGCGGCTGGCATGCCAGGCGACCTGTAACACGTGACACAGTTCTGCTTATGTCTTCCTGAACCTAGACTCCACTCCATTTTACATCTAAACACGTCAAATACCTTCTGCCAATGCCAAGGTTTTAATACACCCTGAATTTTCCAGAAATGCAACCATTGGCTACAATAGCCAAAGAGCTGTACTTTTCACCCGTTCAGAACTTTACCAAGAGTTACTCACCACGTTGGAAAAACCATGTAGCTCGTGGCAACGCCGCTTGTGGTATCTGAGCTGCCACTGCACCTGCAGCCCTGCTTTTGGGACTGTCATACTCACAGTGTTTCTATGTATAGCGTGAGCACCTGACACCTTCATCGTGTTTTCTGGTGTCATTGTCGTGACCAGGCATTTGCAGACTGAAATGCATACAAGTTTAGGATAAATTATTTTCCTTGTAATTCTCCTTTCTACTAAAGTTAGGGCATTACGTATAGTGATTTGGAGGGGGGAGTGATAGTTACATAGGTAAAGTGTGCTATCTATGAGTTTTCTTTTAGGGCAGTAAGGGGTGAGAGGAGTTAACAAAATATGTTACATAAAAAGGGGGCTTGGGGTTTTAGGGGGTGCGAGCCATCACCCTGAATGTGTGTGCATTTATACATCTTAGCTTCTCAGGGCTGTGTGCCTTGGCCCTCCCCTTCCCCTCAATGAGCACATCTCTCTGCTCATGCCTTTAGGGCCGGGCTGAGGGTGAGGCAGGCACCGTACAACCCCAAGAGTGAACATCTTGAATTTTATGCCCTGGGCGCCTCGCCCGCCTCATCCTCCTCCTGGCCCCACCAGCAGGATTTCAGGTGTTCGTGTGACTGACCACCACCTCGCTGGGAGCTCCAGCGCGGGGCCCAGGCTGCCGTGCTCTTCGCTGAGCCTGCAGTGCCAGCACCCTGGTGCTTGACGCACTGTGGTCACTGGTCGAATGAATGAAGTGCTGTATATTTCATATATATGTAAATAAAATTTAGTACATTTTAACTTTACGGCAAGACTAAAAGCAAGACCCAGTCCTCCTTCCTACCTGGTAGCTGGAAGACAGACACACAACAAATTATTGCAAAGCCGAGTGAGGGGGTCAGGGGGAGGTGGGGAGCCCACTGCCTGGGAGAAACCAAGTCCATCTAGGGGCGGGGCGAGGGAAGACTTCCTGTAGGAGGCATCACCTGAGCCCTGGGGGAGAGCAGTTTGCCAGGCAGTCACCGCCCATCCAGTCTAGCCCCTTATTTTGTAGACGGGGAAACTGAGTCTGGTTCTAGGTCCAGCTCTGCCACCGCCCTGGCAAGTCTCTCCCCTTCTTTGGGCCTCATACCCCCCAGTCTGTACAATGAATGACCTCTAGGGCCAACCTGACCTTGCAGACAGAGATCTCAAACTGGGGCAGCTCTCAGGCTGTCTCTCACCTGCTGATAGCTGTCACCTGCCTGATGCCAGGACACGTTTGAGCTGATCACCTTTGTCTGAGGTCTGCATGAGGGCGAAAAACTTAATAAATTAGATGCTAAGGTTTTTGATTACACCTGAGAGCACTGGTTTTCAACCAGGGACGATTTTACCCCCAGAGGGAACAACTTACCCCTGCCGAAGGTTTTGGTTGTCACAGTGGACGTGGAGTGGGGCGGGACCTGATAGCGACATCTAGTGGGTGGAGGCCAGGGTTGCTGTGGAACATCTCACAATGCACAAGATAGCCCCCTAAACAAAGAATTCTCCACCCGTGCTGAGGCTGAGGCCCCATCTAAAAATCAAGTCCTTCTTCTGGGCCACGTCAGCTCCTGGCAAGGTCCCATCGGATCCCATTGTCTTTCTACTTGGCAATTAATCACCAGTCTTTCTCTATAGTCTGGAATTGTCCTCTGTGTTGTCACCATGCTTTCTCCCTCTAGGCCTGGGCTCCCCGGGAGCAGGGCCTGCCACTCCAACTCACCCTTTGACTTCTCTAATTCAAACCTTGAAGCACCCTGGATATAGGGCCTGTCTGTTTTGACCCCTCTTTTCCACATGAGCAGAAAGAGCACAGAGAGTGTCACTGGCTTGACCAATGTCACACAGCAAATGAAGTGCAGGGGCTGGGATTTGAACCCAGGCACCCTGACCCCCAGCTCATTCTCTGAAGCTTTGTTTCTAATACTTGACCTCCTTAGGGGTTCTGGTTTTCTATACCCTCTCTGCTCACCACTCTTTATGTCTCTCTGGTTAGAACTGAGCTCTAAAGTTACATTGGAAACAGACACAGAGGCTGTCTTTGAATCTCCTCTCTTGGTGATGTGCTGAGGCTCTGAGTTCGACCTAAGAAGGACTTTCTGACAGTGGCACATTCGGGTGGGACAGAAGAGTAGCATGAATGCTGGGGATGAGACGGAGTGACGCACAACATGGGGGCTGAGAAAACAGGCTTTGGAGTCAGAACTGGGTTCTAGTGGTTGGGTTTCACCCCAGATCTAAGACAAATTTCTTTACGTCTCCAAGTCTCAGTTTCCCTATCTGTGAAATGGGTGCAGTGATCCTTCCTCAGTCATTGAGTTGTGAGGATCTGACAAGAATACACACGTGCAGGGCTGGCCCTTGTTCAGTGAGGGGGCCTAGGGTGGCCTTTAGCTCCAGGGTCTGTGGAGGCAGGGGGATGACTGGAGAATTCTAGAAGGTGACAGCGTGTCTTCTTCTCCAGAGGGAAGAGGAAGGAAGAGGCCCTTTCAATTGCCTCGTTTTCTCTTTTAAGAATTCTCCCCAATACACCTCTCTGCCCACTTTCACGCCACAAAGTTATTCTCCAAAAACCCTGGCCAGCAGCCCCCTGGGCACTGAGTACTCAACCAAGGGCTTGGTTCTGGCCCTTCTCTGCCTGGGACACATTTCTCATTGTATGTCCATTCAGTCACCATGTTCTGACTACTTCCTGTGTGCCAGGCACCGTGCTGGGCTCTGGGGGCATAGCAGTGACTGAGGCAGGAAGTCACAGTCAGCAGGAGAGGAGGAGGAGTCCACGGACAGATAACTAGGGGGTCAACAGGCAATGCGGAGACAGTGCCTGTGGGAGGGAGGAGGCTGATCAAGAAAGGCGCCTGTTAAGCTGAAGCATGAGGATGAACACAGCAAGAGAATGGAAACAGCAAGTGCAAAGGCTCCGAGGCAAGAACAAGGTATGTTTCAGGGCCAAAAAGAGGCCAATGTGGAAGAATCAAGGGAAAGAGAGGTCAGAGATGATGATGGACAGCCAGGCGGGAGCCAGAGCACACAGAGTTTTGAAGGCCAGAGTGAGACGCTTCCAATGTCTTTGAAGAACCCAGAGGAAGAAGAGGCTCTGGGCCCTGGGTGGAGGAGCTGCCTTTCTCCCGGGAGTGTCAAGGCTCAGGGGTACCAGCCTCAACCTTGCCTTCCTCCTTTGCTTGGGCAGCTTTCCCTGCCTGGAACGTCCTTCCCTTTCCCCTCACCTGTCCAACTTCTCCTCAGCCCACCCTTCCTCAGGAAACCCTCTCTGACAGCTGTAGCCTGTGGGGAACTCTTCCTCCCCTGAACACCCCTCTGACACTGAAATCCTCTGGGGGATTTTGCTGACAATGTAGATTCCTTAGTCCACCCCAGAGAGACTGATTAAGGAGGTCTGTGGTAGGACCTAGGAATCTGCAGTTATAACAAATTCTTCCAGATGATTCCATCACTGGGTCTTGGAGAGACACAGCTGCTGGCCTTTTCCCAGAGCCATCTCAGGCAGCAGAGCAGGTGGTGTGTGTATGAAGGGGGAGGGAGGGGACAGTCAGCAGGACCAGAAGATGCTGGTTTAAAATCTCAGCTCTGCTACTTACTCAGCTGGGCGATCTGGGGTGAGTGCCATCATCTCTTTGAGCCTGTTTCCTCATCTATGAAATGGGCACTGTCAGAGACCAGTAAGTGCAAAGGCCCTGGGGAGGGAGGACCTTTCAGGGCTACCATAACTTCTAGTGCACATCCCACCAACAGGCTGTGCTATAGTCATCCATGGGGTTCTCATTCCTTAGGCAAGTGGCTTGATTTCTCATTTGAGAAATGGGATAGGAATAGTACTCTCTTCTTAAGGCTTTCGTGAGGATTGATGAATGCCCCTAGGTTTCTTAGGATGGTGCCTAGTACATAATAAATGGTGCTCAATAAATGGTGGGTCTGTTTCCTGTCTTCTCTGTAAAGAGTTGGCCTCCAGACTGCATGCTTCCCAAGGTCAGAGGGGAGCGTCACCGATGACTTAATGTGCAAGAACAGCTTTCTCGGGTGGAAGTTTTCTATCTCACACTGCTCTTATCTGTCTTTTTATATTCCATCCATCCATCCATCCATCCATCCATCCATCCTTCCATCTACCCAACCATTTATCCATATACTTATCCACCATCTATCTCTATCCATCTATCATCCATTCATCTATCTGCTTGTTCATCTATCATTCATCTATTCACCCATCCACATACCCACCCACCTGTCTATTCATCCCTCCATCCATCCATCCCTCCCTCCCTCCCTCTATCCAGTAAGCATTTATGGAGAGCCTGTGCCAGATTCTGGGGATACAGAAACTAAATAAACTCCGTCTATGCCTTTGAGGATCCTGAAGTCCGTAAGTTGCTTTGTAAAACATGACAGGGACTATGCAGTTTGAATTTCTACTCTGCCACCTCTGCCAGTTCTCTCGCCTGACCTTGAGATAGTGACTTCATCTCCCTTCAACCTTAACTTTTTCATCAGTAAAACACAGGTAATAAACTCTATCTCCAAAGATTAGATGAGGTCAGAAAGATAAAGTACTTTTTACAGAGCTGGGCACATAATAGGCATTTAAAATATGGTTCCTATGATTCTAAGTGGAAACTGGGAAGGTTTCTTGGAGGCTTCTAGGCTTGACTCTACAGAAAGATGGAAAGAATTTGGATATGTGAGAGTTAAGAGGGGAAGGGGAATTCTGGACAGAGGACACAGTAGGAGCAAAGGCAGAGGCAGGGAAACTCAGGGTTCACAGAAGGGCCAAGAGAAGAGGAACGCTCTGCTTTCCTTCCCTCAGTCTGCTTAGGGCAGCAGGGTCCAGAGGACTGGAAAAGCAGGTGGGATGGGGGGCGGCGCGGGATGGGCTCTCAGGGGTGAGAGCCTGCAGTCCAGGTGACCCAGATAGCCACAGGCAGACGGAACTGGGTCATGGGAATTAATCTCTGCCACACAGCGGGCTCCCCTCCACCCACCATCTGGGCTGGCGGGGCCTGGCTGGTTGGGAGATTTGTTCTGACACCTAGATGCCCCATGGGAGCCTCAGACTCCACAAGGCCAAGCAGCGCTCTTGATCCCCGACTATCTGCTCTTCGCTGGATTTTTCCTGTTTTGGCAAATGGCACCTTCATCCTCCCAGATCCTCAGGCCACCCACTCAGGAGCCCTCCTTGACCTCTCTCTGTCCATCAGCAAATCCTGTGGGCTCCACCTTCAAAACAAGTGGATCCAGAGTCTGACCTCTGCTCCCCACTTCCACCGCACCACGCTGGTCCAGCTCACCAACGTGTCCCAAAAGGACTACTGCAGTGGCCTCCTCACTGACGTCCCTGTGTCCTCCCTCACCCCCGCAGTCTGTTCTCCACTCAGAACGATCTTTGAAAAACACATTGACACTGTCACTGCCCAGTGTCCCATTGCACTTGGAATAAAAGCCAACGGCCTCACTGTGACCTCAAGGCCCTGCCTGATCTGTCCCTCCCAATCCAACTCCACCCTCTTGCTCATACTGGCCTCCTAGCTGCTTCTCCAGTGCCTCAAACTCGCTCCAGCCTCAGGGCCTTTGCACTTACAGTTCTCACTACTCCCCTCCCCCAGATCTCTGCAGGTCTCTTTCCTCCTCACCCTGAGGTTTCAGTTCAGATGTTACCTCCACAGAGAAGCCTTCCTGACCATCTTGGTAAAGTAGCTTCCTCCTCACTTGTTATCCCAAGACCCTCTTTAGGGATTTGAAAGCACTCGGTTATTTCTTTGACTTGTCGATTGTCTTGCACGGTAGGATGAGGGGGATGAGGGGACAGGAACTGTGTCTGTCTTGATCCCCTGGTACACAAGAGGTGCTCGATAAATGCTTGTTGGCCTTTCCCAGTGGGGAAGTTGAGGAGACCTCTCAGAATCAGAATCACACAGGCATGGGAGCACTTTTGAGACAGGAGTGGTGAGCTTCCTAGCGATCATCAGAGCCCCCGTGCCTGTTACACAGGCGTGGAATCTGAGGCCCAGAGAGGGGAAGGAACTGGTCCTCAGGCACACAGCCCTGCTATGACAGAACCAAGGCTGGGACCCAGGCTTACCCCGGCTCATGTCTTAGCCTCTCAGCGGGGGGCTTGTTCCTCATCAGGGCCTCACAGAATCCCCCGATAGCCAGCCGTGCCACCCCAGGCTGCCACCCTGTCAGCCTGCCTCCTCACAGCCCTGCACCAGCCACTCCACCTTCCTCTACCCGACATGGGGATTTCTTCTAGGCTTGTTGGCTTCTGGAAAACCCAGGAGGAAGCAGAAAAAACAGCAGCCTTCTCGCCTCCGGGGCAGAGAGGGCACTGGAGAGAGGCAAGCTCTCTGGAGTAGGGGGAGGTGTTGCTCTGCCTCCAGGGTCACAGCCAAGGGTAGCCCAGCCTCAGAAGCCCCTGGCCAGACTCAGCCCTGCGTCCTGCCAGATCCTGGCTGCCCAGAGCCCTCCTCAGCAGTCAGATGCATATCCCCCAACCCACTGCCCACCCGCATGTCTAGATGGGAAGACAGGCAGGACTCAGGCCCCGTCAGGCCAGGGTTTGCAATGCTCCTTGGTCCAGTGACCTTGGACACCCTCTTTCTCTGAGCCTCAGTCTCCTCATGTGTAAAATGGGGTGAAACTACTGATGTTGCACAGAAATCAATGGGAAATCTTTTCTTGCTTCCTGCAAGAAAATAATAGCAGCCAGTTTGAGCACCTACTGTATGAACTTTCCTAAGTGTCTTAATTGTGGCTTTCAAACCTTCTAGAAGGGGACCCCTGGTAAGAGGTGCATTTACAAAACAATCCCAAGAGCACACCCACCCTGATACAACACTCATCCTTATGACAATAACAGACTCTTGCATTTTTGTTCTTGTTTTTTCAATGGCGGTTGCGACCTACTAAATTGATTTTATGACCCTCAATTTGAAAAGCACTGTGTTAGCTCATTTAAGCCTCACAAAACCTTATGAGAGAAGAACTATTAATATCCCATTTTTATAGATCAGGAAAGGGCTTGGCTGAGTAAGTGATGGGGCTCCGAGGCCAAGTCAGCATTCAAACCTTAACTGCTGTGCTCAGCTGCCCCTTTAAGGGCTGGGAGGTAAGCAGGGCCCCTTCCTGGGATAGGGTGATGGAAACCTTTCCACAATTCCCTGGCAACTTCCCTTCCTTGGCCCCAGGCAGCTCCTCTTTTGGTTTCCCTAAGCAGGACGTCAGGTTAGTAAAACAGATCCCAGAGTTTAATTAAAATAATGAGCTGTGCCAAAGGCAGGGCGCCAGGGCCAGCCAGAGTGGGGAAGATGAATTACAGTTTTGTTTGGGGAAGAGGTGGGGAGGGAGGGAGGGGAGAAGACGGGGGCCTGTGAGGGGAAGAGAAGGTGAGTATGAGAGAAGGGAAGAGGAAAGAAGGAAAAAGAGGAGAGAGGCGGGAAATGAGGAGGGAAGAGCAGGAGAGAAGAGAGAAAGAAAAAAGAGGGGAGGAGGAGGAGGAAGAAGAGAAAGGGGGAGGGAGATAGAGGAGAAAGAGAGACAGACAGACAGACCTGAGAAAGGCAGTCGTGTTTTGATGTGGCTCTGCACACACTCCTGCTTCCTCTAACCCCTCCTCCCAGAGAATCCCAAGATCAGAATCTTCTACAAGATCGAAATCTGTCACTCCTCTGCTTTAGAGCTCTCTATGGCTCCCCAGTGCCTTCAGAATAAACCCAGACTCCTTCCAGTGGCTCTCGAGGCCTTGCAGGATCTGGCTCCTGCCACCCCTCCCACTCTCTCTTGTCCCCACTCTCCTCCTCCCCTCCCCGCAGCCCTTGGGAACTCTGGCTCCTCCTTCAAGGTCTCCTTAAATATCACCTGGGGGCACAGGGCTGAGCCTGATGGGCAACACCCAGTTCCTGAGCTCATGGTTCAGAGGGGGAGCTGGACAACACGCAGATACTGGATGAAACGGTAGAAAATTGAAGGCGGGGATCAGCGCTGGGCGGAAGAGCGGTGACCGCCCTCTGAGCGCGCTTCGTGCAGGCCCTGCTCAGAGCGTGCACGCACTGCATTCTGTTCATGCCCCGAGACGGAACTGGGTGCGATTATCACCTTCACCCCCACGAGCAGTGAAACAGGCTGCACGCAGCTCATTGAGATAGAGCTGGGTTCTGGCTTTGAAACCACCAGGCTTCGTGGCAGCTCCAAATAGTGAGGAGATGGGCAGGGTGGACAGATGGGTGGGGGCACGGAGGGAGAGATATTTGGTGGCCTGAGAAAGTGATCTCCTCAGAGACAGAGGGGCTGGCCACGCAAAGACGGAGGGGAGAGTGTTCTAGGATGGCTGATGTGGTGGGATATTCTGAGCCCTGCCCCACCTCAGTACCTAACCTGTTACCACCCTTCTTAAAATGTACATGGCCCAGGCTGGTGTGGGCATTGGGGGAGGCCAGAGCCAAGTCCACTGAAGGCTTGGTGGGTTCCAGCCCCATGACAGGACCCTGGGATCTTTCCTCTCTGAAGGTGACCTTGGAGAAAGGTTTAGGGGACTCAGGGGGGAAGGGGCTGCCAGTCTTTCCAGCAGCCCAAGGTCAGGGGAGGTCCAGGAATATAATGTCTTTTCAGTTGTCACACATGTGGCTTCATTCCTTCACTCACTCCCTCCTGCCTCACCACGGCCCGCTTGCCCCTGAAGTCCTCTCTAACCTCTGCTCACACTCCTCTCCTCCTCACATGCTCCAATCCAGCCACAGTGACCGTCTGGCCATTCTCCCAATATACTGACTCATTTCTGCCCCAGGGCCTTTGCAGTAGAATCCCCTCTGCCTGGAATGTTCTTCCTCCATTTTGTGATGCTGTCCTTAATCAAGCCTCAGCTTCCAGGAAGGGATTGCAGGTGTGCAAAAGAGGGGCCATTCCGCTCAGACCTCACAATTCCTAAGGGTCTTAAACAAGAGTTTTCATGATACAGATATAAGCTTACTCACTGCACCTCTATTTATTGAAACAACTTCAGTGTCCATCAACAGGGGAAAAATTAAATCAACATTGGGCTACCCACACAATGGAATACTACACAGCTGTACAAAAGAGCAAAGGGGCCCAGTGTGCGTAAATGGGGAATAATCCCTGAGGAATGGTGTTAGCGGTCCCAGTAAGATGAGAACAACGTGTGTAACTAACTAGCCCCCATTTCAATAAAACAGAGAACGAAGGATCTACACACATATGAGTTTGGATTAACTTGTGTATGGAAAAACTGTTTCTGGAAGGGATCAGAAGAAATGGGTGACAATGGCTGCCTCTAAGGAGGAGGGAGGGGGACAGGGGCAGGAGAAGGACTTTTCACTGTGTGCCCTTTTGAACACTTTGACTTTCATACCAAGAAAATATATCACCTATTCAAAAAACTGACATTTCAATATTTTTAGAATTTTGACCTTAACTCTAAATGGGTTACATACACAAACAGTGACGGTGACGGTGACGTAAAAAGACTGTGATTGTCAACCACACCACCTTGCAGCCATTACTGGCTCATGCCTAGAGAACGGTACGAATTTATAATATAAATACATAAAACAAATCCTGAGGTTATCTTGTGAGCCTCATGCGTACACTGTGTCGTAATTTTGTGCAGGTAGGTCAAAAGCATGAATTCATTCAATTTAATATTTTAAATGTACCATAACTTTTGAGACATCTTCATTTGGGAGCTTTTAAAAACATTAATTAATATACCAGGAATCTAATAAAATAGGAATCTTCCAGGCTTCTCTTGGCCTGAGGGACCATGTCCCAGTTCTCCTCAGGGAGAGACCTGAGAAGCTCAGAGAAAAGGACCAGTAAACACTAGTCCCTCATTTGGCCGCTCCTGGGGGACAGTGCCAAGTCCACCAGGATGCAGAGGCAGGGCCAGGGCCACCCCTGGTGACTGGGGGCAGGAGGGATAGCAGCCTGGAAGGCTGGTCTGGCTATGAACTGGGGGGGCCATCTTGTGTTGCCTCTTCTGGAGACTGCCCCTCACAGAGCCAAGCAAGAAGCTCTGCTTGGTTCTGTCTGACTCCACAGCTCAGGCTTTTTAGCAACTAAATCTAGTGAGAGGTGTTGATACTGTATGTTTTCACTTAAAAATCTAAAAAATGAAATAAACAAATCAATATAACAAAACAGAAACTGACTCACAGAAACAGAGAACAGACTAGGGGTTACCCCCGGGGAGAGGGGTAGGGGATGAAGAGGTATAAACTAGGTATAAAATAAATAAGCTACAAGGATATACTGTACAGCACAGGGCATGTAGGCAATGTTTTATAGTAACTTTAAATGGGGTATAATCTGTAAGAATATTAAATCACTACATTGTACACTGGAAACCAATATACTGTAGATCAAATATACTTCAATTAAAAAAAAATGTTGATTTAGCATGGCCGTGGCCTGAATCGAAGTCAGTTTCCCAACAGTCTGCAGGACAGCAGAAGTAACCACATGGCACCACTAATAAGATACACGAATTTACCCCGTTGTAAGCATCACCCTTCAATGTCCTCAAAGCTCATGCCCAGCCTTCATCTTACATCTCACGACCACCCTAGGAGGTAGCAGGGTGGGTTTCATAATTCCCATCTTACAGATAGGGAAGCTGAGATTCAGAGTGGGGAGGGGACTTGTCTAAGGTCACACAGCTGGAGAGTGTCATACATGGTAAGGGTCCTCAGTCCAGAGCTCTGAGACATCACCTGAGGGAAGCCATGGTGGGCCTTGCTTGGTGCCTCATTCCCCAGGGCATGAATGGGCAAGGCCCCTTCTCCCCAGGTGGGCAGAGGCCAGACGACTCTAGTCTAGACTGTGCTGCTGAGCCACCATGACAGAGAATCTCAGAATGTGCAATGGATCAGCGAGACCTGTCAGATCTGCCTTCAAGAGGTATC
Source organism: Camelus bactrianus (assembly GCF_048773025.1). Lineage (NCBI taxonomy): Eukaryota > Metazoa > Chordata > Mammalia > Artiodactyla > Camelidae > Camelus > Camelus bactrianus. Next base: position 22,896,329 of record NC_133557.1, read on the forward strand.
TGGAACGTGCTCACCACTCGTTGCCCCCACAGGTGTCCCCAGGGCTGGACACCCCGACTTAAGGCGGGGGTTACAACTCACTGTTGGTGTGTTTCTGGAAGACAGCCAGAGAGCTCTGGCCATTTCCTCCTAAAAGCTCTGGTGAAAGGTGAGGAGAGACGTGAGGTTTCTCTGGATTCCAGGTGCTTAAGGGCCTAAAGCAGCCACGTGCATGTTGTCCAGCTGACTCGCCGGGGGCTCCCCACAGTCCTGAGAGGACACTGTGACCCAAGGCTGGGCAAGAAGGCCTGGATTTCCAAATACACAGCCCCTTGGGAGGGGGATGGAGGGCGGGGACACTGGCCTAGGGGCATAGAGCAGCCAGGGTAGGGGCTTGCTTCACACTTGGCCCATGAGGCAAAATGAAATTTGGCTCAAACCAACTCCAGGCACACAAGGTGGTAAGGGATGTCTTGTTCTGGGGCAGGCCCTTATGGTGAAATAGTCCCAAGGAGCATTTTCCTCCAAAACCCTGTGACGTACTGATGTGCTGTGAACTTGCCAGCCAGTGAGTCTTAAAACATCACCTTCACACCCTTCACCTCTCCTCCATTAAGAGGTGAGGTTTCAGTCCTTTCCTCTTGAACTTAGACTCTGCAAATTCAAGACAAATTCAGTAGATTACGGCAGAAATGATGCGGTGCCCATTTCAGGACCTAAACTTTGAGAAACAGGCATCTATCACTTCCTGTTTCTTGGTATGATCATGCTTGGAGCCCAGCTACCATGCTGCGAGGCAGCCCATGCCCCTCCACGGAGAGGAACTGACAGCCAGGAACAACTCTCAGGGCTGGGCTGTGTGAGGGAGCCTCAGCCGAGGGGCCCCAGTGGACGCCAGGTGCGGAGTAGAAATGACCCAGCCCCACCCACCCCTGCACATGTTGCAGATTCAGGAAGGAATGAATGACTGATCTTGTTTTAAGCCACTCATCTTTGGGGATGGCTTGTTACGTGACAGCAAGTGACCAGAACACCTTCCCAACTTGGAAGGCATTCTCTGCATCTCACAAGGACCCCAAATCCAGATATAGGACTTTAAGAACAACAGAGAGGACTGGTTATTTGAAGACAGGCTATTAAGTCAGAAGACTTCATCTGCTGACTTTCCCCCACCCCTCTCCAGTTTCATCAACTAGAATAGCTAAGAACAGTCTTGGACTCTTCCCTACTTGAGACAGAATCCTCTACTAACCAAACACACTCCAGGAATGAAGGTGGCAAATGTGGCAATGATGTTTTCCTTTAATTCAGGATTTTAGATATTTTTCATGGAGCATGGAATTATCTGGTAGCTACAGTCCTGTTTGGAGTATCAGAGGAAATAAGGCCACTGTATAGGAAAGCACCAAAAACCTCTCTTCTGCTCCTCTCTTCTCATGATTATGCAGGGCTACCATGGAGATGGAGCTCAGAAGAGGTGGGGGAAGTTCAGCCTCTGAAAGCTTCACCAACGCCTCTCTCTCTAGGACTTGGACTGGCTCCATGGAAGTAGGTTTGCCTGCTTTTCATGGAACTGAGTTTGTCACGTGGTTTTAAAAGTCTCTAAAACTCCATCTGCCAAACCCTCTCTTATCTGAAGATGGCTAGAACTCCCCCAAAGAGCCACAGCGACAGGACAAAGCCCAGGGAGTGCGAGTCAGCACCCGCCCTGGAGTGGACAGCGCCCCAAAATCTCGTCAGCACCATTAGGGAAAATCCTCAGGAACCCGCTGAAGGTGACTGGATACAAACTGTGGTCTCTCCGAAGAATGAAATACTACTCAGCAATAAAAAGGAATGAAGTACTGACAAGGCTACACCACGGACGAACCTCCAAACATTATGCCAAGCGAAAGAAGCCAGACACAAAGGCCGCACAACATAGGATCCCATTTCTATGACACGTCCACCAGAGGCAAATCCACAGAGACAAAGAGCAGATGAGTGGCTGTCTGGGCCTGTGGGTGGAGGTGGGGAGTGAGCGCATGGAGGCGTGAGGTTTTTTTGGGAAATGTTCTGAAACTGGATTAGAGCGATGGCTGCACAGCTTCGTAAATTTACTAAAAATTACAGAATCGTACATTTAAAATGAAAGAATGTTATGGTATATAAATTATTCCCCCAGTAAAGCCATTTTAAAAAAGAACCCAGGGAAGTCAGAAGGAGGAGACAGGGCGGGGGCCTGGGAGTTTTTCAGGCCTCGTGGCGCACAGGAGATAAATGGGTGGGTACTGGTCAGAAGGGGTGGAAACCGTAATTTTCTTAGTCACCTAAGTGGGGAAATCGTGGAGCAGAAGGTCTCTGACTTTCTACTAGTTAAAAAGAGTATCATGAGGGATAAAAACTGAGACTCATAACAGTAACTGCTAACACTCATTAAGTGCTTATTCCATGCCAGGTGCTATGCAAAGCACCTTCCATGTATCAACTCTTTGCTCCTCCCAGCAGCCCTACGAAGAGGGGCTGGGTGACAGTTCTCCATGGGTCCCTCAATGTCTGCCTGTCTTCTGAGCAAGAGACACTGAGAGCTCTGTTCTGGACAATCTTCTCAAGGATGTCTGTATAGCAAACAGCCTTGGAAGACAGAAATAGCATCTCCCTCTGGGGCAGAGAGCAGAGTTGTTTCTCAACCAATGTAATCAAGATAATGTCTCCCTTCAGGGCAGAAGCTGGGCAGGTTTGCCAGTAGCCCTCTTATAAGACTGGGGGTTTCTTAAGCTTGGGGATCCTCAGTTGTGACAAGCCCAGGTGGCATAGCATCCACCTGGTTGGCCCTGCAGCGCCCCCGTGGAACTTGGGGGCAGAGAGAGTTGTTGCGAATGTGAAGCTCATGCCACCTGCTGTGCTGTGAGTAATAAAACCCTTCGTCTCTGACCCAAGGTTCTCTAGTCTTCGGCCAGCATCCATGAAACTGTGGCAGGCTCACCTGGTAGGTTGCAAGCAAAGTGAAATCTCAGGCGCTCCACACTTCCTGATACCTGGCACTGACATCATCCCCATTTTACAGATGAGGACTCTGAGACCCAGAGGAGTGAAGCTTTATGTTCAAGGTCACACAGCTAGCAAGTGACCGCACTGGGACTGAAACCCAGACAGATTGGAAAAGGCAGGAGATCTCAGCAGGGGATTGGCGAAGGTAACACCTGGGAGTGACAGGAGCTGCAGGCTCTGAAGATACACAGAAGGTCGTGCCTCTCAGTCTCCCAACCCCACACACCCCCAGATGCTGCCTGTCCCCACATCCGGCTGCTGGGGCTGAGCAGCCAATTTGGGACGTCCGCGATATATTTAACGGTGAGTCACACTCTCCCCCAGCAATCAGCAGTGGCAGGCTCGGGAGGATGCAGGGAGCATCTCTGGGAATCCATGCCTGAGGGTCGCCATGGCAACCCCACCCGACTCGCTTGCCAGCAGCTGGGATGCCAGTGCCTGAATCAAGGCAGAAAACAGTCTCATAGGCCAAGGGTGGAAGCAGGCCGGCCACGTGCCATCACCAGTGGGTTCACCAGGGGTTGCTGCAGGGGTCCTGAGGACTTGGTGATCAGGAAATCTCATGGGCGCGCTGCTGAGCTTGGAGTCCCACCACGGAGGCCTGGTGTCCCTGGCCTGCTGGGATGGGGGATGAACACCATCTCCTCCTGCCTTGGTTCTTCTTGGTTTTCCTGCCTCTCTCATACATACCCACCCTCAGGAAGACTCATCTCCAACTGAGGCCTCTAAGTGCCATTACAACAGCTAGAGACTGATGTAAAGTGGGGATGGTAACCACAAGCCAGTATCTTCCCAGATAATTCTGAAGACTTCAGAACCTTAGACAAAGCAGCCACACCCACACTCCCACACCAAATATGAATATTCCAGTAAAAGCAGTTTGGAATTCATTCATTGATTCATTCATCAATTTGTCGTCTTAATTGTTCATTCTCAATTAAAGTCAGGTTCCTACAGGTCCTATGTAGACATGGACCTGGTCATTTATCCCCATCTCCTTCTACTCTCCCCCTTTCTTACTCCACTCTAGCCCACCAGCCTGAGTGCTGTTCCTCCGACACAGCAGGCCCTTTCCTGCCTCAGGGCCTTTGCGCTTGCTCTTCTAACTTCCTGGAAAGTTCTTCCTCCAGATAACCATAGCCTGACTCCCTCACTCCCTTTAGGTCTCTGTACAAATCTCATGTCCTCAGAGACATTATCAAGACCACCCTAGGAGAAAGCACCCAACCCAGCCTCAAGGATAAGGCCAAATATATCTATGTGACGTAAAACACAGCTTGTGACTTAGTTTCTTCTATTTGTCACAAGGAGACGGAAATTGAAAATTCATGGCCTGTAAATTGAATCTGGCTTTTGTCTGGCCTAAACAGCGTTTCTAAAAAATTGAATTAGTTGGTAACATTCATAAAATTTGGGAATTTCATTCTAAAATCCCAGCTTTCAATTTCTCTTGCAAAACTGGAGGATCAACCTACACATTCCTGCATCTGTAACAGCAACTGGCTGAGAGTGAGCCGCGGCCATCCCTCCAGACAGAGCATGAGAATTGCGGTCTGCCCGGGGCCGACTTGGCCCTCCTCATTCATTCACGTGGTCACATACAGCCTCTGGGAGTCTCTGCACTCACACTCCAGGTCTCCTCGCTGAGGTCACTAGGGTCTCTAGTTTGAGATGGAGGGAGGAAGGCATAGCAATTCTTTTGCTTTAATCAGCTGGAACTGAGTTTCTAGACTAACCTGGGCGTTCTAGGTGAAGGCACTGGGTATGCAAAGGCACGAACTTGTAGGGCAAGTTCTAGGACTGCCGATAAATAGTCTGGAGTGGGAAGAGGCCAGCCAAGTCATTTGGGACCAGATCCTGGAGGGCCTTGAATGCCGTGTAAAGTCCTTCAGCTTCTGAGGGCGTGGGGAGCCACAGAAGATTTTGGAGCAAGGCAAGGGCCACGGTCAGAGTCAGCACTGGTGTGGGGAAGCAGGAGTGAGAATCAGCCTCGATATCAAGTCTGGCTCAGGGTTCTCTCAGAGCCAAACCCCAGGCTGGAGTCTTCCCCTGCACCTCAGCTCCCAGCTCCTTCCTCTGGCTTTCTGATAATAACAGTGTTTTCAGTACAGATGTTCTGTGTCCCCTGCCGGGGATCACTCAGCCACCCTTCCAGAGAGAAAACAAAAAGCAGTGTTTTTCTGTGTCTATTTTAGACCGCTGCCTACATCTTTGTTCTTCATGAGGAACACACACTCCCAGGGAGGCCCTTTTCTCAGTTGTGGCCCAGTAGCCAGGTCTGGACCACCAGGCTGGGTTCCATTATGGGAAAGAACCAGCACATGTGATGGAATCATGCCTGTTACTCTGGGAGCTGCCTGGGGATGGTGGTGTCATTAAGCACCAGAGATGTGGAGGTGAGGGGGAAGGAAGCTGTCACCCCAGTCCACATGCCCATCCTAGATGGACCATCTGTAACTATTCTGAGCAGCCAGGAAGAGCCCACTCTCTTTGTCTCCTGAAGATGCTCCCTGAAGTCTGGGAGTTTGTATCATATGGTACGTTTGTGCCCGTTTTACTGATGGACTGAGAGAAGTAGGGACTCTACCACACCTGGGTGGATCCAGGTCACCCATTTTACAGGTGGTGATACTGAGGCCTGAAAAGGAAGCAGGTTTTGCTCAAGATAATAGAGCTGTTGGCTACAATCTGAAAAGATGAGAATGTAAAATCTCTGAGGGCATGCAGTTTGCCTTGGTCACAACTCTATCTTCATCACATAACTTTGTACCTGGCAAATAATCGGCCCTTGACAAATATACGTTGGATGAATAAATAACATCTCTACAGCTGTTTTCAGCTTTTACAAGTAATTCTCACACACATGCCCTGATTTTAACTGTCATGATTATCTTTCAAGCCAGGACTGGCATTTGTCCTCACTTTGCAGGTGAGGAAATGGAGGTTCAGAGAGGTTTAGTTGCCTACCTGAGATTACACAGCCTGGAAGTGGCAGGCTTGAATCCACAGCATCTTACTGTGGGCTGAGGATCCCTTAGAATCTTCAAGTAGAGGAAGAGACTTTGGGAACACCCAGCTCTGAGGTCAAAGCCTTGATCCACAAGGGTAGCTCTGACCTGAATTATACTACACAATCTGGGGCAGGGTAGGGAGGAGGGAGACCAAGAGAGCTGCTCCTCAAAACGTTAAACAGAGTTGCCATTTGACCCAGCAATTCCACTCCTAGGTATAAATCTAAGAGAACAGAAAACCTATATCCATACAAAAACTTGTACATGAATGTTCACAGCAGCCTGTTTCATAACTGCCAAAAAGTAGGAAAAAACCCAAATGCCACTGATGAAGGATAAACAAAATGTGGTATATCCATACAATGGAATATCATTCACCCATCAAAAGGAATGAAGTACTGACACAGGCTACAACATGGATGAATCTTGAAAACATTATGCCAAGTGAAAGAAGCCAGACGCAAAAGGCCATGCAGTATATTATTCCACTTATATGAAGTGCCCAGAAGAGGCAAATCTATACAGACACAAAGCAAGTTAGTGGTTGCGAGGGGCTGAGGGGAAGCGGGGATGGGGAGTGACTGCTAATGGGTGTGGGGGTTCTTTTGGGGACGATGAAAATGCTCTAGAATCAGACTGTGGCGATGGCTGCACAATTCTGTGAATATACAAAAAAAAAATACTGAATTACATATTTTTAAATGAGTGAATTTCATGCCATGTGAATTATATCCCAACCAAATCATTTTTTAAAAAGGCCGAGAGAAGCATTTCCACGACAACAAAGAGTTTTAGAAGGGGCAACACACAAATGAGAAAACGTCCCAGCACGGGCAGCCTCATGCTGGCTTCTTGGATGTCTCAGTAAGGATTTCAAGACAGAATTTTAACCCTAAGCCCCAACAATGCACCTGAGGGCTTGTTCCTAGAGAGTTGGGAATCTGCAGGACACCTCCTTCAGGCAACACTTCCAGATATCCTGACCACGGATGAGAAAAGGAACCCAGCGTGATGACTGGGCAGTATTCAGTGTCCAGGTGCTCTGCTTACTGATGTCTTAATGAAGTCATGCAACAGCCTTGCTGAGTGCAAGAGAGCATCACCACCTCTATTATCCAGGCAAAGAGATGGAGGCTCAGAGAAAGGAAACCACTGGCCCAAGGTCACATAGTGTGTGATGCCCTCAGCTACATCACAGTACCAGGGACTTGCCCAGATTCACTTGGGGCCACTTGCTGGGGGACCCCAGTCAAGTTCCTTGCTCTCCATGGGCCTTAGTTTCCCCATCTGTACCATGAAATCCCAGCTCCCTGTCCCCTTCACTGTCCTGGTGGGGGCTTCAGCCAGAGCATCCCCATCTGCCTCTGATATAATGATTCTCCACATTTCATCAGATTTCATTTGAACAAAGCCAACCATTTTTCCTCAGGACCCCACCCAGGGATTCTAGGCTAAATCTGTGCTGTTTTTCTTGACTCTGTCCTTCTAATGCCTGGCACTGCGGCCTCTGTAACCACTTCTCAAATAACCCTGATGTTGGGGGGTTAGGAAGAAGACAAGGTTGCTGTCTTGTAAAGCATTGGCATGATGCGAATTCACAGCTTTTCTTTCTTCAGCGCTAAATGAGATACTTTTCAGGGGTTCCCCCTTTACTTTTGAAGTTCTAGATTCAGCTTTGGAGTATGCAGACCTGAGAATTTCCTACCAAAATGTACAGACAAAGCTGCAAACATACACCCCTTCCTGTCTCCAATCATCCATCTACCCACCCACCCACCCATCTATCCATCCATTTCCCCATTTATTCATTCATTCAACAAAAATTTACTGAGGGCCTATTCATGTGCCAGGCACTGAGCTAGGCACAGTGGAAGAAAAGATAAAACAAGATTCTTGTCCTCATGCAGCTCACAGTCTGGATGGAAGGAAGGAAGGCAAGCCTTAGTAAACACACAAAATATAAACATAAATTGAAATGAATGCCACCAAAGAAAAGTTTAGGATAATAAGGGGGACCTAATTTATATGGGGGGCATGGGAGATCTCTCTGAGGAAGTTGATATGTGAGATAAAGTCTGAAGTATGCTTGATCAGTGAGAAATGCTCTTGATTCAAGAAGTAGAAAATACTAACTAAAAGAGGCTCAGACAAGCAAGGGATTCATTATCCCACATAATAAAATGTCCTGAGATAAGAGTTAGCCCATCATTGAGAAGCATAACAATATCACCAAGAATCCAAGTTCTCTACCATCTGTTCCACCATCCTCAGAGGACTGGCTCCCTTCTCAGGCTGTCTCACCTTCATGGACCCAAGGTAGCTGCCATTGCACTGGCCATCACAAGAAGACATGATCACAACCAAGAACAGGAAAAAAGTCCCTCTCACCTTCCTATCATTTTCTGAGATAGAGGAAAACCTTCCCAGAAACTCCCCAGCAGATTTGATGGGTGGCATCACATACGCACACCTACACCACCACTGGCAAAAGGAATGGGGCCACCAAGATTGCCTCAAACCAGCAATTTTTACCCAAGGGTAATTCTTCCCTCCATAGGACAATTTTGGTGCAATAACTGTGCACATGCATGTGTGTCAGGGGGTGCTAATCACATCTAGTAGGTAAAGGCCAGGGATCCTGCTAAGCATCCTGTAGTGCACAAAGCGCCCACAACGTAATTATCCACATACAACAGCGCCGAGGAGGCCGAGGAGGTCGAGGGGGCCGCCATTTTATCAGCAACGTCTGCTCAGATCACAAAATGGCCGCCCAACCAACCAAATAAAATGGCCACCCCATGAACATGTCCTGTTTGGCCCACACAGTTCTTAAAAGAATTTATGATTTGCCTTCTTTGCCAACAATAAAAATAATTGGGACAGTGCACCTATCATCCAAACTTCCCACTTCTCTTAGACAATCGGAAGGCTTGGCAGCACTGCGCCCATTTTTCTGCACGGCAGCCGTTTCCCGAAGCTGGGCAGTGGCTGCCCCTTTCGTCAGGACAGGAGCCTCCATCCCAGCCCAGCGCCCTCCGGGCACAAGCGTGAGCGGGCGAGGCCCCCGGGGACCCCCGGAAAGGAACCCTCGCCACGTTCCGTCAGAAGGGAGCGCCTCGTGACCATGGCAACACGCTGCCACGTGTAGCACATCTTCCGTTCGAAGTGGAGAGACGGCAAGGACGCCTCCCTTCTCGGCTCAGGCAACATCAGCTCCTGGTGCCCCCGCACCCGAGAGCCAGGAGGAGGGGGGGGGCGTGCTCCGTCTTCTCCAATCCGGGTCCCAAACGCAGGTGCCCCTCAACAGCCGCGTTTGTTCAACCAAGCCAGAGCTGGGGCGTTGGGAGGGGTTGATTTAGACTCCATCTTATATAAAAAGACCAGAAAATGTTTGATTAGAGATAGAGGAAGGCGTGGGTGTCCGAGACGGGGCTGTGTTTCTGGGCAAACGTACACACTTCCTGAGGCCTCCCTCCCCCTGCGCTTCCTCTGGGCAGAAGCGCAGGCTCTCCTGGCAGCGCAGCGCAGCCACCTCCCCCTCGGCCATGACCCCAGCCCTTCCCCAACACCCTGGAGTCCCCAGTGCCTCCGGCCTGTTTCTAGGCTGCTTACAGAACCAGAAGGGGGAAAAAAAGGGAATGAAATGAGCGAATCATCCAGAAATAAAGAAATGCCCCACGCAGCATTTCCCTTTGAAACTAGAGGCTGAAACCCCGGAACAGCAGCAGAAATCGGAAGCCTCATTGAGAAAAGCAGCAAGGAGAAGAGTGCCAATTAGCACCCAAGTCCCCTCCTGGGAGTGAAAACCATAAATATTAAGGGCCATAATCACCTGGTGGCCGTTTTACTGGGAGTAAATAACCATGTTAGTGGCAGCAAAAGGTAACAGTGCCGCTGGCTGCATGCCAGTGTGGCCCGCCAAGGTGATGGCCTAAATCAGGAGAGACGGGTCCAATCCGTAAATTGGGGCAGCGGCATCCCGGACAAGCGGGGTGAGGGGCAGGGGGTGTGGCCGACCCTCTCAGCATCTGCAGTCTCTATGCAGGGACCTGGGGCAGAGCTGATCTGACAGGTGCAGCTTCAGACAAGTGAAGTCTGGGAAGATAAAGCTTCCAGGGAGAGGTGAGGCCAGGCGGGCAGGGGACAGGGGTCTCAGGGGAGGCGGCCCCAAGGGTGCAAACACTTCAGCTCAGGGCAGAGGGTGGAAGTCCTGGATGCTACCCATCCTTTCCTGTTGCAGCCTTGATGTCTTTGATATGTGATGCAGCCCCTTCTATCCTTCCTCTGCCTTCCTCCCCCTCCTCTCTTCATCCTCTTTCTCTGCCTCTATGCCTGCCAGGGCAGACTTCTCAAGTAGACACGGGAGATGCCGAGCATGGGGCTCACCTGACTTCTAGGGTCTCCTCCCCTATTTCTGTTACAATTAAAAGGAAAACAATGAACTTTCATTAGACTGCAGAAAATATTTTAATCTGCAGTATTAATCTATTCAGCTTTATATCAATGCAGCCATCAAATGTAATGTTTAATAATTTTTATGGAGAAAGGCAGAAGTGCTCAGGGCCCACCAAACTCACACGTTCCTGCCTTCTGTCGTCCCCTCTTCTCCACCTCCTTTTCCTCACCGTCCTCCCATCCCCCCTTTTCCTTCTTGACCTCCTTCTCTTTCTCCGTCTCCTCCCCCTCCTCTCACTAAGCATGGGATCTTAAGCAATCAGCATTGCCTTATGGAGCCTCAGTTTCACCCTGTTTAAAACAGGCTAAGAACAATAATTAATAATAATCACGATTCAGTGAAATAACATCAGGGAACACTTTTGACAGAGTGGTACTCAGCAGCGGTACCTCCATTCCTTTCCAGGAGGTTCTGGGATCCTGGGAGTCAGAGGCATGATTTATTTGAAAATCTCAGGGGACACAGTCCCTGGTAATGCACCTCCCCACCTCCACTCGCTAAATGCACCATCAGGCCCTCTCTGTCCCTACTTCCTGGGCTCTCCCATTCTTCTAAAGGATAAATGCTTCCCTTGACCCTTGGAGAAAAATCACAAGGCCCTTGATTAGACTAGATAGATCAAATAATGCCTCCAAATCCCAGCAGAAAGCAAGCATCCATTTGGCTGGCTCTGGCAAGAGGGGGTGCTCCCAGCTCCTTGTCAGCCAGGACTGGATGCATAATTTACAGAACTCAGTGCAAAATGAAAATGCAGGGCCCCTTGTTCAGAAATTATGATGATTTTCCAGACAGTGACAGTAGAGCATAAACAAAATGTGGGGCCCTCCTGAGCACGGAGCCCAGAGCTACTGCAGGAGTTGGGAGCCCATGACGATGCCCGTGGTCAGCTTGGAGCTGCATGCCTGAGGGTGGGTGTCTGTGCGATGGGGAGGGGAGAGCAGTGATGCTGACTCTGTTTCATTCCCCATCCCCACTCCACTTTTGCCTAGCACTGTGCCTGGCACACAGTAGGTCACCTACAAGTTCACTCACTTCTCCTCTAAGTGTTGATCGAGCCTACAGAGTCAGATGAGACCCCTCCCTGGGGGCTGTGCCCTGGACACCCTCCAGCTTCCCCCAGACAGAATGATCCCTGGCTGCAAGTTATGCTGGCCATAAGCACCCCCACCCCTGCTCATCACACATATCATAGGCCAGGAGTAAAAAGAAAATGAAATAATAATGGTTGAAATAATAAAAGTCAAAATCCATTAAGCACATACAAGGTGCTGGTCTAAGCTAACTGGGTCTATCTTTGCCTATTTTAATTCTCACAACAACCTTCTGAGGTGGGTCCTATGATGATCTCCATTTGGCACAGGAGGAAACTGAGGCACAGAGAGGTAAGGGCACTTGCCCAAGGCCACACAATCAGGAAGCTGCAGACCTGGGCTCCAGTGAAGGCTGATGTTAGGCCAGAGCCAGAAGGGAAAGGAAGGGTCATGTCACCTGTTCCCAGCCTCTGGGCAGGAGACCCACAGGCCCCTAGGAGATGCCTTCTCCCAGGAGCTGGGTAGAGGGGATGGATGACAGTAGAGGAGTGTGTGGCCCCTGAGAGCGTGTTGGGCCATGAGTCCTTAGACGTGTGTTAGAATCTGGGTTCTACCACTGTGTCAACCTGGAAGGTCACTCACCCTGATTGGCACCTCCCCCCAACTTTGCTGACCTCACCTCCTGCACCCTCTCTTCACTCCTACGCCAACACACTGGCCTCCCAACTGATCCTAGAATCTACCAGATGCATTCCCACCCCAGGACCTTTGCACTTGCAGCTGTCATTTCTGGAGCACCCTCTATTCACATGGTTCCTTATTTTTCTGGCTTAAATTCAAGGAGCATGAAGTATGTGTGTGTGGCAAGGGAGGATAATCTTCTCTGTGACAGAGAGGCCTTCTCTGACTGCCTCATCTGATAATATACGTACACCGCTTTGAACAGCACCCAATACTTGGTAAACATCACAGAATTGCCTAGTACTATTACTGACATCTAAATTCGCAGCCCCTCTACTTCTCACTCAGCTCTGCCTTTCCTCCTCTAGTCTTCATCACTACACATCTCCCTTCCTGAAATTATCTTCCATGTTTGTCTACTTGAGTACCATCTGTCTCTCCCACTAGCTCCACTGGGCTGGGACTTTGTCTCAGTCACTTTGGACCCAAGTTAGCACAGGGCTCAGCTGGTGTCCCAGGGCCAGGAAGTCACTGCTCTGAGCCTCACTTTTTTCAGGAGGTAACAGCAGCCCCCACAAAGACCAAGGAGCGAATGGAAGGAGGGGAGACCAAGCCACAGGTCTGTGATACTGGTGAGGGGACTGCAGTGAGTCCTTAGAGCTTAGCCCAGAAAGCTGGCCACTGCAGCTGCCAGTCAGCACGGTGGGCTGCCCTGATGGTCCGGCCTGGCCTAAGAGACTGCGCAGATGTGGACAGCATCCTGGGTGGGGTCGGAGGTGGGGGGATGTCACCTGAGCTCCAGACTTCAGTCCCACCCTAGTCTGACAGGCAGCTGAGGGGGTGGGACCACGTGGACCATTGTTACTAGATTCACTCCCTCAAGAAATATTCATGATTAGCCACCTGGGAAATGCAAGTCAAAAGCACAGGGAAATCCCACTTCACACCCAGTAGGATGACTAGAATAAAAGAACTAGACAGTACATGGACAGTAGCAAGTGTTGTAGAGGGTGGAGAGGAACTGGAACCCTCACGCAGTGCTGGTGGGAATGCAGGACAGTGCAGCCACTTTGGAAAACAGTCCGGCAGCTCCTCAAAAGGTTAAACATAGAGTTACCCTGTGACCCAGCAATTCCACTCCTAAGTATACACCCAAGAGAAATGGAAGCCCACGTCCACACAAAAACTGCCACGTTATTTATGGTAGCCAAAAGAGGAATCAACCCAAATATCCATCAACCAACCAAGGATAAACAAAATGAGCTCTATCCATACAATGGAATATTATTCAGCCGCAGAAATGAATGAAGTACTGACAGATGCTACATGGAAGAACCTTGAAAACATTATGCTAAGTGGAAGAGGCCAGGCACAAAAGGCTGCATATTGTATGACCGCACTAATGTGAAATGTCCAGAGGAGGCAAATCCACGGAGACAGAAAGTAAATTAGTGGTTGCTTGGGACTGGAATGGGGTCCGGGAAATAGCAAGTGATTGCTGGTGAGTACAAGGTTTCTTTTTGGGGTGACAGGCATGTTTTAAAATTGACTATGATGACGGTTGCACCACTCTGTATGCACTAAAAAAAATTGTTGAATTGTACACTTTATATGGGTGAATTGAACATCCTAATAATATCTCAACAGAGCTGTTATATGTATGTAGTTAGACATAATATATTTATGAAGTATCTACTGTGAGTCAAGTGATGAAAACAAAACCCTGCCCTATCAGGAGGCTAACAAGGAACAGACAGGGGAACAAATCAAAGTGTAATTTGACTTGTAGTGATAAGAAAAATATAGCAGGAAGGGAACAGAGGGACAGATGGCAGGGGAGAGGTACTGTGGACAGGAAGGCCACTCTGAGGAGGTGACATGTGAACAGAGACCTGAATGAAGAGACTGAGGGAGTCACAGATATCTGGTGGAAGAATGCTAGGAGAAATGGCAAGTGCAAAGGCCCTGAGGTGGGAGCAATAATCCAGGGCACCTGGAGTATAAGGAATCAGAGGGAGGGTGGTAGGAGGTGAGGTCAGAGAATGGATGGGGGTGGATCACAGAGGGCCTGGTAGGCTGTGGGGAGAATTGTAGCTTTATTCTGAGTAAGGTGGGAGCCATGGGGGAGTTTCGAACAGAGGAGGTATGTAAGTTTTCATGGGATCCCTCTGGCTGAGAATGGAGAATGGACTTCAGTGGAGAGGTGGGCAGGATGGAAGCTGAGAGACCAGGGAGGAGGCTCCCACAATAGACCAGGGGGGAGATGATGGGGGCTTGGCCTAGGGGGTGGAGGTGTGGGGTGTGGTCAGGTGCTTGGTGTGTAGTGTACAATCCCACCCCTGGTCTTGCTTGGACCTCCCCACGGCTCTGCCATCTGCAGGGATTTTATTGCCATTTTACTTGACCCAGTGGTTAGCCCAAAGAGGAAGGGGCTTCCTACCTAATGAACAGCCTGAACTGCTCAGACTCTCCAAGGTCAACACCCAATCCACAGCTCCTACCCAGAACCCTGGGAACTCCCATGGATTTGTAGATTCAGGATCCTTACTGTTTCTCCCTCCTGTGACCAAGTGTCCTGACCCCATCTGGGTCCGGGCTCAGCCTCCACTATCAATTTCCATGAGAAACCCAACCCCACCCAACACTTCATCATTCTGGCAGACTCAACTAAAGACTCAGTTTCTTCATCTATAAAATGGGCAGAATAGATACTTTGAATGGCCACTGTCAGGGTTAAGTGAGTTAATGTATATAAAAGCCCTTAGAACAGTGCCTGGTGACATGGCTGGCACTCAGTACATGTTGGCTATTATTATTATATATTATGTATTATTGTGTATTATTATTGTTGTATTCTGATTAGTGGTGAGGGGTATTTGGTAGGTCATGGGGTCGGGGGTGTCATGTATTAAAGGAGCTGGTCTAGAGGTAATTCTCTTCCCTCGCCCAATTCCCACCAGCAAATTTCTCCCTTCATCTCATGAAGCAGAATTTTGCTCCCTTTCTGGGAAGCATCGGCTCGATCCACCCACACCCCATGGCTTGTGCATTTCCAGAGGTCTTAAGAAGCTATCTCCCCAACAGCACTGGGCCCCTGGGAGGAATTCTCCTGCCAGCCACTAAAAGATTGTGTTTATCTGTATCTTGTTCAAGGAAATGGAAGCACAGGAAGATAGAGAAATATGCCCAAGGTCACAAAACTTAGATGTGGTGGAGTTGGAAATTCAATCCACATTTAATGTTAAATCAAGTGCTTAAAGATGGAAAGCCAGTTTTAGTGAGTGCCTCTTATGGCTGGGCATTTTGGATGCATTGTCTTTTTAAAAATTGTATTTTTACATAGATTATGTTTTTTGGAAAAGTTAATACATGCATACAGTTTGAAAATCAAAAAGATACAAGAGGATATACAGCCAGGTAAAAGGGATCTCCCTTCTGTCCCCATTCCTTATCTCCCCTCCCAGGGGACAACCACTGTTCCCAGTTTCTTACAGATCCTTCCAGTGATGACCTATGAATGGCAGATCCTGCTTACCTACCCAGTATCCACCCTCCACCTTACTGACAGAATCCCAACTTTGTTCAGGTGGCCATGTGCCCAGAGAAAAATACTCATGTTCCCAGACTCCCTTGCAACTAGGAGCAGCCATGTGACCCAGTTCTGTACAATGAGATGTAGGCAAAGTCCTTGGGCAAGGCATTCCTTTCCACTCCCCCTAAAAGACAAAGCACCTAGAGGAGACAACTTCTGTCTTTTTATTTTCCTTTTGCCCTTTGACCTTTTCCTTCCTGCCTGGAATGTGAACTTGATACCTGGAGGCAGTGCAGCCATTTTGAGACCATGAAGATGAAAGCCACATGCTCTGAATGGGGGAGAGGGAAGAAGGAAGATAACCGTGTCCTTGAGCAGCTGGGCAGGCACTGGTCCACCCAGCTCTGGACTTCTTCTTGTGCTTGTTCAAACTACTGTTGTTGACTTTTCTGTTCTTTGCGGCTGCATGCCTTCCTAACTGATATTCTGTATAAAAAGCAATTACACTTATCTGTATTCTTTCTTCCCCACAGAAGTGGTAGCAAATTCTACACCCACCCTTCAGGATCTTACATTTTACTTCTAATTAAGTATCTTGGAGGCTGTTTCTAATCAGTACACACAAAGCCCCAGACTTAATTACTGTGTCAAAGATTTTGTACACATGCCTCATTAAGGCCTTCACTGGTCCCCTCTTAGGCCATATTTGGATTGTTCTCAACCTTGCAAAGATTATCCAGGTACATATTTCATCTCCCACATGTGAGGGCGTATCTACAGGAGTAGGAATGCTGAAAGGGCCAGTGCCTTTTAAAAGCTCCTAAATGTTGTCAAATTGCCCTGCAAAGAGGTCTGGCCAATTCGCATTCCACCAGCAATGTGTAGAGCACCCACGCATTGTCCCTAATCCTTTCAACAACAACAAAATGCTAATGTCTCTTTTGCTGAGGCTCAGAGAATTGTATGTGGTCTATCCAAGGTCACAGCAGGTAACTGGTGGAACTGGGATTCAAACCAAGATCTGGCTGATGTCAAACCTGTGCTTGTAAACACAAGACACTGCTTCCCAGGCAGCTAGGATTCTAGAGATTCTCATCAAAGAGGGAAGAGTGAATACAACCTTGGGTACTGGTCTGTGCCTGAGAAGGGTCTTTGGGTGGAGCTGCGGAGGGTATGTCCTAGGCTGGCTTTCAGCTCAGATCTGCCACTGCCTTGCTGTGTGAGCAAGTCCTGCCGCCTCTCTGGGCCTCGGTTTCCCCACCTGTAAAATGGGTAGCTTGGCGTTGTTGGTCTCTAAGACCTTTTAATGCTCAGCTTTTGGAAAGTTTTCAATGTCTAAGGGTCTCCAGGGAGCTGCTGTTTCAGCCTCCAAAATGGAAACAGTCTTCTGGGTCATTTTTCCTCTATTCCTGACCAATCAGAGGTCAATAGCGTCCAGGGGGTTCTATTTCTATCTGTGGACTGTGGTCACACTCCCTGGAGGAAGCTGGGCTGCGGGAGTGGGGAGCAGCCAGGGGCCTGGCTGTGCTGTTCTCTCCGCAGAGCACATCTTCTTCCAGCTCTGACACCCAGCCTCTCAGGGCAGTGAATCCAATTATGGTTTCATATACTGAGAGTTTACCATAGGTCAGGCACTTGCCAAAGTGTTTTACAAATATAATATACACCCATCTGGAAGAGAGGGCCTATTCTTAGTGCCTTTTTACAGATAAGGAAACAGAGGCACAGAGAGGTTAAACAGCTTGCCTAAGGTCGCTCAGCCAGTAAAGTGGAAGGCCTGGGGCTGGCTTCAGGAAGTCTGGGCCAGGGTCCGTGCCCTAAGCACCACAGCACTGTTGACATTTTGGACTGGATCATTCCTTGTCTGGGGGCCATCCTGTGCATTCTAGGATGTTTAGCAGCGTCCCTGGCCTCAACTCACCTGATGTCAGTAGCACCCCTCCCGAGTGTGACAACCAGATGTCCCATACATTGCCAAGTGTCCCCTGGGGATCAAAACACCCCTGGCTGAGAACTGTTGCCTTAACCACAGCTCTAGAGGAATGAATTCTGGGTCCATGTGGGAGTTCTTACCCTCCCGACCCCAGATTAGGCTCCTGGGAGGCATTGCCAAAGACCAAGAGACCTTTGCCAGAGGACCATGCCCTGTGCAGATGATGGAGGTGCTACAGGGCAGTCTTCTCTGAGACTGGTGATGGGAAACTCACTGGTAGGTAGCAGTATGCTGGTGGAGTGGGTTTGGAGGTCAGCTGTGTGACATTGGGCAAGTGCCTTAAACTCTCTGAGATGTAGTCTTCTCAGGCAAAATCAGAGATAATCACTTGCAGAGTTGAGGTGTGAAGCAGGTATCACCATTATAGGTGAGGCAAAATGAAAGCCAGAAACCACCTCAATATAGGGTCCAGTTAAACAAATTATGGTTCATTCATGGCATGGAAAATTATGTAGCTGTTAAAAACAAATGAGGTAAATGTGTTTTTGCTGATGTGGAAAGATCTCTAAGATTTCTAAATTTATTAATAGTTAAAAAGAAAGTTACAAAGCTATATGTATGACATAACCCCACTGGTATTAGAAAAAAAATTGAACTTTCAACATATCCTTATTGAAAACCTACTACTTGCAAGGCACTGTTCTAAGCAGTGCGAACACGTAGTGGATAAAATAGACAAAAATCCCTGGGTCCGTGGTGCTTGTGGAATACAAGCATGAAGATACAAACACAGGAAGATTTTATAATAGGAAAATGTTTTTTCTGAGCCTGGAGATGTAGGGGTGAGATTTCTATCTTTCCATTGAATACCCTTCAGTGTTGTTTGAATTAGGCTTCACTGAGTGTGTGTGTTCATTTTAATTATCAGTTTTTAAAAAACTGGATCAAAAAATTAGAGGCAAAGCACAGTGCCTGGTTGCCTTTACTATGACCACGGATTCAGTTAACTGTTTCCTGAGCACCTACTATGTGCAGATACTGTGCTGGATGCCAAGGACGCGGTGGTGAGCAAGAAAGATAAGACCTCAGCCCTCGGGGTGGACACACTAGTTGGGGGGACAGAGATGTTAGAGGAGTAACTACAGTGTCGTGAGTGTCACAGTGATGACGTCCAGGGGATTATGGAGGCATCAGAACTTAACAGAGCGGAAGCCTACAGATCTGGGGAGTTGCCAGAGGTCAGGAGCCTGGGCTGCAACCCTCCCTCCTCTAACATGACTCCCACTGTGGGCTGTTCACAGGGCGTGGCCCCGTGAGCTAATACAAACAGCTAAAACCAATTGAGAACTTACAACCAACCAGGCACTCTGGTGCACTTCACATACTAATTTACTTAATCCTTACTATAACTCTATGAAGTAAACAGGATTTTAATCCCCCACTACAGATAAGAAAGCTAAGGCACAGAGAGGATGAGTAACTTGCCCAAGGTCACACAGC
The DNA here is from genome assembly GCF_048773025.1 of Camelus bactrianus. Classification (NCBI taxonomy): domain Eukaryota; kingdom Metazoa; phylum Chordata; class Mammalia; order Artiodactyla; family Camelidae; genus Camelus; species Camelus bactrianus. The sequence goes on from NC_133557.1 coordinate 22,915,482, forward strand.
TAGTAAGTAGGAGAACCAGAATTGAAACCCAGACCCCAAACGTGTAACTACTTCCTTTTATGACTTTCTTCTCCTTTCCCCCCTCTTCCTTGCTCATTGGGGGCAGTGCTCTGCCTCCACATCCTCCCCCAGATATGGGGATGGCCCTCTGGCCCCACCTCCAGCAGAACAGGCAAGGATGAGAGAACCACTGTCCACAGCCTCCCTCAGAGCCCAGGTGGAGGGGGGATAAGGAGGGGCGGGCACCAGCAGGAGCACACTGGTGCCTCTGCCGGCCTGTCCTTTAGGGATAAGGACCTGAGTTGACTCTTAGGGCCCAAGGATCCAGGCTGAATCTAAATTCCAGTCCCTGAGCCCTGCCGTCAGTCAAAAACTGAATCCTGATCTTGGTCACACTGAATCTTGACCACAGATTCCTTCATGACCCTGGTCACAACAGGGCTCTGACTTCGGTCACAGTCTGAGCCCTGGTCCTGGTCACACACTGACCTTGGTCTCAGACTGAGTCCTGACCCTCATCACTGACTAATCCCTGATTCTGGCCACAGAGTCAACCATGACCCGGCCCTCGGGTGAGCCATGGCTTTGGTCACGTGCTGATCTCTGACCGTGGTCACGACCGAGTCCTGACCCTGATCACACGTTGAGCTTTACCTTGGCTTCATGTGCACAGTCGTCTCCAAACGCTGCTCTCTACCGTCCAGGGGTCTGGGAACTTCCAGACCTCCCTCTTCGCCCCATCCCTGAGCCTGGATCAGTCCATCCCTCCATGTGCAAGGATCACCCAGCCTGCCATCTCCCAGGGCCAGTCGGGGGGACCTGGGGAGCCCTAACAAAGACAAGGCAGACATAATTAGGTGGAACAAAATTCCTGGGAGCCCCCCTTTCCATCCAGAGGCTTTCAAACCCCTGTTTCTCCCTGCCGATTTCCTCCCGTGTTCACGCACATATTTATCCTGAAATAAAATTGAACAGCAGAATTCTGTCTTTAAGGAAGGGAGGTCAGACAGCAGCCCCCCCGGCAGCTGGGCAGAATTCTATTACCAGGAGGAAGTGCTGCCAGCAAGAAAGGACTGTGCCCTCCCCTCCCTGCAAAGCGTCACTCACTCCCCCCCCCCGCCCCCGCCAGCTTCATCTGAGGGCTGGGAGGAGGCATGCGGACAGAGGAACCTGTCTGCCCAGCAGCGACCCTCAGACAGCCGGAGTCTGCCACCGGGGGGCCTGGGATCAGCCCCAGTGTCTGAACAAGAGTGTAAAGATTTGATGAGGGTCCCCTCTCCAAGGGTGGCAGGGCCTGGGCAGTGCTTGACACATTGGGAGAATGGCCCTGTGGCCTCCTTGAAGGACGATGTTTCCTCCTTAAGGCCCCGGGGGGCGGGAGGGATGGGGTGAGGAACACTCGTTCATCACGCCTTCCTCATCACCCTCTCCCTGGAGTGCAAACATCTGAAATCGTGGAGACTGAGCAGATGCTGAGTTTTCCACCCAGTTCCCCTCTTTCCTCTGGAGGGGAGAGGACTTTAGCTCCTCTGGAGGCTGCGTGGGGGGGGGGGTGTCCAGCTGTGTGTTCTTCAAGCCTCACCACTGCCCAGGGCAGCCTAGGGTTGTGTCCCAGTTGAGGAGTCAAGAGTCAAATATCCAGTGAGCCAGTCAGCAGGACACGGAGGTGGGAAAACGCCAGTCAGCCTGTTGGCCATCTTGTCAATCAGACAGAAAGAGGTAGATGTCTGGCAGCCACTCAGCCACTCAGTCAGGCACATGGTCAGACAACCAGGCAGAGACACAAGTGGTCAGTCCGTCAGTTGGACAAGGAGATGGGCAGACAGACCTATTTGTTACCACCTATCAGTCAGATACAACAGACACCCAGCAAACAGACAGGCTGTCAGCCCTCTTGCCAGTCAGACCTGGAGACAGCCAGCCAGGCAGTCAGTCAGACCTGGAGATGAAGATACAGGCTCCGCCATTCATCCAACCGGACACTGTGGAAAACGGACAGCCCAACAGACTGTCGGCCAGTCAGACCAACAAGGAGGCAGGCTGATCAGGCAGCCAGCCAGCCCGCCACTGGGTCAGACACCCAGGCGGGCAGACAGAGTCAGACACTCAGAAAGGCATTTAAATAAGGAGATGGACAATTTGCTATGCATCCAATTAGTTAGATACAACTGACAGGCAGACAGGCAGGCAGGCAGACAGACATCCATTTAGTCAGAGTTCTGACAGCGCAGTCAGAGGGAGCCACTCAGTTTTACAGCCTCTCAGCCAGCCTGGGGACAGGGGGACTCGAGCACGCACTCAGTCGGCACACAGCAGTAAGGCAGGTGAGTCAGGCAGACACCCAGGCGGGCAGAAGGACACAGAGAGCCACTCATCCAGTCAGTCAGACCCCCAGGCAGGAAGACAGACAGACCAACAGTGACCTGGGCATGAAACCATCTGGTAGACAGATAGATCATCAGGAAGACAGGCAACCGTGTGGCCAGTCAGTCAGACAGCCCACCGCTAGTCAGCGGTGTGGTGGACCAATCAGACCATCAGACCCAAGCTGCCGCCTGGCCAGTGACCCAACTGGTCCTTATGATCCAGGCTGGACAGGGTAGTAGCTGGACCCTGTGAGGGATCCTGGCAAATGGAACAGGTGGTCCTGAGCTCACAGAATAACTGGGGGTCTGAACACCCCTCGCAAGACCCTGACACAGACACCAAAGCAGTCAGGGAAAGCTTCCCAGAGGAGGAGGGAGGAGGACCAGGCTCAGCAGGCAAGAACAGAGCATTCCGGGTGGTCTAGCTGCCCATCGCCCAGCCAGGATTGGAGGCGGTTTTCCTGTTTGGGTCTCCTCTTTCCCTAACCCCAGCCCTCTTCTATCTGTGGGCGTAGGGTCCACACACATTCCCCAGCCTCTTTCCTCACCATGCCCTGCCCCATCCCAGGAGCCATCCCCTCTCTCCCTCTGAAGCACGTGGAACACATTGCCAGGGCCTGGGAACACCCCAAAGACTTACTATTTTTACAGGCTGCAGGGTTAGAAAAGGGCCAGTGTGTGTGTGTGTGTGTGTGTGTGTGTGTGTGTGTGTGTGTGTGTGTGTTTGGGGGTGGTGTGCGGAGTCCTTGGTCAGACCCCCTCCTTTCTCACAGCTCTGCCAAGTTCTTCCTTCCTCCCTCCTCCACCAGAGCTGGGGTTGGGGAGGCCCTCCCACCTCCCAGGCCACTTCCCATTTTGGGAATTGGGTTGAGAACTATGCAAGGAGACAGAAATAATTCCTTTTTCGAGCCTGGCCAGGGCCACAGCAGCCCAAACATTGGCCCAAGACCAGTGCTGGGGAGGGGCCTCGGAGGGGGCAGATGGGGGTGGGGCTGAGCCCTGGGGCCGGGGGAGACAAAGGCCTGGGTGTCCAGAAAAGCTTCCTCACCCAACCCCAGGGCTAGGTACCAGAAATCTGGGAGACTCAGAAGCTCCCACTGGGGAATTACCAGGCCAGAAAGGGCTGGGGGTGGGGTATGGGGAGCAGGATAAAGAAAGAAGCAGCAAGAGGTCACCAAGGCCCCACTGGCAAAGACGACTTGAAAAATGGGCCATTTCTGGAAGTCTAGAAGGGATCTCTGTGCCCCCTCCCACAGGCAGACAGGGTATCTGCAAAATGGGGGCAGACCCACCAACCCCTCAAGTAATAGATGGTGGCCAGGACGCATCTAGCACACAGTAGGTGCACACGAAGTGCAAGTGTCTTTCTGATGAGAATTCAGATACAGCCAGCTTAGCACCCCTGCACCACTGCCTCCTAGCATGTGACCCTGGGCTAATCAACTTGCTCAGTGTCACATTTCACATCTGTAACATGGGAGCAATAACAAAACCTACTTTCCAGGGTGGCTAGAAGGATAAAATGACATGACAGGGGTAGAAAATCGAGCACAGAGTAGGTGTACAATGCATTTTAGTCCTTTTCCTTCTCAAAGCATTATTATTATCTCAACGTGGTCTTACAGCAACCCACCCAGAGGCAGATCTCAGTCTACATTTTCTAGGTGACACCCACCTGGAACCAGCCTTTTCTCTCTAAGCCTCAGTTTCCCCTTGTGGAAAATGATAGCGAAGGATCAGAGGAGATGTCCCCTTTCATCATTGTCATCACTAGAGTCTCTGGTGATCTCCAACATTTGACTGCACCATTCCCAGCATGCATTGTCCCCTTCTCAACCTCTCCCCAGTCAGCTGGGGATCCAGATGGTCCTCAGGAAGCTACCTCCACCCTGCCCCAGGGATAAGCCAATGAGCACATTGAATCCCCCAGGATAAGCACACAGCATCCTCTAGCCACTGGGATTGCTCAGAGTGTGGCATGTGACTTCAGCTAGTGCCATGGGGTTGACTTCTGAGACTTTTGCTGGAATGCTGGGAGTTCTCTTCTGACTGACATGGTGTGCAAATGTGAAGCCTAGAATTACCTTTGGGGCTCCCTTGAAGGGAGCTACCCCAAGAGCACAGCTGACTCACAGATAAGGGCAAAGCAGAACGAATCCTAGACATTGAAAAGACACTGCGACCCCTCTTTCCACCCCTGGATCAAAACTCGCTGAGACATTTCAGTTACAACAACCAATAAATGCCCTTGTTTATGCCAGTTTGATTTGGCTTTTTGTTTCTTGCACCCAGATGCATCCTTACAGACATATCTCCTTTACCAAACACTTTTTGCCAGTTTTAACCCGCATCATGACCTTTCTAAACAAACACGATTGTTCTTCCCATTTTAGAGATGAGGAAACTGAGGCGCAGAGAAATGAAGTGACCTGCTCAAAACCACAGAGCCAGAAAGTGTCAGCACTGCCATATGAATCTGGAAGTGTCTTGTGCTCCTTTCTTTATGCTACACGATCTCCCAATTTCTCATCTATCTCTGAGCAATAGAGAGGGAGAAAACCAGTAGCTACCACCAAATTCCACTAATAATTTTCTTGGGGAAGACAAATCTCATAGTGCCACAGCCTGGAGATCATTCATATTAACCTTCCCCCAACTTCTATTTTGTAGAAGGAGAGTGCCAGGCTCAGAGAGGGGAAGGGACACCGGGCGCAAGAAGCAGATTGGGAGCCACAGCCTGGGAGAGCAAGAAGATTGTTCCTGGGACAACAGAGGGGTCACCTACCCTTTCATGTCCTCCTAGAGGGCTTCCTTCTGGTAACAAATCACCTCACCCCTTGGGGAACAGTCCCTCTGCTCTGGAGCCATGTGGTTTGGTTGAAGCTGAGCCCACCTTTAGCTCCAGACCTGGCCAATCAGAACTGTGCATTCCCCTGGCAACAATGATTGGCTCAGTTTGAGCACATGACCAAATCAAGCCAATCAGAGGGAATCCTGGTTGTTGGGCAGGGACTACTGGAAAGAGGTGCTCCTTAGTCTGAAACTCCAGGCTCAGAGCCTGAGATGGGTCACTGTGGCTAGTTATAGTTTAATAATCTAGTTCATTTTCACGGTATTCATTTTTTTTAAATTGAAACACAGTCAGTTACAATGCATCAATTTCTGGTGTAGAGCATAATGTCCCAGTCATGCATATATATACATATATTTGTTTTCATATTCTTTTTTCATTAATTCACGGTATTCATTTTTAAACGTGCCTTCAATTTATGGTAAGCAACTCAACCCAATTTACTGGGACCCGCGCAATTTTAAAACTGCAAAGTTCCATGTCCAAAGAACCACCTCAGTCCCAGGCAGATGGGAACAGGGAAGGCTGGTCACCCTACTTCAATTTATGGGTATCTGATATTGGTTTTCCATTAATGGCAGATTCTTTTTAAAATGAATTTAAATTTAAAAATGAGCTGTTTATAGGAAAAATACTAAGAAAACAACAGTACCTTTAGTGAAAGGAAATGGCAAAAAGTATCATGAAAGCTGCATGTGAGTGCCTGGCAGTGATGGGAGACACACGTGCCTTGAAAGTCTGAAGACCAAAGCTCAGTTCCTGGGTCACTGGCCTGCTGGCTCTTTGACCCTGGAAAAATGATCACCCTCTCTGAGCCTCCACATCCTCCCCAATGCACAAGGTGGTGGAGAGGAAGGAGGAAAGACTGGCATGGGCAGGCAGGCTCTGTTCACACCCTTCAAGTGTGGTCTCTTCACAGGGCAAAACCTGCAGCCAAGAGTAGCTCACAAGTTGTTGCGGGAGGCCCATCATCCCCACTGCTGCGCTTGGCTGATGGAGCCATGTCTGCAAATTAGCCACCAGTCAGCCAAGACGCCCTTTAGAGATGCTAATAGCCTGGTGTCCATGAGTCCCCACTCCTCCCTGGCACAGGCAGCTGGCTGTCAATCTCCTGCCATTATTGTCTGCAACATCGCTTGATCTGTCTACACAGACTGGGGGCCTGGCATGCCGTTAGCATCTAACTATGACCCAGTGCATGGAGTGTGGACCATTGATGCACCTGCATGTAGCACACAGGTGCTGAGAGACACCCGTTCCTGTGGACCTCACTGTGGATGCATGTGCACCCTGGTACATGCCTGCTTAGGCCTTCAAGTGTGGGAATGAATGAGTCTGCGTGTGTGCTCTGTGAACCCCTTATAAGCCGGCACAGAAATAGCGAGCCCCAGACAGGTAAACATAGTCCTGTGGCACACAGGCCTGCTATGTGGGGTTACAGACCCCTGTAAGCCGCCCAGAACAGTGCCTGGCATGTGGTTAATTAGCCCTCAGTAAATGAGATCTCTTAATGATATTTTCCCCCCAATACTCTCTTATTTGAGGTATAATTTACACATAATAAAACGCAAATGTTTTATGTGTTTCAGTGCAGTGCCTTTTGATAAATAGATACACCTGTGTAGCCACCATCCTAATTAAGGTACATGTTTCCATTGCCCAGAAAGTTCCCTCAGGGGCCCCCTTCCAGTCAATATCTCCAGAGGCACCCAAGTTCTGATTTCTCCCACCAAAGTTTAATTTTGCCTGTTCTTGAAGCTTCTACAGAGATGATGAGTGTTACGCATGCTCAGTCATGTGCAAGCAAGTATGCACGGCCACACACACTTGCACAGATGTGCGTGGAAGCTCAGGGACACACACATACACACAGTCAGAAATGGGCATTTGAGCTGTAAATCTTTCGGTTTCAGTCTGCAGCTCAGATTAGCCTCCCCAGGTCCTGGAGGCTAAGGGAAGTGGGAGACCTCCTGGCACTGGGACCAGACCATGGGGAGGCTCCTTCAACATCTCCTTTAGCACCTCGCTGGATGACCACAGGCAAATACTTAAAATCTCAGTTTTCTCCTCTGTAAAATCAGATGACTAATATCCCCCTCCCCTGGACTGACCACATACTATGTGCCAGGCACTGTTCTAAGGGCTGTGCAAGTCCTGACCCACTCCATCCTTCCAGCCAGCTTAAAATCTAGACACAGTTATGACCCCTTTCTTATGGGTAAGGAATCTGAGGCACAGAGAAGTATAGCAGCTGGTCCAAGGTCACACAGCTAGGAAGTGGTAGAGTTGGATTTGAACCCAGTATGCCTCCAGAACCTTCACTCACCAGTCTTCCAGTACCCTTCCTCATGGGGAGACTGTAAGGGTTATTATTTACATCCATGCCCTGGAAAACACTAGGTACTTAATATATAATAGATGTGGCTACTACCAAGGACATTTACATCCAGTATCTCAGTGATGCCTCAGCACAATCCCATTTTACAGATGAGGAGACTGAGGCTCAGAGGAGTCAGTGGCAAAAAAATCCAGGTCTTCTGATTCTAAATCCCACATTCTTTCTATTCTCCCCAATAGGGATAGCCTATCCCACGAGGAAGAGACTTTGTTTACTGTGCTCCCAGCACCTAGAAGAGTGCCTGGCGCATACTCAGCACTCAGTAAATGTTTTTTCCAATGAATGGGTACAGCAGGGAGCTGGGAGGAATCAACAAACCCACGGCCCTCCTTTATAGTTGGCGGATACGGGACCTAGCAAGGGGGTGTGATGGCCAAGGTCACACTGTGCCTTCGCACCACTGAATCTATCATTTCCTCCCTGCCTGGCTCACCCTCTCTACTTCCTGACCTGAGCAGCCCAAAAGCCTTGGGAGCCCCTGAGACACCCTCAAAGTCCACGTTAATGGTGAGCTGGCACAGGGCCTCTCCCAAATTCATTATGCCGTCCAAGGTCAGCGCGGAAGGCTGCCAAACTAAACCTCAGAAAATGCCCGGCCGGCCGGAGGGAAACAAGGCCCAGCTTGCCAGAGCTTTCGCGCTGGGGACGGGGAGCATTCCTGGGAGAGAGGGCAGGGAGGAAGGGCCAGATCAGCCTTTAAAAGCCCTTTGTGCACAACTGCTTGAACTGCAGCCCCCTCTGACTGTCGTCCCCATCAAGTCAGCAGAAGCAGCAAAACCCTTCAGTCCACCAGGACAACGGGGAGTGGCCTGGGGTCTGTGCTTGTGGGGACGGGGTCAATGAGATCCCATCCTGAAGATGGGGGGGAAATGGGAGGAGGGCGGGAATGCTGGGGGGAGGGGCAGACGGCCCCAGACCGAGGGTCACTTTCAGTTACCGGTCCCTTGCGTTTGTACAAGGATGTGAGTTTTAAACACACAGTCACTTCCCCTCGTGCCTGTTAAGTGAGTGTCCCTAGAAGCAGAGCCTGAGAGCCTTACGTACAAGATTCGCTGAGGAGGTACCTTTAGGAGACAGCGAGTGAGTGAAGCAGGGCCTTCAGGGCAGGAGCTGTAGCAGGATGTGGTCTTAGTAGGAGGCTGGCTTCAGCCTGATCCCGTGGGGAGCCCAGCTCAGGAGCGTAAACCGCACTTGGAGTTAATCTCACCTCAAAGTAAGGAAGCTGAGCTTTTGTACCCCTGACTCAGTGAGCCATTGGCTACAGCCCCCTAGCAGGTAATTCCCATTGGCCGAGGGCAGTTGTTGAGGGGGAGCAGTTATGAGAAGGAGGCCGTTGTTGTTGTAACTGATCAGCAGCTGGTACTCAGGGCAGTGCCGGGTGGGGTGCAGGTGCACCTGCCTGGGAAGGGGGTGTGGGTGAGGCGCCTGCAGCATCCACTACATTGACTTACTGCATTAATTCATGACTACCTACACCTCCCCCACTTAGGGCCAACACCTGGAAGAAAATGAGGAAAAGACTGAATTTGAGCTGAGGTGGTTTCCAGCACCCTCCCTCGATTGTAGGCCATTGAATCCTGTATTTGAAAACTAAGAAATTAAAAGAGAAACTGCACTTCACACATCTGGGCTCAGAGAGTATAAGTTAGAACTCTTCCATTTGTAGGATTTCAGAAATCTGCGAGACACTGAGGGTAGCGTGGCAGAATCAGAGCTTTCAGGCTCTCTGCGCTGATCTGCCCGCCGGGGAGGCCCCACCAAGGGAAGACAGGACAGGGCCCAGCTGGAGGACCAGGCTGGGCAGATGAAGTTACAAGGTGAAGAAAGACAAAGCAGGCTGGCCAGGCCTCAGGGGAGGCCCTGGAACAGGCCCTGGGAGGACGATCTTGTGACACCTGATCTTGTGAGAAGCTGACTTGGGGGAGCAGGAGCTGTGGGGCAGAGGGTCTTTGGGAAGGCGAGGGCCTGGCCTGCTGCCCCCATCCCAGCTGCCCCCATCCCAGCTGCAAAAGGCACCAGACCCTTGGGCCCTGAGCAGGCCCAGGGGCAGGACCATACCTCCCCTTCACCCATGCCAAGCTGAAACCCCCTCACCTGGGTACTGCACTCTACAGTGAGCAAAACACCTATTAACTCAGCATTTTGAAGTGGGTGAGTCAAAACCCTACACATGGGGAAACTCAGGCTTAGGTGCGGTGACTTCACTCATTAACAAATGTTAAGTGCCTACTGTGTGCCACGCACTGATTGAGGTGCTGGGGATACTTCAGTAAACAGAACAGAAACCCCTGCTCACATGGAGCGTATATTCAAGTGGGCCAGGAGGAGGGTGGGGCAGAAGGGAAGAGTAGCTATGGAAAAAAAAAAAGCAGAGAAGGGAGAAAGAGTGCAGGGGGCAGAACTTGCCGTTTAAAAATGGATGGTGAGAAACAGAAGGACTCCAGCTTTGGAGTGAGGCAGTTCAGATCCCAGCTGTGCCATGTACTCAGGGCAGAGTCTTGGGCAAAGAAGGACATGGCCTCTCTGAGCCTCAGTTTCCTCACCTATGAAAAGGAGGCTGCAGTGGGAAGGGCGTGGCTTGTGTGGGCTGGATTTCTGGAGAAGGGGCTTTTATAATGAACCCTAAGGCAGAGGCAGTATGCTTTTAAAGGGCACTTCAAGGACCACGGACTTCAGAATCAACTGAGATCCTTGTTAGAATGCAGATCCCAGGCTGCCTTGAGAGATTTTGATTCTGTGGTCTGGGGGGACCACACCTGGGAATCTGAATTCTGTTGGGGTTTGAGAATCCCTGACCTGGGCTTGGGTGTGGGCTGAAGGAGCCTGTGGCTGCTTCCCTGATGAAGACTCATGGGTCCTCAGAATGGAAATGCCCTTAAAGATCACACAGCCCAGCAATATGCTCCCAGGATGCAGATGAGGAACGTGAAGACCAGAGAAGCTGAGAGACTTGACTGAGGCCACACAGCTGGCCAGCAACAGAGCTGGGTCTGGGACAGTTGACAGATAGATGGAGAGGTAACAGCCGGTTCAGGTAACAAGCAGTCGGACCTCAGTCGGGGGAGGATCACGGTGAGAGTTGAATTTCATCCTGGAATCTTACCCTTCTGGACTGGGAGATGGCTGAGTGTTTCCTTCCAGTCCGAGAGTGTTAAATGACCCTCCTTGGACTCCTGCTCAGTTAATTCCTTGGAGAAAAGGAAGCCTGCCCTCGCACACACTGACTGGCACCCTAGCTTCCCAGTGTGCCCCTTCCTGCAGCCCAGTGGACTTGCTGAACCCCTATGAGTGCCAGCATGGGACACGCACCACCAGTTTCAAGTGTGTTGAAGTCTGGATTTCTCAGCCTCGATGTACACCAGAATCACTTTGGAAGCTTCACAAAATACCGATTCCTGGGTCCCATCCCCAGAGATTCTGATTTAATTGGCCTTAGGGTGGCCTGGCATTGGAATTTTTCAAAGATCCTCAGGTGATTCTCACGTGCAGCCAAGACTGGGTTAGCTCGACAGGGAAAGACATTGAATCACACTGATTCAAAGTGAGAAGGTGATAGCCTTTCTGATTCTCCTTCAAACCTTCTGACTCCCTTAAGGGGAAAGTCCCTGTTTGAAGCTAATGGAACTTTCACATCTCTCTAACACACAAACGTCTCCTGTTTGAACCCAGAGAGCAGGTGTCAGCTCCAGCATCTGGCTAGAGTTTCACATCATGATTTATAGCTAATGGTACCAATTTTTCATGATATCAAATTTCCTCCTAAAATATTTATTATACTTAAATAGGTAAATTAAGTTAAAGAAGAATATTAGCAGTTAATATTAATTAAAGAAGAACAGCAAATCCTATTTCAGGCATTTCCTCTGCACCCAATGGTGGTCCATGACTCAAGCAGGTTCCCCTACTTAAGTCCTCCTCTGGCCATGGGGATTGGTTCAGAGATAAGCACATGACACAAATGTGTCCAATCAGAGCCAACTCTGGGATTTTTTGCTGGGACAGCCAGGGAAGAGGGCCTTGCTTTCTGCAGGGGTTGGTGCTCAGAGGATGGAGTTTAGACAAAATGTCAGTTTAGAGAGGGGAAGTGACCTGTCTGAGGCTCCAGGCGCTAGTGGTGGAGCTGGGATTTGAACCAAATCCATCTGCCCCCAAAGGTAGTGCAACTTCCAACTACACCATATTTCTGGTGAATTTGCTGGAATCTTTCATTTAGAAACCTCCCTCAGAACTTCTGTTTCCTGAGTTTAGAGCCTTCATATGTGGCATTTGCTTTAGGAAAACTCAATAGCACCCTATGAAAGATAACCCAAGTAGGTAGCTTTAAAAAGCTGATAGAAGACACTAATTATCATTCAATACATCCTGAGCACCAGAGAAGATATTTGGCTGTTTGTAAAGAATTTGGTGCCCTTGTTCCTTTCAGTTTGAGATGATAAGAGTCTTCTGGTTGGAGTTCCAGCTAGATATTTCAAATTATTTCACCCACTCCCCACCCAAAGCAGTGCGATGTTTGCTTCCTGCCAACTGTGACTAACCTCTGAATTCTTTCACCCATCAGTTCATTCAGCACAATCTTACAGACTGCTTATGTGGAGGCAGGCACAGTGCTAGGTGCAGGAGAGACAGGTAAACACAACAGGTAAGTCCTGCCATCAGGGAACTACAGTCCACATGGAGCAAGGGAAGGCAGAGTAATCAAATAATCACCGAAATGGATGTGAAATTACAGTGGGAATAAGGGCCATCCTACAGAGGTACACAGAACTTTGAAAACCATAACTGGGGGACTGATTCAGAGATCATGGAAGGCTTCCTGGTGGAGGTGACATTTGATCTGGGCACTTTAGGATGAACAAGCAATAACAGGGTAAAGAAGAGAGGAAAAAGAATTCCAGGCAGAGGGAAAGAATGTGCAAAGGTCTGATACAGGAAGGAACTTACTATGAGATCAGTGTGACTGGACACAGGGAGCCTAAGAGACTGTGGTGGGAGATGAAGTCAGAGAGGTGGGGGACCTGGACATGTGGAAACTTGCAGGCCACTAGGAGGAGATTTAACCTCTCCTTCCACCCCATTCTCCAGCCAATCAAATGGAAATAACCCACCTTTCCCTCCCTCCCTCCCATACATCATAAAGAGGTGGAAAAACCCCACTGCCCTTATGATTTCTGGAATTTGAAAAATACAACAAAACATCCACACAATTGGGGTTCTTTAGTAACTTGGGGTGTTTGAGCTACTTAAGGAGAAAAGGGAGAAGAGCAAAAAGAGAAAGATAAGAAGCCTAAGAATACAAGGAAGAAACGAACGAAGGAGAGTGATGGAGAGCTGAGCAGTGTGCTGGTGCAGTGCCTTGGCTCTCGAGGTAGCAGCCTGGTGTCAAACGCTGCCCTGGCCCCTCTTAGCTGCATCATTGGATGTGTTACTCTACCTCTCTGGGGCTCAGTTCCCGCATCTGGAAAATGGAGAGAATAATAGTACCTTCCTCCTAGGGTGATGTGAGGGCCACATGAGTTAACGTCTGTATGAGCGGTATAGGCAGGTTAGCTATGTGGATGTTATCAGAGAAATGGGCTGGGTGGTGCCCTCTAAAGTCCTCAGAGTTCCCAGGAGGCCTGGGCTCAGCCTGGACAGCTGGAGGGTGAGAAGTAACTGAGGAGACAGAGAGCTCACAGTGACGGGAAAATATGGGACAGGTTTTGGAGGGCAGCTAAGAAATCTTCCTAGGAGACTCAAACTCTTCCTCCCTTGGGTGGGAATGTCTCACATCTGGCAGGAGGGCCCAGGTTCTGCATTTTTTCTGAGTAAAAGGAAAGGGACTCTGGCTACCTCTTCTCAGGAACCTCCAGTTCGGGGAAGATTAGCCCCGGAGTGTTGAACTTTGGAATCCGAAAGCAGTGACCAAGGGAGGTCTAATGATAAATTCTTGAAAGAAATACCAGGGCTCATTATGGGGCTTAGAATGACATCAAGTTTGGGAAGTCAAGGGAAGGGTGTTTAAGCAGAATTTTTAAGGATGAATTAAGAAAGCCAAGGGGGCCAGGGTAGGGGCCACAAGATTGTTCTAGCTAACATAGCTTGTGCAAAGGCCCTGAGGTGAGACCCAAAATGGTGTTCTGAGGATCTGAGAAAGGAGATAGGGAGTTACATGATGTGTGTGTAATGTGAAGGTGGGGTGGTAGTTCTTATAGGCCCTTAGTTGCTAGATGAGGATTTTGGAAATTATCCTGAGAGCAACGAGAAGTTATAGAGGGGTCGATGCCTCTTCCTACTGCTGTTCCCCTTCATCCCCATCCAAAAACTGTATGGGTAGAGTGGATGAGATTGGAGATGGGTTCTGCATGGAATGATTTGAGAGCTTGGAAAACACTCTAAGACTATATCAGAGGGGGCAACAGTGATTCATTCATTCCTGTATTCAACAAATATTTATTTAGTAACTACTATATGCTAAGCACAATTTTAGCACAGGAAGATAGAAGTACCACCTGACCAACTCCCTCTCTAATGGAGCTTATAGCACAGTGGGATGAGACAGACCAGAGCCAGATGAATATATAACGTTCTTGGTAGTGGAACAGGCTATGAGAAAAAATAAAGGAGGGTAAAGGAATGCAGTGAGAAGATCAGGGGAAGGGTGTGCTGCAACCATTTACTAGGGAATGTGGCCCATCAGATCATCCTTGCACCGAGTATCCCCCAAATGTCCACCCTTTCCACCAAGTATCCCCAAATGTCCATTATGTGTACCACTGTAAGCAGAGTTTAAAGTTGAGTTTTTTAAACTATTGTTTTAATGGAGGTACGGGGGATTGAACCCAGGACCTTGTGCATGCTAAGCACATGCTCTACCACTGAGCTATACTCACCCCCGTAAAGTTGATTTTTTAGCACCTCTCCGCCCCACAATCGATGAAGCTCCCCCTCCAGTTGGCACCAACAATGCGTTCGTGGTGACCGCACTGACCAGCAAACTCTTCCACTTCCCACCGTGTTTCTGCCAGGCACACGTGGGGAAGCCGCAAGCCCTTGGCACTTCTTTCTCACCCTTGCCTGACACTGTTTGCCTTTCTCTGGATAATAGGGTGCTGAGCTCATCCAGGTGCCTCCCCGGGGGGTTGGCAAGGCTGCACCCCTGGGCCTGTTCCAGGTCCGCCAGCTAGAAGAAGTGGATTTAAGCAGAGTTTGACAACCAGCTCAAGGGTCTTCGGCAGGGGTGGGGCGGGGCAGGGCAGCTGTTCCTCAGCTGCCTTCCTGAGGATCACGTCACCTCTGCCAGCACCACCTGAGTGGATGGGTGTCAGAAACAGTAAGAGAAAGAGGTGGAAGTAACGGGACCTCGCTGGCTAAATGGAGGTTAGCCTTCTGTGGGGACCTTCTGTGGTTTGCATTTCTTCAGGAACGGCCGCCAGGAGGGTGGATGATGAAGCGTTAATGACACACACAAGGGATGAGACCCACAAATAACAAGCTGGGAACAAGAGTTCTGACTCCAAACACCAGCGTTCTAAATGTGCCTGCCAGAATTCCGGTCGTGAACGCCACTGAAGCATCCTCACCTTGAACTTCAGAATTCCAACTGACCGTGAGTTCCAACCTGAAACATCAGTGTTCTGACCTTTCCCACTGGAGTTTTCAATCACAAATATGGACACACTGGCCACGTACTCCTTGGGTCCAATTACAAATATGAGGATTCTGACTCATATGGCAGCCTTCTGACCTTGAACCCTAGAGTTATGACCTTGAATGGCGGTGCTCCAACAATGAACATCGATCACAGCAGGGGTCTTGAGTGGCAGAATTCCAACCCTGAACACCAGAATTCCAGTCCCAGCCACCCTAATCTCTACTAAGAATTTCTGAAATCCCAGGCTTTCCAGTTTGAATTTGTAGAGCAGACATTACTCCATAAGGATATAAAATTGAATTCTACACAATAAACTCTCCCACAGGCTCAAAGCCCCCCAAAATAAGCCAGGTGCTTGGATGATGATGAAGAGGATGAAAATAACTGTCTGAATGATGCTGGCTCACATTTGTGCGCTGAACACTTTACATGCTATATCTCATTCCATCCTCTGGACCGCCTCAGGGAATTTCTTATTTCCATTTTACAGAGGAGGAACCTGAGGTTCAGAGGCAGTCTGGTTTGCTGGCTTAGTATTCCTGTGCTTTTCCCAACCACGTCAGCAGATTTTTCCTCCTGCTCTTTTTGGAGGCTGGGTAGGGGGATCTTGCATCCTATTAGCTAATAAATTTAGGACTTACCTGCAAATTTCTATGACTTGTGTTGGCACTCACTAAGGATGGGCTGCCTTGAGTTTTGAAGTCAGCTCCCACCTGATTAAAGCAAGGTTTGGGGTAGCTCCCTTTCCTCTCTCCCTCTTGAGAAAAGGGAGAAGGAAAACCAACAACATGAGTGAAGCATCTGTGCTCAGCCAGCGCAGTGCTGGCCCCTCTGGCACAGGGGAGTGCATCTGTCTTTCTAGTAGCCCTGCTTGGCAAGTTACCATACCTATTTCCCAGCTAAGGAAACTGAGGCCAAGAGAGGTGACGGGTCTGTCTGCCCAGGGTCTCATAGCTCATATGTGGCAGTGTTAGTCTTATGAACCCAGGCCTCCAGAGTTCCAAGCCAGAGTTCTTCCCACTCATTCTACCAGGGAGATGGCGTATGAGAGGAAGGAAAACACTGGCGAAGAGGAGGGACAGGTCACTGCCCTGAGTGGGCCTAATCTCAAAATAAACCACTGAGACATTTTATCATGGAAAGAGTGGAAATGCCTTCAAGTCCAAACTGGTCTTTCAAGGTCAGGGAGGGCCTTTCAGAAGAGGTGACATATGAGCCAATACCTGCAGGATAAGAAGGGGCAGCTGTCTTTGCAAGATACAGAGCCAGCGGCCCAGAGAGGTTAAGTGATTTATTCAAGGTCACACAGCTAGCTTGTGCCTTCCTGCCCTTCCTCCAGTCCTCCAACAAATCCCCCCTGACAAAGCCAGGTGGTCCCCTGCATCAGGCAATGAGGTGACTTTGGAACACAGGTCAGCAAACTTTCCCTGTAAACGCTGTTGTTACCAAAAGCAACCACAGACAATATGGTGGTGGTGTTCCAATAAAACCTGATTTACAAAACAGGCATTCCACCCTGCCTTAGAACACAGAAATGAGTAAGATATAGTCCTAGACTTTGAGAACATCTTGCATTAGTTGGAGTGATACAACAAGTTCAGAAGAAAATCGAAAACAAGAGGGAGCATGTTAAGTGGCACAGCAGAGTTAGAATTTGTAGAAGGTCACTTCTTGCAGCTCAAGAAGGAGAGGAATCAAGTTCAGGTTCTCAGAAAGGGCCACCTGCGCCCCTCTTTGACCTTGGCATGTTATTCTCTGTCAAAACACCTTTCTTCTTTCCTTCCCAGCATACATATTACACTTTGTGATTATTCTTTCATTTATTTTTTTATTTGTTTAATGCCTATCTCCCTCTGCCAGGCTACAAACTCCATAATGGCTGTGGATTCCTTTTGCCAGCTTGCATTTATTTTCCCCTTTCTTGGTAACAGTATTCCAGTTTTTTTTTTTTTTTTTTTTTTGGAAGAACTGCCTCTTTCCCATTCTCTATCTCATCCCAGCACCAGCATTTGTCATGTGACCCAGGCCCAGCTAAGTGACTGGTTCAGGGATGGACCAATGAAAATCAGCCCTGGGCTTTTGCTGGAATTATTGGGAAAGAGACTTGCTTTTTTTCCCCAGGATGGAAGCCTGGAATTGCTGGATGCTATCTTTCCAGCCATGTTTGTACAGCCTGCTGAGAAGCCAACATGGAGAAGAAGAGACTTCGATGGATTGGAGACCGATGCTTGATGACATATTTAAGCCCCTGGATCCAGCCTTGCTAGGAACCTCACCTAATCCCAGGACTTTTCAATTACATTTTTGGCTTAAGTCCACATGCATTTTTGTCACCTGCAACCCAAAGAACCCCGACTAATAGATACACAAATGCTTCTCAAGCAACCTGCATATAGTAACATGCAATAAATGTTTGTCACACAAACAACAGGTGGCACTGAAGCAGGACCTCAAAACATGCACGTATAGCCACATGAAGTTGTAAGGACCAAAGAAACCTAGACAGGAAGTGAACTTTGAAACCTAAAGGATTGTCCCAGGAATAGGGGGAAATGACTGAATCAAATTTCAGTCAGTATTTCAAGGAACAATAAAGGATGTGTAAACATATCCATGGCATAAAAGATAGAAGAAAATTGATCCATTCAAAGAGACAGTGGGAATTCCAGACACGCTGAAGGCTGGTTCAACATGGTCTTATCTCCACCTTTCTTTCTGCTTCTCCCATGCCCTTGGCAGGGCGATCACGGGCTGCTTCTTTGGTACAGTTGGGTCTACAAAGACTCTGAGAAGCAATACTGGCCAAGGCCAAGGGCCCCAAGGACCACACATGCCTTGGAAAGACTCAGGAATGGGCCCTAGGTAGCAATTAGTGAACTGTGATGGTCTATATTTAGAAGCTGTTTGATTCCAAGTCCATTTACCTGGCAGATGTGAGTGATGGTGTGGAATTGAAAATGTAACATTCTCTCAGAGACAGTGTCTGCCTGCCAGGCCACAGTGGGCAATTATGGTGGAGACCAACCTTGCTGCAGAGCAAAAATAGAGTAGTCAGGGTGTAAGAGAACTCCTCAAGTGTCTAATTTAATTGTGCCTCCTCTCTGTGAATGGAAGTCCAGAAGTCACTTCTTCCTGGCCCAGGAAGTGTAGGCATGGTAGTGTACAAGGAGAGACATGGAAGGTGGGAGGAGATGGGGGAGGTACTCCTGGGAGACCCTTGCCTTGTAAGGGAGACCCCTCTGATCAATCACCATTAGATCATGCAAGTTTGCTCATCCATTCACTCAACAAACATTTACTAACACTTAATGGCAATAACAATAACAATCATCATCATCATCATCACCACAGCAAGTGTTAACTTGTACTGAACTCTTCCTGAGTGCCAAGGACTTCTCTGAGTGTTTCGTATAGATTTGTCACAACAACTCTGGTTGCTGTGAGGCTCCCCAAATTATGGATCAGGAAATTGAAACCCAGAGAAATTAAGTCATTCCCCCAAGGGTACATAGCTTGAATCATCATTGAGCTGGGATTTGAATGTAAGCAGTCAGGCTGCAGAGCCTGCTCTCTTAAGCATTCCTGTCTCTCTGTGGGCCAGGTCTGGCATCCACAGAATAACTCATAAGCTCGTCTTCACAGTGTTTTGTACAAGGAAGGTATGAACATCAGGTTTCCGGAGCACGGAGGAAGGAGCAGGCAGTGCTGCCTGAAGCGGGTGTGGGTGGTGGAGGGAGGGAGAAGCTGGGCCTTGAAGGGTGAGGAGAGAGAGGCTGCAGGCAGACAAGATGAAGCAGGGGGTGCAAGGCGGAGGAATCAGCTTGGCGCAGAGCAGGACCCGGGAAGGATGAAGTACCCGGGAAATGTACCCAGGGCAGCAAATGGCGCTGGGACAACTGGCCACTTGCAGAAGGATGAAGTTGGTCCCTTTCCTCAAACACATACAAAAAAACAGCTCAAAATGGATCAAAGGCCTAAATGCAAGATGTAAAAGTATAAAACTCTTCGAAGAAATCATGACAAAAAAGTTTCATGACCTTGGATCTGGCAATTATTTCTTGACAACAAAAGAAAACATAGACAAGATGGACTTCATCAAAATTCAAAACTTCTGAGCCTTGAAGGACACAATCAACAGAGTGAAAAGGCAACCTACAGAATGGGAGGAGCTATTTGCAGATCAGATCTCTGATAAGGGGTTCATATCCAGAATATATAAAGAAACTGCTACAACTCAAATCACTTGAGTAGGTATTCCTCCAAAGGAGACATACATGTGGCCAACAAGCATACGAAAAGGTGTTTAACATCACTAATCATTAGGGAAATGCCAATCAAAACGACAATGAAATACCCATCAGGATGGCTACTACAAACAAAACAAAACCAAACCAAAAATCCCAGAAAGTAACAAGTGTTAGGATGTGGAGAAATTGGAACATTTGTGCACTGTTGGTAGGAATGTAAAATGGTGTAGCCACTATGAAAGACAATATGGCGGTTCCTCAAAAAATTAAAAAGTGAAAAAAAAATAGAATTAACACACAATCCAGCAATTCCACTGTTGGATATACACTCAAAAGAATTGAAAGCAGGGTCTCGAAGAGATATTTGTACAGCCATGTTCCTAGCATTACTATTTGCAAAACAGCCAAAAGGTGGAAGCAACCCAAGTGTCCACTGACAGATGAATGGATAAACAAAATGTGGTATATCATTCAGTCTTAAAAAGGGAGGAAATTCTGACACGTGTGACAACATGGATGACCCTTAAGTATATTAGGCTAAGTGAAATAAGCCAGTCACAAAAGCCAAATACTCGACCTAGGGTAGTCAAATTCATTGAGACTGAAATAGAAGCGGGGACGCCAGGGGCTGAGGGGTGGGAATGGAGTTATTGCTTCACAGGTACAGAGTTTCAGTTTTGCAAGATAAAAAAAGTTCTGGAGATTGGTTGCACGACAATGCGAATATGCTTAACACTACTGAACCATTCATTTAAAAAGGGTTAAGATGGTAAATTTCGTTATGTGTATTTTACCACAAATAAAAAAAATCACCCAGAGATTGTGTTTCAACTGTCGGGGCTGGGCATGAGTCTTCGTCAAAGCTCAGGTGATCCAGATGTTCCAATAGGGCTGAGCATCACTGCTCCGGGAAGTGTGCCCGATTGATTATTCCCACTTCCCAGCCTCACACAGGTGAGGTGCCTTGTGGGCTCATACAGCCAGGAAGCCATGGGGGTGGAATTTGAACCCAGGCCCATACCCATACCCACAGGAATATGTCTCATATGCTAACATTACATCTTATTTGTTATTTATGTCATCAGGGAAAATTTTAAAGGAGAATTGGTGTTCTGGATCTGAACATGTGAATTCTGGCTCCCGCCCCTCCTGCCTCCAATTTGGGGGCTGGAGTGTGCCTGGCCCCATCCGGTCATGCCCACCTCTACCAGAAACACCCAAATCAAGAATATTCCACTTAGGGGGGAAGATAGGGCCTTATCTATTTAAATTATCTATTAAAATAATGCTTAACGTTAACCCTGTGTCTCCAATAGTCCCATCCTGTAGCCTTTGTGGTCAAGGTCATAATGTACCAGGAGCCAGGAACACTCCCAAGTCAGGTGGAAGGTGCTGAACATCTCTCACCTCCGTAGCACCTCAGTTCCCCAAGGTGAAAAGGCATCCTGGAGCTCACTTCCCACTTCCTGAATGTCATTCTTACCACGCAGAGGCCAGATTGCGGGCTCACATTCAGGGAGTCCTCCTATTTGCTGTGTGACCCCAGGCCAGCCACTCCACCTCTCTGGGCCTCTGTTTCCACAGCTGTCAGGTGAGGATAATTATCCCTCCCTTGTAGGGTGACTGTGGGAGTCAGACACTGCGGTGCATTAATGCTCCCTGCACTGCGCCAGGCCCACTGGGAGCAGAGCCATGGCTGCTGCTGCTACTGTGTTTATTTTCTCCAGGAGATGAGGCTGAGGCTGACTGAGCCCAGCCAGCCCTGGAATTTCTTCTTTTAAGATGATCCCTGGTAGGAGTTTGAGGTTTCCCACAGGTCTTTGATTGTACCCCCAGAACTAGATCCTAACACAAGGATCTGGGTAAAGTGGCTTATGTGGGAAGTGATCTCAGGAAAAGCGGGTAGGGGAGAGGGCACATGAGACAGGGAAGGGAAAGAGGCCAAACAGGGTATATTATCAAGCAAGGAACCACTGTGGGCACCTGGGGCTTTAATTCTGCTGATGAACTCTGGGGGCCAGTGTGGACCATGCACCTCTGAGTTATACCCCCATCTAGGGGGAGGGAGCTGGATTATTTATACACCTTTCCCCATCAGACATCAGTTGAGGGCTGCTCCCTCCAGGTGGGGCATTAACTCCCTGTCTTTACTGGACTCCACTGGCCAGAGGAAGTATCTAGGCAAAGAACTGAAGGTGCTGGTAGCTGGGAGCTGGGCCAGTGGCACTGAAATGGTACAAGCTAAAGGGATATAGGTGGGACACTGACTGTATCTTCTTTATCAGGATCAGGTCCGTGTTCTGCTCCAATTGCCTGAGTGACTTGAGCAAGTTATGTAACCTCACCTCACAATGAGCATGTATCATTTTATAAGAAAAATGAATTTTTGGAAGGGATTTTATTTCTCTGGCAGGATAATCAGGAGGATTAAGTGAAACAATGACCATTAACAACGAAACAAAACAAAAACCCCTAACAGTTACGGAGGGCTTTCTACGTGTCAGACCCTACTTGAAATGCTTTGCATGCATTGATTAATTCTGGTAGCGATTCAATGAGGCAGGCCCTGCTACTGGCCCCATTTTATGAGTGAAGGAACCAGGGCACAAGGAGGTGCAGTAGTTTGCCGCAAATCACATGGTTAGTAAGTAGAAGGGTCAAACTTTGAACTTGGGCAATCCAACTCTAAAATCAGGGCTCCCATCCATGATGCTATCAAGTATAGGAAGTGTATGAAGTGCTGGGTATGGAGCTGGTGCTTAAAGCATGCTGTTCTCTTCTAGTTAATTAAGTTTTGGCCAAACTGCTCATTCGGCCAGCACTTTTCCTACCTAAGCATTTTCACAATCTCTAGCCTTTTGTAGCCTTTCAAACCCCCCGAGAGACCAGCTGCCAAGGTATGCTCCTGGTCAAATGTCCTGGAGGAATGGGAAGGTCTCTGAACCTCAATTAGGGTAACGATGAGGACAGAAGGTCCTGGCCCCTGATCTTTCCCCAACTTGTTGTCTGACCCAGGCAAGTCCTTGAAGCATCCTCCATGTTTCCCTTCATCAAATCAGGATACTGGCTTCACGAAACGCGGCTCAGGCACTTTACCTGCACTGTCATACTTAACCCTCCAGGCAACCCTGTGAGGTGGCTTTTATTATCACCCTCATCGACAGATTAGGAAATGGAAGCTACAAGAGGTGAGGTGATTTTTCCAAAGTCCCGAACTAGGAAATGTCAGGGCTGGGATTCAAACCCAGGTCTGTGTAAACCCACAGCCAGGATTCTGAATCTCTGGTATGTCGTTTCCCAGGAATAAACAAAAACACCCAGGATGACTAACCCAGGGCCAGCAAGAGCCTCAGCCAGAACACTTACAGCACTGGAGGGGGCCCACGGTTTCCGAGTTGATTTCCCTATTATTCTTGATGATAAAACACAAATTCCCTCCGGACCAGGTCAAAGAAGCAGAAGCAACATCACACTAAATTAGGCATGAAGTCCCCAGGGGGCAGGCAGTGATCTACAATCAACAGCACTGTGATAGGGGATGTTGCCAACTAGCCGTGTAGCTAGAACAGAGGAAATCGGTGATAATGCTAATCATCACCATTGTCACTTACAGAAGGCTCCCTACCACATGCCAGGTACTGGGTTAAGCTCTTTATGCAGATTATCTCCAAATGGCCCTAAGAGGTGAGCTGTCTTATAATTCCCATTTTCCAGATGAGGAAACTAAGACTCAGAGGAGGAAAGGAACTTGCCCAAGGTCACATTCCTGAT
This sequence comes from Camelus bactrianus, assembly GCF_048773025.1. Lineage (NCBI taxonomy): Eukaryota > Metazoa > Chordata > Mammalia > Artiodactyla > Camelidae > Camelus > Camelus bactrianus. The sequence continues at coordinate 22,938,745 of NC_133557.1, forward strand.
AAGCGACGTAGCTGAGAAATGAACAACAAATGTTAGGCTCCAGAGCTGATTCTTAATCAAATCTGTGGGGGCAAACTATTGACCAATGTCCCTAAATAAAGAATACTCCCACTTTGGGATGTAGTAGTAATAATTCATATGTGTAAAGTACTTTCCATTTGCAAATTACATTCACATCTGAAATCTCACTGAATCATCAAAACAGCCCCAAGAGGTGGGCACTGCTATCAGCACTGTTTGGTGGATGAGCTCACTGAGGCTCAGAGAGCTTGAAAGATCTGCACAAGATTCCAGGATTCAAGAAGCACAGGCTTGGGAACCAGACCAATCTGGGTTCAAACCCTCGCTCTGCCATTTTCATTCCTCCGACACACGTTCACTGAGCACTTAGCTGTGTGAGCTCCGGCGAGTGACTTCCCCTCTCAGAGCCTCCATTTCCTCTTTATAAAAGAACATTAATACCACTCATGAAACCCATTCCCCCCCATCTGAAAATGCCAGACACTTGCTTTCTCAGGCTTCCCTGCAGCTGGAGCATGAGCATGTTACCTGACCGTGGCCAGTGGGATTTAAAAAGAAGTAGCCAGGGGGCTGCTGGGAAAGGTTTGCCTCGCAAGAGGAAAAGTGGCACATAAAAGGCCACGCCCTTCTTCACTGGTTGGACATCAGGTGCCTACATGTGAAGGCTGGAACTGGGTAGCCATCTTGTGATATGAGGCATCCAGCCTGAGGACCAAGCCACCTGCAGGAGTTGGAGTAGCAGAAAGTCGGAAAGAATCTAGAATCTTAATGGCATCATGGAATCATTAACACAAAACCAGCTACCTTGGAACTTCCTATTAAGTGAGAGGATGTGTCTTCCTCCTTATAAAAGCCACTTCAAGTTTTCTATTCTGTGACTTGTAGCCCAAACTGGCAGACTACTTTGACTGAATTGTTGGAGGGATTCAATGAGATATTGCATATAAAGTACCACTAATCAGTACCTGGCACAATAAACAGCAGCTATGCTGGAAATTAGGAAATCATCTCTCTTAGACTGTTCCAGGGACCACAGACACTCCTGTCCTGGCAAATTAGTTCCCTCTCTCTCTCCTACTGAGAACAGCCAGCAGAGTTTTCCCAGAAAGCAGAAACCCAGCGGTGGCTCAGCACCACAACCCCGTCACTCTGATGGGGCTGACCCCAGCTTCCAAACAAGAATCAATCACACTGCCTTTTGCCTAATGGATTTTGATTTTCACTCCCCTGACAGGGAAGGCGAGGCCTGTGCTTTGGTTTGTCTCTGTGTTGCCAGAACATCCATTAATTATTAACAGCGGCAGCTCAGCCTCCCAGCACTGCTATCAGAAGGAAAGGGTTTGCTGCAACTCAGCCCACCCAGTCACAGAGAAAGGACTCTGGCCTCTTTATTATTTAGAACAGTAAGTCCCACCTACTGTGCGCTGGGCACTGTGCTAACTTTTGACAAACATGATTTCATGATGACCCTGCAAGGTGGGCCTTTCATCCATATTTTATAGGCAGGAGGCTGGGGTGTGGAGAGGTCTTGTCTAAAGCCAGAAACTGGGGAGGTGGTGGAGCTGGGCTTGGAACCTGGGTCTGTCCCTGTTCTTAAACATATGGGGTATGGCCATTTCTGTACCTCACAATCACCCAGCAATGACCCTCCATCTGACTTCCTATTCTGTGACTGCTGAGAAATTTCCACAGGCCTTGATGTTCTGACAAGCAAAGCATTCAAGTTGGGGGGCTCAGTGGGGTTGGGATAGGCAAAGTACAAATGATTGAAGGAGGCCCAAGGCACAGAGAACTGGGTTGCAGTTGAACTGGGAGGAAGGAGTAACAGATCCCTGGACCCTTAGACACAGTGACTGATTGCTTGCTCCATTCATTCATTCCACATATAGCTATCTGGAGATCCTCTGTGCCAGGCACCATGATGGGTGCTGGAAACAGAAGAGTTGAGTACAACTCATGACGCTTATGTTCTTGTGGGGGAGGAACTGAGAAACACAAAGGAGCAAATGTAATTTCAGGATGGTGCTTAAACTCTATGCAGGAAAAAACACTGCAAGATGTGACAGAATGTAGGGGTAGGGAGGCTGTTTCAGACAGGGATCAGGAAGGGTCTCACTAAGGAGGGGACATTTGAGCAGAGACCAGCTCCAATGAGGAATAAGGAGAAGCAGCCAGCCATGGGACAGTGTAGGAAAGAGAATTCCAGGTGGCAGCAACAGCAAGTGCAAAGGTCCTGAGTTAGGATAAAGCCTGACCTGTTTAGGGAACATCAAGGAGGTCAGTGGGGCTGAAACTTGAGTGAAACAGAGAGAAGAGATGAGCTCAGAGAGGTCATGGGGCTGGATTCGTGGTGAGGGGTTTGGACTTTATTCTGAATGTGATGGGAAACCTCTCCGGAGCATTTAAGCAGATGAATAATGTGATCCAATTTACATTTAGAAAAGCTCACTCTGGTGGCTGAGTGGGGAATGGATAGCAGGGTGCAAAGGCAGAAGCAGGGAGACTGGGAAGGAGACTCTGCTACTTAATCACTATGGAAAGAACAGTGTCTTCAAATTCACATTTGAGTTTGAATTTCTGGCTACTCCTGTTTGCCTGCTGTGCGACCTTAGGCAAGTCACTTAACCTCTCCGATCTTCCCTATTTGTGAAGGGTGGGATAATAAAAGAGAGCTGGCATAAGGACTAAATGTGTTGTTACACTTCATACACAGTAGACATGTGATCAATGGCAGTCAGGATTTCTATATTGAGGGCCAATGAGCCTGCCTGCCTCATCATTTCAGCCTTGGCTGCAGAATATCCTAGACCGTCCATCTGCCAGGACAAGCCTGCAGCCCGAGCCTGGGATCACAAAGAGGTCACGAAGCTCGTCCCTGTGAGCGGATTAACCCGAGGGCGAGATGAAGCTGTTTATTCCCAAACAGCGCCTTTTGCAAGCCTGGGCCCCCTGCCTTGCTGCCAGGGGCCAGCCCAAACACAGCCCTTTGCCTGCTTCTTTTGATGGAGGATGACACTCCCCTTTCCTGCCTCCTTGTCTTAGGGACAGGGCAGGGAGAAAGGAGAGTCATGTCTGGGTCTAAACTGGGTGTGGAGAGGAGGAACCCATGTCAGGCCTGGAAATAGCAAAATAAGTCTGTTGATCCTAAGCCGGTTAAGGGTGAGTGACTATATCTTAAGAGAGAGGCTTTTTGTACACGAAACCAGGGGCAGGATTATAGCAAGGGTTGGCCCACAGAAAAGGAAACCAGGCCTAGGAATCTCTACGTCCTCTTTAGGGTATGAAGTGAGAAAACCTGGCCTCTCTCCAAACAGCTACCCACTCCTACATTCACTCTCAAAGGCCTCTCCTTGGGTGGCCAGATCTGGAGAAAGGATACCACAAACCCCCTCCAAACTTGGCTCTGCAGGTGGGCCTTCAGTAAGGGGTCAACTGAGTCAGGGAGGTCCCACAATGAGAAGCCAGGCTGGACAGGAGGCAGCCCTAGCTGCCTTCCTCCTTCCTCCTCCCTTTTTCTTTTTGCTGTGAATACATTTACCTGCCCGTCTTCTTTGGTCCCACTCTCAGAGAATGGGTTATGTTCAACATGACTTTCCCAACTTGGTCTTTCTGGATTTTGACATTAACACCTCTCTTTTCTGGGCTCCCCCTGGGCCCCACATGGCCTCTTTTATAGCACTGCACACACTGTGTTGTCATTTACTCCCAATTCCCAGCACGCTGGCCACGTGAAGACAGGCCCCCATCTCTCCAAGGCATCCCTGAGTCCCAACCTGACACAGAGAAGTTGCTCATCAACAAATGACCTCCCACACTGGCCTGTCCCCACCCCACAAGACTTCCTCAGTCCTTTATGGCCTCTGTTCTTACCCAAAAGCACACAGGACTCCATGGCCCACCCAGTGTGATTGAACCCATTTCTGTCTTTCTCCTGCTTTATTTTTCATGCCTCATATTTTCTCCCCTATTTCAAAATTTACATCCTCTTCCGACAGCCAAAGCATCTTTACAAGCTGCATCAAACCATTCTTGGAATCAACTCACCAAATAAAGAACAAGCCGGGGTGACCCTTCGCCCACAATCATCACAGCCAGCCGCATGTGTCATGCATGCACATACCCACTCCTCAGAGTCCATTGCCTCATTTTTGCTTCTTATGTTAAAACTGACTGAGAGTATCTCAATGTCCTCCAAGCATGTCAGTAAGCTGCCTTCATTCCCTCTTTGGGGCAAAGTGGGGTTATTAATATAGGGATAAGTATTAAAATTGCAGGGTGACCCCCCTTCCAGCCTGGGTCTGGGCATCCACAAGGGAGCATTGTGTAGAATAGACCAAACTCAACTCTACTCCATCCCAGCAAGGCCTTATTGTTCCTCCATGCCCTGTTATTTTCAGTGTCTATTCTCTTGCTGTGAGTTTTCATAAGTCTCTGTAAATCCTTTTCTCCAGCAAAGCTGGGGTATAAAGTATTGAATAATAAAAGGATGAGGTGACAAATGCCACACAGGAACAGTCTGAAAGGGTTTTTGGTCCTCACCTCTGAGGTCTCAGCCATAGCCCTTCCTCTTTTCTGGTCTTCATATTTGGGAACTAAGCCAGGGACCCCAACCACGGTCCTTGATCTGGGGACACAGGCAGAACCCCCAGCCCAGCAGCCCCCAGATTTCAGACTCACCTTGGCAGCCACGGAGGAATTGGGCTTCTCCAGTAGGTCCCAGAGCTTTTTCCTCTTCTCTGCGCAGCATGTGTTATCAAACTCCTCGCCCTCCCGCTCCCGTAGGGTCTCGGCCTCACGCTTGAGTTCCTCGTTCATCTGCTCCTTCTTCTGGTGGTAGCGGGCCTGGCAACAGGACTCCAGGTAGATTTCATCGATGCCCCAGTAGTCAAGCTCTTGGCTGAAGCTGAGTGCGCACATTTCCTCCATCATGTGCAGCCGCCCAGTGCGGTAGAAGTTGAGGATGGAGGTGAAGGCGCCCGGATGGCGGTCGAAGAAGTACTCATTGTCGTCGAGGCTGTAGTCGTCGCACACCTCAAGCAGCGAGTCATGCGTGTTGCAGTCTCGGAGTTTGCCCAGCCGTGTGCGGGGCAGGCGGTCCAGGGTGCGCCAGAGCACCTCGTGCGCCAGCCCCCCGACGTTGAGGCGGACGCGCCTCGAGCACGCCTTGCTGCGCACGATCTCCATGGGTTCGGGTGGCAGCGAGCTGGTGGAGCGGGAGCCATGCTTCGTCATGCCCGCCGGCATCGCTGGTCCGGCCGCCCCCGCCCCCCCCGCCCCCCCAGGCCGCTGTCACTGGACGGCAAGGCCCGCCACCGCGGGGGAGGGGGGCAGGGAGTGCTGTGGGCTGATGGGGGTGCAGGGAGCCGCGCGGGCGCGAGTCACGGCCGTCTTCTCACCTCCATCCCGACGGCTGCGAGGCAGAAAGCGAATGCAGGTCAGCAAACGGAACTGTGCGCGGCCCCTCCCCACCTCTCCACCTGGGCCCCAGCCCGCCTGACCTTCCAGGCGCTTAAGCCGCTCAGGCCGGCAGAAAGGTTGGGCGCTGTCCCTCTTGCCGGTGCTGAAGTCTGCCCCACCCCGTGGATAAAGGAGGGGCCGCCCTTTGGGGCGGGAAGAAGGCCCCCAAGAGGCGCCCCGGGGGCTGGGAAGGCCCCACCCCGGGCTTCTGAGGCCTAGGCCCGACCCAGCCGCCTGGGGCGCTGTCCGCCCCGTCGAGTGCTGAAACTCATTTTTCCCTGGGTATCCCCGTCGAGTCCTGGACCTGGCCCCGCAATGGTGAGAAGAGGGGCGCTGCATGAAAAAAACTTAAAAAAAAAAAAAAAAACCCGACAACTCATCTTTTCCTTCCTCCGCTCCGAGGTAATTAGGATTTGAGGGCTGGGGTGGTGTGGCAACGGAATTGCTTTTTAGATTTAAAGATCTTTAAAGATTTGGGGGAATTCTGGCGTTTCAGGTGCCCACCTGTCGGAGGTCACAATAGACGGGGTGGTCACGACAGCCCTGCTGTCCTGGAGCGACCCCTCTCCCCAAGCCACGGGAGCATCTCTTGAGGTCGCTCCGGCGATGAGATGAACCCTGGAGACGCAAAGCCAAGCTATGCCCCGGGTCCCGCCCCTCCTTCTGCACCCCCTACCCCAAGGCAAGAGGGGCGCACAGAGTCCTAGGGATCCACCTGCTCCGTCCTCGCTTCTTCCCCGCCCCCTTCTCCTCCTCCTCCTCCTCCTACTCCTCCTCGCTCCTCTCCCGCGAAGGCTTTTTATAACTGCGGGTTCTGCGCCTTTCCCGGGGCTTGGAAGGGAAGGGGTGGGGGAGGTGGGAGGCGGGGAAATGAGCTGAATTTTCTGGCCTTTTCAAAAGGAGCCCTCCTCCCTCCGCGCACTGGTGATTTCGGGGGTTCCTCTGAGCCCCCAGGCATAAGAAGCTCACGCCCTATCCTCTCGCCCGGTAATGGGGATAGCGCGTCTTTCCTGGCCCTGGACCTTGTCCGCCCCCACCCCCACCCCCCCGCAGCCTGAAACCGCGGAGCCCGGATAGACCAACAGGCCGAAACACGGCAAGCGAGCTCCCTTCCTGTGTCCCTCTGCGCCCCCGCCGCGCGCCCCAACACTCACCCCCAGGGCGGCCGCCTCCCGGGGCCAGGGACCGCGCATCGCCGCGGCCGCCCGGGCGCCCCCGCCCGCGGGCAGCGGCGGACCCGGGGCCGGGCCGGGCCCGGCCTAAGCCGGCCGGGCAGGCGACGCGCTGAAGCTGCAGGCGCCGCGGGGCCGGAGCGCGTTCTCCAAGCCTGGGGGCGCGGGAGGGCCCTGGGGGCGCGAGTGGCAGGACAGAGATCCGGCAGCACGTTCCGTTCCACCTCCTCCTTCTCCTCCTCCTCCTGCTCCCGCGGCAACGGTGGCGGCTGCTTGGGCGAGATCAACAAGTCGGGTCTGAGCTTCGGCTCCCCGCTCGCTGCGATTCTGTCCCGCACTTCGGAGAGCCCGGAGTCGAGCACTGAGGCGGGACGGCGCCACCTGCGGGTCGGAAGCGTGCGTGCCGCTTAACTCCTGCCTGCCCGGCCCAGCTGACTGGTGAGGCTGGGGGCGGGCTGAGGGTTTGGGAGAAAGAGATGTACCTAGAGGTCTAGCCCTTCCCACCTGGGCTACCTCCACTGCCTGCCTCTCAATCCCGCCTTCCTTCATCGGCTCAACAACGTGGCTTGAGCGCCTTCTGTGGGCAAGGCACTACGACAAGCGTCTAAGATACAGCTCTGAACCAAACGCAAATGTCCAGACCTTGAGGAGCTGGTTGGAAACAGACCAAAACCAAAAAGTCAAATATGTCAGGTGGTGATAAGATATGTCAGTGTGAGGATACTGAAGCAGAGGAGAGGGATAGAAGGGCGGGGGGTGGCGGAGAAGATTGCGATTTTAAATAGCCCTTTCTTTCATGAGCTTCTATTCTAGATTCTGAAATCTAATTCTAGAATTGAATTCTAGATTCCAGTGGGGGGAGGTGAGCAATGAATGTACCAACAAACAAATGCGAATGTGGTGGTTGGTGATAACCTCTAAGAACAAAAATAAGCAAGGTGACAGGAAGAGAGAGTGAGGGGTGAGCTGGTGATTCGTTCATTCATTCATTACTTTGGACAGCTGATTATTGAGAGCTTCTCAGGTCCTGTGCCAGGTTCAGTAAAGAACACGTCCTCCCCTGGAACTCTCTGCCCAGTGGGGGAGACAGAATTGATCAAATCATTTCCAGAAATGAACATAAAACCGAAGGATTTACCTGGAGAGGTGAGCAAGGCCTCTCTAAGGATGCCATAGTTGGGCCCCATGTTTACTCATTTATTCTTTCAAGTACATATTTACTGTGTGATAAGTGAATAGGTGCTGGGGACACAGCATTGGGCCCCCTGTTCTGGAGGAGACAAACTGAACAAGCCACAGTGCCCTAAGGTAGATCCTTCCCCTTCTGGCCCTTCCTTTCATTTCTAAAATTAAAAGATTCATTTCCATAGAGTTGCCCATAATATTATTACACATTTTAAATCTGTTCACTTTCGTCACCTCCACCATCATGATCCTTGTCCAAGGTGCCATCGTCTTGTTGGTAGAGACCAGGGATGCTGCTAAGCATCCTCCAATGCACAGGTCAGAGCCCCACAGTAAAGAATTCTCCACGTCCATCAACAGATGACTGGATAAAAAAGATGTGGTGTACATATGTGTGTGTGTGTGTGTGTGTGTGTGTGTGTAATGGTATACAACTCAGCCATAAAAAAGAATACAATGCCATTTGCAGTAACATGGATGGACCTGGAGATCATCATTTTAAGTGAAGTAACCCAAAAAGAGAAAGATGCCATAGATACCATTTATATGTGGAATCTAAAAAAAGGGACACAAATAAACTTATCTACAAAACAGAAACAGATTCACAGACATAGAGAACAAACTTATGGTTACCAGGTGGGGAGGGATAAATTGGGAATTCGAAAATTGCACTTCTTGGAGAGTGATGGAAACGTTAACTGTCTTGATTGTGGTAGTGGTTTCGTTGTTGTACACATCTATCAAAATTCATCAAACTGTACATCTAAAATATGTGTAGTTTACCGTACAGAAACCATACCACAATAAAGGTGTTAAAAAATAAAATAAAATATTCTCCAGCCCTGAATGTCAATAGTGCCAAGGTTAGGAAACCTTCAATTAATTTAATAGAAGGCAAAAGTATTTCCCAGTCTGGAAATGCTATCCTCTCAACCAGTAATTAGTGAGCATCTACTATGTGCCAACTATTATTCTGAACACTGAAGACACAGTGAGAATAAAACAGGCGGTCCTTATACTCATGGACTTATATTCCGGAGGGGGAATACAGTTAATAAACAAACAAATAAATAAACCAGATAATTTAATTGTGATAAATGCTGTGAAGAAAAGTAAGCAAGAAGAAGTGATAGACCATGACTGAGAAAGGCATCAGCAAGTTTAGATAGAATGATCAAGCAGAAAGCCTTCCTGGAGGAGGTGACATATCTAAGGTGAGAAACCGAGGACAGGAGAAGACAACCGTGTGACATTCTGAGGAAGGAAGTACAGGCAGGGGAACAGAAGGGGCCAAAGCCCTCAGGTAGAAATGAACTTGGGAAGGGAGGTCAGAGCGGTGGATGGAACCAGGCCAGGCAGAGTCTTGTTGGGATTTTATTCTCGAGGTTAAGGAATGAGTTTGAGGTTTTTCTTAATAATGATGGGAAGCCATGGTAGAATTTTAAGCCAAGAAGTCCCATGTGCATGTGGGAATGGCTGGACAATTTCACAGCCACAGGGCTCTGACAGGGGAGAGTCTTACCCCAGCCCAAGGCTAGTGCTAGATATTCCATGTCATTCAGATTCGTCATTCCAGGTGACTCAATTTTTGCAAAGTTCGGGCTCTGGCTCCAGATTCAGATAAAGAACTTCTGGGTACACCTGGATCTTAGAAGTGCAGCCAAATCTCTGTAACTTTTTAGCAACAGTTCTGTTGTTACTAGTTGTTAATTCTTATTTACTCAGTGCAAAGAATTCAGTGCAAACTTACTCAGAAGTCAGTATTGCCTAGTGGCTCAGAGAGTGAGTTCTGGAGTCAGAATGACTGGTGCCATTACTTGCAGAATGACCTTAGGCAAGTGGTTTAACCTCTTTGAGACTCGATTTTTCTCTGTGTAAAACAAGAATGTAAACTATTATGAGGAATTTACACAAAGCACTAACTCATTATTAGCTCTCATTAGCTGATGGATTGTAGGTTACCCAAGGGCAGGAGGTGGTCTCTCTTGTTCATCTGGAGTAACAGAACATGTAACTAACAGGGGCTTAAAGAATAAGGATATTTAGTTATCTCACACAAAAATTCAGAAAGAGGGTGGTGTGAGAGTTGATGCAGCGGCTCAACTGTGTTATTAAGGACCCAGGTTTTGTTTTCCCCTCGCCCCCGCCTTCTACAATATATTGGCTCTTTGTCTCAAGCTTGTTGCCTCCTAGTCACAAAATGGCTGCCACCACTCCCAGCGTCAGTCTCTCTAAAACCATATTCAAAGGCAGAAAGAAGGAGATGGCTGAGGTGGCCAAAAATAATTCTCCTTTTATGCTTTTTTCCACCCACTGACAAGTTCCATACCATGGGTCACATGGCTGCTCCTATACCCATCACTGCCAAAGGAAATATGATTCGCCCCAGAGGGCTAGGCCAAGTACTGCCCTTACAAAATTGAAGTTTATTTAACAAGGAAGAAGTGAAGATTAAAGTTGGGTAGGCAACCAACAGTGTCTGACACACTGTTCCCATAGTGCCCAGCACAATGCCAGGTACAGAGTTACTGCTCAATAAATAGTTGTTGAATGAATAAATATATCCTCTTATATGAGGGGATATTAAGAAATTTATGAATAAGACACACCTTTGACTCTAGGAGTATCCAATCCTATTGGTGGGGATGTGAGGAAGATACATAAGAAATAAAATTGGCAAAGAGTTCTCTTACAGCCCCTCTTTCTGACTCCAAGCTTTTCATGAGGAGACCCCCTGAGATGATTCAGTTTCAAGTCAGCTAAACTGATATTTGTATATACCTTTTTAAAAGAAATGGCTAGTATGTAAGCAGTGTTCAGTCCTCTGGGCAATCCCCTACGCCAAACAGCAGAGGTCATGAGCTGGTTATCTGCAGAATTTTGTTGTGTGGGTCATTACAGTTTTTGTTTGTTTTTTAGTTTGAATCAATCTTTAAATGTCAGAGGAGTTTACATGAAAATCTGGATTTCTGGCTTCTCTTGAAAAATTAGAGGAGCTGATTAACACTGGCCCACCTTCCTATGTAACATGGTAATTACAGCTGGCACAGAGTAGTGGCTGGTCTTAAATCACAGCTGCCCCTATTAGGCAGGATATGCTCTCTACTTTGCTACAGTCTCCACTTCTCCCTAATGTTCTTCATTCAAGTCACTTTTCTCATTTATGTTACTTGCCTGGCCTTGATATAAATTTAAGTCCATGCTTTTTGTATACAAAGGCCAGGGAAGTTCAAAGAAATTGTCTTGCCATTCTGTTTTCCCAGGCTCTGCATAGTGCCCAATTTAGAATTTTTATTTTCTGGATGAAAAGACTATAAATTATTTGAAAGCATCTGGGCTTCATTCCTTAGAATTTCCCACCATCATAAACAGAGAGATTATCTAGAAATAAAGCCAATAGAAGGTAATGTAGATCCCTGAGACTGAGATTCTGAATCCTGACAACATCATCAGAGCTTCTGGATCCAGCCATGCCTGAAGGCAGTGCCTTTGGATTTTCCACTTCTGTGAGCTAAAGCCAGATTGAGTTGTGATTTTGTCATTTGTGTCACAAAGAGCTAAACTGATACGATTTTCTCTCCACTAACCAGAAGTTTACCATCTCCTTATAATGTACTTATCAGAAACTATGAAAAAAGAGTACTAAAACTTGGAATAATCTATAGAGAAGGAGCCCTGCATTAAGACTTCAAGTATAACCACCTCATTTTACAGATGGGAAAACTAAAATGCTCATCAAGAGGAACAGCATCTTAATGGTCAACCAGAGAGTGGGCAGCTGAGTACTGGACCCAGGTCATAAACATCTTCTGCTCAGGCCCGCTGGGCAGACTTCCCACTGAGAGGTGTTGAGAATTTTCCTCAAGGCTGAATGAGGTCAAGTCAGCCTAATTCATCCATCTAAATATAAATGAATCCCCCTTTAAGCTGGGCTGGCAAGAGACATGTTCATCTGAAGTCAGATTTTTTTTTTCCTTGCACTCCATAATCCCAGCTATCACTTATTTCTAATCCCACTGAGTGTTATAGTCAGATTTCCCGGCACTTCTGGGCACTGAGCAAGACTAATTAACCCCCTCTCCCTCTGCCCATGGACCCTTGGGAAGGAATAACTGTTTTATGAGGGTGGTTATGGGGTTACCCAAAGGCTCAAGGGAAATAATTGACATCTGAGCAGACATCACTCAGGACAACTGCTCTATGTTGTGGCCTTGCCCAGATAAAATTCCAGCAGCCTCAGGGATTTTTGCAGCAGCTTGGACTCCAGTCTTCTTGCCTGTTTCTCTTTTGTCCCAATAATAATAATAAAACTCAATAATAATAATCATAATCATGTTAACTGGGGTTAATGATAGACTCTACCTCCCAGGGTTGCTGGGGAGACTAATGAGATAATGCATGTGACAAGCTTAGCAGCGTATGTAACACTAGCAAGTACACACTAATATAACATTAGTAACAATACTAACAACCACAGTAATAGCAGCTTACATTGATTAAGCACTTACTGTATACCAAGCACTGTACTGAATACTTTGCATGTGTCTGACACCATTTAGAATTCTTTCTAGCTTTCTCATCCTTGGTCTCAATATTCTAACATAAAGAAGACCTATTAGCTGCTGGATGATCCTTGAGTGATCAGATGTTTGAGTCTAGTGCCTGTTCTATGCTAGCCTGATACCTTTATCAAGCCCTTGGTTTCCTGGCTCAGGTTCCTGGTATGTGGGTGAGTGGGTTCCTTGGTTTTCTGTCCAATCCAAATATTCATCCATTCATCTTTTCATCTTTTGCTCATCAATCCAACCACTCATTCATCCATCCACATATTCAGTTACCAAACTATCTATACACCCATTTATCTACCCACTCACCCATCAGTCCATGCACTCACTCACTCATCCATCTTTCTTTCCATTCATTCACATATTCTACCCATCATCCATCTTTCCACCCACTCATTCACCCACCTACCATTTATCCATCCATCTACCTATCCAATCATCTGTCTTTCCACCCACCTGTCTATCTGTCCATTCATTTATTCATCCAACCATATACCCAATCACTTACCCACTTACTCACTCATCTATCGATCGGTCTACTGACCCATACATCTATCTACCTCCTTATTCATCCCTTCACCCACTCATGCAGCCTAAATATTCATGCATCTACCCACCACTCACCCAGCCACCCAGCCACAATCTACCCACTTACTCAGCCATCCCCACCCATCTACCACCTAACATTTGTAGTGTTTACTTCATATAACACTCCATGCTAAGCCCTGGTATGGTCTCTTGAGCCCCCTGCCTGGGAGGAAAGGTGGACTCCACACGAGGGTCCCCCACAGAGGGAGATAGGTAAACCTGTATGTGGTCCACTGAGCCCCTTCATGGCCTGGACTTGGCCAAAGCCATTGACTCCCAGGGTCTGTGGCCAAACAGTGATTAAATACAGGATGAGGATGGACTGAGACATGGGCTTCCAGCAGAGCAATTAGAGGTAAACTAATATCTGTTCCCCACAGAGGAGCCTGAGGACTCCAAGATGCGAGAGAAAAGGAACAAGTCAGCAATAGGAGGAAAGCAAAGCCACAGAGATCATGAGCTAATTAACCTATTCTCCTAAGATAGTATTTCATTAAAATCCAGCCCTCCTGCCCTTTAAGGACTGATGTCTCTCCTACCTCGCCTCCATTGCCCTTTTCCACTCTGTCCTGATCTCATCTGCCTCCTCTCTGATCTCCCTTCCCCAATTTTAAACTTCCTTGAACCCGACCTCCCCACCTGCAACCAGGATTGACCTTTAAAGGCACAAGTCTGATCATGTCACTCCCCGGCTTATAATCCTTTATGACTCCTCATTATCTAGGATAAAGGATAAACTCTCCCAAGATGAGAAAAAAGCCATTCATTCACTTATTAGCACATATTTCCTGAGAACCTACTAGGTGCTGAGCTTAGGATGCATGCTGGGAATGCAGCAGTGTTGAAACCAACCTGCCCTCCTGGAGCTCACGTTTAAACAGGAGACATAAACACAGACCTTTAAAAATAATCTAATATTAATATTCACTGTGAAGGAAATAAGTAAAAGTGTGAGAGTAAGAACAGTGGGGAAAAGGGAAGAGGGTATAGCTCAAGTGGTAGAGTGCATGCCTAGCATGCACAAGGTCCTGGGTTCAATCCCTGATACCTCCTCTAAAAACAAATAAATAAACCTAATTACCTCCCCCCCCTAAAAAACCAAAAAAGAATAGTGGGGAAAATAATGAAGTGACTTCAGCTGAAGAACTCCCTGAGAGAGTGATGATGCAGATGAGTCTTAGAGTGATCACCAAACCATAAAGGTAGAAGGGAGAGCAGAAGCAAAGGTCCTGGGGCAGGACGGAAGGTTGAAGGAGATGGAAGATGGCAGGTATGGCCAGGGTGGAGTGTGTGAGAGCAAGAGTGGGCTGAGAAGGAGTAGGAGAGAAAAACAAAGGAGGAGAGAAAAACCATGTAGGCGAGGGTTGTCTGCAGGTGTTTGGATTTCATGGCAAGAGCACTGATGGCTTTTAAGCAAGGGAGTATCTGATCTGATATTTACTTTCAGGATGTAAAAGGCTGTTTTCGAGGCTCTGGAGGCTCAGTTTCTGCTATGCTCAGAGCCTCTGAACTTAAGCACAATACCTAACAGGCACCCTCCCTCATGCCTTTTAGTAGTCACTCTATTTCTCCCCATCCCTCTGCCCCTTAACTCCTAGAAATCACTAACCTACTTTCTAACATTATTGATTTGCCTGTTCTGGACTTTTCACATAAACGGAATCATACAATATGTAGCTTTTTGTGACTGGCTTTTTTTGCCTAGTATATGTTTTCAGGATTCATCTATATTGTACCATATACCAGTACTTCATTCTTTTTGGTTGACAAATAGTATTCCATTGGGTGAATATACCATGTTGTGTTTATCTACTCATCAGTTAGTTGATAGACACTTGGGTTGTTTCCTCTTTGGGGCCATTTAATATCGACTCTTTGAGTGGTTGTATTAATTCTGATCTGGAACCTACCTTTCTGTGTTAGGAGTATTCAAATATCCTTTTGTAGATGGACCATGGAAGTAAATGACAAATGTATTCCTTAATGTCTTTACCTGGCAAAATAAAACTCTACAGTCTTTCTGTTGACTTTTATGGTATGGGAGTCTGAAAGGTCAAAGTCCTGGAGTTACAGACCTCTGATATAAAGTCAATGGCTCAGGGAAGCCAAGTGTTGTCCTTCTGGCCTTGCATGTGGCTCAGACCATGACTGGTAAACAGGAGAGCATAATGTAGCACTTCTCAAGCTGAGATACAGTGCCCCTCCAGGGGCATGTACTGGTCTCCTGGAGAGAAAGACTACATCTCCCAGCCTCCTGTGCAGTAAGGAGTGTCATATAATTAAATTGTGACCAGTAGGAGAGAAGCAGTAGATTTTTTTCTTCTTTGCTCCTCTCTTCTTACTGCTGGCTGGAATGTGGACAAAATGGCTGGAGCTCAAGCAGCCATACTGGACCCTGAGGTGGAAAGCACTGGCTACAGATGCTGGAGGGACCAAAAGGAAGAGGTCTGCTGACTGTGGAGGTGCCACACCACCTCTGGTCTCATGTATCTGCATGAGAGAGAAAGAAATGGCTGCTGTGTTGAATGTAAACATTTTAATGTGTAAAATGTTGCTGTGTTACGCTCACAGTCAAATCCAATCCCACCAAATATGCTTCCATGGCCCCCCCACAGATGAGGAAACTGATGTGAGGGACATTTGCCTCAGGACATTATTTTCACTCAAAGATTTGAGAGAGAAAAAAACAATTTACACTTTGCAATTTTTCCTAAAGCTAATTCATTTCTCCTCTTCTTTTTTATATTAGAACACATGCATACATTTGCATGGACAGAGAACATTCAGTGGATTTTTAAGAGACTTTCTCTGCTTGCCTTACTTTGGGTTGTGAGCCTCGTCCCCAGGGTCCTCGATGGGCATCCAGTCCCTCCTCTGCCATCAGGAGGATTGTTGATAGAAAGATTCTGAACACGGTCTCAGGAGGCAGAGAGACTTGCATTTGAGCCCTGTGACTACTACTTATTAACCACGTGTTCCTGGACCAGCCACTTCACTCTCTGACCCTCAGTTTCTTCCTCTGTAAAAATGGAGATAACAATGTATGACTTGGAGGGTGGCTGGAGGACTGACTTGGTTCTGTCTATGAAAGGCCCTGTCCCAGAGCCAGGCACACAGTAGGTGCTCTGTGGTCCCTTCCTAGGTACTAACCTCACCATTCTGGACACAGCCGACTCAATCCGAATCACACTCGGAGGCAGTTCCACAAACAAGGATGATTTAATATATTTCAGCACATTTCCACTCAACAATTTATGAAAATAGAACTCTTTATTAAAATAGCAAGGCGGAACAATCACTGCTACTCACAAAACACTGTCTTTAAAAAAAACAAACCAATAAACATCCAAATCAATGGCACTGGGCAAGACAGTTCAACTCTCAGAGCCTGTTTCTCCATCTGGAGAATGGGCAGGTAGGAAGTCACCAGCTCATTGTGGGCGGGACCCACTGATGGGAGGAGATGACCCTGGATGGCCCTTGCACCACGTGTAATGCACACCCAAGAGGTGGGCAGCATACTCCTCTTCCTGTCCCTTCCACCCCGTGATTGTCAAGGATAAAGTCTCAGGGTGGTGCTGGCGCGGCTTTAACACGACTGAAACACTTGTTTCATTTTGTATCAGAGAAGAGACAGATCTCAGGCTCTGAGCCTTGGTGACTCCTCATGGAGGACCCCTCCCCAGCAGATTTATTTTTCACAGTCACCTTCTATTTTTGGCAGCAAGTGATACATGTTGTCAGTTACCGGCAGTGGAAAAAGTTCCCTTTTTAAACATATTTAAGTTGAAAAAGAGTCTGTTTAAAGGAAAATGTCTGATAAACAACAATACAAAATACAGCAAAAAATAATAATCATGACAATGGTAAAGAAACACTGCATTAGATCAACCTATGAGGGCTTCTAATGTATGTTCTGCAATTTTGTGATTCTAAAGCAGGTATGAAGAAATACAATGGTGTCTGGGTACCTTCCTCTAAGTAACCAGATCCAAGGGGCTAACCCACTCATCTCTCCCTCTTTCTCCATAACTTATAGTTTTTAAAAGGGGAAAAAAGAAAAGAAAATTAATAAAGATTAAAACAAGGGTGGGTTTAAAGCTTCATCTCCCAAACTATACTTCAATATCTCCAGTACGAACTGGAGCTGCCTGGTGGGAGAATCGTCTCGTCTCTTCCTTACGATTGTGGCTCCAAGGAAGTGCCACCTTTAAAAAGAACAGGCCCTTTTCTGAACATCAGTGAGACTGTAGTCTCAGTGACAAAGCAGCCCTGATTTGGGAGGGGAAGTCAGAGGGCTTTTCCCCAGCACATCAGGGTAGCAGCCACGCACAAGAGATCTTCCTGGAGCTATTTCTGCTGGCCTCCTTCCTTCCCTTCCAAGCCAGGATGAGGCAGCTGAGGGTTGCCATGGAAACCGGCTCCATCCTCCCACAGGAAGCTGCCAGCCCTGATTTCCTGCAGAGTTAAGAAGCAGGCAGCAGCGGGGGTCACCCAGGCGTGAAGATGGGTTTCCCTGGGGATATCCTGCCTCCTGCCAATCATAGCATCTGTCTGGGAATCCTGAGGCCACCTGGAGGCTGAAGGCCAGGGAAACCCCCAAGCCCCCGTGCTACTCCAAGAAGAGACAAGACCCTGGAACATTCAGAGATCTCAGGTCCTCTCTCCTCCCTCCAGCCAAAGCTACAGGGTCCCGGCTATGTGTGTGTATGTGTGTCTACGTCTCATGGGATGCATCCACTTATAGGTGCCTCTGGCTCTGTCGGCTCCCTGACACCAAGCAGAACGGCCCCTCCACCACCTCCTTGAGCCCATGGAGCACAGAGCTGCCCATCTAGCATTTGCAACTGACAGTAAGTCTGTTTGCAGAATTCTAACAGTTTACAAGCTGTGTGACCCTGGGCAAGTCACTTCACCTCTCTGAGCCCATTTCCTCATCTATAAATCCTCTCTTCACAGAGGTGATATGACAAAGTAGAAATACTGTGTCTACTGTTCCTGTCACAGGCATTTAGAGTGTCCTCAATGAACAGGACCTAATATTAGTAATACTTAGCATCATATAAAGGTTTCCAGGTAATTTTTCTTTTGATCTGTTTTTTTCCCCCGTAAAACAGATGCAAGTTTTCATCATTGATCTTTTTGATCAAGGTGGGAGTACACTTAGGATAGGATCCATTGGTCTGAGGATCAATTAGCAGGTTCCCACCACCTCCTACAATATCACCTCTAACAGTGGGAACAGGGTTCTCAAACATGAGTGCTTTTGGGGGAACAGGAGGTACCATGAATGGAGAAGCAGATCAAGTAAAGGTCCCGGTGAACCAGAGCGCACTGCCCCAGATGAGGGAGGCAGCTGCTACTCAGCTCTGGTCCATGGTTGTCCTTGGGAATATGCCCAGTGTGGACAGATCTTTCCAGTTTTCAAGAGAAGCTGGACATTTTGAATCAACTTTCCCAAAGGTGATAAGATAATAGTGACGTAATTTTTGTAAGTGTAGGCCACACAGAACAGGTCTGCAGTCTGCAGGGTGTCCACAGCTGAAGCGTCTGGGCTAGAGTGTAGGAAGCCAATACGTCCTCTTTCTGTTTTGGTTTGACCAGTCCCAGGAGCCCTGGCTGCTTCCTTTCACGGGGGCCATCCCATCTGGACTGTGTCTTGCTAATTCCCTGCTGGAGTCCCAGCACTGGGAAAATCCATCCCCTCTGAAACCCGAAACTCTAGTGCAGAGAAGTCGGCTGCTCAGAGCCCAGCATCTGGCGGGCGCTCCCGCCCTGCACTGTGGGTGCACCAGCCTCTGGACACCCTCCCGTGTCTTCTCAAGGATCAGTGTGAATAGAGAGAAGCAGGAAGTGTCTAGCGAATGGGGCACCTAGGAAAGCAGAACCTAAGGGATTCCTTGGCTTTAGGCAGTTTAATAAGAATTTTGGGACAGAGTTTATTTCAACAGACACACTGCTAGGCCCTGAATGGCCTTTTCCTGGCCAGCATCTGCTTTGACTGGTTAAGCCCTGAACCACACCATTGTCAGGGGCTTGGACGGCGGCCCCTCAGGGGCTGAGGGCAGAGCAGTGAGGTCTCGTTTTGCCCTGTCTGCCCTCACTTTAGCAGATATCCTAAAGGTGAGAGGAGCAAGGGGGCGCTGGCAGCAGAAAGAGCCTCATTTTGAAACTAAACCTTTGCAGCAGATAATCTGTAGAGCTCTGGGTGTCTTTGTCCCCCTTCTGTCAGCTTCCCTTCTTTCCCCTCCCCCAGACACAGCCTTCCAGGAAAACAAAACAAAACAACAGGGAAGGAGTAATGGTGGCACTGTTGGGTGTTCAAAGCTCTGCACCCAGGCCCAACGCAGGCACAGAAAGTTGGGCGATGGGCGGTGGGCTGGGTGGAGGCGCGCACCCGCGGAGCCCCGTCTGCCCCGGAGCTCACGGCCGGGTGCGGTAACGGATGGGCACGTCGTGTTCTGGCTGCATCAGCCCAAAGCCGTACCTGCTGAGGTCAAACTCAGGGATCTCCACATCTGGACTGATCAGCTCCAGGTCAAAGTGCAGCAGCACGAGGAACACGAATCTGCAGGGAGACAGCGTTCAAGGTGTGACTTGGGAGGGTTGGGGGGGGGGTGGTCATCCAGACTCAGGCAGGAAGGCGATGGCTTCCTCCTGAGTCTGAGCCCAGCTCTCACTTCGGGAAAGGTGGGAGAAGGAAGGTGAGAGAGCAGAGCACGAGTGCTTCCTGCTCACCAAAGTCCATGAGTTCCTGGTCCTGGCAGATGGGCTGGGGGCAGAAGCGTCCTATGTCAGTTCCATGCCAAAGCATTTCAGAGCCAGTGCGTGACTCCAGCTTTCTCTGCTGCCTGGCAGCTGTGTGGGCCTCACGTTGAGATGATGAACCGGGAAGATGGAAAGAGCCCAGCCCCTGAGTCCCTGCTCGGAGGGGAGGAGCCCCCCCAAACCTACAGCCGACCTGTGTGGGAACCAAGCTTTTGTTGGACAAGCCAGTGAGACTTGGGGGTTGTCTGCTGCAGCAGCAGAGCCTTGCTTCTCCTGATTAACAAGGACAGTGACCCTTCCTGATTCTTCCACCATACTCATCCCACCCCTTCTCTGCCTTAGGGCTGACGCTAAACCGTAGCTGCCTTTGTGAGATCAGAAACAGGCACCCCTCCCTCAAGACATCTTACTGTGGGAAAACTGTTAGAATAGACCAACTCTGCAAGAACAGGCAGGCACTCTTTGCTGCCATCTTCCGGAAAGCTGTCCTAACAAGCACACAAACCGGCGGATGATGTAATCGGCGTGCCCGTAAAGGTGGTGGCGGCCCCAGCTGATGTTACCTGGTTCCTGCCCACCTGCGATCTTACCACCACCTGTGCTAGTAAAGGTCAGACTGGGTCCTCTACTGCTCTGGGTCCTACCCACCTCACCGCGACCCAGGTGCCCAATGCGGGACAGAGCACACGGCAGGGGTTCTTTAATTTTACTGAACAAGTGGAAAAGAGGGAAGACGAGGGAAGAAACATCAGCGCCCTGGGAAGGAGAGCTGGGGGCAGACCTGGGCTCCGTCTCTTAAGGGCGTGTGACCCTTGTGAGGTCTCTTTCCCCCTCGGGGCCTTGGTTTCCCTGTCTGGTCAAAGAGGGTCAAAGAGGTGAGATGTGTCCCTTCCAGCTTTGAAGCAGCAGGACGGTAGAGGATGAGTTTACACGAGGAGGGGTGGTTCTGTACCCACACCTGGATTTGGATCCTGGTACCTACCTCCACTTACCAGGTGCCTGACCTTGACAAATGATTTGACCTCTAGCATCAGTGACAAACTGACCACCTCGAAGGTTACCATAATGATTAAGTGAGACAAAAATAACAGCAAACTGGGGGGAGGGCATAGCTCAGTGGTAGAGTGCATGCCCAGCATGCATGGAGTCCTGGGTTCTATCCCCAGTACCTCCATTAAAAAAATAAACCTAATTAGCTCTTCCCTGACCAAAAAAACCCAAAAAGAACAACAAATTAACTAATTCATTGACCACTTTATGCCAGACCCTGTGCTAAGCATTTCATATCCATCATCTCTTTTTAATCCCTCCGAAAACTTCATGGAGTAGGAAATGCAGTCGATTCTGCTACCATAGTTGCTTTGAACACATGAATTCATTCCAGTGGCATTGATCTCCTAGGGTACGAACGAAGCATAATGCAAATTGCACATTTCCTTACGTGTCATTTCATCTGCCAGAAACACTAGGAGAATAACAAACCACACTCGGATGAACCCAGCTGAGCAGGAATTCATAAAACGCACACACCTAAACTCTATCCACCAGCAACCTCAGCTCACGGGGTGGGTGGTGAGCCTCGCCATTCCCCGCAGGCATCTGATCTCAGACACCCCTCCTTCCACACTTCACTGCAGCTCACAGCTCCATCCAACACCCGCTTCCACGGCAAACTTCAGGTCGTTTTCACAGTAAAGCGCAATATTTATTGTACATAACACTGAGGTGTTTCTATTTATTCCATTTAACACGTGTGAGCCTGTACCACCATATCTTCCTAGGTGCGTATCTTTTTGTGTGTCACTGATGACGTTTTTGAGTGTTGGGCCCCACCCCCATCTCCTGCACAATCCTGTGCTTTTCGTTGTGTGATTTCCTGTGGTGCAGTGATTTTTAGGAATGCCGGTGAGACATTAGAGCAGAACCGGCTGTCTTATGATCTCCATTTGACTGCTGAGAAAACTGAGGCCAAACGGTTAGTGTAATGTGTCCATTCACCAGCATAATGCCCGCACATTAATAATAGTGGTATTCGTCATTACAATGATAACTAACTTTTATTAAGTACCTATTGTGAACCAGGCAGTGGGGTAAGTACCCAGAAAGGTCCAATTCATGTGTTCCAACACCCCTAGGATGTCGTCTGATCAGTACCCCTACTTTACAGTGGAGGAAACAGAGGCACAGAGGTTACCCAGCTGGACAGAAGGACAGGGTGATGTCATAATATCTGGTTCAATCTGTCTGTGATCAGGGGACCAAGGCTCGTGGGCCCAGGGAGGAGAATTTACGAGGCACTCGGCTCCCCTTCCGGGTACTCACTGTTTGATGCTGCTGGTGGCGTAAGCCCTGCCCAAGCACTGGTTGTGCCCCGCTCCCCACGGCATGCTGTAGTTCTTCAGTCGCTTCCCATCCTTGTAAAAGTCTTTCTTCTCTGATCCATCAGGGTTCAGGAATCGGTTGTACTTAAATACCTGAGACAGGAAGGAAGTCCCTTTCTGACGCCACCCCCAAAATCAAAACATGCCTGCACGAGGGGGCGGTATAGCTCAGTGATAGAGCACGTGCTTAGCATGCATGAGGTCCTTGGTTCAAAACACGCCTGCACAAAGAAAAATGAGCAAGGATGTTCATCACACTCGCATTTATAAGAGAGGAAAACAGGAAAGAAGGTGAAGTGCAGTTGATAGGGGACTGGTTAAAAATTACGGCAGCTGTTTACAAGGCTGAGCTTGGTCTGAGCATGCTGACACAGAAGGAACATTTAAGACTGGTTGTTGAGTGAAAAAAGCAAGTTTTGGAATAGCACGTATTGTGTGATCCTGTGCACACACCTGCCTATTTGTATGTGTGTGAGTGTGTTGTGGGTATGTCTGTAAAAGCATGATATTATCTGAGGGACACACTTCCACCCACTGTTAGGGAACCCGTGGAACTGGAGAGGAAGGGGAACGAAGACAAATCTCCACTTTTAAATATATATGTCTACGTATTTCTATAAATATATATTACTCTGCAATTTAAAATAAAATTATTTTTTTAAAAAAGAGAATGCCAGTTTCCTTTGGTTGCAGTGTAGAGTGGTGATGTGAAGACTATCTGAGCACAGGGCTTGTTGTACAGAGGAGGTGAGGTGCTGAATGAAAGATGGGGGGAAGGATGGTAAATGGACAAGTGGATGGACAGATGGAAGAGTGAGTGGATGGATGGATGGAGGGAGGGAGGGAGGGATGAATGTGTGGCTGGGTGAATGGATAGATGGCTGGGTGGGTGGATGGATGGATGCACAGCACAGAGCCTGGCACGCAGGGAGCACTTACATCTGTTGTGAAAGTTTGCACCATGTTGAAGTCCAGAGAGAGGGAAAAGTGTTGAGAAGCTGACATTAGAACATTGTGAAATCAGGAAGAATTGCTCAGCTGTCCCTTGCAAAGCACTCAGTGTATGCCTCGTGCTATTTTGACGTCTTACATGATCACATTTCATCCTCCTGACAACCCAGCAAGGTAGGTGCTCTTATAACGACCACTTCACAGGTGAGGAAACAGAGGCACAGAGAGGTGAAGAAATCTGGGCAAGGTCACACAGCAAAGAGCAGAAGTGGGCTGCCACTCAGATCCAGCACTGACTTTGCCCCCATGATCTCTGGTATGCCTTTTACCTCTGGGTCTGTGTAGATTTCTGGGTCCTTCTGGGGACTCAGGAAGGGGAAGAGGAGGAGGCGGTCACCACGTCGCAGGGAGAATTCCCGCCCATCTGCCATGCGCAAGGCCAGGTCCACCACGACCTCGCGGGTGATGAAGGGTGCAGCGGTGAGCCTGAGGCTCTCACTCAGCACGCTGTCTGCACGGGGCAGGGACAGGGGAGAGTCAGCCACTGGAATGCCACCTCCAGGCCTCACTTTACAGAGGCAGGTAGGGAGGCTCGGAGAGGGTGTATGAATTGTCCACCACCACAAAGCAAGGCCAAAGCAGGCCAAGTGATGAGATGTGACTGCCATGCTCTTCAGAGACCTTGGATGTGAGGGTTTGGATCTCACCCTAAAAGAAGCTGTGAGGGATGGTGGGAGCCAGGGAGATGTCAGGGAAGGCTAGGGAGAGAGCAGGGCCAAGAATATTGGCTGTGTCTGCCTGCCCAGCATACATTCCCCTTCTGGAAACAGTTCCCTGGTTTTCTTCTGGGGACCACCCCCTCTCCCACTCTAAGGGGTTAAGCTGTTGATTCCACACTCAACACCTTGGATTGGGCTGTGACTGGCTGATGACAGCATCCCAACCGTCTGAACCCCATGATGGGTTCAAGATAGGTAATGACCCCAAAAGAGCCAATTGGACACAGTCCTGGGACTCTGGGTAGGGACACTGCAGAGAAGCACACCTTCACAGGCCAGGAACAAGTCAGCCCAGAGCCAACCCAGTGGAAAACGGGGCTGAGGATGGAGAGAGACTGAGATCTGATGGTCTTGTTAAACTGCTTAGATCCACCTGTGCCTGAAGCCAGTCCCTCTGGACTTTCTAGTTACCTGCCCCCAAACAAAGTCCCTTTTCTGCTTCAGCCTGTTTAAGTTAGGCTTTCTGCCACTTGCAACCAAAAATCTCCCACTGAAACCATGAGCCTTGGATAGTGGAGACCAGGGCATGGAGATGTCAGGTCTATGAAGGCAGGAGGACTCTAGGTCAGACTGATGGAACTTGGACGACGGGAGCCCATGTTGGGGGGCGGGGCTTGGGGGCCCACGATGACCCAGTCTTTGGGAACGTCTCAGAGGGTGTGTCTCACCAAGCACAGGCGTGCTGTCCAAAACCTTCTGTGGGAGGGCAGTCATCTGTGACACGGACGGCTCCGCTCGAGAGAGGACAGGCTCGAGCTCCGCACGGACGGCAGCCAGGGCCTCGGGATTCTTGAGGAGGAAGAGCAGGAGCCAGAAGGCAGCAGGCCCCATGTTCCCCTGCAGTGAGGAGGAGCCCCCAGCACACCATCAGGAGGGCGAAGCTGGGGTGAGAGCTGACGGGTCTGTGCCATGGACACAGGCCTGGGCTCCCAGCCCTGCTTGACCCATGACTCTTCAGCCTCAGGACGCAGCCCAAACACGCTTTGTGGCTTTGGCGTAGCCCAATGCCTACCTCAAGGCCATTCTTGGCATCCCTGACCTTGAGCAAAATCATTGATCTGAGGTCACACAGGTCATCTCCAAAGCTAATCAGTGTAAATGCTGGTAATATGAACAAAGTTTCTCAATTAAGGCTACTGTTAACGTCTGAGGGTGAGTCCTTGGTTCCAATTCCCCACCCTTTCCCCTATCCGTGCATGTTACCATGTGACTCCACACCTCCTCCCATTAAAGGGGCAGAGTGTATTTCCCCAGCCCCTTGGAGTTGGGCTCAGCCATGTGATGTGCTTTGGCCAATAGAATGAGGCAGAATTGACTGACCAGCAGTTCTAAGTCTAGGTCTTAAGAGAGCTTTTGTGTGTCCACTTGCCCAGCAGCCGGCTGGTCCCAAGAGGAGGATGAGAAGCACAAGGAGCAGAGCTGAGCTGTCCAGCTCGGCCCGGTCTAGACCAGCTGATTCCCAGCAGAGCCTCTGACAGGTGAGTTAAAGAAATGCTCATCGGGGTACGCCACTGAGTTTTTGTGGTTGTTCGTTACGCAACAATAGCAAATGGATACAACATGTGAATGTTGGCTTTCAAATATCTGAGTGTTGTGTACATATATAGCAAAGCAGCAAGGATCAGTGATGCCTGTGATGTAAAACGTCCCAGTTGTTAAGTAATCAGAAAAATGGATAAAATTTCTTGCTCTAAGACTTCAACCTTGGCTGAGTATTTTAAGACTGTTATTCAGCATGTGGCTAAAATGTGTGTGGGGTGTCCTTAAGTGAACTCTAGACATAGGTGGAATACCAATTCACCTCCATTTGGAGGAAGATTTTTGTCTACCGTAAATGACTATCCTAGCCAATCTTAATAATGGAACATTAAGTAGTCATTAAATGTCATGTTTATCCAGAAATTCTATTGCAGACATAACTGCACGTGGACCAAAGGGCATTTGCACAAGGATATTTACGGCAGTGCTGATGTAGCAGCAAAAGACTGGAAGCAACCTCAATGCCTATCAATAGGAGATCAGTAGATAAATGATGATCTGTCCACAGGATAATGACATTGGACGCTGTTAAAAAGGAGCTGACTCTGATAGGGGACTGTAGCCAAGACAGGGGCTTCACTGTGCTGCTATTTGTGTCTATGTTTAAAGAGGGATATATATGAAGAAACACAGACCATCTCTAGAAGGAAACTCGAGAACCTGGCAGCTGAGGTTGCCTCTGGGACAGAAGCTGAGAGGGGGAGAGGCGGTAAATAAATGCACTAAAGCATCAGTGGTGGTGAAACAGATTTTCTTTCTTTCTTTAGCTGCCATGAATTCAGCACCAAGGAGGTGCCAGGTTCCCTCGTCCAATCCTCCCATCAAGCAAGCACCGTTAGCACACCTTTTACTGAAAAGGAAAACTAAGCAGTCCCTAGTCCCTCCCCACTGCCCAGCAGGTAGTGAGGGCTCAGTGGTATTTGTCCAGTAAACACCTGTGTCTCTTTGGGCTGGGGGCCTCCGAGGCAGCCTGGGAGGTGGGCTGGCAGAGCCCTGAACCAGGATCAGAACCAGGCAGAGCTGGGTTCACCTGCCCACTTCCTGTGCCTCTGGACAAGCCACTCCCCCTTCTGGGTCTCAGAACCTCCCTTTTGGTAAAATGAGGATAAAAACATGGCCACACCTGGGGCGGCCTCAGGGAATACAAGCGAGCCCCAGAGGCTGAGCACAGAGCAGGTGCTCAAAGCTGGTCCCCTCCTTCCACCAGCCCTCTCCCGGGGGTTTCAGAACAGATGGGGGCCTTGGACTCTTGCTGAGATTTCCTCCAGCACCTCAGGGCTGCCTGAGACAAAGCAAGGTCACTTGCTGTCCATCACTTAAATAGCCAGGGGCATGTAGGTGATAAATAATTCAGCTTTGGGCTAACTCCATGCCAAGGCCATTTCATCTTGCCTGGATGGTCAGATGGGGGCCACCACTCACTAACCGGAAAGCAGGAGTGGAGCAAGAGGCTGCTCAGTTAACTCTGCTTCCAGGGAGAAGCTGTGGCAAGTTAGGGAGGTGACAAAGACTGCCTTCCACCCATCTGCACAGATGTGAGTGTGCATGTCTGTGTGTGTGCATGACCACACAACCATAAGAGATCTTTAATCCACTACCCTGGAAGATGTGTTCTCCCGTGAGGCCCTGCCTCAGTTTACCCAGGATGACATTTCCGGTCTAATCTTATTCCCTCCCGCCGCAAAGTCCACCAGCCAGCAGCGCCTGTGTTCTACTTTTCTGTGAATGGCAGTAGGTGACCTCCAGGGGGCGCTCACTGTGATCAGACTCCGTGCTCAGCGACTCTCGTGCGCCACCTTGTGGACCTCGCACCACACTGTCAGTCAATAGGAATTGGGGACACCTGCACAATCTTCCGCCTTTGGGTAACAGCACACATTTTCCTTTGGGAAAACTACCTCTACTTCACTATAAGTCCGTGTGGATCGTCTGGGACTGAACCACCCTCTCCAGACCTCAGGTGTGGCCATGGGACCCAGCCTGGGTCACTCAGTCAGTGATGGACTTAGAGGGAACAAGTTACCTGGGCTGGGCCAGTGGGTATCAGACTTGGGGCTTGTGCTAGAATTTACAGGACAGAGGCGCCCTCCTCCACGGGGACTGCCAAATTGCCAGGAGCCGCGGGTGGCCCTCACTGCCACCATCTGGAAAAGCCCACCTGAGGCTCGAGGAATGGAGAGCTGAGGGGTGGGACATTACAGATTACATTTCTTGTCATTGTTTATGATTAAATTTTTTTCTAAGGGAATTAAAAATACCCTTAGTGCAAAGTGGAATCCTGGAAGAGAAAAGGGACATTAGTGGAAAAACTGGGGAAATCTGAATAAAGTACAAACTTAATTAATAGTAATGTACCAATGCTGGTTTCTTAGTTTCCCCAAATGTACTGTAAGAGGTTAACACTGGGGCAAGCTGGGTGAAGGGTATTTGGAAACTGTATTATCTCTGCAACTCTTTTGTAATCTAAAATTATCTCAAAATAAAACCACTGAAGGGGAAAACCCAGTTCTCTGTACAGCTATTATTCTTACTGCCTCCTCTTTTCAGATGGTGAAACTGAAGCCCAGAGAAGTGAAGTGACTCGTTCAAGGTCACAGGACTGGTCGGCAGTGGAGCTGGGATTCCACCCAAGTCTGTCTGACTTGGAACACTGCTTCTGCTCTCCACCCCTAGGTCACAGTGCCACCATGATCACTATTCCAGCTGACCATCTGCAGACCTGGCGCCCCTGCAGCTCCCACAGTCCCCACCCCCCACCACTCAGGACCACCGAGGAGTTCCTGGGGCCATGGCTGCGGAGGCCAAGCCAGATGTGGGGAAGGAACAGAAGAAGGAGACTTGACGGATGGGGCCGTGGGAGCTGACTGTGTCCACAGTTCACGGTGTCAATCCCAGCATCACTGTGGTCAGCAGAGCCACCCGCTGCCTGACAGCTCAGAGCTGGGAGGGCAGCCAGGACCATGATGAGCCTTCCACGGCAGCCTCAGGGAGCTCTCCTCCCTCGCTAAGTATTTGTCTAGTATGTTTTCTGAGCTCTGGTTATCTACTGAACACAGTTACAGGATTTTACGTGCATCATTTCCTTTCATCCTCACCACAGCGTCACCGAAGCCCTGCTGTCTCTTTCACAGATGGGTAAACTGAAGCACTGAGAAGTTAAGGGACTGACTTGCTAGGAAGTGGCAAAGTCAGGATTCAAGTTTAAGCAGGTTGGTCACACAGCCAGTCCCCTAAACCACTGGGCTACACAGCCTCTTGGCCCTGCTCTCAAGACTGCAGATCTTGGGGTCTCCCTTCTGCCTGAAATCTGGGCGCTGCCAACAACTCAGTCTCAGAGGATTAACAGTAATGCACCAATGCTGATTTCTTAGTTTCCCCAAATGCACTGTGGCTCTGTAAGAGGTTAACACTCTTACAGAGGACATCCTGTCCCCAATTCCCATCCAGTTCTCCTGGCCCCAGACTTTCTGCCACTCAAGCCCTCAGGCCAGCATCCAGTTCTGCTGACAGAGGTCACTTCCATAAGGGATTCTGGGGACAGTTTGGAGCTCCAAGTCATGGCCCATAAATATGTTATTAGACACTAATGGGGCCCCAAATGCTGATTAAACCCAGCCCCCAGCCCTTGTCAGCCTCTGCCTGTAAGGACAGTTAAAGGCTCTGGAGAGAAAACTAAAAATAAGTTCTAAGTCGATGGGAGAGGAATTACCCAGAAATGTTGGCCTATGCAACTGTCACTGCCGAGGTGGGGCCGAGAGAAGGAGGGGGCTCAGGGGCCAGGGCCAGGGTAGAAGCCAGGCCTGGGAATGCAGCATCCTCAGCCCTGCTTTCTCTTATTCCAGTATGTGGTCCATTACCAATGCCACCGGCACTGTCTTCCCTTCCTTTCCAGAATCTAACCACTTCCTCCTCATCTCCATGACCACCACCTGGTCCTGCCACCATTGTCTCTTCGCTAGTGTCCCTGCTTCTGCCCTTGCTCCTCAGATCCTGTCTCTCCTGTGCTCAGAACCTTGCCAGGGCTCTCACCTCACCCAGAAAAAGAACCCAAGTCCTTACTAGGGCCCACGAGACCCTCCATGATCTCTTCCCTCAGTCCCACTACCCATCCTCACTGTGCTTGGCCACACTCAACTCCTTGCTGTTGCCCAAACACCTGATGTGATCCAACCCCAGGGCCTTTGCACCTGCGGTTTCCTCTACCTGGAATACTCTACCCTCACATCTTCCCAAAGTCTCTGTATCTAGTTCTTTCTTATTATCCAGGGCTCAGCTCAGACATCTCCTCCTCAGAGAGGCCTCCCTGGTCACCCTGGCCAGGATAGACCCCCCCAGGACCTATCTAGTTATGACCCTGTTTTAGATCCTGCATATCAGCATCTAAAATCACCCTGTATGTGTTTCCTTGATGTCCGCCCCACCCCCATCCCTTGCTAAAACATAACCAACACAAAACAGGGTCTTTAAGGTCCAGAGTAAGTACTCAATGGAACTTTTAAATGAGTCTTCAAAATAACTGGTCTGCACACTTCAGTAATGCTAAGGTCATGAAAAACCATGAAAGGCACCGAAACTGTTCCATATTTAAGAAAACTGAAAAGGCAGAATGACTAAATGCACTGTGTGATCCTGGATTGGAGGCTGGACCAAGATGAGCCATAAAGGATATTACTGGGACAACTGGCAAAACTGGAATATGGACTGTATGTTAGATAATGACCCTGTGTCTGGGTTAACCGGCCGCAATTTGATCACCGCACCATGGTCACGTAAGGGAATATCCCTGCTCCTTCGAGAGGCATATTGAAGTACTTGGGGGCAAAGAATCATGATCTTTGTAACTTATTTACAAGTGGTTCAATCAGATAATCACAGTAGGAGAGAGAAAGCAAATGTAGTCAAATGCTAAAAATTGGGGAATCAAGGTGAAGTAGATATGAGATCATTAAACTACTCATACAGCTTTTCTATAAGTTTGACATTTTTCTAAATTAAAAAAAAAACTGAATAAATGGTCATGTTCATGAGACTGAGTTAAGAGGGTCAGGGAACTGGGGCAGACAGCCAGGTGTGTGTGCGCACGCCCACACAGGCACACTCGCACATTGCACCTACACGGGCACATTCACAGCCCCGTGCAGGCACACGCATATGTACTCTTGGGTGTGTGCCTGAGCGTGCCTGACACCTGACAGCACACACACACACGTGTGTGCACACAGACACACACACACACACACACACAAGCACAGGCACAACCTCACGTCCACACCTGCTCGCACCCACCTGTGTGGCCCAGAGCTGCAGCACCAGCGCCCGCGCCCGCATCTCCTCCGACACGCCCATCTCCTCCAGGTGCAGCAGGTAACTCTCCAGCCATTTGCTCCGGTGGGCCCGGGTGGCCAGCCTGGCTGGGGACAGCAGCTTCCACAGGTGACCTTTGATCTTGCATACCCGGTCCTTATCCCCTGCAGGGATGGAGCACAGAGGATGGGGGTTACAGATCCACCTCCAGCCCAAGGCCTCCCAGTCCTGACCTCCTAAGAGGCCAAGGGTCTTCTGGGTCTTACTCTGGTCGGGGTTGGGGGTAGTTCCTGTGAAAAAGAAGCTACAGGGACAGGCCCGTGGGAACCCCAGCGGGAAGCCCTTTAAACATTGACCTGGCCCAGAGTAGATGCTCAATAAACCTTTGTTAAATGAACTGGTTTCTTTGCATAGCAGGGAAGGGACAGGAAACAGGGAGCTGCATTCTCCCTTCCCAGGGTCTGATCCCAGAGCCCACGTGCACGTGGAGACCCGGCGAGCAGACTCAGCACAGCTTCACTCAGGAGACATCAGAACCAACCTAGCTGACCAGCAAGCCAGGGCAGATGGCTCTGGCGTCTCAAACTCAACTACCTGCAGGAAAGGCAGGTACAGTGAATGAGGGGGGCCAGGAAGGGGCCCAACGGGAGGGTCGGAGGGTCGGGTCCGGGCGGCCCTACTCAGCTCCACCCACCAGCCCCTCAGGCCTGACAGTGAAACGGCCCAGCACGGCCAGGCAGCCTGGGTTTCCAGAAGAAGCTGAAATCCAGATGTTCACGCTTAATCTTCTCATGTGATTTCAGGTTAGTATCTACGTAAGGAATGTGTGATCACCGCGCAGGCCACAAAAGCGTCTCAGAAGGTCAGCTTTGGCTATTGGATCACCTGTTCGCAATCACCATTAAACAAACAGTGGTGTGTTCACAGCCTGGAACACCGTGCAGCAGTGAAAACCAATGAGGAAGTTCCTTATGTGCAGCCCCAGCCAGGCCCACACAAGCAGACTGTTGAGGAAATAAAGCCAGTTGCTTATTGTTTATACACTATGTTAACACTACAAGATGATGCTATATTTACATATACACGCGCACATTTAAGATCTAGTTTTTCCAAAATCACCCTTGGGAAAGGGCGAGCCACTTGGATGGCTACGAAATTCCAAAGTACTAGAAACTCTTGGGCAAATCACTTTGTATCTCTGAACCTCAGTTCCCCATCTGTAAATTGGGGACAACCTGGCTCATAAGACCATTAGGAGGACTCAAAACAGAACACACGTGGTACTGGCAGGGGTTTGCTACAGTCCTGCCACTTTTTAAGGTATTATTTATCAGCCCCAGTGTAATGACTCAATGCTATGAATCAGAACTGCCAGGCCCGTGTGACTGGTAACTCTGCTGGAACCAGGGGAAACAGGTTCGATCCCAGCCCTCCATGCTGTGTGGGCTCTGCGGAGGCCCTGTCCATCTCTGGGCCTCAGTCTCCCCATCTGTAAAACAAGGGGGCCTAGGCTTAAAAACACCTCTATCCCCTGGACACCTAAGGGCACAGTCCAGAAAGGCCCCCACATTTTTAAAGTTTTGTCTTTTACCTTTAAAATGCTTTCAATTTTTGCATTAGACCTTGTGATTCTTTGATATAAGAATGCCTCCCTCCCCCCAAGCAATACATTAGCCAATAATCCAGGGAAATGAATATTCCAGAAAGAAGCAGTATGCTTCACTTGGGGCTCTATTTAACTCCCTCTTGTGTGAGAAGCACCAGACTCATGGTCTAAGGGTCCCAAGAGGGTCGATTTTCTTTTAAAACATGTGTATATTTTTTAAAGCAGAGGAGGAGAAATGCTTGCAAATGGTAAATAACAACAGCAGTAGCAGCAACAATAATAATAAAAGAACAAGAAAGAAACTCTAGGAGTTCAAGTGGACATACCCCAAAAGAGTTTCTCTCCATCCCATCTCAGCCTTCCCAGAGGCAAAAAATCTATACATGTCCCCACATTAAACACACCCATAAAATATACCCACTGCTCTGCACCCATTTTCATAACAGCAGATTTTTCTCCTATAGCAGCACATCCCATTCCTTCTTACAGTTGCACAGCTTTCCTTTGTGTGGAAGCATAATTTATTTAATCAGCCACTACTGGTGGACATTTAGGTGGCTGGCAGGGTTTGCTGTAATAAGTGACACGGCAATGAATATCTGTGGATCTCTGGACACGTGTGAGCATTTCTGTAGGGTAGTTCCGAGAAGTGGCAATACAGGGTCAAAGGAATGTGTATTCTACATGTTGATAGGTTCTGCCAAATCTCTTCTAAAGGAGCTGTACAGCTTCACATGCCCCACAGCAAGGTCTGGGGGCTGTTCTGTACCCCACCTCCAGGCCCTCGCTGAGAAACCTCCCCAACATTGTCACCTGCTGTCCACACTGGGGAATGCAGTCTTCCTTACTCAGCGCAGAGCTACTCCCAAAGTAACAGGGAGGGCCCCCCTCTGCATCTACCCAGACTCCCCTGGAGCTTCGTAAGGTGGAAAGGGCAATGGAGAAATTACTCTTTCCTGGAGAAGCAATCGGTGCTGGGATGTGTCAGTGCTTTACGCACAGGATTTTGCAATCAAAGTTTCCATTTTGCTGGCTCTGCCACCCACCACGCTGTGTGTCTATGACAAGCGGCTTCACCTCTCTGAGCCTCGTTTCTTTACACAAAATGAGTTTAATAATACCAACCTTCCAGCACTGATAGCAGGATTCAATAACATAAGAAGTTGCCTCTAAAAAGACGTTAAGAGTCATGAACAGGCAACTCACAAAGAGGAAAAGCAAATGGCTGGAAACAAAAAAAATTTTCATCACAGCAGTCAGGGATGCCCATAAAACCAGATACCCCTTTTTGCCCATCAGATGGGCAAGGATTTAGAGACTGATAATTGCATGTTGACAACAGTTGTGGGAAAATGCAAATTAAAACAAGTTACCCACCTCTGCCCATCAGATTGGCAAACAAGTGGAAAGACTGATAAAATCTGATGGGGAATGAGCAGACTCCTTCACTTCGAGCAGGCGTATGAATTGCTTCATGGTTTTGGAAATGATGTGGCAATAGCACATAAAAATTTTAATGTGTATGACTTCTGACCTGGCAAACCCACTTTCAGGAAACTGCTAGAGAGAAATAAAATCACCAGCTGGTAGAAGATATACAAGTACAACGAAATACTATAATAGCCACGAAAAAAGAGGAAATAATTATAAACATCTTTTGGAGGGAGGTGGCTGCCCAAATACCGACCTGCGAGCGCTAGGAAGACGTTTGGATTTTTAAATGGTGATTTTACTTCCTTCTATTTTGCTTGATTTTTCTAGGGTTTTCTAGGTATAGTATCAGATTATCTGCAAATAGAGATAGTTTTATTTCTTCTTTACTCATTCTTACACTGGTAAATGATTTCTCATATCTAATTGCATTGGCTAATGCCTCTAGAAGATGTTTGTATTGACAGGGGAGAACATACAGCTATATTGTTAGGTTAAAAAAATAAGTTGCAGATAATAGATATAATCCCTTTTTGTAAAAACTCACAGTGACACCCTAGATATGTTTGTCTGTCTGCATTTTCAAAATAGAATATGCTTACAAAACACTGTGCAGGGATGTATCAGCATGCTAACATTGGTTTCCATTGGAAGCTGAGCTTGGAAGAGTAGTATTACTTTTTACTGTCGACATCTACCACAGGAATATGCTTCTTTCTTAATTTAAACAATCAAATGTGTTAAAGTTTGATTTTTTAAATACATAAATAAAGGAAATGGGGGTAATGAGCTGTCGTAAGCCCTGGATGAGATAATGCTTAACCTAGTATCTGGCACATAGAAAGTGCTCAACAAATAGTGTTTTTTCTTATTATCTCAGCCAATCCTAACAGCCACTCTCTAGGAAGATCTTACTGTTCTCCCCATTTTACAGACGAGATCACAGAGGCACAGAGTGAATACACAAGAGCCAGTAAACCACCTCAAGCCATCTGAGCCCAGAGTCTGTCTCCATCACTCCCTTCAACTGCTCCTCTAGAAAAAAGACCTGAGGCAAAAAGAAGTTAAGTAACTTGCCCCCAAATCATCAGCAAGGAAGTAGCAGAGTAGGGATCTGAATCCAAGTTTTGCTGCAAGTGTCTGAGACCAGGACACACAGTATTTCTCAACCTACCTGAGGTACCTGTCAAACATGCAGTTTCCCAGCCTCCCTGGAGATTCTGATTCAAATGGACTGGGGTGGAGCTTGGGGACTTGTGTCATTATTAACAAGGGTCCCAGAGGATTCTTCTCACAGGGAAGCTTGAGGCACAGTGGCTAGGGGACAGTGCAGCCCAGTGTTCCTGCGGCCCCAGCACACTGAATCCAGCAGGAAGCTCTTTGCTAATACTGAGTTCCCCTGGAGCCACGATAATGAATGAGGTGGGTTTTTCAAACGATGTGGAAAGTCCTAGATGTAGAATTCAGTGAAAACTCCAAGTGGCAGAGCAATTCCTCCAGTGTGCTATGTCGCTGTTACAAAAGCACGGGGACCGTAACTCAGAAAAATGAAGGCATGTGTGCCCGGAAGGACATGTACAAGAATGTTCACAACAACCTAATTCACAGCCCCAAACCAGAAACTACCCAGATGTCCATCAACCAGGAATGGATAAACAAACTATGGCTATTACTCTAATAAAATACTACACAGCAATGAAAAAGAACAAACTATTAATCACACAACAACTTGCATGAATCTTACAGGCATGAAGTTGAGTGAAAGAAGTCAGACATGAAAGGGCACATATTGTATGATTTTTTTTATAGGAAGGCCAAGAACAGGTAAAACTAAGCTGAGGTGAAAGAAATCCATACAGTGGCTAGTTTAGATCTACTTCTCAGGTATGCATTTATGACCTGTGTGCTTTCCTGTATATAAATTATACCTCTGTGGGAAAAAAAAGAAATTAAAACCCTTAAAAATAGAAAACAATAAAATGACACACAAACGTATGTGTGCATGTGTGTGTGTGTATCTAGAGAAAACTCTGTCAGGAGATACTCCAAGCTAGAAATAAGGGTCACCCCTGTGGAGGGGAGGGGTGGTGGTGGGCTGGGATGCGGAGAAAGCAGAGAACTCTTTTATCGTTCCCTCTAAATTAGTCTATGTGATTTGAATTTATTATAACTAGCATAAACGATTTGTAAAAAATTTTAAAGCAAATTAAATCTTAAAACAAGAAAAGGAGCACACACACACACACACACAAGGTCCCTAGGCCCCACTCCAGATGTGCTGTATCAGAATTTCCAGCAGGAACCCCAGCTCCGGTCCAAGCCCTGCCTCCCCAGCACTGTGCTCTTGCATACCCCGAGTGGCAAGGAGCTCACTGCCTCCCAGGGCATTAGAATGTCTTTCTGCCTATGTGGCCTATGATCCTTCAGCTTGAGGGTGGACTCCTCCTCTGGGTCCCTCTGTCAGCCCTGCCACCCACCAGGGCCCCCACAGTGCTTACCCACTGACAGTGAGCCACGTGCCAGTTTGGGGAGCATCAGGTCAAGCTGGCGGAAGGTATGGAAGACGTCGGCTGAGTGGACGCGGTCCTGGGCCTGGCTCTCCTGGGTGTGCGGTGGGGCCTGGACACCATACAGAGTCAGGTAGCCAGCTCTGGGGGCAGCAGACAGCTAGTCAGGGGGTCGTCCTTGGATGCTCCCAGCCAAACCCTCCCAGGGGCTACCCACAAGCTTTTCTTCACTCGCACTTCTGAGCAGCACCTAGTCTTCCTACCATGTGACAGGGACCGTTCTGAACCCGACAGTCAGGACGAAGGAAAACAGACAAGACCCTCACATCCTCATGGAGCCGACACTCTAGTGCCGGAGTCAGACAGACAGAGAAGTGAGTTTTATGTGCTCAGGGGGAGGGGGAGCGGCTCGCGGTTAGGCTGAAGGATGAGAAGGAACTCAACGTGGGGAGAGCTGAGAGAGGGGGCCGAGGCACAGGGAAGAGCCAACCTCCCAAGGCAGGAAGGAGATGGGGTGTTGAGCACTCCAAGGAGCCTGGTGAGCAGAGCAGAGTGAGGGGTGGCTGGTGGGGCGAGAAGCGGGCACCGATCAGGAAAGGAAGTTCCTGCCTCTGGAGAGGCAGTCAGGGCAGGCTCCCTGGAGGAGGCAGGGTCTGAGCTGAGCCCTGCAGAATGAGCTGGGGGAAGGGGTTTGGGCAGAGGGCACAGGCCTGGGACCACACGAACATGTACCACCGTATTGGTGTGTCTGTCATCCAACTTGCCCATTCCCTTTCTATTTCAGGGGCTGCAGATGGAAATGAAAAGGCTCAAGGCTGCTGCCAACCCGGGAGGCAAGAGCTGCAGCCCAGGGATCCATTTACATCTGCCCCCTGTGTTGTCCCTGCTGTTCCCATGGGCCGAAACACACTCAGCTGCCATCACATCGTCCCACCTCCCCCAGGCCCACAGCTTCCTCTCTGACCTCTTTGCCCCCACAAGGACACAAGGTGGCAGAAGCCAGGAGACCCGGGAGTTGTCCTGCTGTGAACTTGCTGGGCGGTTTTAGCTGCACCTCTCTGGACCTCAGTCTCCCCCATCACACAATGACAGGGTGGGCCAGACCAGCATCACCCAGATCAGCTATAGCCGCTGACAATGTCCACACCACTTTAGGGCGAAATGAGAAAAAGCGGACGCATCAAGGGTCCCACCGGAGAGTGCAGGCTCAGCATGCAGGCCTGCCGGGACCACAGCCATGGGACTCTGGGCAAATGACTTAGGCTCCCCAGGCCTCAGCTTTCTAATCCATCAAGCGGGGTTTGTAAAGTATGAGCTCTCTGACTCGTAGAGCCACTGTAAGGACCAACTGCATCAGCACACATTGAGTCTGTATGTACACACATATGTATCATAAGTGTTCCCGTGGGCTCATACGTTTCAACGAATGCCTGCCCTTTATTCTGAAACTGTGTGGTTCTAAATTTTTGGGGGGTTGAAATGTCTTGATTTTGTGAGATGCTGGTCATTAATGGCACCAACAAAAACATCGAGCCGTCCTTACTGGTTCTCTTTCCCTCGCCGCCCGTGGCCACCTTCCTCCATCCCCGCCACCACCGAATCAAATCTTTCAGCAGGTCCCCTCAACTCCATCCCCCAAAGCTACCCAAATTGTCACCACCTCCCCTGTCATCTCCTGGTCCAGGCCACCATTCTCAATCACCCGGGCAACAACCACAGCCCCCTAACAGGTCCCCCCACTTCCCTCTCATTGCCACACACCTGACCTACGGTCTAATCTCCACCTGGCAGCCAAAGAGAGCTTTTAAAACTCTAAGTCCAATCATGTCATGTCCCACCTTAAACCCTCAGTGTCACTCATCTTACTTAGAACAAACTCCAAAGCCTTCCAGGGCCTTGTGGCTCCATGAGACCTGGTTTCTGCCAAGTTCTTTGACCTCATCCCCCTGCCCCTACCTCCTTGGCTCATTAGGCTCCAGCCCATTAGCCCTCCTGCCAAGCATCTTCCTACCTCTGGGCCTTTGCACTTGCCATTTCCTTCGCCTAGAATCTTGGCATGGGGGGCCTCTTATAGGCAGACCTCAGCTCTGAGTCCAGGACCTCAGAGAGACCCTCCTTATCCGTCTGCTTAGAAGAGTCCCCCAGACACTGTCACCCCATCTGTGAATCTCTGTATTTCTCACTCTCTGACATAACCGTCTGTGTTTATTGATTTATTGTTCATCTCCCCACCTAGTGTCAGCTCTGTGAGTTTCGGGACTTCATCTGTCTTCTCCCTGTTGAACCCCCAGTGTCAGGAATAGTGTCTGGCACTGCTGAAGGAAGGAACATTCAGTCCTACAGTTCTTAATATAAGCTTACAAGGTCTGATAAAAAGTTAAAGTCCTGGGTTTGTCTCTCAAACATTTTGTTTTCCTGGTCTGTGAAGTTCCAAGGTCTGGAAGCCACAGGAAAAGATGGTCTCTGAAGTCCTGTTTGCCACTCCCTCCCTGGGTGACCAGGTCCCCTTTTTGGCCTGGGTCTCCTTTACAGCTCATAGACTGAGTCAGGCAACCACTCGGGGTCCCAGATGCAACATGTCATCGGTCAGCCTTTGCTTTGAGTGTCCCAAACTGCTCCCCCCGCCACAGAGTCCTCCTGGTTGCCCTGGCCACTGCTGACGGCTGGCCCAGGTCCAGAGTGCGGGGCTCACCGGAGTAGGAAGCTGTAGGAGAAATCGAGGAGACCCATCTCACGCCAGCCACTGCCTGCTTCCGCGGTGTCGCCCAGCAAGAGAGTGTGGAGGTTGGTGTACATGGCCTCCGTGAGTGCCTGGAGTTCCCTGTGGAGGAGAGTCCTGGGGCAAGGAACAAAGGAGTGAGAGTGTCGCTTACAAAAGGAAATATATGCACACGGGAGCCTCCCTCCCCAAATCTCAACAGGACTCCAGCTCCCCATTGGCAGTGGGGGCCTTTGGTAGATCGGCTTAAACAAGGTGATATTATTATTTCTCTCATCATCGTCAACAACAATAGTTACTATTTACTGTACTAAGCACAGGGATTTCATTTCATCTTTTGATATCCCTGGGGGCAATGGTTACTACTATGATACCCATTTTACAGATGGAGAGACTCAGGGACAGAGAGGAGAAGGACTTGCCCAAGGTCACCTAGCCAGTAAGTGATCTCGATAGGATTGAAGTCCTGGTCTGCCCAGCTCCAGAGTCTGAACTCTTAAAGTGCATCCCCGCTTGGGGCACAGAAGCTTGGATAAGGAGCCCACAGACTTCTGGAAGAGAGAGAACTAAGAAAGCAACCCTTCCTCCTTGAGATTCAAAGTTAGGAAGGCCTGTTTGGTAGTTAAAGTGTCCCTTGACCAAGGACTGCTAATAAG
The DNA here is from genome assembly GCF_048773025.1 of Camelus bactrianus. Classification (NCBI taxonomy): domain Eukaryota; kingdom Metazoa; phylum Chordata; class Mammalia; order Artiodactyla; family Camelidae; genus Camelus; species Camelus bactrianus. The sequence goes on from NC_133557.1 coordinate 22,978,374, forward strand.
ACATGACCCCAAGTGACCACTACCTGAGGAATAGGGGAGTCTGGCTGGTGACCTGGTCTCAGCATGTGTACCTAGGAGCCTGAGAAGAATCAGTTCAGGGAGAGCATGTGGCTGAAACTAAGCCTCCACAGTACAGTCAACACTGAGTCATGACTGAGTGTACCATTAGAAGTCAAGAAAGGTAGGATCTTCCATCTAACTTTAAGCCCCTCTACATTCTGCAAGGACCTAGACCAGCTGGTGAAGTGTCCATGGGGCCGTGCAGAGCTGATGTTCAACAGTGACACCTTGTGGCAGAAACAAGAACAGCGCTAGCGTAAGAATCAAATGCTCCAGGTGGAAGAGAATGAGCTGTGGAGTCTGCAGACCTGGGTTCAAATTCCAGCTCTGCTACTTACTAGAAGTAGACCTTGGGTAAGTCACTTCACTTCCCTGAGCCTCAGTTTCCTCACCTGTAAAATACAGATAAAAATACCTACTCCTGAGGCTACTGCACAAATATGAACACGTGCCTATCAAAACCTGGCATTCAGCAGGTGTCTTCAAGTGGAGGTCGGCATCATTCTGTGCCCCTGCACCTAGAAGGGTGACCAGCATATAGCAGGTCCTCTGGTGTTTGCTGAATTAGTAAATGTGCTCACAGGTCTTGTTGATGTAAGTATCCCTTATGCTTCAGGACTTGCACCACCTCCTAGCTGTGTGACCTCGGGTGAGTTACTTCTCTAAGCCCCTGTGTCCTCATCTCTAAAATGGGGCTGCAAGTTACTTACCCTCCAGCATTGCTATGAAGACTCATGAGATCATGCATGACGCCAGCAGAGAGTATGGACTCAAAAATATTAATCACTCCACCACCTCCCTTTATTTGATAGATGTGGAAACAGAGGCTCAGAGAGGGGGAGTGACTTGCCAAAAGTCACACAGCTAGGTAGTGGGAAAGCTGGGATTTGAATCTAGGCCTGGCTGACCCCAGCCCTGGTCTCCTTCTACTAAAATCAGGGATGCCTCTTAAGAAGTAAGGAGTTCTTCTTCAGCCCAATTCTCTTGGGTTATCTTTGTGCATTTTCTCAAAACAAAATGTCTTTCCTGGACACCTGTGGTGGAAACAAGATCAGCCCACACAGGACTTGAACTCCACAGGCAGATGCCGACCGCCCACCCTGGCCCACGCACGGGTGCCGTCTGCGGCCACTCACGGTTTCATCTTGGACTTTTCATCACTGGGGCTGTAATGCGGAAGCTGCACATCAAAAATCCTCTCCATGAGGAAGACAGCGTAGGCGTGGAAGTCCAGTCTGGTGCGAGGCTCCCACACCACCATGTCATAGGAGTGTGGGTCCAGGAGGACAGTGACATACCTGCCCCCCACCAGCACCTGGGAAGTTGGCAGGGATGGAGTGAGGAGTTCAGCTATGAACAATAGTCGTTCTCAGTGGGCAAGGGCTTACCCTGTGCCAGGCACTGGCCCCACCAGGTACTTAAGTCCTCTCATCTACCCCTCACAACCACCCTGTGAGGCAGGGACCAACATTCACCCATTTATAGCTCAAAAGTAAGGCTTAGAGAAGGGACATAATGTCCCCAAGATCATACAGCTGAGAAGTGGCAGAGCTGGGACTGGAATTCGGCACTTTTCTGAACCAAAGGTTATGCTCTTAACCGCCTCACTTTTAAGAATCTGCCTCGGTTATCTTAGTTACTGTAATATCTCCAGCAAACCAGGAGAGAGTCTGCACACAGAAGACAGAGGATGATGTAAGCGCATCATAGGTGGATGGGTTGGATGGATGAATGGTTGGCTAGCTGAATGGATCAATGGACAGATGGATGGAAGGGTGCTGGTGGATAAATGCTAGCGGACACAACATAGGTGGGTGGGTGGACAGATGGAAGGAAGGATGGAAGGAAGTTTTTGGGTAAATGCTAGTGGATGTGAAAGCAACACCCACTTCTTTGGAAGGCTGAGCTCTGCATGCAGCTCAAGAAGGGAAGGAAGCAGCACTGGAGAGCTGTAATCCTGCAGCCAACAAAGGTCAGGGAATTTTCCCTCAAATGTCTGCGGAGGGGGTCACACAACTCTAACTGGGCCATTTTCAAAATGTCATCTGTGAATCACGTTACTCAAATTCTCTTATAAAAATACAGGTCAATATCCAAGAAAAAATGCTACTGGATGGATTATTAGATGGGTGGATAAATGGAAGGATAGATCACTGAATGTATGTTGGGTGGAAAGAAGAATGGATGGGCAGCTAGAGGTTGCTTGCAAACTAAATGTATGAATGAATGTTGAGCACATGGATTGCAGGATGCCAAGCGGATATTGGGTAAAGAGATTGAAGGATGAATGTTGGATGGATGGAAGATGGCAGGATACATGGAAGGTGGTTGTTTGGATGCTGAAGTGGTGGATGGACAGCAATATAGACAGATGTATATCAAGTGGACAGACACTGGATATTGAATGGGTAGGTAATTGAATATTGGGTGGTAGTAGCAGATGGATGGAAACATGGGCAGATAAATGGCAGAATTGAAGTTGGTGAAAATTAAATATACGGATGAAAGATGGGTGGATGGTAAGTACATGAGTGGAAGAATGATGGATACACTTGGATAGACAGATGGAGAAATAGATGATGGATAAGTGGATGGATAGACGGATGCTGGATAGATATTTAGAAAGATGGATGAATGAGTGGGGATACATGGAGGCTTGATGGAAATGGGATGTATGAGTGAATATTGGGTAGATATCAAAGTGGAAGAAGGCTGCTTAGATATTGGGTAGACAGGCAGAGGGACAGATGTTAGATGGATGGGTGGATGTTGGATAGATGGAAGCTAAATAAATGGATAGAGGTAAGTTAGATGACTGTACAGGTATTGGATAGATACTGAATGACTGCACAGCTCAATGCTGGGAAGATGCTAGAGGGATAGTGAAGGGATGGATGTTAGATTACTGTTGGACGTACAGGTGGACAGGTGCATAGAAAGTGCCTGGACCACTGGATGGTTAGTGTATGGATGGATATTGAAGAAATCAGTAGGCACCAGCTATAAAGGCCCAGCTGCTCACCCCCTTCCCTCCCAAGAGGCACAAGGGGCACTTACAGTAAAGATATCACCATGCTTCTCCTTCATCCTAGTGAGGAAGCTGGCAGCATCTTTTCCAAACTCCAAGGCATGGCCCAACCAGGGGATACTGCCCAGGTCCAGGGGAGGCTCACCAGGTCGCCTGCAGAAGCAATAGCACTTGTCACCATTTGATAAATCAGGGAAGAGAATAAAAAGTATAAGGCATGGGGTGTGATTTTCAATGGAGAGGCCATCTTCCTGGAGGAGACATTTAATCAAAGACTTGAAGGTGGTGAGGGAAGGAGCCACATAGGAGATTTTCTTCAAAAGAGAAGCTTCCGGGCTGAGGTCAGATCGTGCCTGGTGTGTTCAAAGAACAAGGAGGAGGCCAGTGTGACTGGATTGGAAAGAGAAAGGAGAAGCAGCAGAAGCTGAGGCCAGATCAGTAATGGGCCAGACCAGGCCTTGCAGGTGGCTCTGAGGACTTCAGCTTATGCTCTCAGTGAGGTGGGGCTGTGGGGGTGTGGAGCAGAGCAGGGACATGATTTGGCTTACGTTTTTAAAGGACCCTTTTGGCTGCTGAGCAGGGAATGGACCAAAGAGGGCTGAAGCTGCGGGACCAGTTGAAGTTGATACATATTAGGGGGTCCAATCAAGGTGGTGATCTCTCTGCAGATAGGAGAGCTTTCCAGAACGCAGGGGTACAAGGATACCGAGTTCTCTGCTGGAGTGAGCATGGACCAGGGTTCTGTCATCTCACACTTCCTGTCATGCCCACAGAGAAAGGATGAGGCTGGCGAACGTGGTTGGGTGGTAGGAGGTAGAACAACTGGCCTCATCAATGACCCCATCACTGACCCCACCTGCCTTTCACCAGCTCAGAATGTGCGGTATCTCAGGAGGCCAGAGGCCAGGCCCACAGCCTGTGGGGATGTCCCAGGGGTACAGGTAGCTCAGCCAGGGGTAGGAAGGTTGTGTGTGTGATATTCAAGGTCAAAAATCTCATCTGTGAGAGCAGAGAGACGCCTCTGAGGATATGATAACAGTATTTGTAGCTCACTGTTGTAGATGGAATTCTAAGATGACCACAATGACCAACACCTTCTATAATATCCTCCCACTGAGTGGGGTAGATGGTACAGTTGACTTTAAGGAAAAAACCATTCACCTTAGTGGGCCTGACCTAATCAGGTGGGGACAGGGCTCTTCCTGGCAAAAGAGACTCAAAGCATGAGAGATTTGACATAAGGGAGCTTCTCTGTTGCTGGCTTTGAAGATGGAAGGGGCCACATGTCAAGGAATGCAGGGGGTCTCTAGGGGCTATAAGTGGACCTTGGCTGACAGCAAGCAAGGAAAGGGGGACTTCAGTCCCACAACCATGAGGGGCTGAATTCAGCCAGACTCCTCCTTGGAGGTTCCCGATAGGAAGGCAGCCTGGCCAACACCTTAATGTCAGCCTTGTAAGGCTCTGGACAGAGAACCCAGCCACACTGTGCTGGACTTCTGACCTACTGAAGTGTGAGCTAATGAACTGGTGTGGTTTTCAGCTACTAAGTGTGTGGTGATTTGTTATGCAGCAAGAGATAATTAATACACTCAAATTTATAATTGCACTTTCAATGGGCCCTGCCCTTGGCCAAGTACTTGTTATTTGAGCATTACATTTCATCCTCCCCTACCACCCTCTGAGGGAGGGACTACTAGCTAAGGAGAGCTACATCATGATCAAAAAATGGGCCTTATAATATTGCGGGGCTGGTGCTCATGGCAGATCCTGGGAGGTCCCTAACCCTAGGCTAGGGCCCTGTTTTAGTCATAGAATTATCAGAACCACTGGATGCAGAGAGCTCCCTCTACTGAATGAGTGAATGAGTGAGTGAATCATCCCATCTTTTCTTTCTGTGGATTCATTCACTCCTTTACCAAATATTAACTACGAAGCAGGTACCTTCCTGGGAGCTGCAGATACAGCAGTGAACAGGGAGGATGAGGCGATGTTTTTCATTGCAAACGATAGGAACTCAACTCAAAGTGGCTTGAGCCCCCCCACCCCCCAAAAAGAACGCAATTTATTGGCTCAATCAGGGCAAGACCAGGGTTGAAATCCTGGCTTCAGGGAGCTGGTGGGGAAAACACCTTCAGGTACAGCAGGATCCAGGAACTCCAAGGATGTTGTCAGGATTCATTTCACTCTATCTTTCAGCTCTGATGTCTGCTGTGTTGGCTTCACCCTCAGGCAGCCTCTCCCTGCATTGTGTCGGGGTGGCTCTTAGCAGCCCTGACATCCTGCCAGCTCAGCCATCCCAGTGGGAGTCTCTTTGTCAGTGGTCTTAGTGAAAGTCCGGCTGACTCAGGTTGGCCTTGTTTAAGTCAGATGCAAATCCCTTTACTAATCCCTGAAGTCACATGGGATGCTCACGTTGGCCGGCCCAGATGTCCAGCCAACTCCTGGAGGTGGAGTTGGAGACTGGAGCAGTTTCACTACACTGATAAGTAATTAATGGCCTCCCTGGACTCAAGTCCTTTGCAGTTTATTCTACATGGTCTGGCCCTGAGGTTTGAGCAACAGCTATATGTCAGGCCCTACGCATCTTCCAGATGTTTCCTGCTTGGTAATGATGGCTGATACTTGATGAGCCCTGACTGTGTAACAGCCGTATGAGGAAGGAACTGTTACTATCAAGTCCATTGTACAGCCGGTGAAACTGAGGCACTGAGGCGTTTGCCTGAGGGCCCACCATGGAGGATCTGGGTTTCTAATCCAGGCAGGTCTGGCTGCAGAGCCCACATTCCTGATGCTACCCTGGCCCCAAGTCACCCCAAGTGGACATTTGCACATTCACTTTGCAGATGAGGAAACTGAGACACAGAGAGGTTTCAGCGACCTGCCCGAATGCAAGTCAAGGCCTGAGATTTACCCCTAAAACCTCTTTTGGGGTGTGGGGAGGGCTGGGGCTTCCTTTCTCTGCTTTTTATCCTGGCTGCTGCCAGAGCTCCCCAGCAAGCCTGGTGTTATTTCTGGCAGCTTTCATCTTTCCCCAGAAAAGTTCCAAGGAGGCGCAGACAAAGGCAGGAAGCTGGAGCCCAGGCGCCTGACCCCTGATGTGCCAGCAACTCCTCCAGCCCCTGGGCCTTGAGTCCAACTCAGGCCCAGGTCACATTCCAGAGTGACTCAGCCGGAGGCCAGTGGGGGCGAGGAGGCTCTATTTTGGGGTCTGTGGTCTCCAGCCTCACCCACTGACACTCTCACTGTTCTGAGGCACTGCCAGTCCCTGGGAGTCAGGAATGCAGGGTTTGACTCTCTCGTCTCCAGCTCCTGCCCACACAGTAGATGGTCACCTGCACTTCCTGGTTCAAATACCAAGGCATCTTTTCTGAGTCTCCCCTGGAGCTTTGATTCCCATCATGTGGGTTCCCCCCAAATCTGCCCATTCTCTGCTCACAGACCCCAGCGCCAATCCCATCACCTGTCCTGTCTCTCCCACTAGAACTTTTGCAAAAATCAAGGAGAGAGTCAAGCATGGATATCACCCACCTTTGGGTCCCTTGAAGTATCACAACCTCTCTGGACAGACGTCCCATGAGGGTAGACACTTCTTGTAGACCCAGCACTTAGAACAGTGCCTGGTACATAGTAGATGCTTAATAAATATGTCTCAGATGAATGAGACATGCACACAGTTGTTGCTCAACGGAAGCACGTCTCCTAGACTTGCTGAGAGGGTTAAGGGAGCTAATGCAGGTTAAGTGCCCACCACAAAGCCCACGCTCTGGAGTGCCCAGAGCAGAGGCTGCATCACTTAGCTGTGTAATGTTGGTGGACTACCTGACCTCTCTGTCCAGCAATTTCAATTCAATTCAGGGCCTCAGGGAGGATATAATGGAGGAACAGAAGGGGCTGGTTGCTGCCCAGCTGGACTGGAACAACTTGAGCTTCTGTTTAAACTGCTTAACCCACTCTTTCCCTAGGGCTCAGCCGCAGGCTGTTTGCCGTTAACCAAGGGTCTCCGTAACCATCTTCCACTCCTTCCTCTCACTGCCTCCCACTGTGTAGAAAGTAAGTCATCTTACTCTAGTTTTGTAATAGACATAAATTCATAGAATTGCTTCTGAGCATAATGGGAAAAAAAAAAAAACAGTAGGGCAAGTATAATGATAAATAGAACAGCTGCAAGTTGGAGGGCAATAGGGAGTGGCGGAGACTGTGACAAGGTTTAGAAAGGGTTCTACTACTGAGTCCCAGGCAAGAGTTGCTAGATCTTCCAATTTTTCAGGAGAAGCTGTAAATCTGGAGTTTTATGTTTGGAATCCCCCAATTTTCTCCCCTTGTACTGTGTGATCCGCACCAGACCCACCTGGGGCTGAATCCAGACATGGACTATCATTTGGTGACCTCTGGTTAGTGCATGTTGGAATGAGACAGATTTATTTGTGCCTAGTAAATTCCATATCCTGCAAGGGCCCAGATCAGCCCTTGTGCCACTAGGAACCCTCACCTGATGCCGCTGTGGCTCTGTTCCCTCTAAAACGGGAGTTTCCCCCTCAGGAGACCTCTTCCAATGCTCCCTATAACTGTCACACAAGCCCAAATGGGAAGAGAGATGCATTCAGCCTGCCGGAGCGGCTGGGGCATGAGAGACCAGCTGCACCTCAGAGCACAGACAGAGAAACTAAGGCCCAGAAAGCAGGAAGGATGTTTCTGATACCCATACGGCAGATCATTAGTCCTGGTGGGCACAGGAGTCAGACTCCTAGCCCCCAACCCAAGGCCTCCAGACTCCCAGCTCACTGCCTCTCCCAGGAGAAAGCACTCCTGGTTACTGGGCCGGGTTTAAAAGCTCCTTGCCATAATGGCAGAAGTTTGAATTTGGACTGGGAGTTAGGTGCCATTAAAAGAATAATTTAATACATATTCTCAGGCAGAATAACAGAATAGTGCCTGTCATTGTTTTTTTGACATGCATGCTGAAATACTTAGTGGTGAGATACCATGATATCTGTAATTTCTTTAAAAATGTTAACAACTGTCCAATCGAGGTGATGGATACAAGGGGTTCTTATGGTATTCTTTTTATTTTTCTGTACAGTTGAAAATTTTCATAGCTAAATGTTTTTTAACTAAAAAATAAATAAATAAAAGACAAATAAAGACAAGATTTGTTGACTGACTAAAGTGGTGCTTTTTTTTTTTTTTCTTTTTTAAACTGGGTAAAGCATGAAGTTTGGAACCAGCTAGATATAGGATATAACTTCTGTGTGGCCTTAAGGAGGCCACTTAGCCTTTCTAAGTATCAGCTGTAAGGTGAGCTGATGGCTGTTACCTCGAGGGCTGGTCAGGAAAAAGGAATGAATAATGAAGAGTGCAGGGCCTCGTGTGTTTGACCCAGACTTTTGATCGCTGTCTACACACAGCCTCATCTACTTCTTTTTCCAACACTTGATTATTTGTCCTTCCTTAGGAATCTTCTGGTCATAGCTGCATCTCTTACTATCTTAACATCTTGTGATTTGAGAATTTTGAGCATTCAGATCACTTATAAAATGTGTGGGAAGAGTGAAAATTCAAATTTTCCTGAAAAGCAAAAATTCTGGCAGCCCAGATTTTTAATCCAGGCAATATTAAATAAGTTTCTTAGCCTCTTTGAGCCTCACTTTCCTCCTCTGTAAAGCAAGGGGTGTGGCGGAGGGTATAGCTCAAGTGCTAGAGCACATGCTTAGCATGTACGAGGTCCTGGGTTCAATCCCCGGTACCTCTTCTAAAACAAATAAATAAGTGAACCTAATTACCTACTCCCCCCCCCAAAAAAATAAAATATTAAAAAAAAAAAAAACCAAGGAGTAACAAGAGTGCTCCCTTGCTGAGATGGGAGGAGAAAATGAGATTGGGGGCCTAAATTGGGGTCCTTGAGGGGCCTCCCCAGGAATCATGCAACTGTCTCTGCAACCATCAGTGACCCCCATACTCACACTTCTCACCAGTACTCACTGTTGACATCCCTAAGCCACCCACTGGTATAGAAATCAACACCTCGCTCTCAAAGATAAATTAGCTCTCTGGAATAATAGCAAGAATTACCTAAAATAACATTTAATTGGCATTCCCTCTAAACCAGTGATCCACTCTCACATACATGAGCATCATCATCATCCCCATTTTAAAGAATAGAAAACTGAGGTAGAGAGTGGTTATTCAACTTATTCCTATTTCCGGAGGCTGCGAGTTTCCATATGCTGAGCACCCAGGTACCTGCCTCCCAGAATCCATGTATTCTATGACCACCCTCATGTATCCCAGAGAAAAAGCACAGACCAGGGGGCCCCACAGGATGACCACAGGACATTGTCTGAAATAGCAAAGAACACTGGAAATAACTTAAAAGTCCACCAATAGGGACAAGAATAAAAAGGGAAAAAAAAACTCTGCCAGCTCTTCATACTAAGGAATACTACACAGAAGATCAAAAGAATGAATTAGATCTCCACGTAGACATGTGAATCGATGTCAAAACTAAAATCTGGAGTGAAAACCGCAAAGTTACAGTCCGAAAACAACTCTATACAGAGTTACCCAAAAGCCTCACAACTTAGGAAAAATAATTCATTTCTCCATAGGAAAACTTGTCTGTTGACTTTTTCTTTTTTGTTTTCAGTGTTTCCAGGCAGATGATTGAATGCATGGTTTTAAATTTCACCTGGAAAGGTGTCCAGTGGTTGAAGAAAAATACCGTGAGCTCATTGTTTAGAAATTCAACTAACACATTGTTTAAAAATAAAAAGTTTCCAGAAAACTTCTGGAATTTTCAGACACTGCTGTATATGCACACACTCTTCCACCGCCCTGTGTTATCTACAGGCTAATGTCTATGTTATAAGAGGAATTTTTAAAACAGCTGGAAGACTGAGGAGTTATGACAACCAGAGGCAGTGAGGTACCCTGGATGGGATCTTGGCACAGAAAGATGTTAATGGAAAAACTGATGAAACTCAAATAAAGTCCGGGCTTTGGTTAGTCATAACAGGCTGGTGTTAAATTTTAGTTTTAATGATTGTACCCTGATAATGTAAAACGTTAACAATAGTGGCAATTGTGTGAGCGGTATTTGGGAACTCTCTGTACAACTCTTCTGTGAATATGAAACTGGTCTAAAATAAAAAGTGTATTTTTAAAAAGATCTGGAAGGTTCCTCCTACATTAATCAACAGGAGAGGTCCAGAATTGTCTGAAACGTGGTTAGAAGGGCTTCCGTCTTATCTATAATGGGATAAATGTTTGTTTTAAGTTAAATGTATTCCTTGTGAGATTCAAATCAATTTTTAAAAATTTTTTATAGAAAGAAAAAGGCCTACTTTCATCTCCTTGATTTGAGATGGATGCATTTTACTTTTTCTCCCAAATTGCAGATTCTCAATTGAGCAGGAGAACCTTTGGGACTAGGAAACTAAGACATGGGGTCCTGGTTCTTCTCTGCCCAGGCTATGGAACCCCAGCAGAAGGGAGACCCCCTTCCTGGGCCTGAGTTTCTCAAGCAGAGGGAAATACAGAGCCTACCCAGCCCCTTCATCCAAGCCGGGGCAAACCTGGGGAGGGTGGTTCCAGCGCTGGTAAGAGGGCATCCTTCAGAGCCTCTGCCTTCCCCGGCCTCAACTCTGCCACCTGTGTAATAGGGGTGAGAAGCAAGGTGGCCCCTTAAGGCAGCTGAGAGCAAGGCGAGAATCTGATACCGAGTTGGTGCGGGATCCAGGTAGAGGCTGAAGAGCAGGAGAGGGCTTCTTCCACCGGGAGTCACACAGCCTGTCCACAAACCCACTCTGCGCCCGTGACTCTCGGTCCCAGGCATCGTGCTCTGGGCCAGGCCTGGCCGAGCTGAGCGTGTACGGTGGGGGACCAGCCTCCTAGGACCTCTGTCCTGCACCTTCCCAACCGCGTCTCCCCACTTTGCGCCTTCTTTGCAGCTCGGCCTGGTCCCCTCGCCCGGGATGGGGCGGGAGGAAGAGCGCGGGAGCCCCCTCTGCAGGACGCCGGGTCTCCCACCTCCGAGGGGCTCGCCCAGGGGTTGTGGGGGACGGTGGGAAGGTGACCCCCTCCTGCCCAGGGGACTGGAGTGGGGCTCCGCCGTGGCCCTGCCGCCAGCTCGGCGACCCCCTCAATGCGGCCGGGGTGCGGGCTGGAGCGGGGACGCCCCCTTTGTCTAGCCCGGGGGCAGCGCGGGCCGGCCGGGCTGAGGGGAGCCGGGGCGGGCCGGGCGCGGGGTACTCACCGCGTGCGCCGGCGGGTCAGCAGCAGCAGCAGCAGCAGCGCGGCCAGAAGGCCGAAGACCACGGCCCAGGACATGGCAGGGCCGGCGACGAGGCTGCGGCGGCCGAGCGCGGGAGGCGGCGGGGCTGGCTCGGGGGCCACGGGGACGCAGTCCCGGAGCCGAACCCGCCCCCGCGCCCCGCCCGCCCGCCCGCCTCGGGGCGGGGGGCGGGGCCGCGATCCCTCCCAGGTCTGGAGGGGTGGGCAGGGTCGCTCTACGAGACCCTCTTGCCCGACTCCCTGGCCCAGGAAAGGGGAGGGAATGTGGGTGGAAAATGTGGATGCGGAGGAGAGGAGATGCGGGTTGGAGGGGAGGAAGGAGGATGTGGTGGGAAGGGAGGGGTGCTGTAGGGGCAAAGGAGGGGATGTGCAGGGAGGGAGGGGTTACACGGGGCGGGGGCGGGGGGTATTTGGGGAAGAGGAAGGAAGGAAATATAGGGGGCAGAGGGGTGTTGGGGATAGAGAAGGGAGTGTGAGGATGGGAGGTGACGCGGTAGGAGAGCAGAGATTGTGGCGGGAGGGGGCGAGTGGGGGCGCTGTCCGCCACATTCCTCCGAAACAATCTCCACCACTCTAGCCCCCTCCTCATCCCATCCCCACCCCAGAAGGGCTAGAGACCGTTAGTTTTCTATTCTGTTGGTCCTGGGTAGGGTTGGGCTGGATAATACCGCCCCCTACATTGCCTTCAACAACTACAGTGGAACGCGCACAAGAGCTCAGAGCATCTGGCTGAGTCCCCCGTCCTCACCTGCTATAAGGAACAGACCAATGAATGTTCTTGGAGCACAGCAGGGGCTCAGAATACGGTGCCATGGTCACAATTACCTGGTGCTTGGGGTGCTGGCCTCTGGTGCCTGCGGCTCTGCAAGAGACGTGCCTTGGGCACTGGCAAGGTTTGGACCTCACTCCGCCCTCAGCGCTCCCTACATGCCCCCCACTCCAATTTACCCCTGGGAAACCTTGGGCAGGGAACGTACCCTCTCTTAGGCCAGTTCCTTATCTGGGAACAGACAGGTCAGAGTTGTACTTTCCCTTAGGGGGTGTCTGTGAAGAATTGATGAGAGCTTGTCAGTAAAGAGAATTGCAAACTCTGAGTGCTTGGCACGTGTGAGTTTTGTGAGACAATGGGCAGAACGTGGACCTGGGAAGGTCCGATGCTAATCCTATGTCTGCCACTCACTGCTGGGTGCATTTAGGCAGGTTTCATTTCATCTTACAATAGCCTCCTGGATGAGCTGTTACTCCTCCCTGGCCTCCTGGCTTCTGCCCTTGTTGATCTACAGTCCATTCTTCCTGCAGTTGTCAGACGGATCCTGCTAGAACCGAAATCAGGTCTTCTACCTGGATCCTGCTCAGAACCTTCCATGGCCCCACCTCAGAGCCCAGCCCACATCTTTACAAGGTCCTATAGGAACTGTGATCTGTCCCCTCCTGACCTCATGTTCCTCACTCTCTGCCTCATCCACTCTGCTTCAGCCACAGTCATCTCTCATTCTGCCCTAGATGTGCCACTCACTCCCACCCCAGGGCCTTTGCACTTGCTATTCCTTCTGACTGGAACACTCTTCTCTTGATACTTGTGCAGCTGGCTTGTTTCATCACATCCCTAGTCCCTCTTTGCTCAACTGTTATCTCCTCCAAGAGGCCCTCCCTCACTGCCTGGTCTAAAGCGGTCACATCAGCTCTGTCTATTGCCTTGAACTGTTTTTCTTCTTTTTTCTTTTTTTGACAGAACTGAACATTTCCTGCTGTCACATTAGAGATTCATTTATTTGCCTGTTTAATGTCATCTGTCAAGGCAGTTGGATGACCCTCATGTAGCCTCAGCAGATTCAGAACATCAAGAGACAAAAGGAGTTTCTTGAACTTCTTGTTTATTTATCCAGCTTTATCCACCAGTGAAGCCAACAATCCCAAAAAGGCCACAGAACAGGCCTGGAGGGTTTTCTCCAAATTTGGGGAGCCCCATGGGGAAGCCTTCTGGCAGTGGGGTTCACAGCCCAGCTTGGCCAGTACTAAACCACATGACCCCAGGCAGTCTGTTCCACCTCCCCAGGCCTCGGTGCCTCATCAGTGAAACGGGGATGAAGTGAGGAGTAAATGGCCTAATCCAAGTGACACACCTGTCAGAGTGCCTGACACACAGTGAACATTAATGAAAGTCAACTGCCATTAGCACTTAATCCTTCCAATTCAGCCTCTCACCATATAGGGGGTCAAGGCTTTGTCTCAGTTTTCTCATCTGAAAAATGGGAAGAACAGTTCCTTACTCATAGGACCATTGTGAGGACTAAATTAAATGATGAGAGAATGAAATCACCCAGCTCAGGGCCTGGCACATAGTCGGTGCTCAGTAAATGTTAGCTCAGCAATCCCATACCTCTGGCTGGAGTGAAAACCACCATTACCTCAGTCCAAATCCCTCTGAAATAGCATGTCCCTCTTCACCCCTCAACACAGGGGCAAGCCCCTGCTCCAGGAAAAGAGGCCAACTGCTCAGGCACCAAAAAGAAAAGAATGTTTTGGGGCTCCTGGTTCTCTCCAATTTTGTTCAGGAATCAGGCAGGTGTTTAGGAAGATGGACCCACCCTCATCCTAGGGAATGAACCATCATTGGTCTGAGGCAGCCAGAGATATCTGTCTTTGCAAGGGATTGGTCCAGGGGTGGCCACATGAGTACCATCTGGGCTTTTGTTGGAGGTTTCTGGGAAATTTTTCCTCCCTATTTGCCTCATTTTCTTTGGTGGGGGTCATTGTGTAAGGACATGATGGGGGAGGGTATCATGAAGGAAGGCCAGGAAAATTGCAAAGCCCCAAACCACAGCTGCAGAAGAACCATGCCTGGAACCACTTACCTCTAGACATCTTGTTTAATGAGATAATCAAACGCTTATGTTGCTGGAGACACTATGAGTCAGATTTTTTTCTTACTTGCAGCCAAAAACATTCCTAACTAAGATGATTTGCATTTATGGCTGTGGTGAGGACTACATGAGGTAACCGTGCATCCAAAGCACCTCTCACAGTACTGGCCCATCGGGAGCATTCAAAAATGTTGCTTCATCCCATTATTTTTGCATTCTTTTATAGCTCAGGTTTTCTATGCTTATCAGGCTAATAGGGCATTCAATTCTCTGGTTATGGAATCTTGCAGGAACAGGCAGGCTCTGAAAAGTGGCAGAAATCCCAAACTCCCCTGAGCTGTGAGGACTGACAGGGCCCTGCAGAGGGTAGGGCTGACATGACCTCAAGAATGAAGAGGAGGAAAGATGACCCCAAGAGTAACACGTCAGCCTATGGTGAAGTGCTTGAGAGCTAGGTTTGAATCCCAACACTGGCCACACACTTGTCATGTGAAACCTAAGCAAGTCACTTCACCTCTCTGAGCCTCAACTACCTCATCTGTGCAATGGGCGTGTTGCTGGTAGCGGTGATGACAGGGAACCACTCAGCCCTGAAGCCTTCATCTGAGGAGTGAAGCCCACATTTCTGGGGGACCTCAGGAAACTCCTCCTTCCATCCAGCTCTACCAGGGGCTGCCACCCAAAGACAAGCATCCGACATTCCCCTATGGGCGTTTCAGTGTGTCCAGATGTCCACTGTCCAGTAGAAACAAGACATCTGAGCAACTTTCCAGGCCTGCCCAGCCTCCACTCTTATCTGGTTGCTGCAGGGTCATAAGAATAAGTTCAAACCCCAACTCCTTCAGCAGAAGAGAGAGCTCTGCCTGAGAAACCCTTTCCACCCCATGCGCCTGCTTCCTCTCTTCCAGGGACCAGGCCTGGTTCATGTCTGCATCCTAAAGGCCCCAGACCAATTGTGTCGGGAAAGGAAAATACGTGTGCTGCCTTCTTCAAAGCTGAAGCTAGAGACGGACCGTTTTAAATACTTGTGTATTATAGCTCTAACTTCAGTTGGTAACTTGGGTCATTCAAAACACTTTCTTCTATTTCCTCATTTAATCCCCACAAAGGCCCTATCAGATGCGTACTATTATTATTCCCAGTTGGCAGATGATGAAACTAAGGCCCAGAGAGGCTCAGTAACTTACCCAAAGTCACACAGTACTTCCTTTCATAGCCTGGCACATGGGAATTTGATGCCCCCTGAGGACAGGCTATTTTCCCTGGTGTGAACACACCCTGGGCTTTCCCACTCCCACACCTCTCCTCATGCTCTTTACCTGCCTGGAAGCCCCACTTTCTCTTCCATTTGGTTTATCCAAATCTGTTACGGGAAGGTGTGTTCGTTCAGGTCCTCTGATACAGCCAGGATGAAACAAGACATACAAGAGATTCCCTCGGGAAACGGGCAGGGAGGAAAGTGGGGAGGGAGCCAGAAGAGGCTGGGAGAGAGGGAAGGAAGGAAGGAAGATTGGTTGGTTTAGAACTGCCACAGGGCAGTTCTAAAAAAGTGTAATAAGGCTGACAGGAAGTCCTTGAGCCTCCAGAGGAGCCCTGTATTTCCAGAAAGGAGCCTGCCTTGGGACCCCTGCATCCCTCAGTGATTAACTGCTAGCAGCCCCAGGGAAGCATGGCCTCCACTCAACTGTGGGGATGAATCCATGGTCCATTTGTCAGTCAGGCTCCACACTGAAGACCTGAGAGGTGCATTTTCACAGCTGCTGAACTAATGAAGTACATCTACCACCTAAAACAACAACCAAAAAGCAGCAACAAAAAAGCTAACTATTCGTGTTTCTATAAGCACGAATCACATCAGTGCAAGAAGAAATTCTTCTACGTACAGTAGCTGGGCCAGGTTGAGAGGCGGAGGGGAAGGAAAGACCAAAACTGCAGAATTTCTGCTGTTTCTGTGCTGCTGAAGAGAGAGTGGCCAACTCAAGTCTCCAAGCAAGTAAGGTAAGTGAATGAAGCCAGTCTGTCATGCCAGGGAGGCAGTAGGGAGGGGTGGGGACAGTGGAAAACTGGAAGGCACTGTTCCATCCAAAAGGAAGCTGTCTCTACTCAGTTCAGCCAACTGTAGCCACACAGAAATACATGCCCAGTGTGGCCAGGTCTTCTGACTCAAGAGAAGCCAGAGATAATGGTTCACATTATTTTGAGACACTGTAGAGGCCAGCAGCACACATCTGCCACCTGACTTTGGCCCTGAAGTTTAGCTGTGCCAAAGGCCAGTGGCTTAGCCATTTTGGTTATGCAAAACAGATCTGGAGTTGGGAGGCTGAACTAAATCACTCTGTAGAATTAAGAAAAGATAATGGAGTTTTAGGGAGACGCTTGAGGTGACAGAAAATCAGCCAAGTGAGATTCCCTGTGGAATTAGGAGTACCAGACCACCACCGTGATTGGAACCGTGTAAAACCGAGTGTTTGTTTGTTGTCTTGGGCTATGGAATAGCAACACACACACACACACACACGTCACCTCCAGTTGTCCCCAAATGTTCAGGAACAGTCTGCTAACCACATAGGGTGATCAACTCACCCTGGCTTGCCCGGACTTTCCTGGTTTTCATCCTGAAAGTCCCACGTCCCAGAAAATCCCTCAGTCCTGAACAACCAGGAAAGTTTGTCGCACTATCAGTACACTCTGTGGTGTGTGAGAGTGGATAAGTTTGGCCGGAGATCGGTTCAGAGCTCTGGCAGCCATCTTGGGATCTGAGGAGAGTCATTGCCAAGTCACACAATTAATTAACTACTTCAGAACCGTCCTGTGGTAGATGAGACCATGGTCTCTAATTCTGACACTCTTCCCACATTGGAATTAGACACTGACACCCTTTGCCACATGTCTGCAGGGCCTCCCACTATGACCCAGTGCTGGGGCTTCGGGTGTGTGACTGGCTTCGACCGGTGGAAGGTGAAGAGGTGATGGATGCCAGTTTTGAGTCGAGGTTTCAAGAGGAATCATGTGTCTCCATGTGGTCTTCCTGGTTTCTGCCATTGACCATGATACTCAAGGCTGAACTCAACCTGCGGCCTGACGCCAGACTTCCCAGCTGACCTGCAGACCTGTGAGTGAGAAAAATGAGAATTTGCTATTAAAAGTCATGGAGGTTTTGAGGGTTTTGTTAGGCAGCAAAATCTGACTAATCCAGGCTTTATCTCTCAATGTTTTGGAGTCAATTTGGCTAGATGTTATTTGTACCAGTTCAATACAGAATAGGCTACTTTTCATGCTTTGAGACTTGGCTTTCTCATCTGTACAAGGGAATAATGACAGGGCTTCCCTCCCATGGTGGTTGGAAGGATTTGAGAATATCATGGGTCTAGTGCATACAGCAGGCACTTAATAAAAGGGATTTTATTAAAGAAGTATAGTTCTTTCAGTACATACTTGCTGCGTATTTATTTACCAGCACTGTGCTAGCCTTTTTGTCAAGAATTCTAGAGGACAAAGCAAAGAAGGCAAACCTCCCTCATTTGCTCCTGTTCACATAGCAGGGGAAAAACCACGTCTGCATCAGAGGCAGAGGGATGGGGGAAATGACCTCTTTTCTAACATCCAGGCCTTGGGGCTGAATTGTCTCTATGATGGGGCATATCTGTGGGTTAGGAGGTTTGAGGATCTCTAACATACAAGGATTTCAGCTGCAGTAAAGCCATCCTCCAGCTCCTCCTCCAGGGAGAGCCAGGATTATGCAGGGAATGCGGTCGGCATAAAGCCCAGAGGCAGGGGGCAGCTACCTAGACGCAAGCAGGGCTGAACGGGGCAGCCTTCTGTCCTACTTTCCCAGGCTAATTCCACTTGGGCCTCATCTCAGCCTGGGAGATGATATTCGGGAGTGGTCCCACCCGTGTTCCTGGCTATCGACTGGTGGGGATGGGTGCTGGAGGAGAGGGGCTGCAGCAAGACTCCCCTCCTTTGCTTTCCCCAGGACAGGGGAACAGGCAGCCTCGTGGCTCCCAATCAGCTGCCTTGGCACTTTCGAGTGGAAAAAACGAGGCAGCCAGACCTTAATCTCCCCAACTCCCCGTTGTCCTGCCTGAGCGCCAGCCTGACTCAGAAGACAAGGGAAAAAGAGATCCATGTCGATCTGATATGCAGACAGCCCTCAAGACCCAGATACACAGGGCCCTCCTGCCCGCCGCAGCCCTGCAAGAGCCTCAGAACCTCTGTTTTCTCTCGTAGAAAGTGGGGGCAGCAGTCATAGCTGCTCTGCTTGTGTCCCAGAGGAGCCGAAAGGACCCCGGGAGAGAATGGGAGAAGGAAAGTGGCTGCAGAAGGCAACATTTCCCCCTCTCTTTCTAGAAATCATACCAAAGCATCAGAGAGAATGAAAAAAACAAAAAAACAAAAACCCACAAGCTCCATTTGTAGCAAAATCATTAGATAATTATAATCCACAGACTTCATAGTATATGTGAAATTTCCCAAAAGCAGCTTTGAAATAGAGCAGAAGCCATAAAGGAGGTGCTGAGTGGGTTCAGTGGTGGCAAATCTCAGACAGCATCAGCAAAAATGCGCTTTCTGGGGATGAGTGCTTGCCTTGAGCTGTACTCCTTGTTTATAAAAATGAGTGTAGGGACAGGGGTGAGTAGCAGCAGCCGTCTTCTGGGCTGGATCTCGTTTGGTTCTTGGATCTGATTCTTAGAAACAGAGATGTTGTAACAAAGAATTACAAAGAGAAGACATATTTGCAGGGAATAGTCTGTCTCTTTGTCAGAGAGGAGGGCACCTTTTCGTAACCAAGGCCAAGAAACTACCCTCCTTCTTCCCAGCACCCCCAGGAACAATCAGCCAATAGCCGACCCAGGAAAATCAAGTCTTTCCAATGACAAGTTTAAACACAAAATGATTGAAAGAACAAATACTTAAAGATATAACTCAAGAAAACTTGAAAGAAAAGAAGGCTTGAATCTACACATTCAAAGGTGACAATATGTGCCAGAGAAAATGACCCATAGTGGCCAACACTAAACCACATGCCAGTAGAGTTATTATACATTAAGGATAAAGAAAGAATCCTTTAGACAAGCAGACGAAAAGCAAGTTCAATACCTGGGAGTTGCAGCATAGAATTCAAAGCTGATACATCAAGTGATCAAACTGCAAGCGTATTTCACAGTACAAAAGTAAGCAACAAAGATTGACTAAAATTAGGACATGGAGAGGAAGAGAGGGGAGAAGGAAAAAATGTAATTTTATAAAAGGGAACTAATAGATACTGTCTTAAAAATAAGGACAAAGGATATCATAACATGTTATATGCATAAAGGTCATCATCAGACAAAAACTCCAACCTTTCCTAAATGTTGGAAGAAATACCTACAGAAATTAAAGCAAATTTTTAAAAAGCCTGGCTTCTAGGGTAAGATTTTTAACTACCCGCCCCCACCCCTGCCAAAAGAAACCCCGAATGGCACAATTCAGACTACCTATATCACCACTGCAATACATAGAAATGTCCTTAGTTATGGAAACAAAAAAATTTCAGATTGAATCACAAAGCAGAAGCTGATTTTATATTGTACACAAGACAGTCACCTAAAACAAGTGGTTGAGAAAGATTAAATGTGAAGGGGGAGCAAAAATATGTCAGGCAAATGTAAACAAAATGAAAGGAAGGATTACAGTCTTCCATGAGATGAAATCGGAGTAGGAAAGTATCGCACAAGGCAAAGAAGCGCTCTGTGCAGAACTAAGGGTACAACTGTCATCGAAGATCGATGTGAGCGTCCGTGTACCCAATGACTCTCAGGTCACCTTGCTCTATAACTGCTTGTTCTAGGAGACTTTAAGTCACTTCTCTCAGCCTTTGAAAGATCAAGAATACAGAAAATGAGGATTTAGAAGGCAAAAATAACATAATGAACATTCACAAATACAGGCCATATGTCAGGCTACAGAGAAAGCCTTGGTAATTTTTTTAAAAGTGGGATAGTGCAAATGCTATGCTCAGATCACAATGCAGTGAAGTTGGAAATCCATAATAGAATAATTTAAGAGGGCAGATTCACCTAGAAAAAATTTTAAACTATCTCTTTAGTTAAAGAGGAAATAAAACCAATAGTGGAGAATTCTTAAAACACAGTGATAATAGAAATTCTACGTATCTCAACCTGGGGGCTTCAACTAAGGCAATATTCAGCCATAAATATCCTTATCAGCTTTAAAGATCACTAAAAAAAGAAAAAGAAAAAAATTAATCATTTGATTCAAAAAGTTTTATGAGAAGGAATTACTGAAGAAAATGAACTAAAGGAAAGCAAAAGTAATTATTATAGATAAAGCAGAAATTAATGAGTTACAAAATAGAAAAAAAAATAAGTTAATGAATAAATCCCAAAAGCTGGTTCTTTTGATGATGATGGGGAGTGGAGGCAACAACAATAAAACAGATAAACTACTAGTGAACGCAGTTCAGAAAAAAAATGTACAAACATAATAAGAACTGATAATGGGAGACTTTACCATGGAAAAAGAGAAGAAAGAATCACATGGGTCTATTTACTTTACCTCTATATAATTAAAATTGAAAATATGGATGAAAAGGATGACTTTCCAGGAAAATATAATTTACCACTTGGCTTTGGAACAGAGGAAAAACAGACCGATTCCCATAGAAGTGCTTCCCGAACGTTAATGGACGTACAAGTTACCTGGCCTGCTGTTAAGTTCAGACTCCGGCTCTGGGATTGTGCCCAAGATCCTGAATTCTATAAAGTTCCCAGATGGTGTTGCTGTCTCTGTGTGAGTGTCAAGGCCATCGAAGAAATAGAGAAGGTTATCAAAGATCTGCCCACAAAAAAAAACTGCCTTACGTAGTTTCAAAGGCAAATCCTATGAAACTTTTAAAGAGTAGATCATTCTAAGGTAAAGCTGTTTGAGAGCATAGGCAAAGAAAGAAAACTTTAAAATTATTTTTATGAAGTATCAAGTTGATACAAAGCCTGAGAAGAATTGTGCAAAGAAAGTAACAAATTTCACTTGTAAGTTTTGATGCAAAAACTCGAAATAAAATGTTAGTAACCAGAACCACAAGCACGATAAAATAATCATACATCATGACCAAATGGTTTTTATTCCAGGAATGCAAAGCTAGTTCAATATTACAAAACTTATTCATGTAATATGTGAAAAGAAAAGGTCATATTATTCTGTTTAGGAGCTAAAAAGACATTTGAGAAAGTTCAACA
The DNA here is from genome assembly GCF_048773025.1 of Camelus bactrianus. Taxonomy (NCBI): domain Eukaryota; kingdom Metazoa; phylum Chordata; class Mammalia; order Artiodactyla; family Camelidae; genus Camelus; species Camelus bactrianus. The sequence goes on from NC_133557.1 coordinate 22,999,853, forward strand.
TCCATTCTTGATGAAAACTCACACCCACAGATATATTCATAAGTAAGAATTCATGGATACTCAGTGAAACAGAAATAGATATTTACCTCTTTAACATGGTAAAATAACTAGATTGTACTGTGTAGCACAGGGAAATATATACAGGATCTTGTGGTGGCTCACAGCAGAAGAGAATGTGACAATGAATGTATGTATGTTCATGTATAACTGACAAATTGTGCTCTACACTGGAATTTGACACAACATTGTAAAATGACTATAACTCAATAAAAAATGTTTATAAAATTTTTTTTAAAAAGCGAAAAACAAAACAAAACATGGTAAAATATATTGGAGTACATCATGCTTATTGGAGAAACTCTAGTGGCATTTCCACTGAAGAACCAAGACAAAAGTATCCATTTTCACCGGTATAGTTTAACACGGAACGGGATATTTAAGACAGTGCCGTAAGTACTTGTCAGTACAACTGGATGGCAAAAGGGAAATAGGGATATAAAAACAGAAGAGGTGAAGGTGAAATTGCCAGTGTTACACATAAGAAATGATTCTGTGTGTAGGAAACCCAAGATAACTTAGTAAGATGTCCAGATACAAAATTAGCACGCATAAGTCAGTAGCTTTCCTATATTCAAGGAAGCATCAGTTGAAAGATATATTGAAAGAGAATTTCCCACTTACAATAACAAAATTAAGATTAAATACCTAGGAATAAAATTTAACAAAAGATGTGTAAGATTTACTGAAGAAAACATGACATCACTATGGAAGAACACACAAAAAGTACTTCAACACGTAGAAGGATACACCATGATTTTGGATGGGACGTTTCATCATGAAAACAATGTCTGTTGTTCCTTCATTGATTTGTAAGTTCATTGGTACCACAGTAGAAGTACCATCAGCCTTTTAACCAGAGAAGCTAATTTTAAAATTAATCATATGGAAAATTAAACAAGCAAAAATAGCCCGGAAATCTCTGGAAGAGAGAGGAGCAGCATTATAAGATGTTAAACCATGTCACAAAATCTCAAAAATTCAAGCTTTGTGGCACTGGGCTCTATCAATAGACAGATTAATGGAACAAAACTCAAAGCCCAGAAATAGATCCAAATCCATTCAGGAATTTAAGATGTGATAAACTTAATGTGGCAGGTTGTATTTTCTAAAAATACTTGGAAAGGATAGTAACAGATCAGCGCCAGGGACTTGAGAAGCAGCAAAGGGCTGGGTCTTCAGGGCACCACCTATTTCTCCTCTTAGCATTAGTTCCCCTTACATTTCTGATTCTCCCAAGAGAGTCTGATTGGCTGAGTTTGGGTCATGTGCCCACTCAGATCTGGGAAGGGTGAGTGTCCAAAGGAGGACAAGAAAGTGGGGTGAGAGGTCTGGAAGTTGGGCAGGGAGGCTGCACGCCCATTTTACAGATGAGGAAAGAGAAGCCCAGAGAGGGACGGGGGTCGGCAAGGGCACAGAGCCCAGGGACGATGGAGTCTGGGATCTAACCAGAGGCCACAGCTGCCTTTTCCCTTCCGGGCCTCCAGCTGGCAGGAGACAAGAGCGCATTGTGCTCCTGGCAGGGACGAATGGCTGGCTCCCAGGGACGTGCCTTGACCCAGATGAGGCCTCCGGGGGTACAGGAAACCACCTCAGACTGAGCTGCATTCAGGGGTCGAAGTTTCCTCTTCTCCCTCCCCCTGCAGTGAACAGACTCCCCCTTCAAATGTGGCCTCACCCCTCAACTCCAGCCCTAGGGGTTTTTTTAGGAGAAGCCAAGGAAAAAAAAAAAGCCTATTTTTCCAATATGTAAAGCACTGCATGCACCAAATAAAGCACGTCCAAGGTGGAGGCAGCCCAAGCATGGCTAGTTGGTAAGTCCTGGAATGCTCTTTTCTGCACACAAAAATTAAAGCCCTATTTATATAGATACCATTAGGGTTGCACTAGGGTTGCAAACTTCCTCACTTTGAATTCAGATATGCAAAAAAAAATCTAGTGCAATGATTAGGATCAAGGGATATTCTGGAGCCAGAGGACCTGGGTTCAAATCCCAGCTCTGCCACTTCCTGTGTGGCCTCAGGCAAGTCATTTAACCTCTCTGGCCCTCAGTTTCCCTTGGTGGGGGACACATGTAAACAGTGTCCTGCATATAGTAAATACCACAAAAGGCTCTGCTACTGTCCTCTGTCCTGGGTCCGATCTTGTCATGAGCTTCACACAGTAAAAAATGCAAAACCCTGAGCCAGGCTAATTATTTAAACTGTTCAGGGAAGACCGACTTCACTCGAGTGTTTCAGGGACAAATGTGGTTGTTCAGTTTCCCTCCCTCCCCTGCTCTTCTCCAAGATGGCGTCTGTCTGCACCTTATCCAAGGAGAAAGGTGGAGGTTCAGAAGTGCCATGGAGTGAGCGCCCCTCTGTACTAGCAGGTGCAGTGCATGGGCTCCTGGCATCCTCATCACCACTCCTGGGCAGGAGGAATCACGACTCCCTTAACCAGTGTTGGGAGCTTGCAAGCAGTGGGGGTGCATGAGACTCCAGGATATTCGACTCTGAAGCCTGGCTTTTCTCTGTTCCCATCCACTCTGTTCCCGTTCCCAGTAATGGGACCAGATTCAGAAGTTTCTATGCTCCAAGAGACCACATCACTTAATCTCTAAAGGAAAAGCTTTCTCTACCTTCTCCACAAAGTGTGTTCAGTCTGAGAACCATTTGTCTACGTATAATAGTTGAGATGTTTTTCATTGCAAATGATAGGAACTCAAAGCGGTTTGAACCAAAAAAAAATTTTTTTTAAATGGTAATTTATTGGCCGCTTTCTTTCTGAGTCACCAGATTTCTCAATCTGAGGCGTGTCTAAATATTATGAGCAAGCCGGTTGGAGATAAGGTGGGGAAACATTGATTTGGCCAATGTGGCAGCCAAGGCACTGGGTCTGAACTTCCCTGGAACTTTTCAGCAGTGTGTCTTAGAGCATACCACCTGCCAGGAAAACAGGCCACTGTCCCACAGTCAGGAGGGGCACCTCAGATGCTGGCTTTAGTGGTTAGAGCCTGCTTCTGGCTGTCTCTGTCCACAGAGACAGCATCTACTCAAATCCTCATGGCTCAAGTGGAGAAATGGAGACCCCAAAAGAATGAAGATCTTATCCACATTTATACTGCCTAATGAGACTATAACCCAGGACCCAGCCCAGCAGGAACCAACCAGGCAAAGGAAGAGGGAAAGCTGCAGACAGAGGGTGCAGCATGTGCAAATGCCCAGGTGTGAGAGACAGGACACAAACTCAAAAACTAGGGTAGAAGAGAGAAAGGGGGCTACATTACCTGTTCAGGACTTTGGACTCAATTCAGAGGAGAGAAGGGACCTATTGATTTTAGGAAGAGGAGCAACAGGATCTGAGAGTCTTTGTCCAAGTGTAGTCCACAGACCATCTGCATCAGAATCACCTACAGTGGGGACAAGGAGGAGGCTGTCAAAACACAGAGGGGTCCATCATAGATGAGCTCTTCATTTTAACAGGCCCTCTTCAGAGGTGGTTCTGAAGCACTGTTTTAGTGAGTCCAGAGATGCTGGGTAACATTCCAGTCTAAAGATCTGAACTCAGCCAGACCTGGTTTCAAATCCTGACTCTGCCATTCACTTGCTGTGTGATATTAGGCTGGTTACTACACCTCTCTGAGCTTCAGTTTCCCCTCCTCTAAAATGGAAATAATCTTAGTATTTGCCTCTCAGTTTTCTTCTAAGGACTAAGTAAGATAATGTACATGAAGCACTCAACACAAGTCTACAACCTTCTTAGTGCTCAAAAAAACACTGGTAATTAGGGACTCACTGTGCCGGCGATGTGGAGGAGGGGACTGAGGGGAGAAAGCATGGAGGCAGGGAGACCAGTGAGGAGGCAGCTGCAGGACACCTGCGCGAGGCCTGTGGTTAGGCTGTGGAAACCACAGGCCTCGTGCTGGTGTCGCGGGGTGTCCTCTTTGCCGGGCACAAGGTGATGCTGTTCACGGACGCCGCACTGTGAAAGTCGCCCCCTGGAGTCGGGCTAGGAGACGGTCCGGGGCTGAAGAGAAGAAGACGGGGTCAACAGAGGAGGGTAATAACATCCTGGCTCAGAGCCCCGGATGTGAACCTCTGCTGGGAAGGAGGTCAGATCTCTACAATGGAGACCCAGGTTGTCTATGTGGGAGGGGCTTGGGGGCAGCGGTCTGGTCCAAACAGGCAGCCTGCTAGGGAGGTGAATTGCATTAACTTAGATTGTATGTTTATCGAAGGTGGCTTTGGGGGCGGTGATGGAGATTATGGGGGAGCCAAATTCACCCATCACCACCAAGCCTTCCCTACGTGCCACTGCTGACTTCTGTGGACGGTGGGGCTGCGGGAGATGGGCATTGAGGGCGGGGGAAGGACCACAGTGGTGCCATTGGGAGAAGCTGTGAGGTCGTCAGAGCCAGGAACCACCTGCCAGGAGCCTCCCCAAGACTCTGTCCAAGACCTTCAGGCTGGATATTTATGCAGTGAACTCTCTTTTCCTTCCTGCGTGGGCAGATGGAGGCTTAGAGATGGGTCCAGAAGATTTGGGGAGACAGAATCCAGGGAAAGTACAAAGATTAAGACCAGAGGCCAGAGGCCAGGAGATTGGAGACCGGAAATAAACGTCCATTCCTCAGCCTGACATCCAAAGCCTTGCAGAGCGGGGCCCAGTGCCAACAGTCCTCTCCCTCAGGGAAGGGTGGAATCCAAATGTGTTTTTGTTTTCTTTAAGAGATGTGGAATAAAATGATATGTTTCTTTTGCCCAGTTGCGATCTTTTTAAGCATGAGAGTTGGAGGTGAGGGGACAATTAAGTCAAAAAAATCTTGCCCAGAGAAGAAACCACGTTTCTAGACCCAAAAATACTTTGTTTATACAGATGGTTGCTATAAAAGGCCTGATTCTGAGCCACTGAAGAAGGTGGATTTATGATGAAGGAGCCTCCGGGTGAGCTGAGTAATGAGAATCAAGGTCCTGACAGTTTAAGCTGCAGTGGGCTCTGTTCTCCATCAAAGATGACAGGCCCTGCTGGTGGGTTCTTCTCCCAGGCAATGGAGACCCATCAGGGCCCTCGTGCTGTCAAACAGTTTTACTGTCGTTTGTCCTTTAAGTGTCTGAAGTGTCACTTCTGACCTCTAGGCTGGGATGACCCCCCCCAGAGTTTGCAGATCTTGGAGGGAGAATTGCATGGCGTGTTGCACTTAGTTTGGTAGGAAATGGTGTTCATTAAAAAAATTGGTGCCTGTTAGCCATCACTTGACTGGTGAGTGACATTGCCCGTGCTGTGAGTGTGCATGCGAGCGTGTCACAGGCACACAGGTGCTTGTGTCTGCAGCTTCTTTTCCTTCTTTGCTCTTCCACCAAGATGGAAAGTGCTGGAAGGTGTTTGAGAGATGTGAAAACAGAAAGAAGTAGGAATTTTGGCCCCCTCTTCTCTCTTGTAGCATAAAAACCTATTTCTGGATGTTTCTAAATGGAAATTGGTCCTTCTCCATCTTTAATGGAAACATCAGAAACACCTGGAGGTCTTGTTCAAAGCTGATCTGACTCATAGGTCTAGGGTGGGGCATGAGATTCTGCTTTTCCAGTATGCTCCCGGGCAGTGCTGATACTGCTGGTCTGGGGGTCACACTTGGAGTGGCCGGGCCTTAGCACCTGGCTTGACTCTTGAGGTCATTGCCAGAGGTGAGCCTTATCATTGTTCACCAAGAGTGTCGTGTGCGCCCCTGCTGCTAGACCTTTGCTCGCCCTGTCGCCGCCACCTGGAATGCCATCCCTCTCTCTGCTAAGCCTCTCTGTGAGCTCTCCGCCTTGTCAGACGGGGCACATCCTCCAGCCGTTACGTGCTCCACTTAAGGATTCAGGAAGTGTCTAAACTCGAAGGATCTTTGAAATAATCTCGCTCAACTCTCTTCAGAGTTCCGGGTGCTTCTGTGGGTGTAAGAGCTAAAATCCCGGCTCAATCCGGCCAGAGCAGAAGAATTATTTTAAAATAATAAATTATAGGCTCATGTAAATGAAAATCCAAAAATATTTTTTGAAGCAATGTTTGTAATAATCCCCAACCAGAAACAAGCTACATGTGTGCTGCTGTTAAAAAGTTTGGGGAGGTGTGCATATGCTGACCTGAAAAATCTCCGAGATTTATTATCAAGAGAGAAAAGCAAGCATAGGATGACATACATAACATGATACCATTTATATTAAAACACACGCAAAAATCTCTCTTTTTTCTGCAAGTCTGTATAAATTTGTGTGGCTGCATAGATTAGGAATTAGGCAAGGCTTCTCAGCCTGAGGCACTATTAACATTTGGGGCAGGATAATTCTCTGTCATAGGGCTGTCTTGTACTTTTAGAATGTTTAGCAGCATCCATCCCTGGCCTCCACGCATTAGATGCTGTTAGCACCACTCCCCCAGGTATGGCGCCAAAATGTCACCGGACATTGCCAAGTGTGCCCTGGGGGTGAAATCACCCCTGGTTTAGAACCGCTGGAGTAAGATGGCAAAGAGTGCATTTCCAAGAGATAAGATCAGTTACCTCTGGGGGGATGGGAAGGGCTGGGGTGAGGATGGAGGGGGTTTTTAATTCATTATTGATTGGTTCATTCGTCTATTTCATACATCCTATTCTTTGGTGGAACCTGACTGATTCAGGAAGGATAAATGAGGTAACAGAAAGTCTGGCACACGGTAAATGCTCAAGAAGTACCAGCGCCATTGTGGTTGCTTATATTGCTCCTCTTCCCTCACCTAAAAGAGCAGATGTCACCTTGAGGCCATGCAGGGTTCAGCAGACGAGGCTGAAAAAGCACTAACGTGGGATCCAGAGGACAGCATCAGGCTCACCTCCATCCCTCCCCAGCAGGATCTCCTCTGAGCCGCAACATCCTCTGTCTGCAGGATAAACTTACCCATCACAGGCTTGCCGTGATTAGATGCTGCCCTGACTGTATAACACCTGGGACACCAGAGGTGCCTGATTAAGCCTCGTGAGCTCCACATGTGTTTATCTACTCAGCATATCATAGGCAGGAACGCATTGTGCTAGGCATCAAGGGAGGATTATAACCCACACGGAGGCCAGGGCACCACGTGGCTCAGACTCTAGACAAAGACAGACCTTTTCCCTAGAGATGCCTGGACTTGAGGGAGCCAGGAGGGAGGGGAGATGCCATTGGCCTGGATGACTCTGTGGTCAGGATCATGATGACCCAGTAATTTTCCTCCAAGATCTGTGTTGTCAGGATTAGGTCCTAACCATCCATCCATCGCTCATCTTTCCATCCCTTCATCCATCCACCCATCCATCCATCCATTAGTTGAACATTTATTGAGGACTTACTGCATGTGCACTGTCTGGATAAGGGACAACGTGGGGACTGCACAGGCCTCTCTCGGCCTTCATCCTCCCTCGTTCCTGCTTCCACCCTCTCCTTCTCAGGAAAATCCTTGTCCTGGGAGATCCAAGGACTCAGAGGAGCTGAGGGGGCCTGGAACGGGCTACATGGCCTCTCTCTGCAGAGGCCCCAGCTCCTCCCACCACGTGGGAAAAGTGAAAACCTGCTGCTTCCCCCCCAGGACTGAGGCCAGGGGGGCTGAGCTCCTGGAGCAGAGAAAGTGAAAACCTGGTTGCTGAAATATTTCCTCCGGGAGCTTTCCGGTGGGAGTGGGGAGAGGAAGAGCAGAGGGCCCTGCACCGACCCCATCCTCCTGTCTGCCCAAGGGGCTGCCTGGGCCCTGCTGTGGTGGAAAATTCCTGCGGGTAGAGTCACTCGTGGGTTCAGATCCCAGCAGGGTACATGGGGTCACCCAGTGACATGTCCACATCACCCCTTTCTCCCGTTAACCCGTCCTCCAGGGAATGGATGCTCTGTAGTCATTTCAGCCTCTTGCCTCTCCCCAGTGGAAGGACATTCTAATACAGCCCCCGTGACTTAGCTCCAGCTATGTCTCAGAAGACTGTAATTCATGATTCATTTCGTATCATCACCAACGCTCTGGGGTGGTAGGCACCCAAGCTGTCTCCATTGTACAGGCTTGGAAACTGAGGCACAGAGAGGATTAAGTCCCTTGACCAGGGTCACAGAGCAGGTAAGCAGCAGGGCTGGGGCTCCAGAGCCACATGTCACCATCATCTTCGTGGAAAGTCAGCTCATGGAGTGGGAAGGGTCTCGGTGAAGTGTCCACAATGGACACGAGAGGAGGAAGGGGGACCGTGGGGCTCTGGCCTTAAACCCTCACTCGGTGAGAAGCAGCTCCAGCATCACCTCCTCCATCCCGTGCCCCCGGCCCGTCCCCACCCTGTTTGCCTCCATCTCCTGAAAGCCCAGGCTTTCTTTGCTGATCACTGTCCTCTGGGAACGACCTCAGCTCATGAAGGCAGAATCTGGTCGGTCTGGTTCAGGGTCATGGCTGGAGCAGGGCCCGTGTCAGTGTTCAATACATTTTGGCCAAAGAACTTTGGGATCAACTGTCAATTAATCAGTCAATTTTGGCTCAGATGCAGCCCCCACTGCTGACTCTGTGACCCTAGTAAACCACATCCCCTTCTGAACCTCCCTTCCCCCATCTGTAAAATGAGCGGTATAAGGCTTATCTCTTAGGTCCTACACGTACCAAACGCTCAAGGAGTATCTGTTGAATGAATACACATAGTCAGAGCTGGAAGGGCCGCAAGGGTCCGGGGCTGTGAACTCCCAAGACATGAGTCAGAAGTGATGGAGCGGGCTGGGTGGGGACTGTGATAGCCACTACTCAGCTCCAGTCACCAGCTGCCAGATCTTCTCATTTCTTAAGACAAGCCAGACATCTTGAGTTTTAGGAGAATTTTCCCAACTCTTAAGTGCTGGCCCTAACCTAACACATTTAAACATTTCTGTGGGCAGGATGTGGCTACAGGCTGTCAATTTGAGACCCCGGATTAATCCAACCTCTTGTGCTTCAGAGGTGGTGACTGAAGGCCAGAGAGGGTGAGCCACCAGCCCCAGGTCACAGAGCACAGAAAGCGGAGGGGAAATGGTGACCTTTATCTCCTGGCTGCAGCCCAGCTACACAAACCCTCGGCACAGGCTGGGCTGCTCGGCCACAATCCAAGGGAGGCTCCTCCCAGGTCTGGTAGTTCTAGGGTAAAAGAGAGGTCACGATATCTCTTTCCCTGCCTAAACCAGGCTGTATCAGGCTTTGAGATCCAGAGAATAATTCCAAGCAACAGGCTGGCCTAGGAAGAAAGAGCTGGGGTGAGGCAGGTGGTGGGCACATTTCTCTCACTTTAGTGACTTGGAAACCACTTCAGCAGGACTGAGCAGAGTTGGGAAAGGGACAGATCTTGGTTCAACTCCTGTCTGGAGAAGCATATTCCACTACTGAGGCTGGGGCCTTAAGCCAGCACTGGCCTTAGAGGTCTTGTTGAGAAGCTCCTATGTGCCAGGCCATCTCACTGGAGCTCACTTAACCCCCCGACAACTTCCCTTCTCTCCCCTCTCTCCACCCCTGCCAAGCTCAGTCTGCCCCAGCCACAGTGGCTGCCCTGCTCTGCCTTGAACGTACCAGGCACACTCCTACCTCAGGGCCTTTGCACTTGCTTGTCCTTCCACCTGGTACAAAATTATCCACATGGCTCACCTCCTTCAGGCCTCTGTTAAATGAGACCCCCACCTTCCGCCTGTTCACCCTGTTTAAAATTGCAAAGCAGCCCAACATTCCCTGTGCTCCATCTGGCTTCATTTTTCCCCACAGCTCTTACCATCTAACAGATCACGTTTCACTTGTTTTTGTGTATTAGTTTCCTGACCCAGCTGTGACAAATCACAATTTGGTTGTTTTAAAAACTCGAATTTATTATCTTACAATTCTAGAGGCTGGAAGTTCCAGCTGGGTCTCCTTAGGTCAATATCAAGGGGCAAGGCTGAGTTCCTGGGGGAGATTCAAAGAGTGAATCTGTTTCCTTGCCTCTTCCAGCTTCTACAGGCTGCCTGCATTCCTTGGCTCGTGGCCCCACCCTCCATCTTCAAAGCCAGCAGAGGCCAGTCCAAACTGTCTTGGGCTACATCCCTCTGGCTTGGACCCTCCTACTTCCCTCTTGTACTTATAAGGACCCTTGTGATTAAATTGGGTCCGTCAGATAACCCAGGACCATCTCCCAGCTCAAGGCCAGCTGCTTAGCAACATTAGTTCCATCTACCACCTTAATTCCCCTTTGCCATGTGACAGCATATTCACAGGTCCCAGGGATTAGGACATGGATGTGGGGGTTGGGGTGAACATTATTCTACCTGCCATGAACACACACACACACACACACACACACACACACACACACACACACGCACATACCCAGCAGAGCTCCAGAAAGACATGGATTCTTGTCCATCTGGTTTACTATTTTATGCCCAGTGCCTGGTGTTTAATGGATACTCAACAAAATATTTGGTGACTGGATGGGCGGATGGAGCAGAGTGTGGTGACTGAAGGAAAGGTAGGCACGGGAGGTGACTCAGACACCCCAGGGGACTCCCCGTCTTACTCATGAGACCTTGGTTCCAAGGAACCCAGCATGCCTTAGGCTGGGGTGCTGTGACTTAGCGCCTGGCCTCGCTGTACCAGCCGGAGTGCTTCCCGCGTCGTCATCCTGAGCTCACAGAGAGGTTGGATGTGGGTGGCTTCACTCCCTCATCACGTAGCTCAGCCCATTCCTGGAAGGAACCGGAAGAGCTTCTCATGTTTCTGATAGGCCTGGGCTGTGTGTGGGAGGCCCAGAGAGAAGGCTTGAGGTGTGGGCGGCACCAAGAGGGGATAGTCCCCACCCTGAACCCCTTCTCTGTACCTCCCCAACAACCCTTGAGAACTCTCCTCCCAAGGCTGTGCCTGCAGACGGCTGCCCATCTGGGGCCGTGGCCACCGGGCGTGGGGGCGGGGTCCCAGCAGGACCCCATGAGTCAGCCGTAGGTCTCTCCTCCCGATGTGTTTCTTTATAGTTTTATCACCTCTGTGTGTATCCCTAGATGCTATATTTTGTCTTGCTCATTTTCCTCAAACTTTGATATCTTTTCAATCTTTTCATCTCTGTTTCCCCCGCCATCCGTTTCTTCTCCTTACAGTTTATCTGTCTCAGCACCTGGGCCGTCTGAGCCATCGACTTCCCCGGGGCTGGCTTGTGCTGATTGTAACACAACAGTGTCCGTGTGTCCAACACACTTTAGCCTTGGCATTTCCGGCAAAATAAGCCAGATTCAAATGCTTGATCGGGGATATTTGCGAGGAATGAGGATGGGAGAGGAGCACGGTGTGAGTGGGCAGCCCCCCCCACCCCCACCCCAGAACACAGTAGCCAAGAAGTTTCCGGGGGCCCACGTGACCTGACCGCAGCCCAGCCAGGCAAGACTTCAGTCTCAACAATCCATCCTGGCTTCTCTCCCCGACTCAGACGCACCCGCCGCACCTCAGGAAAGTTCCAGGGCCAAGGCTGGCTCGTCCCCGTCCCCGTGGGAGCAGGCAGCAGAATGGCCCATAATTTTAGCTGCTCCTCTTCCCTCAAATTATTTCCCATCTGGAAATGGTTTCCAAACCCTGCCCAGGAAAGAGTTGGTGGTGCAGGGAACATTTTTCTATTAAAAACCACGAAAAAAGACCAACCACCGACTGTCGAGTTTCTGCAGGCCTGGCTCTGGAGGCCTGGCTGAGCGCCAGCTGTATACCCTCCTGGAGGGGCTCTGACAGGGAGGAGCAGAAGGTGAGAGGGACAGTCAGGCTCTGTTTCCAGGACACCCCCATCCCACTCTGAGCACAGCCTTGTGGTCCGGATGCAGGGCCTGGGAGGGCCTGGAATGAGCTGAGGAAAAGGGTTTGGGCTGGGGTCCAGTGGCTTGTCCAGCCAGAGAGACGTGACCACTGTGGGCTGTTCTAGGTCACGTGGGGCATCGAGTCCCAGACAGGCAGGCAGTTTTCCCTACAGGGATTCTCTTGCAGCTGCTCTGAGCGCCTCAAGGAAAAGCTCCCTCTCCGCTAACATCTTCTTATCACCTTGCTAATTCTCTTTTGTGCTTCTTTGAACAAAGCCCAGCAGGCCTCTGCTTCCAGACTGGGTTAGCAAGCAAGCATCTGGCAGGGACGTAACGGTGTTATTTAGTTCTTATTGTATTTATTTTCATCATTATCTTCAATTCATTTCATAGGTTTTCCATTTCTGCTAATGATGTATAGTCTCCTTGGTACAGAAACAGGTTTAGTTTAGAAAAAGAAAGATGAGTGGGAAGTCCATTTAAAATATAGGCTAAGGAAGGCAGAGAGCATAGATAACACAAAACTCAGAGCTGGCTAGCATCTGGGAGACTCTGGTGCCATAGTGAAGAGGGCAGACTCCAGAGCCTGAGGCCCTGAGCTTGAATCCTGGCTCTGACACTTGTGAGCTGTGTGATCTTGCGCAAATCACTTGCCCTCTCTGAGACTTGGTATTTTTATCTGTAAAAGAAAGGAAAATAATAGCACTTCCCTCACAGTTATTTCTGAGGATTCAATAAGACAATGCTAGGGAAACCCTCAGCACAGTGCCAGGCACGTGAAGGACTCAATAAATTCATTCATTCGCCAGATCTCATTGGAAGTCTCTCCTGAGTTCATGGTGTTTCCTTGAAAGACAGCAACGCATGGAGCTTCACAGAGCAGGTTCAAATCCCAGCCCACTCCTCACAGGCTGCCCCAACTCTCTGAGCCTCAGCTTCCCCATCTGTAAAAGGGGGGCATTGAGAGTCCTTTGAGGTTCCCACAGGAGGTAGAGGGTTGCCTTCTGGGACCTCACGGCACTCTGAGTGTCCTGCGTCTGACCCCGTGGTCTGTCTCTGCCTCTCAGTCTCAATAAATTGAGCCCCAACATCTCTCTACCCTACCCCGACTTCCCCCCATCTTTTTAATGCTATTTTAGCCAGACTTGGCTACTGGGGTTCCTTGAGCCACCCCAGGGCCTTTGTACACACTGTCCCTTCAGTCTGACGTACTGGGTAACTGCTTCCAGAATGGGTAACTATTGTCCCTCCTCCAGATGGAGGCCTAGATCTCTGCTGCCCCCTGCTGGTAACTCTATAGAATTACATGCCTTTTCTGCTCCCAGGGGTCCCTGACCCTCACCCTTAGAGCTGGCGGGAAGGAGGGCACCTGGCCAGCTTTGAGCCACAGGTCCTGCTTCTGCCCCTGTGGGAGCCTCAGCTTCTTTACCTATAAAATGGGAAAGCAGAACCTGTCTCACAGTGCATGGCAAACAGGAGGCACTCAAACATCAGTGTCCTTTCCACATCAACATTTAAGGAGCATTCATTATGTGCAAAGGCTAAAGAAGGTGACTAAGACTCGAGGCCTTCCTTCAGGGGCTGAGGAGGTGGATAGAGGAGGAGGAAGGGGGCCGGGAATGGTAACAAGACTGTCTTTGTTACGCATCCACAGGATACCACATACTATTCTAAACACTCGTGGATAAATGCATTTAATGCTCTCAGAACGCAATGAGGAGGGTACTATTTTTATTCCTATTAGGAAGCTGAGGCCCAGAGAGGTTAACTAGCCTGTCCAAGGTCACACAGAGTTGGAGGTGAGACAAAAACCCACAAGGTTCCAGTGCAAGGTGGGTGGGGTTGTGCAGTTCCATCCATCCATCCACCAAGTCAACAAATATTAATCGTGCACCTGCTGTGTACCAGGCACAGTGCTGGATGCTGGAGAGAGATCAGTGACCAAACAGACAGCCCCTGCCCCAGGGAGATGTTCACAGATAGGAGGTGGGCAATAAGCAAGACAAATAAGTAAAATATATGTCACTTGGTGATTCTTGCTGTATATAAAAAATAGAGCGAGAACGAGGAGAAGGCAGGCTGGTGTGTGTCTTGATTTTTAAATAGACAGGCAGGAGTCTTTGGGGCCATTTCAGGATTTTGGTATTCTCTGTGAACAAGAAGTGAGAGCCATGGAGGGTTCTGAGCAGGAGAGGGACATGGGGGTGACAGACAAATAGGAGTTCTGGATGACTGACTCCCTGAGCATCTGGGGAGGAGTTCAGTTTCAGACGCGTCCATTCAGAACTGCCTGTTAGTGTGGGTGTGGAGTCTGGGCTTATCTGAATAAAATTTCTTGCGTTGGCCTGGCACACAGTTAGCTATGGGCAAGCCTACGATGGTTGCTACCAGTGCTGTTGACATTATTATTATTGCACGAATACTGGAAGGCATTGTATTGGCCCCTCTGGGGGCTTCTGCAGTGTCTCATGAGGCCACCAGGTGGCACCAGTGCACAGCAGGCAGGCCCGAAAGTGGCTCATGGGGGCACAACCCCCCAGGCCAGCATCTCTGAACTAGCCTGGTTTGGACAACATCGTTCTCTGTGGTGGAGGCTGTCCTGTGCACTGGGGCATCTCTGGCCTCCACTCACTCGATGTCAGCAGCATCCCCCACAGCCCAGTGCAGACAACATCATCTTCAGACACTGCCAAATCATCCCCTGGAAGGAAAAATCTACCCCTACTCTCCTCTCAACCACTCTGTGCCAGAGACACTGAGCTCCTCGAAGCTCCCTGAAGCTCCTCTAATTCATCAACATATTCCTACCGCAGGACCTTTGCACTTTCTGTTCCCTCTGTCCGGGATTCTCTCCCCCCCACCCCAGATATTGGCACGTTTCCTCTGTTTCATCTGGATCTCTGCTCAGATATCACCATCTCAGAGGCCCCTTCTCCCAGACACTCTCTACCCAATTATCTGAATATTTTTACAGCACATATCACTAGCGGAAAGGATCTTGTTGAAATGTCAGCTTCTTTACTATCTGTCTCCCCTATGCAACAAACAAATCCCTGCCCTTGAACTCCCATTCTAGTGTAGCCAGATGCTCAGGAAGGGCCTCTTTGAAATGGTGACATTTGAGTTGTGACTTGAAGGATGAGAAGGGATTGGTTGTGGGAGAAATTGAGGAATTGTGTGTGAGAAATTGTGGCAGAGGGAGTAGCAACTGCAAAGGCCCGGGGGCTGCTCAACCCCGAGAGCTTGCCTTGGAGCAGGCCTGTCTGCTCATCTGGGTGGTGGATTTCCAGGTCACATACAGCTGCTGGCTGGGAGCCCTTAAGTCATCAGGAAGCCATACGGCATGGACCAGGGCTGAACTAAAACAGCCACACAAAGGCTCATTCACAGCCAGACGGGAAAGGCCTGGGGCAGCCCAAGCAGGCGGCTTCCTCTTGTCGGTTCCCAGGAAGCTCTGACTGGGAAAAACTGGAAGGCTGGATCTTCCCAGGGGACTCAGATTTCCCTGGGTGGGGGAGAGAAAGGCAGGCATCCTGGTCACTTGGACACGCAGAGCAGCTGTGTAAAGGCTCTGATGTCTCATGACCCCGTTCTAAGTCCAGCCCCACGCACCTCATTAGCTGAGTGACCTTGGCCACATCACCCTGCTCTCTGAGTTTCAGTTCCCTAACCTCTTAAATGGGGTGAAAAACAAGACCGACATCACAGGTAGTGTGAGGCCACGTGGGAACCAGAGATGATGTGGTGGGAGCTTGCTAGCAGATGGGCAGCCGCAGTGGTCGGCCGTGGTGGTGCTAAGGGCAGCAGGGAAGCACGGCTTGGGTTTCTGGTTCAGTCAGCCCAGGCTGGCCCCAGATCTCCTGCTTTCCAGTTTGGGGCAGGTGTGATTTCCCTGCCCCTTGCCTCAGTCTCCCCATCTGGAAAGTGGGATAATGAGAGCCTCACCCAGAATGATGACTGGAAAGCCCCCAGCATGGGGACCTGGCGCTGCGGTTATAGAGGTGGGGCCTAGGCTTCAGAGGGCAGCCTCAGGAGGGCAGGTGGGAACTGTAAGGGCAAGGAGGGGTTTCTGGGAAGGCCTGGCTGACCAGCTGAGACAGCAGGCACCTCGGTCAGCCTGCTGGGTTCACGTCCCCTGGACTAGCTGTGTGTCCTGGACAAGGCACAAAACCCCGTGCCTTCCTTTGTGAACCAGGGGCAAGATGATCCCTTCCAGGCCGGGGGCAGGCTGAGGGCCTGATGAGAGAAGGTTCGTACGAAGAATGGCTGACAGGTTGAGGAGGCGTCGGGAGCTGGGAGAGGAACGGGGACACGAGCAGGGCCCAGCAGGGCCAGGAGGCAGAGTAGGTGACCCCTGTGGGTTAGTGAGAACACCCTGAGCTTGGCCACGGCCAGGGTGAGGATGTGTATCTCGGGCTGGAGGAGCTGCAGGAGCAGAAACTCAGAATGGAAAACTACACGGTGGCCCTGCGTGCTTCAGGTCCTACTAGAAAAGCCGGCTGGACCCAGATAAGGCAGAGCAGACAGGCAGAGAAAGGGAGTGCGGACTTTGGCCTGGGGCAATAGGGAGCCATGGGAGGTTTGGACATTGAGGGCCAAGCTGTTCTTTCCATGAGGTTCGGCAGAGCTAGGATCCTCCACGTCAGAGCTTCATCCCCAGCATGCAGCTCGGAGCCTGCCTCACAGCAGGTGCCCAGGGAAATGGTTTTCAATGAATAAATGAAATAAGGGTGAATGGAATACCAGCCACTTAAAAGCTGACCCTTATCTTGCCTTTTCTCATCCATGGAGCTCTAGGTAACTTGAGGGACTTCAAAATAGTTCTAGAAAAAATTATAGTAGCTAGCACATGTAGTGCCTCTACTAAGGGTTAGGTATCGGGAAGGGCCCAGAACTAAAGAGATCTAGTGCCTGTGTTTGTGAACACATTTCAGTGAAGGATGGGAATAGGTAAAAGTAAATAACTATGAGCCTTGCAGCTGGTGTTCAGTGTTCTAGAGTGATGAAAGAGGGGTGAGAGAGATGAGGTGAGGGTCATCTCGGAGGAGGTGCTTCTGAGGGGAGGGTTGAAGGAACAGCCATGGGAGTTGCTCAGGGAGGGGATGCCAGGCAGGGGGATCAGCAAGTGCAAATGTCCTGAGGTGGGAATGAGCTCGGTAAGAGGGAGGAGCGGTGAGGAGGCCAGAATGACTAGAGGCCTGAGGGAGTGAGGAGATGGGACTTCTGTCATCTGGCACCTCTGAAGGGTTGTGAGCAGGGGACTGGCTTGATCTCCGCATTTTACATCCTCCTAGTCCAAGGGCGTCACCATCATCATC
Source organism: Camelus bactrianus (assembly GCF_048773025.1). Classification (NCBI taxonomy): domain Eukaryota; kingdom Metazoa; phylum Chordata; class Mammalia; order Artiodactyla; family Camelidae; genus Camelus; species Camelus bactrianus. The sequence continues at coordinate 23,016,987 of NC_133557.1, forward strand.
ATCTCCATTTTACAGATGAGGAAACTGAGGCTCCAGCCTTTGCATGATTTATCTTAGGTCTCACCGCCACTAAGAGACAGAGCCAGAACTCAACCCCCACTGTTCTGACTCTGGGGCCTGCAGGGCAGATTGAAAGTCCTACTGGACCCAACACAATTCTTCTGAGTCACCAGGTTGGGCACAAAGCAAACTGTTAGCAGCCAAGAGCTGCCCTGGGGAGGTATCCCTCATGGGGTCTGTCCTTGGCATCCTGCCCTGGTGGCTGCCAAATGCATCCCTGCCTTTCGACTCCCTAGGCAGTGCTGGCCACTGCCACCTCAGCCCTCAGTGTGCGTTATACCCCCTGACCCCCGAGTCCTCAGTGCCTCTCCCTTCGTACCATGTGGAGTCCTGGCCCATTGCTGACACGGGGTCCAGGCCAGAGGGCAGAGAGGCAGAACAGATAAATGCCGGCAGTGGGAAGCCCCTGGGGACCCCACAAGCCCAGACTCCTGTGGGCACAGCAGAGACCAAGGCTGCCTCATTAGAACCCCAGGGGCCCAGGCCCCATGCAGATAACATGGCCCAAGAAAAGGGAGACTCCTGCGGCAGAACTCGGCTTCTACAGGACAAAGAAAGGAAAGAAGAGGGGTGGGAGGAGGGAGGGAGGAGGGAAGGAAGGAGGGATTGTACAGCTGTCATCTCATTTAATCCTCGTAACAACTGATGACGATGATGATACCCATTTTGTAGATGAGAAAATTAAGACTGAAAGAGAAGTTCTTGCTCAAAGTCCCTGAGCCAGGAAGGGGCAGAATGAGGATCAGATCCAGGCCCCTCTCATTCCAGAGCTCCTTTAACTCTAAAGGCTTATTTTCCTCCCCACAAAGTGCAGCACTCTGGACTCTGAACCTCCAGGGTCCAGCCAAGCCTGGCTGTGAACCTTGGATCAGGGCAGGGTTGGTCAGTGCAGCAAGGTGGCCTTCCTGGGGACGGTCCAGGACAATTACAAACTGCCAGTGGTTGGCCATCAAAACCGCCTCCCTGCTGGACGCTACTCTGTCACGGGGACTGATCCCGCCCAGGACGAGCCCACCTCCACAGACAAGTCACTGGGGCCTGTGCAGCCCGTTCTGGAGACGTAACACCAGGGACCCGGAACGTCCCTGCAGCCTGCCCAAGGCCACACAGGGGAGAGCAGACACGGCCTGGAATAGGCAGGGCACAGGGTCCTGGCGCCGCTTCCTCCTGCCTACTCAAGGATGCTCTTCCAACAACCACCTCTTTTGTACAGCCTCAGTTTCTCCCTCTTCCAGGACTTCTTGTGTTAGAAAACACAAAATGCCCTGCCTTGACCCCATCACCTTCCCACAAGCGCCCCATCCCTCCATTCCCTCCCACATGGAGTTTCTGGGGAGAGTTGTCCACACCCCCCAGACCACTTCCACACTCCATCCCCTTCTCAGTATCCCCAACTGGCTTCCAACCTCTATGCCACCAAATGGCTCTAGCTGTCACAACCCTCATTGCCAAGTCCAATCATGGCATCCACACTCATGGTCATTTCTCAGCAATGTTCTCGCCCAGCTCTGTCTTTGGACCCCCACCCTCAGCCCCACCCCCGCTGCTGGCAGCTCCCTGATCCCTTGGTGACCTCACCCATTCTGCTGCCTTAAATAAACATTTGTGATGAAATCTCATGTTCCCATCAGCATTCTGACCTCTCCTGGCCTCTGGACTTGAATATCTAATTGCCTACTTGAAACATCCTAAAAAGATGAATTTCCCCAAACACTTATTAGCCCCCAACCTCCACCAGACACCCCTACCCTCCAATCTTTGCCCCTTGTGACACCTTCCAGTGGCTCGGGCTCCAAAGTTAGGCACCACTGTTGATTCCTCCGTGTCCCTCACCACTACCTCCAAAATATATCCTGAATTGTCCATTTCTGTCCAACTCCACTGCCACCACCCTGGTCCACCCACCATCATCCTCACCTACAGCCTCCTTGCTGGTTATTCTGCTGCCACATTTCTCCCCACAGCAGCCAGAAGGAACTTTTCGAAATGTAAATCAAAACATGTCACTCACCTGCTGAAACTTTCCAGTGGCTTCTGGCTGCCCTTCCAGAAATGCCAAGTTCTCACCATGGCCTGCAAGCCCAGTCTCTGCCTCCTCCCCTCCCCTTCAGCTGCTCTGATTTCCTTCTACTTTCTCCAACAAGCCAAGTTCTCTCCTGCCCCAGGGCCTTTGCACTTGCTCTTTCCTCTTTCTGTAACTCTCTTTCCCTTGTTCTTGTCGTAACTACCTCTTTCTCTTCTTTTAACCAACCCCCAGCTGAATCTTCACCTTCCCAGGGGTCTCTTCCCTGACCATCCAATCGAAGGAACCCCACCCTGTACCCTGGCCACTCTCAACCCCAGCTCCCTCTTCATTTTCTTCACATCTGAAACTCAGTTGTCTGTTTGTTTACTTGTTTATTGTCCATCCACCCCTTCTCCCCAGAAAGTTGGTTCCACAAAGGCAGGGAGTTAATTATGTCTGTCTTGTTACTGCTGTAGATGGAAGCCAGGTACCCAGCACAGTGCCTGGAACAGAGTAAATGCTTGATACATATTTGTTGGATGGGTGGATGAATAAATATGTAAGTAGACAAGTGAACCTAAACTACACCTTTCAATCCTGTCACTCTTCCGCTCAAGAACATTCCTTGGCTCCCCCTTGCCTATAGAATAGAAGCAAACTCTTCTCTGTGACATGCAAAGCTTTCTAAAGTGATCCCAAATTGGATGCTCACTGCACCCCCAGAAGATACATCATTCATACTGGACCATTAGAAAGTGGATGGGTTAGCTGTCTGCCTCCCCCACCTGGCCACGAGCCATTTGAGAGTGGGGTTGGGGTCATCTTCATCTTGGTATATCCACATTTAGCCTGTGGTCAGCAACATCAGAGAGGTTTGATGAATAAAAACAAGAATTAGTGAGTGAGTGAGAGAAAGTTGCCACACTGTGACTCGAGAAATCATCAAGTGAGAAGGCTCAGAAGCAGGAAGCTTCAGACCCAGAGAGAGAGGCACTTTCCAAATTTAGAGTCTGGGTGCAGTTTCACTGTTTCAGGTCACTGCACCCAGTCAGGGTTTCAAAAGTATGTAAAGGTGGGGGCTTTGTGCGGTAATGGGGAAATTTTGAAATCTACCAGAAACCAGCCTGGCAGTATCTGTCAGGAAGGGATGAGTTGAATGATAATAATCAGATTCTCCAATTACAAGAGCTGTGCAGCGTCAGACTAGTTAAAACACACCCCCGCGTGATTTTGACCAAAGCCGTGAAGACCCACAGCCCTGGCAGTGAAGGCTGTTGGGAGTTCCAGTCTTGCTATCATTCTTCTGGCCTTTGCACACATGTCAGGCCCTTTCAAAGCTCTTGGTTTGTGGGTGGGATGGGAACCGAGCTGTGATGGAGGAGAAGCAGCTGCGTGAAGCTGCTGTGGCTTATGAAACTGGCGGTCTTGACTTATGTTGAGTATTTATCAGGAGTGGCTTCGGGGGCATTAAAATTATGGGAAGAGACAAAGGGACCTCCCATCATCCTGGACGCCACCCCTGGATGCTACCACTAACCATCGTGGTAACACCCTGGCCTGCCGTGAAGCTCCCAGTGCACACAGATGCCCGTGCCCCCTCCAACCTGGCCCCCGCAACCCCATGGTAGCATGGGGATGAGCTGTTCCTTTAATCATGATACCCGAGTAATGATTCATATTTGCCATCGCCTGTGAATTAGCTTTGAGGGCAAACTATTACGGGGAATTTATGCCACTTGTGAAATGAACTCTGCTCCTCGTTGCTGGCAGAAAACTTCCCTGGAAGGTTATGAGCTGTGCAGCTCAAGAGGGCACAGCTCTGCGTCTCTCTCCTCGTCTTCACCACCTCACCCCCCACCCCCAGCTCCCTACACTGCTGCACAAGTCACCAAGGCACTGAGAGGCCCTGTCTGAGCTCCGGGACAGTGGTGGGTGGCCTGGGAAGTGGCTGGGTAGGAAAAAGTTCCCTGCTTTGTGGGGAGGTGGCAGGGAAGGAATAGGAGAGAGTGAGATGTACATCTTCCGCTCTTAATTCCAGAAAGAGGAAGGACCAGGAAAGATGATCTGTAGCCAGATTCCACTTCTACAACCAGAACCCCACAGCAGGGGGCAGTCACTTCACTTCTCCCGGACTCCATTTTCTTAGCAGTGGTTCTTATTTTTATAAGGACAAATTGAAAAGCCAAGAAGTCTGGGTAGCTGGGTAAGCGCATTTCTCTCTCTCTCTTAACAAATTTTTACCGCTATCTACAGTCACACCCTGCCCTGTGTGGCGAGGAGAGCTGAGAGCCTTGTCCTCCAGAAGCTTAGAATGTAGCGGGAGAAGATAGATAGTAAACCAGTGAACAAATAAATAAGTAAGTAGGTTCATCTGATGACGTGGTGTAAAGAAAATGACACAGAACTAGGACAGTCAGCTACTCCAAACCGGATGTTCAGGGAAGACACCTAACAGCTGACATTGAAGGAGTGCTCCCAGCAGAGGGAGACACAAAGGAGAATCCCCTGAAGCTAATGTCCCAAATGTCAGCTTTACACGCACTTCAATTCTTGACTTACAACCCCACCTAAGATGTGCCAGATTCAAATACAAAATTTAATCTTTTAAACTGAATTCGTTCAGCAGGAGGCTGGCAACATTTTTTTTGTAAAGGGCTAAATAGTAAATATTTTAGGCTTTGGGGGTCACACATAGTCCCTGTCACAACACCTCCACCAGTCAATTCTGAACCTTGTAAGTTGAAGCAGCCGTAGACCAGATGTAAACCAACGGTCATGTCTGGGTGCCAATAAAACTACTTACAAAAACTGGCAGTTGTCTGGCCAGAGTTTGCCAACCCCTGAGTTACGCTAAAAATTAACAGAAATACAAATGGTGAAGGAGGATCACAAAACAAGAAAGGAGTCCAGGAAAAATTAGACCAACAATGTGCACTGGCCGGTTTATCACCACGTAACATGGAAGGAAGTCAAACCGCCCAACAATTATGGACAAACACACTGGACTCTGTCAACACAAAGGAAAAAGGGAGCAACAGGGACAAGTGACAGATCACAGAGAAACCTGGAACAGCAAGCCTGACAGTGAAGAAATAACGCACTCCAGGAAGGATGTGCCGTTGACAATATTCAGCTGTACATCCTTAGATCCTGGCACATGGCTGAAGAAATTGCTAACTGGAGATTTCGAGCAGTGGGGGAAACGGTGTTTTGTGTCGGTCCTTCTGCCTCCACAGACAATACAAAACAGAACAGACACAAAACAGTCTTTTTTTTAATTTACCAATTGACTAAAAAATATTTAATAAGGACCTGCTATAAAGTTAGGGGCTACCAAGATTTAAAGTGGGAATAATGGCTGTTCCTATTGGATGGGGTTATTAAGAAGTAGAATTTTATAATTATTTGAAATTTTAAAAAATTGTGATAAAATACACAGAACGCAAAAGTTACCATCTTCACCATTTTCACATGCACAGATCAGTATTAAGTATATTCACACTGCTGGGCAAACAATCTCCAGAACTTTGCATCTTGCAAAAACTATCATCGTGGAGCATAAAGACTTCATTTCCCTCCCTTCAGTCCCTGGCGACCACCATTCTACCTCTTGTCCCTGTGACTTTCACTACTCTAGGAACCTCATAAAAATGGAACCATGCAGTATTTGAGTATTTGTCTTTTCATGACTGGCTTATTTTACTTGGCATAATATCCTCAAGGTTCATTCATTTCCTAGCAAGTGTTAGAATTTCTTTTTTAAGGCTGAATAATATTCCACTATATGTACCACATTTTATAAATCCATTCCTCTGTTGACTACTTAACGATGCTTCCACTTTTTGGCTATTGTGAATAATGCTGCTATGAACGTGGGTGTACAGATATCTCTCTGAGACTTTCAGTTCTTTTTGATATATACTCAGCAGCGGAATTGCTGGATCACAGGGTAATTCTATTTTTAATTTTTTAAAGAAAGATTGTTTTCTGCAGCATTTGCACCATTTCACCTTCCCACCAACAGTTCGTGGGAATTGCAGCACGAGAGGTGCAATTTCTCCACATCCTCGTCAACGCTTGTGGAAGGCAAAACCGTTTAGAACTGAAATCTTAACCGTACCCTAACATCGTGTATACCATGAAGTCGGTTTTGTTTGTTTTTGTTTGTCTTTCTTCACAACTAGATTGGAGAATGAGGACCTTGTTTTGCACACTGTTCAATCCCCAGCACCTAGTCCAGGACTTGGATATGGTAGCATTTAAGCCAAGGTGTTGTGTAGGTGTTGCCCAAATATTTGCTGAATGAATGAAACAACAACCCATCTCAGTCTGACAGGGAAAGAACCAGATGAAATAAGATGAAAGGGCCAGACACACCCAGCTCTGAACCCTACTCAGGGGCTGGTGCCCTTGATGAAGTCACATTTTTCCAATCCAATTTTCTCTTTTGCAAAAGGGAGGCAACAATACATTCCACATGAGGTCATTGTGAGGAGTAAGTGAAAAGACATGTGTGAGTTATTTAGCACAATGCTTGACCCTGTAATGGGTGGTCAGCCAACTCAGCCTCCTTCATCATGGCAGCTTCACTATAAAGCACCGTATATAAATCTAAGGCACTCTTGCTGTTAAAATCTAATTCTTTTTTTTTTTTAAAGCCTAATTCTTAAGACCAACCCACCTACAGGAGAAGTAAGTTGGAGCCAAGATTTCTAGTCAGTGACAAGATCGTGGAATAATTGGAATGGAATGAAACACAAAATAATATAACACAAAATAGAAAGATGCCGTAAGATTCGTTTGCCTATCATTTAGGGATTTTTCTTTTTTCACATGTTTTTGGTTTAAGACCACTGACTAGTAAAAACATAGTTGCAGGATTATGAGTTGGTCACAGCTGGAGGGGATGGTCCAAGTTTTCTCTCAGCAAAAGGATTTGGTAACTCCGGAGATTAGACTTCATATTGTAAAGATAGTAGAATCTTCCCAAATTAATGATTTAATGTCATGTCAATCACAGTCAATTTTTAAGTAGGACTTGACAAAATGAACCTAAATTTCACTGGATTAAGAAAATACATAAAAATAGCTGTGAAAATTTAATAATAAACAATGATGAGGTGTTTTGGATATGTTCACTCTGACAAGTCAAAGAGCTATTCACTTAAGATTTACGGACTTCTCTGTATGTATACTCCACTTCTAGGAAAGCTAACATTTAAAAGTTGAGATATTTGTCTTATGAAAACATACTATAGGAATAAATAACGAACCATGTAGAGCAGAATGAGACAAATAGCTCAGGGGAATGCTAGAGTCTTGCTACAGAATTTAATGTAGGAGACATGGTATTTCCAAAAGATGAGGAAATTACATATTGTAATAAATGCTGTTGGGACAATTAGCAATTCATTCAGAAAAAAATAAATTTGGACCCTACCCCTACCTCACTTTATACACAAAATCAGTTCCAGGGGATTAAAGATACAAAGGGCATGGTCATTGACAGAGGGTAGAAGGGTTAATTCATACTGCCTTTTTGTAGGGCAACTTGGTCTACTCCATCAACATTTAAAATGTGCATATCCTTTGACCCAGCAATTTCATTTTTTGGACTCTCTGAAGTTGACCTACTTACGTACGTGCACATGAATTGATGTGCAGCTGTGTTCACTGTGGTGCACATAATGCGACAGTGGAAAACTGGAAACAGCCTCCATGTCCATCAGGAGTGGAATAGCTACATAAATGACATCCATCCGTACAATGGGTTACAACGTGCGGCCATTCAAAGGAAGAATATACGTTCGTTCATTTATTCAACAAACATTCATTGAGCACCTACTATGTGCCAGGACCAGTTCTTGGCTCTGGGGATAGAGCAGAGACCAAAACAGTGTCTACCTTCTCAGAGATTATTACCTTTGAGTGGGATTAACACCCAATGAACAAAGAACGAATAAGCATATAGTAGGACAGAGTAAGAAATCTTGTGAAGCAAAAGAAAGGAGAGAGAGGAATGAGGCATTGTAGACTGAGTGCCATGCAGTGCTTCTCGGAGGAGGTGGCACTTGAAGTTTATTTGAGAAAGCTCTTCATTCACAGAGAAGAGGTCTCCAAGAAATTGTAAGATTAAAAAAAAAAAGGAGTTACAAGACAATTTATGTTTCTTTAAAAGTATACGTGTCTTTATCTCCCTCTGCATCCATGTAGGTGTACAGGTGCAGATACAGACACCAAACAAACTGCTAACATTAAAGGGAGAGAGATTTAAAACTTCTTTTCAGTGAGCATGTGTTCATGTATTGCTATTATAACAAAAAAAAAAGTTGTGCACAGTGTTTTGTGAACAACAGCCATGAAAAGCGTATATGCAAAAAAAAAAAAGAAGAAGAAGAAGAAGAGAAGTTGCATCAGAAGTAGCCGAGGGGTTCCAAGCATTTACCTTGGGGTTAAAGCAACCTGGTGTTCAAATCCTGGCTGCCTCCATCAGTTAGTTTTGTGACTTCAGGCAACAGGCAAGTGGTGGTTTCAGTGGCCTGTGTTTCCCAGCCGCAGAGCAGTGGCTCCCAACTGGGGGATTTCACTCTCCCCGCGGTCATTTGACAATGTCTAGTGACACTGTTGGTTGTCAAAACTCGGGGAAGAGGGTGCTAGGCTACTAGCATCTAAAGCGTAGAGGCCAGGTATGCAGCTAAGTATCCTAAATCACAGAGAAGATGGCAACCCTGCCCAATCCATCCAGTACAAAGAATTACCGGCCCCCAAATGTCAAGAGGTGAGACTGCGAAACCACGCTCTAGAAAAAGGGGCCGAGTCTACTTTGCAGGGCTGAGGACTAATTGTGTACAATGCACATAATCAGCACAGCCCCTGGTACAGAAGTAGCGCTCAATAAATGGGAACTACTATTTTTATGACTGGACTTCCCCCAAATTAACAAAAAATTTTGAATGGGGAGGAAGTGGTAGTAACAGAAATCAATTCTGCTGAATTTGGATTCTGGTGACTTACTGGAAGGGATCCTTGATCTTTGTGACAGCAACACGGGTCTTCACAGGGTGTGTGCCAGTTACTGATGGCATCCAAAGGACTCCTGATGCCTCCAATTTTGGCTTTGGTCTCACCCCCTGCTACCAGTTCAGAGGCATTCCTGCTGGATTATTCCTTGTCTCGTGTATATTCAGCTCTTTCTCTGGTGAGCATCTCCCTAGGGTTCAAAAGCACACTCAGGCTTCTCTCGTTGGAAAACCAAAATCAAATCCCACCCTCACCCCCAGCCTGAGCCTCACACACTTCCTCCAGCTACCAGCCTTCTTTTTCACCCATGCACTTGAAATTCAAGAAAAGGCTGGACTCATTACTGCCCCACCTCCTCCTCTCTCAATCTCCTCCCATGTGGCTCCCCCCACACCCCCATTTCAGCAAAATAGCTCTTGCCTCGACCAGTGTCCTCTCATTGCTAATCACCGACCTTCGCTTCTCACCTTGCAGCACTCTGCTGCATTTGATGCTCCTGACCACTCCCTTGAGTATCTCCTCCCTAGACCTTCCTGTCCTGTCCTCTCCTGTTTCCCTCCTCCTCTTCCTGCCTGTCCTGCTCACTCATCCTCTTCTTCCCAACTGGTATTAAATGGAGATCTTACAGGCTTGGGTCAAGGCCACCTTCTCTTCCTCTATGCTTCCTGTTCTACTCAGTCCCTAAGCATCTCATCCACTTTTAGATCTTCATTTATCTCCTACCCCAGAGACTCACAAACCCATCCATAGCCCCAATCATTCCTTTGAGTCCCCAAACCAAAACATGTACAACGGCCTGTTTGCTATTTCTGCTTGGTTGTTTCAAGTCCCTGAACTCAACACACTCACCTCTGATCTCACGATGTTCCCCATGAACCTGGTCCAATTCCAGTGCCCTCGTCCCATGAAAATGACCTTGCCATCTGTACAAGTGGGGAAGCCAGAAGCTTAGTGGATTTCTCCATTCCAACAGCAATCAGTGCCCAGGTCCTGTATCACCCCTGAATCCCCGCCGTCACCTCTCCTCCGTACGGACACCATGCCCCTCCCCATGACTGCATTCACCTGACTAGTCCCCCTACTTCTCCTTCGCTTCTCTACAGTCCCCCACTTCTCCCTGCAGCCAGACAGCTACTCAAATTACTTCCTAATCCCATCATACACAGACATACCTCCTGGAAACTCTAGAACCCATTGCTCTAAAGATAAAACCCAAACTCTTATCTTGACCCACAGAGCCCTGCATTGCATGGTCTGGCTCCGTGCATCTCCCCAGCATCACAGTGCCCCGTGCACCCCTCTGCCTCCCCACTCCCTCATTACTGGCTTTCTGTCCCTGCAGCTCCCTGTTCATCTCCCCTCAGCTTCCCCACCGCCCCTCAGGGATGCCTTCCCTACCAGGCACTCATGGCCTGTGGTTCTCTCCTTTACAGAGCGTATAGGGGTTGTAATTTGAAATCATACCCCCGTCTGGGAGTGCTGGAGAAAAGGACCATAAGCTTTATCAGGCCACTGGCCCTCTCTCATTTCACTCATCATATCCCCAGTACCTGCGCACAGAGCAATGTGAGTGGTGAGCATTCAACAAGAAGAAGCCATGATTATAATCTCCAAGTGGAATCAGGCAGATGGCAAACTCTGGACTGGCCCCGGAGGACTGGAGGCAAACGCCATCCACCTTCACTGCCCGGCCCTGCCCAAGTGTCTTACTCGACTTGATGGGCATCACCTGGGCCAATTATTCAAAGAAGACCCAAGCGTAGGGGGATGCCCGGTAGCTCTGTGGGGTTCAAATCAGCAGCGTTTTTCACTCAACTGTTCTGACTGCGGGGACAGGCGGTCACTGTTCCTCTCAGGACCACGCTGAGGTCAGCCCAGCAAAGTGGAAGCCAAACTGTCCCAGACAAAGAGAGACGACCACCGACGTTTAGTTCTTGAATATGTATTTTTTACTGAAAAAATCATTCATAAATTAACATACAAAAATGTACAAACACATGAGTAAATAATGTAATGACAAAGGACTATTTTTTTTTTGTGAAAAGTGTTTTTAAAACATCTTTAGATTTCAGTGCAAAAATGTACCCCTGGCACCTCTGAAAACATAAGAGCAAGCTCAAAAAACCGTAGTGATGGAAATAAGCTAGCTACGTTCAATGCCATCGTCAACGGTGAGTGGATACAATCAGTACGCGTGGCTGGCGCTTAGCTATTAACGTCTGCGGTAGAGGAGCTCTCACAAGAGTCCCTCTAATGTCGAAATGACTATTTTTGCAGATAACTGCCCCCCCCCCCGGGCAAAAAAACAGCATGAAAGGAGAAACTTTTCCCTGCACCCAGCAAAGACAAGACTGATTTAAGGGGTCATCCATCGGTAGCCTTAAAGAATTTCAGCTGCCAAAATATGCACAAGGTCACACGTGGTTCTTATTGTTTTTGTTTTTTTTAACATGAGAATTTTACGATATTAACAGCACACAGACCTGGCTGTGTTTTCGGCTTTTACGTTTCCCCACATGATACCCAGCTCCGTTGATAAATGACTGACGTGCACAGTGAGAGATTTCACACGGATAAAACAGTCTCACACATGATTGCAAGGTGATTTAAGTGACCCCACTTCGAGCGGTGGACAGAGACTTTTCTTTTTGTCCTCAAATCAGCATTTTCTTTTTCAAATCAGGTGTCAGCCTTTTGCTGACATTTTGTTCTTGGTGGTAAATATGTTAATGAAAAGCTTCAAACAAGATCATTTTACAACCCTGCTGAGTATACACACGTCATCCTTGACCAAGAATTAGTCTGTCCTGGCAAATTCTTCCAAATGACATCATAGTTTTGTCACATTGAAAAGCAGCTCACAGCCCTCAGAGAGGAGGCAAGGCCCACACGCAGGCCTGGGAGTGTGCGGAGGAAAGGGGGAAAGAAATCTTTATTGCTCTATGCACCATGTGGCAAAGGAAAGCCAGAAAGAACTTGTGTGTCGTGTTCCCTCATGAAGGGCTTTTAAAGCATGAAATGCTCAAAACTCTTTTTAAAACGTTATGATACAACTTACCAGCGTATTCAAGGACTGGAGTCCGCCCTCTCATATGAGCCGATAAGAGCTTTGCAATGCATTTTCTAAATAGCACTCTACTCTTCAAAAGGACAAAAACACAACAAAAAACAAGGCCTGGCCAATCACTCCCACAGCTTGTGGGGATCATATGTCCGTGGAACCAACACATGCAACGGAAAGAACCCCAACCCGCGTGTATGTACAGGAATACCGCCCCTACACTCACGTCCATGTAAACCATGAAAATCAAGGAAGTTGAAGGCAAACAAGGCAATTAAAAAAAATATGAAGTACTCTTCAGAAAGCACTCCTAATCACAATATATAAATACGCTCTATGGAAAAGGAAGGGGGGAAACTGGCATTTTTCAGAATTCTACAGAAGCCGAAAGGGGACTGAGTTGAGGGGTTTGGCTCAGGGGAAAACAGAGGCACAGATTCAAATGCAATTCAGAATCTGACTTCAAAAAGCACATGGGGGTGTGAACAGAGCACCTGGGCTCTTGCATTGGGCAGCTTTGTTAGTCTAATTCCAAAGCTTTCATTTGGTCTAACCTGGATCTCAGCTGGCCCATGATACATAAGGGTCCCATGCTCCATGGCTGAATTCTTCGTAATTCAGTTGCTCATTATTCTATGTACCAGTTCATAATGTTGACAAAGAATCTTTCCAGAAACCAAAAAAAAAAAAAAAAAAAAAGGGGAAATATTCAGAGGAATCACTGAAATTGGTTGGTAATTTAGGCACAGACTTCAGGAACCGTGGCCAAGTTCCACAAGAGGGAGGGAGGGAGGGAAGGAGGGAAAATCCAACATCCACACTCTCTCTTTACGACGATGAAGGGACAGACAAAGCCCAGAGATCCAGCGGCTGTGCACGGTGGGCCCACCTGAAGGGTTTGCTTTGAGCAGGAGAGCGGTGTTCTAACACATTAGCTTCCTGTTCGGCAAAAGACCGGGATGAGGGTGCACGTGCCCAGCAAGGAAGAGAGAATCCAGAGCCAAAGCCAGGAGCAAGAATTTTGGAAACAGGGACGGGAGGGGAAGAAGTTAGCTACCAGTGACAAAGACTGGACCATTTCGTTCTTTTGTGACATGCTCTATATCCACTCCCTCCCAAAGTGACAGCAATTTGGGACATGATTTTCTTCCATTTTAGCTGAGTTCCTGCATCTGTCAAACAAATATGTGATTTAACGTACAAATCCTCGGTTTGAATTAGAGCCAGCTATAAAATTAAATTTTAAAAAGGCATTTTACACGGCTTATTTACAATGATACTTCTTCAAGAAGTGATTGTTACATGTCTATTTATCTTCCCCAGCCCCTCCCCTCCACCCTCAGTCCCCACCCAAAGCAGGTAATTTATTGTTTTGTTTTGTTTTGTTTTTAAATGAAACCAAAGAGACCACCAGAGATGTAGAAGAATGGTGTGTGGAGTTTCATTTTCTCTTCCTAAAACACAGCTGCCCGGTGGTGGGTTGGCCTCCTTGCTCTGAAGGCCAGGAGGCTCCAGCAGCCATTCGCAGGAAGAGGCTCGGCAGCAGGACCGTGGCAGGTCACAGCTCTGGTCCTGGAGATTGTGGCCGAGGTGGGACGCGGGGGTAGGAGACGGGCAGGAGAGCAGCAGGACAGACGTCTGTCTTGTGAAAAGAGAAAGTCAGTTCCTGGGCTGAGTCCCTCAACCCCAGCGGGTCCAAATGGTGAAGGCGTTTTGTGCGTGTACTCTGTTCACATTTTTCCCTTGAACCCTGTGATCCTTCATTAGTCACTGGATTTCTGTTCTCTTCCTCTGCGGAGCCCTGAGACGTGTCGTCAGGCTGCTTTCTTGGTGGCGGCGGGTGAAGCAAACATGTATTTCCTCCTCCCCTCAGTACTCGGTCACCTGAGCCAGCTCGGGTGTCAAGTTGACAGTGATGTTTTTATACAAGGCGTCGTACGTGATGTTTGCAAAGTAGTTCAAGTTGTTGAGGCCGTCCAGTCCTTGCCGCTCTTTGGATTTCCTCAGCAGAGCATACCTGTTTAAGCAGAAAAAAGAATGGTGGCTCTGAGCGAGGGTCCAAGCTCCCTAGAACGGAGACGGAGCTGGGGAGACCACAGGAGGGGGCATGACCCAAGGCGGTGCTTCTGCGCCCTGTGGAGGGCGACTGGCGGTTCAGCGCCTCCAGGCTAAACGTCATCATTAGAACTAGAAACACCTCCTGTTTCGTGCCAGGTGCATTACTCACCACACTATTTCATGTAATGCACCTGCCCCTTAGCAAACAAGGAAACCAAGGCTTGTGATATTAACTGGCGTGCCCAAGACCACAGAGTGGGGAAGTGGAAAGTAAGCTATAAAATACATCAGATGAGAAAGTTCAGAGTCTGCATTCAGTGCCCTCTTATGCCCATGAAAACAGAGTTCACGCAGTCAGATCGGCTGTCTAGGGAACCGCCCTTCCCGCAATGAGCAAAAGACAGAGCCACTGGTGAGAATGCAGAGCACGCTCCTGCCACACGCCCCAGTCGGCCCGATTGATTGAAGGTGCAGAGGGTAATAAAGCAGCTGCAACCATACCAACAGATGCTCAGGGACACCCTCTCAGAACCAGAGCTTGCAGAGACGGCGCCAACTCTTTGTCAGGTGACTGGGAGTTACACAGAGACCTTGACCCAAGTGGATCTTTTCCCAAATCCCTGAAGGCAACAGAGGAGACTACAAAGCTTCAGGTGTAGAAAGAGTGGTTCCCTTCCAAGATCTTACTATCAAAATTTTCACCAATAGTTTGATTTCGCCCCCAAACTCCCACCGCCCAGTTAAATTCAGATATAGGTAGGAACTCTAAAACAGCTGTCTGAACAAGACCTTGGGGAGGGGAGAGGTGGGGAGCAAAACCAGGGGCTGTAATGCTGTGGGACACCTGGAAACGCAAAGTATAGAGGATATTTGTATGAGGGATAAACAAGTGCACTAACCTTCCAAGAAATTGCACTTCTCCTCGATGGTGATAAGGAATGGACTTGTACTTCCCAGTGTCCCCTTCCGGCCGGCTCACAGAATAGCCTGCATTCTGTACTCTGTCCAAGACGAAGAGAATGAGCTTTTAGGTAAAACGACCAAGTCCTGTAGGTGAACAAACCTATGCCGAACTGAGGAACCCCAAGCTGGAAAACAGAATCTCTTCTGCAGCTAAATATTCAAATCGCCTACCCTCTGGAAAAGTTCAGGGTTTTAAAAAAGAAGTCTACAATACAAAAAAGTTTTGAAAAAGAGAAAAAAATTCAAAATTCAAAAAGAAACTCAGAATGCCTGAGGTCTGATGTAGGGTCTCAGTGACCCGTGTGCATCCCACGCAGATGAGTACACACGCTCCCTTTGGGCTGGCCTGTTTGGGGTCCTAGCAAAAACACGTTCTCACTGGTGGGTACCACTTCCTCTTCCACATCCTACTACAGAGCGAGTCAGCAAAGCCAGTCACCATGTGTTCTCCCTAATTAGGGAGAACTTATGTCTCCAAGCGCCTCCCCCCTCACCACAGAGATGAATTAACTTATATGACATCCTCTGATCTAGATGTAAAACTTCACAATTTATGAAAAGTCTCTATGAGGGAAGGAGAATTTAAAGAAAGTGTTCAGGATATTTATTCTTAATATGAGAAAGATAAGACTTCCAAGCTGGGTTTACTGGAAACTTGATGGGGCTCCAAGAAATACTAATACATGGTGGCAGGCTTATTTATGTGGAATTTGTGATCATTTCTTTATTTTAAAACTGTAGGGGGAATATTATTTCAACATCTTCCTTGACTCCAAATTATACTCTCATTTTGTTACACAGACATCCCTCAGTCTCCAGGTTGTGGGGTCTGGTTCCAGCACCCACCTGGCAGATACCAAAATCTGTGGATGCTCAAGTCCCTTAAGTAAAATGCATACTTTCTACTTAACCTACACACATCCTCTAGGATACCTTAAAATCATCTCTAGATTACTTATAATTCCTAATACAATGCTATGTAAACAGCTGCCAGTGTGTGGCAAATTCAAGTTTTGTTTTTTGGGACTTTCTAGAATTTTCATTTATTTATTTATTTTTTTGAGCCATAGTTGAGTGAATCCTTCAGTTCAGAACCCGTGGATATGGAGGGCTGACTGTGTGAAGATATGTTCTCACTCTCATTTGATAAATATATACATGGAATGCCTACTGTATGCCTGGAATTGTGCAGGGTGCTGGGGAAAACCAGCCACAAGTTCCTGCACCAAGGGACTCCTTGCTGAGCTAGGGAGAGTAAAGTGAGAACCATGACAGATGTTGTGGGAGAGCACAAATAGATTCAAAACCAGTCAAACCAGTTAAATGTATGGAAAAGCTGTTCTTCATCACTAGGTTCCTAAGAAACCCAAATTAAAAGGATGAGATGCCATTTTTACCTTATCAGATTGAGAAAGAATTATCTGGAGGTGCTTTGCCTAACCGTAGCCACAAGCTACATGTAGCTACTGAAGGGCTGAAGTGTGGCAAAATTTCAAAAGGCTGTTTATATCCAATGTTAGTGGTGGTGTAAGAAAATGTGTACATTAATGAACTGTTGGTTGGAATCTTTTTGTAATCTTTCCTGGGGGAAAATTTGGCAATAACTATCAAAATTTTAAAGTGCATTTACTTCTTGACTCTGCACTTCCACAGCTAGGAATTTAATCTAAAGAAATATTTGCACATGTGAACAAAAGATGTTCAAAATTAAACAATGTTCATTGACAGGAGAGGATTAAAATAAATTATTGTCTAACTACATAAAGAAGTACCATGCACTGTTAAAAACAATGAAGTGCCTCTCTTCTTTATTAACATGGAGGGGATGTGTCTGGGTTGTTTATGTATGAATAGAAAGAAGTAAATAGAAAGAAACAGCTTGTTCAAATGGCTACTTCCTGGGAAGGAAACAGGGTAACAGCAGGGGTTAAGACATACCCTTTGCTTTATATACCTTTGTATTGTCTGAATTTCTACCAGCAAGTATTATTTCGTATTGACAACAAACACATCTTTTCTTTTTTTTAAAAGCTGAGCTAGAAAGTGGATACAAGGTAGAAACTCTTTCGGTTATTTTGTTTCTTTACTGTGTTAAAAATGCTAGTTGACGCTACTCACACACAGCATTGTTCTCACCAACATGTATAACACAAGCCTCATCTGAGGGCATGGATAAATCCGTGCACACATAACTAACATCTGCCCTCTGGTTTGGGGAGGTTTCAGTGAAATGTACTGTATGAGTGTAAAACACACACCAGATTTTTTTTTTTTTTTAAGATCTAGTAAGAAAAAAATGAATGCAAAATATCTCATTAACATTTTATACTGATTACATGCTGAAATGGTTTATACTGATTATGTTGAGATTATTTTGGATATACTGTGATAATAAAAATACTTTAATGATTACATCTAATATAATAAATTGATTTCACCTTTTTTTTTTTAAATGTGGCTGCTAGAACACTGAAAATCACATACATGGCTTAATGCATCATATTCCTATTAGACAGTGCTGGTCTGGAGAGTCTAGCATTTCTAGGAGACACCAGAAGAAGGGTAGTACCTGTTCCACAGGTCGTCATCTTCTCCACCCCAACCCCAGAAAGCATTAGGAAAGCCATTGATTTTCCGAAACTGTTCCACTGTTAAGCCGCTCACTCCGCCAAAGAACTCAGTGTAAGGAAGCCTAAAAGGAGATGTACAGCATCAATGATCTGTGCATTAAAGGGTGGTTTTTCCCCCAGAACAGGCCATCTCACTGAAGAACTGAGTCTTAAGTAAAACAATACTTTCTGTGCTACTGCCCTGAACCATCTGAGATTGCTTCCTCGGGCTGAGATGCATCAACCTGAGTAGCTAATTGAACTTCTTTCTAATTGCTTTTTTTTTTTTTATAACAGCTTTATTGAGACAGAATTGACATACCACATAATTCACCCATTTAAAGTATATAATGCAATGGTTTTAGTATATTCAGGGAGTTGTGCAACTATGAACACAATGAATTTTAGTTAATTTCGTCAACCCCCTGAAAGAAGCCTTGCACCCACCATTAGCAGTCACTGCTCATTTCTTCCTTCTCCCCTCAACCCTGTGCAACCACTAGTCTCCTTTCTGTCTCTACAGATTTGCCGATTCTGGACATTTCATATAAATGGAATCATACAGTATGTGGTCTTTTGTAGCTACTTTTTTCACTGGACATAATGTTTTCAAAGTTCATCCATGTTGTCACACATATCTGTACTTCATTCTTTTTTATTGCCAAACAGTATTTACTCCACAGTGTGGATATACCACACGTTGTTTGTGCACTCATCAGTTGACTGACATTCAGGCTGGTGCTAATTGGATTTTGCCATCTCTGCATCTCTCACCATCCTTTTAGAGTTAACCTCTTCAACAGGAAATGATACTCACAGATACATATATTTATCCAGTTTAGTTGCAAAGTGCCTTGGCATCTGTCCACATCCGTAATAGTTACGATCACTTTCTGGTATATGATCCACGTCATGAAAAATAAGACAGTCCCAGTCCAAGTCCTTCATTGCTTCTTGAAAACCGACGTTAAATAGCATGGCTCGATTAAAGGGGTGGGTGCCAACCTAAAACAAGCAGAACTTTATTTATTGGGGGTGGGGGTAATTAGGTTGGTTTATTTGTTTGTTTATTTTTAGGTGGCAATACTGGGGATTGAACTCAGGACCCTGTGCTTGCCAAGCATACACTCTAACACTGAGTTACACCCTCCTCGCCCCAGAACTTTATGTTTAAAAGGACTCTTGGAGCACAGTCTTCGCCATCTCAGCCTGCCTGAAGGAGTTTATTGAGAGCTCACTGAGCCAGAAGCAAGGTGGGCCCAGCCTGGCTTATCAATGACTCACAATCACTTGGCTTCTGGTCTTGATTGCCTCAGAAAAAAAAGGGGCGATAATGACAGACCAAAGCTCCTCTCTCCCAGGGCCGCTGTAAAGGCAGACAGTCAGCCACACAACAGCATTTAGAAGAATTCCCAGGCCCATAAACGGAAGGAAGAACAACACTGCCATTTTCTACCTGTGGCTCCTGATCTTAAGGGGAATTTCCTGGGTTTGGAGCCTAAAGACACCACCCAAAGCGGCTCTAGCAAAACCAGTACACAAGAGGCCTTTGCTCAAGGGTAAACAAGGTTCCACCCGGCACTCAAATCTGCTGAAACTGAGCAACATCTCAAACCAGGGGCACAGATCGCTCTCTGCTCCCCTCCCCGTTGCACGGGGCCTCAATCATGAGATTTCAGTTTTCCTGGCTCTTTACATCGAAAATAGATTAGCTTGAAGCATTCCAAACTGCTGTCTCAGAAGAAAGAACAGGGAAGAAAGGACCACTCACTTGCTCCACCACATAAAATGCAAACCGCAGGCGCTGGCGCTGAAGCATGGGAATCAGGTGTCGGAGCAGGACTGGGAGATGCTCGTGCCGGTTCCGGAAAGGGATGAGGATGGCCACCTGCAGGGGGGTCACAGCAAAAGAGGCCACCTTGTTAGTCCCCTCAACTGTCGCTTTATGGTAAGGCACTCCTGCAGAATCAGGGACCAGCTCTTGGGGAGTTCTGGGAGCTGCCTTGTCCTCAGCTTCTCAAAATGAAGACTTGTGTTGGCAAGTCCACCCTTGGAAGTAAGTGGACCTCGTTCTTACATGCACCACACCATGTACACAGAGGGCCTGAGGATGAATTCAAGACCACAGCCCAGAGGAAGACAAACATTCTACACTGTGACCCAGTACACAAATATATCCATAGAGAAAGAAACACATAACTAAAACACACTTTGCAAAACAGAACTTCCCCTTAAAACGTGCAATGCATTTACACACACGCGCGTGCACACACACACATATTTTTTAATGCTGGTCATTAAATTGGTTTTACATCCCAGTGGTAAGTTGGAAACACTAAGCTGTTCCAGATATGCTTTGATCATTGCTGTACCACAGCAGCTCACAGGGCTGGCACAGAACAAGCACTTCACTAAATACTTGTTGAAAGAATGGACTTAAGCCAGTGTTATAACCTTGACTGAGCCACACTACTGATGTCTCCTGGCTACAGTCACACAGAAAAATACTGAACAATTCTCAGTGTCAGGCTAGGTACAACAGCAGCTGAACGTCTCAAGGAGGAAGGAGGAAAGCTGCTGAGCCTGGGGCCAATTCCACTTTTTATTCCACTGAACTCGTGGCAACAATGCCAAATAAGGCACGAAACACTGAATTTGTGAAGATGGCTTCTGCAAATGTGTCACAAGAGACCTACCACCCCCTGCCCACTCTGACTAGCCAAAATTCCTGTAAAGGAAGAGAAAGGGTCCTGCTCAGTCACCAGAACAATGAGAACGTCTGTGGCTGCAGAAGAGTCCTTGGGGAAACCCATTCCAAAATGTTCCCATCAAATGCATATTCTTTGCATTAAGTAGTAAGTAGGGTGCAAATTACAAAATGTCATGGTGAAACCCAGGGTGATTCAGATGATGGCAAGTCCCAGGTAGGCTCCCCAGCACTTGGGGTCTGGCCTCGCCCCCTACCTTCCATCGAGGCAAGCAATCAGATGGCTTCCAGTGACCTCCGAGCTTGATGGCTGGGTCTTTAGAGAACATTTCATGGATGGCATCCATTCCAATTTCACTCATGTTTATGTCTATTGGGCCCTCTGAACAGAGAGGGAGAAAAATACTAATTAAGAGGCCAGAAAATGTAGATTCTTTCTCCTATGTTCAGGGTTTTCATCTCGGAAGCAGTTCAATGGTTTTTCAGCAGGTTGTGTTTTTATCAGGGGTGGGGGCCCCTTCCTCCGCTTTCCAACTCATGGCGTTTCAGTTCGTCACTATTACTGGGCAAAGCAGCGAATCAAGAAATTAAGACTTCAGAGTTCTGCTTCTGCCAAGGGTGTAGAAAGAAATTAAGACTTAAGTACAACAGCAGCTGAACATCTCAAGGAGGAAGGAGGAAAGGAGCTGAGCCTGGGGCCAACTCCATGTGCTCCTGAGGCAAGTAGAGACACACTGTCCCAATTCACTGATCAGTGACCCCAACTAGTCACGTCCAAACTAAGAACACTCAACATTTCTGACTCAAGTCAAGAAGAGGAACCATCCAAGGAGCCCCAAAGTACAGAAACGGCATAACAGTGCAGTGCCATTGCTTTAGATTACATATGAGACTCCAGGCAGGAAAGGAATGGAAAGGGGAGGGGAGGGAAAGAAGAGAAAGAGAAAGAAAAGATCCCAGAATTTTTTTTTAACCAGCACTTTGTTAGGAAAATAACTTCCCTCATGTCAAACAAGTTATAATCAGTGTGAGATTTATACTAACAAAGCTGACTGGCCACACTTTCTCTAGGACATCCTAACAGACCCCAAGTTACACAGGAGGGGCATGTGCATAGTAAAGAGTGAAAAATGTGGTCAAAAATGGCACCAAGAACACAGGCAACCCTGGGGAAGGGCTGAAAGAAGAGCCAGGGCACAAGTATCTTTCATAATCCCTGTTTTCAAGGGCCGGGAGATGTTTATAATCACTGTGTAAGTGGACACAGTGATCAAGAACATCCTCCCATTTATTTTATTCAAATAAAAGGACACAATAGTTTTAAAAGCAGAGGAAGATAAGCAAGAGTTCTACTCACTCATGGAAGGGAGCCTTTCGGGGCAGGTATGGTTTGCAAAGTACGTGAAGTCTTCAGGAAGAAAAGTCGTGGTTTGTAGGAAGGTTTCGCTGTGATTCAAGTCAAGAGGATAATCTAGAGACGTAAGGAAAAAAGGCAGCTCAGATCGGTACGTCATCACTTCTGCAGTTCTTAGATGCCGAACTGTTTTTCTCAGATATCTTTTGTGGAGGCAGGATGCTGGCCTAGCTCTTTCCTGTAGCTAAAATTTGAACCCATCAATAAAAATGTTAACCAGGTGATACTTTTTTAAAAAAAATTTGTATTGAGGTATAGTCAGTTTACAAGGTTGTGTCAATTTCGTATGACACTATTTTAACCAGTGTTTGTATTCTTCCTGCTACTATAGCTTTATATGCAGTTTACAACAAATAACCCTACAAGGTAATGGAAAAAACAGCGCCTCCTGTCTTTCTCTAAAGGAACAGTTTTCACTTCTTTTAGCCAAATACCTTCATATTTACTTCCATCAGCCTTTTTTTTTTGAGCATAATGTTTAATGTAAGGTAACAGTGGATTGGCAGGCAGAGCTGGTACAAGTCAATCTTGATGATTCTGTTTTAGGTCTATTTGCTGACCTCTCACTATGAGGCATGACGATTTCACTCCCTCCTCCCTCACCCCCACCACACACATACCCTTTCCATCTTCCAGCCTCCCGATAGTCAAACATGATAACTGCAGTTAGGATAATCTTCAGTATTTTACATTATGACAATTCAGTAAGTACTGAAAAATATGGGAAGTTATGACTCTTCCTTTCCTGCATATTTTTTTTCCCTACAGTGACTGTCTTGTTTTCCTGTTTGCCTAGTTCTATGTGGAGTAGTGACAGTTCAACACCAGGCCCCGTGTGACCTCATTTCCCCTTAAGAGTCACAGGCATCAGGTCTTTCCTCAGCTTCATCTTCCCCACGGCCCAGCACCTCCCGTCCCGCTCCGATGGGGACGGGCTTTCCTCTGAGCCTGATGGACACACGCTGTTCTTGGACACTCCCCCCCACCCCCAACTCCTTGGAGGCCTGGAGAGTCCCTCCATTTCCCTACAGCAGTGAACCTCATTTTTCCTAAGTTCAATTTCTCCCTTTTTCCTCACTTGGTAGAACACACGTGTCCAGTGGATTCCTGAGAAGGGGGAATGGGAAAGTGACTTTGAAACCCTGTATATCTGATTGCTTTTATTCCTCCTCAGTTAACACACACATTGGTTAGTTTTACAGAATTCTAGGCTGGAAATAACTTTTCTCTAGAACTGTAGTGCTATCCCACTGCCTCCTAGATTCCCCTGTGCCTGTTAAGTTTGAAGCCTTTCCAATTCCTGATCTTTGTTAACGGTGACAGAAATTCTTTCTGGAAGCGTAAAGAATATTCTCTTTGTGTGGGAAATTTCACATTGGTGTGCCGTGCTGAGGCTCAATTTTCACGCACTGTGTTGAATATTTGGTGAGTCTTTAAAGTCTGGAAATTCATGTCCTCCTCTTCTAGACTTTTGGGATGGGGAGGAGGTACTATTGTGCTGATGACCTCTTCCCTTCGGTATTCTGTGCTCTTTTTCTGGGAAACCAAAACATGATTTAGATGTTGGACCTCCCAGTCCTATAATTTTCTCTCTTTTCTGACTTCCCATCTTGCCATTTTTCTGCTCTCTCTTCCCTGATGTTCCCTCAGTTTTTCCCAGCCCTTCTTTTAATTATCATGACTGCTATTATATTTTTTGTTTCAAAGACTCCCTTTGATTTTCCCTATGTTCATTTTTTATAATATCTGGTTTCATGCTTGGAATCCTTCTTCTCTTACCCTTGAGAACATATGTGATAGTTAAGTTCCCTCCTCCCAGAAGTCTGTTTCTTCTAACTTGCTGCTTCTTGTTTGTTTTGATCTCTAGCACAGTGATCCTTGGCCATCTGCTAATATTTAAGAGGGAGGCACTAATCAGCTAACTGGAAGGGTTTGGACAGAGGTTCTTCATTGTAGGGTGTTCTGGCCAGAAGTTTGGTTTGGAAACCTCCAGTGTCAATATCTTTGGGTCTTTCCTCTTGCTCCAGTCTGGTTCCCCAGAGAAGTCTGTTTTAATCTCTTGCCAGAATGGTACAGTCTTTGCTGCAAGCATCCTAAAATTGAGGAGGAGGAAAGGCTGGGGCACCCTAAACCAAGCCAGGTGTCCCCAGTTGAGTGACCCTCTGTTTTACCATCTCTGGAAGTTATTAAGCCTCCAGTATTTTGCCAAGACAGGGAAAGGAATCTGGGCATCTGACTGCTTTTTAAATAGTTTTCAATCAACCTTTATCTCAGTTGCCATCTTTACTCATATCTTCAAAAATATTTGATATTGCTAATTCCTGAGCTTCTGAGGGATTTTGGGCTACAAACTGGGGTGATTGTTGGTTTTCCCTGCTGTCAAATTAGCAGTCAGTTTTCTTGGGTCTGTTAAGTCCTTTATCACTAGTCCATCTGCTTCCCAATGTCCACAATTTTCTACTGTGGTCTCCTTTCTTACCCTCTTTAGGTTTTGTTTTGTTTTGTTTTGTTTTTTTAACTTTTTTTTAATAGGGGTACTGGGGATTGAACCTAGGACCTCATGCATGCTAAGCACGTGCTCTACCACTGAGCTATTATTACCCTCCCTCTTTGTTCTCTTCATTTTTAAGGGTTTATATCATTAATCACACACACACACACACCTCTTTACTATCGTTTTAGTTTTAAGAGTGTGAAGCAGGTGTCTTTTATTCCTCGGGGATTCTATGAAGGGAGCTGTCCAACCTCTTTACCTTTTTACAGATAAAGAAAGTGAGGCACCGTCTACACAGCTCGTACAAGGAGACTTGGCTAGTGCATGACAGAGACCCAGCTAAACTCTGGGCTAGTATCTTTCCATTACACTGCACTGTTTTTTCAGAGTATTAAAATCTCTTTCACCAGTCCTTTTGGATTCATGCTGATTCTATGAAAATTAAAACTTCCTATTCAAATTCACTCTGCACCCTGGAATTCTAGAATCTTCTACTCAATTTTTTTTTTTTAAAGCACTACGAGAGGGTTTCCAAGCATCAAATGGCTAATACAGTGAATCCTTTTATATAGATGCATGGCTGTCTATTCTAGAAGGTACTCAGAGGACAAAACTCAATGACAGGCGACTTGAAGAGAATTTTAAATATCTTAACAGGGAGGAAAGGAACAGAATGCTTTCTGTCCTTTTTAGTTGTAGCTTTCCTGAAAACCAGTAAGCCTGCATTCATATAAAGACATAAACCATGTCAGCATTAACACTAAAGGTAAAACTACATTTACACAGAAGTTTTGCCCAAAGTCCTTAGTTCACAAATGCAAACCTATCTAACCCAAGTTGAGCCTCTTCTGAAGATATTAGCACTTCAAAAAGCTATGTCAAGAACCTCCAAAACTAATCATTACTCTTGATGATTCTGATTTTGCTCCTTAATTATACAGATATATGTATTTTTTGGTACATAAAATGATTCTCCTTAAGAAAGAAAATTAGTAGTTTTCATGTGTACTAGGAAACATGTATGTTTGCGACATGCACATGTGGAGAGAGAAGCTGGTTAGAAACAGCATCACAGTAACTACATTTGCCTAGAAGGCAAAGAAATCCCCAGAGGCATTATAATAAGCATTTTCATAAGCAAATCAACAAAAACAATAATAATTCTAGGCAATGACAGAACCAAACTTTAGAGCTACAAGCTAAACAGGAAACAAGTAAAAAAAAATGTCTGGGAGAGGAGACAAGACACTTTTCTAACCTTAATGATCCTACTTTGGGGGTTTGTCTGAAGACACAGATAAATTCCTTTCCACTTCCTTCCAACACTGATTCAGATAATAAGCCTGGTGGCAGCATGAAATAAACACCGCTTATTTTTCCCTTCTGATTACCAAATTAATAGTCATTAAAAAAAAAAAGAAAGAAAACCTCAAAATCACAACTCCTGAGTGAAAGTCCTCCATAACCTTGCCCTACACCTTGGGAGAACCACCCTCCAGACCCTAATTTCTTTATTTCTAATTTTAAATTCTTTACATAAAAACTTGAAATCTACTTCCTCGCTAGCAGTAGGAGCCTTTCAAAGTGGAAGAGGCAGAGGAGATAAACTGCTCACGACCTGGTAACAGCTGTGCCTGGCTGCTGCGGGCTCCCAGCTCTGCTCCAGCTGCTGAGACATGGGCGAGCTGCACTGCACTCTCCTCGGGGGTCCCAAACACCAACTTCCTACTCTTCTGAAGCATGACCCTGCTGAGTGAGGGAACTGCTGAGCAAAAAACCAGCTTGCTGGATTTCCAAGGCTACGGTTTTACTTTCTAATTGAAATCTAATCTATTACAAATCAGGATGTGTTCTCCCAGCAAGGGAGGTAGACGGACAAAGAGGGCAGCTGCTTTTACATCTGCCATGTGGGAAACACAACAGACATCCTTCCTACCTACAGGTTCATGCGGCCGGCTCAGTCAACTGCGTTACACCAGTGGTTCAGCAGCCTTGGCCACATGTTAGAATCATCTAGGAAGCTTTTAAAAATCCTAATGCCCAGGCTACAAAGTAAGAACCTCTAGGGGTGGGGTGCAGGCATTGGTATTTTGCAAAGCTCCCCAGGGGAGTCCAACGTGCACTCAGGTTGACATGGTTGCCCCAGTGTGTGGCAGTGGCAAAACTCTGCTTTCTCCCTTGTATCACCAAATCCAGCTGAGGGGGGACTAAGAAGTGCTGACCAACAGATTTCAGGAATAATCACCACTTTCCCCTCCCATTTGAGAAAAACCCAAACACCTGCCTCTCTGTTAGAAAAAAAGGAGAAATTTATATATACTAGAAAGATGTCATCAGGACAAGTATTTGTAAAATATAAAGAACTGGCATTCTTCAAGAGTTAGCATGTTTAGAGGGTAGGGTGTAACTCAAGTGGTAGAGTGCATGCTTAGCATGGGGTCAATTCCCAGTATCTTAATTTAAAAAAAAATTAAATAAATAAACCTAATTACCTCCCCCTACAAAAAAAAAAAAAAGAGAGAGAGAGAGAGAAAGAAAAAAAGAGCATGCTTATGAATAACTACCTGCTGGGAGAGCAGACATAAAGACAACCAGGGACTGAGCACCTAAAAATCAGAGGGAAAAAGGTTAAGAATATCTACCTCACTGAATATAGTACAAAGCGTACCAGCAATGACTTCTTGTTCTGTCTACAACAACAGCCCTATTTCAAAGGATGTGGGCAACAGAACATTTCTCTGAGTGTATAACCAGAAGGGGACTGGGGCCATCAGTGTGGGGAGGTCTATGTGCATGTGTACATGTGGACAGAGGTAAGAAATCTCCCTGTGGTTAAAATGACTAGGTAGAATGGCCCCTGGAAATTCGTGTTTAAGATGAGAAATGTCAGGCCACCCAACCACTCACCTCATCTATAAAACTATGTGGCTGGACTGGATGAACCCAGAGAATTCTCTTCTGATGGCAATACTGTTTTGAGTGCCTCCCCCCACCTGCTCACCGTGAATTCTGCAGGACTCACAGTCTCACATATCAACAGCTTTCAGTGACAAGAAGCTTCTCCAGGTCATTATTTCAGGCTTATTTCCAGGCTCACAGTCCTGATCCCCCAAAGCATACTCTTACTAGACCATTTTAGCTTTCAAGGATAAAGCAAGCTAGAATTACTTAAACAACATACCAAGCTTTTTAGCTACACTTGGCCTCACAAAAACCTCTGAATGTGGGTGTGTGCCATGGCACTTTTTCCAGGGTTAGGCAACACAGCTCACGGACTACCTCAGTCCAGGCTACTCTTACCAAACCCACAGTGCTCCCGGTGGGGGTGGCCAGGTTAGATGTGATGGTCGCCTGGCTATGTCAGCAGCTTCAGGATCCAAATACTCTCTCTGTGCTAAGCAGAAAACTACTTTGAAATGAATAAAAATAGTTGGTTTCTACTGGATAGCTTCCAATGAAATGATGCTGCTTCTTTAACACTTACTCACCAAGGAGGTGCCAGTAACATAGAAGCCAATCAAGCTGGTAATCTCGGAATTAGGTTACAACACTTAAAATGTGTTTTCTTGTTCAATCTATCTACTCACGCACTCAAAGATCATTCACTCAGTGCCTCCTATGTGCAAGGTAGTGTACAAGGTAATGAGGTTACCTTGGGAATCAGAGGTTAGCAGATCCCAACCCCACTGCTGCATCAAGTCCTGTAAATCCTACGTGCTTTGACCCCTTCATTCCTAAAGTGGGGACATGGTAGCTATCTTTCTGAGTTCTTTGAGGATTCCACACACAAGCAGTGTCCAGCATACTGTAAGATAGGCCCTAATGGCACAAACTTCCAATTTACCAGGAAAATACATACACTAAACGCAAAATGGATGATTATTCCAACCACAGCGATGCTGGGAAGACTATTTTAGTGTCTGATAATTTGAGAATAAACACACACAAATTCAAATAATAATGGGTCCCCTGATATTCCTTCCAAGGGTGCAACCTGCTCTCTGTTCAGCTTTCAGGGAATTAGTGTGATCCTGTGTTGCAAGACCAGCAGATGTGGGGATAGAGACCAGCTATGCGCCCTCTAACTCTGAGAGAAAACAGGCCACCTCACCAACTGCCCAGAGAGAAGCCCCAGCATCATCTGGCCTTGGGGAGGCACAAACACTTAGACCACACATGTTTCTTTATCCAGAGTGATACAGGGGAAAGGGCTCCGAATGGCAGTCAAAGGACTCTCTAGTTCCATCACACAACTAGACACAGGTTTAGTGTAGGACTGAGGAAAAGCCACATGACTAGCCACTCCAACACCCCCAAGATTACTTGTACATGTGAAAAATGGAAGTAACAAAAGCCAGCCTATCCAACGGAGCCATGACGGAGCCAAGTGAGACAACAAGTGTGGGGTCATCTGCAAAACCAAATGTTACATGTGATGAATTAGAAAACAAAAATGTGCTCAGCTTTCTCCCTTGACTTCCGGAATGCCAGGGATTCCTCTTCCAGGTATGGTGCAGAGCTCAGGCAGTTTGTCCTGTGAGACCACAATTTGGCTGAAAAGCTCTAAAAAGTTGATCACTTGCTCTTTGCGAACAAGAAGAAAGGAAGTACCAGAGCTTATCAGTTTGCTAACTGTAGTCCTTGGTTGCTGCTAAGTTGGCCCACACGGCAGACTGACAAATTAGGACGTGGCCGGTTCTCAGGATTTAGCTTCCCTTTCAGAGGCAATGCTTCCTCTTGAGATCCCAAGCACCACAGATTGTTGTTGTTGTTGTTGTTGTTGTTGTTGTTATTGTTATTATTATTATTATTATTATTATCCCAAGCACCAATAATTCTCATTTGCAACATTTGCAGAGCAGCTACACACTCTACAGTGAGTTCTGGAAAACCTTTGAACTTACTGGAGAAAAAGAGGACTGATTAGGAGGAAAGAATATCTTTGAAAATATACATATTTTATAATACTAGGCTTGAGTGAAATCAGTAAGAAGACACAGGGAAAGCACATTAGTCCTCAGTTAAAGTCCTTAGTTAGAGAAATAAGTGGCAAATCATAAATACTTAGCAAAATGAAATCTCAGACTCTATTTTCTAAATAAAAACCATCCCTAGCCAGAGACTGGAGAAGCCCACAACAGTCCCATTTAACCAACTGGAAATACTTCCTATGTTCAATTTTCGGAACCGTTAAAAAGGGAGACATAAAAAGACAGCTTTCTCTCAAAGGTGAGGAACTTGCTATGTATATAGCCTTTCATAAAAATAGTTAAAGTCAAAACGATGATCTGGGAACAAGTTCTTACAATACAAGCCATCTAACCTCTGTGTTCTTTTTCCCTCTTTGTATAATTAGTGCTTGTATGATAATAAAAGCTAGAGGTAAAAGTTCCAAAGACTGAGGCAGAAATGTTCACTCTTGGGTCCATCATTACTGTTTAAGCTGAACAGTCTGAAAAGCTTTCTTCAAAGCTAAATGAGTCTGACCACCAAACTCAGGCACGTAGCTGGAATTAACCCACAGGATGAAAACCGCGCCTGACGGGGGAAGGTGAATCAGGTGATCTATTCGATTTTTCTTCCAGAAGTCACTTTTATAATTTGTGGAAATTGCCCCAGATTACATGACAATTATGAAATAGAAATCTGTTAAGTTTCAACTAAAGCATTTATAAACAATGAGATGAACAAGTCCTACTGGGCTGAACAAGTTCGAGTAGTGTCCAGAGGAAGAACAGAGATGGAGCAACTTCCCATGTGACGACTAGGGCCAAATTAGCTTTGAAAACACCGTCGACACACCACACCGCTACCACGGGCAATGCAAAAAATAAAACAAATCTCGTAACGTTCAGCCATAAAATAAGTGTAAGCCAGTCCAACCAAGCTCTGTTTTCCCTCGTTGGATGTATGGATACATTTTTTGAAATCAAATTATTTCCAGAAACAGCCTTTGTTGCTTCTGTTTTGCTGATGTCCTAAAAAATACGTGCTTAGATCTGCCTACCGAGGACAACTATAAGGAAAAAAGCAGTAGTCCTTACCTCCCGCTCTCAGAAAAGCATTATGGGTGAAAATGGCCTTAACTTACGGTCAGCAAAATGAACAAAGATTCATTTTGCAAGAGCTTCTTTTAATAATGTAAAATTTATTCCCCTCTTTTACAATGCACTTTTTTTTTTTTTTCATCAAAGATAATTATTCGAACCAAATTTACCTCTCCTGGGAGGAGACATTCTGAGCAGATCACCTCTTTACTAAAAATATACCTGAGTCATTTACGCTGCTATTCCTCTTGGCATAAGCACTCCGAACCACCTGCTCGTACACCTGAGCGCCTATTGTTCTCATGTTGTCCCGGATCAGAATGCCTTGAGCTTGCATCATGAAGAGGTAGGTATTCACTGCAGAAAACAGGAGGGGAGGGGAAAAAGAGGTGAATTCAAAGGCAATCGTTCAAACAAAACACACAAAAAACCCACATCACTTTGGGTTTCTTTCTTTTTTTTTCTTTTTCAAACCTCTTTCAGCTCTAAAACCCTACAAATACCATAACTCTATTTTCCACACAAGGTTTTAAGTTTTCAGGGGACCAATGTTCCTTGAGCAGCTAAGTTGGGTTTGCGGGAATTTCTGTCCATATTTAGCAGTTTTAGAAAAACTGTAAATTAAAAAAATCATATTCCACCAGGTCTTCAAACACCTAATCTGTATTGTAGGACTGTGATGACTGGAAAGATCTTTATGGATCAATTAAGACATCATGAAAAAGATCTCTGCTCTCTTTAAGTTCACATTTGCAATACTCAACGGCTATCCTCAGAAAAAGGAAACCACTGCCTTAGATGTAGGTCTGGTCCTGGCTATCTTTTCAAAGTGGCGGACTAAGGCTCCTGCTACTTTTCTTTGCAATATTTGGAGAGAAAAATAAGATAATGAAAGAATATCAGTACTCCTCACTACCCACCCACCTCAGCCCCAAAGTTCAAAGCAATGGGAAAGGAGCAGGTGGCTTGGTCCAAGTGTCAGTTAAAACACATTCCCTTCAAATACATATAAATATCGAATCATTATGTTGTACACCAGAAACTAAGAGAATGTTACATGCCAGTTATATCTCAATAAAAACAAAGCAAAACAACAAACATTCTTAAGTGATTATTCAGATTAACTGCCTAATCTTCATCATCTTTGGAGAGTGAGCTCCCCTTGGGTTTTCTTGAAATCTCTCTACAACATGACATTACAGGATCTCAAATATAAGCAAATATATTTCCTGTACTGAAATCTCAAATACCATCTATTTTCAAGAAATCTTACAGTTTAAAACATAGCTTCTTAACCAGCCATTCTAAATTTACTCATGTTCCCCTCACCACTGTGAAAGGGGGATGTCTTACAGGGATGGCATATTTATAAGTCTAAACTCTGGCATGTGCCAGGGATCATCTGAACACTTGGCTGACTTCCAAACAGGCCCCAGGCAGGTATGCAAAACAGAGAGTCTGGGCCACTCCTCCAGACTCAATACACACGGCCTTGGGCGGTCCTGGCTCTTCAGCAAGACATTTTGTGAACACTGTTTCATCATAATTATCACAGTGTCCTGCACGTAATGGGCAGTAAATAACGATTAAATGGATGAAGCTTAGAAGTTAATTTACTTTATTTTCAAGCTATGGTGTTTGGTGCCTGTTCTGGTGATGGGAGTGGGGACAGGGACAAAATCACTCTCAATGTGGAAAATCCCAGGTGGCTCACATTAAACAGGAACATAAAATCTTTCAAAAGACTTCAAATAATCTCTAAGGTATATCCAGAGCTACAAAATAATAAACAAAAGAAGTCAGTGTTCAGAATGCTCTCAGAAATGAGGGAGCAGTCTCAAATTAGGCCTGGAAGCAAATGGAAGACGACCACATGCTTAACTTCTGGCATCAGATACAGTGCTTATTCTCTGTAGTTAGAAAAAGTTACCAAAAAATAAAAAAAAACCCACAAAAAAAACACAAAAAAGCTTCAAATCCTTAAAAAAGTGTGATGCTGTGAAGCTTCTGAAAACAAGAGTAGCATCTCATTTTCTATTTACAGCAGAAAGCATGGTGCCCAGTCACAACAGACAGGCAGCCCATGAACACCTGTGAAACCTGAGATTTAAATTTCATCCAGTATCATGTTTCTAATGTGGTTCTGTAACTTTTTAATCACTTAGGCTACATATTATGTGTATTATACATACTATATACAACTCCCTTGAAATCTTCCTTCCATCCCCAACTTATTACTACACTAGTTGTTTTCAATAATATAAAAACAAGTATTCATTGAACACTGTGTGCTAAGCTATCAGTTAGGCATTGCAAAAAACACACTACCTCCTTTCCCCCAAATTTCATCTTCTCAGAGCTTTTTATCTTCTACACTGCAAAGCACACTCTTGTTAGCTCCTCTTTTAAAGCCTCTCCCTTTCTTAGCTCCCAACTGTAAGATTCCTCTAGGGCAGCTCTCAAACTTTTCCCAGCCCATCACTTGGAGAGCTTTTTGAAGCCTGCTTCTAGGCTCCATCCCCAGACGTTCTGACTCAGTAAATCTGAGTGAGGCCTATGAATTTGCACTTGGAACAAGCTCATGGTGATATCAGTGTGGCTGGTCTGAGGACCACATTTCCAGAGCCACTGCTCCAGGGAACTTCAGCTACATAATAAAAAACAGTGAGTAACATTCATTGAGTACTTACTTACATAATTCTTTCTATCTCACTTAATCCTCATATCCTAAGAGGCAAATACTACTACCCAAATTAGAGTCAACTTCTAGGCTTCAGTTTCTCCACCGAGCTTCACCAAGGTCAGTGAGGGATGGACAGGAACCAGATGTACCTTCACTTTAACCACTTAAGCTTAAGAAGTCGCTCATCCATGTTCTAGCCATAACGTATTTCTCAGAGATTTCAAGCATTCACGTGGCTTAAATTATTACTTTTAAGGAGACAGCTCTCAAATCTTTATCTCCTGCACAAAGCTGCCAGATGGATCTCCCTTAATTACAGATTTATCCGCAATGCTCTTTCTCTTGCCTTCATCCCTGGGCTTTTGCTGATCTGCAGGGCTTCTGCTCTCCTTTCGGCCATGCAAATCTCATTAATCCTTCAAACCCTAGTTTATATATTTCTCCAGGGTTCCCCTTCTCGTATTTCTGTGGTACTGTTGTTGAAGACTGTCGAAAATTTGCCTGTTGTTTACACCTTGTCTTAGTTTGCTAACAACTGTCTCGTGTTAGTCTTGTTACTCAACTAACAAATTTACACAAACCACATATTATTGATGATTTTTCTAGTTATCCACAGGAATTAGCACAAGGCTGAAAAAATAAAAGGCTGAGGAAATAAATTTTGCCCCAAATAAGAAAATAATCACAAATTCATAGACTTGGGTTTGGATGGGATTTTAAGGAATACTTTTCAATACCTCCGCGTCTACCACCACCCAAAACCTATGCCTTCCAAGAACACAGAGTCAGTATGTGAAACACAGCCATCTTCCAAGAAAATTCTACTTTGGGTTGGGTTGAAAATGTTTTCCAGTTCCTTTTACCCACTAGTCCTGATTCTGCCCCTTGACAGAACAGTCAAATTCCTTTCCCACACTTCAGATATTGAAGACGGGCATTTTCAACCTCCCTCCAGCCTCACCTCTACCCCAACTAACTTTCCCCGCACCCCCAGGCTAGACAGCCCCACTTCCTTTGTGTGCCCCTCCCTTGGTATCACCACCACTTCCCTCCCCATCCTGGCTGCTGTCCTCTGGATACCAGTCCTGTAGTCTACACTTGACAAAGAGTGGTGCCCATGCTGACAGTGGTCCCGGTGCAGTCTGCTGGGCCCAGAAACAAGCAGAACTACCAGCAGCCCAATTCCATCTGCTACCAAAGTGTTGTCAGCTTGACCCCCCCTCTTGGAGATGCACAATAACTCAAGGCCAAAGAAATCCTTCAAAAGAGATGTTCAATTATCTAATCTGCCATTTCCCAAACCAGCTCCCTTCCCCCCACATAATATAACTCGTAGCATCAAGTGATTCTCTGCAGAATTCGCTATGGGAAATTCTCTTTAAGATATTTTTATTAACAGAATTTAAAACTTCCATTGCGTGCATGGTAGATAATGGATAACTGCTGAGTGTTACTGGTAAACATCAGTCACACCATATTATTGATTCATGTTAAGCTTGCTAGAGGCAAATCCTCAATCTTTTTAGCTGCTATAAGCTACCCTTCTCCTGTTCTGTGCTCATGCAGTTAGTTAGTATCCCTATTAAAAGTCTTATTACTAAATTTAGCCCAGGGCTCTGGCCTAACGTAGGAAGTGTACATATGCACACACGCTTTCAACCTAAATGATCTCATTTAAAATTCACATCTTTGTGAAGTAGATATCATCTTGATTTCTTATTTGAGATAAGGACGTCAAGTCCTCCGGAAGTCACTTACCCAAGGTCATATGGTTAGTGAAGTCAAAAACAAAGGTGAGGTTAGGTGTTCCGTAACATTTTGATGAGCATTACTTTGAAAAACGGTACTTTCCAATAATATGGTCCTGATCAACTGTGGCTGAATCACAGCTTAAAAACACATTTAAATTGGTGCATGGTTGTTAAATCCTCCATTGTGTCAAGTACCTACTGAGCACCTCCTTTCCTGGGTGCTTCCTACACACAGGACTCGGCTGCTGGGGGCCACGGATGAGCAGAACAACACAGAACAAAGCACAGGCACAATGGAACAAGAAGGTGTAATGCAGTGTGATAAATGCTAAAATAACATTTACTACAAATTCAGGCTTACTTTACACTTTCAAGAGAAACTGTAATAATTATCCAGCCCCCTAGCAATTCCTTTCTATCTAGACTGAGGTATCTCTTATGATCATAACCCAGTTGAGAAAAATAAGCTCCATCCAGGTCTACATAATTGGAAATTTCCATCCAGATGCCAATGTAAGCAGCCTTGGGCCATGGCTTTAACTGGAGAATTTCCAGGAGCAAAGCACTGGGTCTCCTAACAGGAAGACAGACTCCTCTCCATCAGAATTCCAGCCAGCCTCCATATCCTTACAAATTCTTATGAATTTCCACTTGCACACACACATGGATAAATGACTCTGACTCATACAAAATTCCTCACAAGATAATGAAATGTGACACTCCAGATTAGGAGCAAAATAATTTGACACAATGAACCCAAGAGGAAAAGACGATGACAAGACTCTATATACATAATAAGTTCATAATGTTTTTTATCCTAAACGTGTGTCTCCTTAACGTTTGTTACATCTGGCTTGTTAAGCTAAAAGAGAATTAAGAAGTGGAAAAAGAAAGCCATTCTTTTCCTGACTACTCTTGAAATTCTGTCTTAACCCCAACCCACAAACACGTACGTGCGTGTGTGCACACCCCCAATTGCCTTCCCTTCTTTATTTTTCTATTTAACACACTATACACCTATTCTTGTCTGTCCTGTCAATTGACAAGAATGTGAACTCCATGAGGGCAAGGAGCTACGCCCCTCCCGGCTAGAACAGTGTGTCTGCAACACAGAAGATGCACAATAAATAATATGAAAAAATGAGTATCTAAGTTGGGACAAAGAACGGTTGAGCCTTCTGAACTCAGCTGTGCCCAAGAAGGTGTGGATATGAGATTTCAATCCTTTCTCTTGTATTAGCCCCTACTCCTTTACAGGAGGAATCCAAAGTGTTGAGTTAACCAGTGTCACTGCACTAACCTGTTCCTAAGAAAAGTTCAGCAATTCCTTTCTACCAACTGAGCAGAGCTACCAAATAGATTCGCTTTTCCCTAAACGTGTTCTCTGGTACTCTCACTCCTCACCAAGTTGTTTGGTTTCTTGGGTTTTTTTTTTTTAAATGTTCCTTAATACAACACACAAGTTTATTCAAAATCTTGTGCAACATTATTTGTAATAGGAAAGCACTGGGGAAGAAAAACTAAATGTCCACGCAAAGGAGACTGGTTGAATAAATTGCTGTACATTCACATGGATGGAGTACTGTGAGGCTATACCAAAGAATGAAGAATCATTCAAAATAGCCCCAAATTGGAAAGGACCCAAAATCTATCTTTAGTAGAAATGACTGAAAATCTGTAGCCTATTTGAATCTTGGAACACTATACAGCAACCAGAATAAACAAACTACAAATACATGTAACCACATGGATGAGTCTCTCATACATCGTATGGAACAAAGACACCAAAGAGTACAGATGGCATAATTCTATGTGCACAGGGCCCCAAGACAGCCACAACTGATCCACAGTGTCAGAAGTCAAGGAGTAGGTATCCTTGGGATGGAGGAGGAGTATTGGTAGGGGGCTTCTGACAGTCTTTTATTTCTTGACCTGGGTACTGGTTATATACGTATATTCATTTTGGAAAAAGTCATCAAGTTGTTTACCTATTTGTGCACATTTTAATATGCATGCTATGCTCAATTAACATTTATAAAAAAAAAGAGAGAGAGAATGAGGAACATCTATGAACTGATTTCCAGGATATATTGTTAACTGGAAAAAGAGCAATAATAGCGTGTCAGTAGGTGTTACGCCGACTATTTAAGAAATAAGGTGCCATTTTATACACACTCACATTTTTATAGAAAGAAACATGGGAAAGGTGAACTAGATAAACATTCATTATTTACCTGTTAAGTGCCAGGAACTGCCCTCCATTCTGTGGATAAAATGATCATTGTAAATAACACACCGCCCTTGCCATCACCTTTAGTGGAGGAGCCAGACAGGGAAACTGTAACTAGCGCTGTCTGTAAGGGAGCACAGGAGAGTGGTTATAGCTCACACTGTGAGCGGGGATGAGAAAATACTCTCAAGGGGTGACTCTAGGAGATGGTCTTGAAAGACGAGCCCTGAACTAGGAAAGGGAAGAGCACCAATGAAGACAAAAAGGCACAAAGGGAGAAAATACATCTGAGGAACTAAAAGCAGTTGGGCGTGGCTGGAATGAAGGGTATGCATGGCAAAAACGTGAGGCGGAGGCAAGACCACAAAGGGCTTTCTGTGCTACACTTAGGGGCTTGACACTGAATAAATGGTCCAGAATCAGATTTCGGGTGGGCCAACTAATAGGTATCGGTCAAAACAAGTAAATCCATCCCTGTTCAAAATCACAGCTCCAGATAAAGAAAGGACTGAGCTTTTTAGTATCCAGACCCAAGTTCCTTAAAGGGAGGCACTTCTATGGATGAATTAAATAAGGTGCTGCATGCTGGATCCCATTTGGTTACTACAAGTTGGGTGCCAAATCTCACCGAAGGCTGCATTTCCTCTACATGAAGCAGCAGGAGGAATACCCTGTCTGTCAAATCCTGGAGCAAGCAGATGGGAGTGAAGACGTCAGGATATAAAGCTGGTGCTACTGAAACTAACCACAGCCGGGGAGAGCTTGTTGGATGGGTAAGAGGTGGGGAGGAAAGGTGGACCAATCAGTCTAGGTGACTCGCATCTGGCATCTCTGTTCTGAACACCTCTTACAAGGCACACGTGTGATTTCTGACAGGGTCAAGTGCATTCCAGGAAAACAATGCAACAAATCCACCACCAAGGACTATACCCCATTCATATTCACATGCTTCCAAAACAAAATAAAGGATGGGGAAAGGGGGAGAATATAAGGCGAACAGAAGCAGAAAAGACATAAATAGAAGAAAACAAGAAGGTTGCTCACTCTCTCTTCCTGCTCCCATATATGACTCACACAAAAGATACAAAAAAACAAGGGGAAACAAAGAATGTGTCATAGGAATGCAGAAGTCTGACTTTTGCCATGGCAGAATATCTGCAAGATGTGCACAGCCTTTGTGACCAATACTTTCTGAGAAAAACCAGAACCTGAAAAATAGTTGATCTCTACTCCCCAAATTAGAGATTTCCCGTGTTCACTGCTCTGCATGATAGGTGTTCTGTAAAGAATGAATCCACTTATTCTGCTTATAAAGAGATACATTCCTGTAAAAAGCAATACGTTTTCCGAGTCCCTGTGTGTCAGTGCCTTTCTAAATACCTGTATGTGTTGTCTCATTTCATCCTCACAATATACCGAGAGGTGGGTTATAACCCTTGTTTTACAGATGAGGGGACTGAGGTCTGGGTAAGTAACTTGACTATGTGGAGCCAAGATTTCCCAACAGATCTCTGTCTTCACAGTCCAGGTTTCTAACAAATATGTTCTATGGTCTCCCGGGGTCTCGATGCCCAGAAGCCCCATGA
Source organism: Camelus bactrianus (assembly GCF_048773025.1). NCBI lineage: Eukaryota > Metazoa > Chordata > Mammalia > Artiodactyla > Camelidae > Camelus > Camelus bactrianus. The sequence continues at coordinate 23,055,675 of NC_133557.1, forward strand.
ATCCACCGCTGTTATCGCCACACTCTGCTCACTGATTCCTTGTATCTGGATCTTTACCATCAAAATCTCATATATGATTGGCTTCCAATATTCCACTTTAGCAGTGGGTGCCATGATCACAGTATGGTACATTCTTAAAATTTTATTAAGTTTTATTAAAATTTTGTAAGTTTGAAGGTCTAGTATGAATCTTAAATTTTTCATTTCAGATCTACTTAAAATGTTGGATATTCACACTACACAGAGAGATATGAAGGTCCAAGGTTGTATGGACACAGTGACACACTTAAGAAAGAAAAGAAAGCTGTTTGGGTTTTTTTTTTTTAAGATACAAAGAATCTTTTGACAATAAATTTACATTCTTCAGCACAGCTAATGTTCTGGAGCAACTGTGTGACAATTTTCACACAAAAAGTTATTGAAAGAAAACTGGTGGGGGGCCAGTGGCGGGAGACATTAAGCGTAAGGAATCCCAAAAATTATTTTGGGGGAAAACATTTTATTTGATGAATCTTTTGCTTTCCCAGTCCTTCCTACCTGAGGCAGAAAAAAACACCAAGTCAAACACAGGCTTTGTTTTCCACCCTCTCTAGTTATTATTCTCAGCTATTAAAAAAAAAAAAAACCAAGTGGTAAAAATTAACAGCTTTGAAATACCCTGTAAACATTTCCACTGACCTGTTAGTCTATTATCTGTTAAATTATTAAACTGTACATGAGATTAGAAATGAAAATGCTGCCTAAATAGATACTAGCTAGCTGAGTAGCCTATGATCTAAGCTTCAGCTTTGCTTCCCCCAAAATTCCTAACAGCATGATCAATTAACAATGTCCAGAAATATACACCCACAAGAGGGACTCAGCAAATAAGGACGCCCAATCTAGCAATGAGTCAGAGACAACTGTAAATTACTTTCCTGGCACTGTTCACATTGAATGCCTGCAACTACCCTGGCCCTGCCCTAGGGGTGAAGGTGCAGAGGGTGTAGAGATGTCACTGATGGGACTGTGCCAGAGACACCACCAGAAACATAGCTCTCTGGGGCTGGCTCTGGCTGGCTCTAGACAAAGGCTCTGCCTTCCTCTTGGGCCTAATGTCTTCCCCTCTCAGTCCCTCCTGCAGCTGCTGACACCTCTCCTCTGTGTGAATGCCCTCTGGTCACACCTGCTCATACTAAGCTTTAACGGCTCTTTTCATGTCTTTTCCTAATATCACCCATCCCCGCCAAGATTAGAACTGTCTTGGCTCTTTCCCATCTGACACATAAACTCCTACAGGGACCCCTATAAATGTGAACATCTCTCTTCCAGCAGGCTGTAAACTCCCTACAAGTACAGACTTACTCTTTTTTTCATCTACAACATCTGAGAAATAATGAGACACTTGGAGCTATTTACTAAATTAATGAATTACAGCTCAGCACACAGTATGAGGTGCCTTGTTTTCTCAAGTTAGAAGTAGACTGGTTTTTCTGCAACCACACAAGAGTCTATAAGCCAGAAAACAGTATAGTGAAACTGACATGACTAATTTTGCTGGTCTAAGTGTAAAATGGTATCACCCTTAGGGAAAACTATTTGCAAATTCAACAAAGAGCCATGAAAATACTCATACCGTCTGATCCAGCAATTTCAAGGAAATTATCCTAAATATGAGGACATTCTATGCACAAGGTTTTTAACTAAATTATTCCTAAAAACAAAAGGTTGGAAAACAGCTCAAAAGCAACAATTTAAAAAATAGGTAAGTTAACCGTGATATATACACCTGGTACAATCTTAACACAGCTTTAAAAGTAAAAGTTATGAAATCTTTTAAACAGAATAAATGTAGAACACCTAGCATAGACTATCACACTCAACAATGAAAAAAAGTTCTGTTACATTATGGCAATTACTGAAGAATAAGCAAATGCATAAAGCAAAAAGTGGCTAGAAACAAATTTACCAATATGCTTAGGTGTTAGGGGGTAACAGATATGAATTGACTTTTTCCCTTCTTCTGTTTTTCCAATTTTGTCTACAACAGTTTTTTTTTTAACATAGAATAAGGAAAAAAAGATAAAGGATTCCTCCAGCCAGACTTAATTTATCTAACGTGACAATATACATTAATAAACAAGACATTCACAATTCCGTTCTTTGCTTGTCAGGCTCATGGGAGAGGGATGGATGGGTGGGTGTATAGAGTGTGCAGCTGCCAGACTTGAATTATCTCCACATCTTCATGCTGTTCTAGAAAGACTACAGTAACAGCTGCCACGTTCTCCCCATATCCTCCCTACCTTGACACCCAGAAGAGCTTCTTAGAACCAGAAATGTCTACAGAAACCAAGAATTTACGCAGAGACAAGGTGTTCTAGCTTTCTCTCTTGCGAGTAGAGTATATGGACACTGCACAGACGACAGACATGGCGGGAAGAAGAAACCCCTCGTATTCTAAGGGAAAGAGGTAGACGGGAAGTTCTTGGACTGAGGGGGCCAACAACACTGGTTCTGTCCTGTCCCTGGCGGGCTCTGTGGTCCTCTCTGGACTTCAGCCACTCCATCTGTGTGATGACATTATCGAACTGGATATGGTTTTCTCAGTCTTTTCAATCAAGCCTGACCCCCATCACTGATAGACACAGGAGATCTTCTGCAAATAAAAATGTTAGTTTATATTTACATTGAATGCCTTCAAAACATAAAACTATATAACATGGGACGTGCTTTTACAAATCACATAAACCCCTGTAAATTCTGATTCTTCTCTCTTCCCTTTGGATCTTGAGAATCACTAGACTGCAAAATCTCTTTCAGCTCAAAATCCCATAATTATAAACTCACTGCTTCTCTTCATCTGGGAAACACTGACTTACATAGACCTCAGATTTACATTTGTCTGCCTTCTCTTTCCTCCCTTTCCATAGGGCATTAGGGCTTGGCTACCCTTACACTGTTGGCCTTCCTTTCCAGAACAATGGCGCTTTAACCCTCTTCGTGATACAGCTGGGAGTGGAGCCGGAATGATGGGGAAGCACATTCCCAGAGCCGCCCCCTTGTCCGTGCACACTAGTCAGGAGATCACACTGGAGCCATCTCGAGCGAACACAGGTCATAGCAGGGCTCCTAATTCTATTTCCTCTCTTACCATGCTGAAAAATTGCACCTTCATGATTTAAAAGAATGCAATTCTATAGCAAAGAGTTGATTTTTTTTCCAACTCTGAGATACTAACCTCCTACAACTAAGTTTCTTCTATCACTTTGCAAATAAGTAAGATTTTATGATGAAGCTAAAAGTTGCTTGTCTAAGGTGGGTGGGAAGAGACAGACTGGGAGTTCAAAATTTGTAGATACTAACAGGCATATGTAGAATAGATAAACAAGATTATACTGTATAGCACAGGGAAATATATACAAGATTTTGTGGTAGCTCACAGCAAAAAATTGTGACAATGAATATATGTATGTTCACGTATAACTGAAAAATTGTGCTCTACACTGGAATTTGACACAACATTGTAAAATGACTATAACTCAATAAAAAATGTTTTTTAAAAAAGTTGCTTGTCTAAATGATTCAAAAGACTGATAATAATGAACGCTGGGGAGGATGTGGGGCAAAAGGTATCTTCTACCTTGTTGAAGGGAACATAAATTGGTATAACCCATAGAAGACAACCAGGTGACAATGCTATGTCAAAGTGAAATGTTCATACTCTTCACAACCAACAGTTCCCACTTTTAAGTATTCATCCTAAAGAAATAACTTGATAAATAGGAAGTACGTTCAAGGATGTTTCTCTCATTTATAAAAGCAAAGTATTTATAAAAGCAAAACACAAACCTACCTAAACGAGCAACAAAAGGATTAGGGGACTAAACTGTAGCAAAGTCATATCACAGAAGACTGAATAATCTTTATTTCATGACAAGAAATCACATTGTATAACAGCATAGTCAGTACATCACGTCTGTGTTAAAGAAGAAGATACAGAGGAAAATACATCAAACAGTTTGAGAAACTGTACATCAGGATTTCCACAGTGTCATTTCGGCTTAGTAGAATTATGGGTGGTCTGCACTTTCTTTGCTGTGACAAGGCAGCATTTCTGTGACTGTCAGAAAAACCTTCGTATGATGAAGAGATTCTCTGTTCCAACAGTGAAAATTCTTGCAGTAACCAAATCTGTTTGAATTGATCCAGAATTTCAAAGTTTCCAGAGTTGCTGAGAATGCCTTTTCACACAGCACCTCTTTAATATCTAGGAACAGACTTTAGAAATGCTGTCTTAGGACATGGTCTTGTTTTTTCTTTTCTTTTTTTTTTTTTTTTAAACAATGATCATACATGTTTTATATTGGGGGTGGGGGGCACAAAAACACAACCAAGCTTTTGCCTTCTTAAGGACTCCTCACTCTCTTCTGCTCCAGACCCAAATAATTTCCTCAATCTCAAACCATTATTCCACCTTCTCCTACCCTCAAATGATTCATAGTTATCCTAAAACTTCTGGTGCTTCTAGCTGTAACTTCACCAAGCAAGCTTTCTCTATGCAGCCTACGAATCCAAAATATTTTTTTAAAGACAGCTCTTTGGTCTCCTTCTTGATCCTCTTTTGGAAAGGAGATTATTCTCCATGTCGTATGGGGATAATATATGATAATCATATTATTTTTAGCCTGGAAGATTGCAGCAGACTAATAGGGTTATCTACTCCTCGGGAATTTAAGTGTTTCCAGAAGGCATCATTCTAGCTGAAATTAGCACCCAAACTGTCAAACACATGAAATAAGAGCCATAATCTCTATAGAAAGGCAAACAAAACAAAACAAAAACAAAGAACACACTTGAAAATGTCTTGGACTCTGAGGCATAAACACTCAAGAAAACGAGACCTTCCCTTAACACCCTGTGGGTGTAAAACCCTTCCTCCAGACCAGATGGCTTGTCTTTAACATCAAACTGTGGTCCTAGAAAGGGGTCTTCTGAGCCACTCACTTTGTCATCTATACCGCTTTGTCTTTCCCTTGATCCAGAATGATCAGATGTTAACTTTTCTTTCTTTAGCTAAGTGATGCTCACATGTTACAGCAATGCAAGGCCCACCAAGTCCACAAAATTTGTAAGACTACTCTGGAACATTAAAAACAAATTTTTCCCACAGATTACTTGATTGCAAAGGGGAAAATGCACATTTACAATGGAGATATCAGACAGGCACCCTTGACCAGGGGATCAAACTGGGCATCGCTAATATTAAAACAAGGTAATATTTACCTTCAAGAGTATTCCTGCCAAAAACTTTTAACCTATATCTAATCAGGATTTTAGACATTCTGGTTTACAAAAAGACAGGGGATTAAGGAACATATCAAATTGACACCAGGCATTGTGCAAAACAATTGGCCTGGTTGCTTCAAAAAATTACTATAATGGGGCTAGGGGTGGCGGGGGGGAGGGAGCAGCTATAGACTAAGACATCAAAAAAACATAATCGAATGTAATAATATAATGTATGATTTGAGAGGAGGGCAGCTATAAATAACATTCTGAGCACCACTGGGGAAATTTTAATAAGGACTGGATATTAGACTATGTTATGAAAGTACTATTAATTTTGTTAGTTGCAGTAAGTATTGTGGTTATACAGGAGAATACCCTTATTTTTTTTAAGAGATGCCTGTAGATGTACTTAGAGTTAAATATCTTGGTGTCTATCTACAATTTAATTTTACATGGCTCAGAGGAAAAAAGAAAAAAAAAAGCCAGAGTTAAAATAAATAAAGCAAAATGGTAGTAATTGCTGGCTTTAGAGGGAGGGTAATGTGTTCACTGTGTTATTCTTTTATCTTTTCTGAATGTTTGAATTTTTTCATAATAAAAAGTTGGGGGAGAAACTTGATTTTGGATGTATCCAAATTGCCAACTAAATCTAAATTAAAGTATACTAATACTAAATTAAGAATCCTGTAAATGGGTCCAAAATTATCCTACAGGGAGTAAATACCCTAGTGATGGTCACACAAGAAGTTAAAGCATTCAGTGGAGGGTCTATGCCCCCTCCCCCAATTTGTTTTTGGAACCAAAATAAACTCAGGAAAGCTGAAGAGAAATTATAAATAAATCTTCCTGTTGCTCCCTCACTTAATCTTTGAATGGCTCTCCACTGTCTTCAAGGTTAAGTTCAGACTCCTCATGCTTAGCATGACTTACAAGAGTCCACAAAACCTGGCCCCTGTCTGCTATTTCAGATCTTGCTACTCCCCAGTTCCAGCCACAATAGACATCAGCAATTCTTGGGAACTCAGACAATACTGCTCCTACTGCCAGGATCTTAAAGACACAAAACCCAAGATGAAGACAAGGAAAACTTCCCAGGAAAAATCAACTATCACAAACAAAAGCACAAGCTGGGGATGAAAAGGGAAGGGAGGGGAAAAGATTCCAGCCAAGACCAAACCCAGCTGTGCTTCTGTCTCCCTTTACACGCAGCATTCCTAAGGCTGGCTAGTCTGGGCTCTCTTCAATTACATGTGCAGGTTCAACAAAAGAAAAAGACTAATTCCTGAGATTGGCCTTACTTTCAGACAAAAGCCAATTCCCAGCTCTGCACACCCCACAATCAAAAATGCTGCAGAGGTTAAAACTCAGGACGCCCAAAGACCTCGTGATGCTGACCCTCTGCTGGCAACCATACAGCACTGAAATGCCACAGAAATTAAATTATGGTCCTTTGTAATAGATTTAGCACTTTATTTTTAAATATTAACAAGACTTCTAGAGGGGGTAAGTTTATCAAGGGATAAGAATCCTAGCAGAAGCCAATTAACATTTCCCACCACGCCCAACAACTCAACTCTCCAGACATTTGAAGTTGCTTATGACTCTGCGGGCTTGTCAACAGATGCCTCTGACCAATAACCTATTGCGATGAATGCACAAGGGGTTCCGCGTACCGGGAGGCAAAGCCTGAGCTATGATAAATAACTACCTGAGCAAATTTAGTATTGCCCATATTTTGTTTTGTTTTTTTTTTTGCTATCTGATGACCCAAAACTTAATATGGCTATTTGATTTTCAGTTTCTCTTCTCACCTTGGTTTTTCCTTTCTCACAGTTATTTTTAAAATCAGAAAATGCCTAACATTTGTAAACTGTCAGTGGCCATCTGTGCTTTTTTCACAATTAGATCACTGTAAAAAAAAAAAAAAAAGTACCAAAATTTTCAGGTCTAGACTTTACTTCAACAATCTGGCAAATCATTAAAGGGGTGAGTGACTTCATCTTTAGAGTAGGGTCACTGAGGCCACCTAAAACAAACATAATTCTTGAGAACAACAACACGCCCTGAGTCTTGCTAGAGTTTCAATACTGTCTCTCCCCTGACCCCATCTCCAGCTCCCCAAAGACTGGCACTTTCTGGATCCCTGCTCATAAAATGACTCCATCCACTGATGGGGTAACTGGAAAATTTTTAAGGGATTAAAATATTATCAGGTTAAAAGTGAATTAAAAAATAAGTGTTCTAAGAAAGCTGTGAACTATGTAAGAATAAAAGAAAAATCAGGTAGCACCAACTATAACCTTCTACCTACATGACCCCCTCTAAGTGGATCCACAGAAAGATTTTCCTGAAGTGTCTTTTGCTAATTTGTGGTCAGAGCACAACACAAGAAAATGATGCTCACAGCAGGACACTAAATACCAAGTAATTTTATGAGATTATGTCTGTGTTTGTGCTAAATAATTTATGCTGGGAGTGGTAATAGCAGAGATGAAGTTAAGCTATTGATTGAAGACTGTACCAACCTTGTTTAAAAAAAAGGATGAACTGAGTCCCTTCAAGATTGAGTGCAAATGTACCTGCCAATTATCTCCTCCTTCTTTAAAAAGTCCCGCTGCTCTTTTGGGTAACACCTTCTGCACTTGCAGTTGTGTGGTGGCTGTGAAGTCTGTGCAGGCTTCCTGGTACCAGGACTAGAACGGGCACCCATGGGAAACTAGTAGGAATGTGGCTGAGGGGAGGTGAGGCACAACCGGACAGAGGACAGTGAATGCCTGGGCTGGTCCATCTAGAGGGAGAGAGAAAAAACTACACAACAATAGTTTTCACTCTTTAAAAGAATAAGGTTGGGGGGAGGATATAGCTCAGTAGTAGAGCACATGCTTAGCATGCACAAGGCCCTGGGTTCAATCCCCAGTACCTCCATCAAATAAATAAATAAAAACCTAATTACCTCCCCCACCAAAATAAAAATAAATAAATAATTTTTTTAAAAAAAAGAATACAGTTGAATGGCATTCATACCCTCTGCTTAAGATGACTAGTACCTGCTGCTTTCTGGTGAGTAATGAAGAGGAGTCATCTTGAGAAGCAGAGAATTACTTCCGTGTTCCTCATCATTCTCATTATGAGGATGAGGGCATTCAAATACCACCCTATGAGGTGTGTGTGCCCATTTAGGTGCTACAGTTTTGGTGACTTCTTTGTTCCCTCGGGTATTTCTGAGGTTTTTCAGAAGAACCTTAAGTATTAACCAGAAAGCACCACAACTTTATGATCAAAGTTGGTGAGCATGGGCTAGAAAGGGAACGGGCAGGTCTTCAAAGATGACCACAATCACACCACCTATCGTGCAAAGATGATCCACACTGAACTCAAGTACAAGTTCATCTTGAGTATGAGAAGCCTTAAAGTAACCTCCCTCCCAAAAGTCTGGCCCTAAGATCACACCATAGACACTGAGTGAGGTTCACAATCTCCTTCCACCCCCTCTTCCTCCCTCAGCACCACAATTCCACTTCAGTTTCCCCAAAGCAGCATTTCCAGGACAGCGCTAATCTTTAATCCACAGACAACTTCAACATTGGCTAAAGTGTATTATTACTTTTATTTTTTTAATCCCCTTTCACACCATTTAGACCATAAACACACTGATCTCTGACCCCAAATGCAAGGTGCAAACAATTGGTGATTATGTTAGTCAGGCTTTTTTTTATTCTATTTGATCTATATCTGATTTCTGGAGTGGAACTGTCTGCAAAGGGTTGAAATCACCATTTTTTAAATTATGCAGCTGAATGGATAAAGTAAAAATTGAATAGAACTAGAATGCAACGCAACACAAAATAGCAGTAACACCCTCCAAAATTACGTATGGATTTGGCTAACGTAATAGGTGAAATATCTTTGAAGTCATATGTAAGCATGTGCTCTAAACAATATTTTCCACCTTATGGACACAGAGTAAAAATTTTTATTTCTTCAAATCAGAGGAGAATGGCAAAGTAGAGAATCAGATGGCATTGGAAGAAAGCCTAAATCTTACCCCTCCTGAGATGCCAATCAGATACAGCCTAGGGCTCCCAGGCTAAATTAGAAGATGAAGGTCAACTTGGTTACTAATTTCCCAGAGACAGCCCAAAGGAACCAAGATAGAAAAGCAGAACCAACCCTGAAACCCAAACAGGATTGAATGCATGTTGTAGCATTATTTATAGCCCAGGACAGGGGGATAGTAATTTGGCTGTATGAGTTTAGGCCCTTTCCTGAGTTTATTCACCTACTGTTCAAAGAATGCAGATGACTTCCTATTGTAGCCACAAGCTAGACACCAGCCACGAGTCCTTAAGTGGATACACCCACTGGTAGGGCAGGCACTGCCTCTGAAGGGCAAGATTTATAATCAGCTGGCCATAAGGTCTTAAATATTGCCCACCAATGAGTGCTTGATAAGACACATAATCGTTGAGCCCTGGAAGCCATCCAGGAGCTTCACCATGTCTTTGGGAGGGCGAAGTGAGACAGACACCCTCCTCTCCAACTTCCTCTTTGCACAAGCCTTGATCAAGAAGAAAATTAAGAGATAAGTGGTTTCATTTAATTTTGATGACATAAGTATTATTATTTCCATTTTACAGAAAAACATGAGAGACAATCATTGCTTTGATCTGGCTCAAAAGCTCCCGCTAAGCTTACTACTAAGACCTTGGAGATCCTTGGCCTCCATACACACTTCAGCAGACACTGTTGTTGCTGTTCCTCCTAATTCCATTTTACTCCGTAAAATGAAAAGTTCTCAGGGCTCCTGGAGCCCAAAGCAAAGTCCCCTCCAACCTCCCAGATAACGTTAATTTCATCCCTTGCCCACTATATGATATAAAAAAAGAAAAAAGAAAAAATTTTAAAACTAGGGCCAGGACCCAAAGCCAACCACGATTCAAAAGGAGAGAACAATGGGTACTTTGATCTTCCTTTTCAGCTCTCATCACAGCTGACTGTTTCCAGCACTGGGGGGATGGCTCAGTGAGTTATGGGAAATGACCTGAAAGGTCCACTGGTAATGACTAAATGGGGGACTGTGTCTTGAAAAAGACTTTTTGCCTCCAATTTTCTTCTCAATTTTTTAAAAAACTAAACAAAGGGGATTTTTGTTGTTGTTTTTACAATTGCCAGTCCCAAAGTGAAGCTGAAAATTAATTTTCATTCTGTCTTTCATCGTTCTCTGCTATCACAGGCAAGAACATCACTGAGCCTTGCCTATGAGACTGAATGTTGGTTAAACAAACATCACCTTATTCACGTGTCACTGAACTTGTGGCTGACTTGACCCCCGAACCCCAAAGGAGAGCCACATTTTCCCTCAATGCACTCACTGCCATAAACACTGCTGTTATCAAGCAAAGACTGAAGAGGTTATTTAGGAGATACGGCAAATCACACTATAATTGCTTTGAAGGGAGAGGCAAATGTTATAGGACTTGCCCCTAAGCTCAGCAATTTGTCAAACGAGCCAGCTGTAAAATCACACTCCCCTCAAACCTCTCAGCCCATTTCCAGAAAAAATCTATTATTGCCAACTTGACTGCTACTTTTAAGCTGCCGCTTTTTCAGGTTTTCTATCTATTCAAATGAGACAAGCTTATCCTTTGATTAAACAAGCCATGTAATATCAGAAAATCCATCAAATCATGTTGTCCAGAGAGTAAATCATCCAGCTACTCAGTATCATCATCATTATCTTACCAGTTGCACAAACAAGAAGAGGGCTGCATGGGCTGAAGAGGCATTTCCACAAACTCTTAAAGCTTTCCAAACACAGAGACCATGAATATTTTGGAATACAAGACTGAGTTATCAAGACCACTCTGTAGCAAAGAACTCCTCTTAGAAGAGTCAATACAAGAGGTTATAATAATTATCCAAAGAAGTTTAAAAAAGTAATAAAACCAACACATGCTATAACATGGATGAACCTTGAAAACATTATGCTAAGTCAAATAGGGCAGACACAGAAGCACAAACGTATGATTCCACTTATATGCAGTATCTAGAGTAGGCAGATTCATAGAAAGAGAAAGCAGAAATATGATGACCAAAGGCCAGAAGAAAGAACTGGGGAATTGTTGTTAAATGAGTGCAGAGTTTCCATTTGGGATGATGCAAAAGTTCTGGATATGGACAGTGATGATGGCTGCACAACATTGTGAAAGTACTTACTTAATGCCACTAGACTGTACACTTAAAAATGGTTGCAATGGTAAATTTTATGTTACGCATATTTTACCACAATAAAAAAGCTGTATGTAAAAACTAGAATTATAACTTAATAAGATTATAAGTAATAGGTAAATAATAAACCTAACCCAATGAGCATAAAGGCTCTGTGATTAAAATTCTTTTAGGAGTCAAAAGAATTAACACTCCCACAGCGTCAAAACAGTAGAGACAAAGCTCTGGGTCTCTTATCTGGGTCTCATGACTTTACAGACTGTATGCAGCTGAAGACTCCCAGGCTTCTAAGTCCAGCCTGGACCCCTCGCTGAACACCCAGTCTGTATAGCAACTGCATCCTCCACATCTCCACCTGGATGTCCAACAGTCCTCCCAAACTTAACTGGTCCAGAGACAAACCACTGTCCTTTCTGCCCAAGAACCTGCTCTACCTGTAGTCGTCCTGTCCTGGTTGATGGTAACTCTACCCTTTCACCTTCGCCCCTGTACAGGCAGGCAGCCAGCAGCGTCCTTTTAAAACAGAAGTCAAATGATCTCACTCCTCTCTATTCAAAACTCTCCAAAGAATTCTCATCTCACTCAGAGTAAAAGTAAAACTCTGGACAATGGCCTACAAGGCTCTAAATCAGGAGTCAGCAAACGTTGGCGACCAAACCCTGCCCACTGCCTGTTCTTGTAAACAAAGTATTATTGGAACACTGCCACACCCACGGTTTATGTATTGTCTATGGCTGTTTCCAGGCAGAGCTGAGTCGTTACTACAGAGGTTACGTGGTCTAAAACATCCACAGCTGGCCCTTTATAAAGTCAGCTCACTCCTGCTCTCATTGATTTGCACCTCATCCTCACCCCTCTGACAGCATCTCTACTCCCTGCCTCACTCACTCTGCTCTAACCACAGCAGCCTCCTGACCATCCCGCAGGTACCCTGGGCAAGCTCACACTATGAGGCCACTGCCCACGCAGCTCTTTTTTCGCAGGGATGCTCTTGTCCAGGTAACTGCAACGCTAGCTTGTGCAACCCCTGAGTGTCTTTATTCAGTTGTCACTTCAGGGAGACCTTCCCTAACCACACTATACTTCAAATTTCAACCCCTGCCCCCACCCAAAAAACCCCCCACATATCCACAATTTTTCCTTTCTCTGTTTATCTTTCTCCATAGCACTAATCACCTAATATGATACATAATTTTCTTTTTTGTTTGATTTGACCCCTACATATTAGAATATTAGCTCTATGAGGGCAAAGATTTTTGCATGTTTTGTTCATGTACCCTTGTGCCTAGAACAGTGCCTGGCATACAGCAGCAGCCCAATAAATATTTGTCAAGTATAGTTGAAAGAGTATGCGTGGTATAGTGAGTGAGCCTAAGGCCAAATTCATGATTTCTATTCTAATCATTGGGGGGGGGGGGATCAAATGATTAACAAAAAGAAATAAGGAAAATTAGGATCTGTGCTTAAAAAGAATCTGAAAACACAATTTTGGCTTATAACACATTCCAAATACTTCCAAAATTAAATTTCTCAATTAAAAAGTCAAACACCAGTCTTTCTTGAGTTTCAATTAAGTAATAAATGCCATATGTGTCCACAATTTGAAACCTGTTTCAACCTATAAATCTCCTATTTACTCATAGCCTACTGAACTTCATTTTTAATCTTCAAAAGTTGACATCTTAATTTATACATTTCCCATTATTCTATTACAATATCCCATTGATATGGCTTTCATTCCACCTTCTTAGCTGAAATGACCAGAACTAAAGAAAAAAACTGTTTTGATGAAGTAGATTTTTAAAAATTGTATGTTTGCAAAAAACAAAAACAAAAAAAACCAACCCTATACTAACAAAATTGGCAACCCTCATTTTCACAAGGAATATTTAAAAGAATAAAAATGTATCATGCAAGAAAGTTCAAAGATGGAAGAATGCTAGTAAATTTTTTGCCCCACTATCAAGAATACCAAGGAAACCTGAAAGAACAAACTGTAAGAACACCAGGTTTTGAATTTGTCAAGTAACAACCCAGCCCTATAGGCAGAGGGCTTAACAAATACAATTTTTGATATTTAAGAACGTTAGTATACCTGAAATGACTCAGAAACTTACAATACATTAGTTTATGTTTAGAAAAAAGCTTCGAAGAACACGCACCAGGCTGATTAAATAGTGGTTACTTAGAGGAGTAAGAGGGATTATGTAGGATTTTTTATTTTTTAAGATTATATATTTCTGTTAAGGTTTGAATTTTATATAACTTTATATTTCTTTGTAAGAGAAAAATTAAGATAAAGAGATATGATATAGAAATAAGCTTGTATACAGCAGATAAAAATTCTCTACTCAAATGATTAATGAAGTAGTTATGTTAGAAATAAACTGTTTCAATCTCACAAACAGTTAAGGTTCAGATGAGAAGCTGCAAACTATCTACACACTAATGTGTTATGTTTGGCTATCAGGTGTCTTCCGGTTCTCCTTTCATCTTCAAACTGTGAATTGATTGCCAGATAGTTTGGTGGTTAAATGTATCAATTTTGAAGGAGAACCACCTAGGCCTAAGTTTGGACCCTGCTCAGCTGTGAAGCCTTAAGCTTAAGACTGAACTTCTTACAGTCTTAGGAGAGTTGGAAATAAATATCAGACCCAAAAGTTAGTGATTAGAACAGAGTGGGCCTTCAGTAAGTCAGTTATTATTTTCATAAGCCCTTTATTTTAAAATAACTTTAGATTTACAGAAAAATTGTGACAATATTACAAAGAGTTCCCATACAATCACTCTTCTTATCCATATTGTTATTGTGATTGTGAAGAGAGGTAAATAACTTCTAAGTTACCTTTAAAGCCCATGACAACAATGAGGACTGTCCCTCTGGGAAAATCCTGATGTAAGTACTTAAACGTACTACACCACACCAATAAACTGATTCAGCAAGTTTAAGATGTGTCATGGTTTAAAGGCTGACATGAGTAAGAGGCTACAATGCTCATCACAGACCTCATAACACCTCCATCCAACAGGTGCTTCAGCAGGTGTGCTGCGTATCCCCTCAACTACAAACCCAATGGCCTCAACAATTCTGCTTTTTTTCCACAGCCCATCGCAACACAGTTACTTCCCATCGCAACACAGTTACTTCCTAACCAACTAGAATAAAACTCTGTGGTCCAGACAGACCTGCATCTGAAAGCAGCAGGGGCAGCAGCGGCTGAACTTTCAAAGGTCAGACTCTGAGTGGCCATTCAGAAGGCTATGGGCTGGCAAAGGTAGGAGAAAAATATTGGCGTCAAGCCTGGACGCTAGTGCTCACTGAGCAATTAATTACTTGTCCCATTCTCTCATATCTGTTTGACTCCTGGCAGCTGCCTATAATAAGGGTAACAGGATAATATCATTTTAAATTTTAGAAAATATAAATAAAGGAACTCAGAAGACACATCCAGACAACAGTGGGGAAATAACAGCTATTGTGCCAGAAACTGAATGCAATTCACACTAACATTCAGACCAATGTTTTTTTCCTTTGTCAGACCCACTTTTAAGAGTTCTCAAAAACCTTGGTCACAGACATTTCTGGACAGTTTTTTAAAGCTTTTAAGAGTCAGGAAAAAGCATCCTCTGAATTGAAGCTCTAGAGCAATTAAGGTGAAAAGCTGCTACAAGATACGTGTGCAAGAAAAATGGCAGCACTGGAACACTGCAGCGGGATTTCTCCTCTTCCCCGGTGCCGAGCTGCTGCTTTAACAGTCTTCTCTGACTCAGCACCTGAGAGGCACGATGGGAAGGGAGTACCATAAAAAAGCCACTGCATTATTAATAAGAGACTTGGCACCAAAACAGAATGATTTGGAAAACAGGAAAATGTCTGCAGAGTAAGAGAAAGAGTAGCAAACAGCTTAAATCATATTTGACGGTGTCGTGATGCCGTTCAGAATTGTCTACTCCAAATCGTTTTTTCTTCTAAGCTGTCGTTCTCACTTTTAATCCTTGGTTTTAACCCTAATTCTCATCTCTTTAGGTCCTTTCTCCCTTAAACTCCAAATGGTTATTTACATTCCGAGTGGACTTTTCTGTGTTAATTTGCTCCTGTCAGCTTAGCCTGTACATGTGTCAGATCACGGTGAAAACGGATGGTGAAGGTACTACTCTGCACAAGCCCAAGGAGACACCCCACACGGGCTGGACCAGTTACCACCACCTGGAGATTAAGAGTCTGTCTTCTCAACCCTAGAACAAGTGGCCTAAGCTCCCAATTCACAGCAGGCAGGATAATGATGGAAAAATCCATTTATTCTTATAACCCTTTTAGAGCCCCAGTGTCTACTATCAAATGATCAGGCAAGAATGAAGCTGGAAAATAGTCCAATGGTGAAAGACAATAACTTGAGTAACTCAAAATTCAATTGCACTTCTCTGGTAATACATCAAATTAGGAAAACTAATCCTTCTTCTTAGACCAGTGGCTCTCAACCAGCGGTGACTTTGCTCCCAGAGGACATTTGGCAATATCTGGGGACATTTTTGGTTGTCACAGTGAGGGGAGGGGTGATGCTATAAGATCTAGTGGGGAAAAGGCCAGGGATGCTGCTAAACTTTCCACACTGCACAGGACAGCCCCCAGCAACAAAGAATTAACCAACCAATATATCACTAGTGCCAGGACTGAGAAACTCTGCCGTAGACAAATGACTTGTTTGTGCTAATCCGTACTTTCAAATTACCCATTAATGTTGTTAGGCAAAAAGCAAAACAGTAATGTATAAATAAGTTTATTAATGGTTGGTTCACTTTAGGATTAATAAACAGGTATCTCTTTTCAGTTCCCTTTGAACTGAACATGTCTCCCTTGATAAATGGAGCAAAGACAAATACTGCCTTTCCTACAACATAAGGAAAAAACACATGACCAAGATTTATATAAAGTAGTGTCTGCTTCTGACTATTACCGAGTAGCTTGCTGTAGACTAGGGACTCCTCAGAGAACAACTTAAACAAAAAGTCAAAAAAAAAAAAAAAAAAAAAAAAGTCTGAAGACTTTGGAGAGCTGCTAAGACAACCAGGACTTGAGGAGACAAAATCCTGGAGAAGGGAGAGCCCCTTGGGAGTGAGCCAACATACTGCAGTTGGTTTGTCCCTCTGAGTATTTGCCGACTCTGGGTACCAAGAACAAAGCAGAGGAAACAGACTAACAGTCTGGGTATAGATCTGGAGGCACCACCAAGAGGCAGAGAAACCAGGAGAGCTTTTGGCAGTATCTCAGGTCTGAAGAAACAAAAACAGACTTACAGGGCCAGGATCCTAATGAAAAGAATTGAGCCAGTTTTCCCCTTAAGAGATTTGTAGAATCCCAAAGCTGCACAGGTCAGAAGGCTAAGACATGAAGCAGAAAACCTTTGAGGAGCACAGCAGAGTTTTCGTCCATCCCATATGCTAAGGAGACTAAGATTAAAGTTCAGGACACACCACGGGAGAAGGGCCATGGTAAACAGCCCAGGTTCTCAGCTAGAACTTCAGCAGGGCTACTCCCCGAGAGTTCAGGCAAAGTAGAAGTAAATGGAACCTTACCAAAACCACACCCTAGCTTTAGTTAGCTCAATCCCCGATAGGATAAATGGGATCAGTTCCCATCCTATTTGCCTAGTAAATGAAGTGAGCACTCTCTAGAAAAGCATAAAACCATCTAGGGCCGATACAATTTTTTCTACACAATATCCAGTTTTCAATCAAAATTACCAGGCATGCTAAGAGACAGGACACCAGATGACTGAATATCAAAAGAAGAATCAGACAACAGGAAGAGATGCACAGGTGATACAGACATTGGAGTCACTACACATGGGCTTTAAAAATAACTACATTTGAGAAAATGGAGGGGGGAAATTAAGCAAAAAGATGAGGAGAAAAAAATGAAGAATTTCAACATAAAACTGGAATCTATAAAAAAAGTATCAAATAAAAATTCTAGCACTGATAAATTAAGAACTTAATAGATGGGTTTAATATTGGATTAGACACACCAAAAAAAAAAAAGGAGAATTTATGAACTAGACGTCAGGACAACAGAAAACATCCAGACTGAAGTTTGGGGAGTAGGGGAGGAGAATTAGAAAAATACAGGTTTGTATTGAGTGCTAGCCTTAGTGTCTTGGCAAAGCAGTGTTTATGCATCCACTATAAAGTGCATGTAGAAGTGAACACGGGTGCTACCCTTGACAATTACACAGGGCTTATGTTACTCGGTCACTTCTCGGACAGTACAATAATCAGAAAAGTAATCTTTAGACCCAGTGAAAAAGACACGATGATATCCTTAACATAGTACACATAAAGAATCCAACAATTCTTAGCTCTCTCTCTCTCAGTCTCAAAGTTAAAATGATCAAAGCAGTGGTCAGATTCGAATGGCTCCATTTCTGCCCTATGGTAACTAAAACCTTAAAGATACTAATTTAAAACATTTTAAACCAGTATTTTATTGTGAAAAATTTCAAACATACAGCAAGTTGAAAGAATTTTACAGTGAACACCCATATACTCACCATCTTGATTCTGCTCTTAACTTTCTTATCACAAATACATCCACCCATCCGTTCCTCTTATTTTTTCACACATTTCCAAGCAAACTGCAAAGACTAGTATACTGCCCTGTAAATACCTGAACATATACATCATTATTAAGAGATCAGTACCTGCATAAATTTTCCTTAGTGTAAAATTTCATAAAATGAACAAGTGTGTATTTGCTGAGTTTTGATGAATGCATACACCTATGTAACCCAAATTCCTATCAAGATATGAAACATTACCATCACCCCTGAAAGTTTCCTCAAGCCTCTTCCTAGTCAATCCCCATGCCCACTTCCCCCTCTCAAAACAAGTGTTCCATTTAACCCACTATTTTTCAGAACTGCGTCTTAAACATGTCCAAGTCTCTAGTGTAGAGTCAATCTTTTTTATTTAAAAAGGACAAGCATTTTAATTATAAAATATTAAATGAAAGCACATTCCCAAAGCTAAATTTAAGCACCTATACATGTAAAGTAGGGGAAAAAGTGACATCTTTAAATTCCTATAAACCATTTAAAGTGGTATCCATGATAGCTAATTGACTGACAGTCTTTTTCAATGTGATAATATTTAGCCCCAAAGAAGGCATACTGATTGGTATGCCCAACATACGGAACCATTACTTAACAACTAATCTTGTTTTCTGAAATTCTACTTTAATAAATTCATGGAAGCACAAAGCAGTCTAGGGAAGAATCCTCACCCTCACACTTCCGTTTTATCTATAATTTATGTTCCTTGAATATTTGGCTTTCCTTTCTGCATATGGCCAAACTGAATCTTTCTTGGTAAGAAAAGGTTCTCTCTCTGCTGTGAACTATAGTTACCTGGCTTTATCTAGCAACCAGTTAATTTCACATAAATTAGCAGATTATGCCTGTACTTTGGTCTTAGAATATTATTTAACAGATAGCAGATAAGTACTGTAGATTAAGTGATCAAATGGTGCCTGTTGAACCGGGCAAAACTTCCTTGAGGATTAATTATTATTATTTTCATTTCTGAGATTTCCTATACATGGGGAAATATGAGTCATTCTGATAAAAACAAAGGTACAGCACAATCAGCCTGCTTTAGATATTACTACTAATATAAAACATACACCAAAGAACGTTCTTCTATGGTTCTTCTTATGTGGTAAGGTCCAGACTTTCTTATGGGACTGAAAATGTGACAGCCACTTTGCCTCTAGATTGTTTTAACATTTAAAGTTAGTATATAAAGCTGTTCATACAATGTGAGCTCTACTATGTTTTTTAAAAACTACACACATACAAAAAAGGAAGGAGGAAGGAAGGAAGAAAGAAAGAAAAAGAGAGAAAGAGCACCAAAATGTGAACAGTGAATTATCTTTGGGTTGAGATTTTAGGCTATCTTTAATTTCTTTATGCTTTGCTGTATTTTTCAGATTTAAGCATTGAATGTATTACTTTTACAATTCAAAGTAAAAACTACTAAAAAACAAAACAAAACAAAAATCCTAGCAGTAACTGATCCGTAACAATCCCCATCGCACACTGACTACAGAGCTACAATGCCCTTTGTACCTGTTTTATCCTTTCTGCTCACCCCAGAGATGCATACAACCTGGTTCTCTCGCAGCAAACCTCCCTGACATCCCAATTACCCCATGTCTGTAAGGACAGCAGACAGTAATTCAACTGGTTTAAACCTATGCCCCTTACAATTATGCTTTCTCACTATTTTTGGTGTATTCTTACCTGCCAGTTTTTTTTTTTAACTTATTCACTGTAGTCTGCAGTATAAAAACAACAGGTATGTTGAGTATGCTCTAGTCATACACAAACCTCTCTTTGCCTTACCTCCAACCAAAAAAAAAAAAAAAAAAAAGAGCTATGCTTCACACCTACCACTTCTTTGGGTCTATTCCAGTAATACAGTTATTTTAGTGTCAGTGTTTCCACACGCTAATAGCATTTATTTTTCTTCTTCCAACTATAATGTTCAAGAGTTTATACTTCCTCTTAAATCAAAAGGAATAAAAAATGGGAACTGAAAACCTCAATATAATCAAGTGTATCTTAATACCACAGAGGCAGCATAGACTCATTCATGAGCACAGGCTCCAGAGAAAAAGCAGGCTTGGGCTCAAGACAAGTTCTATGGCCTTGAACAAATAATTTAACTTTTCCAAGCCTTGGTTTCCTCATCTCTAAAACACTTACATCTCACAGAGCTAGGGTGCTAATTAATAGGGTAAAAAATATATACAGAACACTTCTATCAAGGCTCAACTAATGGAAGCCGCACCTGCTGACACCGTCAAGTTGGAGACAGAGGAAGACAGCCTGCTGAGCTCGAAGAAGGGGAGCCGAAATGCAAACTAGCACAGCTACAGTCACTTCCCGGAAACAGTTTCTCAAACACCACAGTCCCTACCGAAGTTATAACAAAGACTGAATAGGGAGAGAAGACTCATCACAACTATGTGGGCTAAATGTCACTTATGTCACCCTCTGCTTAGCTAAAAATGTAGGGTCTACAGGAAGAACTCAAGAGCATCCTGTGTGGGAAGTATATTTAATATCTTGTGATACCCTTAATGAGAAAGCATATGAAAATGAATATACGTGTGTATATGTATGACTGGGACATTGTGCTGTACACCAGAGATTGGCACATTGTAACTGGCTATACTTTTGTTTTAAAAAAGAGCATTCTGTGCATCAAGAGACACAGAAAATAGTCTAAAAAGAATTTCAGACAGGTATGGTGACTGTATTTTCTGAATGCAAAACTACGTGACATGGTCAGAGCAAATAATTTTTTCCTCCAAAATGTGAATTTACTTATCAAGAAGTTTTATACAGCCCCTTCCCGTTTCCCTTTTCTTTCTTCTGAAAAAAATCAGTCCTAAAGGAAGCCATTAGGTGGAGACAAGCCAGGTAGGCGCCTGTGTCACGGTAGACAGGGGAAACACAAAGGTACATCTGAGGACAGCAGGATGAGGGGGGCTGCCCTGCATGGAGTGTCAGAGCCAGGAAAGGTGAGAAAAGCATTCAGTAGGGGACAGGGGATGCTGGGGTGGGGTTCCAGACTCAAAGAGGAGGATAAACAAAGGGAGGAGGGAGTAGCCTAGTACAGGCTGTGGGAACCCAAGTGGGATGAAGAGGGAAGGCAGCCCAGCAAAGAGAAATGAACTATGTTTGGGGTGAGAAGGATGTCCAAACAGGGACTGAAGACAGAGCAGCATGGTTACATACAACAGATTGATCAAATAAGTAAATTTAATAAGGAAAATGGGAATTAGGATTCTCATCGTCAGGGAAAGGAGTTACAAACACGGAAAGGGAAAAAACTAGAACAAACCTTTAGGTGCTGGATTCAAATTGTAGGTATTGGTGTGAACTCATCATTTTTTAAATATATTTTATATATATACACACACACACACACATATTATATATATATATATATACACACACACACACACATAGAAATAAATATGTAGTGTGTGGGTGTGTGTATATGTATATATTCCAAAGCTCTACACATTGATGAGAAAGTCCAGAAGTCACAACACTCCAAGAGCAATGTGTGCATCCAGCACCAGGATCTTGGCTTCTTAATACTAAAAAGAATCAGCGCTTTTTGGAGAAATAGCTGATTCCAGGTCTGGGATAAAGAAAGTATAAAATGTGCCTAGAGCATCCTGTTGTTTCAGAAAGTAAGAAAACATTCAAAACTGACAGGGACATATCAAAAGGACAGACGCTAGGGCAAAGGGGTTCCCACTGGCCTAATCAGGACAATTGAACATGAATGTAAATAATGACAGTAAACAGATTAAAACCACAAGACCATGCTGATAATAAATTTTTAAAATTAAAAAGCATGGGTTTATACTAATAAATAAACAGAAAATACACTGAAAAGTCTGATGAAGAACAAGATATTTACATAAAGCACCTCCCCACAAAATACGTACTGATTATAAAAGGGAAAAGAGTTACATTATGGTAGGAATACTGGACAGATACCTCCTCAGTCAAGTGATCAGAGCAAACATCAATAGCAATAGGGCAAATCACAATCCTATGTCACCAGAGAGGATGCATCAGAAGGACGTAACATCACTTCTATGATTTTGCTGCCAAAGATGCATAGCCTGAATCTCACCATAAGGAAACATCAAACCCAAAGTGAAGGACATGCTACAAAAGAGCTGGCCTGTTATTCTCAAAAGTGTCAAGGTCATGAAATTCAAGGAGGAACTGAGGAACTTTTCCAGATTTTCCTGAAGTAGACTAAAGACAACTACAAACACAGTGGGAGATTCGCAACTGGATCCTTTCGATATAAAGGGCATTACTGGGGCAACTGGCAAAATGTGAATGGGGGTCAGAGGATTAGACAGCCATAAAGGTAAAGTAACAATGCTAACTTTAATGGCTGGATTGTCCTTGGGTGGAATAGCCTTCTTTGTTGAAAAACACATTCTAATATTTGGGGGTGATGGGGCATCATGTCACCAAATGGCTCGAAAAAAAGGAACTGTGCAATATTTGCAACTCTTCCATAGGCTTGAGATTTCAAAACATTTTTACAATCATTTTTTAAAAGTTTCACGTATTTACACAATTTCATCACATTCTGTCTTACAGTCAGTTCCCCTGTAACATCTATTTTCAAAGTACATATTTGTTCCAACACAACTGACATATTTGAGAACAATCTGAGCATAACTGGAATTTTGTGTTTGCTTATGTGCAGTTTTGCCCACGAGGGACACCCAGAAAACCATACCTAGCTGAACAGACACACCTATGCACACACACACCTCAAGCATCTACCAGGGACCTCAGTTCACCAGGTGGGTATCCCATATACATTTGGATGTGATGACATCCAGTACTATTTCATATTTCAGTACAAATCTCCTTCCTCTACTTCACAACAACTCACAAGTTGCAATCCTTTTGATGCCCACTTCCACAAGCAAACTTCAGGTCTTTTTTCAAAGTGAAGTGCCCTACTTAAGGTGTTTCTTAACCATTTAACATGTGTAAAACTGGACTGTGTTCATTAAATTCCTTTTTTTTTATGTCACTAATTTAAGTTTTAAGTGTTGTGTGCCTAATCCCATTTTTCCCCCATAAGCTCTATGATTTGTATTCAACAATTTTGTATAGCATGGCATTTTTAGGAAAGTTTAAGTCATGTGGTAGCAGAACTAATTGTATTTAATACATATCACCTTTACAGAAAAGAATAAATTGCATAACATCAACAGTGGCTCTCTTCTGTACATATAGGTATGGAGAGAAAACAGAGTGGAAAAAGAAAATACTACATTTGGTTTCAACTTCATTGTTTCCAACAACTCAGAGGCAAAGGAATGTCCTGAGTTTTCGTTTCGTCTAATGCTTCCAAGTGGGATCTTCCAAAGGGCTAGGAAAGCCCAGGTCAGCCTAGAGAAGGCCACACAAATTAACTTTACATATTTTAATTCCTTTAACTACAGATTTAGAGGGAAAACCTTGTCACACTGCTACATTTGAAAAACACAGAAATCTCATAGAACTTAATAACAACAACAACAACAACAAAAACTCAATCCCAAAATGGGCCTAAACAAGACCTAAACAAGCAATTCTCCAGTAAGATATACAAATGGCCAAAAAGCACATGAAAAAATGCTCAATATCGCTAATTATCAGAGAAATGCATATCAAAACTACAATGAGGTATCACTTCACACAGACAGAACGGCCATCATTAAAAAGTCCACAAACAGTAAATGCTGGAGAGGTGTAGAGAAAAGGGAACCCTCCTACATTGTTGTTGAGAATGTAGTTTGCTGCAGCCATTATGGAAAACAGCATGGAGATTCCTGAAAAAACTAATAGACTAATAACCATACAATTCAGCAATCCCACTCCTGGGCATATATCCAGAGGGAACTCTGAATCAAAGAGACATATGCATCCCAATGTTCATAGCAGCTCTATATACAACAGCCAAGACATGGAAGCAAATATACAACAGAATACTACTCAGCCATAAAAAGGAATAAAATAATGCCAATTGCAGCAACATGGATGGACCTGAAGATCATCATTCTAAGTGAAATAAGCCAGAAAGAGAAAGAAAAATACCATATGATATCACTCTATATGTGGAATCTGAAAAAAGAAAAAAGAAGACACTAATCAACTCATTTACAAAACAGAAACAGATTTGCAAACATAGTAAATAATCTTATGGTTACCAGAGGAAAGGGGATGAGAAGGGATAAATTTAGGAGTTTGAGATTTGCAAATATTAACTACTATATATTAAAAAAAAATAGGTGAAAACCAAATTTCTTCTTTATAGCACAGGGAACTATATTCAATATCTTGTGATAACCTTTAATGAAAAAGAATATGAAAATGAATATGTGTATACATACACATGACTGGGACATTGTGCTGTATACCAGAAATTGACACATTCTGACTACAGTTTCAATCTAGGCAGACTGTTTTACTATTTGAATCATAAAACTAACAAATTAATAGAACTAATAATACTAAAATTAAATCGGCCGTGGTGTTCATTTGTGGGTACTGGGGAATGATACTAAACACAAACCACAAAATCTGTGCCAACACAAGAAGTACTAAAAGAGGTATGCCTACCATTCTTTCCCTTGTAAGCTTTGCACTTGGCTTTGGTCAAAGCTGACATACTTAACTACAGAACTCACCAATATATTCTCAGAAAAAAAGGCCGAGAGAACCAGAACACAAGTGAGCAGTAATCGTCTGCTCCCAGGGCACCCCCGAGACCTCGGCATCCTTAGCACAGCACCTGCTCCTCAAGCACAGAGGAGCCCTCGAGGTACCACCGCAGTATGCGAAGGTTTACCGCTGGCAAACATCTGACCCTTGTTCTTCCAGCTTTAAATTTTGAGGGTTCAAATGATGGATTGGATAATAGAAAAAATAAGTCCTCTGGAAACTTTGCTATAAGCAGCTCTCTACCAGACAGTTCATTGGCATGTCCCCTCCTCTCTCTACCCTAGGTGAGCACTGTGACTGAGGAACTGTCAAAGAGCAAAGTCATTAACCTGTTGAGGACCTAACTGGTACCAAGCCATGCAAACATCTGACAAATCCTCTCTCCTTTTATCCTCACAATAAGCCTGTACTTTCTGTCTTCCCTTTTTACATATTAGGAAACACTCATTTAGGTAACTGGATCGGCAAGACATCTGAACAAAAATAAAATCCAACTATCCAAAGGCTTTAAAAATTCAGGCCATTAATTAGCCTAAACCTGTGCTTCTGTTTTGTTTGGGGGGGAGAGGCAGTCATTGGGCCCTTTCACATTCATATTTTTCGTAAATATAAAGGTCCCATCAAAAATTACCTTTGTTCATGGGAGTCCATTATACTATTCACACTACTTTTGCATATGTTTGAAATTTTCTATAATAAAATAATTAAGGAAAAAAATTATCTTTAACATAAAGCCAACCCAAAAAGTAGCTCTTACCTAAAGTTATTTCCCCTAGTGCCAAATGAAATTCAAATAAATGGAAATCTAATTCACACATATCTTAAGATTTCTGACTACTTTAAAAAACCAGAATGAAAAAGCCAGGCATGCCAAGTCAACAATGAAACAGAAAAATCAAGCCAATACCCAATCAAACATTTCCCTTCCTCTCTCTAACACACACACACACACACGCGCGCGCACACACACACACACGCGCGCGCACGCTCACAATGAAGGATTCCAGTTGTCCCTCCCCGACAAAGCAACCAATGGGTCCCAACCTAGCACTATTCAGCTCAAAAATAATCTTAGCAACAGAGGCAAGGTTATTTCCACCTTCCATCCAATAGCGTGGAGCACAAATAACCAGTTGTTTATTAATAACAGACTTATTTTCTATACCATCCATATGAACTTCCAATTTCAGAGAGTGTTTCTTCCTCATCACTCCTTGGAAGAAGTAAAATATAAAACAATTTCTCATTTTCCAGGCAAAAACTACCTCTTTAAGATTGACAAGCATATTCAAGACACAAAGGTATATAAAAGTATAACACTTGATGACCCAATAAATGGATTTGCAAAAAAGTGAGCCAGAAGTATCTAAATCAAGATATCACATTAGCAAATTATTATGTTATGTAAAATTATGACATCAAAATGGTTTTTTGGCTACTTATAAGTTATGTTGCTACTCATGTATCTTTCTTATCCCCATTACATTTTATAACTAAAAAGAATATTTTTAAAGGAAAAACAAAACAAAAAAAGACATAAAGATATAGTTTTTATCATAAATTTGAAAACACCAAAACCATCAACCTAAATATTTTTCTAATTTAAAATTAGAAACAATGTTCCTAGCAATATATAAGAACTATCATATCCACTGCTTCTTAAATCAGGACAGAGTGTTTTCCGTTTATCAGTTTTTTTCATCTAGATTTCAAGTTTAGGTACAAGACAAACCATTACTACATTTGTGATTTGCAATTTATCACACATATACAAGCATTAGCACACACATGTAAGATACAAAGCACTTAAAAGGGTTAAAACCCATGTTGAATCTTAAATGGGCAAAACTTAAAACTACTTGTTATCTGCCCGCAAATCAGGCCCCCCACAAAACTAAACATTTGACTGCATTGGGCATAATGAATTTGAACAGTGCTATGAATCATACTTTCAATTATAATTAATATTTTTACAAATTCATTGCATTTTTCTTTGATCCTTTTTAGTGCTTCACCTTAAAGTCTTAATATTAATAGCACAGCAACTTTCAACATACCTAAATGAGCAAGGAATTGGCTACTTGTACTTTTCAGGACCTCAGATCTATCTACTTTACTTCATTGACTTAACAAATAAATATGTATTGAGCACCATCAGTGTGCCAAAACAGCATTCTAGGCAGGGATACAACAATGAACAAAAAAAAGATGATGTTCATGTTTACCACTGAATTGGAGGTCTGAGGATGGGTATTTGAGTTAGTCAATGAAAAGCTTAAGGAAAGAGCCTCATCCATGCTGGAAACCAGGTGGGGAGGTCCATGTGGCTGGAAGGAAGGGAGAGGAGTGGCATAAATGAAGCTGGAGAGGGAGGCAGAGGCCAGATCATGCAAGTTCTTAGAAGCTACAATAAGGAGTCTGAACTTTATCCTAAAAGCAATGAAAAGCCACTGAAGGGCAGGAGACAGACTGATCCTGTCTAACAAATTCTCCCTAAGCACCTGCTTAGTGCCAGACTATTCGAAGTGTGACGCTCCTCCAGGTGGAAGGGAAGAGGCTTCAGCATATAAATGCATCCTTCCTCCACTGGTCCAGAGAGAATCTGTGTTACTAAGAAACTTCAGGTCATTGCTCCCCAGCATCACCATGACTCTGTTCAGGTGTCAGTTACATTCCATGTAAATATAAACACCAAGAACAGGCACAACCAATGGGCCCAGTGGGGTAACAAACTAAATGTCTCTTCAAGAATTCCTGTAAGTTTTTTCCGATGTCTTAAATGTCCACAATTAAGGGGGTGTGGGTATAGCTCAGTGGTAGAGTGCATGCTTAGCATGCAGGAGGTCCTGGGTTCAATCCCCAGTACTTCCATTAAAAAAAAATTAAATTTAATGTCTACAATTAAAATATATTCACTACTATTCCTGGCAATTAAGGAATGTTAACACCAATTGAACTGATTCTCAAACACACCCATCCAGAAACATAAAGTCACTAAAAATTCTGAAAATTTCTTTCTAAAATGAAGCCCAACTCCCTTGCTAAAGACGTAAAAAGTAACAGAGCTATGGTGGTGTCTGCTTCATTCGTCACTGTACCCTCAAATCTGGCACTCTGTAGGGTTTGACACATAAAGATTAAGTTAATAGAGTTAGCTCTGAGGAAGAAGCCAAATCAGGCAAACGCAAAGCCAAGTTTGTAAATTTTTTTCTTTTATCACAAGGCCCCAAAATAAAAATTTTCTAAGTACTCACCTGTCTTTAATCACTACCCTCATCACTCACATTTAGATAAGTACATCTGAAATTCAGCTGATACCAGGGGGAAAAAAATAATCAAACTGCCAAATTTCACCATGTCAGAGTTTCAGGAGTCCAGCAGGTTAGACTTTTCTATTTCCTCATTCTTTAGCATTCTCTTTATTTTCTGATAATGTTATAAAGGAAACAAGGGGAAAAAAAAAAACCCGTGTTCACGTCACACACCTCCTAGTCAGCCAGGGACCATCCTAGCAGCCTGTTTCTCACCACCACCTGCCATCCTGTGCCTGTGCCATGGACTGGGGAAACAGAATGTTCTGGTGAATGAAGAATTATCAATATTCAAAGTATCAGAATTTTAAAAAAACATACTTAATATCAAACTCAAAATCATGCATCTGGGTCTTCATTCCAAGTACCACCACTTATTAAACAGCAAAATGTAAAAGGTGCTAGTTAATGGAAATTTGAGGCCAACAAAATGCCAAGTAAAATTTACTTTTCCCTATCTTCAAAATTATCATATCTTTTCATTTCTGTAGGGGGTAAAAAAATGAGCCCACTGTTTCATGGACTATGTTCACCAATCTACAATATTTTCTAAATTTCTCTTCTATATCATATGTTTATCAGTAAATTATTGTCCCCAACACCAAAAATTTGGTGTCCCAACATCTGGCCCTGTCTCACATGGACTTTCAGAGAACTGTAATTAGAAGCAGAAAACATTTAAATTTCAGTTATATTTCAGCCCTACTGAACAAAATAATCAACAAACAAAAGACATCAACAAGATTGGATAGCACCCCCTCTTACATCAGAAGAGTCACAGGATTCTTCAAACACTTGAAATATTTAAGGGAATCTGCAGGGGATGTCAAGTTTGGTAAACAGAGTAATCATTTTAAAGCCCAAGAAACAGAAATCAGAAACCAATATCAAACAAGTAAGAGCAAGATAAACCAAAAAACCTTGACTCCTGCTTTATCAAAAATTCGATCAATAGTAGCTTGTGTAAGATATGCCAATCAGTAATTTACAAAGACCCTTCACAGGGAGTAAAAGGAATGGGGACAACCTAAGGAGCAAAAGTCAAGTCATAATACTTACCAAGTAGCACTTTTTTTTAAAAGTGCAAACGAAAGAAAAATATAGATAAGTTGAACCTCATTAAAATTAAACTTCTGCACATCAAGGACACCACCAAGAGAGTGAAAAGACAACCCACAGGATGGGAGAAAATATCTGCAAATCGTATATCTGATCATGGTTTAATATTCAAAAAAATATGAAGATCTCTTAACAACAGACAATCTAATTTAAAAAGGGCAAAGGAACCTGAACAGACCTCTCTCTAAACAAGATACACAAATAGCTAACAAACACATGAAAATACGCTCAACATCATTAGTCGTTAAGGAAATGCAAACCAAAACCACAATGAGCCACCATTTCACACCTACCAGCATGCCTATACTTAAAAAATATATATATATACACACACACACACACACATACACACACACGAACAGAAAAGAAGTGTTGGCTGCAAGGATGTGGAGAAATTGGAACCCTCATTCATTCCTGATGGGAATGTTAAATGGTGCAGCTACTGTGGAAAAGTCTGGCAGTTCCTCAAAAAATTAAATAGAATTACTATATGACCCGGCAATTCCACTCCCAGGTAAATACCCAAGAATTTAAAACAGGCACTTAAAGATACTTATATGCCAACATTCACAGCAGCATTATTTTACAATAGCCAAAAGGAGGAAACAATTCAACTGTTCATAAACAGGAAACAAAATGTACATACATACAATGGACTATTCTTAATCCATAAAAAGAATGCAGTTCTGACACATGCTATGATATGAATGAACCTTGGAAACATGCTAAGTAAAATAAGGCAGATACAAAAGGATAAATATTGTATGATTCCACTTATATCAGGTACCCAGAGCAGTCCAACTCACAGAGACGAGAAAGTAGATTAGAGGTTGGGGAGTAGGGAGGAGGGATGGGGAGTTATTGCTTAAAGGGAAGAGAATTTCTGTTTGGGGCAACGGAAATTTTTGGAAATAGTGGTGATGGCTGCACACCATTGTGAATGTAATCAATGCCACTGAATTGCACACTTAAATTTGCTAAAATACATGGCAAACTTTCTGTTAAAAGTATTTTACCACAAGAAATAGCAAGGAAAAAAAAAACAAAGTAGTTTTGGCTCAAAATGAATTCAAAGTCAGGATTACCAGAAAAAAACAATCCTTCCCCCTAGATTAAATGCAGTCCAACAATGAAGAAGCTAGCGTGACCACACAACA
Source organism: Camelus bactrianus (assembly GCF_048773025.1). Taxonomy (NCBI): domain Eukaryota; kingdom Metazoa; phylum Chordata; class Mammalia; order Artiodactyla; family Camelidae; genus Camelus; species Camelus bactrianus. The sequence goes on from NC_133557.1 coordinate 23,086,083, forward strand.
GTTTCTTCATTCATTTCATTAAATATTTAAGCACGTACAATGTGCTAGGCACTAGCCTAGGTATGAGGACATTACAACCTAGAAAACTTCCCTATTGTTACTCTATAGATTATAAGAATATGGATAAAAATGAGTTTTTCTTTAAAAGTTAAAAGATTAAACAGTTTTATTTAAAATATACAGATTCATAATAAGTGTACCAAGAATCCTAAAGTCAGTGTACTATCATCTCTGATCCACCTGTTTTAACTACCCTAACTTGCAATTTTTTTCATTTTTCTGAATTGGAATAAAGGATTTTTTTTTTTAACAACACAAACATTACCACAACACAGCATTCAGGAAAATACTATTTTCTGACCTTCACAAGCCAAGAGTCTACCAATCAGAAAACACAGACATCACAAGCATGAGTATAATTTAGGCTTAGTGCCTAAAAGCAGAACACCTCAAAATGGGGTGATTAGCAGTTCTATGAAGAAAAAGCTACTACTGTTTTTCCATTTTTCCAGGTGTATGGTTGTTCAATACATGAGAATTAAGCAAAAGATTTAAATATCTATTAATCATACTCTTAGGACCACCTGGAGGGTGCAGAGAAGTTCCCTCTTTACCATTAGTTAAGTGTTTTACAGCTCTCTAATAAAAATAATAAAGAGCTGTGCCCACTAGCATACCTCAGACTAAGTTTTTAAAACACAACACTGAGCTTTCCTACCATCTACACTTTCTTGTACCTAATACTCCACATTTTTCATCATCATAATTAGGCCACTAATTGCCTCAGAGAACCGTTCGTAATTGATGACAGTAACTAAGGTACCTCAGAAACAATGACCAGCTTCCCTTCCAGTCACTGCAAAGTACCTGGGTATCTGTAACCTGGAAGGAGGTGGAACAATATTTATAGTCTAATAATACTCACTCAAACTAACAAAAGGGGTGGGGGGGTGGAATTTGAGAAGACAGCACTTTAAATTATTCAATGTGATTCCTACGTCTGGGAAAACACTGGATTCATGGGATCAGCAGGAGCTATGAACATTCTTTGGTATAAACCACAACATAAAAAGAATTACTGGGTCAAAATGTAATATTCATTTTCATTTAACATCCAATTACCTAGAGGATTGAAGATGGGGCAGAAGCTAATGAGTCCAGAGCTCTATTTTATGCTTAAAAGCAAAAGTGTGAAGCTAGAAGAAAAGATTGATTTAGCAGATTAAAACTTAAAAGGATTACTCAGAGGAGAAAAAGAGGTGGGGGCGAGGTGGGGATGAAGACGGAAGGGGAAAAAAGGGGGAAAAAAAAGTCTTAACATCCCAAAGATATTCTCATAAAATTCTTTTAGTTTTTTTCCCTTTGACCAAGACAACACCACAAATTTCTTTTTTTTTTTTTTTCCCTTTCTTTGTCACAATGATTTCAAAGACAGACTTCAGTGCAGACATTCTAAGTCTTATTTTCAGGGTAGATGTCCTCAAACAATAGTGCTGCGCAGTCTGCACTTCTCCACTCACCCTACAGCATGAAACTGTGAAGTCTGACGAAGACACACAAGCACTTCACCATTCCAGCAGCACCACAGAATCCGTGGGTCAGTATTTCATTCAAGGTGGGAAACTAAGTGAACAGGGGAGCTGAATTTCTTTAAATGGGGTGTCCTTACTTGACAGCTCATTATTCTACTTCAAGGTTCAACTCACACTTGCTCAGAATCCTATAACTTGGGATTGAAAGGGACCCTGAAATCTGTATTATGGTCCATTTCCTCTGTTTACAGATGAGAAAACTGAAGTAAAGGTTTCCACTGAGTTATTGGTAAAGTCAGATTGAAGCCCAATTCTCCTCTGGAGTTTAGTACTAGCATTAGGCCAAGAGGACATCTCCTATGGTTATAAATAATAACTATAAACATGGAGCTTTGTGTCAAGCTCTGTGCCAAACCCTCTTATGTGCATATTCTGCTCAATGCTCACAACAACTCTGAGAAAGATGGTATCCTCTACTGGGCAGATAAGAAAATTGAAAATAGTTGGCCCACTTAGCCAAAGTTGCTTCAAACCCAGGTTTGGCTAATTTCTGAGCTAATGTTCACTCTTACCCTATAGTCCATACCACGGCTTACAGGGTCCTACATAGCCTAACCCCTACCTTCTTTCTAAACTCATTCCCTACCACTTCCCACCACTTACAAGAATCCAGTCAACCCTCACTCAAGCTCAATTCTGCCTCGGGGCCTTTACATATGCTTGATGCTCCTCCATCACCATCCCCACCTCCAGGCCTGTGAGTGACTGGTTCTACCTCTTCAAGTCAAATATCACCTCTTCAACGAGGCTTTCCCTAACCACTCAATCTAAAATAGACCCTAAGAACTCTAATTCAAAAAGACACATGCACCCCAATGTTCAAAGCAGCACCATATACAATAGCCAAGACACGGAAGCAACCTAAATGTCCATTGACAGATGACTGGATAAAGAAAGCTGTGGTATATTTATATAATGGAATGCTACTAAGCCATAGAAAGAATAAAATAATGCCATTTGCAGCAACATGGATGGACATTCTAAGTGAAGTAAGCCAGAAAGAGAAAGAAAAATACTATATGATATCACTCATATGTGGAATCTACAAAAAGAAAAAAAGAAGACACTAATGAACTCATCTATAAAACAGAAACAGATTCGCAGACATAATAAACAATCTTATGGTTACCAGGGGAAACGGGGTGGGAAGGAATAAATTGGGGAGTTTGAGATTTACAAAGGTTAGCCACTATATATAAAAATAGATTAAAAAAACACAAATTTCTTCTGTATAGCACAGGGAACTATATTCAATATCTTGTAATAACCTTTAATGAAAAAGAACATGAAAATGAATATATGTATATATATGCATGACTAGCATATTGCACTGTACACCAGAAATCGACATTGTAACTGACTATACTTCAATTTTAAAAAATTAAAATTAAAATTAAAAAAAAGACCCTCAGTCACTCCTACCACTATCTGAAATTATCTTGTATATTAGCTGTCTCCCTATTACACTAAAAGCACCACAAAAAGCAAACATCTCTCACTAGAATGAAAGCACCAGGATGGCAGAAATGTTCTGCCTTGCTCATTTCTAGACTGCCCGATACCCAAGGAGTATCTGACAAGAGGAGGCACTCAAAAAAAACTATTTGTTGAATAAAGGAATGAATGCCTGTGTCTGAACCTCCATCTCATTAAGGGCCAGTACCAGACAATTCAGAAACTGATTATATACTATTTTCTATTTTTCTCTAGTTATTTCTTTTTTTTTAAGTTTAACATTTTTTATTGAGTTATAGATATTTTACAATATTGTGTCAAATTCCAGTGTAGAGCACAATTTTTCAGTTATACATGAACATACATACATTCATTGTCACATTCTCTTCTGCTGTGAGCCACCACAAGATCCTGTATATATTTCCCTGTGCTACACAGTACAATCTAGTTATTTCTTGTGATTAATCTTGTCTTTTCAGTCATACTATATGTGCCTCAGGAATATCTTACAATTCTCAACTTTGGGCAAGTTAATGACTCAACCTCAGCTTATATGATGAACTATAAAATGAAAAAAGCAGTCAAAAGTCTAGAATTCAAATACTCCCATAGCTGCACATGATAGGAAGACACTCAAATACTGGATTATTATTGACCCCTAGATGTAAAATTCCTTTAATTTCCTCACAACTTTCTACAAAAATACACCCAGTGTACAAGGGAAGGCATACCTTTACTTAGCTAGTACTAGAAACTAAAGAATATCTGCCCTTTCACTAATAGTGCACACAGGCCTGCCTCCTCTCATGTTAACTCCATTAACTTCTTTTAAGCCAACACCCAATCTATTCGCTTCTGATTAACTTTTTTCTTGACCAGGGTTAACCACCAGTTTTCCCTGGTTCTTTCACAGGCCTCCACAGCATCACATTCCCTATTTCTTGCTGGCTAAAGTTCTGCCTGCTTTCCACGGTTGGATGTGCCCAACATACCCTCCACAATTTAAAAAGCTGCAAAATTAGGGAAACCAGTCAGTCAGTAGCACTGTGGCTTCTATGGCTTTGTAATTTCTGTTCTCTTAAAGAGCTCTAAAGAAGCATGGCAACACAAGAGGAACCTCCTACCTGGCGATGGTACACTCTGCTCCCACTGGCCTGTCGAGCTCAGGGCGGGGAAATGTCAAGGTTGGAATATAATCATCTACTGGCTAGAGTATCGATGGCCTGGAATGGTAACTGATACTGTCTGAACGGCTGCTTCCAAAGATTGTCCAAGACTAGCATATTTTCACTGTTTAAAAGACTTCAACTCCAGTTTTGAAAATTTTCTCTTGCACTCAGAACTGCTGGTGAGCTGTCAACATCTTTTAAATTAGACAGAGTGTGGTTAAACTCCTTTCTTGTGAATTTAACGAAGGAAGGCTTTGGGTGGCTTTAAAGCTTGGCTAACTTCACTTAATATAGCCAAATGCTGTGAGTGTTGCTGAGGATACAAGCTAAATGCTTTCTGGAGGGTTTAAGTATTCCTAGGCTACAAATTAGAGAGATTAAAAGGAACCCTTCAGAGAAATGGTACCCCAAAAGTCAGGCCAGAACTGTTTATCAAAGCAAAACAGAAGAAAGCACTAGGCATGTTTATTATTGATACAAAAAAAGAGAGGGATTTACTGTTTGAATTATTAGTGATTAATCATTTAATTTGCAAATAACATAAAATGCCCACAATCCAGTACATTTGTCTAGCTTTGAACAATCTGAAACTTCCAAATTGTATTAATGCTTAACAATAAAGTAAAATTTTATCTCAAAAAAAAAAAAAAAAAAAAGGCTTCAACTCCAAACCCAAGACTTGTTTCCAACAGAACCAAATTCTGCAGAAAGGTCGTAAAATATCACCAAAGTCCTGGTCAAAAGTGGTGCCATTCGGTTTTATAACTTCAACCTGTTCTCTAAATACGGTTTCCTTCTATGAAGACTGACATGATATAATACTCAAAGGAAACATTTGAGTGAGTGCACAGGCACACATTGGTGGGGGGGCCTTTAACAGGGTGAAGTTTTTTAATTTTCTAAAATAAAATAACCCACATTTACAATACGTATTTCATTCCAGAAAAACTCAGGAACCAACTTCACTGAAGCGTTTAGAGGACATTTTCCTGTGGGGATCAACAACAACAAAAAGGCTATTTTTCTACTACACTTAACAGATGGGGAATCTGAAATTCTCCCGGTGTTATTAGAAAAAGTTGCATTTGATTACACAAAACATGTATCTTATCTAAAATCTTAGGTCCAAAATTTGTATAGAAGGTGAATGAATTATCAACTTTCTATACATAAAACCTTCTCACTGAAAGTTTGGTTACGATGCAGTTCAGTTTTTCAAACAGCTTTGTTTTCTGGCCAAGTATAAGATCAGAGAATCAAGTGACTTGCTCAAGGTCATTTGGTCAAATCAGGTGGGATTGGAATTACTGACTCCTGCCTTCCAAAAGCCAGCTATAAATCAAACTTCTTAGAACTAAGCAGGCCAAAGGGAAAAAGCATTCTCCATTTCCTTTCCTCAATAAGCAAAGGACCAAAGAAAAATTAGTTTAAATAGTGAAACTTCAATAAAATTTCATCAGTTTATAGACTATTGCCTCTAACCATGCACAGGCATCTCTCTCAAAATCAGTAACTAAACAATTTGCAAAGGTCAGTAACCTCTATACAACCTTCTCTTGCGAAAGCACCATAAACTTATTAAGATTTTTAAATTCAGCACTTCAAAGTACGTCTGTAAATACTTCATTTTCTCTTATCTTCTAAAAGACATGGTCATGCTGGAATATGGAAGTACTCCGAGCTCTGAGTTTTTTTGTTTTTTTTTAAGTTAAAGGGCCATAAATAAGTTCAAAGTTTTCTTCAGAACCCTGAAAGGAATAGGGATATTTCAACAGTGCAGGTAAAACAAGTGATTAAATAAACGAGAAATCACTCGGGCTGTAGGGGAGAGAGGGCTACAGAGAAGAGGCATGCCTGCATTTTTATCACTCTGTCACTTTCCTCTTCCTTTTTCAAATCCACCACATCCCTGGCACTTTCTACCCATCCTTTTCATTTCTACTTTTAAACTACTAATATAAAACACTACTTCTGATTTAATAACAAAAACATAATGGTCAATGAAGCCATATTTTTAAATTACTTAACTGGATTGGGATGGTGACATGAAAGTAACTTTGTATTTGTTACAAACACATTATATTCATATTTAGTAATATTCCTCATATCCAATTTTCTAAGTCAAATGGTACCACTACCTCCACTTTAGATGACTCTCAAGTCTAGGGAAATTTTCCTTTGTTCTTAGACTATGGGTCACTAATATTAAGAGCTGGCATTAGATCTCAAAAATACTAACAATGGTTAGGCTGAAATTGTGGCTGGGCTATATTACACATGGGCAACTTTAAAAAATTATAACTAACATGATTTTTCTCATATCTCAAATTCAAGTCTACTTATTTCTGAATATAGTTGTAGCACACTCTTAGATTGACGATTTCTCTTTAGCCCTTGAGCAAAATGTGGCCATAGGGTATACAAAGCAAATCAAAAGCAGGACTAGAAAAAATTAAAGCTGGAAGGAAATACAAGTCTGACACTTTCCATTATGCCAGAAAACAGAATTGTCATCATTTGAAAATGTGTTAGGTTGAGCTATATCAAACTGCTGACATACAACTGTTTTTGATCTGCAAAAATGGAAATTTCACATGATTCAACCTAATATTATTTTCTGTGCTCATTTTAATAATTGTCTCAAATAAGGGCTTCATATCCCAAGGCATATAAAACCTTGTATTTCTCTAGACTGCCTTCACCTTTTGAAAAGATTTGCCACCCTCTATCTAAAGCTGATCATTTAAAAAACTAAGTTTGTTAACAGGAAAGCCAAGATAATGTACTCGTGCTTTCGAGAACCCTAAAACCACTCCACATCCTTTCCACCGTTCCCCTTTCTAACCAACAGAATTTGAATCCTAAGTAGGTCTGCCCTTTAGAAGACTTATATTTAAGGAGAAACTAATGAATATTTAAGTGCTTTGCATCTTTTTCAGCTATCAGTGATATAGAAATCTAAGTGTGGTAGGATCCACTGCTTTACACTGGGGTTCCACTGACCTAAAAATCTACCGTTGAGGAATTTTAATTAAGTTGATAAGTTCCATTTCTGTTGTAGAATCTGGCTTCTAATCTTTCTAATCAAAAGAGTGATTACCATCCCACTGGGATATATTTTTCCATTTAGATATGGCTGATTTATGCACCCACACCGGAAAAAATCTGTCACTTTCACAAAAAGGGTTATGGCTCCAAGACTGCCTCTAGGCTCAAATTCATCATTTCACACCCATTTTTATTAGTGTCTGATATACAATATGCTAATTAACTCTTTTCTCAATTAATTCCACTAATTACTCACCTGTTCTTATTCTGCCAAAATTCCTATCTCCTCATCCGATCCATCAGGCCACACACAGTAACTTCCTAGAGGGATGCTTTTACTAAGACACTCTGTAAACTGATGTTACCTGTTTCTGTCTTCCTAGATCTAGTTTACAGCACAAACCATCAATATCAACCATCAAATGAAACATGCTCTTAAAAAAAAAAAAAAAGTCAAAAGAGAATCTCCTGCTCTATCTGGAAATTTCTCTGTTCAGCAAGTTCAGTGTTGACAGGCCAACAGAGAACGGCCTAGTCACTGTAACCCTAAAGGGTATTTCCCTAGAGTTAAACCATGAACTCTTACCTAACATCCAAATAATCCAGACTTTTTATAGCAGAATTTACTCTCATTGCCCCACCCCCAACAGCATCCTCTGATCATTTTTGACCCTCAACTGAGGTTTTCTCTAGGGCCTCATGGTGATGCCAAGTCAGGCAAATAGATTCCTTAAACCTTCCATCTACTCCCTTCTTTCTCTAAAGCTACATATAATAACTGCTTTTTTCCCCTGAACTCTCTCTAAGCATCAGATACAGTGGCAAGTGCTTTAAAAGGGAGTCTATCTACTTCCATCCTTAAAACCCTATGAAGTTAGGGTGAGTACCCCCATTTTACAGAAGAGAAAAGCTGAGGCTTAGTAACTTGCTCAAGGTCATACAGGGCGAGGATTAGAATCCAAGTCTGACCTCAATGTCCTCTGACCTTAACCCTCATACTGTATTTCCTTCTAATCTCTTTCTTCATGTCCTAAATGTCTGCTATGTGGTCTTAAGACAGTCTATCCTTAGGCAGGGTTCAGTTTCTCTGTCTTTATTTTCTTTAAAGGACATGCCTTTGAGGGTGAGTACCCATTCTATCTTTTCCCAATACTCTCCCTTCCCACCTGCACCATTTCCCCAAGGTCCTTTGTCATATCTCCTCCTCTAGGGCCAATTTAAATGTCCCCTCTGGCCTCAGAGCAGGTACCAAAGGATACTGGAGGGCCACCTTCTATTCTCAAGGCTAGGAGGAAGCAGAAGGGAAAGAAAGGGAAAAAAGGAAGAGCCCAGACAGCACCCCTTCCCCAAGTATTCATTCGAGAGGAAACTGTGGCTGAGGACCTGAGCGGGGGTGAGGATTCCGGGAAGCATAGGAGGTAAGGGAGCAGAGAAGACAAGGGTGTGCCCTTGGGGGTAGGCGGGGCAGAGGGAGGGGATGGAGAGGAGGCGTGGGACGCTCAGGGGTTAGTAGATTGAATGGGGGGTGGATCTCCATGCGGGGGGAGGAGGGTGCCACCCCGCTAGGAAAAGGATCTGGCCACTTGGCGGAGGAGAATGTGTGTGTTGGGAAGGAGGACCTGGAGGTGGATGTAACAAGGGAAAGTGGAGGGAAGAAAGGAGAGGGAGGGAGAGCAGGAAACGGTAGAGTCACCGGGTAGGAGGGAGAGGAAGGATGGATGGAAACCAGGAAGGTGGGACGCCTTGAGACTCGGGCACAGGGGCTCCGCGAGGAGGGGAGGGCGGGCCGCGGAGGTTCGGGGTCCGTGGAATGCCGGGAACCGGGGCCGGAGAAGACCCCGGGGAGGGGGAAAGGGAGTTTTCGAGCCAAGGAGCGGGAAGTGGGGTTCTAGGGAGGCGAAGGCGAGAAAGGGGGCGTCTCGGCACGATGAGGGTGTGGGCGCGCGTGTATGTGTGTATGAAGGCACCGTCAGGTTCGCGCGGGGATAGGGTTAAAGGAGGGCAGGGAGTGGGAGGGAGGCTGGCAGGGGGGAGGGGGTGCCGGAGCCCGTCGGGGTGCAGAGGGCGGGAATGTCCTGGTGTCTCCCGAGGGCCAGGTGTGGGGTCTCCCGAGGGTCGGGCCGGGGTGCCCGTAGTCTTCTGAGGGCCAGGCTCAGGGTCGCCTCCCAGCCGAGGGTCTTCCGAGAGCCCGGGTCCCCTCAGGGCAGGGCGGGGGTTCCCGCGGCCCCTCAAGGCCAGAGCGGCATCCCCCCGGGGTCCCAGTCTCCCTTCCTACCTATGCCGGGCGCCACATAGACGAAGTAGAGCAGCGAGGACGAGAGCGAGAAGAAGAAGAGCGCGGCGAGCAGCGAGCGGCGCGGCAGCCGCAGCAGCCCCCGGCGGACGCGCATGCTGCAGCCAGGCGGCCGCTCGAGGGCCGGGCCAGGCCTGCTCCCGCCGCTCCCGGTCCGCCGCTTCCCGGGCCGCCGCCGCCGCCGCCTGGGCCTTGGCCACCACCTCCCGGGCCTCGCCGGCCGCCGCTCTCCGTCGCCTCGCTGCTCCCAGCCGCCCGCCGCCGCGGGCTGGGCCACATGAAGCGGGCGGGGGCCTGAGCGGCCCTGAGCGAGCGCAGCGGCGGGGGCGGGGGCGGGGCGGGCCGCGGGGGCGGGGAGGAGGCGGGGCTAGCGCCGCCGGGCACCGTCGCAAAAGACCTGCGCGCGCGCTTGTCGCCCGACCCCCCTGTTTGGCCCGCGCGGTGGCACGATAGCCCGCAGGGAATGTCGCCAAAAGGCGACAGCCCCTCTCCTGGCACGGCCGCCGCCCCGGCTTTCGGGGAGCCTCACTCAAGTGCCCGTCGGCTTCAGGCATGGGCGCCCCCAACCTGGGAGTCAAGGGACCATTTGCAATATCTGACGCGGCTGGTCACCCAGAAGAGCAGGGATTGTAGGTATGGGGGTTCGGTATACACCTTCATTCATTCTTTCGTTCGTTCGTTCATTCGTTCGTTCATTCATTCATTCAGTTCACCATTTATTGAAAGCCAGACTTATGCCAGACATCGTTCTTGGCGCTGGGGATGCTACAGAGAACAAAACAGACAAAATTCTGTCTTCTTGAACTTAACATACAAATGGGAGGAGAAAAAGAAATCAGTTCATAATGTCAGGTACTGATAAGTGATATGAACACAACAAAAGAAGAGAATATGTTGGGAGGCAGGCCACCATGGTCAGGGAAGGCCTCACTGAGGGGTGACATGAGCTGAGATGTAAAAGGGTGAACAGCAGATGCAAAGTCCCTGAGGTTTAAAAGCCTGATTTGACCCCAGGTTGACTCAAGGTCAGCATGGACGAAATCCAGTGGGGCAGAGAGAGCCTATGGGATGAGGGCACAGATCTGGGCAGGATCCACACGACAAAGAATCATAAGGAGCATAACATTTACAGTTATCAGTGAGAAGACTTGCCCTTGAGAGACACTGGGACTTACTTATCTCATTGAATCACCCCAGCAGCCTAAGATATGCACTCTTATTATTCCTATCACACAAATGAGGAAACTGAGGCTCTTAGACAGAGATGCAGTTCAGGGCTTAAATCAAAAATGACCTGTCTTCCAAGGCAGACCGTTGACCAGGTTATGAGTGCCTCAGCATTCCATTTGGCCCCTAATTCCCATCCTGAAGACAAACTGGTATCCAACTTTATAGTATACTGTAGCACCATATCCAAAGCAATGCCCCAGGCTAGAAGACCTCTGAAGGCAGTGAGCAGTAGCTAGAGACTCTTGGCAAAGGCCAGTAGAACCAGGCCCAGCTTCAAGAAGTTGCCAGCTGAATTGGGGAGGCAAGTGTCCCCTTGGAATGCCAAAGCAGGCAAAAGAAGAAAGGACTTTGCAGGGATTCTGTGAGAACCAACAATAATCCTGCTTTGATTCCTAAAGTGATTCATACTTTTTACAGTGTTTCTGTGACTTCAGATAAGGGTTCTAGAGCCCGACTGTCCTGGATCCTTGACAAATGTCTGTACCATTCTTAGCTGAGTGACCTTAGGCAAATTACCTAACCTCTCTGTCTCTCAGTAAAATAGTGGATATTATTAGTAACAACTGCATCAGGTTGCTGTGAGGATTCAAGTAGTACATGCACATGGGTTCTCAGCTGACCAGCCCCCCTGGGAAATCGGATGGGAGAGAAGAGTCTTAACAAAAAAGAAAAGCAAATAATTTTGACTCAGACAGATATGAGTTCAAATCCTAGCTTGGTCTCAATTGGCTTTGTGACCTTGAGCAAGTCACTTTAACCCTCTAGCTTTTATTTATTACCTGTGAAATGGGTCCAGTGTTGCCTACCCCACAGGAATGTGATGTAGAGTGAGATAGCAGAGGTGCGGCCCTAGACCAGAAATCTCAAACTAGCTGGAATAATCTGATTTGCAACTACTTTTGTTTGGACCACACAAGGGCACCTCCCCACCCCTGTCTTTAGAAAATATTTTCAAACATACAGAAAATTTGGAAGACTAGTGCCAGGAGCACGTGTACACTCTCCTAGATTGCTATTTTTCCAGATTTATCTATATATTCATATGTATAGATTTTTTCTGAAATATTCAAAAGTTAGTTGCTGCCTTATTGGTACTTCATGCTTCAAATACTTCCACAGAAATCCTAAGAAAAAGAACATTCTCCTACACAACCACAATAATGTTATCACACCTAAGAAAATGAATAATCACACTATAATGTCCTGTAACATCCAGTCCATTCTCAAATTTCCCCTTTGGTTTAAAGAATGTCTTTTATACCTTTTTTTTTTTTTTAAACAGTATCTAATCAGGCTTCACACATTGCATTTGGAATTATACCTATAGTATTTGTTTATCTACAATAGTCCCGCTACCTTTCTTTTTCCATCACCCCTCCCCCAACATTATATCTAAAACACTTTTAAACCTATTGGGAAGTTGAAAGAATGGTACAGTGAACAACCATATACCACCATGCAATGTTTTGTCCAGCTGAACTGGTGTTAGGTCAATTGGATTTCCAAAAAAAAAAAAAAAAAAGACTCATCAATCCTACTTCATACTATCTACAAAATCAATCCAAGATGGATTGTAAATCTAAATATGAACAATAAAACAAAAAAGCTTTTAGACAAAAACAGAAGAGCATCTTCCTGTCCTTGGCATAAGCAAAGATTCATCAAATAGGACACAAACACCAACCAAAAAGGAAAATTTTGATAAGTTGTGCTACATTGAAATAAGAATTTCTCTTCATCCGAAGACACTAGTAAGGGAAAGAATAGGTTGCATAGGAGGAAAAGAAATAGAAATATGCGGCTGATAAAGAACTCACATCCAGAATATTGTTTAAAACGCACGCATGCGTGCACGCACACACGCGCGCACACACATACACACACAGGAAGATTGATAAAGACTGACAAGCCACAAGGAATAAAAAAAGATTTCAACAGGCATTTCATAGAAGAGATCCAACTGGCCAATAAGCACATGGAAAGATGCTTGCGTTTATTTGTCTTCTGAAGAATGCAAATCAAAACCACACCTCGATACCATCTGTGGGCTGCTGGCTCAGAGGAAGAGAGGGAGCGCCTAGGGCCAAGAGTTGAGGAAGTCCCCTTTGAATAGCAGAGCAGAAAGTGTGGCTCTGCCAAGGAGGCAGAGAGGTAGGTACTTGGGTACTCTGGAAGCCGTGGAAAAGTGCCTCTGCCCTTGTGAACAAAGCCAAGATGGTCCCCAACTGGTCTTGGATGCATCTTTTGGAACCCCTCACTCCATCATTCCACATCTGTAAATGACACTCCTGAGACTGACCTCCTCAGAGTGCTGTGAGGTGGAAGGATCTCAGGGACATGTGTACCTCTAACCCCACTGGGACAGGGGAAAAAAGAGGGTCTGGCTCCTCTGGTTGACCCAAAATGGGCTCCAATTAGGAAGGGGATGGGAGAGATAGAACTGGCTCAAAATAACAAATGTCCTCCACAGTTGGATTCCTTCACCATCCACCTCTCCCCTAGCCTAGGTGGGCAAAGAATTCCCCTGTGAAAAGAAACAGGGAGGCCTTCCCACTTCTGGACTATATACTGATGACTTGTCTCGACTCATGTCCCACATGAAAGAGCAAGGCATTGATTGGGGTTTGTTTTTTTTTTTTTTCTTTGACGGCAGGGTAAAAAGAAGATGTCAAATTCTGTCCTCCGTACTGCCTTTCATCTCCAAGTTAGGTTTCCAACTCACTCAAGCATTCATTCATTCATTCATTCACTCTTCAGTCTCTCAGTCAAACAAGCTCACATCATTCTGGTCTCTGTTCGTATGTTATCTCCTTCAAGAGATTTTTCTCTAAAATATCTTCCTCCTCCTCACCCCAGAACTCTCTATCCCCTTACTCAGGTTTATTTTCCTTCATTGTGCTTTTCATCCTTGACATCATATTATACATGAATGTGTTTATTTGTTCCTTTTCTGTCTTCCATATCGGAACATAAGCTCCATGAGATCAAGGATTTTGTTTCATTCTCTGCTGTATCCTTTCATCTAGCACAGTGCCTGCCACCCAGAAGGTGCTCAGTAATTGTTGAAGGAATGCTGAACAGATAGCAGGTGTGCACTGAGCACAGCTGGGCATGGCAGATGCAGAGGTGACTTAAGTGGAAGGAAGAACAGCCCAGGGAAGGACGGACAGGAAAGTGAGTAACTATGATACAATGCAATCAGGGTGGGACTCATGTGATCAACAGTTTGGGGAGGTGTCCTGTGAGATTCTAGATGGCCCTTGAAAGGGAATTGAGACATGCTTGCTCCAGGGGCAGTGAGAGGAGGCCAGCCTTCCTGGAGTAGCTGGTCACTCCAAGTAAAAGGAAAAGGGGCAGGATGAGACCAGGGAGGCCCTAAACTTGTGGGTCAGTAGGGGCCCCAGAGTCAGAAAGATCTTGTGACCAACCAGTCCTGCCTCTTCCTTACCCTTGCTCTGTGACCTTGGGAAGTCATTATACCTCTCTGAGCCTCCATTTCCACATCTGTAAAATGAGGGTCATAGAGTTCCTTCTTCCTGAGGTTGCCATGAGGATTTGAGATACTGTCTGTAAAGTGTCTGGCATGTAGCAGGTGCTCAATCAGTGGGATCTGTCCTATTCTTACACTTTTCCCTGGGGGCCATAGGGAGCCCTTGAAGGTTTTAGAGGGGAGGAGTGGTCTAAACAAAGGGCGGTTCCTGGAGAAATCCCAGAAGAGGACGAGTTGGGCCTTGTGTACTTGCCAACACTCTATTACCGGCTTGCCCAAATCAAACACACAAAGGATCCAGAGCCTAAAGTAAGTTAGAAATAACACCATGCCCTCTCCACCTCCTCAAACTCTACTGTTCCAGGCACCTGCCCTGAGGAAGCCGTTGCACAATCCATAAACACTAATCTCCAGCAGTGTGATAACATTACAGAGCAATGACTATCTCAGTTCAAACTCCCAGAGGCAGTGAGCAGATAAAGATCGCTGACATGTCCATAACTGCTTTCCAGGCCCCACGAGCCTTGGCATTGAGTACTTCCAGTGCCAGGAACACCTGTTGACCGAGCATTGACTGTGAGGTTCACCCCAGTAACCTCCAGCCAGTAGTAATTAATCAGCCCTTTCAGGAGAAACTGAGGCTCAGAGCAGAAATCACAGACATCACTTCCTGCCAGTAGCTTTAAGAGCCCATGTGTCCCTCTTGTCCTGCTACCACAGTGACCATCAATATTCCACAGAGCAGCTGCCCCGCTTGCTGAGTTCCAGAGTGAAGAGAAAAGTCCTCCAACTCCATCAGGCCAGTGATGAACATTTTGCATAAGCAAGAAATAAAACTTTGTTTTAAGCCTCTGAGATACAGAGGCTGTTTGTTGTACTACAGCGTAGTCTGGCTTATCCTAACTGATCACAAATATACTCTTCTGCAACTTGCTTTCTAACATTATTTTTATAAGACACAGCCACAATGAAACATGTACCTGGAGTTTATTCATTTCTTGATGATGTCTATTTAGGTTGTTTCTAATTTTTTTCTATTACTGGTCCATAGAACCTTAGCCACAATTCAAAATCTAAAACATCTAAAACCTAAACGTTTTCTCATAATTTATTTGTCAGCGAGACTTGACCTGACCTGACCTGAATTTCTTTAGTGGCAAAACTTGACCTCAATAGACAGAAGGCTATCTGTAATCTTTATTGCACTTGACATGAATATTCATATGTTCCAGTGAGGAAATATTTAGATTTTTGCTTACAGGGTGACCCATTCCTCTCAAGGGGTGTTCTATAAATATTCATATATTCATAAATATTCATATACCATACTACCTTTCAAAATTCTGATATTTTCTAAATTTCAAACATATCTGGTCCCAAGGGGTATGGATAAGGGATGGTGGTCCAATACAAACACTGCCACAATGAACATCTATGGCAGAATGTCATTTACAAAGATTTCCCATCCCCATGCTCTTCTGGACATTCTTTAATTCCCCTTCCTTTGAATCTGGGTGGGATTGTGAATCACTTACAGCCAATAAAAAGAAGTGGAAATGACCATGCAAAACTTCTGAGAAAATGCAACTTCTGATTTGTTGATTGGAACACCCACCTTTGGAGCCATTAGCCACCACTCTGTGAGGAAGTCCACGCCACAGGAAGAGGCCATACACAGGTGCTCTGGTCAAGACCGCAGCAGACGTCCTAGCTGACAACCAGCACCAATCCCCAGACAGATAAGCGAGAAAACCTTTAGACAGTCCAGCCCCTAGCTGTCCAGTCATCCTCGATCTCCCATCTGAAGCCTCAGACAAGCAGTCCCCACCGTGACCTTTCCAAACCATGAGCATGATAAAATGTTTACTGTTTACGTCACCAAGTCTGGGGTGGTTTGTTATGTAGCGATGGTAACTATAACAGTGCCCTCCTGTGTGTATCCTGCGCATCAGGGCAAGAGCTTCTCCAGAGCACATACATACAAGAATGCATTTGCTGAGTAGTAGGATATGCACAGCTGCTTAACTGACTATTTCCAAGTGTTCTCCAAAGTGGGTGTGCCAATTTACACTCCCTGCAGCGGTGGCTGACAGTTCCCATGACTTCCTGCCTCACTTACAGTTGCTATGATGAGATTTTCCCCAGGCTCTGTTCCTCTGCCACGAAGCTCCTCTGAAAAAAGAAAGTAAGATATGAGGAACTGGTATCAAAAGTTAGCAAAAGTCCTCCAACAGCAATGGCTCTATGGAGGACTATGGCTTTGCAGTCAAAAGGCTGATTTATATCCCTTTTCTAAATTCTGACACTGTCTTTTCCATCCCAGACAAGAAAGTATGTATGTATGTAAAGGTATGAAAGTATGTATGTCAAGGGGTATGGATAAAGGATGGTGGTCCAATACAAACACTGCCACAATGAACATCTATGGCAGAATGTCTATATGACATTCTGGTATGACAGGGTATGACAGGGTTGCTCCTGAGGAGTATTAACTGATAGAAGTGATTCTCTCATTCAACAGGTATTTATATCAAGTACCAAACTAGGTGCTGGGCATTTTTAGAAATGCTGAGAGAAGAAGTCTAGGTACCAGGCATTTATTGAACTTTTTTAGCCATTAACATCCATTCATTTCTGCTACAGCTCCAATTTCCTTCTCTTCTTGCTTTCAGTCTGTGGGTTTCTCTGGGGTTGCTGACTCCATTTCTGCCTCTAGACTTGTTATGTGAACCAGCCTTGGTCAGTCAGAAAAACACTGTATTCCTCTGGTAATAGTAATTGTTTCAAAGTTGGGTGGACGAGTCAGAACCAATGAGACAACTCCCAGACACTTAAATTTGTGCTTTTGGAGAAGCCAACTTTCTCTTTCATGCTAGACATAAATATGAAAGGTTCTGAGGCTGAAGCAATGGCAGCCATTTTATCAGCTTGTGGAGCCTGGGGACCAAGCCACAATATGGAGAGAAGTTGGCATAAGCAACAAAGAGAAGTTGAATCCTGATGACATAATTTGAGCTCTGAACCTATCCAGTCCTGGCCTTCCATTCTTTTTACTCGTTAGTTTTTCTGCTGAGGTTTTTCTGTTTTGTTTTGTTTTTAACTGAAGTATAACATACATACAGAAGCAGACACCTATCACAAGTGTACAGCTCACTGAATTTTTAAAACTGAATATACCCATTTAACAAGCACTCAGATCAAGAAAAAGAACATCACTGGCACTCATTTTATACAAATAGAATCACAGTGTATGTTCTGTTATGTCTGACTTCTTTTGTTCAGCATTATGTTTGTAAGATTCAATCATATTGATGAGTGAGGCTGCAAGTCATTCACTTTAATTGCTGAATAGCATTCCATTGTGTGAATATACCACAGTTGATTAGCCAGTTAACTGTTATCAGGCATTTGGGTAGTTTCTAGTTGGAGGCTGCTATGAATAATGCTGCCATAAACTCTCTAGTATAGTGGCTCTCATACTAGTAAACTACTCTCTTGACATAATGTGTTAGTCAGGACTTTCAGCTCAAACTGGCTTAAACAAAAAGGGAATTTATTGCACTAAATGACTATAATGTCTTGAAGCAGCGTTACATGGCTTCAGGCATAGCTGGACCCAGGAGCTCATGTAATATCATCAGCATTCAATTTCTCTCCATATATTAATTCCGCTTTCCTTTGGGTTGGTTTCATCAGATTCACCTGCTCCCCCTGACCGCGTGGTTCCCACAGCTACAGAATCACCTGCCAAAAAAGAGTTTTATAATCAGTTTCATTGACCTGGTTTCAGTCACATAGCCAGCCCTAAACCAATTACTGTGACTAAGGAGATGAAGTGTACTGATTGGCTAGACCTAGTCACATGCCTTCCCCTGCAGCCAGGAGGCAAGCTGAGCATCATATAATCACATGTCTAATAGTGGGAAAGGATGGCTCTCCAAGGGGAAACCAAGGTGCAATTACTCCAATGGAATAGACGCTGGGTAGGCAAAAGCAACAGACATCTGTGGAGCACACCAAGCTTTTTTTTAATGCCAGAAACTTAAAATCAAAAGTACAAAATGGTCACCCTGATCACTCTTCCAGCCCTCCTGGTGATTTTGCAGGCACTTAAATCTTGTATCAAATCCTTTTTTTTTTTCAAATTGCAATATAGTTGATTTACAATGTTGTGTTAGTTTCTGGCATACTGCATAGTGATTCAGTTATACATATATATTATTTTTCATTATAGGTTATTACAAGTTACTGAATATAGTTCCCTGTGCTATACAGTAGGACCTATTTGTTTATCTGTTCTGTATATAGTAGTTTTTATCTGCTAATCCCAAACTCCCAATTTATCCCCCCACCATCAAATCCTTTTTTGATTAAAATACCTGGAGTGGTTTCTACTTTCTGAACTAAGTCCTGACTGATAAAATTCTCCTAAGTAGAATAACCCTACACACCTCTATTAGAGCACAAATCACACTGTTTTATACGTACATATGTACATGTGGGTATGCTCGCCTATAAGTACATAATAAAACAAGCACACTTACTCTGCGTCAGGCACTGTTCTAAGAACTTTATAAATAGAAATTTACTTAATCCTTACAATAATCCTTGAGGTTGGTACTAGCACCACCCTTATTCACAGATGAGGAAACTGAAGTCTAGGAGGATTAAGGAACCTGCTCAAGGTCACACAGCTGGTTTCTTATAAATTATGTGACAGTTATGGCTAGATTACACATTTCCTTGAGGGCAAGAAAATGCCTTTTTTTTCATCTTTGCACCCTCTGTGCCTAAATCAGGGCCTGGTACATAGTAGATCTTTAGTAAATATTAGTTAAATGAATGAATGAATAAAACTGTTTATAAATTCAACTGAGTCTGCTGTGAGAAAACCAAAAAATACTCCCAAAAAACCAATCATTAAAAAAATTTCAGGGTATTTCTTTTCTTGCTAGAGCACGGGTAAGCAAACTTCTTTTGTAAAGGGCTGAATAGCAAATACTTTTTATTTTGCAGGCCATACAGTCTCACTCAAAACCACTTAATTCTATGGTAGCACAAAAGCATCCACAGACAAAAAAAAAAAAAGCATCCACAGACATGTGGCTGTGTACCAATAAAATTTTATTTTCAAGCAGTGGGCCAGATTTGGACTATGAGGTGTAGTTGAATACCCCGGGAGAATGAGTCTATTTTATTAAAGTGTTTGCTACAGATCATTGCACTTAGTAAAATCAATCAGTACGTTAATTTTTAATTTGTTTTGAAAAATTATTTTTTAATCCACCACCCTTCAGTTTACCCCACTTACTCCCTTCACTATATTAAGATTCCTGGAACATAATTTTCATTCATCGTGTCACTATTCTAATTTAAAAAACTTCGGTGGCACTCTATAGCTTATAGAAGAAAGTCTAATCTTCATTTGACCTTCAAGACCGTCCGTGACCTGTCCGTGACCTGTTCATGACCCTTTACATCTCTTACTTCTCTTCAACATGTAAGCAGGGATGTAAACATTTCAAGTTCTATACAGAAGAGGCTGCTTAGTAACATTCCATGATTCTACACAGAAGAAATGGGTTCAGCTAACATTCCTTGAGTCTATACAGATGAGGAAGAACTGTAGACACTGCAAAATGATAAGCAAAGAGGTTCTGCAAACTTTCTATAAAGAGGTGGGTGTTCTGCAAACAGTCCAAGGTTCAAGCCACAAAGGGGGGGCTCTGCAAACATTCTGTGATCTGTATACATGAAGATATTCCTCAATTCTATATACAGGAAGGAAAAATTGTTCAAATGCCTTAAAATTCTATATGCAGGGAGTGCTCTGTAAACATTTATGATTTTATACCTAGGAAGAAACTTTGCAACTATTACATGATTCTACAGATAGAAAAGAGCTATGTAAATCTTCCTTGATTTTCCAATGTATTTTTCAAACAGTTGGTGATCCTGGAGAGGGGTCTGCAAATAATTAATGATTCCACTTGGAGGAGGGTGTTCATTTCCGATTCTACCTGGAACAAGGGTGCTCTGTAAAGATTCTATGACACCAAACATAGGAAACTCTGTGTGCAGTTAATGATGTTACAGATAAAAGGGTGTTCTGTAAATATTCCTTGATTTCACACAGAGTAGGAGGGTCATGCAAACGGCCAAGATTGTACACACAAGATGGTATTCTGCAAATATCTCATGATTTTATATGTAGGAGAGGGTTCAGGACACAGTCCGGGATTTTACCCAGATGAAGGAAGTCCAGCAAACACTCCTTGATTCTGCTGAGAAGACTAAGAATCTCTGCAAATGTCCCTCAATATTACATACAAGAGGAAGATTTGGAAGCAGTTCATGATTTAATACAAAGGAGAGTGCTTGGTAAGTGCTTGGGAATTCTGTGGGCTGTAGTGGGCTTGGCAAATCTGGTCTTATGAAGGAAAGCTGGGGGCCAGGCAGTTTTATCAATGGACAGCATAGGCCAGAGCCCAGAGTCTTAATATTTCAAGTGCACATAAATATGTTTGAGACCAATACTGACTCCAGAATATAAAAAGGAAGCTGCAAAAATTGAAATTAATCAATGCTTAATTAAAATGTCTACAAAATATAATGTTAGGTCCACTAGTCATCCGCCTCTGAACTCACATGATTACATCTAATTGTATCTACTAGGCCATGGGGATGCATTTTGTTATGCTTAATGGGATGTGGATGGGTCTTTAAAAAGTAACAATGCCAGAGGCCTAGGAAGATCCTAAAATGGCTCTACACGGAGAAGTTGCTGGAAAGTTCCCGTGGGAAGGTCAGAGGACTCTCATTTCCAAGCCACCTGCTGCCCCTGCCAGCCCAGCTCCTGAGCAGAACGCTGACATTCCAAAGCTGGGCTCTGCTGGGGTGAGAAAATATCCCAACTCCCAAGAGATGGACAGGGCTCCAAATATCACCCACTGATTGGAGGAAAGGCCGCCCATGTCAGCAACAGGGAAAGCCAATTAGCCAAGGACATTATGTTGTGGCAGGTGTCTGGAACAACCAGATATTGTCATGGGCTCAGGAAGGAAAAACAGCTGTGTCGGCTTCTCCTCCTCCCATCCTCTGAGCCAGTAGCACTACTTTGAGCAGAGTAATGGGGGCCAGAGGGAGGAGCTGTGGCCGCAGCTAAGCTCTAGGGTCACAGGCAGGCATGAGGAGTGTTGATCAAAGGCATTGAGAGAAAATCTGACTCTAGGGTCTTAACATCCCAGAGCCTGGCCGTAATCAATCAACCATGTGACAGCAAAGGTCGTCTTGCCCTGAACTAGAATCTACAGGACAGGCAGAGGTTAAAGCTCTGTTTCTCCATTTTCTTAAGCCAAACCCCATTTCAGCAAACATGAAAGAAAGCATCTCAGTCTCCTTTGGCATCGTTTAGATTTCAAAAAATTTTTTTTTCTTCACACTCTAAAGTGATTAACGGGACATATAGAAAAGTATCTTTATGACCTTGGAGACAAAGGGATTTCCTAAACCAGGCACAAAAAGCACAGACTATAAAGGAAAAGATTAATCTATTGGACTACATCAAAATTGAATATTCCTCTATGACAAAGAGGAAAAGACAAGTGACAAACCGGGAGAAGATACAACCAATATAACAAAGGGATTATACCCAGAATTTATAAAGAATTCATAGATAAATAAGGGGGGGGAGACAATCAATCATCCCAATGAAAAAGGATTTCTGTGAGAAGAGGTAACCCAAAGGTCCCATAAACATATGAAAAGATGCTCAGTCTCAGATTAATCAGGGAAATGCAAACTATAATCAGAATCACATACTGTTTTACATCCAGAGATTGGCAGAAATTTTACTTCTAGCTCTGTGCTCCAAAGAAATTCTGGCAAGTGAGCATAAGAAGATATATACAAGCATGTTCACTGCAGCATTGGATGTCACAGTGAAAAATGACAAGCAACCTAAATTCCATTGTTAGAGGATCACGAATAAAATGTGCTTTTATTAGTCACATGATAGCATACTATGCAGCAGTTAAAATGAATGAAGTAAAGCTTCTCTATGTATCAATAATGTGAGAAAACAGCAAGCTATAAAATGAGACATACAGAAAAATAACATTTGACTGAATTTAAAAAACATATAAACAGTGATACTATAAATACTAAAAGAAACTATGAAAGAGGGGTTTCCAACTATGATTCAAAGTCCAGAAGTCCTAAAAGAAAAGACTGATAAATTTGACTACGTTAAAACAACAACAAAAAAACCCCACTTATGACAAAAAGAGAGAGGAAGAAAAAACCCATCATATGCAAAGTCAAAACACAAATGACAAACCAGGGAAAAATTCTTGCAGTTCATCCCACAAAGAGCTACTCTCCTTTGCATAAGAAGAACTCTCAGAAACAGATATGAAAAATGGACAAAGCCTAGTAGAAAAAAAAAAAGATGTCAATAGACAGTTCCCAGAAAAGGAAATTCAAATGGCTGTTAAAACATATGAAAAGCTGCGTGGCCTCTCTCTTTCTAAAAAATGCAAATTAAAACTACAGGAACCACTATGTTCCATCTCACATTGGCAAGGTTCTAGAAGCTTGATAACACACTGAGTGATGAGAGTTTGAGGCAACAGGAACCTTCATAATTCCTGGTGGGGTATAAGTTGGCCCAACCTCTCTAAAGGGTAATTTGGCAAAATCTATCAAAATGATAAATGCATATGCATTTTTGATCCAGCAAGTTCATTTCTGGGAATGTGTCCTACAAATAATCCTGCATATGTGTGAGATGACATTTGTATAGAATTATTTGTTAAAAACATGGGTTGTAATAATAAAAAAAATCAAAACCAACCTCATTGTCCATTAACGGGACACTGGCAAAATAAATTGTGATCTGTCCAGTGACAGAATACTATGCAGCAGTAAAATAGAAAAGAAAAGAAAAAAAAGAATGATGAAACTCTCTATATACTGATATGGAAAAGTCTCTAAAATACATGGTTATGTGAAAAAATAAGTGTGACAATATCTACCTTGTATAATAACAGTGGGAAAACAAGACTGCTTGTATTTGCATATGTATTCAAAAGGAAACTCTAAATGAACATACACGAAAATAAAACAGTAGTTACCTGCTGCAGGGAGAGGGAAACTTATGAATCATTACCCATTTAGGGAATAAATGTTGAAACAATGAAAGTGCACACATACACACACACACACAAATCAGTTCATGCTTCTTCCTAGCATAAAAGCCTCCAAGAGCTGCCCCCTGAAATCTCAACAAAATTCAATACCGCACTGAGGCCTATGGCCCTGGAGGATCAGGTACCAGCCTTCCTCTCTCACTCCCTCTGGTCACCCTATCCTCACCTTTCTTCAACTCGTTCTCTATATATGGTCATATAGTTGTGTGACTCAAAACACAGAAGATATACAGAGGTATGAAAAAAATGGAACCATCACGCACTGCTGGTGGGAATGCAAACTAGCGCAGCCACCTTGGAAAAAAATCAAGTAGTTCCTCAAACAGTTAAACACAGTTACCACATAACCCAGAAGTTTCACTCTGAGGTATATACCCAAAAGAACTGAAAAATACGTGTCCACACAAAAACTTGTACATGAATGGTCATAGCAGCACTAGTCATGAGAGCCCAAAAGTAGAACCCCTAAATGTATATTACTAAAAGAAAGAAACCAATCTGAAAGGGCTGCATGCTGTATGACCCCAATTATATAACATTTCCAGAAAAGGCAAAACTATGGAGACAAGATAAGGATCAGCAGCTGCCAGGGATGGCACCAGGGGAGAAGATGAACAGGCAGAGCACAGAGGATTTTTAGAGCAGTGAAAATACTCTTTATGGTATTATAATGATGGATATATGTCATTACAAATTTCTGCAAACCCATAAGTGAATGCACAAGCCTAAGGTAAACTGTAGATTTTGGGTGATTATGCTGTGTCTATGTAGGTTTATCCTTGGTTAAAAAAAAAAATGTTCTATTCTGGTGAGTGGTGTTGACAATGGGCATGTTGTGGGGTTATGCGGTATATGGAAATCTCTGTATCTCCCCTTCAAGTTTGTTATAAACCTAAAACTTCTCTAAAAAATTTTAAAATAAAATAAAAATAAACACCCACATAAACATATTCCTAAAGGAAAAAGACATAATTTTAAAATATATACATATATTGTTTGAGTTACTGATGGAGGTGAACAGTGAAGGTCACCTGTAGCCAAACCAGATGGCAAGTCCTGAGCAACAAAGTGCCCCCAGGAAGGACTGAGCGAGCTGGGGAAAAGCAAATTCAGATGTGTCTTTCCTTTGCTCAAACTCCTCCATAGCTCCTCATTGCCCTCAGGAGAAAATCCAAATACTGTCTTACGTTTGCCAGGACCTGCATGAACTAGTCCCTGCCCACCTCTCCCATTCCCCCTCACTGTTTTCCACTCAGTTTCTCTCTCCCTCTCTCTCTCTCTCTCCCTGCCCTTCTCTCTCTCTCCCTCTCTCTCTTTCTCCCTCCCTCCCTCCCTCCCTCTCTCTCTCTCACACACACACAAACACACTCTTTTCCCTGAAAACCTCCCCTCCTCTTCCCACTCTCTGAGGCTAATATACACCTCCATACCCTGCCAGGTTCAGCTCAGACCTCACCTCCACCAGGAAGGTTCCTTGAGAGCTTACAGCTCACACAAGAGCCCAGGGGAGGGACAGGCAAGGAGGAGGCCCCTGTGGCTGGAGTGGGGTGAGGGGAGCAGGCGGACCGAGATCAGAGGTAGTGTGGGTCGGGGGGCGATCACAGAAGGCCTTGTTGATCATAGTACGGCTTTTACTCTGAATAAGGTGGGAGACATGGGAATTTTTAAGCAGACTGACAGCGTCTGATTTAGGATTTCTCTGGCTTTTGGGGAGTGGCTGGCAAGGGCAGAAGCAAGAAAACTTAACATCCTCAATCAGAATTAATCCCCACTTGGTCTATGCCTACAGAACACATGCATGGACTGCATTCAACAAGCACACGCCTTTACTTCTTCTGTTTCATGTTCCAGTTCACCATAAGCAACAGGGGCTGAAGCATCGTGGTTAAGACCCAGGGCTCTGGAGGCTGGCCTCTGGTTTGAAACCCAGACCTTCCAAAACTAAACTTTTATTTAGTTTGTTGAAACCTCAGTTTTTTCATCTGTAAAATGGGATTGATAAATTGTACCAACCTCCATAGAGTTGTCATTAGGATTAAATAAATTAATCCACATAGAGGGTGCCTGGAGCTTGGTCAGGGCTCAATAAACATTAGCTATCATTATTACAAAGTGTCTGTCTGCACTACTGTACTAAGAACTCCAGGTTGATTTAACCTGGGTGCAGAGGCAGCCTTCAGGCAAAGCTTGCTGGAACATCAAGCCTTGGAGAGAGGTCTCCCCACTTCCTTCTCTCTCCCTCCTCCCACTTCTCTCTTCCTTCTTCTCCTTCTCCTCCTCTTCATCCCCTTCCCCCCCCACCCTCCTCCCCCTTGGTTTGCTATGAGTCTTGCAACATTCCTGCAGAGTCACTGCATGTTAACACTTCCAAAGGACTCCAATGATCCGTGGACTTCCTGGACAGGTGAAGAGACTCACAGAAACATCCAACCACAGGATAGTGGGGCTGGCAGGGCCTCAGAGCCCTTTCCTAACGCACATCAAGATAAATAAATGGGGGACCAGAAAGCTTAAGCCATTACATCAGGCACAGGATGCAAGGGTTCGGGTCAGAACCTGGGCAGCAATCCAGGTTTCCTCTGCCCAGGACTAAGATACTTTTGTTTCCTTTTACAAATGTTTAATTACACAAGGAAGGCAGTCTCCTCATTTAAAAAAAATGCAGGTAAATGTTGAAAATGTCTTTAATGATCACCCTGTGCCATCTGCCAGCATTCTTTATCCACGTGCCTGCTGTATTTTTCACCAAAGCACCCGTTTCCACTTGAAATACCACCCACTGGAATGAAAACTCCCAGAGTACAGAAGTTCGTCTGTTCTACTCACAGCTGTGGTTCCACTGTGAGGACAGTGCTGGGCACAGAGCAAGTGCTCAATAAACATCTGTTAAAAGAATAAATGATCCTCTGCAACCTTGCTCCCTCCATGCCAAGGTCACTGCTACTAGCAGTTTGGCTTTTTCACCCATCTAGACGAGCACCATCCAATAGCATGTTCTGCAATGATGGAGCTAGCCTATATCTGCACTGTCCAGTACACTAGCCACTAGCGACATGTGGCTATTAAGCACTTGAAGTATGGCTGATGCCACTGAGGAACTGAATTTAAAATTTTTACTTAATTTTAATGAATTTACATTTAGATGTAAACAGCTTCATGTGCCTAGTGACAGCCATGACAGTGCTGTCCCAGACATTTTTCCTGGGCATTTACATATGTATGTTATTCACAGACTGTTTTGCGTTTTTGTGTTTTACACTCATGTCTGTGTATCCTTCTGCTTCTTCCTTTTTGTCATTGAAACATTGTATTTTGCAAGTCTTTTCGTATCATGCCAGATAGATTTGCCCCTTTCTTTTTAACTGCTACACAGAAATCCACAGTGTGGATGTACCATAATTTGTTTAGCCATTCTCTATTGAGAGATATTTAGATGGCTTTCAATCTGCCACTATTAAAAACAGTGCTGCAATGAGTATTACTGTTCATATCTCCTTGGGTACAACTATGACCTTTTCTCTGGTGAGTATCAATAATAATAGTTATAATTATAGTAATAATCACTTGCATTGATTGAGTCTTTATTATGTTCCAGACATTGTACTAAGCCCTTTACGTGTATTAAATGATTCAATTCTTATTAGTCTAATACAGGAAGTTTTATTATTATCTCCATAGTACAGAAACAGAAACTGAGGCACAGAGATGTGCAGTAATTTGCCCAAAGTCACAGAGCCAGTCAGTGGCAGAGCCAGAATTTGAACTCAGACAGTTGCCTCCAGAGTTACATGTTCAACATCAATTTTCTAAGCTTCTGCGAAACTACCTGGCAGAGAGTAAAGGGCCTATAAGCAGTGTATGCACAGACATGGGTCCACCTGCAGGGCTGAACTGCCATCCTAGGGATCTCTTTTCAGGGCTGAGAGCCTGGATTCCTCGGTCTAGGGTAAGACACATCTGTGGAAACTTTGGGGCTGGGCCAAGCTGCCATTTGGGTCTATCTGGGTAGCAAAAAACTCCTGATGACACATTCTGCAACTTTTCCCCGCCCCTTATAGGTCCCAGGTCTTCCTCCCTGACCGGCAGTGAGCTCAGAGTGGTATAAAGGTGACAGCAAGAGAGAGAGTGAGAGCGGCAGGCGGACTTACGCAACCTGGTGGAAAGTGATACAGGCCGACTTGCTGATTGGAAACAAACAGAAAAGGAGTCAGGCAGAGCTTCCTGGAATCCAGGTCTAGGAGCTGCCAAAAATGGGCCTCCTCTCTTAGGAACAATTGAATGTCACTGGGGTAACTGAACACTGCTGGCGAGAGAGGCCTCCTGCCCACAGTCTCACAGAGCGGCCTGTGTGAGCTGGGCCGGGCTCCAGAGAAAAAAGGGCCTGGCGAGGTGCCCCATGAGGCCATCTGAGGAGACACTGCAGTCTCTCACACTGGACCAGCTTCTGCTGTATCCAGGCTGCTGAGCCATAGGCTGGGGGATCCCCAGGGCGAGCCTCAGGCGCAGCTGAGGAGGAGGGCTCCAGCCCAGCGGTCAGAAGCCAGGACACCTGGGTCCCAAGGTGGCTTTTCCTGCTGCCTAACATGACATAGCCTCTCATTCTTCTCCTTAGTAGAAAGGGAATAAAAATGGGATAGAAGATTAAAATGGTATTAGTACAAAGGAGATAAAACATTGTAAGACTCAGATAAGACAGAGGTCCCACAGACCTTCTATGTAAAAGCCATTTTAGTAAATATCTTGAGCTCTGAGGGCCGCACAGTCCCTCCACAGCTAACTGCTCAACTGCTGTTGGAGGCCAAGCAGCCACAGGCAAGAAGAAAACAAATGGGTATGGCTGTGTGCCAATAACATTTTATTTTTGTACTCTGAAATTTGAATTTCATATAATTTTCATGTGACACAAAATATTGCTCAGCTCTTGATTTTTTTAACTTTTTTTTTATTGAGTTATAGTCATTTTACAATGTTGTATCAAATTCCAGTGTAGAGCACAATTTTTCAGTTATACATGAACATACATATATTCACAGTCACATTTTTTTTCACTGTGAGCTACCACAAGATCTTGTATATATTCAGCTCTTGATTTTTTTAAACCATTTAAAAATGTTTTTAAAAAGTCTTAGCTTGAGGAGTGTACAAAAACAGGTCCACCCAAAGGACCTGGCTTTGGTGTTTAATTTATATTCAACTATCAGTCTGTCACTGGAGAAACAACATATGAATCATCCATCTAGGAAAACAAACAGGCAGTGGGCTCAGCACACAGTTCAACACAGTATCTAGCACATATTTAAGTGCTTCAGAACATTAGCAATCATCATATTGAGGAGAACACACAGAACTTGTAAAAAGTAGATACAGATGACCCTGTAAGACATTAGGAGGTAAAATAATAATAGCTAACATTTATTTAGAAAAAATTTTTTTTTCCTTTGGAGCAGAGAAAGGTTTACTGCAAGTGCCATGCAAGGAGAATGGATGGCTCATGCTCAAAAAGACCTGAACTCCCCGATGGTTCTGGGGGAGGAGACTTTATAGGCAAAATTTGACGGGAGGTCTGAAGAGTGTGTGACCTTCCTCTGATTGGTTGCTGGTGAGGTAACAGGGTGGTGTTCAGAGATCTCAATCATCAGCCTTCTGTTCCAACCAGTTTGGGGTCCACGTGCTTGTGCTCAGCCTGAACTTAACCGTCCCCCACCTGGGTGGGGGCCTTAGTTTCTGTAGAAGTACTCAGAGATGTGTATCAGATTGTTATGCATATCCCTTGAGGAAGAACCATGACCCTGCCCCACCTTACAGCTAACATTTATTAAGTCCTTGCTATAAGCCAGGGCTTGTCCAAAGCATTTTACTTGTATATATGTGTTCACTGACCACAATAATCCTATTCTTAGGCCCTTTTTACAGATGAGGAAAGAACAGAGATTAAGTAAACAGCAGGGCTAGAACTCTCACCCAGAGAATCCAGTTCCGGAACCCACAATTACTAACACTCAGAGATATTTCTAGGTACTCTCTGTTGTAACTCATTTAGTCTTTCCTGGGAATGCTCTGTGGTGGGGACTATTATTATACACATTTTACAGAAGAAGAAAGTGAAGCTCATAGTGGTCAAGTAAATTGACTAAGAGCCTAACAGAGTAAACAGCAGAGTTAGGATTTGAACTCAAGACAGTCTGATTCCAGAGCCTATGACCTTAACCATAACCCTGTAATATATATATATATAAATATAGCTTTTCCTAGCCAATTTATTATATCATACTTGATCAAATCCCCATTTGTGGACATTTAGTTTCTCACCAGTTTTAACTCTCTGTGTTGTGAAGTACATCTTTAGTTCTTGAAATAAAACTTTGACCTGGGATTTGCAGAGCAAAGAGCACAAACATGGAGCTTTACCACGCACATCATTTTGGCAGGTGGTTGTGCATGGGTGTGTTCTTGTTGCTGAGCAGTACAGATGATGGTTAAAGGCCAGGTTTTGAAGTTATATAGTTCAGGTTCAAATCCCAGATCACCTATTTACTACGGGGTTAATTTGGGGCAAGTCACTTGACCCGTGTGAGTCTGTTTCCTCATCTGTACAGCCCTGCCTTCATGGATTCTCGCCTTGCTTGTGGCTGATTATAATCCCTTCCTCATAGACACAATTAAAATTGTAAACACTTGATGAATGGGAGTTCCCACCTTTCCTTTTGCCAGGCAGATCCTCAAAAGAGAAAGTCTGGAAAAGGAACCATGGCCAAAACCCTGGAATCTACAGTCATTGGGAACAGAGTGGAAGCAAGGCCATCAGAACAGAGGCTCAATCCTAATCCTAGTCCAACATCTTTAGATCATAAGTAACAGAACCCACTCAAACTAGATCAAGTGAAAAGAAGGAGCTTACTGTGAGGAGTATCAGTGAGGAGCATTTTGTTTGTAAATGACAGAAGAAACCAACTAAAATTAGTTTAAGCAAAAAGGGAAGTTATTTGGCCCACTTCATTGAAAAGACCAGGATGAGTTCAAGCACAGCTGGTTCTAAGACTAAAATGATGCCCCAGGTACATTCCCTCCATCTCAGCAGTGAGCCTCTCCTCCTGGGAACAAGGTGGCACCAGTGGCTCCAGCCCTTTCAGCAACTGCAAGGTCAAGAGATTCTGTCTTCTTACTGCTGTTAATGGGTTAACAGAATGTCCCAGAATGGAGCCCCATTGGTTCTAACTGGGTCATGTGTCCATTTATAAACCAATCACTTATCATCCTGAGGGGATAAACTGTTGTGATTGTGCAAGATTAGAGCCAGGTGAAGACGGAATCAGCTTTGCTGAACACCATGGACAGAAAGTAAAAGAGAGGTAGAAAATCAAGGTGCTGTTTCTGAAGAAGAGGGAATCAAGATCTGAAAAACTAAGATAATAGGTATACACTACATCACCCAGCTACCCTCATGTGAGAACCACTGTTATCATATCAAACATAAGGGCAGTGGCTTCAGACATTTCTGAAACTAGCATCCAAAAAACCACCAGGAATTGTGGCAGTCATATTCTATGTCCCTTTATCACTCTGCCCATAGATTCCTTCACCTCTGCTTCTCTTTTCTCTCTCTCTCCTCTTCTTCCCTAAGCCCATGACCAAACATGGTTGCCTCAAAGCACCTGAGTGCACAACCTCTTCTTTTCAGCAACAAAAATCACTAGGTCATAATCCCAATCAGCGAGGATCTGATTGGCTCATCTAAGCAAGTGCCCATCTTTATCCAGTCAACTCTGGCCAGAAGGCAGGGTCGACTAGTTGTAAGTATGGCTTCCTGGGGTGTCCACACCTGTTTCAAAGAGAGGGGTCACCATGGACTGGGCAGGCACCACATAATGTGACCCTGATGCTCTGTAGCCAGATAAGGTGATCTAAAAAGGGACTGATGCTGAGTTGGCAGAAGATGTGCCGGAAGGCAGGAATGTTTCCTTAGGACAGGACCAATCCTTGCCTCTGGGGAATGGATGAAGCTGCTTGGATGGAAAAGTGGACCCAGCTGTCAAGGTAAAGCTCTGCAGGGACCCAGGGGAGCATCTAATCAGAGCAGGACCAAGAGAGCCAGATCCCACCAGGAAGCCATGAGAGTACCCGCAGGAAATAATAACCATGGTAATAGCATAAAATAGTGCTAACTATAATCCTTATTCAGTGTTACCATGAGGCATCACTCTAGACATTTTAAATGTATAACGTTTTTAATTCTTACAACGATACAATGAGGTAGGTACTTATTTTTTTCCTCATTTACAGAGTATTTGTTGAATGAATTAGCATTAACCAATCACTTAGCTCATTTATTCATTTAGTCATTCACTTACTTTCTGAACAAATATTTAATGAATGCTAACTGTATGCCAAATATGGGTGTGCTGGGTGTTGGGACCACAGTGGAGGGCAAAAATAATCCTGCCCTCATGAAGGTTATGGTCAAATATTGGAGGATCTGAAGGACAAATAGCTATTAATTAGGCAAAGAGGGAAGGGAAAAGCATTCCAGGCACAGGGAACAGCATGTGCTAAGGCCTTGTAGGAGGAGGGACCAAGAGAGCCAGATCCCACCAGGGAGCCATGAGAACACCTGCAGGAGACAATAATCATGATAATAGTATAAAATAGTGCTAACTATAATCCTTATTCAGTGTGAGACAGGAGTGATGCAGGTAGACTAACGGTGAGCCAGGTAGACAGAAAACCAAGCAATTTACATCTGCTGAGTCATTAAACCCTTACAACAATCCTGTGAGATAACTACTATTTTTAATGTCATTTTGCAGATGAGGAAACTGAGGCAAGGAGAAGATTAAGCAGTTGTGGAACTGATGTTAGACTTCTTCTGCCAGAATCCCAAGCAGCTTTAATCCTTAAGTAAAGGAAGGCAGGAGAAATGCATCCACTTGGGGAAGGTCTGGGGCCTTCCAGGATTATTTTCACTTGCATCTGTAGCCACAGGCCTTGTGGTTTCCATAACAGAGGGGAGAAGAGGGCACACAGCCT
Source organism: Camelus bactrianus (assembly GCF_048773025.1). Taxonomy (NCBI): domain Eukaryota; kingdom Metazoa; phylum Chordata; class Mammalia; order Artiodactyla; family Camelidae; genus Camelus; species Camelus bactrianus. Next base: position 23,118,593 of record NC_133557.1, read on the forward strand.
TTCCCAGCCTCAGACAGGAATCCTTTCAGGCAGTTATTGATGTTCAGCCACAGGAGATACCACAGTCAGACAGAGGAGCCAGCTCTGGGAGAGGCAGGGGAGAAGACCAGCATGTGTCCTGGAGGAACTCACTTCCCTTTCCATTAGGAGTGAGTCTGTTAGAACAGAAGGAGCTTGGACTCGGGCCAGGCCAAGCTCATTTCAAATGGCAGCTCTGTCACCCACTTGCTGTGAGACCTTAGGCAAGTTACATCTGAGCCTCCATTACCTTGTTCAAGCAGAATATAAGTATCCAGGAAAAGTAAGTCTCTCAGTCTCTCTCCCATGCCTATCCCACTGCTCCCAGACTCCCTATCCCCAGAAGCATGCATCATTACTAGGTTCATATAGCACCTTCCAGGTAAATTATAGGTAGGTAGATAGACAGATGTATATATATTTAGATGTACATGATATATTTATATGCACATACTTATATGTATATGCATATGTTGTATCTGTTGGGATGCTTTGGGCTGCAAGTACAAAATAATAACCTACAAATGTATGATTTACTTATCAAGAAGTCTGGAGACAATAAACGCCTGTCTCAAGGGTCCAACTGTTACTTATTGACGTCTAATACAAATCTCAAACATAACATGGTCAAAATTGAACTTTTGACTTCCAACCCTCCAAAATTTATTTCTCCCTTACTAAACACCTGGTTTCTCAAGCCAAGAAGCTCTATAAAATCACTCTCAACTTCTGCCTTTTACTCACTTTTTACATCCAATCCATCATCCAGCACTATCTGACTTCCCTTAAATCTAGAGATAGCTCTACCATGAAGAGAATGAAGAAAAAGTTCAGGGCTCCTCAATTGCACAGCCCTTTCAATGTGTCCACAGGACCATGCGATTCTGTAATATCTGCAAAGGTAAGGAATTTTAACTATAATCACCAAGACCGCTGTCTCTCCAATTCCCTGAAATTCCCTGCCCTGGCATCAGGTGGCATTGGGGAACTGTGGGCACTGAGGGGATCAACTAAAGAGAATATATTGGGGAATATATTCAGCTGAGGTTCAGTGGATGTGATCATGGAGCTCACAATCTCTTCTGTGCATTGTGAAAGTACTGCCTGCTGTCCTGGCATAGGAATGGCTTCCAGAACATTCCTGACACCCACACTCTTGACTCACCCAGTATTGAGACACAAAGGTGCAGGGCCAGAGGTCACACTGTCAAGAAGGCTGAAGCAGAAAGAGAGAAAGAACCTGGATCCTTGATTATATCCATTGATTATATCATTGCTCCCTTAAATGAACCAACTTTAAAACTGTTCTACATCGAGGCATCTTGTAAGTAAATCATGTTTGTAGGCTGGGTGTTTTGTACTTGCAGCCCAAAACATCCCAACAGATACAACAATACATGCTTGTTATGTATGTCCCAAGTTCACCTGGAAGGAGATATGTAAAACTGGTAATGGTGAATGCCTCTAGGGAGGGGGCCAGGAGGTAATGGGAAGAGGATGAGAGGGAGACTTACCTTTTCTGGATATTTTCATTCTGCTTGAATTTTGTTTGTCTTGGGTCAGCTGTCACCATTACAAAAACTAGAAAATAAAACTTCAAAAGCCAGTGGAACAGTTGTGTTTTACATTTCTTTTAAATGCATGAAATAAATACATTTAATCTGGCAACCCTGGTCCTAGCTGAAATAATCTCAGAGAGGCTGTGAGGACAGCAAAAAAAAATTAAAATTGACAAATTTGGTTACTAAAGGGCTGGAAGGTGATGTGCAGGACTCAGCATTGTGGAGCTCAAGGGATGTTTCGAATTTCTTCCGCCTGCTTTCCTGCCACTTGAGCGGCTCAGCCAGCCCAGCCTGCTGTTTCAAAGGATTTCCAGGAAACTGGCACCCTCTTGATGTTCTTTCGAATGTCTACTTCAAATGAATTAGCCTGCCTCCTCTTCTTCAAAGACTGGGCGGGGCTGAGGGACCTCAAGATGGTTTTGTCATCTGTTTTACAAGTCAGGAAGTGGGATTTTTTCAAGGTCACACAGTCAATTGGTGACAGGGTGGAAGCTGCCACAGATTCCCCTGCCTGCCCGTGTGCACTTGGTTTGGCCCCTTTATCCGCTTGGTCAGTCCAGGTTCCTCATCTCTTCCAAAGGGACTCGCTGGTTCTCAGTGTTAACACTAGGAGACCCCCTATGAAAAAATGACTTTGACATCCAGTCCACGAGTCTGGGGAATGCTGCATTCTATAGCCCCCCTCCTGGAGATTTACAGAGCATGTTAGCAGATTAAAGCCTCCGGAGAGTCCTGCAGTAAAGGAAATTATTTTATATAAAAATTTTTTTCCAAACAGAAGCTCTGGAATCTGCCTGGGTTCAATCCTCATTCTTTCACCTCCTAGCTAGGTGGGTGGGGCAAAGCACATAATGAGTCTGACCTTCAGTTTCTTCATCTATAAAATGAGGATATTAATAGTATCCACCTCACAGAGTTGTCATGAGGATTGATAGCACATGTCTACAATTTCTTATCAGAAATCAGTGTTTCAAAATTTAGAAACGTCATAAAAGTAATGTGGTTTATAAGCCATACATTTAATAGCATCCCATAATCAAACACATTGATATGAGACACAAAAATATTCACAATAAGGGGGTTCAGCAAGATTGTATGTAGATAACCTCAGATCCAGTCAGGGTGTGTTCCCAGATGAGTTTTGGCACCAGACTTTTGGGAAACTGTTGGTTTTCACAGCTTTTTTTTTTAAATCTTTTTTTTTTTTTAACACCTTTACTGTGGTATGGTTCTGTACAGTAAACCACACATATTTCAAATGTACAATTTGATGAATTTTGATAGATGTGTACAGCAATGAAACCACCACCACAGTCAAGATAGCTAACATTTCCATCACTCCCCAAGAGGTACAAATTTCAAATTCCCAATTTATCCCTTCCCACCCCCTTTAACCTCTGGTAACCGTAAGTTTATTCTCTACATCTGTGAGCATGTTTCTGTTTTGTAGAAAAGTTTATTTGTGTCCTTTTTTTTTAAGATTCCACATATAAGCAATATCATATGGTATTTTCCTTTCTCTTTTTGACTTTCTTCACTTAGAATGATGATCTCTAGGTCAATCCACGTTGCTGCAAATGGCATTGTTTTATTTTTTATGGCTGAGTAGTATTCCATTGTATACATATACCACAGCTTCTTTATCCAGTCATGTGTTGATGGACATTTGGGTTGTTTCCATGTCTTGGCTATTGTACATAGTGCTGCTGGGAACACTGGGGTGCATATGTCTTTTTGAGTTAGGGTTTTCTCTGGAAATATGCCCAGGAATGGGGTTGCTGGATCATACGGCAAGTCTACTTTTAGTTTTTCGAGGAATCTCCATACTGTCCTCTTAGTAGCTGCACCGAACTATTTTCCCACCAACAGTGTAGGAGGGTTCCTTTTCCCCAACACCGTTTCCAGCATTTATCTTCTGAGGACATTTTAATGATGGCCATTCTGACTCGTATGAGGTGATATCTCATTGTAGTTTTGATTTGTATTTCTCTAACAGTTAGTGATGTTGAGCATCTTTTCATGTGCTGGTTGGGCAGTTGTATTTTTTTTAATTTCAGAACTGTGGATAAAAGAATGAGGACTTGTAATAAAAATAATAGCTAATATTTACTGCTCACTTATTTGAGCCAGGCAGTGTTTCAAGCACTTCACATGGGTTAACGTCATTGAATCCACTGAACAACCCCATGTGGTTGATACTATCCTATCTCCCCACTAGGCAGATGAGCACACTAAAGCATGGAGAGGCTAAGTAACTCACTCGAGCATCAGAGCTGGGATTAAGTGAGGTAATGAATATGAATTGTTTCTCACAGTGCCTGGCACATGATCACCATTCCATAAATGTTAGCTGTTATTATCTTATTAATATCATCCTCATCAATGGTGCAAGAATTATGATGGGTTTTTTTCCCTTTTTTGTGCATGTGTGCAATTTCTAATTTTACTATAATTAAAATAGTCTATGTGTGGGGAAAAAAAATGCTTTTCTAAAAATGAAACTCAGTCTCTCTGGCTCTCCAATCTTCTCCACACCCCACACTTAACCCAATTTTCCTGGACTGGGGAAGGCCTTTATGTTGTGGGAAGCTTTGTTTGTTCTAAGGCAATTTAAAAAGTCTCCTTGGCCGCCACTCTCTGTAGAGCACATGGCACATTAATACATTTAACCTGAAGCTTCTCAGCCTCAGCACTGTTGACACTTGAGACCAGGTAATTCTCTCTAGCAGAGGCTGCACTGTGCACGGCAGGATGCTAAGCAGCGTCCCTGGGCCTCTACCCACTAGATGCCAGTAGCATCCTCCTTTCTCCCCAGTTACGACAACCAAAAATGTCTCTACACATTGTCACATGTTCCCTGGGGGACAAAATCGCCTCTGGTTGGGAGCCATTGTTAACTTACACTAGAAGCCACTGAGGTTGGTAATATCATCATCATTTTACAGATGAGGAAGCCAGGGCTTATGGAAGTAGGATGAATTTTGCAGATGGTAAACGGCAAAATCAGGGATTAGAATTCATCTCCAAAACCAGTGATTCCCAAATTCTTCACCTGATAAAATTCTTGTTCACAGAGGCCCCCACCTCCATCCCCACCGCATTTGGACCTGTACGGAAGGGATCAGCAGTTCTGTATTTCCCACAGGATGGCTTTCCAGACATGAGCAATTTCCAGACACCAGCAAATTTCCATATTTCACAGCCCACATCCTCTGTCCTTAGAGCTTTTTCTTCACATGCACCCCCAGTGTTTTGAGATGACCTTGCTTATTGAGCAAAATGTGCTTTTAACGAGATAATTCATACATATTCCTAGTGGGACTAGCAAATAGAGTTAATAAAGTAATTGTCACCTATGAAAAAAACAAAGAAGTCCTCAAATAGAAAATTAAGCCACCAGTGTTTATCTAAGAACTGCTATTCTAATTCTTCTTGCTGGATGTTGGGCCCTTTGGCTGGGTGATTTTTAAGACCCACAGCAAACATTGGAATGTAAGAACTCTGTCCATTTTAAAGAAGAAACTGAGGCATAAAGAAATAAAGTGACATGTCCCAAAACCACAAAGAAAGTGAGAAGAGTGTAACTACATGCTAAATCCATTACTGGCAAGTGGATGTTAGGGCATTAATATGATTTGCTTGGATCATGTAGGATTTGTGTGTATGCATGTGAGCACGAAGACACACGTGTGTGCACACTCACTTGGATACAGAAACACTGGGGAGGGGGAGAGACCCAACCCTCCCCGTAAACAAATGGCAATCTGATCCCCACCCCACCAGCCATCAAGGTTCTGTGAGCAAGAGAGAAGGCGCAGGACGGCTGCTGGACAGACAACCACCACGTCTCCACATACCGCCCTCATCTTATGGATGGGAGAGGTCCACACAAGTTAATTGGCAGGACTGGACCTTGGGCCCACTGTCTGGGCCAGCAGACTGACTGATTGTCTACTGGGAGCTGTTTCCTGGGGAACAGCTCTCAGCCACTGGCCTCACAGCCATACAGGAGCGCCCCCTCTCAAGTCCTCCATCATCCCAGTACCTGGGCTGTCTAGTCTATTCAGAACCCACCTGCTTAAAGAACAGGAAGTGACCCTCTGGTCCTAGGGGACTCTGTCCACAAAAAACTCCATGAGTCATTTTATGAGTCTTCAGGGGAAAAGGACTCCTAGACAGGGGCCCAATCCAGAAAGAAATAAAACCTTGGCCCAAGGCCCAGACTTTCAGGGAAACCAGCTGGCCTGCTGGGGGGTGGGGAGGGTGGAGGAGGTCACCTTGAATTGAGGTCTCTCTGGACGGAACTGTTTTCTTACTTAATCATTCATTTATCAACTATCTATAGTTATGACATTTATTCTTTCATTCAATAAACATTTTCAGGGAGGGGCAAGGTAATGCTCACTTTTAACTATACACTTTTGAATTGTTTAAATTCGTTATTACAAAGAGCATGTGCTGCATTTGTTTGTCAAGCTTTGTTTTAAATTAAGTTTTAATAACGAGTGATGCATAAGGACATGCTCCTAGTGACCACCACGATGCAAGGTAACTTACACTATGATGCATGGGTGGTATCTTTTCAAACTTTTTTGTGCATTTCTATACAGACCTATAGAAAATTATAGAACCGTTTTGTGTATATGTGCATATATCATGAATTAGTCTGTAATTTTTAAAAAGGGGAATAAAAATTTAATCTACTGAGGTGCTATTATGTGCTGGGAATGGCCACAGTAAACAAGGTACAACTGCTCCTTGAGTCTCATGGGGGATACAACCGAATAAAGAGATCATTATAATAAACCTAATAACTGCAGTGAAAATGGAGAAAAGGGAGCTGTGTGAGGGCCCAAAAAAGGTACCCATCCCAGCTCAGGGTGCATATGGGATCGGGGAGTATTACTCAGATGTATTTATGTTGTAAGTGAAAGAACGTCCACCAAACTTGTGAAATAAATAAAGTGGGAGAGGGTGACTCCCTGAGTTATAAGAAATCATGATGTAAAACTGCCTTCAAGCATGACTGGATCCAGAAGCTTAAATAATGTCCAAAAAAAAAATCTCTCTCTTTTCTTTCATCTCTCTCTTTTTCTCTTCCCATCCTTCACCTCTGCTTTCCTCTGTTTTGGATTTACTTTCAAACAGGCAAAGACAGCCAGCAGCAACTCCAAGCTTGCTTTATTCTTGTAACTGGCAACCCCGGGGGAAGGGAGATCCTCTTTCCCAACAATTCCAACGAAACTCCTGGGAATGAGTTTCACTGGCCTCGCAGGAATGACATGCCCATCCAGGAGCCAATCACTGTGGCCAGGGTAATGGGACCTGCTCATTGGCCAGGCTCACCCATGGAGCCAGGGGCCCATATCTGAGCCCCGTGGATAAGAGTAGGGTAGGGAGTGGTCCCCCAAAGGAAAACTGAGATGCTGCTTGCTGATCCAGAGGAAATAAACATCGCATAGGCAAGATGAAAGAGCCCCACTGCAGAAAGCTTCCTGGAGAGATTGACCTCCAACCTGAAAATTCAAGGATGAACTGGACTATGCCAGGTGGCAGGCAGAAAAGGAGCAGATAGGGTGCTCCTGGTAGAGGGAACAGCACGTTCAAAGGTCTGGAGCGCACTGCTTGTTCCAGAAAATGCGAGTGATTTACTCTGACTGACGGTTACTGCAGGAGCAGGGAGAGGAAGTGATGAGGTCAGAGAGAAAGGCGGGATGCCTCGAGGGAACTGTGATTTTATCCACCCAATCCTCCCCCACCTCCCTACCCTCATCCCACTCGGGGATGTGACTCAGTCATGGGGTTTTCACACTCTACTTTTTCAAGCTTGGTACAGTTTCTCTATCTCAGGGAATGTGTCATTCATCAGCAGATCTTGTCACCCCACTGACCCACTGTGTGGGTTCCTAAATGTCAGCTGATCATCACAGATTAGACCACAAATCTTCCAGAGTTTCTGCAGGCAAAGGAAAAACAACTTAAAAATCAAGGGAGCATTAATACACATGATACAGCCCAGTGCAAAGCAAGGTGAGTTTTGCTCAATTGGAAAGAATCACACTTTAAGTAAGCAGGTCTATAGCCACCTTTCATAGAGTGTGTCCTGTCTAGTAGCTGAGTCTCCTCTCCTTCTCATAAGAACCCAATGAAGGAAGTATTTTTGCTATCCTTATTCCACAGATCAGAACTGACGCCCAAAATTTAAGAGATTTGCCCTAAATCTCATATGCATAATCTCTTTTTAATCCTCACAATGGTGCATCCCCATTTCAAATATGGAAGACTGAGGCCCAGAGAACTGAAACAACATGGTCAGAGTTACACATCAAAAAAGGTGGGGAAAGGGGGCTCATACAGTGCTGGTGGGAATATAAAATAGTGCAGCCACTTTGGAAAACAGTTTGGCAGTGCCTCAAAAGGTTAAACATGGCATTACCATATCGCCCTGCAATTCCACTCCCAGGAATATACCCGAGAATGGAAAACATATGTTCACACAAAAACGTGTACACATAGGTTCACAGCAGCATTATTTACTATAGACAAAAGTGGAAACAACTCAAATGTTCAACAACTGATGATAAGTAAAATGTGGTATACCCTTAACAATGGAATCTTACTCAGCATATAAAAAGGAATGAACTAGTGGTACATGCTACGACATGGATGAACTCTGAAAACATGCTAGGTGAAAACATGCTAACTGAAAACATGCTAAGTGAAAGACCCAAAGGAGTACATACCATATGATCTCATTTCTATAAAATGCCCAGAACAGGCAGACGTATGGAAAAAGAAATTAGCTTAGTGGTTACCTAGGGCTGGGGTCGGGTCAGGGGACTGGAGGGCAATGGGGAGTGACCTATAATGGGAATGAGATTTCTTTTTAGGGTGATGAAAACGCTCTAAAGTTGTGGAGATGGCTGCATGGCTTTGAATATATGAAAACTCATTGAATTGTACTCTTTAAATAGGTGAATTACATGGTATGTGAATTATATCTCAATAAAGATGTGAAGAAAAAAGTAAGACCAAAAAAAAAAAAAAAAGAAAGAAAAAAGCAAGGGGATGGGCCTGTGATCATGACCACGACCAATGTTTGAAATCTACTCCCACTATGTGCTTAACTAGCCTGAGCCAACAAAAGGTGGGAAGGAGGCTGGGGGGACAGAATATATTAGCTCACAAAATGGAAAAGCCCACAGGCACTCCAGGTATGGCTGGATCCAGGAGCTCAAGCAATGTTAGTGGGGCTTTGTCATGCACAGATTTGTCTGAATTGCCTTTCTTTTCAAGCAGGTGACAAAGATGGCCTCAGCAGCTCTACGCTGCTTTGCTCTTACCATCCCAGCCACCCTGGGAAGTACTTTTTTCCGCATAGTTTTAATAAAGGTTTGAGGGAGGGTTTTCATTGGCTTGGCTGGGGTCACTTTTGAACTAGTCATTGTGTCCAGGATAATTTGTTGCTCTGATGGGCCAGAATAGGGTGACATGACCCACCCTAGAGCCAAGAGGTATAGTCAGCTTCACCCAAACCACATAGTCTGAAGTGGGGATGGGTGGGTCCCCGAAGGAAAATTGGGATTCTATGAGTTGCAGATGTCCAGAGTATTGGGGGACTGTCAGTCCACTGCCCAAGTTTGATTTCTGCTTCCTTCATATGCCAGTTCTGTGACCTTGGCAAAGTACTTACCCTTTCCATGCCTTAATGTCTTCATCTGCAAAATGGAGATAATAATAGTATGTCCCTCATAGGACTGTTCTGAGGCTTAAATGAGATGAATTCAGTAAATTCAGACTTGGGGGTGCCTAGCACACAACAAACATTCATTATATTATCTGATACTATCACACACATACTATACAGCCATCGCCAGTTACCCATGTCACTCTGGGGACAGCAAGAAAGCAGATAATAAAAATACCAATTGCTGGCCAAATAGGAGTTTGGGTGCAACTACGAAGAAAGGGAGGACGATGGCCTGGGGACTTCTGAGTGACCAGATCAGGGTCATTTATGGTACCTCTACTTCCCCCAGCAGAGCATCTGTCACTGTGTTGTAACTGTTCAACCCCAGCTGACTGTGAGCACCCTCTTTGACTCTTACTGGTTATGTGAAGTTCATGCAATTTTAGAAGAAGAATACAAACTATAAATATGAAATAGGTAAGAAAGTATTCATTGACAAAGAAATAAATAACTCATCTCAAATTATTGAACACATGGAGAGTCAAGACACTTTCTTCTGAAATCTCTTTAGGCAGTTTATACAGAACTGCTTCCCAATTGTCCATGGCTGCCCCTTACTCACCCTGAAACACCGTAGAATTTCTAATATGTCCCAGTGCTAGTAAGTCATGGTAAATCTGCCTTTGAGCCCAATAAAGATTTTCTATAAATGTTTGTTGAATGACTAATTGGTCATTAATTAATCTTCACAATGGACAACACACACCCACACATTAAGAGCCAAAAGTGTTTTTTTTTTCCTCCTCTCCTTCAAACAATGAAGAAGGTTTTGAGAAACCTCCTCTCCTTAAAGGCAAAGATCCTGTCTAACTGATTTTGAGGACTCTGAGATGAGACTGACCTGGGTTAATTCCTGGTTGTGGTCTCTGCCTTGGGTGAGTCACCTCCCTATTTCCAGCCTAAGTTTCTTCCTCCCTGCAAGGGCATAGCTGAGAGGAATCAATGAGAAGCGCCCAGAGCATGTAAGTGGTTTCACACAGGGCCTAGAATATGTGTCTAATAAATGAACTTTAGTTCTTTTTCACTTTATTTATTTGACCAGGTAATACTTCCAGAAAACACAGAAGGGTAAAAAGTGAGTCTCCCTTCCTCCTGGTTCCTTTCTCTACCCTAGATGCAACCACAATTACAGGTTGCAAGATAGTTTCAAATTTATAGAAATGTTACACGAATAATTTAGAGAATTCCAGTATGCCCTTTACCCAGGTTCACCAATTTTTTAATATTTTTCCATGTTTGTTTTATCATCTTCTCATCATGTGACTGTATTATTCCTTACTAATATTTATTTTTCAGAACCATTTGAGAATAGATTACATACATCATGCCCCATTTACCCCTTAATATTTCAGCATATCTTTCCTAAGAACAGGGTATTATTTTATGTAACTATAAAAGTCAAAATCCTTACCCTGGTCCCCAAGACCCTGAGGGATCTTGTTCCCTCCAACTTCTCTGACTTCAGCCCCTCAGTCTCCTCTCTGGCTGGAATGTTCTTTCCTCACATCCTCACAAGGTCCACTCCTTCTCCTTCAAGTCTTTGCTTAAATGTCACCTTCTCAGGGAGGCATTCCCTGAACACTCCGTTAAAAATTATATTCCCTGTTGGGGGTAGGATATAGCTCAAGTGGTAGAGTACATGCTTAGCATGCTCAGGGTGCTGGGTTCAATCCCCAGTGCCTCTTCTAAAAATAAATAAATAAACCTAATTACCTACTCCCCCCCAAATATTTACACTCCCCCCTTACGTCTTAAACTCTGTATCCCCACCTCTGTTTACTTCTTCTCCATAGAATTCATTATCATCTAATATATTGTATCTTTTATTTGTTTATTGCTTATCTCCGTCCACTAATTAGTCAGCTCCAGGAAAGCAGGGACCACGTCTGTTTTCTATATAGAGGCCTCCCCAGTACCTAGCACAGTGCTTGGTAGGTGATCAACTAATATTTATTGCATCAATAGATCTTTGTACCAACCACAAACCTTATCTAGAGCTACATACATAGTGGGTGCCCCAAAAGTGTCTGGATTAATGAACTAAAGAATGAGCAGCTCTAATACCACTTGTACGATCAATGAAATGAGGCTGCTGTTTCCGGTGACTTATTGAAGTTCCCCTGTCTAAACAAGTCTCTTCCACAGTCCAGGAGCTGATAACATGGGCAGTCAGGCTGGCTGGCACCAGACTGGACCCGGATGTGGTAATCAGGCCACATCACAGAGAGAAGGGGAACTTCGTGGCCAGAGGCTGTGGGGGTAGACGCCAAGCTGAGCATTTAGAGGGGAAGTTGACTGTACCTCGAGCCAAACAGAAAGTGTGGTGGCTGGGAAGGAAGGATGCCCCCTACCTGTGCCCCTTGGCCCCCCAGCCACTGCCGGCTTCTTATAGACCACAAATATTTTTTGGAGGAAACTTTTTACTGAAGTGTAACATACATATATGAAAGTGCAAATACAAGTGACAACTCAATGAATTTTCACAAAGGCAACACACTAGGGTAAATAGCCCCCAGACCAAAGAACAGATCACTCCCAGTCCCCTAGAAGCACCCTTCCAGCCTCTATTGCCATCCTGAATGGTAACCATTACACTGATTTCCAACACCAATGATTATTTTTGCCTGTTTTTGAGCTTTATGTAATAGCTTCATACAGCATCAATTCTTTCACGTACGACTTCTTTGCACAACATTGTTTGCAGCAACAGCCTTTTGATCCTGCCTCCTCCTCCACAAGCTCAATGTGCCAAAGAGGACCTAATAATAACTCACTTTGCTGCTGGTTTCAATGTGCCAGCAATTTCTTGGCGCTTGAAACCCACCCAGTGGGCTGGAACTGTTATCGCTCCCATTTCACAGATAAGGGGACTGAGGCAGAGCAGTTAAACTGTTTGCCCAGCCAGTAAGTAGAAGAGTCTGCATTTGAACCCAGGTCTGTCTGATCTCCAAGCTCATGTTCTTACCTATCTTACACGTTTCTTATCAATAAACGACCATTTATTGAGCACCCTCTTTGGGCTGAACATTGTGCTTGAGCTTTATGTTTATCGATTTTCCCAGCCCCTGCATGAACAATATGTCTTTATCCCTTTTTGACAGATGATGAAAGCAGGATTCAGAGAAGTTAAATAACTTCTCCAAGGTCACACAGCCTATGAAAGCATGGAAATAAAGACCTATACCCTACCGTATTGATTCCAAAGTTCAATGCAGGGTGGTATCAGTATCCAGTATTTTTGTGCATCTTTCAAATATACCTACTGGGTTTTTCAAAGAAGAGACAACAACAATAGCAGTTATCTTTTGTGGAGCTTCTCTGAGCCAGAGGCTTTGGGCAAAGATTATGAATTATGCCCCCAGTATCAGTTCCTGCCTCCTCTTTCCTAGTAAGAGAACACCTGATTTTTAGCTGGATACAGAGCTTCCCACAGCTTTACCATATATCCCAGGCTTCTTTGCAGTGAGGTGAAATCATGCGATGAAGTTATAGTCAATGGAAAGCTCTTCTCCTAGTAATCTCCCAGACCCACTTCTGAGTTCTGCCCTTCACAAGGAGTGGGCAATGTTCTTCCCTTCACTGTTCCCTTCCAACTGGGTGAAATGACAGGCATGGTGTTGGGGAGCCATCTGGGACCACTGGACAAGGACGCCTCTCTAGGGATAGAGGAGCAACAAGGTGGAAGGAGCCTGGGCTCCCACTCCACGGAGCTGTGCCATCCTGGCCCTGGAGCACTCACATCCACTCAGTTCCAAGATTTTGTTTCAAAGAATTAAAAAAAAAAAAAAACTGCTCTCTTCACTGCATTATACATTTTTAAGTGGTTAAAATGGTGAATTTTTTGTTATGTGTATTTTATCTCAATGACAAAAACAGTAACTTTTCCTTTGCTAAGTTGTGGTTATTCTGGGTCTGTAGTTCATACTCTAATATCTAGTTCCTTATATTCATAATCTTTACTTCTCAGATCAGCCTCAAGGGAGACAGAGTATGGTCTCTCCTTTATGGTTGAGGGGCTGAGGCTCAGAGACAAAGGGATTTACTCTGGATCAGCACCAGAGCCCACCCTCTGGGATATCAAGTTTTAAGTTCTTCCATTACACCAGGGATTGGCAGACTGTGACATGTTGGCCCTAGCAGCTGCAAATGGTTTTTATATTTTTAAAGGGCTGAAAAAATGAGGAAGAAGAGGTAGAGAAGAGAAAGAGAAGAAGCAGGAGAGGAATAGGTAATAGAGGCCTGAAGTGGCCAGCAAAGTCTAAAGTATTTACTATTTGACCCTTTACAGAAAGAGCTTGCCAACCCCTGAATTACACCATTTTTTTAAACTCTCAGTTTCTCTGCCTTGGATATGGGGTTTTAAATATTTACTTAACAAAAGCAGGAAGATATGTGTTAGAGTCACATATATCATAGACTGAGAAAAGAGGCTAGGACAGGAGGACACTAAAAGGTTTGCTTTGGTTAAACCAACTGTTTATTAAGAGGCCACTGTGTCCTGATGGAAAGATGCTGGGTTAAGACAGGAAGCTGTCTAACTAAATGACCTTGGGCAAGTCCTTTCCCCTATTTGGGTGCTGGCTGTCATCTACACGTGGGGAATCTGCACTACATCTGTCCTCCTGGCTCTACCTACTCGGTATCCAATTCCCCATCCTCTGATAACAGCACTCTGATTTCCCTGGGAGCCCCCTTCTATACTCCTCTTTCATATGAGGCATATGGGGCTAATTCCATCCTTGACTCCACGGGAGGCCAAATGTCTTAAAGCAGCCAATCAACACCTCATCTCTCTGCCCACAGGGCTAGGCATGTTCAGGGATGGGCGTGCGCCCCAAGTGGACTGAAGAGTCAGCCCTTGGGTTTTTGCTGGAGTTGTTGGGAAAGCATTATTTTCTTTCTGCTGTGCCAGTCCAGTATGAAGAGAGCATGAAGCTCAAAGGTGGCCACTACTGAGAGAGTAAGAGAGACTGAGTCCTGAAAAGTTATGACCTTGCTGAATTTAGCTGCACGTGAAGCCAGCATATCCCTGGCCACGTTATTCTCCATGAGTTAATATGGGTGTTTTTGTTTTATGTTGTTTTGGCTGAAGTCACTGTAGCAGATGATGCTGATCCTCTGCCCACATTCCCTTGGCAATCACCGTTTCAATACTCAGCGACCTTATGGCTTCCAATTCCCAGCCCCTGTGCTCTCCGTCCGAGGGCTTTCTCCCCAACGTGCGTTAGCACAGATGGAGAACGCTGGGGGGTTTACCCACCCACTAGGAGCAGCCCTTAACCAATGACTTATGGGAGCCTTCTTAGAAAATATTTGCCTCATACTCTTTCTAACATGCTTTTTGGCTGAAAAGCAGTGCATGCACTGACCTCTGGTGGGCCCCAACAGGAGAACCGCCCCCTGGATGGCGCTGGGACAGCTCATTGATCCACCCTGCCTGCTCCCTCTCTCCCACACATCGTCCTTTCCTCGAGTCCAGTCATTCTGAGGCTCCGGCCAGCTCCCCTGCCAGCCCTAGGAGACGGCCCCAGTTCCTCCCTAGGACTCCCTTTCATCTACATGGCCTGCCAGTGATAAGACATTCCATGTCATCTTCCTGTCCCTGACCTTTGAAAGAAAGGTAACCATTTAGGGCCTGTGACATTACTACTTGGGGATAAAAGCAGTGGGAACAAGGAGGTTCCTAAGAGATCATCACTCATTCATTCATTCATTCAACCAACATTTTTGTTAATGTTTACATAAATGCTATCATACTAAGAGTTTACTTCCGCAAGTTTCTTTTTTCATTTGACGTTATATTTTTAAGACCTATTCAGATCTAGTTTATTCATTTTTACTGCTCACTGGCATTCCTTTATGGGGATATGTCACAGTTTACTTACCCACCCACCCACTGACACCTACCCTGTCAATTCCACTTATAGCCTATTATGGGTGAAGCTACCACACCCATCCCTACAAGTGTGAGAGCTTCTTTAGGGTGGACACCTGGAAGTGGGGTTGCTGGTCACAGGGTGTGTGCATGTCCAATGCCAAACAGTAGTGTATGGGAGTTCCTGTTTCCCACTTTATCACCAATAATAAAACCACCATCACATGGGGCACTATGTGCCAAGCACCTTGCTCAGCATTTAACATGAAATAGCTCATGTAATCCTCCCAAGAAACTTTGACTTAAAGAGAACTGTCGTCCCCATTTGACAGACAGAGAAATGCAGGCATGGAGAGGTGAAGTAAGTAGGTCAAATTACACAGCTAGAAATGGCAGAGCATGGCATGAACCAGAGAGGCTGCTTTCAGAGCCTGAGCTGTTAACCACTCTTCCATAATCGGATGTTTTTTGATTTTCAAATTGTTGCCAGTCCACAACTGTGAAATGTCTTTAAGTGTCTTAACCTGCATTGTCTGCTTTGGCGGGACCTTGAGGATCTTTCCATCCATTTGTTGGCTAGTTAGGTGTCCTTTTTGAAAAAATGCCTCTTTATAGATTTGGCTGCCCCTGAATTTCTGATCTTCAAAGCATATCCTCCTCGAAGGCAGAACTCCAGGGAGAACCTGGCACAGAGTGGACGCCTGGTAAAAATGCACTGGACTAACTGGCAACATCTCTTACCTGTGCTTCCTCCTGGAAGCCTGATGCTAATTAGTAAAACTTCTGCTTGCTGTACACCAGAAATTGACACAACATTGTAAATGGACTATACTTCAATAAATACATATACACAAAAAATCTTTTTAATAAAATAAAATAAAACTTCTGCTTGGATTACTGGCCAATCAGCTGTGTGCTGGGCATGGGAGAAGCTCCCTGTCCCCAAACCCATTTCCCTGTCTGTGATCTGATTCTAGCCTACCCTCCTGACTTAATCTCCTTTGACTCCCCGCTCCCTTGTTCTCATGAACCCAACCGGCCATTCTCCTATCCCTTCAGTCATTCAACTTCACTCCCACCTCAGGGCCTTTGTGCATGCTATTTCCTCTGCCTGGAACACTCTTCCCATGGTGGCTCCATCTCATCCTTCTTGCCTCAGCTCAAATGCTACCTCCTCAGAAAGGCTTTCCTGACTACTCCGTGTAGAGGAAATGGAGGCATGAAGGAATTGAGCATAATTGCCAACAATTATACAGCTGGAGTACTGGCAAGATTTTTAAATTATGTTATTCTATTATGTGCCTATATTTCCAATTTTTTCCTAAAATGGTGATGTATTCCCTACATGAACTTTTTTAACTCAAATGTAAAATTAGGTAAGAGCCAATCCTGAGAAAAGACAAATGAGTTTCTAAGGCGATATTTCTCAATCCTCCTGGCTCAACACTTCAGCAGGGTCGAAATAGGATCCCAGCATTTTGCAACCTTCAGGATTTCCTTACTCCCCAAGCCCACCCCCATCCCCTTCCACCTGACCATTGTCTGCTTGGCTGTGAATCAAACCTGAAAGGAAAGCCTCAGATCCAAAAGCCCCTCTGCTAAACCACCTCCCCTCCCTTATGGATGTTTCTGCAAAATGGGATAATAAAGGCACTATTTCAAGGGTAGTTACGAAGAGTTGGCGTCATGGTGCTTAAAAATTATCTAGCAGAAGGAAGGCTACCACTGTGTGGAGACAGAACTGCACGATGAGCCTGGAATCAGACGAACCCTGGATTAAAGCCTGGCTTGCTGTGTGATCTTGATCTCTCTGAGCTTCAGTTTCCCTCTCTGTGAAATAAAGATTTAAAAATCCATACTAAGTTCATTAGAAGGCCTTTTGCAAGAGAAGAGCTAATAAAAAAAGTCAAACTGGCTTAACCAGAATAGACTATCCTGCCTCCCCTAGGGCTTCCAGGTCAAGCCAACTGTAGGACAGAGGTAGTTCTAGCAACCTAGTGATATTATCAAGGACCCAGGTTTTTTCCGTCTCTGTTTGGCTGTCCACAGTGTTGCTTTCCTCCTAAGGCTGGTTCTCCATGTGACACAAGAGCTATCAGGGCTACAGGCATTCTCTTTCATGTCCAGTAGGAAAACAAGGTCACTTATAGACCCTCTCCTGAAAGAGTGAGGAAGAACTTTACAAGAAGCCTCTGGCAAACGTCTCCTCACTTCTCATTGGCCAGACATGGGTCACATGCCCATTTCCAAACCAATCTCTGGCAAGGGGATGCAATTCCCATGACTGGCTCACACTAATCGGGCTGGGCTGCAATAGATGTTAAGGAGTCAACTACACTGTCCACTACACCTGCCTCGAAGAGTTGCGGGGCTTGGGGGGATGAAATGAGATTGTGCTTGCAAAACTTAGCACACAGTCAGTGCTCAACAAGTAGCAGTTTTATTACTATAATTATCATCATCATCATTTGGGGCCTTTGGCATCAGACAGACTTTGACTAAACACCAGTTCCTCCACTTCTTAGCTGTGTGGCCTTATAAAAGCTGCTGAGCTTCAAATCTACTCTGTAAAATGGAAATGTTACGTGTTCCCATCCCGTGTCATTACTGTGTGGCAAATAGTTAATGCTCAATCTGTGCTGATAATGCATTCTTTTGGCTTCTCTGATAGCAATTTGGGTGGTCTTTTCCCCTCCTCAGTAGATGTGGTCCAGGTGAGGGAGACTCTCCCTTCTGGCTCCAAGAGTGGATACATTATCCTCCTCACCTGAATTCCTGCATCCCTCAAACCAATGTGATCGGCTCAGGGAGAGCATGTGATCTAAACTGGACCAATGACAGGCAGCTCCAGATTTCTGCAGATGTTGCCAGGGCAAAGGGTACTCCTTTCTCTCTAGGATTGCTGAGCTGTGAGGACAGAAGTTGGGAGCTGCTAGAGACATCTTGGTCACCTAATGGGAAAAGCCTGCCTGAGAGTGAAGCCAACAGAAGGGAAAGCAGAGATGAAAGGTGAAGCGAGGCAGAGGCCTATTGATACTGATGAGCTCCTGGATATAGCCATACCTGAACCAGTTATAACACTGGACTTTCCCTATGTCAGCAAACAAATTCTCCTTTAAACTTGTTTGAGGTTCTGTTACTTGCAATAATTTCAAAGTCTAGCCCAGTCTGGCTAATGTGGGGAATCAGAAAAGCAGGTAGTCCTCTGAGGGCAGGACCATGCCTGCCTGAATCAGCTTAGTGTCCCGAGAATTTTGCCCAGGCCAATGCATAGAATAGGATTCCAGAAACATCTGGAATTAAAAAGTGCAAAACAGTCTGTTAAGTATCTCTCCAGACTTTTTCTCTAGGCTTATAATACACAGACAAATACACACATGGAGAAATATTTTTTACAAAAGTGAAATCACACTGTGTATTTTCAGTTCAAGCCCCACTTCCTTAGAGAGGCCTTCCATGACCACCCCATCTCTGTAGCACTGACTCCATTCTACCCTCCTGCATCATAGCAATTTTCATATTACCTAAATTAACCTATTTTGTTTCCTTGTGCTCTTTCTCTTCTTCTAGAGTTGCAGCTCTACAAGGGTAGTGGTTTTCCTCTGCTCACCACTGCTGTGTCCCCAGTGCCTTGAACAAGTATTCTGTATCTACCGAAAAAATAACATTCTGTAGTTGGTATGTTTGTTTTCACTGAGTGCTGTGGTCACAAACATCTTTCCAAGGTAGTAAATATGAATCTGCCTTGATCTCTGAGACGAATGTATGGAATTCCGCCTATTGGATAGACCATGTTTGTTTCCCCAACCCTGTTGAACGACTGTGGGTGAAATAAATGGCCAAACAAACCAGCAGATGCATGAGTCAGGACCTTCTCCCCTGCGACACAGGGCCAAGCAGAGGGGAGGAGAACCCACCCAGCCTTTAACAGGCTGATTCACAGAGAGAGAACTTAAGCAAACAAGAGTGACTTCGTGTTCTAGCAAGAGTTTCCCAGGCAAAAACAGTCCTCAAACACACAAAGGTGAGGACAGGCAAATAACTCGATTGCCTCCACAGTGGAGGGTGCCCTCCTCCCCCATTCCAGCCAAATGGAATTAAATTTTTTTTCTGGTTCCAAAAGTAGTATTGGCTTATTATTATTAAATTTTTTCCAGACAATGTTAGAAAGCAATAAAGAAGAAAGTGAAAACAGTTATAATTTTAGAGCACTTTATATATTATCTCAGTTTTTTTCAATGCATAGAAATCTGTTTAAACTCTAAGTCTACTTGTGCTATTTTTTTATTCAACAGTAATAGCTAAGGTTTATTGAGTACTTACAATGCTTATGCTAGTTGCTCCTGTCTGTTAATTCATTTTATCCTAACAACAGTTCTGTGTGATAAGCACTATTATTAACTCTAGCTTACAGATGGGGAAACAGACTCAGACAGGTTAAGTGATTTAGCCAATGTCACACTGCTATAGGCAGCCAAGGTGGGATTCAGACACAGGCAGTCTGGCTTCAAGGCCCATAACCTTAACCACTATACTACATTGCCAAGGCAGAGCACAGGCCCCTTCCTAAGTCAATATCCACAGATATGAGCCATCATTTTCAATGCCTGCATTTACTCTTCTATTAATGGATAATTAGAATTAATTACTTTTCCCCTACTAGGAAACAAAGAGGAATATTCCTTTTGGTCTTTAAATGAGCTAAGAAAACTGTGCTTAGATGTCACCACCACAAGAATTTCTAACCCAGGAGAGGCAATAAAGGGGCTCAGTACCACTTGGGAGCAGTCACCCCATTAGCACACATATATTATCTGGAGGGGGGGTACTTTTATTTGAGAAACATCCATAAAGTACTTATGTACCCAGCATGGTTCTAAGACTTCATGAATATTAGCTCATTTAATCTAAAAATAAAATTCTGAAATGTATACTGGGGAAACTGAGGCACCAGGAGGGTAACTTGCCCAAGATGACATAGGTAGTAAGTGGAAGTGCTGGGGTTTGGACCCTGGAAATTTGGCTCCAGTGTCTGGTTTCTTAACTTCTATTCTAACGGGCTCTTCAGTCAACCCCTGGCCAAAGTAAGCCATCCAGCCCTGCGGTCCTCAAAGCAAGCCTGACTTCAGCAGGGACCACAGGCAGCAGGTGAGTATCTTCCTTTTTCTCTTTTAAACCACAACCAGCTAAGAGTTATTAGGTCCTAAGTTCATGCAGGCTCTCCTGTGTTCCATGCTCAGGGTCTTACAGGCTGAAGTCAAGATGCAGCCTGTCTGTGTCCTCATCTGGAGGCTTTGGGAAGAGTCTACTTCCAGGCTCATTTAGGTCATTGGCAGAATTCAGTTCCTTGTGGCTGAAGGACTGAGGTCCTGATTTCCTTGTTGGTAGTGGAGGCTATTCTCTCTGCAACTAGACACCTCCTGTATTCCTTGTCCCATGGTCCCTTCCACTTCTAATTTAAAGTGAATATCTTACCTGTCCCACAGATTTGTCTTGAATAAGAATCAAAGGGACACAGAAACCCCTTAGAAACAGGTGATGAACTGGGACTTTACTTTTGTTGCAATGTTGGTTGGGGCCCCTGTGCTGGTGTAGGGTGTCCCTTTCTAGAGAGAGTTGGATCATGTCTGCTGGGCCAAGAAAGGGGAGACTTCCCCATATCAGCCCACTAACACTTAGCCCACCACCCTCCTTGGGGGAATACGAGGGGTGACTTGAAGAACACTTAGGAGAAAATAAAGGTTAGAGTTTGTTAGTGGAGAGTTAGTGGAGAAGGTTTTTTGTGGTACTGTGTGCATAGCACATACTAGGTGCTTAATCCATATTTAATGACTTATGCTGGCACTATTCTAGGTATTAGAGCTTCTGAGTGTCTAAAGGGGATGACAGATAATATCAAAGTAAATTTTTAAAAGAAAGAATATTATGCTAAGTGAAAGAAGCCAGACACAAAATGCCACACATATGCTTCCATTTATATGAAATGTTAAGAATGGTTAATCCATGGAGAAAGAAAGTAGATTAGTTTCTACTGCCAGGGGATGGGGGCAGGGGTACAAGGTTTCTTGCTGGGGTGATGGAAACATTTGGGAATGCATGATGATGATTGATCAACATAATAAATATGTTAAAATCCATTGAATTGTATGCTTTGAATGGTGAAATTTATGTTATGTGAATTACATCTCAATAATAATTTTAAAACATTTTAAAAAGAGAAAGAAACAGGATAATTTCACATGGTCATATATGCATTGAATACAAGAAAGTCAAATGTTGGAAGAGATAGTAACTGGTTGGGACAAGTAGGCAGAGTGGTTCCCGAAGGTCCCTCTGAGGAAGTGACATTTGTGATGGGACATGAATTATGGCTAGGAGGTGCTGTATAAATATCTAGAAGATGGTAGATGAACGATCAGCATGTGCAAAGGTCCTGACGTGAGGATGAGTTCAACACATTCAATGAGCTGGAGCCCACTGAGCTGGGATGCAGTGGGAAAGGTACAAGAAAAGGTCAGAGACCCCTGCAGGGGCAGGCAGCAGACCAAACTGGGCATCGTGGATAACTAACAGGACTCTGGGTTTTGCTCACAGCAAAATGAGAAGCCATGGAATGGTTTTGAGCAAAAGAGTAACATGATCTGATGAATCCTTAAAAAGGACCGCTTGGACTGCCATGTGAAGTAAATAGCAGGTGAGTAAGAGAAGCAGCACAAATGTTAAGTAAAGCCCTTTCACACTGCACCGTGGCTAGGAACATTCAGTAACTGCCAGTCATCTTCCATAAACTAGAAATATGCCAGCTTGTCATATTTATTTAAAAACAGGAAGTCAAGGCCATGGTTATTTGATATTTCTGTCTGTGACACTGCCCCACCTTTCTATTCTATGATACACCAAGCTCTGTTAGTTCTTCCTTCCCCCCACCCGCCTTCAGCTTTGTATCCTTTTCACTGTCTCCACTTTGAGACCTGGTGACAGATGGAAACACTATAGTTTCCAGACTGCCCCTGGGCGGACCTTTTTTCTTTCTCCCTTTGAAAAAGATCTCATATTTTTCCTCATTTCTTGCCATTAGCATTCACAGACAAAAATTATTCAAATAGTAACAAATAAGAAAAAGGGAAAAAATTACCCATGATCCACAATACAGAGACCACAATCATTACTCAAACAGCATTTTACTATGTGTTATGCCTGTCCTGTCTTATTTTTTGGTTTTAGATTTAATATGTACCAAGGGTGTACATGCACATGTACTGGAGAGTCTGATTTTCTAAAAACAGAAGTCCCCACTTCACTTCCTCCTCCCATTTCCCCCTCCTCAAAGGCACAACGACTGACTACTTTTAGCTGATTTGTTTATAAATTCCATGTCTCTAAATAACATGTTTCCATTGCCACTTCTAAATTCTTCATTTTTCAGAATAATCTGCTTTCCTAATCTAGGACACGAGACTTCTGCTCCCTTTCCTTCCCTACACTTGGCCCCAGCTCATGCACATATCCTTCCCACTCCCCTGTCCTCTCATGGTAGGTACATGGTAATTTGGTGAGATCAATATTTCCTATTTACATAATTGTGACTACACCAATGCCATTCACTGCTGAGCTCCGTGGTAAACTATGACATCCTTTGCTTTCCTGAACAGCATCTCTTTTTTTTTCCAGTTAATAATTATCTTGTTCCCTGCTTCCACCCCAAGCTGACATATTTTTCTCAATGTTTGTTATCAGTTCAATTCCAAACTCTTCGCCAGTGTTCCAAGTATCCTCTCAACACCTTCCAATGCATCAGAGGTTCTTAAATCTCTCTGAAACCTGCAGACTTATTGGAATCTGGACTGGTTACCCATTCTGGTGCACAGCTGTCATCCTGGGATCTCCCTTCACCATCATCTGGGGGTTCTGTCTGTTTCTCCCCTGTGCTGGGTTTCTGTTTCCTGGGTCCTCTGTCTTCTTCCTTGTCTAGCCACCCTCCCCACAACTTTGGGGTGTAGCACAGCCTCCAGTAACTCCCTGAGAAAGGGTATGTGGGAAAAAGAACTTTTTCAACTTTTCATATCTGAAAAACGTTTTATTCTGTCGGCTCCCTTGATGATTATTTGGCTGGGTATAGAATTTTAGGTTGGAAATCATTTTCCCTCAGAATTTCAAAGGCATTAATCTTCTGCCTTCTTGCTTCCACATTTTGGTGGAGAAGTCCAAAGTTATTCTGCTCTTGCTGCTTTAAATGTGACCTATTTCCCCTTCTTTCTTTTCAAGTTTGTTCTTGGTATTTTGAAATTTCACAATGACGTTCCTTGCTATGGACCTATTTTTATCCAGTGTGCTGGGCACTCAGTAAACTCTTTCAATCTGGAGACATGTCCTTCAGTTCTGGAGAATTTTTCTGAATTATTTTATCGATGATTTTTCCCCCTCTGTTCCTCTTCTTTCTCAATAAAATGCCTGTTTTTCAAATGTGGGATTTTTCAGCCTGGTCCCCTAAACAACTGATTTTTTTCTCTCCTATTTTTCATCTTTGTCTTTTTGTCCTACTTTCTGAGACAAACCCTCACATTATCTTCCATTCCTTTTATTAACTTCTAAAAATCTCTGCTTTTAATTTCTAAGAGGCCATCTTTGTTTTCAAAATACTCCTATTTTTAATAGCATCTTCTTCTTGCTTCTGGGTAGCTCTCTGAAAAGTTCTTTTGGGTTTTTTTCTAAGTTTTTTTCTTCCTCCCATATTATCTGTTTTTTTCTAATTACTTTTATCTATTTGTTTTGGTCTCAATTTTTCATTTAAAAGAATATCCTCAGATGTCTGCTATTTCTTGATTTTCTGCTCATATTTAAGACTAGGGAATAAAGAAGGTGATCAAGGTGTACGTTGGGAAGTGGGCTGTCAACACTGAGCTCAGCCACTTGTTGGGGACCCCCTGATGTTAAAACACCTTTAGGTGACTCCTCTGAGTCTAGTCAGATTTTCTGAAGAAGACTCTTCCAGTCTCCTATCAGGAATGGAATGGCCTGGGAAAGACCACAACACATGACTTTCCTGGCCCCTAGATGTGAGAGATGGGGCCAGCCCTGCAGACGTGGCAAAGGACAGGAATAGGGTGTCTCAGCATGAAGGCCCCAAAACAGCCCCCAAAAGATATCCACATTAAATTCTTGGAACCTGTGAATGTTACTTTATTTGTTAAAAAGGGTCTTTGCAGTTGTGATTAAGTTAAGGCTCTTGAGATGAGGAGATAACTCTGGATTACTCACGTGGGTCCTAAGTGCTATCACAAGTGTCCTTATAAGAGTGAGGCAGAGGGAGATCAGAAACATGGAGTAGAAGCCTGTGTGAAGACGGAGCAGAAAGAGATGCAGCCACAAGCCAACAGACACCAAGGGCTGGAAGAGACAAGGGATGGATTCTCCCCTAGTGCTTCTGGAAGGAGCGTGGCCCTGCTGACACTTCGATCTCAGACTTCTGGCCTCCAGAACTGGGAGAGAATATACTTCTATTGTTTGAAGCCACACAGAGAAATAGATACAGGTATGTTGTCTGTCAATTATATCTCAATTAAATATATATATGTTATATCTCAAAATCTGTGGAGAGCATAAACAGTCTTAATTTCAGGACTCTGAAATCAATGTAATTGTTAACCTGTTGAGAGTTTCATTTATAAACTGTATTTTAAGGTATGTATTTTTTATTAAAATATAATTAGGAAGAAAGTTATTTTTGGCATTGCCTACTATACAGAATGTTAATATTAATTAAAGATATTCTTTCATTTCTATGCATTCAAAGACTTCTACAATCAAAAAACAAGTAAAAGTGTATGTGGAATTTAAATAACATAAGTTATAAGGGTTACTATGTAAACATCAATATTCTTACTCTCAAAACAAAAAAATTAACTTTTCCACCTCTGCCTGTACTTCTCAAAAATTATTCATGAATTAGACAATGAAGTAAATCTCTGTAAAAACATAAAAGTAGAAAATTTTTGGTATATATTACGTGGTAAAAATATAATAAAATTAGAAACGATTAACAAAAGTTACATTAACACTCAATAAGTAGGAAATTCTAAAATACTCCTGAAGTAAGTCTTGTTCCAAAGAAGAAACTAGAATGACAGCATTAAGGGCCAAAATTCATGACACATCCTCACAGCAGGTTTTAAAAGCAAAGTTATAGTCCTGAATGTTTATATCATCCAAGAATAAATACATAAATACACACACACACACACACACACACACACAGAGTCCCCCCTTGGTATCCTCGGGGGAACTCGTTCCAAGATTCCCCATGGATACTAAAATCCATAGGTGCTCAAGCCCCTTATATAAAATGGTGTAGTATTTGTATATATCCAAGCACCTTCTCTGGTATACTTCAAATCATCTCTAGATTACTTTAATACCTAATACAATGTAAATGCTGCATAAATACTTGCCAGTGCACAAAAAACTCAAGTTTTGCTTTTTGGGACTTTCTGGTTAAATCCAAGGATGTAGCACACAAGGATATGAAGGGCTGACTTTGTGTGCGTGTGTGTGTGTGTGTGTGTGTGTGTGCTCAAGTGGGTCACCATTGTGAGCAGCTGGAGCTTAACCCCCCCCCCCAGGGGTTCTGGGAAACGATTTAGAATGTGACCTCAGACTTGTCCCACCAAAGGGGCAAAAGAATGGGGGTATTTATCCCTCTCTAGCCAGTCATTGGTTGAGAGCTGTTCTGGGAGCATTAACTCGCTAGCACAGCTGGCTTATGTTGGGCTGGGAGGAAGCCCTAAGGCAGCAGTAGGAGCTTCCAAGATGTTAAGAGCAGGCACCAGCAAAGTCTGGTAAGGGTGAAGGAGAGCTAAGAAGAAATTCAGACTCCCAGGCCCCATGTCCAAGATCCAGTAGGTCTGTGATAGGACTAGATTCTGTATTTTTTCCACAAACTCTCAGGTATATCTGCTGCACCAGACTCTACCGAATTCTACACAGTCAACTTTTTCACTTCTGCCTAGTAATTCTAGTGCTTATTACCTAAGTGGCCAGGGCAAGATTAAAACATTAATGTCAACAGGCTTTAAAAAATTACACCCAACTCTCCCCTACGTGTAAATCAATATGAAACAATACTACTTAGAACAAAAAATACAGGGAAAGCCAACACAGAACTTATTTTTCTCATGGTGTGGTACGCAGAACAATGCCTCCCAAAGATGGTCACATGCTAATCCCTGGACCCTGTGAATATATTATGTCATATGACAAGTGGGTATTAAGGTTGCCAATCAGTTGACCTGGAGATGGGGAGATCCTTCTGGATTATCTGGGTGGCCTCAATGTAATCACAAGGCTCCTTACAAAGGAAAGAAGAAGGCAGGAGATCAGGGTCAGATGATTTAATGACCAAAGCACAGATTGGAGAGATGCCATTTGAAGATACAGGGTGCTACCACAAGGCAGGAACATAGGCAGCCTCTAGCAGCTGGAAAGGCAAGGAAATACATTCTCCTGTAGAGCCTCCAGAAGGAATGCAGCCCTGCTGACACCTTGAGTTTAGCCCTATGACATTCCATAGAATTGTAAGATAATATATCTATCCGCCTTGTTTCAGAAAAATTCTTTGCAATAAATCCCTTAATAAATATCTCCTATTGGTTTTGCTTCTCTGATTGAAACTTGACTGATAACCACCTGGTGGTAACCACTTTGATTCCCTTTTTTTAAAAATGTGAAATACCAAATTTGTATAAAAGTTTTCACTGGTACCTCTGTTTTGTTGGCAGCTTCAGCATTTTCTAAACTCTGGCAACAGAATGATGAACAAGACCTCAAGTTTCCAGATGTGTGACATTGAGCTAATTAGAGTACTTAATAGGGTTTTTATAAGGATTAAATAAATTACTGAGCGTAATGCACTTGAAACAATGCCTGGAACAGAGTAGGTGTTTAAGAAATGTTAGAAGAGATAAAGGACAGAAGACAGGAGAGAGAGAGAAAGTTCTCTGCTTTCATGGAACTAATGTCCTAGAAGGAGAAATAGATGATAAACTCAGGAAGGAAGGAAAGGAGGGAGACAGGGAAGAATGGAAAAAATATGATAGCTATAAATGTCTCAGAAACACTTATATTTAAGACTAGACCAGGAGTTGGGGAGAGTAAAAATAGCTCAGTGGTAGAGCATGTGTAAACTTAGCAAGCACTGGATCCTGGGTTCAATTCCCAGAACTTCCACTAAAAAAAAAAAAAAAAGACTAGACCTGGAAGACTCCAAATCCAGCCTGACACCTGTTTTTCTGTGGCCCGCGAACTAAGAATGGTTTCCACATTTTAAGTGGATGATAAATAAATAAAAAGAATATTTCACGACATGTGAACATCATAAGAAACTCAAATTTCAATACCCACAGTCTTACTGGAACACAGCCATGCCTATTTAAATCGTCTGTGGCTGCTTTCCCACAGCAACGGCAGAGTTGAGTTGTTGCCACTGATCAGAGTGCCCACAAGCCTAAAATACTTACTGTCTGGCTTTTTACAGAAAAAGTTTGCCGACCCCTGAGTGGTCAGGGAGGGCCTCCCTGAGGAGGTGACATTTAAGTTGAGAACTGCCTGAGTTGCAAGAAAGGGGAAGATTGGGGGTAAGAGGGCAGAGAAAACAGAGAACCAAGGCTTTCTAATGTTTTAACAGCCTCCCAAAGAGGAGCTCTGTTAAAAATTCTGATGGGGTCCTGAGGTTCTGAGAGTGCTGTGGTGCCCCTGGGTCACAGAGCCCACAGGGCCAGGTTGGTGTAGGGAGCCAGGACTGCCTGGCACCAGAGCCTGCATGCCCTGTGCCAGACCCTTCTCGGCCTGGCATAGCACAGGAACCCAGGAACTGCATGCTGAACGGCTTTATTTGCCTTCCTAGAGGGCAATGACCGGGGATTTTAGATTCGTTCCCAGGAATAGGTGAGAAGGGCCTGGAATTGGCCCACAGTCCCGAGAGCAGGTGTTCTACTGCCTCCTGGTTGGCAGCAGGTCCATGACAGCCATAAAGCACAGATTTGGCCCTGCCAGCAGGATCTGTGGCAAGGGCAGTGGCGGAATGGCAAATAGAATGGGGCGGCCCTCAATGAACTCAGGGTCCTACTTTCATCCTGACTGGCTGTGGCCTGATGCAAGGAAGCTGACCTCCAGTCCATGGAGGCCCAAGTCCTGCCAGGTGTGGTTTTCTGGGGCTGGAAGAAGAGTGACAACTTCAAGCTCTCAGTTAATAAATGTAGCTCAGAGAGAACCCAGTTCTCAGTCTTTTATGGGCCAGTTCTTTCCTGCTAGGCTCCACGCTAAGGGAGGAAAGTAGGCTGTTAGTCCCGTTTCTGAGGCAGAGAAGAGCAACAAGGGGTATACTGGTTAAAAACAAAGACTGTACCTGCCTCCCAGCCTCAGTATTTGCCAGCTGTGTGACTTCAGGCAGCTTCTCTGGGCTTCAGTTTACGGCTGGTGATAGAATCTACCTGAAAGAAATGTCAGGAATCAAGGAAACAATAGCGCAGCACCACACCCATAGGAAGGACAATAAACTTGGGCTAATCCTACGCCCATTCTCTCAGTTAGCTCTGGCAACAGCCTTAAGAGGTCTTGGTGTGGCAGAGAATTCTGACTTTGAGCCAGATGTCTTCTCCACCCAGTTCCTCAAGGGCCAAGACCTTGACATCATCCTTGACTCCTCTCTTTCTTTTACTTGCCACAGTTTATCAGCAAAACCTGCCTTCAGTACCCAGACATTCCTGCCATGTCCATGGTATCACCTTAATCCAAACTGCCATTAGCTTCTGGCTAGATTTCTGCAAAGGCCTCCTAGTTGATCTGAGAGCCTCCATCCTTGCCCCTGCTCCCCACGCCCCTCTCCATAGCACTCCTCTTTTCAAAACCCTTCTGTTTCCTAACACTTTTAGAGTTAACTAACTTCTTTTATTCAATGATCATTTATTCTTGAGTACCTACTATGTGCCAAGAACTGTTCTAGGCACTGGAGATAAAACAGAACAAAACAAAAACCTCTGCATTCAGAAGTTTACCTTCTCATGGAGGGTGAAGAACAATAAATGGATACGTAAGTAAAACATATATTATGGAGTTACAGTGTGAAGGAAAAGCCAGGCTGGGCTAACAAGCTAACTCACAAGCCTAAGTGTAACAAGTGTCGGATTACTGATTTGAGTTTTGCTGGGCTAACTCGTAAATCTAAGTTAATTAGTGTTGGTTTGCTGACTCCCTGTTCATTTTTTTTTTTTTTTTTTTTTTTTTGCTAGCCAGCTGGATTTTCAAAGAGACATATCTGGCCTTGAAATGTTGGTTTGCTGCCTCCGTGCCTCTACTTTTGTGATAATGATGCTGCTAAAGCTGTTCCATGCCTATTGGCCAAATACCCCAAGCTTGTAATTAACCCTATAAAACCTCATGCACACGTCTTGGAGGTGCTCAGAGCTTCGGAGCAGAAGCCCCTCTGAGACCGCCGGCGTAATAAATCTGAGTACTCCAACCCTCCGAGTGGTGCTTGTTTCTTGGCTGGCCTGTCATTTCCTTAACAACAGTGTTAGGGAGAAAAATAATACTGAGAGGGGGAGAGGGCTCAGATTTTAGACAGGGTGGTCAGGGAAGGCATAATGGACAAGGTGAAGGTACACAAAAAGTCGGAAAATGGGAAAGGTGGGAGCCAAGGGGCAACCTAGGAGCCAAATATTCTAGAATAAGGGCTCAGCAAGAACAGAGGTGGAAGTGTTCCCAGTGTGTTTCATGCACCCTGAAGAAGCCACTGTGACCACAGTGGAAAATGTGCAGGAGGAGGAGAAGGGATTGATCTCAGAGGGTAGAGAGAGCAGGGTTGAGTCCTACAGGTTCTCTAAGCACTTTTACCCTCTGATTGAGATTGGAAGCCAGGGTAGGTTTTGAGTAGTGGAGTTAACTGGAGTTTCAAAGGATCACTGGGGCCGCTGTGTGGAAAAGCTTCAAGAACAATGGCAGAGACGGAGAGAGTTTAGGCAGCCATCACAGCTGTCCAGATACTATGGTTTCAACCAGGAAGGGCAGTAGCAGAGGTGGGGTCAAATCCAAAGGCCTCACAATAGGGTACCAGCCCTCCTGATGGGGTCCTTCCTACCCCTCCAACCTCACCTTGTTCCTTCCTGTATCCCCAACTCCACAGACCACTGCTAAGCACATACAGACAACTGATTAGTATGCGCTGACACAATGAACAAATGACTGAATAAACCACTCCTAGATAATCATCACCTATTTTAACATAGGCATACAGTCAGAACTCAGTAAATGTTTACAGATATAATACTGCACAATTCTTCAAAACTCAGGTGGCTAGTCTTCTTTACAGCTGAGGAAAACTGAGACTGGGGAAGTATACCCCTCGGGTCCGTCTGCACAGCCTAATCTGGAAGCTTCCTTCCCAATTTTAGCATAATATGGTCCTGGACACTGGGCCGAATGAGTGCTCTCAGGGTGAGTCACTGTAACCTCACAGGAGTTTCCCCAAAACTATCTCTACCCCGTAGAAAGGAAAAGCCAGAACCTCGTAGAGCCAGAAGGTCAAGAGACGCAGGACTGACACGCATCCTGAAAGTTCCCGAGGGTCCTCCCACGCGTCTCCTCCCACCTTCGGGCCATAGAGACGAAGGGACAGAAGTGCCGCCCTCGCGCAGCCGAGATCCCGCCCCTCTCCTGCTCTTCAGCCGGCCCGCGCCTCCAGCGGAAGCCGGAAGCAAAAGCGGGCCCTGCTAGCCCCGCGGCTCCGAACTCGGTGGTCTCGCAGGCTCCGCAGGAAAAGGGAGAAGATGGCGGAAGAGGAGTGAGTGGGCTTTTCCCGGGCGGCGGAGGCGGCAGGGCTGGGGCCCATCGGGTGACTGCGAGCACCTCAGACCGCCCTCCGGCCCCAGAAGGCGGAGCTCCTTGTGCCGGTTGGCCAGGACCGACCATGCTGGCGCCTGCGAGGAGGGCGGGAGGGACGGGCCTAGGCCCTGCAGCCTCCTCGAGGTTGGACCCTCAGGCTAGGGATCGGCCGCCCAGCGTAGGTCTCGAAAGCCGTTTTGCGGAAACCGCAACCCCAGATTTCACTTTCCCAGTTTTCGGTCATCTGCTGATTACGGAGCGTTCCGCCGCCTCCTCCAGGAAGTCCCCCACCCTTACCCTCTACATAGCCAGTCATCTCCTCCATTGTAACGATCATTTTCGGTATCTGTTTCCTTCACTGAGTTTCGTTTACTTATTGACTGTTGGCCATCTACTCTATTTCAGGCCTTGGTCACACAGTAGTGTAAGAGACCGACCAGGAGCCGCTCAGGGAGCTTCCATTCTAGTGGGAAAAGAAAAGCATTAACAGGATGATTTCAGTGCTCAGAAGGAAACAGAATGGTGTTAGGGTGGGGGAGGCTTCTAGAAAGAAGTGATGTGCCATATGAAACCTTAATGACCAGAAGGACGGACAGGAGAGGAAACAGCAAGTGCAAAAAGGCCAGAAGCAGGAAAGAGCTTAGTGCCTTTTTGAGGTTGAGAAAGGCGGGATGGCTGTAGTGTAGAGAGCAAGGGGCTACCTGTACAAGATAAGATGAAAGGGGGCTGTGTCTCTGTCCTCCAGGTCCTTCTGGAAAAGGACCACTCTTAGTCCATCTTTATACCTGCCAGGCAGTCTGTTGCATGTTATGGATGCCCTATCTATGTTTGTAGAATAAATATGTAAAAATTAACAAGGAACCAACCCCGTGGTTGAAATTTGACTCCTTCATTTGACAACTTTTCATATATGTCTTTTGACCTGGTCATTGTTTCATTTAGTCAGCTTACTTAATGAGCATCTCCTCTGTCCCAGACACTAAACTGGGCCTCAGCAGTACAAAGCAAAAAAGGTGATATGACCCAGTGATTTTAAGTTTGGTCTCAAAGTTTTATTCTGCCACTGGCTAACTGAGATATTGGCCGTTGTGGAATCTGTCCAAGAGTTAAAAAGTGGAAGTAGTAATGCCCACCCCAGGGTTGTTATGCCTATTAAATGAGAGGCTGTATGTTACCTAGTCTGCAGAATGAAGGGGTACTCAAAAAACATTAGCTGTTATCACTATTACAATGATTATTATGTCAATATGGCACCAATTTACTATCCCAACACAATGTGAGGGGATAGCTGTGAGGAACACAGCCATAGGGTGGAGTGGGAGTATTACTACACAAGAGATTACATTTGGGACTTTTGAAATCAGGGAAGGATTTTGTAAAGTAGGGTAGGGCTTTCCCACCGGGTCAACAATTGGCCAAATTCATCTGGCTTCTTCGTTCATTGTAACTTGCAGATACAATCCAAGTAAAAGAATGTAAACTGGAGAAATAAAGGTGCTAAGTAAATAGTGTTGGACCTTGGAATGTGATGAGACTCCAGTTTGCCTCTGTTTAAATCCCTCATTAAGCCACCAAAGAGCAGGCAGCATTTTGTTTCTACACTGGCCCTGATTTCCCTTTGTTTCTGTCCTGTATGTGGCTGTGTTCAGAGCACCTGAGGTCACTGGTACCCTGGTGCTGGGGCAGGCAGGAATTTTCCTAATAATTTTCTTTGAGACTTGCCTGTTGGTTGCAAGACGTGTGAATCACATGAAGCTCTGTGCCGGGTTCTCTTTCTGGTTTGTGTTGATATTTCAGGGCCATTTTTCCTTTATGTAATTCTGCTGCTTTTTATGTCCTCCAACAGGTTCCCCAATACAACTCATGAAGGTTTCAATGTCACCCTTCACACCACTCTGGTTGTCACTACGAAACTGGTGCTCCCCACCCCTGCGAAGCCCATCCTCCCAGTGCAGACCGGGGAGCAGGCTCAGCAGGAGGAGCAGTCAAGCGGCATGACCATATTCTTCAGCCTCCTCGTCCTAGGTGAATGCGTGTCCTAGGTGAATGCATGTCCTAGGTGAATGCATGTGGAAACCACCCCCTTCTGCCATTGAGTGTCGTGTGCACTGTCTGTATGGTTAACCCCACGTCAACCACTGTTGACTTTGTGAAGTCTTCCTCCCATTTGGTTTTCACTTCAAACGCTGAGGGGCAATGATCAGTTAGTTTCTGACATCCTAACAGGGTGATCCTTTCTCTTTATGAAATCAGTGAGCTTAGCAATTCTGAAGAGCCCTTTATGTAATATTTTAAATGTCCTTTGAAAGAAAGAGTTATAGAATTTTTGACCTAGAAAAAACCTTGAACATCTAGTTTATTGTATTTCGAACTCTGCTCATGAGTGTGCGCGTGCAGGTAGTGGTGGCTGCGGGTGAGTCGGGGCCGGGGCGGGTGTCAAACGGAAGCACAGCGAGCATCATGACTTTTGCCATATCTGTACCACCTGTGCTGTTATTTACTTATGTAATTTTCTTCTTTAAATGGATTCACTCTCTCAGACTTAAAAACTCATTTTATTCAACCTCCTCATTTCACAGGTGAAGAAATTTAGGCCAAGAGAAGTTAAGTGACTGACAAACCTGGTTTTGGGGAGACTAATACTCAGGTTGCCAGAGGGAAGTTTAGATAAAAGGCAATAACTTAGTTGCATCCCAAAGGCTATGGACAACAGACAACTGTTTTAGACCAAAAAAATCCAGTTGAAACTGCACTATCACTTTGGATCAGCTAAGGAAGAAATAGCTCAATTTAACCCTCCAGACTCTTGTTTAAAAAGTGAAGTTGGCATATTTACATTTCTGCTCCTCTTTGATGTTACTGAGTCATTTTTCTAATTAGATCTTTTCAGAAGAGTGGAAGATACAACTGGATTGAAAGGTGTAGAGTATTTCTCTGATGTCTATTAGGACTGTTTTTTAAGGAAAAGTGTAACTTCTTTCACACTTAATATCTATTCTGTTAATTAAATAATTTTAATAAGATAATTTTATTTAAAATCCCAGGACTCATCCTTGACTCTCATAGATTTTTTATAACTTTTGAGTTGGATACTGAAAAAGAACACAAACCACAAGTGTACAATGTCTATTTAGATTTAATATGCCCAAGTAACTTTTTACTCTGTAGGTGTAATTGAATTCTATTTCCAGGGGATTACTTCCACAATCAAGGATTTCTGTTTTGTGTTTTCTTTTTTTTCTTTTTTCCTTTTGTTATGGTAGTTGAATACAATGAAGAAAAGCAGTTCTTTTCTTGATCAAGAAATCTTTAGTACCTGAACCCTTAATCCTGAAGGAGTAGTGGTTGTCTGCTTACATTGTTGTCAGCATGATATGTTAGAGAATATAAAAGGCAGGCCTGGAGAAAAACTTTTGTTTTGTAATCACTTTTTTCACAGGAGGGTGAAAAGGATAAAGTTAAGACATTCAAAGTAATTTTCAGGGTATGGAACATCTACTATTAGCCTGTGCCAGAGACCACAAAACAGATTTTTTTATATTGTAGTTTTTAATCCAGGCAAAATCCTGCCCAGTGTTAATACCTCTTTGAGGCCAAAAAAGGCTGAGCTGAGTTTTGTAGTGCTGCATTTTTCTCTTGGATTGTCTTCTCTTCAAACAGATCGTAATCCTAGACTCTAGAGTCACAGTGATGTCGGGTGGGTTCCATTTTCACCTAATCAGACTCTTGACAGTAGAAGAGTTGATTATCACCACTTTTTATGTGTAGGTCAGCATGCACTAGCAGAATGGAATGCTTTCTAAGTAAATTTGAAGGCATTTTTCGCTGTTGTATTATTGTCAACAAATTATTATGTATATTGTGTATTTACTCTTGATTAGATGTCCAAATAATATAAATCTGACAAAGAAAAACAGTGGTTGTTTAATAGGTAATTTTCTAACTCATTAAATACATAAACTTTAGTAAATTGAGGGAAGTAGTTCATAGATTATCTTAGACTTTAGAAACTCCTAACCTGAAATGGATATACCACTTTTGTTTACTCTTTTAGTCCAGTCAAATGGAATTGTAATTTTTATGTGGTAGGAAAGCCAAAACTCTAGTTACTTTTGACTTTTAGAAGCTTGAAATCGGTTGACTTACACTTAACCCTTCCTGATCTTCGACTCCACAGAAACAATGGTGATCCTAGTTATTGACTTTAACCCTAGAGTTAACAGCATTATTTGACACATACTTTTTATGGGCCATTAAATGTATTGGAGTTGTTAAAATTGACATGTCTCTGTTTCAGTATATCTTCCATAATTGTATCTTCAGACATGGAAAATTGGAAACATATTAACTTGTGGTATCCATACCCTCCATACCACACGGAAGTTTTGTCCCTTCTTGCTCTGTTTTTTTCCAAGTGTACTTGAAAATATGAAATTGTATGTGTATATACGTACGTCCATTCATAAGCACATACACAAGAACACGCACATATAGTTTGGAGTTTGTTTTAATGTAAGTGGAGTCCTATAACTTGCCTTTTCATTTCCCGGAATGTCTTGGAGATCTTTTCATGTTAGTGCTTTCTGTATCTACCTCATCCTTTTTTTTGAGAAAAAGGATTTGTATGTGGTAAAATAAACATAAAATTTACCATTTTAAAGTGTATAATTTAGTGGCATTAAGCACATTCACAATGTTATGCAACCATCACCATTATTTAGTTCCAGAACATTTTTATCACCCTGAAAGGAAATCCAGCTCCCATTTAAAATTAGTCACTCCCCATTCTCCTTCCCCCCAGTCTGGCAAACACAGTTCTGCTTTCTCTAGAATTTGCCTACTCAGAATATTTCATACAAAGGGAACCATACAACATGTGGCCTTTTATGTCTGGCTTCTTTCACTTACCACAATGTCTTCAAGATTCATCCATGTTGTAGCATGTGTCAGGATTCCCTTCCTTTTTATGGCTGAATAATATTCCACATTATGTTTATCCGTTCATCAGTTGATGGGCATCGGTTGTTTCTACCTTTTGACTATTGTGAACAGTGCTGCTGTGAACATTTTTGTACAGGTTTTTATGTCAGGGTATGTTTTTATTTCTCTTGGATACACACTTAGGAGTGGAACTGCTAGGTTAAATGGTTAATCTATGTGTAACTTAGGAACTGCCAAACTTCCAGAGTCTGCACCATTTTACTTTCCCACTAGCAGTGCACAAGGGTTCCAGTTTCTGTGCGTCCTTGCCAACAGTTGTTATTTTCTGTTTTGTTTTGTTCTTTAATTATGGCCATCCTAGGGGGTGTGAAGTTGCATCTCACAGTTTTCCTTTCTATTTTTCTAATTAATGAGGATGAGCATCTTTTCATGTGCTTATTGGCCATTTGCATGTCTTCTTTAAAGAAATGTCTGTTTAGTCTTTTGCCCATTTAAAAATTGTGTTGTCTTTTTGTTGTTGAGTTGTAAGAGTTCTTCATATATTCTGGACACTAGACCCTCATCAGACACATGATTTACAAATATTTTCTCCCATTCTGTGGGTTGTCTTTGCAGATCTTTTTATAGTCAAAGACCATTCCCTCGCATTGATTATCCTTATATGTAGCTTTCTCTGTTGATAGTTTCCTCTTTTGCTCTTTTTTTGTGTGTGGTCAGTTGATTTTTTTTCTTCTTCTCTGTTTTGCTCTTAAAGCTGCAAATAGTTGATTGGTTTATGAGAACAAACTTTTTAGTTTTTTCATCCAACTTGGTGCAGGGAAAGATCAGAAACTGATTCAGCTCCCTAGATCTATTTTCAGTCTACTCATGTGCTCATATGCCTGCCTTTTTAGACGGTATCATGCTCATTGGTCACATGTTGTGCTTATGCATTGAAACTTTTTTCTTGCTCTTAGTATTTAATGTAGGATTTTTCCAACTAGGCTAAATATTTATAATAAAATAACAGCACAGATTGATAGTTTAATGCACAGAATGAAAGGAGGACAAAGTTTCTATATTTACAGCTGTTTCCTTTCTCTGGCCACCTGGTGCTTTTTGGTGGGACTAAAGATAATCTAATTTGTCAGTGTGGGCTCTGAGGGTGGCCAGTTAACAGCCATGCAGATTGTTTAAACATTTCCTTTTACCAAAAAAAAAAAAAAAAAAAGAACGCATTTATTTTTAGTCCTATCGAGATAATACTTTGACTGATGAGATGGTAGACCACCTAGGTGCCTAATAAAAGAAAAAGATAAGCACACTAACATTTGGGCCTTGAAATTAAATTTAGGAATTACTTTTGTGGAAGTATGATTTTTTCAAGTCCAGAAATACTTACTTCTTTCACATCATTTTACATCCTTTTGTCTCTTTTCTTTTCTTTGACGTCAGCACCTCTGTGAGGAAAGTCAGACGTTATTCTTATTTTGGTGGTTGAGGAATGAGGGCCACCAGGAGGGAGGTGGTGGGTGCTCAGGATTAAGGGCACAGGCTTGGAATCAAACTCAACCCTGCAGTGCCTGCTAGTGACATGACTCTCTAAGCCTCAGTTTTCTCATCTTTAATCAAAGGAGACAGTGGTGATAACAGCTGATTGAGAGGGGGTGTTGAGGGTCAAATGAGATAGTGTTTGGAAAGTACTCAGTGCAGTGCCCGGCTTATGGGGAGCCCTCAACCAGTGGGAGCCCCAGTACCCAGCTGGGGAGCAGGCACACACCATCTTTAGGTCTTGAATGTTCTTATCACCAAACCAAAGCATTAACTTTGTCTTTTTTGTAAAACACCCACACTCCCTTCTGTGTTAAAAGAGAATAACATGGTGGCAAAATACTTCATGTCAACATATATTCTTGCAATTATATTTGCACCAAAGTGATTAATGTCATTTACTTCTTCCTCACCATTTAGAGTTTTCCAGTTGATGATTACTTCAAAAAAGTTGAGAATCATTTCTCAGAATCAGGGAAATTTGAATAATTTTAAATGGTTGTATAAGGTTTAACAGCTTACAAAAAGGGTAGATGTCTGTTTCTCTTTCAGTAGCCAGAAGACGAAATAGTTCAGGCTTGTCAAGAAGTATGGAGAAAATGTAATAAACACCATGCATCCAGGTTAAGAAATAGGAAATTGAAAAATACAGCTGGGGTTACTGTATCATTGCCTGTTGTCCATTTCCTTGGCAACTTCCCAGCAGTAACCGTTGCCTTGAACTTGGTTTTTGTCATTCAAAGTTGGCTGTTTTAACAATGTCTTTTTTTTTCCCACAGCTATCTGCATCATATTGGTGCATTTACTGATCCGATACAGATTACATTTCTTGCCAGAGAGTGTTGCTGTTGTTTCTTTAGGTAAGTGCTCATTGGTGATCCTATAATAAAAAGCAGTAACAATACCATTTTTTGAGTGCCTCCAAAGGACCAGGAAGCACAAGAGATTGTGGTACATACCTGAGCTCATTTCATCTTCACTGCAAGCTGCCATGAGGGGGTTATGATCCCATTTTACAGATGAAATCATGGGAGCTCCGAGTGGGGTGATGACCTCCTGAAGTTCCCATGGAAGCCCTTCTATCCAGCCTGAAAGCCCTTTCTTCTTCTAGAACTACCTTCAGAGTACATCCAAGGCTTTCATCAGATTGTTATATTGTAGTTACTTTTACGAGTTTCCACTTGCCTACTGCTGATACTTAATTTTCCCTTATCACTGCTTTATAAGTTAATTTTACATAGTAAGTCATATATGTTTTATAAGTTAATTTTTTTTTTGCCCTGTAGATCTGGTTTAGTATATTTAGAAGTTCTTTTCCAATATAACAATGGTTTAGATTGGCTTTGGAAATGACCATTCACATTGTCATTCTAAGGTCTACTAAGCTGTGCTGACACTCAACTAAGGCAAGTAATTGACACGTAATTCGTAGAATCCCTGAATTTTACAGCCGGAAGAGACTCTCGCTTTGCAGTTTAGGACAGAGAAATGGCTCACTTTAATGTCAGAGTCAACTATAAAGTCTTGAGAGAGCATTCCATTCTACTTCACTTACATTTCTCTTTTGTTTCCTGTGGCAATTAACTATTAAGATAATTAGCCTCTATTTAGAGTATGTGACTCAGTGTAATAACAAGTGAGCTCACATGCAAGTTCATTGAAGTGGTTAATGAAGGAAAAAGCAGGGACTTTACTTCTAAGTAAGTATTAAAATGAAGACTAAAATGTGGGTAGGGGTGCTTAAGGCATGGTGAATAAGGTTTTATTAAGGTCAGCTAAGCTTTCCTCAGCTTAGAATATTGTAGTTGCTAGTTTCCACTTGCATACTGATAAAATTGAATTTTTTCTTATCACCACTGATGCTTTGTAAGTTAATTTTCTCTGCCTTGGAGATCTGGTTTAGCATATTTAGCAATTCTTCCACAATATAGCAGTGGTTCAGGTTAGCTCTGCTCGTTCTCCTTCCCTCATCAACACCTGTTACTTGGGTTCAACCCCTCCTGTATCTTCCCGGGACTTCACTGTACTGCTGAGTGCCAGGGTCCGGCCTGTGAGCTTTCACACTGCCATCTCATTTAAGCCCCAGAACCCCTAGATGATGCCATAATTTAAGGAAGAGGCACCACTGGATAGTACTGATCTTCAGTGAAGAGCTGGAAACCAGTTTTATTCAAAGAATTCCTGTTCTCCATTGAGCAGGCTCTTCAGCTGCACATCCTGGCAGATTCTAACGAACTTAGCTAACAGGATAGCTTTAGGGCTCTAAGAATAGGAGGATCATTCATTAACATTTCTTTCCTGATATTAGGCATGTTGCAAATAACCTGTATAGCTGACACCTGCTATTCTGGGGCATTCAGTAAAGACTTAAAAAAACCACTCCAAGGAAGTCATAGTTTTGTGGTCAGCTGACACAGTTTCTTAAGAATAAAAACTATAAGCACAGGGAACTATTCAATTTGCTGTGATGAGCTGTAATGGAAAAGAATCTGAAAAAAAAAAATGTATGTATATGTATGACTGAATTGCTTTGCTGTACACCTGAAACTAACATTGTAAATTGACTACACTTCAATAAAAAATAAGAAAAAAATTTTTAAAAGAGTAAGAACTATAGTTGGTGTATATTTAGGTATTGCGCACGTGGAAATTAAAATGATGGTTCTCACATTTGGTTGGGAATATCAAGTTCCTCTCTGTCTCTTGAATGTTTGAGTAACTGCAGGTCAATAATTACCAGTGCTTGTGTTAGGACCTACAGCAGGCATTGTTGGGCGCCTCCCCAAGAGCCGTTTCCCCTTTCTTCCTTGAAAACAGAATCCTAGTTTTGATCCAGTGTCTTGCCACAGTGCACTCAAGGAAGGTGGGCCCCTCCAAGTCAAGACTAGTCTTCACTATCATGATAATTGCACTCGCTTTTACCAGTGATGATTTGAGAGGAGTGGAGGCAGCAAGGCAGTGTGAAACCTAGTTCTGGCCAGTGAGACTAAGAGGAAATGTGCTGGGGTGGTGAGTTTTGGGAAATGTTTTCCCCTCTGATAGAAAGAGAAATTGCCCCTTCTCTTGATGCTGTTGTATGGGGATATGATGCTTGGAGCACTGATAGCCATCTTGGAGTCACTGTGGCTCAAAGACAAAAGCCAGGATGCTAAGGCTTGCTAAGGGCACAGATGGGAAGCCCGGATTCTTGCTGCACCATTGCTTTGTTGGATTGATAGCCTGGAACTACCTATCTCAGAGCTGCCTGTTTTATGAGATAATAAACATCTATGTTTAAGCCACTTGTAGTCAGGTGTTCTTTTACTTGCAGCTAAAAATAACTGATATGGGACTTTTTCCAAAATCAATTCAAAATGATTAAAAGAAAACAAATTGCAGGGTGAGGGTGGAGTTGCACATCCATTGGCTCATGGAACCAAGAAAGCTATAAGGTGGTGCTAGCTTCAGACTCAGCTGGATCAAGTCTCTCGGACTCAGTTTTTCTCCATTTCTCAACCATGCTTCCCTTTTTTTTGGCTTCACTCTCAGGCAGGCTCTCTCCACTTGGTAAGCCTTTACAACTTCAGGCTTACTATCCTTACGGTAGAAGTCACAATGGGAAAGGTGGCCTCCTCTTCTCCCTGGTTCCACTAGAAGTTATAGGATGAACTGACCAAATGCCCCACCTCATCCCAGAGCTGGACGTGGAGTGGAGCAGTGCTGGGGGTCAGCCAAAGCTCTCTGTCCACAAGGTTAATTTTTTCGCTGATGTTGCACAAATAACTCTAGCCTGTACAGCCAGGTCTTGGGAGGAGTAATGGAAAGTAAGTCTTGCTTTTTAGTACTTACTTGCTAACTCAGGTGATTGGAATGCTAAGAGCACTTCTATGGGGAGTGCTGGGGTCCAGAAAGTTTTTATTATATTAGAGGACATTTGGTTAGAATTTAGAAATGCTGACAAAGCTATCAAAATAGTTCTGTATTTCATAAAGCTATGTAAATTGAAGGAAAACTTTTTTCTCCTACTGGAGCAAAGTGTAACAAAATATTGAGATAGCCACCGTTTCAAGAATTTCCAACTTTTGTGCCAAAAAAGAATCTAGATGGAGCTGCCAGAGAAAATGGGGTTTTCATTCTCTCAGGGATAAGCCTTCCTAGCCTGCTTCTTCCAGCCAGAAGTTCCTTATTAGCCTGCAGTCATTTAGGGATATTACTGGCCTTTTGTGTGCTAGTTAAGCATTCAGAGTTCCTAAGAAATTATTGGTATACAAAAGGACTGTCTACTCTCTAAAAGCACATTTCCCCCTTCTATTTTATTTTCAAATGAATTTCAATACTTTAAATTCTTCATAAAAACATAGTATCAACAAGAAGTTCTAAAGATATTCCCTTGGCTCTTGTTCAGAGCTTTCAGATACTTTTTGTACTTAACGGAATTCTGTAGTTTGGGCCTTTTTAAAAAAAATAAAATAAAATTTTTTGCACACTTAAACAGCTACACAGAAAAAGAAAAATCCTTTTCATTGACAACCAGCTTTTTGTCTTGCTTCATTCGTTTCCAAACCATGGGTAGACACGTGTTGATTAGATTCCTTGACTTGGTTTGAATTTATATCATTTTTTGTGTTCTTTCCTTTTTACTATTCTTTCCAGGTATTAGTAAAGTTCACATTTATTTTTATTGCCCACATAGTACTGATTTACTATTTATACATTTTGTGCTGAAATTTATAAGGAATGAAAATAAAATATACTGCTCACTGTCCTCTACTGTAGATAGCAAAAACAGGACTAGTCATACATCAAGTATGTAAAGTCTGTACACTTTATTGTAGAGTCAGGAAAGTCCAGAATGGGATTACCAATGAAAGTTTGACTACCAAGTGCCAAGGTTTAGCCTGAATACAGCTGGTAGTTAGAAAAACTGTGTTTTAACTTGTAACCAGATTTGATTGAATCATTGAGTCCATAAGATACACAAATGTGCTCCTTTGTCATAACCTTAACTGTGTTTGTGCTTTTAGTTGTGTTAACTCCTTGTTTTGACTAAAGGATTGTAATTTGTTGTTGTTTTTAAAGAATAGAGCTGTTTTTTTTTCAAGGCGGGTTTTGAGTGGAAGATGATGAAAAAAATCACTCAGTTCCTGAGTTATTGACTAAAGGTAATTCTAGGAAAAAGATACAGTAATTATATTCTAATTGTGCTAAAGTTCTAAAAAATTGTTTGTTTGTTTTTAAGGAGAATTTAAGGGAGAATCCTAACTCTGTAACAGCTTTCATTACTTTCTAGACTGTTAAGAGTCCAGTGTTGATGCAGCTTAAGATGTCACATGAGTAACTCTCCC
Organism: Camelus bactrianus; assembly: GCF_048773025.1. Classification (NCBI taxonomy): domain Eukaryota; kingdom Metazoa; phylum Chordata; class Mammalia; order Artiodactyla; family Camelidae; genus Camelus; species Camelus bactrianus. The sequence goes on from NC_133557.1 coordinate 23,161,466, forward strand.
TGGATCTTAGGTGCTTTGATTTTTATTAGAGAAGAAACAAGCGTTCCGTTGTTGGCACTGAGTAGCTGTCTTAGAGGCAGAGGCCAAAATTGGTTGTCAAATTGACAAAATGATCACATTAGACTCTAAGGATTTTCCAGGCTGTTGCATTCCAAGGAAGAGTGCTAGCACAGACTTTTAGCTTCTGTGTTTCTAGAAACATCGATCAGAGGTGACAATTTATTATTGGAACGTCTTGTTGCTCTTTTGCGGCCATTAGCTAAATGTGTGCTGTGTGTGTGATAATGCATGCTTTTGCCTTGAGTCTTGCTTTGACTCTCCTAGTGTTACGGTCCTGTTCTCTTGGCTCAGCACTTTATCATCTCTAAGTTGTATTTCATACTTTAATCTTCTAGATAATGCCAGTATAATGAGGTAGGCTAAATTTTAAAAGAAGGCTGTTAAAGAATTGCATTCTGAAACTTGCTTTATTTGGGCTGATTTCTATAAATTTCTTCTTTCACCCCATAAATGTTCTAAGTGGATTAGAAAGGAATAACATTCCACTGAAAAAGTAAGCTACTTTAAAAGCAAAATATACAAGCAGCATTTCCCCAGAAGACAGACAGACAGACACCTTTGAGGAACTGATTCACATCTTCCTAGCAGGTCTTCTTTCTTTTCGAATACTATTTTTGGAGTATCTATTTTAGTATAGGAAGCAGCATCGAGGACTGGATTTTCAGAACTACCTTATTATAGCATAGAGCTTGAACTGCAGCTGGACCTTTCTTCTGGACCTCACTCAGAACCATCAGCCTCCCACAAACCAATAAATGGGTGGAAGTAGTTTTCTCAAGGGTGGCATATATTGCCTCCAAAACCTGGAGAAGACCTACCAAGCGCTGTGCTTCTTCATCAGGGTGGACAGCGCAGGCCTTGTCCTTCACTTGGAGGGAATGTCTTGGCGTGCTTCAGACTGCCTGATCCCTGCAAGCTTCCCAGACGGGCAGGTCCCGGCGACTTTCTATCCTCTGAAGCACTTGTGTCTTACCAAGACTCAGACTCGCCCCATCATGCTTTTCATACCAGATTAGTGTGACGTCAGCAGTGGACCAGTGTGTTGTCCTGTGGAATGGCCATGTGTCCTTGGGGCAATATTATGACAGAAAGCAGGAGTTAACATAAGGCACTTCCCTAATTCCATGTAATCTGAAGTCACTTGGGAGCTCTATTCCAACAGGGAGGGGGCCCACTTCTGCAGACCTGGGAACCTGAAGGTGAAATGTGCTCACGTACATGACACCTCATCCTGCGTCTGAGTCCCACCTCTTCCTTATCAGGACCCTGATAGGGGAAGGCACAGGAGATCTGTCTTGAGTTGACTGAACTTTGTCTGAAGATCCACCACTCCTGCGGGTGAGACCTGTGCCTGAGCCTCAGCTCCAGGAGTGAGGGTCTGTTTCAGGGCCGTCCAGAGGGCCCTCTGACTTGCACCCTTTGCTTTAAGTTGGTGATTGGGCCTTCTGTTTTCTCTTTTCAGAGCATGAATGGCACTCAGCAACAAGCGCAATTCCACTTATAATTATTTCTCCCATAACCTCTCTAACACCAGAGATACTGCATGGGCCACTGCCTCCCCCACCAGTGTCCTGACCCAGTCCCCACGAGTGAAAGTCTTAGCAATGACACCGCTACCCCAGGTGAGGGATTATCAGTATTTTACCTCCAGAGCTGGGGTCCTCCTTGCCAGGCAATTGCTGAGTGATCCAACTTCAGAACCCCATCCTTCGAGTTTGCTTCCTTATGACCACTCCACTCCTGGAACCAGTGGTCTTTGGTTAGCTCCCCAAAAGCAGAGTCTGAGACAGGGGTTTCAGGACATTTTATTTATTGAAGAGTGCCTTGAGGAATAAATCTATAAGGAAGGGAGTAAACCAGAATAGAGAAAGAGAAAGAGGCAAACGGTGGGTGTGATTTCAGGATAAGTCTAGTGTGGTCTCGGTAGGAGGTCGCTGGGGCAAGAACTCACAACAGTGTCTATCTCTCCTTAAAGCAAGGGGGCTGGACTTCTGTAGCCCCATCGGTTAGTCATTGGCTATGAGCTGGTGTTGGGCGGGCATAACTTCCATGATGAGCGTCTTGGCAGCTAAGGGCAGTTGTCTAAAGAAGGGGACGGCTGTGAGCACTTAGCAGCCAACACGCACAGCAGCTCACACAGATGGGCCCAGTCAAGGGGACTGGGTGAGCCTCACAGCGTCTGCCACAGAAGGCAGCTGATAAGCTCTTTACAAAATTAAAAATACCTGTACCCTTGACCCAGCAACCCCTCTTTTGGGAGTTTTGCCGATGGATCCCCTCACACATGTGCAATGATGAATTTATTCAGACGGGAATGGCAGTGATAGCAAAAGCCTGGAAAACACCTGAGTGTCCATTCCTAGGGGAATACACTGCAGCTGTTAACAAAACAAAACAAAAAGTGTGGGGAAGCTCTTTTATGTATTGATACGGAATAGTTTCTAAGAGATAGTGGTAAGTTAAAAATACATATATCAGAATAGTGTAAACACTACTACCATTTGTCTTTAAAATTATTATATATGTACATGCATATGTATATATATATGATTTTATTTATTTTACTTTTTAATTTTTATTGAAGTATAGTCAGTTACAATGTGTCAGTTTCTGGTATACAGCATAATGTCCCTGTCATGCATATATATACATATATTCATTTTCAAATTCTTTTTCACTAAAGGTTATTACAAAATATTGAATATATGTGATTTTAAATGTAGAGACACTCAGCAGAAATAGATGTACCTTATAACCAAGAAACTGATAACACTGGTAGCCTCTGGGAAGGAGAAAAGGAAACAAGGAGGGGAGGGAGGCAAGTTTGCACTGCGTACTCTCTTGTACCTTTTAAATTTTGTACCATAGGCATCTGTTACATAATTAAGTAAAAATAAAGTAATTCATTTTAAAAACAATCTTGGACATGCTATTTACCAGTTCAGTGATGCTGGTCATTAGGCTAGGTCCTTATCTGTAAAATGCAGGTGACAATGCCTTCACTTTGTAGAATTGGAAATATTAAACAGAGTAATGCATGGAAGTCACTTAGTATAATGCCTACCTGCTAAGTAATTAATAGCTGTTAGCTGCTGCTATTAATATTATCATTATTTATATTATTATGGCTTATTATCTTGTAGGGTAATTGAGAGAATGAGCTGAATAAGATATATTGTATACATTAGCACAGTGCCTGACACCACACAGTCCATGTGTTTGTGTGTTTCTTTTTAACACAATGCAAATAAATGTGTGTGCATATGTTTTTTCTTTTACGGGAACTAGGATCATGTTCTACATACTGTTTTTGTAACCTGATTGTTATACTGAATACTTTTTAAGCATTTTCCTGCAATGTTAATTTTCAGAGAGACTCGTATTTTACAGTGATAATGGTAGACCAGCAGTACACTCTGGGAGAAAGAGGAGTGTTAGCAGTCGGAAGCAGCAGTGCAGAAGGACTGCAGCAGTGCAGGCTCCCTGGGTCTCAACATCAAGAGGTGGTGGAAGGCACCCGGGAGCCAGCAGTGCACTGTCGCTTGCTCGCCTTGAGCTGTCAGAAAAGCTGTGTAACCCCTCTGAGCCTTCCTACCTGCAGCATTCTCTCGAGCATTAAGAATAATTTAAAGTGACAAATCCTGGGAGAAGGGGCACAACAAATAATTACGAGTTGCTCCCAGTGTTTTGAATTAATCCAGGAGTGTCCATAATGAGGTGTGTGCACAAAGATTCATAGGGAGTAAAAGTAAATATTACAACTTAATGTTTCTATTTAATTTGAATCTCTTTCACAATCTCTATTTTTTGTTATATTTTAAAACACATTAATATAGTACCACTTTTAATAATAATAATAATAATAATAATAATAATAATAATAATAATAATAATAATAATGAAAAGTTTGTAACTTGAAGGTGCATGCTCAAATTCTTTTCACTGATAGGAATATACAAAATTGTGCCTAGGGTATTATTTCCAGCCTGTGTGGTATAAATTAATTTCTCCTATATAGTGGATTAATTTGACCTAAACTTTGAACCTCAATCTCGAAAGGTCAAGGAGTAGTTTGCCAACTTCATGTTACACCATAGTTCAGTCCTTGGACATTTCAAAAGGATTACTCAAGTTATAATAATAATAGTAATAATAATAATATCACATTGTATTTTACAAAGCATTCCAGTGCTTCACAAATAATAATACAGAAACAAGCTTAGACAGGAGAATAATCACTGATTCTCAAATGTGACTGCTTCATGTGTAGTTGTAAAAGTGTTAATGGTGGTATTAAAGTTTGGTATACATTTACAAGGGAAAAAGAAAGTTGAGGTTTTCGTAGCACAGAAAAAAAGGACCTTTAAAAGTGAAATCTGAAATCATGAAAAAAAATTCAACTTCCCTAGTAATCAGGAATGATTACTGACTGCAGATTGACTGCAAATGCAGATCGAAACTTTAGTACAGTTTCTTGCCCATCATATTGGCAGAAGTGTTAGAGTCCGATGATTTTCCAGGGTTGCTAAGGATGCTTTGGTGCAGTGGTGTAAATCGCCACAGCCAGTTCAGAGGACAGTTTGGCGACATTTTTGGAGATAAAAATATTCATTCGTTGTCTCTGGATCTGCCCTAGGGAAATATTTTTACACAAAGAGGCACATACAAGCATGTTCATTGTGGCTGTTAACAGCAGTTGGAGACAGCCTTCTTTGGGGGAACAGTAAAAAAAATTCTGATTTAAAAAAATTTTAAATATAATTCACATAGTGTAAACTTTATAATTTTAAAGTGTACAATTCAGTGAGTTTTAGTATATCACAGGGTTGTGCAACCACTGTCTAATTTTAGAGCATTTTTATCACCTCGTAAAGAAAGCCTCTACTCATTAGTAGTCACTCCCATTTTCCCCTTCCCCTTTCACCTGGCAACCACTAACCTTACATTCTGCCTCTAGATTTGTCTGTTCTGGACATTTTGGATAAATGGAACCCATACAATCTGGCTTTTGGAGGCAGGGGTAACTTTTTATTGAGATATAATTCACATAACCATACAAGTTACCCATTTTAAATGTACAGTTCAGTGATTTAGTGTATTCAAAGAGTTGTACAACCACCACAACAATCAATTTTAGAACATTTCATCACCACCAAAAAAAAAAAACCCATACTGTTTAGCTGTCACCCCCGAAACTCTCCTCCCCAGACCTCTGCAACCATTTCTGTCTCTCTAGATTTGCCTGTTCTGAATATTTCATATAAATGGATCATAAAAGATGTCTTTTGTGTCTGGCTTCTTTCACTTAGCATGTTTCAAGATTTAACCACACTGCAGCATATAGGAGTACTTCATTCCTTTTTATTGCCAGATAATATTCCATTGTGTGGATATATCACATTTGTTTTATCCATTCATCAATTGATGGACATTTGGGTTGTTTCCACCTTTGGGCTAATACTGCTGTTATGAATGTCCGTACAAGTTTCTATGTGAACATGTTTTCTGTTCTCTTGGATGGAATTGATGGGTTGTATGGTGACTCTGTTTCACTTTTTGAGGAATTGCCACACTTTTCCACAACCTTTGTGCCATTTCACATTTCCACCAGCAACATATGAGGGTTCCAGTTTCTCTATATCCTTGCCAACACTTATTTTCCATTTTTAAAAAATTATAGCCATATTGGTGGGTGTGAACTGGTATCTCGTGGTTTTGATTTGCATTTCCCTAATGACTAATGATGTTGAGCATCTTTTCTTGTGCTTATTGGCCATTTGTATATCTTCTTTGGAGAAATATCTATTTAATCTGCTGCATCTTTATGCTATGCTGTAGAGCTGTTAAAAAGGTATGAGGCAGATCTGTATGTAGTAACCCCTGATCTTAACTCTGAGCAAAATAGCAAATAGTAGAAAGATACATTATAGGACCATAAACTTTGTACAAATACACAGAGATATGTCATGTGTGTACATACACACACACCTTAGTACGTATGGTTAATATAAATAGGTGAGAGGGTGGAGAGGGTCTGGTAGAATATTCCCCAAATGTATCAAGGTTGTTGGTTACCTTGGGGCAGGAAAAGAGAAAACTAAGATGGGAGTGGGGGCAGGATCTCATCAAAAGGGACTTTTGTCTTATTAATAATATGTTACAAAGTATTCATGAACTATTTGGTTCATAAAAATTTGTATGAAAACTCCTTAACATGTGTACACAATTTGAAAAGATGAGAAAAAAGAAGCAAGTAGGAAACGCCAACTGGCGAGGAGTTAGAATCAGTGCTTTCATGCCACGTGGCAAGTGAATGCACAATTACTGTTCTGAAACTATGATCATCGACTCCCTTTGTAGCTCAGATCTATTTTGTCTTGTTCTTTTTTCCTCTTTATCAAACTAGTTTTATTGTTGTTTTGCTAATATATAACAGTGCAAATAATGGAGGTTCATAAAGTTAAAATCACTTACCTCCTCTCTTCACCTCAAACCCCTTTGTCCCCACAGCAGTTAGTGCTGGTGCAGCTTCTTTTCCTAATAAACTTATGTGTTCTGAAATTTTCTCCTCACCCCACCCCGTAAGGTGTGTTTATTTGGCTTTCTGTTGTTGATGGGGAAAAGCTCCTTCCCCTACAGGGGAGAGGGAAGTCTTTGTCTCCACACGTCTGTGACAGTGGTCTTCAGCCTTAGCAGAGATTGTGATTTAGCGGGTCTGGAGTTCTGCTCAGGTGTCTTTCTTTTATAAAAAGTTCCCATGGTGATTCTGATGAGCCCACACGGCTAAGAATCATTTATCTGGTGAGTAACAGAGCAATCATAAATTGGACCCGTGATGCTTCTTTGAGAATTATTTTTGGTAGGTTCTTTATGAGAGAGTAATGAGCCTGTCAGCTTTGTGGAAACATGCCTGAACTTAGATGATCTGTTTTGTTCCAGGAATCTCACGGAATTTTTACTTTAGGTTATTTTCAGCACTGGGGCTTTATCATGACTAAATACATAGAGCTGCCGTCTGAGTCTGAGAAAGTGATCTTGGATTCCTTTCTGAAAGTGGTAGGAATAAGCAGTACAGGGCAACCTTAGCTTGGAAGCTTTCTGCCATTTCACATTGACAGTGAGTGGCTGTAGCAAAAATGACAGATAGTAAATCTTCCATGCCAGGAAAAGCATCCCTGGGTCTTTTTTTCTAAAGCTTTTTCTCCCTCCACCTGCCTCCTAGTAATAGTAGACTTCATTAGAGTATGTTTGCCTGATATGCAAGTGAGAAACTCATGTGGCTCATAAAACTCTACACAGGTTTCCAATATTATGTTTTTAGACATAAAACTTGCAGAAATCCATAAAAACCATTCAGAGATGCAATAAGAATCAGTACCTTTAGAATAATAAGCCTGAGTAATCTTTCTCAAATCTTAAAGTTTTGTTAAACTTTACATTTTCTCTTCTAGGTATTCTCATGGGAGCAGTTATAAAAATTATAGAGTTTAAAAAACTGGCAAATTGGAAGGTAGGTTTATCTAACTGTTCATTTTTTAACATAATTACAGTTTTTATTGGTTCTTAATTTTAGTATCACTGGTGGTTATGGTAGGGTTTTTTAAATATTATTTGAAGTACATATTGTCTCATTAATTTTTTTAAGATTCTGTTAGGTTGAGGGTTTATATCCTTATAAGTGAGGGTGTTTTAAAATTTTTTTAATCTGAATTTTTTGAAAAAGCATGAATCACACTGTTTCAAGTTAACATAGAAGCATTCAATGCCATGTTTTGTGTGTATTTGCATTTTTATAGTCTTACACTAACCTGCTGTATAGGGGAGAAATGCTCTAATTAGCATTAAACAGTAGCAATGTTTATTGCTCCTAATTCCATTATGACAGCTGAGGATAATAAAACATATCTGTCCAGCACTGTAGACCTTACAGAATGCCTTATATGCTGTAGCTTCTGTTATCCTCATGACGACCATGGAGGTAGTTATGATCCCTGTTTTTCCTGATGAAGAAAGTGACCTTGGAGAGGTTGGGACATACCCGGCATCACAGAGCTAGAAAGTGGTTGAGCTGGGTCTTGTGTCTAGGCCCTCTACTCCTGTTTGTTCTATACTTTCTCCACCACACCATGCTGTCCTCAATTCTTGGATGTTCACACCCTTATGTTTACACAGTGGTTATTAGAGCTGGAGCATCATCTTGTGGTACAAGGACTAATTGAAACTCAAGTTTCAGCTTAAACTTTGAGCATCCACATTGAGTAGGGAGCTTAACAAGTGTGTAACAAAACTGATTTTACAGAGGGAAGTAAGGTCCATTTCAAAATATTAAGAGAATCATATGGTTAAAAATGGATCACATTTGAGCCCCTCCTACTTTGATGCGGCTCCTAGGTGTGAGATTTAATTTACGTGTGGAACTGTGGAGTATAAAATTTGCAAAACAAGCCTCGTAGTCTGCCCTAAAACACAGTTTGAAACTGTTACAAATAATACTCAAGATATATTATATGTATTAAATGAATTCTCAGAATATATATTGAGCTCAGAGTATTTACAGGACTCCCCTCAGTGGGGGAAGGGACTGGGCAGGCTCCACTGGAGCACATGTGTGTGACACCCCTGCCTTCCTGCAGCTGGGTGGATGTAACCACCCTCACAGTGGCTCATTCTAGGGTAGAGAGCGCAGACTGTAAACCCTTTCTCTACTGTCAGACTGGATTATAGCCTGGTGTGTAAAGACCATCTGCTGACACATTTTGTTTGATTTAAAAATCAGTTGATCAAAGTTGTAATTGATTTTAAAACAAAAAATCATTAGTTTTATTTTAAAATACTATTAATCTGCATAAAATTCTAAGAATTTCACATAGAAGTTTGAACTTTCAGCTTCTCTTGAAAAACACCAGGCCCACATTCCAGCCAGCGGAGATCTGAGGCACTGAGCGCATGGGCTCCCCCGGGGGGAGTGCTGTGCAGCCCCGGGAAGCCTGTGAGTTGGTGATCTCTGCTCTGAGTAGAAGGAGGAAAGGTTATCCTTCACTTTTAGTTTTATATGCTTCAATATGACTAAATTTATTTTTCAACGGGTGTTAATTTTCAAGTTTTATTTAATATTATAGAGGAGTGAACCAAAGCTGGGTGGTGAATGTAATTAAGTACATGAAGAACCATCCAGGCAGCCAGTGCTTGGCCTGAGGAAAGGGCAAGGCTTCTAAGCTAAGACATTTGGGGCAGGCTTTTCTGGAGGAACTGGTGTTTGTGGGAAGCCAAAGCAGCAAGCAAGACACCTGCTTGGAAACCCAGGGCTACAGGAAGCAACAGGATATAAGAAAAACAGTGAAGGAGTTTGGTGGGTTTTTTTTCATGTAGTTCTGTTTCTAAACTGTCCTGCCAGGCCTGCCTTCTACCTGTGTCCTCATATGCTTAGTATATTTCTTTAATGTGTGTCTTTTTCTGTCTCTTATAAGGACCCTTTCATTGGGTTTAGGGCCCACCCTAATCCAGTACAATCTCAGCTGGATTCTAACCTTAATTCCATCTGTAAAGACCCTCTTTCCAAATCAGGTTGCATTCTGAGGTTCCAGGTGGACATAAACTGGGGATGGAGGACACTGTGAACCCACTGCTGGTGGGCTCCCCTTTTTCCCAGGGGAAGTTTGGTTTCTGGAGCTCCAAAAGAGTCTGTGCAGTGGTCCCGCTGCACAGATCCTGCAAATAAGATTGCTCCACAAAACGGGGAGATCGGCCCATTTCTTTTCACATGGCCCCAGTCTGAGTCATGAGCTTGTTACACAGGCAGTTATTTTAAGACTTAATAAGGCATTTTCAGAAGTCATCATTTGCTTCTATTTTGAGCCTTTTTGAATGTTATTTTAGTCTTTATGGTAACAGCCGTACATTTGTAAGAGTACATTTGTCATTCCTTTGAATAGGGATTTTGACAGGATATCAGACTGTCAAGATTGTGGCATGGAAATTTTCATATGAAAAGGGCCTGATTTTGCAGGATTAAGTAGACTGTGTATTACATGTAGTCATTTTGGGTTTGGGAACAAGTATGTATTTTCCCCCACTTGACCAGCAGTTAGAGAGCTATGTTAATATAGAAGATGAAATTATTATTCATCCCCCCAAGATGGCTGTATTCTAAAAATACCTTTCATAGTGGTACTTAATATTTGAATCTGAAAGCATGGCAAGGGGCTTGCTTTAGAGCCACGTCCCAAGTTGCATGGACACCAAGTGAGGACTGTTTCATCACAGTCAGATTTAGGAAAATAGCATGGTTGTCTATGACCGGCAGAGAAAAGGCAGGACTGTTTTAAACATATGTAGGGTTTACTCTTTCTCCAAGTGGATTATTTCAGGTTTTCCTTTTTCCTGGAGGAGTCCAATTTGTGGACTGTTTTTGAAAGTGTTTTATTTGAATTGAAATGTTTTCTTTGTTAAAATTAATTTTCTTTCCTTAGTAAAGAGTAAAAAGCATACTGCTGTGTGTTTGGAAGCAGTTTATTCCGCTATTTCTTTTGCTGGTCAGCTTTTAAAACCACTTGTCCTACATTTTTAAATGCAGGTTTTGTTTTGAGGTTTTTGTTTGTTTGTTTTTGTTCCTCCTGTTTGGTTGTATTATCAGGTAGTGATTTAAATATTTACATACTGGACCAGGTTCTAAGAGAGCAATTACTTTGGCTCTTCATTGATGGATTTCTTTCTTTTTTTTAATTGTCTTTTTTTTTTAATTGAAGTTTAGTTGATTTACAGTGTTGTGTTAGTTTCTGATGTACAGCATAGTGATTCAGTTATACATATATATATTCTTTTCCGTTATAGGTTATTACAAGATATTGAATGTAGTTCCCTGTGGTATACAGTAGGACCTTGTTGTTTATCTAGTTTATATTTAGTAATTTATATCTGCTAATCCCAAACTCCTAATTTATCCCTCTCCTTCCCTTTTCTTCTTTGGTAACCATAAGTTTCTTGTCTAGATTTATTTCTTAATTACACAAAGTCCATGCCTCTGAAAATACCCATTTTATATTTACAGGAAGAAGAAATGTTTCGTCCAAATATGTTTTTCCTCCTCTTGCTTCCACCTATTATATTTGAGTCAGGATATTCATTACACAAGGTAAGACTCAGACACATTAGTGCTTTTGGTCTGGGTGGCTTCCCACATTTATAAGGCAAGTTCCTTAAAAGCTTGGGTGTTAATTAGTAGTGGTGGGTCTGTGTGAACACCCTGGGGTGTGCGGACTATTCTACCTGACTTGTGGTCAGTGGGCTGCTTTCATGATTTCAGGCAGTGCGGCTTATTAAACTAGTGTTTTCCATAGAGGGGTACTTTGCCTAGGAAGAGACGGCCGAAGTGATTTTAATGGTACACAGATTTACACTGACTCCTCTTGGACACAGACTAGCACATGTTAAGAGGACAGATCCTGGGATGACAGGGACAGGTGCCCCAGGCCTGCTGATTCTCAGCTCACCATATCAGGCCATCCTTGGCCCATCCATCCTTCAGTGTCTCCCCTCTTAGTGCCCTGCCCTGGTCCTCAACTCCAAGCTGATAACCCCTTTAACCCCAGGTCTCCCATTTCTTCCCACCCTCTCCCTGGCCCAGCTTCTCCTCACCAGACTGGAACCCCATCTTCCCCACTAGTCTTCCAGCTCCTTCTGGCCCATTCACCTACTCCCACAGTTGCTCCACCCATTCTTGGCTCCCCGACCCTGGAGAGTGGCATCACTGGCCCCGGCCCGGTTCTCTGCTCTGGCATTTCTGCTCTCTGTCCCCCAGCTTGCACTCGGGCTCTTTCTGCCTGGGCAAGAGCTTCTCACTTTTAAGTCAGTTTGTATATACCTGAGTCTTTTCCTTGTCTATGAGTTTTCTTTAAATATAACTGTATTTAAGTTTCAAAATGAAAAAGTGATTCAACGTAAAATATTAGTAATACAACAGTTATTTTGTAAATGTGATTTTAAAAAACTATGAAGGTTAGAAGGACTAAGGTTTGGCCTATCCTTGGAGGGAGGAGAGGGCATGGATTTTGGAGCCAGAGGGACCTAGGTCTAGTCATGCGCTGCCCCCTATAGGTTCCTTTTGAGTAGAGTAGAAATTAGAAACAAAAAACACAAAGATCTCTAAAACCCTACCTCCTAGGTTGCTTTGAGATTTACATTAGATGAAAGAATGGATGCAAAGCATTTGTCATGAGAGTTTTGGTAAAAACAAAAAACATACAAATCAAGTCTTTAATTTTCTACCTAGATATTAAAGCAAAGTTATTCTAAGATGTTCAGTCCAGATTTTTAAAGTTATTTTATTGTGCATCAATCAAAAGAAAAAGTGAAAAGAAAGCTTAACGTAAAAAAAATAAATCTCACATCTTGTAAACCTGATCACTGACATCAGATAATTGTTAAAAAGAAAAGCAAGAAGGAATTGAAGGTCAGTGTCTTTTCACTCTTTCATTTTGTGAACGAATCTTAAAAGAATTGTAAACAGATTATGAAAATACTTCAACAAAACAATACTGAGGAAAATGATTTAACTTTAAACCATGACACTTTGATTATTATATTAGAGCTTGTAAAGGTCTTATTTTCTAATTTTTTAGAGGGAGAGGAAATAAACTTATTCAAAATTTGAGGAAAATAGTAGTTTCTTAAAAGAAAATTTTTTTGAAGTTGGCTTTCCAGCAGAAAATACGACAATTTATGTGAAAGTGACCAGAGTGAGCTGGAAATGGGAACTCAGAGACTTCTGCCCACCGCCTGCCCTTCCCCAGAGAAGATAGGAAGTTGACTTTGAATGTTTTATTTTAATATTGCTGCATTTGCTGATGTAGATTTGGACTTAGAATAAAAATTTCAGTAAGATTATCACCAGTTGATATGCATTAGGTAGGCAGCTATTTGGTTCTGTAAATATTAATATCATATGAAGAATAGAACATTAATTCTGCCAGAGAGAAGCAGAGAAATTTGCTTTATGTAGTAAAGGAAGTTTTATAGAGGAGTTACTTGATTTGGATAAATTTTCAATATACAGATTAATATTAACCAACTATGTAAATTATACCAGAATTAGATCCCTATAAACAGATCCCGATTTTGTGAAATCTATTTTTATTATTTTATTGTGTCTTTTTTTTTTTTTTGGTTGGGGGAGGTAATTGGGGTTTTTTATTTAATTAATTTATTTACTTTTAATGGAGGTACTGGAGATTGGACCCAGGACCTCGTGCATGCTAAGCACACACTCTACCACTGAGCTATACCCTTCCCACCTTGTGTAATCTATTTTTAAATAACAAAAGAAAGCAGCTCTTTGCAAAGAAAAACTCATAGGTGAAAGCCTTTTGTTTAGGAGAAAACCAAATCATTGTGTTTGCCTTGAGTTATTTCACAGTTCTTTGTATACAAAAGATTGATAAGCCAAACAAAGGAATTGAATGTCAGATTATGGGCAGCTAAGTCAAAATTGTAACAAATGAAGCAAAGAAACTTCCTGAAGGAGAGAGGCTTAGTGGGCTGTCAGTGTTGAGCCACGACAGTCTTTTGAAGTGAGCTTTAAAGTATCGGTTCCTGTTGTCTATAATTTGACAATTTCTGAGTGAAAAGATGGTCTACGTCCAGGCCCACAATCATGGATCATCAAGGTTCCCTGGTGTTGTTCCCAAGCAGAGTCCAAGGATTCTAATAAATAGCTTAATTTTCTTAATTTTATGGAAATTTGAAAGATGTCACCATGCTGCTTAGACTCGAATATTTTCTCTTAAGTGCTGTAAAGTGTAGATGAGAATATATTTTATCTGTTATGTTTAATGATGATACTAGTGGAGTGGAATTAAATTGTTTAAAAGACATAGACAGCAAAAAGGAGTTTCTGGTGGTATAACCTGTTATCTTGACATTCTTTGTAGTAATGTACTTTTTCTTAATTAATGGAAAAATTATAATTATATAAACTTTGGACTTTGATCAAACATGAAACACAATTAATCCCTTTAGTACCTATTCATTTGTCATCTTCCATCTGACAGGCATCATGCCAGGGACTGTGTTGTACAAAAGCAGATGTGGACATTGCCCCTGTTGAGCCTGCAGCCTAGTGGGAAAGACAGATATCAAATAGTACATAAATAAGTGTCAGATTTCAGCCATGGCAAGTGCAACCAGTATAGAGTCATTGTGCATTGAGAGCACAGAATAGGATCTGACTTGACTAAGGGATCATAGAAGGCTTCCCTCAGGAAGAATCAAAATGTCCTGAGATCTTAGGATGATTAAAGTTCACCAAGCAAAGGGGAAGGAAGAGTGGTCCAAGGCCAGTGAACACAATGCATTTGAAGAACCAAAAGCTACCAGCGTGTTGGGAACCCAGAGAACAAAGGGGAGGTTAGAGGCCTTCACAGGGGTTGAAGCATCCAGGCTTTGGTTGGGTTTTAGCTGCATTTTTAGTGGAAGTCGGGGTCAGAGTGAAGGCAGCAAACTAGATTTATCTTTTGCAAAGATGATTCTGGAAGCCCTTGGAGAGCAGAGGGCAAGGGCCAGGAGTGGTTGAGACTTGCTAGAAGCTATTGCAATGGCCTAGGGGAGAGATGATGGCAGCTTTGGTGAGGGCAGTGGAGATGGCGAAGGAGAGAAGCAGGGACTGTGAGTGCTGTGGGGCAGGCAGAAGTCACAGGACCTGGCTCTGCATTAGCTGTGGGGGCAAGGGGAGGCTCCGAGCTTTCCAGCTGGCCAGCTGAGATGGGGGATGGTGCCCTTTACAGAGAATCAAGCCTGTGAGGATGGCCAGGTGTGGGGTCCATGCCTTCACTGACTGGACCAGCTTTTCTAATCATTTGTCACATTTCTGCTCTTTCAAACAGGGTAACTTCTTTCAAAATATCGGTTCCATCACCCTATTTGCTGTTTTTGGTACAGCAATTTCTGCTTTTGTAGTAGGTGGAGGAATTTATTTTCTGGGTCAGGTAAGAAAAACACCTTTGAAAAGCTGAAAACCTTGCTCGTGCAGAGAGGTAGGGGTAGGGACACCTCATGGGGCCTGGGTTTCACCATCAAGGTAAATGCTCCTCTGGAAAGAAATCCAAACTCAAATGAGGCACAGTAAAGGCATGCTAAAGCTATTTCGAAGTCTTCCAGAAGCTTGGTGTCTGGGATTGAGTGAATCTTTTTCATAATCCCAAAAGTATTTGATCTTATTTTCAAACCAATATTATTTTAACTTGGAATACCTAAAAAGAAAGCAGAATATATACCATCAAGATCTTCAAATTGTAACAGTATCAATTATGTTATGAGACTAAATCAAGGTTAAACTCTATTTTCTTAATAAAAATTTTCATTTTAAAAATCAAAGATGATTCTGAACATGTTCACTCAATTCTAAACTGTCCTCCTGTAGAATTATTTCCCCTGGATTTTCCACTATTGCTAAAACAATTCCCAGTGTCAGCAATTGAGTGTTTTGTGCTTTTGAGTTCAAATTAATTTGAATTAATTTAAAGCAGACCTACCTAGGAAGGTAGTATCTGTAGCTCTGCGTTATGCATGTCTATGCATGCCACAGTTCTTTTCCAATATGGTCAGTTGCTGAAAGTTTGTCTGCCCCAGTTCCACAAACAAAATTTGAGATTCAGGCCTTGGGGTGGCTGGCAGATTTCTTTTATGTGTGTCAGACGTGTTTGCTTCTTTCAGTAGCAATCAGTTAAAGCCCATTCCATCTCATTTTCACCTTCACTGCTGCCTCAACGGCACCAGAATAAATCTGTCTGTCATGCAACCTTCTTCAGTGCTCAGCTTCTAGCATCAAATGGGAATAAATTTTAGAAAAGAAAACTTGTTAATTTGACCTGACAAATGTAACATTCTTTTTCATACTTTTGTTGTATGACAGTCAAATGCATGCTTAAACTAAAACTTTGGAGTCTTCTTTATTTTTCAAGTGGTTTGGGGACTGAAGATTAATGTCCTTATTAGTTTGTAATAAAGCACTAATGGACATTTCAATCTTCTTGGCTGTTCTCCAGGGGGTTTTTTTGTGTCTGTGTGTTTGTGTGTTTTATTTTACAGGCTGATGTAATCTCTAAACTCAACATGACAGACAGGTAAATCTTTCATACTGTAACACCCATGTGGCTACCTTTCAGACTGGAGAAAGTTTTCTCTACATTGATTCCTGGGTGTGGTACTTCTCTATTCTGTCTCTCTTTTTGTTTTGCTGATGATTTCTGCTGTAGAATCTATTCTGAATAAATTTTTGTCTCTGAAGTGAATCAAAACTATATTCAGGAATTCTGAAGATCTCCAGTCAGAGGGTTGCTGATTGATACGATTCGTATACTTTCAGCTTTGGAGGGAATAACTCCGGTTAGTTACTGCCCCCTCCACACACACACCACATGCTGCACCATTGTCCTCTTATCATTAAGAATCATCTTCAGGTCATTTCTAAGGCTTTTCGACGGCCATAAGGAAAAGTTGTTTTCTTGATAGAACAGAGATGGAGTGAGGTGTGAATCTTTACTCTGGGATTCCCACCAAGGGGGTGGGGTTGGGGTGGGAGGAGCAGGCAGGGCCAGGGCTCCGTTGTGGATATCCTCCTCGGTCTGAAGCCACTCCGTGGGGCAGTCCGAGCTGCTGTCTGGGAGCCCAGTCTAGGAATTTCCATAATCAGCTTAGCAAGAAGCAACCTAGACAGCTGTCTCTTGGAAGATACCACATCTAGTGCTAAAAAAGTGCACACACGGAGTGCAGCCTGGTTTCCCCTCCTTGCGAAGTCCAGTGGGTGTGCAGCCTTGATCTGTGCTTCTCTCCCAGGAGCGTTTGGTTCTGTCCTGTCTGTGGCAGGGCTGGGGAGCTAGAAAGTGGGACCCAGTGCTCAGCCCTGGGTCCCTTCCATTGGGCCAACCAGAGCTTACAGCCATTAGTAGCAACTTGGAGATTAGAATCTTGGGGCCCTTTTCGTGAGAAATGTGCTTCTGATAACATCAAATCCAATCTCATTTTCTCCCCAGGGACATGAATTTCAAAGCTTTTGTTGTAAGATAGTCTTGATATATAAACAAGTAGCAAAAGTCACATTCCTGTTCCACAAGGATCAGAAGTAAAGCAGAATTGATGCCCTGCATTTTGTAGGTATTTTGCAACAGAAAAGAAATGCTCAAAATCCAGTATGTGTAAAGGAAGTTGTCACAGCATTCAATCCTTCAACCTGTTTTGGGGCAACTGGTTAGAGATACAAAAAATGCTAGATAAACCCTTGTGCAATTGAATTGAACCGATGGTGAGGATGTTCAGGAGGAAAGGAGTAAAGGAAATGGCCCTTAGACATGCAGAATAAGAGTCAAGTAGAGCTTCTCTCTGTGTGTGCAGACATTTCCTTTCTTCCTAGAAAATGGCTATCCCATAGCATGGGAGGGAACGGGTTCTCTGGGGGAAATTAACCAGCAGTCACAAACCCACATGGCTGCAGGGCCAGGCAAAGCCCCTAACAGAAGTGAAGCTGGCCAGGTGCGTGTCTAGGGGTGGTGACGGTGGTGAACCAGAGAACCCACCCTGTCTGAAGGGGACAGCCACTTCTCAGCTCCACCAAGTAATTACCACATGAGAATATGAGGTCAGGATTACCAGGTACTTAATTTTTTTTTTCAAAACAGGCCAAGTTTCTAGATTTTAATAAGGAATTTTCCTGTTTTGAAATGTTGACAGATTAATCCAAATTTTTCAAAACACCATGCAGGTCAAACATGAGACTCACGGACCAAAGACCTCTGCACTATAGAAAATAGAAAAATAACTTTGTTCCACAGAAGATTTCACTTCATTGGTGTTATGCTGGAGAGCTTGCTCACTCATGGACACACCCTGAATTAGCTTCCTGTCTCTGTTTTCTTTTTATTTGGTTGAATTTGCTATCTTTTGAGAGGATGAAATAAAGAAAACACATTTTAAGTTGAACTTCTAGCTTCTGGCCTTTTAGAAGGCTGGTTGGTAAGGCATGAAGTGGAGCAGCTGATGGCAAGATTAAATGACCACTTAGATTCAGGCCTCTCCATGATTCAGGCAGTTCCTATTTCAGACTTCCTGTGTTCACTGTCAGAAATACTGTGCCCCAATTTAGATTCTCTACCAAAGCTAAATGTATTATATGATTTAGACAAAGCATTTTGTCCAACTTTTTATTATGAAAATTTCAAACACACAGAAAAAGTGAAGCACTGTACAGTGGACACCCACATGACCGCTTAGATTCTACAGTGACTGTTTCACTAGATTTGCTTTAACACAGATCTTTCCATCTGTCCATCCCTCTGTCCATTCATCAGTCCATCTTCTAGTTCCTGCTCTTCAATTTCCAATTGACATGACAATTTCTGGCATGACAGCCTTGGGGGCCCACAGTGTCAGGACTCTCTCCTCTCACTGTTAGCTCAGCTCTTCTCTGGACGGTGTCATCCCTGGGTGCTCTCACCCTACGTGGCAGCACGATGGCTCTGAGCTCACTGTCACCCTCACTTCAGCCATCTCTACTGAAAAGGCCAACTTAATTCCCAGCGACCTGGTGAAATGCCTGGCAATGGCCCTCTGACCAAGCTTCGGTCTCCCACCTACTCCTAGGGCCCCACACAACTACATGGATGGAGAGTGAAGAAGATGCAGCTTCACAGGAAAATGGGAGTGCTGGGTGCTGTCCACTCTGCACTTATTGGGGAACAGAGGGAGGGGCCAGCTGAGCCTCATAAAATCAGCACTCAGTGCACAATTCATCACAGGCCCCCAGGCCCCCACCCTCGCTTGGGGATACACTCTTTAGACACTCCTCTTCCTTCAAGGCCCCTGTTATGTTGCTGTGGGTGATCAGAGTAGGAATAAAAGAAGGGGCAGAGAAACAAGAATCCCTATGTCTGGTTGCAGAGCGAGGGTCTCAAGGCCAGCTGCTAACAAGTCAGGGCCTCCCTGGCCGGCAGCTGTGGGTTGAGTTACCTTTCCTTCCCTCTCTCTCACCTGCCTGCCTGCCTGCCTGCCTTCCGCAGATATCTCTGGGCCATGCTCAGTACACATCCTGGGAATACACTCATGACTAAAACACAGCACCCACCCCTGGCACTCACAGCGAGGCGAGAGGCAGGTCAAGTCACAGCTCATCATACACATGACAGTCTCTGTGAGGACAGGGAAATTCTGAGACCTGAAGTTTGAACTGAGATATCTTTTGGGGCCTGCTCCTCAGCTTGGAACCTGGAGGCTGTCCTTGAAGTAAGCAGACTCTCCTCCATGAATTCACAGTAATCAAACCCACAGGGAGCTGCCATGGAAACCAGAATGCCAGATTATTGATTTATGATGAGAACTGTAACTTGCAAGGCAGCCAGGCATCCCATCCCGCCAGCACTCCCCTCCCTGAGCCCGAGTCAAATGATTATGGGTGCCTGCTGGTGATGTTCAGTGGACAGAGCACACTCTGGTCCAGGCCAAGGAGCTCCTCTTCATTCCCAGACTGCAAGCTTGGTGAGGGTGGACAGTCTCTGACTTACGTCTCTACCCAGGCTGTCCCCTTGGGGCTCCGTGTTTTGCCTTGTGTTATGGTAGGGGGCAGACCTAGCCGTTCTGCTGAGCTGGAAGGAAAGCCGTTCCAGGCACAGCCGTTGAAGGAATTGAGGGCTTGCAAGAACTCTAAGGGGAAAAAGACACACGGGCTGAAAGAATAATCATCCAGGCTCCTGAGGCAGCCCACAAGGCCTTGCGAGGTGATCCGGCACTGCCTCCCTCCTAGTGTCCCTCCCAGCCTCTAACGTGTCTGGCCTCTAACGTCTCCGGCCACTCACCATCACCTGCTACTGCCACGTTCCCTGTTTTGTCTCTCAGGCATCCAAGCTTGCTCCACCTCAGAGGTAGCTTGCTCTTGTCAATTCCCCCAGGTCTTGGCTTGGCCTGCTTGCTTCTTGCATGTAGGTCCTTGTTTAAGTAAGTGTCATCTCTTCACAGAGGCCTTTGCTGACCACCCAGTCTAAGCGCTCCCCACCCCATCCCCCCACACCACCCTGCCATGTTACTCTCTCCCATCGCCCTGACTCCCGTTGGAACACTTGCCATTTTCTAAATTGGTCTTAGTCTCTGAGTTTTGCTGTATCCAGAGTAGAGGTTAAGAACACCGGCTCTGAGGCAGATGACCTGTGTTTAGATCCTGGCTTAGAATTTCTTTCTGACCTTGAATGAGTTCCTTAACCTCATAGTCCCTCAGTTTTCTCCTGTGTAATCAGAGAAATACTAGTACTATTTCCTGTGGTTGCTGTGTGGATTATTGAGTTGCTGTACATAAAGTGCTTAGAACAGTGCCTGGGATGTGGTAAGTGCCACATAAATGTTTGCCGTTATTATTAGCCTCAGTGCCTGAAACATACTAGGCAATTAGTGGGTATATGTTAGAGGTAGTTAGACCTTCATGGGCACTATTGGTGAGAGCCTCTGGCCTGGTGGGAGCCAGCATTGGTGTTGGTGTCTGCCACCCAAGCCACCCGTCCCCTGAAGCATGCTGGATTTGCTGCTGACTTTGGCACTTTTTAGATGTTGCAAATCTGAATGGAGGCTGGGATTGTTCACAGATGGCATTTTGGTGGCCTGGTGGCCGGGGGCAAAGCAGAGGTGAGACCCGGGAGCACTTGGGCCATTTGAGGGAGGCCCTCCAAGCCATCATGGTTCTAGCTGCTCTGCCCAAGAAGGCCAAGAGGTCTGTTATATATTTAAGCAAAAATCTTCCCACCATCATTGGTCGAAATAAAGCCTTAGTACTTCCAGCGGAAAGCCAGGCCATTCCTAACCACTCCCAGTAGAGTGGGCCTTTCACTGCTCCACCACAGTGTCAATTAGCAGATATTATAAGTGGAAAAGAAGGCACCATTTTCTGTAGTTACTTCAGCTACAGCGTGTACTGTTAACGTTATTACTAAGTGTAGCCTTTGACGATAATATTTTCCTGTGTGGACCAAATGTTAAGTGTTACAGAATTACCCCTCCCTTTTCTCTTCTTGGCAGTTTTGCGTTTGGCTCCCTAATTTCTGCTGTGGATCCAGTGGCTACTATTGCTATTTTCAATGCACTTCATGTGGACCCAGTGCTCAACATGCTGGTTTTTGGGGAGAGCATTCTCAACGACGCAGTCTCCATTGTCCTGACCAAGTAAGTGTGCTTTCTTCAAGTGACAGGACTGAAGGTCCTTGTATGAGAGGATGCAGCTGCGTGTACAATTTCTTGTCCTTTGGGTGTTGGGTTCACTGTTTCTCTTTCTGTCCTGACAAGCTTTGACATGTCCCAGGAATACTGTCAAGGCCCAGGGTGTTTAGAGGAGAGTCCACCTTTTAGGACCTACTTTTAACAGTGCTTTTGAGCCCAACTTCTCATCAGCATCACCAGGGGTGCTTATTAAATGTGATACTCCCAGGCCCCATCCTCAGGGCTTCTGATTCAGGAGGTCTGGGGTGAGTCCTAAAACCTAGGTTTTTAATAAGTTCTCCAGGTGATAATGGCACAGCCAGTTGAGGGATCAGTGTTCGGGCAGCATTGTTCCAGACAAAAGTGGCTGACAGAGGCCCTTCTCTCCCACTTGGGAGCTGACGCACGTCACCTTCCTTTTTGCAGCTGTAGGATAAGGTCGTGGTACTAACAGGTACCCTAAGGTGCTGTTATGTGAAAGCTCCTTTGGAAACTACAGATCTTTTTCAAATGTTCGTTAGTATCATTGCCCTTATTGATAGGATCTGAGAAATTAAATTTTAATCATAAAATGTCAAGAAGTCATTGGGAAAAGGAGATGAATCTAAGATCATTTCAAATGCGTTCATCTGCCACAGGGCTGTTTCCTTGCACTCCGCGTTTTGTGGTGATCATTAGTATGTATGGGCAAGAGACCCAAGCAGTTTTACCAAAAAACAGAGAAGTCACAGACAAAGCCATTGAAGAAAAGAGCCCTCGACAGTGTATCAGAGACAAGCTAAGAGAAATTTAGGGGCCAATCTGTGTTCTGTTAAAGAATAAAATGTCCGGGGTTGAGGGGTATAGCTTAGTGGTAGAGCTCTTGCTTAGCATACACGAGGTCCTGGTTCAATCCCCAGTACCTCCATTAAAAAAAAAAAAAAAGTAGAATTTCCATTTAATTTGGACTTGTCTCCTTTGTTGTGGGATTTCTTGCAAAGCATAACCACTCTGTGGTAGTCAGCATTTTCTTAAAAGCCTTGCTGTAGACTACATTCAGAATTCTTATGTTGAAACAAAAGAATGTTTTATAATGGAAAGAGCCCATGCTTGGGAGTCAAGCTGAGCTAGGTTCACATCCCAGTGATGGCCCCTTACAGCTGTGGTACCCTGGGTCAGCTCCTTCACCTCTTTGAGCTACAGGTTTCTCATCAGTAAAGTGATGGTGATAATGTCTCAGCCTAGGATTGGATTTGAGGATTGAATAGTTAAATAGGATTCTATGTGAAAAAGCATCTGCCACCAGTTAAGCTGAGATCCCTTCTTTCCTCTTCTGCTCCTGTCCCTTAATTATTATTTCATATGTTTGTTCTGATTTTGCCCTACTTTTGCAGGAAGAACTTACCAAATGTTGTGTATTTGAAATAAGTACTCAGCAGACCTTAAACAAAACAAATATATATATAGTATGTGTATGTGTATGTATGGGTGTGTCTGTGTGTGTGTGTGTGTGTGTGTGTGTATCCTGAAGTAATACCTGTATTCTTCATATGAAATTTAGAAAACTCAGAGAAAGGAAAGGAGGGATGGAGGAAGGATTTTTAATTTAGATAGATATATACTATATTGTAAGTTTTCCATTGAACAGATTATTTTATTGAAAAAATAATCTTCCATAACATCATTTTACTACTTACAGAGTATTCCATGTATAGATTTACTATGATCTATTTAATCAGTTCCCCATTGTTGGCTTTTTCACATTTCTCTTGGCAAAAATTTCTATAGCTTTATTTGGAAATTATCTATATCATGATGTAAGACCTTTAAAAATTTTTGACGGCAGTATTTTTTCTGAAGATCAACTTTGAAAGCTTCTTAGCTTTCTGGTTTTTACTTTTATCTTGTGTCCTGGTTACATGTATTGAACATTTGTGACAAAGAATTTTGCCTGAATCAGAGGTGACTTCACAAATTATTTTTATACATTAGGAGCGAAACTCATCTGTTTTGTCTCTAATATATTTTTTGCTTTAATCTGTCAGAAATAGGATCTTTTCTAAGCTTTTCCAGGTCTCTTTGCTGCAGAAAAACCAAAGGTTAGGAGATAATTTCTTTTTAAAATGAGAAATGATGGAGTCATTGTAAGTAGCCAGAGAATCTTCCTGGAAAAGTGCTTTTGAAGGCCAAGATCACCTATGATGACAGTTCCCCAAATTGGATCTGTGGACCACATGCATATGTGGTTTCCAGCCTCCACTTCCACTGCAGCTGGTACACAGACTGGGGTAGGTGTGACTGACCTAAGCCACGTCCAGTCTCACTGACTCCCCAGACATGCTAAAGGTTGGTCGTCCACTCAGCATTTGGTGTGTGTGCCAGACCTGCTCAGAGACCAGTTGAATTTGATGAACATGGTCCAAGATGGAAGAAAGATGCTCATAGAAAAGTGAACACAGTGCATGCATGCCTTAGCTACCACTGTGAAGGATTTTGAGAAAGGCTTCTCAGATCAGTTATCTGGGAGCCAGGTAGGCATTTTCAGGTAGAAGAGGGAGATGGAGAGAGAGAGAGGGCATGGCTGGCCTGCCTTGGTTTATAGGACGGGAGGGAGCTGTCATCAGCTTTCCTTGGTTACAAGGTAGAATCGCATCTTGTTTTTAAGGCTATACTTCATAAATGACCATTTTCTAAGTGATCCAATGACACATTTATTTTTGTAACTGAATATGTGAATGGATTACCCCTGTTTAAATGTTTTCACTTTTTTTTTAACATTTTTTATTGATTTATAATCATTTTACAATGTGTCAAATTCCAGTGTTCAGCACAGTTTTTCAGTCATTCATGTGTTTTCACTTTTATAAGTATCAGAAAACTAAGTATCTTCTGTTTCTTCATTAATTTTAATTAAATTATTTTTAGCTTTGAATTGTTACTATGACAATTATTCTTGTAACAATTGCTGTAGAGGAAACCTTTTGTTCTCTCTAGCTGCATTGAAAGGTCATGAAATGGATCCTGAACAACATTGTCTTTTATTCTATAAGTTGTGAGGAACATGACCTGAAAAAATACAATGTACAAAAATTACCAGGCCAGAAAGAGTCCAGATTCTACCTTCATTTATCTTGAGTTCAGAAACCATTGACCTGAGCCCTGGGTCTGCTGTTAATCGTTGGTGTGACCTCACCCAGCTAGCCACTCTCTTTGGGCCTTAGCCTCCTTTGCATAAAAAGAAAGCAGTGTTCCTAACCAGTGTTCTGCTGTGGTAATGAAATGGGGAGGGGGCAGGACGCTACGCATGTGGTTCACAGACCTATTTGGGAGCTATAGGTGACCTTAGCCTTCAAGAGCACTTTCCCAGTAAGAACCCTGTTGGCTCCCAGCATTTCCCAAGATGGGATGTTCACTTGTGATCTGCTGGCAAAGAAAGAGAATGGGGAAGCTTGTGCATTTGGGTGAGTTTGGAAAATTTTTGTGTGAAAAAAAGTTAGTTTTCTTTTTTGCAGGACTTCTCAGAACCTTTATGATGTTATATTGTGCTGTGAATCACCATGAAAGGCTGAGGTTTCCTCACCAAGCCACTCTTTTATCCTGCTTTAAAATTATACCAATTCATGAAACGCTGATTATTGAAGCTGAATATTACCATTAACAATTCCTTGTTTTGTTTACTGATTCAACAAAAATTTGTTAAGTACCTTTTGTGTGCTGGGCTCTGAACATATGGCAGTGAACAAGATGGACACAGGCTTGGTCCTCGTGGAATGATTCATGAGTTTCGCATGCTGTGGAGAAGTCAGGCACCAAGAGAGCCTGTAAATGGGCTGGCCTGTGTGGAAGCAGGTGTCCCTGAGGAACAAACCCGGAATCAGCTAGAGCCCAGGAAGGCTGACAGATGCCCTACAGGGTGGTGACAGTGGCAGTGGGACCCAACATGAATGAGGAGATGGGCTCTAGAGGTATGGTGGGGAGGAGTCAGGTCCTGCTTAGAAGACTGAGCTTCTTCCTAAAAGCAGCAGGAAATCGTCGACAGGCTTTGAACAGGGGAGTAACCTGGTCAGATGTGCATTTTAAGGGGATCATTCAGGCCACTGAGTGGAGAATGGGTGCTCCTAGGAAGACCAGGATGTAAAGAGAGAGACCCATGAAGCAGAAGCCCTGGGATGAGGATAGTAGCCGAGGGAGGGAGAGAAGTGGATGGATCTGAGAGAGGGTGGACTCTGCTGGGAGGATGTTTAATGAGAAGAATTCTATTATAATGGTTTTACCTTCAGGGATAAAAGCAACAATTGAGTTTAATGGCTTAATGGCTGCTGGCATTTTACTTTGTTCTGTTAACTGTGAAAGGGAAGTTTTTTCAATTCTTCCTCCCTCCTGATGCCTCCCAAATCCCCCCTACTCGGCCTTACCCACTGATATTTCTTCTTTAGGGTACTCCATTCTACTCAGACTTCATGCCACAGCCTTGACTTTAGGTTTTATCTCACAGGATCCCCAGTCCCCCACCCTCACCCCACATTGAAAACTTTCCCCGTGATTCCCCAGGGCCTTCAGGATGAAATACCAACTCCTTGGCTTAGTTCATCCAAAGCCTCGCACAGGTCCTGGCACTGCCTGCTGCTCCCGCCTTACCTCCTGGCACGTCCTCCCCACCAGCCCCTCCCCCAACGCCGTGTTCCCGTTTTACCCACAGTGATCTGCGTGACTGAATGCTCCTAGGCCGTGCTTCTTGTGGTCCTGGGCTCCCTGCCTCCACGCACGCTGCTCCCTCTGCCTTGGGTGCTTCCCCTCATTTCTTCACCTGGTTAACTCTTCTTTATCCTAAGTCTAAACCCAGCCCATACGGCATGAAGAACCTTCCTTGCCCACTACCCATCTGAGTGAGATGCTCACCCTGTTTCTACACAGGGGTTTCTCGAGACGGTCCTTGTTCCAGTCTTGTTTTTCTCCCTCATTAGACTATAGAGCCCCCTAAGGGCAGGGACTTGTTCTCATCTCTGAAGCCCCAGAAACTAACAGGGTGCCTGGAACAAAGTAGGTGAACAAATAAATGTTTGACTAGTGGTTTGCATGTTGGAATGAATGAAAGAGAATAAGCATGAAGTAAGTTTTGAGTTCTACGTTAATTTCTAAAACTTTGTCTATCATATTTTAATTTCTTTCTGTTTTTCTTTTGCTTCCTAGCACAGCTGAAGGTTTAACAAGGAAAAATGTATCAGATGTCAGTGGGTGGCAAACATTTTTACAAGCCCTTGGCTACTTCCTCAAAATGTTCTTTGGCTCAGCAGCACTCGGCACTCTCACTGGCTTAATCTCTGCATTAATATCCTTTTAATATGATGAAAACGCGTGGCTGAGAAGATTATTCTTAATTACATCCATCTCACGTCATTTTCTCCAGTTCCTTAAGGGAGCCCATTTTAGTCTAAAGTCATATTTGAAGGAGGATTTTTATGCTTAGTTTTGGTTTCAGGAACACTTTAATTTAAGCTCGAAGATTTTAAAATTTAACATGTGAAATCTAGGATGTCACTTTTCAAAGCCCGAAAAACATGTAAACTATTGGATACCAGCTCTGATTTTGAGGGCTTCTCGGTTCCCAGAGTATGCTGACCACTTTCAGATGAGTTTCATTTTCCACTGTCTCACGTTTCACATTCAGAAAATTGGAAATTAATTTCCTTTGAAAATATCAAATCAAGAAAATCTCTACCCCACTGACACTATTTATCTGGAAGGACCGGAAAAGAGACTTTCAAAGTGAGCTCCATCTAAGTTGTCTGCGCTGATTTTGTTGCTTAACAACCCATAAGCTTTTCCAGCCAGAGGAGCAAAGAGTCTTGTTAAGGCCGTTGACACCTTTATTGCTGTAGAAAATTCATCATGTTTAAAATAGGAACAGGCATCAGATCATTTCTGTGTGAGCCTAAGCCTGTGTGCGTCTTGGGGAGATGGCCACCTGGCCCTCCTGCATCAGCAGTTTGTCTCACAGATGGCCAGAAAAGCCTCTGTTGCCTGAGACAGGCATGTTTGTCTGCCATCCTGTTGTGAATTTTCCCCTCGACTCCTTTGTCCAGAAGTCTAAAGGCTCTACTGAGTTGGCTGACAACTTCTCATATTGTACCAATAAACAGAATGGAAAAGAAAACTTTTACCAGATCAGTATTTTCCTTTATATTTATCTCTTTCTTTTAAATATGGGGGGGACCAAGGCATCTACTGTAACGAAGCCCAGTAAGTAGTGCTGTGAGCTCCAGCATAGGCATGTGAACAACGTTTGAGTATGTGGAAGACTCTCCTTTCACAGGAATGTAAGTTTATAAATGTCCAAAAATCAGAAAGAAGGTCCTTCATTGAACCCCAGGGTTCTAGAAGCCCCATTAGTGATCTCATCTAATGTCATCAGAGAAGTGGAAGAGGGACGTGGCCCTGGAAGGAACCTGGCAGTGTGGCCTGTCCTCAGTGTGTCTGCAACTTTGTCCCCACCCCCAGCTCTCAGCCATCCAAGTCGGCATTTCCAAATGAATTGACTTAGGGTGATTTTAATTTTCTCCTACCATTTGTCTCAGGAATTTATATCTCTCCGTCTTTTGTCAGATTCCCTTTCTTCAAATAAGAGTCTCCCTACAAAGAAAAAAATCCATAATGATAAATTTTCACTGTTTACCTTGGAATGTTCCCAAATCTTTGTGTCCATTGTTTGTTTACCTTTCATTTATATTTGGAAGGCAGCAGTTCTGTGACTTCTCTAGCTCACTGTCAACTGTCCTTTGATTATTTCTCCTTGACAATTGTCATTCACGTGCTAAAGCATATTGACTTGAGGAAAACGCCTTCCTTGGAGTTTGGCATGATGATCATTTTTGCTTATCTTCCTTATGGGCTCGCAGAAGGAATCTCACTCTCGGGTAAGTGACAGAGAGCATTGAAATGCTGGGGTTGACGGTGCACTGTCCTGCCCGGTGAAAGAGGTTATGTAATTTGGGTCACTCTCAATCACAAGAGACAGTTACAACTCAGAAGAGCTTAAGCAGTAAGAGGGGTTTACTGGCTCTCTAGGGACACATCTGGACTTAGACCTGGCTGGATCCAGGAGCTCAATGTTGTCTCCGTCACATTTGCTCTTTATGCACCATCCTGTAGCAGAGATTAAAGTATCTTTCCCAGTGTTGCCTGTTTCTCAAAACAAGCCGTCCAAAGAGCTTTCACTCAGAGGATGCGGTCAGACTGCCAAGGGCAGTCAATCCCTCTGCCTATCCCTGGGCCCTGGGCTCTGGCACCCACTGCGTTCTTTCACTATAGTTCTGCCTTTTCCAGAATATAAATGTCATAGAAAGGAAATCATGTAGTATGTAGTCTTTTGTGACTCATTTCTTTCAATTATAGTAATATTCTTGAGACACACCATGATTTTACTGTGTATCACTAGTATAAACCGGTATAAACAGCAAATTGAGCCCATTTTTTCCATTCACCATTTGAAAGACATTTGGACTTTTCCAGATTTTCTCTAGGAATATTTGTGCATATTTTCATTTATCTTGGGAGTAAGGTTGCTGGGTCACATGGTAGGTATATATTTTACTTTATCAGAAACTGCCAAGTGTTTCACGAAACGCCAGGACAATTTTGCATCACCGCCAGAATGTATGAGGGAGTTCCAGATGCTTCATATCCTCACCAACACTTATTTTAATTTTAAAAACTTCAGCCATTTTGATAGGTGTGTCTCAATTTGATTTTGATGTGCCTCGGTTCTCTTTATATTATTCTTGGGATTCCTTGAGTTTTTTGGGTTTATAGTTTATGCAAGTTTATAGCTTTCATCAAATTTGATAAATTTTTCATGTCTTGAAATATTTTTTCTGTTCCTTTCTGCTCTCCTGTTGGGACTCCAATTACAATATCCTTTGCCTTTAAAAAGAAAAAATTCTTTTTTATGATAGTCTCTTCTTTGGCTATGCTCAGTCTCCTGTTAATCCCATCCAGTGTATTTTTCATTTCAGATACTGGATTTTTCATCTACAGAAGTTCTCTTTGAGTCATTTTTATATCTTCCATTTCTCTCCATATCGTGTCCATGATTATCTCTACATTCTTGAGCATATGGAGCATATTTATTAAAGCTGTTTTAATGTCCTTGTTTGCTATTCCATCATCTGAGTCAATTCTGGGTCTGTTTCTGTCAATTAATTTTCTTCTGTTTATAACTCACATTTTCCTACTCTTAGCTTGCCTACTCATTTTTGATTGGATGCCAGTCATTGTGAACTTTATTGCATTGTTGAATACTGGATTTTATTGTGTTCCTTCAGAGAGAACTTTCTTCTGGCATGTATCTAAGTTTCTTGGAATGAGGTTAATCCTTTTGAGGTCTGCTTTTAAACTTTGTCAGGGCAGGTCCAGAGTAGTCCTAGGAATGAAGGCCTTGCCCTTCTAAGGGCTGTACCTCATGTCTCACAGATTATGAGATTATTCCACTCTGCCTGGTGGGAGCACAAACTATTCCCAGCTCTGTGTCCACTTAAGCAATTATTCAGCCTACTCCTTTTAAAGTTCTTTCCCCAGCCTCTCGGAATCTCGCCCCACTCGAGTGCAGAGTGATATTGGCCCAAGATTCTAGAAGACCCGGGTGTGGCTCCCCAGAGCTTGCCCTCTGGGCGGTGCCTCCTCTCAGGTATTCTGGCTGCTTTGGCCTCCGCCTTCTCTCATCTGGCTCCTCTTCCCAGCAAGACTGAAACTGCTGGACTTAGTTTGGGGTTCCCTTCCCTCAGCCTGGAAACTCCATCCACCCAGTAAGCTGGGCTGGGGCTGGGGTAGCCACCTTGTTGCCTTTCTGACAGAAATCAAGCCCTACCCTGCCTCCTGCTCAACATCAGAGAACAGTTTTGCCTCGTATCTTTTATCAGGTTTGCTAGTTGTTTATGGCAGGACGGCACTTTTCGTAGCAATTATTTCTTCACGGGCAAAGGGGAAGTCCCGGCAGTTTCTGATGACTCCGTTGGACAGAATCCTCCTTCCCACAGGTCACTATCTGGAGCCACACATGGGTTCTCTGTGAGCAGGTCTTGCCAAGGAGGAAGCAGAGAGGACTCTGGCCATTTTCACTGGAGAACTTTGTAAACCTCAGGGTCTTGTTTGTTTTTAATCCAAGTTCTCTTGGATCATTTTATCACGGTATCTGCTATCCCATTCCCTCTCTTACGTTTCCTGAGTTTGGGCACTCGCATAAACATTACCTATGAGTCATTTGGCTCTAGCCTAGCTATTTTTACCTCTGTTTTTCTAAATTGTTCTCCACCCCTTTGAGAGGAACACTGAGTACCTGTTGGCAAAGACACATATTTCATGCATCCTCCGTTTGAAATTTGTGATTAAAACAAGGGAGTGTTTTTCTTGTCTTTTCCTCAGAGAGGCCATGTTTTCTGTTTGTAGAGGTTTTGTTTTCTTAGGGACCTCTGCTGTACACGCTAATGGGGCCAAAGAGAGCACACACAAGCCAAGAACACACTCATCTACCTCTGCCCTGGGGCTGTTTGTCACACAGCGTTCTCAGAGGCAGGTAGGATAGCTTCGTACTGCAGGAGAACGAACGGGAAAGGTGACAGTGCTGGCCTCTCCTTCCTCTTTGTGCTCTGCTTTTCCTGACGGTCACAAAGGACTGAGTGAGTGGTTACCAGGACCACTGAGCAGGACACTTTACCTAGGAATCATTTGCCTAAATTTATATGTTTAGATCACAGTGGTTAAGGACACCAGACAGACCTGGGTTTGCATCCAAACTCCGTCTCTCATTAACCCTGTCACCTCAGACAGCAGACTCAGCCACTCTGAGCATCCACTTCCTTGTGTGAAGTAGACATAAGAAAAGCACCCCTGAGGCTTGTGGTGAAGATGCAGGTGAGAGTCCTGGCAGAGGCATCAGTGTGCATCATGTCAGGGTGACCATGCATCCTGGTCAGCCCTGACACTCCCAGTTCTCCCCTTTTGTTCCAACACGATAAATTAATAACACCCCCTTTTATCCTCAGAAGTGTCCTGGTTTTAACAGCAAATTGAATAATCGCCCTAATCATTACTCAGTAAGCATTAGCTATTCTCAGAGTCTTTGTTCTAGTTCCGTCAGCGCTAACTAGTACTGTCATTCATTCAAGCAAGTTTGAGGGCCACTTTGCCCTCTGGCTCTAAAAATTCAAAGATGAACAGATTCCACCCTTGCCAGTTCGGCCAACTCTAGGCTGAAGGAGGGGACTTGGGTAGAGCGACTCTCTGTCAGGGTGAGTCACAGAGAATGGAACTTTGGCGGTTGAAGGATAAATTTGTAAGATTGATCAGGACATAACACTTTATGTAAAATGTTGGGAAGATGTTGGCCAAAGATGGGATGTGTTATACAACACTCATGTGCACAGGTGTGTATCCAAGGAATTCCTTTGCAGCACTGCCTATGAGAGAAAAATTGGAAGTAACTAAATGGTTATCAGTAGTGGGAAAGATTGTGTACATTTGACTCCATATTTCGTATGAAATACTATGCAGCCACTTAAAGAATGAATTTGACCAATTTGTACTGCCATGGAAAGAGCTCCAAGATACATTGTTAAGTTTTAAGAAAGAAAAACCATTCATTCATCCATTCAGTGAATACTACGCTATGCCAAGAACTCTCCTTGGTATCAGAGCTTATAGTAAACACGACAAGATCAGGTGTTTTTCTGCAAAAGAAAGATAAAAAAAAAAAAAGTAAGCAAACACATACGATAATTTCAGGTAGTGAGAAATGAGGTTAAAAAAAGAAATCAGAAAAATGTGATAGAGTAGCCCTGGGGGCAGAAGCATCATGAGATAGTGGGTCAGGAAGGTGTCCTGGAAGGGGTGGCACTGGGGCTGACTTGTGTGGTGAGAAGGAGCCGGCCAGGGGAGGATCTGGGGACTGAGTGATCGGCAGCTGAACAGCAGGTACTCAGGGTCTCAGGTAGGCCTGAGGGGACTTGGCACACTCCAGGAAGAGCAGGGAGACAAGTGTGGCTGGGACCAAGGGGCACAGCCCCCGCCCTGCAGGGTGCTGTAGGCCTGGAAGGAGTTAGGATTGTGTTATACATACAAATACGAGTGTTAGAGGAGTTTTCAAAAATCTCTGTGCCAGAAATATGTGCCATAATCTATAATACAGTCCTGTTACTACTTTTTAAAAGATAGTATGAACTTTGTAATGGCGTAGTAAGAGCGCTGGCAAGCTGCACGTCGAACGGTTAATGGTAGTTACCTGTGGGCAGGCGGTGTGAATAGAGTCTCTTGTTTTACTCTTTACCCCTGAGTCTGGATGTTTTATAGCAAAATATGTTTATTGTTGGGCAATTCACAGAAAAAACTGACTGTGGTTTGACTCAGCCTTTCAGAAGTGCCTCCTGTTGTACCCACAGTAAATTGCAAGTGGTAGAAATTGTACATGATACTTTCAGCTTCTGCCTTTTGGACTTGAATCCCTCTACTCTGTTTCTTAATTGCATTTGAAACAATGGATTTAACTGAGACTAGAAGTGGATTTCCTCCCTTCTCCCTCCCTCCCTTCTCCCTCTAAGAGGCTGACCAGTTCGTTGCACTGTCATCCGCTTCCTTAAATGATTTTGCCTTCTAAAAGAAGTAAATGTGTCAGGATTCTTTCTTACAGGGCATGTTTCAAATATCCAGACATTTTATCTCCAGGCATGAGCCTTTTGGCACCATTTCCCCCTTCACTGTTTTTGCAGCCTGTGCCGGTGGCAGCTGCAGTGGATGAGGGTGGTCTGGGTGGTGGAGATGTCACCTTGGCTTAGGGAGGGCACGTAAGGCAGACACTTGGGCTGTCCCTGGGGCTTTTGCACCCACTGATGACCCTGATTCTTTCCTTCAGTCCCTGGAACTTAAGAGATGCCCTGACCCCAGACCAGACTGGCATAAAGGTTCACTCTTTCATTTGCCAGAGGGCCAGAGGGTTTTTATATAGTCCAAATTCAGCCCCCAGATGGGGTTTGTTTATCTGTTCAGAAAATTCTTAAACATTCTAATTAGTTGTTGTCATTAAAAGCTGGAAGATTTCCCATAAGAAACATTTCTGGCATCTCTCAAAAAACAGAAGGAAGAGTGGTCAGCACTAGGTCCTTATCCACAGGGCTGCCATCAGCCCTTTGTAGTTGGGCTGGTGCCTTCTTTGTCCATGTGCCACCCATCCACTGATCATTTTTATCTTTATTTTTATTGTCTGGCCCCTGAGGAGTTTGGGTTTCCGACCCCTGGCTAAACCAGCCAGCCAAACTGCTTCTGTCCTGAGCCTGTCTCCTTGTTGAAGAGCGCTGAGGCAGGACAGGCCAAGGTGGCAGGAAAGCTCCCTTGAGGCGCTGGCAGTGGGCTCTCCTGATGTTCAGTCCCAGGGGAACTTCCACCTTTCACTGTCAGATCTGACTTCCCAGAGCCTTCTAGAGTGGTTATTTAGTGCCGGGACTCCCGCGGGCTATGACAACCTCTTTGTGTGGGTGGAAGGCAGCTCCTGGAAGGCTCCCCTGGAGTTGACTTTTCCTTCAGGGTCAGAATTTCAAAGTCTCAGCTTTGCAGTGAAGCAGGCTGGTGAAACAAAGCCCTTTGAAAGCCCAGAAGCCAGCCGTCTAGCATTGGACTGCACAGAAGGGAGAGCCTTAAGATCAATCCCATACGAACGGAGTGTGTCTGTGCTGTGTCCTCCTCCCCCAGTCTCCATGGTTGGGGTCAAGGTCCAGACCCAGGTTCTGGTCTCTCCCTTCCGTTTCACCTCATGCCTGTGGCATTGGTGGTTTTGTT
Organism: Camelus bactrianus; assembly: GCF_048773025.1. Classification (NCBI taxonomy): domain Eukaryota; kingdom Metazoa; phylum Chordata; class Mammalia; order Artiodactyla; family Camelidae; genus Camelus; species Camelus bactrianus. The sequence goes on from NC_133557.1 coordinate 23,195,543, forward strand.
ACAGAGTCAGGAAGGAGAAGCTCTCCAAGTGGTCACTTGCAGAAACTGACTGAGGGGAGCAGGTGAATTGAGGGAACAGCCTGAGGTCTTGTTGTGCTTATCTAGCAGAGCAGAGGCTCAGAACAACTCTTGACTTTCAGAGTCTTCTCCCTGCCCTAAAGTAGCAAGTAAAGGAGTCTCCTGCCCTCCTTTTCCTTCTCCGAGCTTGTCAGATGTGGCTCATGGGCAGTGTTGCTGGGATTTCCTTGTCTAGCCTCCTTTATAGGAAAAATGAAATAACAAAAGAATTTGCTGTTTCCTAAGAGTACTAGGAGATAAAATGTTCCAGCTACTGCTGTCTCTCTGGCTAACAAATGCCTGTTGGGCACCGCAAAGAATAGGGTTTTCCTGTATTTTGTAAGGTACTGTTTATACAGCAAGCTTAGCAGTTGAAACATCTCCAGTGCAGTTCTGTGATTTTCACTCTTTTATTGGAGTTAGCCAGTGATCTGTTTCTACAAAATGGCAGAAGTGAGTTAAAATTTTGCTTATAAAGTTTGAGTTGGAATTCATGTATCTTGGCAGCTTGTTTAGTGACTTTGTAAAAGTCTCAGCTTCCTTACATGAAATAAAGACGTCTTTGCTGCTGCCCAGCCAGGGAGACACTGAGAGGCAACCCATGTAACTCGCTTCAGCAGGGATTAGGGGCAGTGGACAGAAGCTGAGACTCAAATCCCATGTATGCAACAGAAGTTGTAGACTCTCTTGTAGGGAGTTTTACAGAAAAGACACATCACCTTTTTTAAACAACACATCTCTTTTCATATTTCATAGTGATTATGGGAAAATTCAAAATTAAAGTACAAAAAAGTAAATCAAAATCCATCTGTTCTCCATACCCAAGTTCTTAAGTTCCCTTTCTGACCCAAGAGTGGTTCACCTGCCCTCCTTATGTCCATGGATGACAGTGATGGCTCACACCTGTCCTGCCCTGGTCCTGTGATGGGCATTTTACATGATTTACCTTCATTACCCTCCTAACAGTTCCATGAGCCAGTACTGTTAGTCCCATTGTACAGATGAGAAAGCTGAGGCTTGGAGAGGGGAAGAAACTTGGCCCAAGGTCACCGAGCCAGTAATGAAGCTGCCAGAGACAAGGGCCCTTAGCATTTCTCTGCAGCCTCAGGTATTATTTTCCTCTCCTTTTTCTTAAAACACCTAACAGTATAGGCCCCAGGGACTTGTGGGAAATGTGAGGCGTTATTTGTATGTCGCACGGCAGGGGCTTTTCTGCTCTGTTCACGTCTGTGCGCTTTGCCCCTTTGTCCCTCTCCAGGCATCATGGCCATCCTGTTCTCAGGCATCGTGATGTCTCACTACACACACCATAACCTGTCCCCCGTCACCCAGATCCTCATGCAGCAAACCCTCCGGACCGTGGCCTTCTTGTGCGGTAAGTTCTGCCTCTGTGTAGCCCCGCGCGGGCCTGCCCGGAGCTAGCTGTTCTTCCTTGCCCTGTACTAGGAGTCCGTTGAGATTTTCCCTGGCAGAAGAGGCAGCAGAATTCCTCAGAGCCGGATACTGCACTCCCTTATCTTTCGCTTGTTACTCTGGCTTTCACATTCCAGAAAGTAAACCAAATACCTAACAAATGGAATGTTGATGCCTATAATTTTAAGACCAAAAATATTGAGAACTACTAATTATGAACATTTGGGACTCATGTATTTGTAATATATTATAGTGATATTTCCAAAAATGTGTTCCTTGGAACCGATATTTATGTGAGTTAGGTGAAAAAAGACTCCATAGTCAAAAAAGAGTTTGGGAAATCCTGGGACAAATAAAGTTTAACAAGTTTCTAAACTGTAAGGCTTCAGCTAACGTGCATGGTGAGTTTCTAAGAGAAGGATGGAGTTACAGTATTTCCCAAGCTTGTCCGCAGACCCTTTGTTCACAAGAGCATCTTGAAGGACGTGTTAGAGGTGTCATAGTTGGGCTGGGCCACATCGTGATGGCTTTTTCTTTTAAGCAGTTTCAGTTAAGCATCACACTCTGATGAACCCATGTACCTCCTCCTTGTTTATACCTGGGGGTAAAAGAACCGCTCTCACACTGTCCCTTTACACTGGTCTCCACGTGGCTGTGCCCTGCCTGTCGTCATCAGCTCCCCCTGGCATTTTTGGATGGACTGTCTCACTTCGAAGCACTCATTCCACGCTGTCATGTACTGGGAGTCAGGGGCAGGCTGTGCAGGGACATCATTCCACAGACAAGGAGGCTCAGGTGCCGGAAGGGCAAATGACTTGCACACAGTCCCATGGCTAAGAAGTGAGTCTGGAAGCTGGTCTGTCTCTTCCTGGTCCAGTGGGTACTGTTTCCACAGCACCCCTCTCAGAAAGCCGTGGCTGAAGACTCTGACTCCCACAGTAAAGAAATGAGAAGCAAAGCAGCCATCAAATTCCATTTTGTACCCATGAGATTTTAAGTTTGATGGTTCCCCACTTTTCATGTGAGTGTGTGGAGCACAGGCCCTGTTGGTGGGCATGGACACAGATGCTGTCTTTTCTGGAGAGTCATTTGCCGCATCAGTCTGAATTTAAAAGGCACATGCTATTACGCACAGGATATTTGCTGTAGCTTTTGCAACATCAGACATAGAAACGGTCTCAATATCCATCAAGGAGTCGTTAAATTAACCATGACTTAGTCATGTACTAGTATGTACGCTGCCAGGGAAAAGCATAACGTAGATCTGAATGAGTTCTAAATGAGCTGATTTAGAAAGAAGACAAAAATGTTTGATAACAAAAACATTCAAGGGGAGAAAGGTGAGTATACTGTCCAGCTTGATGGCTTGGTCTAAAAGGATAGACATTTGAAGGAAAAAACAGTGCTGAAATGTTTTAAAACAGCCCTGCTGTTTTATGATACTTAACTGTTTTAAAATAGAGTCTTTGTCTCCCTGGCCATAAGGCTGTTCTGGGGGATATCACAGTCTAAGCAGAGAGCCTAGTGCTAGCAGTTTATAAGGTGCTTTTTCTTAGGATACACAAGCGACTGCTTGTGCAGCCAGAGTGAATATCAGGCTCTTTTTGCCTGGTGGAGTGGAGCCAAGAGGAGGAAATGTATCTCTTCCTGCAAATCCTGCAGGGTGTAAGCCGTCTTCTAAACTTTGTGGCAGCATTAAATATATGAAGTCAATCATTTGGCTTTGACCGCTCTGGCAAGGAAGTTAACAAAGGGCCCTTTCACACTAGTCACATGACATCTGCAGTCATTTGCTCTGAGTTTTTGCCACTTAGGCCGCAGTTGGGATCCTTGCTAATCACAGTGTTCAGCAAATGGACAGATTCATATATTTATCAACGTCCCTGGGAGGGAGAGTATTTATTTGCATGGGTATTTGACAGCTGGTTCATTAAATTAGGAGATTCTGAACAGCAAGCACATGCTGCTTGTGTGATAGAAAAAAATGAGAGAATCAAAGTACAAGTCTGACCGAGGTACTAGTTGCAAGATCTTCCAGAAAATAAGCAAAGTGTTATACTGGATTCTGATTTACTTCTGAATGCTTGCTTGTATAATGATTCCGTGCTATATTGGAAGAAAGTAGTTGAGGCTGAGTAATTCATTCTTTGGTTTGTTTCAGAAACGTGTGTGTTTGCATTTCTTGGCCTGTCCATTTTTAGTTTCCCCCACAAGTTTGAAATTTCCTTTGTCATCTGGTGCATAGTAAGTATTTTCCTTGTTTTTTTTTTTTATTTAATTACTTATTTGTAGATCAATAACCACATATTCCGGATTCATTTTTGTAACTGTTAACTTGTCAAAGTCAACAGCTACATAGACAACCTTCTGTTTAAAGTTTCTTTTGTTAAAATTGTAAACATGCAGTTACAGAGAGGGATGGAATTGAATGAATAAATATCCCCAGAAAAGAATTTTTGCTTGGTTTTTAATTTTAAACGGCCTTGAATTGTTGTAGTCTTTTTAAAAAATGACCAGATTTTTATGTTAGGTGGTAAAAGCAGATTTCAGAATCCAACGTGTAATTGAACATAACCATGTAAAAACAGTATGCATAGGAAAAAGAGGCTATGTAAGGAAGTACAGCTAAATGTTCACAGTGGTTGTAGAACTGGGGATGATTTCTTTTTCTTTTCTACTTTTTCTGGATAATTATAATGAATATACCTGATTCTTACTGTGGTTTTCTTCAGATGTGTCCATTTATTAAGTATGACCTTGGATACTTGTTCAAAGTAGAGATTATATGGCCCTTACCTCCTCTGGAGATTCATCCAGAGGAATCATCCCAGGTGATTCTTACCATTAAGAGGTTGGGAGGAAAGTGTTATAATTGGACAGGACGGTGGCAGTAGGAGACAAATTAAAATATACCTTTAAAAAAGGAAAATAGAAGTTGAATCATTTGCAGTAAAATCAGGTCTTGTGAATGGATTGGGGAATGGAGTG